>NW_024881318.1:35623009-36910697 GCF_018691265.1 Tyto alba
GTAGATTAGAGGGTCCAAAAATCCAGACGTGAGAGAACTCCAAGAAAAAGAAAACAAAAAAAAAAAACAATAAAGGAAAAAAACCATTTTTGTAATTTTTTAGGGGGGGACACATCATTTTCAACTTTACAAAGTTAAAAGAAAAAAAAGGATTGAAGAAGAACAAAAATAAAAACCTTTCATTAAAGATAAGACAAAAAGAAGATAGTCCGTGTTGTCTTCTGCATGTCTGCTACTGTTCTCCAGACCACCTTGGCTTTGGTCCAGGACAAGAACAGCTAAGGAAGAAAAAAAATGATCTTTTTTTGCTCCAGTTGGACAAAAAAAAAGAGGAAGGAAAAAAAAAAAAAAAAAAGAAAAAAAAAGAAGAAAAAGAAGAAGAAGAAAAAGAAGAAGAAGAAGAAGAAAAAGAAAAAAAGAGGGACAAATGGTACGCTGTGACTGGGCTATGGCCAGAAGACCTGGATATGCTTTCTTTGAAGCATATCACAAATCAAATTATTGTTTCTTTTTTTTTTTTTTTTTTTTTTTCCAATGAATAAACAAAAAAGGGAAAGGGAAAGGGAGTGTGCAGAAAGAAAGGTCACAATAAGAGAGTCACTGATCATAACCAAACAGGACAAAGGAAAAGAAAATCAGATGATGGACATTTCTGTGGTTTGGTTTGTTGCTTGTTTGTTTTTTTTGGTTTTTTTTTTTTTTTTTTTTTTGGTTGGTTTTTGTTATTTTATTTGGTTTTTGACTTTTCTTTTTCCATTAAAAAAAAAAAAAAAAAAACAAACAACCAGGACAAAAATGAGAGAGATGAAAAGACAGAAAGAATGAGTAAGATCATTCTGTGAACGTTAGTTCAGCACTCTTACCTCTTATTGGTGTACCACCTGGGTGGATAATATGAATGCAAATAAGATTAGAAAGAAGAAGCATTAGTACGAGAAGAAGGAGGCTAGGGCTTTGGAAGAAGAATCAAATTAGATTTACAGAATTAAATAAGGTCTTAAGAGAAACTTGAATTACTATACTGTTAAAACAGGAATATATTAGATAGTATTATCAGGTTATAAAAGCAAGTTGCATTGTACCACAAAGGGCAAAAAGGCTACATTTGGCTGCATTGCCATTCTCAGAGTAGCATCTGAGTTCTTAGATGTTTGGTTATAGAGGGTTAGATATATATTGAATATGCCTCAAATACTTAAAGGAAACTTTACAATACTGTACTTATGACATAGTTTAGGAAAATATTGGAAATTCTATTTAAGTATATATAAATATATATATATATCATATATATATATATATAAAAAGAGGATACACTGAAGGTTATCTCAAAACAAACACCGTAGTTTAGGCTGGATTATGGCATTTACTGTTCTACAGCTATGTGATACATGTGTACTGTTTCTTTTAGGTGTTGCTATGACTGACGAGATAACATTTCTGTGGAGGTGTGCGTGTGCGCCACTATAGGGATCTGGTGACTACACTGACTGTTAGTAAAATGCATGCCATGCATTTTAAGAATAATAATAGTAATATTAATAGTAATAATAATATTAATAGTAGTAGTAATATAAAAATAATAATAATATAATAATATTCTGAATATGGAAATTAGTGGGGGTGAAGTGCGCTTCAGAACTAAGCACTTACCAATAGATTCTGGAGATTTAAATACGGAGAGAAGAAAGACAGCATAAAAATATTATTATATTCCTTATAATTTGGTACAAAGTTTTCAGTTAAAGCTTTATATACTAAATATCTATGTCACATGTGAAAAATTAATTCTTAATTTACATTAACAGAAGATTAATTTACACAGTTCTGCTGACAACAAGCAAAAAGTCAGTTAACAAGACGATTTAACATCACAGGACAGGTCAAAAGCTGAGAATTCTGGGAAGACATGTGATTAAACAACTTAGATTCTACAACAATATCTACTACAATTGCCAAAGAAAAAAGCTCATTATATCCCTATTATCTTATTTAGGGATAGGCTTTAAACTTCATAAATTTAGAGGATTTTTTAAAAAAACCTAAAGGGTGCAAAAGAATAAACTAGGGCAGAAGAAGAGTGAAAGAACTGCTAGGGAGGTGCAAGGGGCAAAGAGAGAGAGAGCAGCAAAAGCTGGATTCTACACCAAAAGCAGACTTCTGTAGATCCAGAAAATGTAGGATTCATAAAGCTTTAGCGTGGGCGCACACTACTGTGGCTAAATGTGTTGGAAAAATGTTCAGCCAGCAAAAAAACTTTATTTCATTGATTACCCAAGGATTTCTTTCCCTTTTTTTTTTTTAAAATTTGCTTTTTAAGGTATAATTGTGCATGGGAAAAAGTATTGTGTTTTATGTATTTGTGAGAGGAAAGAAGATGTGTCCAAACTGGCTAATCTTTGGTGGAGTCAAATGTGGAAAAGGCAGCACAAAACACATCTTAAATTTTAATTGAAGTGTCTAATGCAGGTTTTGGTTTTGATGAATATAACCATTGGTACTCCTTGCAATTTCTGAATGAAGTCCAATGTTGAAATAAATTTGTTAAAAAAAAATAAAAAGGAAAGAAGAAAGAAAGAGGAGAAAATGGATCCATCAAGTACTGCAAAAAGCAGTAAAGAAAAAAAATTATCAAAAAATACAGTCACAGCAGTGAGCAATGTGGAGTAAACAGAAGCTGCAAAACACATAGAGACAGACTCTAGAAAAGGCTATGACAACATCACAGACATGGACAACACACTCAATAACACAGAAAAGAGAGGAAAAAGAGAAATTATTACCTATAAATAAAAATTTAAAAAATAGGAAGAGAAAGAAAAGAAAGAAAAGGTGAGAGAGAACAACTCTGGGAGTTAGTGGAAACAGTAACAAGACCCTACCTGAGCGTAACTGCTTGATGCGGCCATTGTTGTTGCTTGTGTCAACAGGTAAGAAATCTTTGAACCAAGTTATTTCCGGATCAGGATTGCCACTGGCTGCACATAGCATGGTAGCTGTACGAGTTCGTTCAACCACCTTCAGCTGTGGGCCCATATCAATGGTGGGGAAACCTCGGGGAATCTGATCCTCTGCAAAAGAAATGTATGATTTGAAGGGTTTCACATTAGTTATGTAGCAACTCATGAAAGTCCCAATCACTACCCTGCTTAACGTTCAAGGGTTCCCTAATTGTTTATATATAAAGAACTGATGCTAAAAACTGACACTCAGGCAGTATTTCTGGCAGCTTATAGTGAACATAATGATGATACAAAATAGAAAGTTCAATAAAAAAGCAGCTACAAACTTTATATTTATAAAATGCATTAAACTGACACAGATACTGTACACAGTACATAATCACTGTACTCCCACTATGGTACTTTACAACACTGACGTTGTTCTGCTTGCGAGAGTCCTTATTATTGTATGTGAAATATTGAATTACTATGCCTATCAACAAGAGGGAAAACTCCCTTTTCTTTACATGACACAAGTGCATGAGGAAGCATGATCACACAGTATAGCATGTGGCCAGGGACTTAGGAGACCCAAGTTATATTTCTTGCTTTTATCATTATTACCTATGTGCTGTCGGTCTTAACATTTAATGTACCTGTGCTTCATTGACCATCTGCAAGACGGGTATGTCAGTGCTTTACCGCTACAGAGAAGTGCTGTGAGGATGAACGCGTTGTAAGATTGCAAAGCACTGAGAAACTCTAAACATTGGAGCTACACAGATATCAAAGTTAAAGTGACAGACATTCAAAATAATCTTGAATAGACACAACTGTGTCAACTAAAACACTCAGATATGGTCTCATTGTAGTTCAGCCAGTGAAATATTAAGAAATACTGAACAAGAGCAATTTGCTTTCTTAAGATGATACATGCTAGCAAGTAACACTGGAAGCACAGTGGGATCAGGCAATTTCTCAGAAATCAAATTACATATGTAAAATAATCTGTTCAAATGACATCATCTTAATCGTAATTTCCATTAAAACAGCACAAATATTTTTATTGCAACATAATTTCTATTATTTCAGTTCAAAAAGGAAAAGTAAAAAAAAAAAATCAAAGAAAGGTCAATGCTAACTATAAAACACGTATCTTATTGAATGTCTTTATTGGTGGTTACTGACATGCAATTGATTAAGGGATAAAACTAACTTAGAAGAAATTGTTCAATGCCAACTCTATTTAATCAGAAATGTGCCATATTTTCAAATCGTTTCAGGGTTTTCTGAAAAACGTATAGCAAGCAAATACAACCTATTAATCTCTGCAGTTCCTGGGGTCTGCTGTCACCCACAAGATAGTTAGTTACTTGCAACACAAATGCACAGAGATACTACTCTGGTATACTAAACACAATGCTTCATTAAGTTTGTGTATCCTTTCAGAGCTAGTAGTTCTACCAATCAGTGGTTAAGTGTCAAAACCTTCACTAGGTGTAGGGTCTTTCCCAAAAAAAGGTATGTTTCATGTTTATAAGCTTGAAATCTTTACTTTGGGAGTAACTGACAAGATTTGACTTGTGACACAGAACAGTATTTTTATGACCTGACCTGTCCTTTTATACTTGGCTCATGCAGAAAACCCTAAGAGTCCCTTTTGCAAATACATAAGTGTACAACAAAGATAATCTATCTTGAATACTAATAGGATGGAGTAGTAAAGAGCTTTCCTTTCTTATTTTTAATAAGGGTAATTAAATTCCATCCATCCCCCTTATGCACAGAAACTCTCTGAATGAATGCCCTTCATGAAATTTTCATGAGAAACATCACAATGTAACAGATTCAAATAGCCAGAACTGTTATATTTTTGACAGTTGTGGCTTGTTTCCAATCTGGCTTTCAGGTATTTGGCAATAAAACCCAATATTCAACATAAAATGGAGCAGGGAAATAATGAAATTTCTAATTGGAGCGCTTATCACAGTGGATTTAGTTTTTAAGATGTTAATTACTTTTTTTCTCTCTAAGTTTATTACTGATTTGTACAAAACTGTCTTTACACTTTGATGGTATCAAGTTTGACAGATCATCAAACACACTGTGCAAGAGAGCTGAGTATCAAATCAGTGAACAACTGCCTCTCAGCCACAGTAAGAGAAAAGTAACTATTAGAAAATTTTGATATATTGGTACCTCTACAACTTTACATGAGGTGAAAAGAGAAATATTTTTTACTGCTTATTAATATGCTCATTAGGCTCTAAACCATGGTATATACCACTGTTCGCTACTAACATTCAGTTCTAGTGAATTAGCTTCCAATTCATCAACAATTTAAATCAGACTTGACCTTCTCAAAGCCATTTGAAACTGTCATTCTGAGAGGCCATTAAAGTGCAGATTTGTCCGTCCTTGTGCTTAGAGAGTCATACATGTAATACATATTTTGTTTAGAATGACAGATACAAGAGATTTAGAAAAACAGCACATTCTTTGAATTTGTTAGGTGTCTTAACAGTGCTGTGTTCCATTACTGACATTAAGAGAATGCCCTTAGTACTGTGCTGGTATCATTTCCGATTGCTGGAAGAGCTCTGCAAAAGTTATTTTTCACAGAATGTATGATCTGAACAACACAGAGAGGCAATTACAAAGACTGGTTACCACATAAACCTTTAAGAGAGAATGACAGGAAAAGGCCTTGCCTTGTTTCCTATTGCAGTTGTTCTTAGTATTTCTAAATTGTCTCTCTGTGTACTCAGTCTGACATTGCTCATCTGTAAACAACGTCTTTGAGATTCCTACCTCTGCTGACAGTTTTATCAAAGTGGTAATTGTTTCCATTCCAAGCCACACGTGGGAAAAGCACGTTAACCTCAACATTCAGATTGCAGTATACCTACAAATACTGACCAACACATCATTTCACATGTTGCTGCACCTATCTTAGAGGTGAGCCTGCCCTCACAAATGCAACAGCATTTAGAGTAGAGACTCAAACTCAGCTTTTATGTTTAAACAGTAATTTTGATGGAGTGGTATCTTGAAAATACCAAAAAGTTGAATTATGCTCTAGCAAAATGCTGTGCCACAACTATGGATCATAAACTCTATTTTGCTTGTCCTTTAACTGAATTTTCTCTGAGCTTAAAAAAGTGTGCTGTTGCAATCTCTCTTTTTAAAATGGCATAATTCTTCCATAAGATTTCAAGAATTTCCCAGGCTATGACTGGAGGTATACTGTCAAGACTATGTGTGAACAAAAACTACTAGATCCAAAGAAGAGGATTTCATCCAAATCCAGTACAATGGATTTGACTCTTCATAATAAACCGACCCAGGTGTATAACACCACTAAGTGAAGAGAAAAACAGTGATCTTCATCCAGTGTTTGTGCCACATCTTAACATTCTGAGTACTTTTCCTGTAAAAAGTTGCTTTCAGATCATGTCTAGGCCCTGCTGGCAGCAAGAGTGGCAGCCTTTAGAAACAGGGTCTTAAAGTCTTAAATTCTTCATAGCTACCTTGCTGAATCACTTTGGCAATCAGCATTGTGTTTAACAAGAAAGACAGAATAGAATGAATAATTTTTTAAGTTATAGTATATTATGATAATATTACTGTGATATGAAGTGCAAATGTGAAGTACCGAAAGCAAATTGTGATGACTTTGGTTGTGGAGTATAAAGGCAAGGTAATTGCATCAGAGTCCAAGACTAGCCAGTTGACATGAAAACTGGGTAATATTTCTGTTAAGTATTTCCTTCCACATAAACTATTTGCAGCACTGAAACACCCATGTTCCAGAATATGCATATTAACCTCTAGTTAAATATGTGTAATGTGCCTAACTAAAATACATACTCAAAGTGTTTCACTCTGCCTCTTAAAAAATATTGTCTTATGTGAACCAGTTATTCTCACCGTGGAAATGGAGGGTGATTCTCCATTCTATTCAGGAAGAAAAAAAAAAACTATTTCAAGATTCACTGATAGCTTTGCCACAGGCAAATTTTAGTCATTCTGTAGCTCAAAGAATAAAAAGGCTCACATGCAGTATTCCCAGAATACTCTATAGATACTGAAGATAAACTGCCACAATAAAGTTTATTATTTCAAAGAACAGTGTAAATAAAGCTTTTATTTTCACTATTCCAGATGGCAGCAGCATATAATTTGCACTGTTTTGACATCATGACCATATTATTCAAAATCATTCTTCCTGAAACTGAACTGAACGCAGGATTGAGAATAGTAAAATCAAAGAGAGTATGAGAGGGAGTAAAAGCAACGTTTTGCAGCAAAGTTGCTATTCTGTACTATTATTGAAGAACTATGCATATGAATAAATTGAGAAATAAAAACAAAGCCATTTCTAATTATACATAAAAGACTATTTTGGCTTTAAGAGCTATAAAGCATCAGAAAAGTGACAGTTAATAAACAATATTCCTATTGAAATATTTTACATGGTAAATTTTGCCCCCAAAAAAGTAATTATGAACTCACAATAAGTTGTTTTCCCAAGGTCCTTTGTTCAAAGCTGCTATATACAGATAGATACTTAGTGGTGCTGTAAGTCAGTAAAGGAGGGTAATGCCTACACTGTAAGAATAGATCTAGGTATCTGTTGGGATCTCTCTTAAATTTCATGCAATTATACCACACAAACAAAGGGAATTAGACACTGATAGATAATCAGAGACTCACTAACAGTTAGCAGATATTCAACAAGAGAACAGCTGCCCATGCCATCCCACTAAAAACCATGCATTTAAAAATATTCTTCATATACTGAAGAGATGTGCAAAGCACTTCTGATGCAAAAGAAAACAAATTTGTTTAGTAGTTCTGTATGCAATTACCCTGCAAATTGCAAAGTAATGTCTGTATTACACAACACAGAGCCACTTAGACTGAATTATCATTTGTATGAATATTGAAGCAGCAATTTCACATTGCATTAAGTCAGTTAACATTCATTGTTATTAGCATTTAGCCTTAAATAAGTTCTCTGCTTTAGCAAATGAGTGCATTGAGCCTTTGAAATTAGATATCTTCATAAGGACATGAAAATGGAAAAAGGAATTTGCACCTTTAAGTAATTTTTAAAATCTGCTAAATTAAAGACTGTGCACAGCAAGCTCTTTCCAAAGTGACCTGTCTCACTCACATGAATAATGAAATATTTCTCACTCTCCTTTAACAATGACATTGTGAACGACAAGAATTAACATTTGGAGAGCCATCATTCATATGAAAACACAAGCCTCAAAATAAGGGTGTATTCTCACATTTGCATGTGGGTACTGTTGTAGCTTATAGCACAGCATATCATCCAAATATCATATGCTCAAATTTGGTTATGACTGAACTTATGGATGTCTGTTCTGCTTACTGGGAATGGAAAGGGAAATATGTATGGCTGTGTCCTAAAAAAACCCAGCAGGTAATCCAAGAATCCCTGCCAGATGTTGCTTCTCTAACATAAGGAGAAGACTTGGCCACAGTTATGGTAATGAAGCAAAGGTAGAGAATGTGAAGTGGTAGTTTAATGCATGGTATCATATATTTAGGAAAAGAAACACTAAACTTTTGAAGCAGAGACGATACACCATCCCCATATTTCCATATGCAAATGTTCACAAGAACAAAACTATGTATTTTGCACTGGTGAATAAAAGACAAGAGGATGGCAAAGGGCAGTGATAGAAAATTTCTGTGATTACCATTTCTAATTTGAGGCTTAGTTTCCAGACACAGTTAGGATTTAAATTACACTAAATCAGAGTTAAATTGGGGCTTGCCAAGATTGAGGATTATGAAAATGTGTGACTGCTCTATCTGGTCAATATTTTTAACATTCTAATATTTGTGGTTTGATATCCTCCTTATCTTCATTTGAAAAATAAAGGAGAAAGAATAACAGTAGTACAGTGAGGGCAGTCTTTGCTTTAAGCTTTCATTTTTCACATTACACACAGTTTTACGGCGCAATAAATAATGAGAACAGCAGCAGGTTCATATGTATACCAGAGCTCACTTCTCATGTCAGTAGTCTAAATACACAGATTGGTCCAGAACACGTAAAGATATTATTTTATTTTTCTTCCCCTCCTTTCTACTCATAAATACTCTGTGTTAAGATATTGATATTAATAAATATATATGACAGTTTTAAAAGTAATTACCTCATATTCATTCTTAAGTATAAAGCAATAACGCATCACAATATGGTTGTAACATACTAATTTGAACTGAGAAGGGGACAGAAACATCTTGGTTTTGCTTCACCAAATAGGACAAGAGAGAAAAAGTGAGCACTCTGGCAAAGGAGTTGTCAGACCATACAGTCCCCTTCTCCCTCCTTCCTCCCCATCTGCACTACGTCTAAACATGTGCCTAAATCTAAAGAAGTGACAACACTGCTTAAGACAGTGAAATGAACTCAGCTTGTGATCATGGTCATTTCTGTTGCTGATGTTACACAGCTTTCAATGACTTGTTTCCTCGATGCCATAATCTTACTGAATATATTTTAATGCTGCCTGCATACTCTGCAACCCAAATTGAGAACAATAAACTATACTAACTGAATTAACAACACGTGCAAAATTTAAGGACCTGACAAAGGAACTGTAGTGGCAAACCCATCAACTTTGTTTAAGTCCTGTTTTCAAAGGAGTATTATTACTGGTTTTTGCACTTCTAGCTCAGCATCAAACTTGTGACTTTCAGAAAGAGAAAGATTTTCACTTCGAAAAGGGGGTAGAAAGATGCCCCAAGAAGGCTTAGAATTTGGTCCTTTAGAGAAGGAAATAAAGAATGAGGGTGACAAAATTGTATGCCTCGAGTTTTGACAAAAGATGCTTGGGTCAGGACATTAAAAGCACTTTCGGTGCAGTGAATTAAACAGTAAGTTACTCAAGGTAGAGGCTATGCATTCCAACTGCTTTTTATGGTTCCTGGCACAACAATGCACCCATACAGATGAAGCAATTTGGATGCTATTGCAGTATTTCAATAAATACCGAACATAATAATGAATAACAAACAATAAAAGTGCTATTACTGCTGAAGAGAATGAGAAAAAAGAGGTATGTTGTCAGAACAGAAGATGAACTCTGGAAAAATGCTGTTGAAGAGGATATCCCTTGAAATTCCATATTACTGAGCATTACACTAATGTTATTGGTACAAAATATGCACAGTTTTTCTACATCTAATGCAGTATGCATCTTCACCAGTCTGAAGGGCATGCTTAAAACATTCACAATACTTACATGAATACAGATACATGATTTAAAAAAATAACGGATACAGTAGCTCCTAATTTTTGTGGTTTGTTTGCTTTTTCTGTTTTAGTCTTTCCACTATTATGCACACATGTCTATCAATTAAGAAAATCCTGGATGAGAGATAAGGAACACGTAAAACAACAAAGCAATGACTTATATCATGTATTCCTAATATTTAAGAGCAACAGACAGAATCCAAAGTGCTGACAAATGTTAAAGCACACAGCATCTTTGAACCTGTATGAATCTTTTAACAGAAGCAAGAAAGTATTTCCTTTATGAGTGGATGGTGAGATTCTTCCCTGGTGGCCTGGCTACAGAGGAAATGCATGTGATCTAGGTCTCACTTCATCTTCCTGACTCTGAGAGAGATATCCCTCTCAACTCTCATGCCCACTTACGCCAACATTCCCTCTCTTTCACAGATGCTGAGATGTGTAGGGATCTGTTAGCTGGGAAGGATAGGTGTAGGAGAAGAGAAGAGAGTAGATACAATTTCTTTTTTGCTTGGGGTGAGTTTCACCACTGACATTGAAATAGTTTTGAGGAAGTTTCCAGAAAGGGAAATTAAAGGGTATTTTCTTCTGGGGAAAACAGAGCCATTCACTTCTGTTCTGGGAGTATACAAAAGAGCTTTCTCAGTAGCAGAGGACACAGATTGCGTAAAACCCAGCATCTCACAGTTCTGTGCCCATGTTCAGTAATTACTCCTATCTGATAAATACCCTTTAATGAGTACAGAGTTACACAGCAGAATCTCATATTAACATTTAACAGTATACATGTGGCTGAATACATATATGTAGTAACATAGAAATGTTAATATTTCTAAAGCCTAAGGCAGCCAACACTTCAAGTTTTTAATCCCAGAAAGACTCACACGTTCAAGACGTCACAAACATAGGTTTGCTACGGATTATTTTGCCCCCCAGAACTGTTAGAACTGGCTGCAGCCTCAGACTTTGACTTCTACCCAAAATTTTGCTCCTGTCCTAACCTGAAGTAAATGGGACTAAGTCTTGGATTTAACACGTTTCACAATATAATAGGAAGTGCTGTTTTCATCGATGATAGGTAACATCTGTACTCTGAATTACTGCACAGTAGAAAATACTCAACATCCCATCATGCTTTCTAGGCAGCGCTTGTCCCAATCCTCTGAGAGCTAGTACTTGTGTTCTTCCAAAGCATTTTTTACAGTAATAATCACATGGCCTTGAAAATGGTATTGTGAACTGTTGTGAACGGAACAGAGCAAAATCACGCAGGCTTTCCGGAAGACTGAAGGAGAGAGATGTACTTTAAACATGACACTTTCACATTTGTCTAGCAACAGCAGCTAATATTTTTCATGGAACCGTAAATGAGGAATGGCATGGGGAATCATTCACAAGATGCTGAATGTAGAACAAAAAGTGATTTACTCAGCTTTGCTATAACTCTTGCTGCAATTTGCTCGCTTAATTGCACCACAAATTATACTGTCACTAATCTGCAATAGGATCTTGGCTTGGCATAGGATGTTAAAAAGTGTTTTTTAAAAAATGTTTATGCTGAGCTCAAGGTTCACACCAGTAAGCCCATATAATTATTTTAATTAATTATGAAATTCAGTGCTATCTCTAAAAAAATATAACATAATCAAAATCCACAACAAACTGTGTAAAGTGAGATTTATTCCAGACTACAATCTGAGGGAATATCTACAAGTAAAAAAATGTCATCAAAAATATTTGTGAGCATTTTCTTGCTAACTATTAAATAGTTTTTATGCAAAGCACAAGTAAGCTTTTTGTTTCCACAGTTTCCTTTCAAGATAATTTTCTCACCAACTTTCGTCTAGTTGTTCAAAGATTATACTAACAATGCAAGATGTACCTTCTAGGAAAAAATGGAGGATAGGGTTGCGTTTTTTGGTTTTGTTCTGTGTTGTTTTTTTGTTTTTTGTTTTTTTTTTTTTTTAATAAAATAAATTTCTGCAACTCAAAATGATAATTTGTTAACACAGATACAGCGATGTTTCAGTTCCACTGGAATACTGTCCTAGTATCCTACTGGACAGAAGGAAGTAGCTGTTCTGTGTAGCTAGAAGTCATGGGCCTAAATGAGTGCTGGGATAATGTTTGAACAGTCCAGTGTGATTGTCAGAAGGCAGAGGGAGTTATGGTGCAAGACGGGGTGGGGGCCAGGAAGTGCATCTGAGGAGGGACAGAGTGGAAGTTTCATGTTATGACAGCAATTTGCAAATTCATCACAAACTGCTCCGTGAAGAACAGTTACTGAAGCTAAACAGCTATGGAGAGCCAGCTTCTGCCTTTAAACAGACATAGTGTGCCAGACTAAGCTTAGCATAGCATTGTATGTGTCAAGTACATCAAAAAAACAGTATAAGCTCAGAAAACCTCCATGCCAACTCTGCGGACAGATTTAACACACGGTAAGTTGCATGAAGAAAGTACAAATGAAGAAAGAAAATGCTTGAAAACAGAAGCTGTGAATCTGTCTCCAGTGGTAAATTATCATTCAAGTGACAGGCCCTATGTCACACAAACAATTGACTGAAAGCACTAGGGTTGTCTCTGATTTCAACAATGGAACTGTTTCTCCTTGGATTTATTAATAGTGACAGCTGTCATCCAATTTATAACTAAATACAAAACTAACTTCTTTTATAGAAAAGAGATCAAACTATTTTTCCTGTTGTCTGGAGAGTCAGGCATGAAGATTATTATATGCACTCTTCAGGAGCATTTGAGAGCAGGTCAGATGTTACAGTAATTGAGAAATAATTTATGCTGCTAAATGAATATATAGCTGTAAATCTTAGACTGCACAGGAGTATTTGTACCTGAAGAAGACTTAAAAAAAATCAATCTGTGCATGCTAGACATCTTTCTGCTCTTGATTTATTAACGCATACTACTTTGAATAAGTGCTACAACAAAAACTGTTGCAAGTATTAACTGAAAGGCTAAAACAGGTATTATAAAAAGAAGATTTGGTTGTTCTTGACTTTTCAGTAACTTCCAAATCTTTTGGCACATGAGGAAAACATCTTGCTAATATCTAGCCTGGTTTTCTTTTTTTTTTTTTTTTTTTTTTTTTTGGGGGGGTGGTATGTTCTTGCTTTAAATACTGTGCTTCTGGAAAAGGTCTGTCTAAACTGTTTATCCTGATGTATTAAAACCTTTCTGAAGAAGATGATTTTTAACCTTCAATATGATACATCTAAGCCTTCATATTATTACAGGACCTGATGCAGGTGTATGTGTCCATAAACACTGCTATCGCCAAAGTCATATTTTAACATCTTATTTTCCTTTAAAAACACACCAACAAGGCACTTTGAAAGAACACCATCAATAGCTCTGAGAAAAACATTCTCTTGAATTTTGGTCTTAAAAATCTCTATGCTTCCATAAAGCAAGAGAAAAATCTTTCTCTATTTATCAGGTTCTGTAAACCATTAGGCCAACATTTTCCAAGGTATTCAAGTTCACTTTATTACGTGGCTTCTTGGTATTTAGTAGCTGGGTTTGCACAAAAATCAGTATCATAGAGATCACAGCTGCAAAAACACTTCCACAAAGTTCTTGTCTGAACACACTAGCAATCTCCCTTTGCACCAAAAGGTCTGAAAGCTCTTAGAAACTATGCGCAAGTACTTGGCAAATTTCCACACCTCTGCTGCTGTGCCTGTGATCATCTTTACTAGCTCATATAGCAAGTAGGATGACATGAACTGCTGATGTTAACTTAATTATTCAAAGCAAAAACAACATAATGGCTTAGCCAGATGATCTTCTACTGAAGTCTCAACAGCTGACATCAAGCATACTTAAGTGTTTCTAACAGTTTCAAATGAGCTTACAGAAACCACCTTTCTTACAACAAAATCTAAAAAAAAAAAAAATAAATTACATTAATGACTACCATAGGTTGTATTCTTAAGTTATTTTGTGCATAACTTTAGGCACAAAGTCTTAAACTGCAAAAAAGGAGATGAAAATTTCTTAGAAGGTATCTTATATTAGTCTCCAAGAAAAGCTAAAATGAATCTACCTATCAGCTTTAAGTTATTGCTTTCTGTTTCAAACTTAATGCAGGACATCAGAAGCTACCAAAGGTTTAAATGTCAGGATACATCAGCTGCAAATTGGTGGACTATTTTTCTAATGATACTGAGTTAGGAAAGAGTGTATATCTGTTATCTAGCAGCAAAGTCTGCAGTAATTCTAGATAAGCTTATGCACAACATACGCAAGGCCAACAAGAAACTTAGTGTAAATTACGTGATTTCTTCTGAGTATTCAGAATTAGCTATAGAAACTACCAGAGATCTCATTCTGTCCTATCTTTTTAACTCCTGGGTAGAAGTTCTTTTCAATTAAGGTAACAAAAATAATTTTAATAGTTATTATTTATGTAACATAATTTTGCAAAGCATTTCACAAAGCAGACTTACTCATTATAGTGAAAAATGGGTACAGTTGCATCTCTATGGCAGCATATAATTATAGTAGATTTTTCAAATTTTGTAATGCATTTCTTATATTTTTACAGTATTTAGTTTTATCATATGAAAGACAGTGAGAGAATTCACAGTATTTTTGAATCTAAAAAGCACCTGCTCTAAAACAGTTTTAATGGTGAAACCACTACACATTTAAAAAAGATCATTCAAAATCAGTTTTACATCATTCTGCAACATTTCATAACTATAAAAATTATGAAAAAATAGTATTGATCCATATTTCTTAAACCTAGGCATTTTGTTCCAAATAATCACATGCAGAAAATGATTTATTGATTGGCTGCCAATGGCTTTAAAACTTTTCATTACGCAATTTATCTAACTTAAAGTAAATGAATAGTCTCATTCAGAAAACTGACCGTAATGAACTATTTATGTACTTAAGTATGTTGCTGAACCAACATTTTCTAAATTCATTGCCATTTTATTTCATAGGCTATTTCATATTATGCTTTCCTCCTACTCGAAAAGTCAAATAAAGCATTTACAAATTTCCCCCCCCCCCCACATGACAAACATTACATTCTCTTTCTCTACAACTGAAATCAACTTGTAGGCATATCACTTATCTGCCTGCAGATTCATAAAGCGCTGTTTAGATTTTATGGTGGGTACTATAAAAATCTATACATGCATCATCAAGAACACCTCATTTCACCATGGTATTTGGGCTAGCTCTTATGCTAAGCAGATACAGCACTGAAGAGAAATAAATCATTTTCTAATATCATAGGAAGAACAAGGAAGCCATGTAACATATGTTCATATCACAAACCATCAAACTTCTTAGGGCCTGAATGGGTAGCTATTTCATGCAAGCAACACTGAAAAATAGTTACTAGAAAACCAAGATAGAAGAGAAAAAGGTAATTTTCAAGTTGATGTTTTGGCAGTACAGGTATAGTAACATGCACACATGTAAACCCTGATTAGAAGAGCCACTGGATTTCATCACCATTCATGAGTAATAACTCCCTTTTTTTTTAAGATCACAGTAGTATACTAAGATAAACACCACTGAGTTTTTAGCACTATACCAAAGTATCTGCTGAGCATTAGCTAAATGGTAAGATTAGCAATTACTACCACCAGTTGCTTTATCAGCTACATGGTCGCTGGACTACCTTTGTTATTTAGAGGTTGTAAGATTGAAGGGTCACAGCTTGAGGTTGTAGGGAAGTAGGCAAACTACATTCTCAGTCAGCACAAGATGTTACTTTAATAATTAGTACAATAAAACACATGGTTTCTATTCTTCTCTTGATGTGAACATAATACTAATTAACTTTAATAGGAGTTACAGAAACACGTCAAAAGAATAGATGCTATAAAACCTAGAATTCATTTTTGACATATGAAACCATCACACAAAATGCTCTATAAATTGAATAGCACCTGTATTAATACTATTAACAGTGTTAAAACTGAGACATTAATTTTATACTGATTTTATTTTACTATGCCCTTAGTGATTTAAGTGATTTCTGTTGTTCCATCTGTGCATAAATTTATTTTCTTTTATCAAGGTTCTGTTTTACCTTTCCATACTTTTCTCTACAGTAGTGCAACAAGTTATTTTTATTTTTGTAGGACTATGGAGACTAATGCTTAGAAGATGCTTACTGAGTTTTATGCTTTGGTCTTCATGGTATCTTTACTCTGGAGATAAGTATCTTTTAGAACCTCTTTTCCTTTTTTTTTTTTTTTTTGTTTTTCCTTCCCAATTTTCCTTCAGCAGAGTAGTCTTTAGTCTTCTGTTCAAAACTGCCTCCCAGAGAGTTGTAACTACTTGTCAATCTCCCAAATATGAGAATTTAAAGTACACCCTTTATTTTAACTGCAGAGTTAACTCCTTGTTCGCCTCCTGTTGGTATACAAAAATTTCACTTGAATTTGTTGGTGCTTTCAACTTTGGTTATTTGCCTTGAGTGCTGGTGGCTCTAATGCTTTTTAGTTGCAGAGGGTCTGCTGAGGTCTACTGCGCCAGTGCACTATGCCTCTCATTCAAGTGTATAGTGCTGGTGTATATTTTTTGCCAGTGTGTTGTGGTGAAGGGTTTGCTGTTTGTGTATGCAACATCTGTGGTTAGCACCAGAAGAAATTAAGACTTATGAAGATTTTACTGAGAGTTACAAAGTTCTGGTAAGGATGGATCACTTTATTCCCAAGATGACAGCTCTCCCAGTTTTGGTATTGCTTTAATGTGTCAGACCAACTGTCTACTTGCAGCACTGAATACTAGAAGACCACTGAATGATATTTGGTGGCACCACCCCTATTCCTGAGGGTAACAATTTGCTTTTCCATTTCTCAGACTACTGTTTATGATGAAGCGCCCACCTCTGAAGCTGTTTAAGAGATGTTTGAGTATGCACTGCCTTGTAATAAGTAGGTATAGAAAACAATTATGATGACTCACATGCTTTCTGCCTTTTCTAAGATGTTTTACAGGTGCAAAGGGATAGCTAAGTTCACTCACAATTTGGTGGGAAAAGTATAATGCTGTATTCCAGCTACTACAATATAAAGGGTAAAAGACTGTGGGTAAAACTCTCAGAAGAATTATAAGCTTGAAATTCTGAAAGAAGAACTGATAAAGATGCAACATATGCAATATGACTATGCATGTAAGATACTTGCACTCAAACTCAAACCAGCCTAATGATCACATCTGCATGCAAACTCCAAAATTTAAATGTGATGATGACATATGTAGTACTTAAAAACTGAAAAACAAGCCTCAGTTTGTTTCTGAGCAGTGAATGTAATAACAGCATAATCACTCCACAGATATTAACAGTCATTTCATGTCTTCCAAATTGAAATGTCTTCCAAAAATACCGTATTTTATTGTGTTTTTTTTTTTTTAACTTGTTAAAAAAAATTCTAGCTAGTAATAGAACATTAAGAGCAAGAGATGGTTTCCATTTCTTTTT
The DNA here is from genome assembly GCF_018691265.1 of Tyto alba. Taxonomy (NCBI): domain Eukaryota; kingdom Metazoa; phylum Chordata; class Aves; order Strigiformes; family Tytonidae; genus Tyto; species Tyto alba. The sequence goes on from NW_024881318.1 coordinate 35,640,726, forward strand.
GTATACCAGTGTAACTACTAAATCCCAAGCAGTCACACTTAATTTCAGTGATTCTTAATGAATGACTTTGCAAATGATGAGCAGAATCACAGAAATGAAAAATTTCCTTAAATCTTATTCCACCATTTCTAGAATTATTTCTCAATTTACTTCACGTTCACTCTAAATTAGCATCACATCTTTGGGGAAATGCAAAATATGAGAGAAAATATAGAAAATAAGTGTTTGGATATATCCAGGCACTGATTGCTGCTCATGAATTTGGGGCTTACAAATGACAAGAATAAAGAAATACATATATATAACACTATAGAGTCCTATAAGGGACTAGCCTTAGTAACCACTTTTAATCAGAATGTTCGCCATTCATTTTGGCTATTGGCTAATTCATTTAACTTTTTTTCTATCACTTCCAAAGAGTAAAAAGTCCTTCTAAAAACAGTTTTAGAGATTTAAAAAAAAAATATGGAAAATAAAAAAGCTTATCCTAGAAACACTTAATAACATTTCAGGCTGACCTCAGTGAGTCAATACGCCACTTCTACATTTAAATGAAAAAGAAAAAACAGAAAAAGTGGTCATTATTGTAGTGAAGCTTGTAGTGAAGCTACATATTAGAAAGAATAGGCTTCCTTACGAGACATGGAGCCAGTACCCTCAAACTTAAAAACAGATGAGCTTCATGTGGCTTGCTGTTGTATTTCAAGTAAGAAGCAAGCCACTGGATGATGCTGTTTTTGGGAAACAATGTTCAGATTAGATAAAATAATTTCTCAACAGCATGGAAGTTTTGAGACAAGGATGTCTGCTTCTATATTTCCTAGTCCTACTAACTAGCATTAGCAAGGAGTTCTGTAGATTTCTACTGAACTGTTTTAAAGCCGAACATCTATGAGCAAATACTATTTTAATAAGCAAATAACAAATAATGAATTAAATGCTGACCTAAGTTTAAAAACAGTGGGTACAATCCTGCAACACAAAATCAGAATTCGTAGCGAGAGAGTTTGTGCACTATGAAATGCTCTCAGAATCTAGCCAACAGCTCTACGGTTCATTTTCACAGCCAGCTGGTGTATCACAAAAAAATTATTCCATGTTCTCTTGTAATTATTAGTCATACATGTGAAATAAATGTGTCTTATCCAGGGTTTTCACTTAAATCACCACTCAGTACCTCTCAACAATATTCTGTTTCAAAACGTCAATGGAATCAGGGCTGAAGCATCTCAGTTTTTCCCAAGAGAGAGAAACTGATCTATAAAGGCATTGCAATTGAAAAGTAAGAACCCTTGAATTTCACAGTGCTTACTGTGAGATACAAGAGTCCAAATAGTCCATCTGCTTTAAAACCCTTTACTGTTCTCCCCAGTTAACTCAATTTGACACCACACTAAAAATTTGGTCATACGTTACCTGTTCTCAGAGATTTTAGAAAACATGTTCCAGTAAGTAATATTGCCAAATTTACTATAAACTTTGTGCCATAGAGATTTTAGAGGTACCTGTACTTCCAGATGGTCACATCTAGCAGAATGTTGCTTTGTTGATCCCAAAAGCTTGTGGCTCAAAAGGAGCATATCTGCCTTGTGGTCTGTCTACAGTAACCACTGTTTTGTTTCCTGCTAGCTGGCGGAAAGACACTTCTAGTGGGGAAGAAGGTAGTGTCCAAGACTGACTTTGCAAATTCCTTTAAACAACTCAATTATTTTTTGGTTAAGTGTAATACATATCTATATTCTCCAGTAATATCTTATTTTTGCTTGGGAAGGTACTTAAGTAAAAAAAAACCTGAACTGGGTTCTAAGGTTTTTAAAGTTCAGATCTTCAGATCTTCAGTTTCTATACTGAAGATTCATTTGTGATGGCAATTTGTGTTAGGATTTTTTTTTTCTCTATACACAAATGACTATAATAAAACATCTTTCAACCAAATGCCTCTACAGAACACAGTATGGTGTTTCTCCCTCTAAAAACAAACAAAAAGAACCCAAATAATCCAAAGTTTTTATGAATTTAGAAGTAATGTTATTGAGAACTGTAATTTTGAGCATAAGAAAGCAAGAAACCAGCATATTCAACAGAATAAAAAAAACCAGACCAGTGTTATATTTTTTCTTCTCTTTACATATTATGCTATGCACAGTAAAACTGAATGGGAAATCTGGTACCAGTTTTACAATATCACCGTATTTCAAAGACGCAGAAATTCATTACAAGTTCTGTGCAGTGTCTAGATCAGCACATTTAACCTCTTTGATCGTATCTTTACTGGGAAATTCTTTTTGTCTCTAATTATCGGTATTATTCTTCCTCTGCAGATTCTTTAGCAGGCTTTGTGAATTTAATCAGAATCACTGCATTCCTCTGTATGATTAAATTTAAGCATATTCTGATTTCATCCTTACTATGGTTCAAGCTGATATCACCACTCACAATAGCTGATCCTGAGTTTTAAGCTCGAAAATGCTATGAAATCTAACTGCATACCATGTTATACAATCAGCTCTTTTAAGAGATCATGAGACATACAGATTCACATCCTCAGGCTCAGCGGCTACAGTGATAGAGAGAAGGGATACTACAAATGAAAGACTCCTATAGAATTAGACTGTCTTATCAGTGACTATGAAAATAAAATATTTTGTTATTCACAGGCAAAATACCTAAAGGTAGTTCACTTCTCCACAAGCTGACCGTATACTTCATTACATATTTGCATAAAAGAGTTTACAAATTGATTTTCATATGTGAGATTTTAAATGACTCGTCTGCATTTTTTATTGAGTAGTTGAAAAAGATTTTCTGTCTGTGGCTTCTGAAAAGGAGCTAATAAAATGGCAGCTGTTCTGAAAATATGCAGAAGGAATACAGCAGGGTTCCTCCATAACTGTGGGTGACATGAAAAAAATCTGTCAGGAGAACTGATTTGTTTTTCTAGTTTCCCTACGAGAACCTATGTTACAAAAACCACACAAAAATCTTCACATGGATTATCACCTGCAAATATTAATTTACAATAATGGCGAGAAAGTGAGATAAAAGTTTATAGCAGAATTTATTAACAAAACAAAAGGCCTAATGCATTTTTCAGCTAAACAGAGTATCATCAGGTCACAGCATATTTGTTTTCCATATTGCTTGAGGAATACCAAATAAAATCTCATTTTCATTGCAACATACTGACAAGGTAAGTAGAGTTCAGGAAATAGCAACAAAATTTATGAAGCATCTGAATGAAGTAATTCATTGTGCACGCTCAGGATGCTAATGTTAGAACTCTTTTAGCAAATAATTAAAATAAGTAGCAGTTCAGGAGGCAGAGGATGAACACAAAAGGAGGACAGGTATGGGGTGAGAAAGCCTCAGTCATAAGCAGCATCAGAAAGTAGTGTAAGAGTAAAAGCACCTTCTTGGCTTCTTGCCAAATCTAATTTAATTAAGGGAATAGTGTATGTTATAAAATAAAAAGGTAACAACAAAACCAGTATTTACTTAGTGGCACTATATATAAGAAAGACTGAAATAGGTGCAATAAATGATAAATACTTTGTCAAACTCAAAAATTCCAGCTAAATTCATAAATTTGATTATTGGCTAGCCTTGGAGTTGATGAATGTAATTGATTTGCATGAACAGGCCCTAAATCTTCCATTTTGATGCTTCAGGATATATTGTGATTTTGAGTCAGAATATGCACGTTCCTAGTATCCCTGTAATCAACACTCATTTCCTCCTAAAACCTTTTTCTAATTACACTCAAAGTGCATTATGAATTTTCTTTTGTTAGTCTGGGGAGTTACTTTCAATTAGATACTGTTTTTGGCATTTTGTTATTTGTACCTGTAGTAGCACATTACAACACGAGCAACTCACTGGTAGGGCAATTTTATTTCAATTCTGATGTCATACGATGCTTTCTGGGCTGTGAAACTGCATGTTTATATGCAGTGAGTATTTTATATCAGTAGATTAAGAGCTGCATTTTCTCAGTAGCTTATATCTATTCCACTGGAAGGGTTTTCTAGCAAGAACAGTGTCACCGTATAGGCTTGTAGAGTGTCCAGCACAATGGTGCTTCAATTCTGATTGGAAACATAGAAAGCTATTGTAATACAAATACAATATTTGTTGATTGAAATATTAGATAAATATATGACAGCTGATGAGACCATATTATTCTCTGTAGGGATTTTGAATGCACTGTTCTTTTCTTTTTATAAAACCTGAGTGCTGTGTGTGACAATGGAACATTTTCATTCATTCCACAGTGGAGCAAATGCAAAATAATGACTTAATATATGATAAGAGTGTGGCTAGTGAGAATAGCTCTATTTTGGTAAATAAATTACTTTGAGCTATCACATGCCCTGAAGTAAATGGACAGCTGCAACAGTTTTCAGTAAGCTATTAACGTGCAAAGATAAAATGATGTACTTTTGCAGAGACAAAAGCTTGGTACAACAGCCAAAACAGCTGATTCGTTAGATTCAAGCCTTCATGCAGACTGCTAGTAAAACTGTTTAACTTTACCTTTCAAACAGAGAGATGAGAATCTGACACAATTTAAAAGGCTATTTCTGTGCTGTCAATCAGAGCAGGGCAAGAGATGAACACTGTATTTGCATTATCAGGAACTTGACAAATGTAGACACAGAAATTAGACTGCTACATTACTCTATGAAATTTGGATTACAGAAATACAAGAAAAAAGAAAGAAAAGCAATTAGGAAAATAAGGACATCACTGATAAAAGATCAGGTCATAACACAAAGATGGTATCTCTTATTTTTTTATCCACTTTTTTGCACTGATATATGATTAAATAAACCACAGTTATATACAGAACAATAGCATTCAAAGCAAAAAAAAAAAGGAAAATCATCAACATTTAACATTTGCCTTCAATAATCTAATAGAGACCTCTTATCTTGTCTCAGAAAAATTATCATAAACAATGTTGTTAGTGCTGTTCAGTCAAGAAGTATCGTTTTTCATCAGGGTGAGATGCAGAAAAATTTTTATTAAAATTAAATAGTAATAATATTGCAATAATATTTTGTCTATTTGTTTTGAGAAGCATCCTTGCAGATCAGAGGATTGAATTTCAATTAGGCTACACTTTCTGATGCTCTGTAAACATAAACAATTGGACCTGATTTTTAGTGGAATAGAACAGAAAACATTCTTCCATGTACATATCTGAAGATGTTCATGATCTTACATAATGAAAAAGACTGGAAATGGAAAACACCAACTAGATCAATAATCTGCTTCATTCAGGATTCTTCCTAATGCTCCTTTTTTAACTTGTTTTTCCTTGTCACATTTTCACTATTCTTTGCCTATGACCTCACACATATTCTGTACTCCTTTATACTTCCTCATCCTGAAACGTAGTGGTACACATCCCTGATGTTTTCTATTATGATTTTTATCAGAATTTTCAAATTAATGGAAAGTGACTGTGTAAGCATCTTTAAATAGCAACAAACTTAATTCTGTTTTGGCTGACGTGCTTTTTTGAACCTCACGGCCCTTACAACAGGGGAATTATAAAAGGAAAGGTTAGACAAGAAATGTTGCTGCATTTGCATAGTCTAATAATTATATTGGGCAATCTATTGACTCTTTTCTTTCCATTTCATCTGCTTTAGAGTAATTAAATACCAATATGCCTTTTTAGAATAACATTATGGAGGGACCAAGGACTAATTCTAAAACAGAAGGTACATATTACAGTGGAAGGATGAACCACAAAAAATATAAAACTGAACTCTTATTAATGTGAATTTTGAAAAATAAAAATGATCCAGCAACAATTAAAGCAAAAAATCATTTAATATTTTGAAGTCAGACTATTAAAACAACTCATCTGCATTAATAGAAATAGATTTGCCTGTTGTCATCAGCCTGTTTAATTCTTCAATAGTAAGTTCTTACGCAAATTTCACCCTTCCTCTTCCTTCCTTGAAAAACTAACACAGCATATGAACTTCATCACTTTGTTTACCCTTTGAGTGTGTGGTATATACTGTTTTCCGTCTTAGCTAATTAGATAAAAAGCTATTTTCTCCCCACGAATTAGCCTTCCATAATTCATGTGTTTGGCATAAAATGCAGCAGTTAAAATGCATAGTAATGAATTTGGGAAAACTTTGCATTCCTAATTGTTTTAGTTACAAGCCTTTTACATACAGTCCAGTCTGATTTATGAGCTTGCCTTTGCCATCAACAAGGCTAAAACCCATTTTCCCATCTCTCTCTTCCTCTCATCCTGTCCATCCTTGCCTTTCCTCCCTCCCTTCCTTCCTCCCTTCGTTCTTCCCTCTTTTGTGACTGTCTTCATAAAATGCCATGTGTTACATAAAATTTTGGGGAGCTAAGAGTTTCAGAAAATCTTCAACTATAGTTGGTGCAGTTATAGCTGAAGAACTGACAACACAGTAGATTTGAAGACTAGTAAGGCCCCAAGTAACGTGGAATTTGGATGACTATTATTATAGAAAATAATAAGTGTTAATAATAACAAAAGTGTATCTATCATAATACTGGTTTTATTAGTAGTAATTATTATTTTTTCAAAGATACAGCTATCTAGTGATCTACTGAGTTATAAAATGCAATCAAATAGCTCTCTCCTCTTCTGCAGGGCAAAAACCCAGTACTTTCATTGTTTTATCTTGAGGACAAAATGCATACTACAGCTTTCTTTTTGTCAGAATGGACTGCAACACCAGCACTGAATATCACTCGGAGACCCTGTTATGGGACTTCAACTTAAAACGGAATGATCTGTTGTGAAACATGGTAACACCTAAGCCAACAAAGGCAGTACAGGACAGATTTCAAAACCACAAGTACTGCAATTCAAAAGGTTTCCCAATTTATCACAAAAAACTTCACATGACAAACACTGACATCTCTAACTAGAAAATTCTCTGATAGGAATCGTTAAAGAGATTTTTTTTTGCTAATCATATGTTTCAAATGTAAATCTGTAGTTATAGATAGAGTCACTGTCTTCAAAGAGAGACTAACATTAAGTTGGCAAATGGTCTCTACAACCTTCCACAAAGAAACGGCATTATATCTTGATTTATTTTCTGTTGTTCCATGTCAATATCAAGAGACCCATCTGGAAAGCAGATAGAAAGACAGAGCAACCTTCCCACTTCTTAGCAGTTTTCCATTAGCCATAAAGAAGTAACATTTTTACTTGCATTCAAGTAAACTAGGAATAGCCTAGGATCACACAGATCTTTGTAAGATTTTAAATTTACTAGCCAGCTGTTTATTTGTTAGTAGAAATTAAGGAACTATGCAAAATACATTTTGTAAATCTGTGTGTAGATATGTGCTATCTCTGTTTTGCAGAAAATTAAATGTTGATAAAATACAGTTTTATGATTCATCAGTAACTACATAGTGGGTTAGTAGCATGAGTGACATTAAATGCCAAGGCCTTAACTTTGCAAGAGCTATGTTCTCATCACTGGAAGAATCTTTCTGTTCACATATTCATGGCCGTACATGTACCCTTCTGAAACTAAATAATTACTATCACTTTCATTATTCAACAGTAGACAATCTATTGCCCTTACTGTCCTGTCATCCATTAAAAAAAAAAAAAAAAATCCAAGCATTTCAAACAAAAAATAACCAGTACTGAAAACAGCACATATTGAAGAACGAAAAGGACTTGTATCAGAATTGTTACTTGCAAGTATCAGGCAGGATTGAATACAATTTGGTTTGTGTCTGAAATAAAAATACTTCCTTGGCAGAAGGCTTACACTGTTCAGCATTTTACTGCATGGCTCAATCCTTCCTTCTAAACTGCACCACAAACTTGAAAACCTGTTAAACTGCAACACCGTGAGGTGTGGCTGCCATAGATAACTGCAACCCTGTGGGTGACAGTCAGCTGACAGCAGCCTGTGTCTGCTGTCACCCCACAGTGACGATTAACGTAGGGGAACCCAAGCAAAGCCCCCTCAAAATGTATTTAGCTACACACAAACAAAATCACATTAAATTATTCAGATGACCTGGGGCTCTCGGAACTTCTGTGCAACGAATGATGAAATAATTGTTTTGATTTTATGCATAGCATGGAGTCACTTCAGCTAAACAACATTCTTTCAAGTCTTTCAATTCTAAGCCTGCAAAGCAGTGGCTGTTCTCTGTACTGGTGGTGCCTCAAGAACAGTAAAGTTTCTGCCAGCTAATCCAGCCTTTTCCCTAATGAACTGGTGACTACCATGGACTAAATTCCCCTGCATTTAATTGACCTGTTCTAGTTGTTTACTGCAGGTATATTTAATCACTCCTATGTAACTATATTTCATTTTTGTAGACAGGATATGCTCTTTATTAAAAGGTATGTTTAAAATTAGATTGTGGTAAATGTACAGTGTAGGAAAGTAACCTCATTTTGTCATGTATTTTCAGAATGTCATATTTCTGAGTGCAGGTAAGGCATAAACCTTAAGGAATAAACCTGTAATCAGGAATGAGTGGGCAGATTTGCCTAAGAGTTAATGCAATTCTCCATTAATTGTAATCTAAAAATGATTATGCAGTGAGGTTGGATATTAGCAGTGTGCTTGGTGAAACATTAATATCCCAAAATGGAATGGTAAGAACAGGCTACTTGTTTAATATTGCTTCCATTTCCAGCCTCACCACTGATTTGTCCAACAAAGAAAGGACAAACTCAGCCTCTTAATTTCTTGGGTTTTAAGACAGACAATACTCTTCACCTCAGTGTAACATCTGAAAGGCTAAATAGTTAGTTACTGCAAAGGCTGTTTGGGTCATCGAAGATGACTTCAGTGTCAAAGTAATGCCATTCATGCAATTTTTGATTCTACACAGCAGCCCTCTCTCTACTGAGACTTTTGTTGCACTGCCCTGTTAATGGTTCTTCAATGCTGACCTGGCGCAACCGGTAGATGAGGTGGCAGTTCAGACCCTACATGTATTTGATAACCAGTCTTTTCAGAGAGACAGCTAAGAAGAATTAGATTTGACATAGTGCTATCATGATTGCAGCTTCTGTGAAGCAGAAACCTGTCCCTTAGAAATCGGAACATGGTTGCAAAATGAAGTACACACATACTGCTGGCCTTTCAGATCAACAGTTAACAGCCACCCACCAAACTCATAATAATTAGAACAAGCAAAAGGCTATTGAAACGGAACTGTTCCCACTGCTATTTTATTAGTGTTTTTTTTCCTATACCTTATAAGGAATTTGTTTCAATCAGAGATCAACTAAGTTAGTATTTCTGAATTTTAAGGCTGTTTTAGAACTTTGGGATGGTACCTTAGTAATATATTATCTGGCCTCCTATTTAACTTTAAAAATACCAGCAATCAGTGAAGATGATAAATTTATATCAGAAAAGGTTCAGTCAGGATGACTGGACTTTATTTTGTATGGATTTTGTGCATTCTTAAGAGCATTGGAAGTGCACTCCTTTGCAAGGCAGCAATAGACATTACACAATAGGAAAGTCAGTATGTTGTAAGGTATGTCCAAGCCTGCCTTATTTCCTCCAATTATTTTTACCTTCCCTTGGGCAAAAAAGTCTCCATGTGATAAGAATCATAAACTTAACAGATTTCAGTACATCAAATGAAGAAAGAATTAGATACATTAAATGTACAGGAGTAGTGTAGTATTTGTAGTTGCAACATCCTGGAAGCATTTCCTTAATGCATTTATTTAAAAATAAATCAGGTTTGCTTAATTAACATGAGTCCCATGAAGCAACACTAAGACTTTATTTGGCCATGAATATTGTTAATGAAGAAAGGTACTAAAGAATGAGGTGAAGAATGTTATTGCTTGGTGAAGAAGGCAAGAGGATTCATTATGTTAGCCCCTGTATTAGTATCTCTCAGACAGACTAGATGCATTCACACTAAATACTGAGTATATATATATACATACTGTCTTCGTGTTTTCAGATAAGCTTTTGTGAGTGTCAGGGATCACTAGAGTTTTTTCATTCAGTTGTGTATGTATCTAACTAGATGCAAAGGTAAAGCACACTTTAACATCTATCTGTCTGTGGGTGCAACATCCACATCTACAAGTGGAGGTACCCAAATCAGAACTTAGTCTCCATATAAGAGGTACAAAGAATGCTCAGGCACTGTGTACATATATAACAATACACAGAAGAATGCTGGTCATCTCTAATAGTTTCTGCATTCGCTTTTTCTCTATGAATCCACATTCATTATCTTACTTTTCTTAAATAAAGGTGATTCATGTGAACTATATTTCAGTTTCTGCATTCGCTTTTTCTCTATGAATCCACATTCATTATCTTACTTTTCTTAAATAAAGGTGATTCATGTGAACTATATTTCTACATCCCCGATACATACGGCAAATATTGCAAAACTTCCCTTCAGTAACAGGTTAGAAAAAACATTTTGAATATTACACCCTAAGGATTTAACAAGCCTGAAGTTTTCTATAAAGCAAGTGCAATTATTTGTGCATTACCTGGAAATAGAATAAAATAATTAATTTACATTTTAAGTGTAAGAGTTTAAATTAAACTTAAAAGTTTCCCATTTTGAACACTTTTTTTCCTTTTGAATTTTTTTCTATCACAACCACAACCACATCAAAAATGTGACAGGCAGAATTCCAGATATTTCACAATACATGTCTGAAAAAAAAGTGACTATGATTAGAATGCCTGTACAATTCAAATCCTTTTAGGATGTGGATGCAAGGAAAGAATTTTAGAAGTGGGGAAGGCAGGATGAAGTGGTTTTTTTCCTTGTCTTTCCAAACTGTCTTTGACTAAAAAGTGGAAGATGAGATAATTTTAAAGTTTATTTTATATAACAGAGTCCTATGAATATTTATCTTTTACATAAATTGCAGCATATCCATGACTAGTCATCGTTCAGAAGCATACTCTCCTGATCCTCTTCATCCTGAGGGAGCTAACTACAGTTGAAAGATTCAGCTGCACATGAAAAACGCGTGCATGAACCTGTGAAGGGTGCCTTTGTATCTCGTTGGCCCGTGCTCTTTCAGAAGGTTGACTTGAATTCCCAGGCCTAGGAGGAGAAAAGGATTGACAGTACAAGTGGCACGGAAAAGTTGATAGTGGGTTAACAGCTAAACTATGCTCAAGAAGGGACTGAAGATACAAAAGAGCTGAAATGGTTACTAAGCAATCTAGGGAAGTGTATTTTTCTCTCACCCAACCAGTTCAGACAGATTTCATCACTACGTCCGACCCAGTACTGGCTTTCAAATTTGCCTCTAAGTGTGTATCAGGGAGGTGGACACATACCCCTGTAGAAGCACAGTTTCTGCAGAAGTCTATACAGGTTCTGGCTGAAAGCAAATACACAATCAAGTGTTATCTACGAAGTCTGAACAGTCCCATGGAACAGCACCAGCCTTTTAAGTCAGGGAATCCTAAACCCAGCTGATACTGTTTTTCAACAGCTTTAGATAATGAAGTAGGAACTAATTCAGGGAAATCCTATGACCTATATTATACAGGAGGCCAGACTAAACAGTCGAACCAGTCCCTTATGGCTTTATAACCTACAGACTCAGGAGGACTGAGTCTCTGAATTTGCAGCTGACTCATTGTACAGTTCACTGCAGAATCATATATTGTCTTTTGTTTTACGTTTCTCCATCTGAAAATGTGTATTAATTCCTGATTCTATTTACAAAGATACAGTAAAGAATAAGTAATCAATGACTGTATATTGCTCTAAACATGTGAAAGACGGTAAGTACTTAGTAACAGTAGTGCGTTATCAAAAGACATCTCAAAAACATAACTCATGTATGGTAAGATTCCATTCTCATTCAGAGCTTCTTAATGAAAGTCATCAAGTAGAGTAGTACGGAATGGCTTAAAGGAAAAAAAAATGAGATGAAGACCACCTGAATTTCCTGGGGTTCATCCATGTAAGTAATAACGAAACATTTACATAAAAAATCCTATTTTATTAAAAATACAAGCTCATGGACATCCTATAAAAAAGGGTTGTTAAGCATAATGGTCCCTTCAGAGTTACTCCAGTAATCCCGGAACACAGTACTTTTCAAAAACTGCTTTTCAAGTAATAAAATAGTGTAACAAGAAGAAGGTCCAAAGAAAAAAACACACCATGTTTGTCTATAGTAAATGGCATTATCTTCAAATTATTAAATATCCTTAATAAATATTATTAAATTCAGGTTTCACCATAAATTTAAGCATAATGAATGAAGGTCTATATGTGAATACTTGCAAAGAAACTGAAGATGTAAAGAAACACATGTATATTTTTTCTACCAGCAATAATGTGGCCAGTAACCTACAGGAAAATAAATGAAATCTAACCTTAAACTTTTCCACTTTTTTTACCAACTGTAATGGTATCATTTCCTGCAGTAGGAAACATGTTAGTAAGGAAACTCAGTGGGACAGGCCTTTAGCTAGTATACAAGTTAGCACTGAAACAGACACAGCTATGACAATTTTTACCAGTTAGTATTTCACCAACAGGTGAGTCCAATTGCTGTGTTCTGTATGTATAAGTTCTCTAGACAGCGAAAATACAGGCACCCAGCACCAGGAACATTTCAGAACTAGCAGTCCCTGTGATCAGCTGAACCACAGCTGAACAGAAAGAAGCCTCTTCATATTCCCTAGTCCTCTCAGGAGGTACTGTGTTAACAGATCCATTCTACCTGTGAACCTCCATAATCAGGAATAGAAAGCAACAAGTCAGAAACTGCAAAGAACACCATAAAAATTGTGGGGCAAATTCTGTGAATTGAGGATGGCAATGTCAAAGTTTTCTGAACTGTCAGAGTTTTACATGGGAAAACTTCTTAGAAAACTGAACAGCCACTACATGGACCTCTGGAAAAGGAAGGCTGTGATGGAATATCTCTCCTGGATTATTAGTTCCAGGTTCTTTAGTAAGTAAACAGACTTACTGCCTTTGCTCCTAAAAAAACTGTTTCAGAATAACTTTCCACTTAAGGTCCTGAGTTCCTAAGTCTTCTTGTTCCCAGACAAGAAGTCTCACAGACACTGCAAAACAGTTGTTCCCCACCAACAATATTCTTTAAATCAATATTCTCTCAACAGGAATTCTCCTACAAACGTCACTACAGAGAACGGACTATGATTCCATAATAAAGTTTACTTCAGGAAAAAACAAGGGGAAAAAAACAAAAGGGATTAAAAAGGGGGAAGGAGGATATATTTGCCTACATGGAAATTATCATACAGGTGCATACTGTATTCAGGTATTCCTATTAAAACTCCTACTATTAGTACCAGAGTCAAATATCCTAACAAGACACATAATTTTGTTGTGCTGAAAAGCAGCATTCTGTATGTGGATTGGAGTTACAAACAAATAAAATGTGCCTACAGCTAAAAGTATGGTTTAAATACTTCAGCACTAGAGCTAAATATAGATTAGAGGATCTAATCAGTGTAAGATTCTTTTAACAAAAAGGCTTTCAACAGGAAAAAATGCAGCCGTAAAACATATAGATCTTATCACTGCAGTATGCTGCAGACTGTAAGGTATGACAGTAAATATATTAAGGGGAGGTAGATTTTATTAATAACAGCAATAAATTTCATTTTTTTACTAATAATGACCCTAAAGCAAAGCTCTTAAGTTTTCTTCATAGCAGTTGTTATTTTTTGAATCTCTTTTCATTATTTATACTCTGATTTTTTTTCCCTTTTAACTCAGTGTTGTGATGGAATCAATACAAATCCGTTCTTAACATATCTGTCTCTGACCTGTGTTTGTTTTAAGCTGTATCATTCATAATGGTGATCGATGGGTAATGCTATTCCTCTTTCTCCACAAAAAGCACAGAGCATAAAAAGTGCATGTATTTTATGCCCAAGGTCATGAGAAAATTAATGGATAAGAGCTAGATAAAATGGAGTTCAAGCTGAATGGGCTGAGTGCTCTCTATAGGGTACAGCCAAGGCAGGCAGTACAAAGCCCATTATACTCAAATGCTCTTGAAGCATTTCAGAAGTGAAATTGTTTCCACAGGCTAATGCATAAAAGTATGAAGCTTTAACTTTTCTGTTTCACAGATAGCCTACAGATATTGGGCAAGTGTTCCTATTCAGGATTTTATTTAGCATATTCCATTTATCAATCTTTACCTTAAGCCATAAACCCATTTGGTGTTTATGACTAAAGTTGTACGATCTATGTTTATTTGTCATTACTGAACTCTACTTCACAGACTTTCCTGTTCAATCTCTCACAAGTTCCCTGTCAAGATAACAAATGAGCCTTTAAAAAACAACACACACATCCCCCCAACTCCAAGCATGAACTTTAAAAAATGAAAGAATAGAATGATTATGTAAATATGTAACTTCTAACTTACTATAAAATATGGTTTAACCATTAATAAATAATAACATAAACATTTTTTTCCCACAAACATAAAGTAAAACTCAATTTAATTTCAACCAGAAGACCACAGGAATGGCAGAAGGAATGTCAAAAATAAAAGTGTTACAGTATTAGGCACTCAGATTCCTATTATTTTCCTTTTTTACTCTAGTGAATATTTTAACAAATTCCTCCCCTATGTCAAGAAACTTGCCCCAGTATGTGAAGAGCAAACTGCAAACAGAGCATGTAATTCATGTGAATGAAGACTGTGGGAATCTGCTGAGAGACACATGATAGAGGTTCTGCAAAATATAATTCAGTTTTTTAAGAAATAAAGTAGTCATGTCATGTGAGTTATTAGAAATACTGTCTTGGGGTTGTATCTGAACATGTTTTAGTGTTCATGCCCTTTTTACAATTTAAGGTTAGGAGAAAACACAACATCACAGTGAAAATATCATTACTGGCCACATCATCCTTTTTATCTTTTAATAATTTCCTGGACAAAGAACAAAGTAAAAATCCAGCATTGAGCAACAGATTACAGAATAGACACATTTGGAATGAAGTTGAATTAGAACACAGCACTATTTTCTCATAGCCTGAATCACTAGTCCTGCTCCTGCTGGTACTCCGCTGAAAGCAACTTAGCTTCTGGTGCAAAGATAGAGATGGGATGTTGTAAGTTACGTATGTAACAGTATGCCTTGTTATTCACTTTCAGAAAAACATATGCTGTATCTCTGAAATAGAACAAGGGGGAAAAAAAACAAAACAGACCAACACTGGAAAACCCAGCTAAGGTAGTATTCCCAATTGAAATTAAAAAAAAAAAAAAAAAAAAAAAAAGAGGAAAAAGGAAGAAGAAGAAAAAGGAATATTCAAAACCTAAAATCTGAGATGAACAGGAATCACAAATTCTACCAAAGTACTCAAAGTGTCAAAAATATGAGCAAAAGGGGAAAAAAAAAAAAAAAGCCAACAAACAGTCAAATTCTGTGAGTCTAGATCGATCCCACTGTGAGCCATGCATGTCAAATGCTCAGTATTATGGCACTTCACCCAAATACTTTACCAGAAAATTACTCCAATACATTCACATGATTTCATAAATGCTTCACAATGCCTTCATCACTATTACATCTGACTGCCCACCTCCAATGTGCAAATAACACATTTATATACTTGGTGGTAGGCTGCTGGCTATCCAAATGCCATTATTGTATCTATGCAGAGATGGTTTTGTTCTGCTGAAGTGCAGATTTAAATTTAACAGATTAAGACATAAATTCATGAACACTTTTCTATTTTATTTTAATGTAAAAATGTAATTACATGCAATTTTTTTAACAGTTTTTGGCCTGTGCTTTGTCTACTTGCTAACGCAAACTGCAGGACAAAAATTAAAATGCTAATGATTTACCTGAACCTTAATCTTGGAATTAGGGATTATTTATAAATTTCTTAAGAATAAGAAATGTGAAAGTCAAAACAGGATGATACACTCATGTTTCTCTCTCATATAAATTGGTCTCACAGTGCATCTCAGTAATCTGTGTTACTGTCTTTTATACAAAACATTTCTAGAAAGCCTCTAAATAATGTAAACTAATTGGTTTGGGATTAGTTTCAAGATTATAATCAACTGTGCCTTCTTTATGTTACAAGGCTATTATTTTGATACATTTTATTTATGCCAAGCATGTAATGGTAATTATTTAATACTGTGATTAAATCCCAATGAGGGAAAATAAAATACTGTATTAGTTGACTTTGGTATTTACATTTCTCAAAATAATCTCTAAGGATGAAATTTTTCTAATAAATCCTGTAATAACAGTGTTGAGGTATTCTTCACAATGTTATAGTATCATGCTGCACTCTTCATTGCATAATGATGACCTTCTTAAGCAAAAACAAGAGTCTTAAGGCAACATCTTAGGACAAATTTAACTTTCCCAGAATAAGAAGCTTTCTCAAAATCCCATGGATTTCACCCACTGAGAGTAAACTCCAGTAAATCTATTTCTGGTCCAGTTTTTCATGTGTCAATTCACTATCACCAGAGAGGTATGCAACCTCTGTGGCCAGGTGTAAAACAGTCTTAAGGCAACCATTTCTAGTATATACAAAAGAACTGAAAAGATCATACAAATAATTAGAAATAATATGAACTCTAATCTTTGTTGCAGGCAAGAAAGGCAAGCACCTCTGGAGAACTCTGACTACAACCTTCAATGCTGCTCTTTCTGCAGTCAGCTAAAGATGAAATGTGTTCACAATGCTTTCTGAAAACTATAATCTAGGATGACAGAATTTAAATGCACCCAAAGTAAACCAATACATCCTAATTTCACAGGAGAATGTCATTAATAAGAACTGTATAATTCTTGACACTTTTAACATTTTTTTTTAGATGATAAGCATTACATTCTATTATCTTGTTGTTGGTTTATTTCCCAGTATGAAAAGGTGCTGTCCTTGGCAGGGAACTCTGTAATCACATCATCACTGTAAAGGTTCATGGCAAGATTTTCATTAGGTTCTTCTCTCTTCCGTTTTCGTCTTTTACCAAAACCAGTTATCTTTTCCACTCCAAGCTTTGATTGACCATACCCCCCAAGAGCTGTTAAAGCAAATTAATTCCACAGATCCTCCTGCACCAATTTTTAACTTCAGCAGTTCTCTGCTGTACTAAATGTAAATGTGGGAGGCAAGCTGGAAGTGGAGAGTGTGCATACGGTGCAAGGAATAATGTGTCTTATTCAAATAAATAGATTTGTACACAATTGAGCAGTCTGTCCAATCATGACTTAAGTCTCTTTTCTGAACTGACCAATCATGATTAAAGTAACAATAAGAGGTTAAACGAGCTCACATTATTTCTAAGCTCTTTTCTATTATTCATGAATCATCTTAACTACTTTTGCTTCAGGTGGCAAACAACACAGAAGGATCTCTGACCTTGACTCAAACAAGGTGACATTTCAGTACTGTATGTTTGTATTACGCACTTTTCACGTATGCTAGGGAGAAGACATATTCTCCTGGAGCTACAGTACACTGATGACCTATGGTTTGTTCATCAAAAGCCTATTATAATTAACTCTTAATATACCAAACTCTTTCATGCACACAGATCCACGTATACACAGATTAATAATTTCTACTTTCCAAAACCATACTCTAAATTTTAAATACTCAAGATTATCTGTTCCCCATGTAGAGAAGACAGAGTGATAGAGAAATAACAGCACGAAAGTAGAAACATTCTGACTAGCATCACTTTGACAGAATTCCTTCCAGAGGTGTTACAGGAGGTCTCTGTAGTGGGTGTGTAAGAAATTAAGGGAAATAACTGTGTTGGTATGGCAAACAGAGCAGCTGTAGTTACTGAGGAGTTGCCTGTGTCAGCCACTCTGTCAGAGGTTAGTTCCTTATAATAAACAACGGGGATAATAACATTATCATCCCCCTACTCCAGCACAACCAGCCTTCTTCCCTGCACTACAATGCCAGAATAAGGTGAAGACCCTGACGGCTTATCACCTTTTGCCCCTTCCTTGGTGATTTAATTTCTGTAGATTTGTTACTATTCCATCTGACCTGAGCTGTTGAAATCCAATCTTTTCCTCAGATGGAGGAGCTACAAATGACCGATCAGAAGTAGTCAATGATGGCCTTAACACAGGAAAAAAAAAAAAAAAAAAAAAAGCCATGATTGCATGCATCTTTAAAAAAATATGAAATAATTGCAATTCTATAAATCCTACCAATATCAATTTTAAAAGCCCCACTCAACTTTTCATCCTTGTCTAACACTGAAGTGAGCATAGCAATAGTGGCATAAACTGTTCCCAAATTTACATCCAATAAATTTATTTTTAAGCTCTGTTTCCTAAAATAATCCTGCTTTCTTGATGTAGGAAATGATAATACAATACAGCAAAACAACAAAGAAGATGAATCCTAAAACCTAACACACACAAAACCACTAAAGCAAAAGGTGGGCAGAGATCTGACTGGGTAAAGGAGACATAATTTCCTTAATGGTATATACAACTGACAAAGTCTAAGAGAAATGTAGGAAATGTAATTCCCATTGTAAGGTGGTAACACTTCAAGGAGATCAGCTTCTCCCTTCACGGGTGTGAAAGCTTTCAGAATTCTGTAAATATATGTAAAATTTAATTTATATTAAAACAGGCCCAAACTTTGGGAATTCTCTGGATCCATGTAAAATTAATTTTTCACTTAAGTAAAATTGTTTTCTAGCTTTGGGAGATACAAAAACCAAATTCACAGATGTGACCTCACTGTAATATAATTCTTATAAAGTAAAAACAAACAAACAAACAAAAAAACAAACATAAAAATCACCCATTAAAATGTTTGTTTTTAAAATTAATTTCATGATGAAAAGCTCCATTTTTTTTGGAGACTCTTTGCTTGAATCAGACTGTCAGTATTGATTCTGTGTTGTAGGGAAAATCAAGGTGTAAAAAGTTTCAAAGTCTAAAGAATCTGATGTTTTAATAAATAAACACAAGGGTCATAGATAGACAGACAGATAGACAGAAAGACAGACACAGAGACACACAGTCTGAAAGGGGTCTGAAGTGGACACAAAGTTGCCTTGCTGCGGGAACTTTAATACTATGATGAAAAAAAGCAGTTGAATTCCAGGAAAGTCAGCAAGGCTGATCCCAGTCATTTAATCCTCTGATTTACTCCTGAAACCTATTGTCTTTCATTTATCTGGAGAGTTGCATGAGCCCTTTTTAAGTATCTACTGCTGAATATCAACTGTTAATAAAGTAGTATCTTTATTAAATTCTGAGTAACTGAGAAAATCTCCTGAAGTGGTTCTCTTTCTCTGTATGTTTTTTAACATTTTTTATTAATATATTTGATGAAAAATATTATATAAATCTGAAATAGCAGCTTGGGAGGAAGGCTCAGAATGGACACACCCAAGACAGACAGCATAGTACAAGAGGTAGCAGACAAATCTTTGTTCTATGCTACAGCAGTTCAGTGCTTACAGCAATTTATTCAGAGGACTCCATTCATAGCTTCTATATACACTGCAGCAAGGTATATACAGTGCCAAAATTTGCCTATAGTTAAAAGTCTGTAAAAATTGTACTACTTTTGAAAAAGTCAGTCCAAAATTATAGCCTGCTAAACAAGAATCCTTTCCCTGCTTGGACTATGCTATTTATTTTCTTCTTACACAACATCTACAGTAAAAATAACCACACACTTGGAGACGGCTTCTGGTCTCAGTATTTATTTTAACTGCTGTACTTCTGTTAACTTGAAAAACTTACTCCCAGTTTATCATCCAATCTCTGACAAAAATGAGGCTTATACAATCAAGGATAATTTATGAGACATGCACTGACTTGTGTCATTCATTCCCTGTTGTGTTAGATTAGCTTAGCAAACAGCTGAATTCCCATCCAGCCACTTGCTTCATCAGCGCTGGGGACACAGGGACAAAACACTTTCAAAGAGATGGGTCAAGGTAAAGGCAAGAAGATTGCTTACCAGTTACTTTAGTGGGAAAAACAGACTCAGGAGAAAATAATATAAATTATTGCCAATTAAAATAGATCTGCAATGTGTGAAACAAACAGAAAATTTAAAACACCATCTTTCCTCCTGTCCACACAGGCAGCAATGGGGATGTCTGCTGTCCTGGAGCACCTTCTCCCCCACTCCTTCTCTACCCTTGCTGTCCCCTGTGTTATTTCCCACTCTGCTTTTGTTCCCTCCTCCTCTGCCTTTCTGGTATTTTTGTCCTTTCTTAAGTATGTTTTCACAAGAGGTGCTACCAGCTTCACTGACGGGCTCGGCTGGGTCCTGCAGCAGGTCAGAGACAGAGACTGGCTGGAACCAGCTGTCTGGCACTGGTCCCTTCTTGCAGAAGTCAGGCCTGCAGCCACCCGCTGCCAAAACCTGACCAGCTACACCCAGAACACTTTATTTATATCGTAATTTAATTCCCAGTTTAACAAGAGTAACCTGAATTATGAGATCTAAAATTTAGCATATTTTGTCACAAAAGTGAAAAATGGTGGAAAGGGGTTTTATTTTATCAGCATTTGTACCATAGCTTGTGACATGGTTTTCAGTTTGTTCCATGTGGTCATGAGAATTCTCAGGATTCGAGCCATCTTTCAAATACCATGAATTTAGAAACACATAGCTGCCAGCCACACCCTGATACTGTAGATTTTCACGCAGTTTAAACAAGACTTATATTTTGCAGCTTTGCAATTAGAACTATGTGAAATAAATATTCTGGTATGCAAGCCATCACATCTATGCACTAAGTCTTAAATCTGTATTTTCATAACCTATGAGTTGTACACACATCAACACTGTATATTCCCCTTGTCCCATTAATAAATAGTATTTCATTTAATATCTCAAAAATGTTTGTAACAAAC
Organism: Tyto alba; assembly: GCF_018691265.1. Taxonomy (NCBI): domain Eukaryota; kingdom Metazoa; phylum Chordata; class Aves; order Strigiformes; family Tytonidae; genus Tyto; species Tyto alba. Next base: position 35,661,620 of record NW_024881318.1, read on the forward strand.
ACAAAGTATGTTTCATTTAAGGCTCTTTCAAGTTAATTCAAGGTCTGGAAATATTGGGAGATGGAAAAAAAAATAATGAAATGTTGCAAATATAAGATGGGGTTTTGTTTTTATTGATGCACATTAGCAGAAGCAACAAAAATAAAGCCATTTTACATTATATTTTAAATGATTTAGGAAACTAGTAATATTTTTAATGAAAAACACTGGCTAGATTACCACCATTTAAAAAATAAGCAAGTAAGCTAGCAATGCAGTATGTAACATTCAGTTATGCCTCATCAATTTGATGAAAAGTAATGTTAAAATGAAAACTGAAAAATCTCAAGGCCAGTATAAAAGCTCATTTTTATACAGTTTCTGGAGATAAAGCATACATCAAAGGCACTTGCTTTAAAATCTAGTATAAAAGAGATGCAGTAGCAAGAATTTAACATTTTTGGCTTAACATATGAATCTACAAAATATATACATGGGTTTTTTCCTTTAAAAATATGAATAATCCAATCCATGTTCAGCTCAGATACGTATGTCCATACTTAGCTGAATGGGCAGAGAATCAAGTGTGTGAGGTGTTTTGCCGAAAAAGGCTCTACTTATAAGAATTATGGCATTAAGCGTGGTAAGAAAAATGGGAGCAGATTAAATGCCTCTCCATGTAACCTCTGAAACAAAACTTTTGCAAAGCACTTGAAAGAGGATAGCTAACTACCACAAACCACAAGTAGCTCTAAATAATCCTGGTGAGATAGGCATGGGCACACTTGGCTTATCATGTCTTCTGCAGACAGACACTGTATCTGCAGCAGCAGTGGCCACCACTCTCTCCTGTCCTGTCTGAGGCTGGGATCAAGAAGTGCTCACACAAATATTTGGTTCACTATCTCTGTGGTGTCTTTTCTTCTCCTATGAAGCATTCACTTGCTACCCTTGTTTGATGCTGATAAATAACCATCATAGTGCCCTTCACAGGAATGGCTTTGGTGAAGGAATAAAGGAGACTGTAAGTCTGCCTACAGCAGTCATACATTTTGGTAGTCCACCATCCCTTGTTTAGTTTGCCACAATGGGACACATATCTGATAAAGAGAATTTTTCTTGCCGATGGTCCCTGGCAAGTACATTACGCAGTCTCTTGACTATGCTGTTTGAGAGGAATCAGTAAGATCTAACATGATTTTGTCACAGGAGGTTTTAGCTATACATATTTAATGAAAGTGACACCTGTAAGTAAAGTTATTTTTAGTAGTCATTATGCTGAAATTCATATAAAGCATACAGAATAAATACATTCATTTAGAAGCAGAATAAAATGGAAAGGTGTGTAATGATGTAGCCCAATGATACTGATATGGTACTGCTCGTAATAGGCTTCAAATTGGATTTGCAAGGCCTCAGCACTAAGGCTTGTCTTGCTCTGCCTGAACATGCCTGCAGCTTTGTTTTTACCTGGTTTAGCTGTGACAGCAATTTTTCTTCCGACAGGTGGCTATCATTAATTTGGCTTCCCTTTGCTTACCTTTGAATGTAACAGCTGTATTTTTTATACAAAGTCATAATAAGAGGTTACTTTGTGCAGAATGAGGTATTTATGACTCTAATTAAATGGCATAGAGAAATGAAAGCTTGGTACAACTGCAGAGGCTTTGAGAAGGGGAGATGTAGTGCAGATGAGCACAGACATGAGACTGTCAAAAAAGGGGCCCAGCCTAGCACTGCAAACCCCCACAAAGCTCTGGCGCTCAGTTAAAGAACTGCCAGCTCGAAGCTGGGTAACAGCAAAAAGGGAAATAGCATCTGACATACGTAACAGGAATGGTATAGAATAAAATCCGATACAGCACGAACTTGCAGACTGGTGAAAAAACAGCAGGGTCTAAAAATGTGCTAGCAAATATATAAAAATGACACTAGGTGGATCCTAGAGGGAGGAAGAACGATCAACATCAACATCACATTTCTCAGACTTGGGATGATGAGAATTTGCTGTTGAGCCTGTACCGCCGGACTGAAGCCATCGACCTCAAGATCCCAAAGGAGCACAGGAAATACGAGCACAGCACCAGTAAGCAGGGGAAATACCAGGAAGCATTTTTGTAACAAATTTAACTGTATGATTATTTTTTAAACTTCTTTTGTATACTAGTATTCATGTTTTTGGGGGTTCTTTTATTCTGTTCTGTAATAGCTAATTTTGGACTAATAATATGTATTTGATTACACTGTTATGATTTAAATTATACTAACAGTAAATTTTTGTCTTTACAAATAATAATCTTTTCACACATAAGACCCTGACCCTTTTCTTGGAAGGACAAAAGTTTATACATAAAATAGAAAACGGTGACACAGGAAAACACGAATAAAATCCATTTGAACCTCAAATAATGATATTTTACAATTCTTTGTAACCCTTTGTGTGAGAAAAAACAAGTTACCCAAAAGAACATATAGGGGTCCAAACATGTTTCTGGATTGCCTTAGAGCCAAAGGTCATGGTAAGACCCAGATTAATAAATGTTTGTATGTTTTATTAACATTAGGACTTCTTTTTCTATTAAAAATGCAAAAATGCTGTTAATAATATAAAATTCTGATAGACTTGGACTTTCATGTTCTTCACTCTTCACTTTGTTATTTCTGACTTGTAAGTAAAGTTAATAAACTCTATAAATATAATGCTTCTTTAAAGCAGCCTCTGAACAAATCTCATTATGATGTACTTCCTAGGGAGAAAACTTGCATCTTAACAGGAGAAGTTACTCACATCCTTTTACTTGGGCAGAAAGAGGTTCAAAGTACAGTTCAAAAATACAGCAAAACCCCTGTCCTTTGCAAATCAAGTTGCAAACCAAATGAAAACAAATTAGGAGAAATCTATACCATAGTACAGTAACTCAACAGCAACTCAAATCAAGAAAGGAGCTCCACAGAGGTTACAGCTGCTTCTGCAGGTTACAGCTGCTTCTGCAGTCAATAGAAACACACTCTGTAGGGAGCAAACTCACTCTGTTTCTACATATGCTATACCACTGTCTTATCCCAAACATAGCCTGACACCTGTGGTGTAACATATGCATCGGAGAGAATATCAAAGAAGGCATTGTGCAAAGTCATCTTCACCTTAAAGCATGCATTTTACTACCATATTCAGAATTCTTCTCTAACACGACAAAATTTCATTTTAAACAAAATGGAAGTATACCAAATAACCACCTCACCTCTCACCAGCAGAGTTGTTCCCAGGATACCATATATAATGGAGAAATCCAGAGCTCCAAGACATATGGCCACACATTGCTCGGTCATATATATGCCATTTCTACAGGCAGAACTCCTGCCTAAGCAACTCCACCCCTCCCCTTCAGGATTACAAACTATTTCATTATGCTGGTCTTTTTCACAGGTAAGTTAATGCCATAGAAATGTCTTCTCATCTCTTCTCTTGTTCCTGCACTTGTAGGGTAGCTTTTCTCCTCCAAATTTCTAGGTAAATTTAGAGAAATGCTGTAATTTCTCTGTCACCCTTAAGTTTTTTTTTTTTTTTTTTAATAATAATTCTGTAATATAAAAGAACCGGACTGCCAAAGAGTACTCAGAATAATGCATGTGGATATGAGACTGTATCTACAGAGTTACACCCATCATGGAATAGTTATCGCCTGTGTGAAATAGTGCTAGACAACAAAGGTTTTACTGCTATCAATAAAATTTCTAATTCACTATGAGATACAGCAGAGGTCAATATTTTTAACTAGCCTTACTTTGTGCAGTGTTCAGACAATTGTTAATAAGATCAAACATAAAGCTTTTTAAAATATGTTAAGCTTTTTTTGCACATTTTTTTGTCCTTTTTAGAGTGAGGATGAAAAGTTTAGCTGTAAAATAGAGATATGCTTAGTAATATTCTACTGTCTGCTTATGATTAAAAACAGAGGATTACACTCTCTCTGGCACTTCCAGTAAAGGTTTTCACTCCTAAGTCTAGCAATATATAAGACTTAGCCTTCCTGCACAGTTCAAGTATTTTTTTGAATATATTAAATTATGTATTTTAAGGCACAGAACTCTCCAAACTTTCAGTTCTGCTCTGCTGAATTCTCATGTCAAGATTAATATTAAACTAGGAAAAAAAGAAATTATATCTAGTACTGGCTGACATCAGTCTGTTTGTTGATGACTGCATCACTGACTTCAGTGGTTACTGTTTAAGACTGTCCAGTTTGTTTTCAACTGGCTGAAAGAAAACCTTCTAATTTACAGTATCCAACACCTCTGTTAACAATAGTGATGCTCTCATGCCTCTAATTACATTCACAAACCTGCAGAAGCCCCTTCTTTGTTGCATGTATGTGTATATTTTTAATGAAACAACATTATGGAAAAGGAAGTGAAAATATAACCAACGAGTTATGCGTAAGACTAGCTTGGACTATACAGAAAAAGAATCACAGACAGGTTTTGCTGGAACATAGCAACAAGGATTTTCCTGAATTTTAGCTAGCACTAAAATTGTAAGCCTTACTTGGAAAAATAAAGAAGGTCTTTAAACTCAAAATTTTATTTCACAAGTGTGTTTTTCAGTACTCTCACTGAATTTGACATAATTTACAATCCTCCCAGTCACATACTTGCCTGTATAAGTTAATTTAGTATGTATTTTTTTTTTATGTTGCTAACATCTTTGTTGAATCCTTCCTTATCAGGATAGTAACAAACAGTTACTTATAATGGATAGAGCACAGTGCAGCAAGAAAAATTAATACAGCATGTATCTATTCAAATGATAAACAGCTGAAGCTCAGAAATACCTTCATGCAATAATTACACTGGTTTAGCAGAACTATGTTTTCCTTAGCATTTTTTCTTCTAAAATGCATTCTGATAAGCCTAAAGATGTTGTGTTCAAGTTACTTAGCATTTATGTTTTAAATTTTTATTATTTACATTCAGTTCACAAAAGTCAACAGTATTATAGCAGTGCCATTTATGATCTCAGCCCTGTGAGCCTATCTGCCAATCTCAGAAACCTTTATTTTAGAAAACACATTGACATCATGAAGAGAACACAAGAAGTCAGAGCTAATTCTGGATTATTTTCCTGTCAAGCTTTAAATTTACATGGCAAACTTTACCATCGGAATAACTTTCAAATTTAATTTTTATACTAAAGTAATCAGACAGCTACCATTGTGAAGGTACTTTATATTTTTTCCTTTAAACTAGTTAGATTAAGGTCACCCACATATTTTAGAAAACAATATTGCATTTGGGAACTGAGGATACATAAGTAAAGTTTATGCCCTACACTGATGAGTCGTTCAGTTTAAGATGTGCAGAAGACATAGCAGCAAGAAAATGCCTGTTAATAGAAACAAACTTACTTAAAAGACTCATGGTGACTTTATTCATCCTACTTCTCATCTAGGTCCCCCTGGATTTCTTATACAATCTCCAGATAACTCATTAAGTTCAGACTTAAAACAAAGTTTGGGCAGGGTTTCTCTCTCAACAGACTAGTCAAAAACTTACCGGGGCAAAGAATTACATGAAGTGCCACACATCGTCAGCTGCATTTTCAGTGCATATGCCATCATCTGCTTTCCCCAATTGTCTAGTCATGCTCTAATCACAATAAAGAGCACTCTGTGCTGTTCCTGTTGCCCCACATGACAGTTGTTATCCATAGGATGAGAAAGAAGCTGATATTATTAGCAGTTTTGGTATCTGAAACATTTACTGACACATTTCCAAGCTTCTGAAAACTCCGTAACTTTATTTTTTTGTGTGTAAAGTTGGAGGCTTTCATGGTATCATACCTTAAAATGCACCACAAATACAGTAAAGTAGCCTTTGATTTTTTTTGTTGTTTGTTTTATTCTGTCATCTGTACCTCAAAGTTTCATGTTGGGAAGATTCAGGAATAATATGAAGTAGGTTGTATTGCAAAGTAGTAATGAAACATTTATTTTGTCAACTGCTGATAGTTTTTGCAACTGCTGTTGTGAAACACCTGTTACCGAGAAACAAAGTCCTGTAAGGACAAAAAGCTCCACTAATTGCACCCTATCTTAAAACTGAACTATATTTGTAATATCAAAAGTAAAAATATAGAGTAAATATTTCTTCTTTGTTGCTGGTTTTCTTTTGTGTTTTTTTTTTTTTTTTTTTGGTTGGTTGGTTGGTTGAGTTTTTTTCAGGGAACAGTTCTTTGGAAGTGCTTCACTTGCATTCCTGGATACTAACATCTCTCTGGCAGGAAGAAATACAGACACTAATACTTCTGCATAGTACTTATCCACACAAAATAGCTAGAATAGGTTTATCTTACTTGGCAACAGAGCTCTATGATTCAGAAGATGCTGTAGTAATGATTTAACTCTTGATCATTATGAAGACTGAGATGCTTATTTTTTCTTTCTGTGAATGATAGGAGTAACTGTATATTTAGAAAAAAAAATAGAACTTCACCAATTCACCTGATACTAGAACCCTCGAAAGGCTGAAAGTAAGTCTAACAACTTACATTTACTAGGATGACAAATCACCCAGATCTTGTTCCTATAGTATATATTTGATATATGTACAATATACACATACACTTGATACCTGTAGTTTACTGACATCAAGCAGAAAATACACTACGTATAGTTTCATGGTACTGTTCAGCTCCCTAACAGCAATAACACCCAACATCACATATTAGAATGATGTACTAAGAGTCCTTGTTCAACTATAGATCATGTCAGACCCATACCTAATAGGCTGGTTAAATTTTCTGTTCTAGCAATACTTTGTACCTTCTTAGAAGATTTCTAGATATAACCCCAGGATATTATAGTTTTTAAGAATAAATAGCTATTTAAAATGTTTATAAATATATCTATTTACTAGGTATGTATGATGTGTTTGGTAATCAACCACATACACATTCCAGAAAATTCATGATACTAAACTGATCAGAGATGTTCCATACCAGATGTAATCAGACCTAATGTACTGAGTGTCTTGCAGCAGCTATGTTGTTTTCACCTTCTTTTCACTTAAGATAACTTGTATTAATTTTTGCTGAGAATTTGCATTCTGTCCTCGTGTTTTTCATATTGCCTCTTCCTTCATTATCTTTCGATTGAGACTAATTAATTCCTCCTCTTTGAGGTGTTACTGTCTCCCAGGACACTGGCTTTGCCCAAGAATTGTTCATAAAGAGGTTAACAATCTATACCACTGGCTAACGCAACACCCAAACTGACAGATTTGTAACCTTAGCAAACATTCAAAACTGTATTATGTTTAATGGACTTCTGCTTGTACTCAAATAAAGCAGAAAGTCAGACAATATATAGTGGAAGAGATTCATTTCATGTACTAGTTTGAAACAAATTATCTTTTCCATGTAAATAAAACCATTTTTGTTCTTTATGTTACTAAATGTAGTGGCCATTTTTCCTACTGTAAATGAAAGCATAATTTAATTAACTTTTTATAAACTCTACATTCCATGCTCAGAAATATAGGTTATCAGAGAACACTACTTGTATCAGTACTTCAACATCACTATGAACTACCCTTATAAATTCCATCTTTCTCTCATTTCTAATCTGATCTGCAATAATTACTGTTAACTGCTACCTGTATGTTTACTTAGGTTTCTCATAAAAACAGAACAAGAAACAAACAAACAAAAAAACCCCACAGACCCCACCATCACTTAGCTTCTAAGAAGAAACATGTAAAACTTTGTTCATGTCACTGATAACTCTCAATGCTAGCTGTTTTCCATTATGTTCTATGTGGCTGTACTTCAGTCTCATCATCTCTAAATCGTTTAATCATGATCTGCAATTTCCCTGTATACCTATTTTTTTTATTTCTCCATATGTTTCAGAACAAGTTCCCTGTCCTTAATGAGAGACAAGAACAAAATTATTTCAGAATTCCCTACAGACTCACGTTGCATAAAACATTTCAAAATAATTACACAGAACAGGTGTATTAAAATATGCAGACAGTAGAATAAATTCAACTTTTATGTTAGCTTTAAATAGTCAGCTAGGAGGAGACAGAAATGCAAAATTAAACAGTGGTGAATATGTACCAAAATATTCGTATAATTTTAGGACTCAAAGGCATAACACCTTAATTTAGCATAATCCACTGAACCATTGCCAGAAACCGATGCTACATAATAAAGATAATAAAGGTATTTTAAAGATCAGCATCACTGAAACCACTAAGGTTAGACTTGTTGTCACCCTGCATCTTCTTGATCCAGAGGATAAAATATAGTTTAATTTTGGACTACCAAGTCATGATTTTAACAATTTTAGCTCTTCTCATTTTCAATCAATACAAAAGTTTAGTGGGACTACCATAAATAGAAAGACAGGTCTTAGGTCATCCACATCACCTTGGTATCTCTGATGTAAAATGTCACAAAATTATGTTTTCTGTCCATTTCAGCTCTAATAATATTTGTCTTCAAAGATCACTACATAAGAGATTCACTGACCTTACAGACTTACAGATTTTATGAAAAAGTAATGCACATTCTTTTAAAAACAGCTGTTCTCTCTGTGCAGAGGTGAGCAAAGTGATGGGCAAATGAACAAACAGGAAAAAACACCCAGCTCACAAGTTTTCTGTATTTATCTGCTCTATTTGTTTCTGAAATCAAAGTAGAGACAAAAGCTAGCACAACTGAAATTGGACAAAATACAGTAGGCAGGCAGGGGCCTGCTACTTGATAGAAAATGCAAAGCTAGTATGTTTTATTTTTCTTGTTATGCGACAGCAGTGATTGTATAAGAGAAGACAGGGAACAGGAGGAAAGGGACAAAAAAGCTAGCAAAATAAACTTTTTCTAATACTCTGAAAGTATCTAATGCATCTTTAGAAAAGGGGATTCAGTGTCACAAGACTGTTGTTGTCACAACAGAACAGCAACCAGTTTACCAGAAGGAACAGTTACTCTCCAGAAAAAATCAAGCTTGGATGACTTCCAAGAGCCTTGAAGACCTTGGCATCTAAGGCTTTGGCAGTGGTTAATCAGCCCTTGAAGTTATGGCACACTGCCATTTCCCAGTTCTTGGACAAGATGAACAATTTGGATTATGTTGTGAGAACACCAAGATCACAAAATTGACTTAGGTAGGAAGGATGTTTCTTGGACTGATGGACTCTTTTCCAAGTGCTTATTTCATTTTAGAATAGTTACTATAGGGTTAAGGTAGAATAATAAAAACCCGAAAACTATAATGCTGTTTTTAAAATTGTGGTAAAATGGAATCAGACAGATGGAACAAAGTCAAAGAAGGCAGAAATCTGGGCAGACTTCTTTATGATTATTTTAAATAATACTGAGAACACATACCAGGAATAGACTGGGCAAGGACACAAAGAAAGAGATAAAGACTGGCAGAGGCTCACAGTAATAGTGTTAAATAATAAATGCATGCTGCTAGTCACAGAATGTCATCTTTATTAATAAATCAGAAGACAGGCTGGTCAAAAGGATTTCTGGGTGCCTATCATTGTTGTATCTAAGAACTGCATCCATTTTTTTCTTCATACTGAAGTACATGAAGTCTTCGTGGAAGCAAAACATTGTAATTCTATTGTGTAAGACAAGGAAAATGCAGAGTTTGAGTGCTCTGTGTATTGTCCAGTGATATCTCACTCATTTATCTTACATTTTTCCTATTTCAGTTCGGTTTTGTTTTCTCTTTGTTCTGATGTTGATGTGTATACTATCTTCTCTACTGAATGTTGGATCTCATGATAGTTCTTAAATATGTGATTCGCAGAGGTGAGGGGTGGTATGTCCTGGGTTTGAGTGAGTGGTGGGGTGGGGGGCTATAGGGGTGAACCCCTGTGAGAATCTTCTCGAAGCTCCCCCAGCTCCAAGTCAGCTCCACCTCTGCTCAAAAACTGAGCCAATCAGCTGTGCCTCTGCGATAATGTATTTAAGAAGGGAAGTAGTGAGGAGCAGTCAGACTTGTGAGGAGGGGTTGCTGCAGCTGCGTGAACACCAAGGTCAGTGGAGGAATAGAGGAAGAAAGGAGGGGGGAGGTGTGCTGGAGCAGAGACCCCCCTGTATCCTGTGGTGAGATGGCAGGGCGGCCCCCCTGCCACCCATGAAGGTCTGCGGTGGAGCAGACACTGATTTATGGCCTGTGGCTTCTGGTTGGATGATCAATATGATTGTGCTCGAAGGAGGACAGGGTCTTGTGGGAAAAGGTAGCCCTCGCTGTTGTAGTTCGGTGCTGGGAGGATTGCAGCATGCAGGGGTGTCCCATGCCGGAGCAGCTCAGGAAGGGCTGCAGCCTGTGGGAAGGACTCCAGTTGGATAAAGTTGGTGTCCCACACTGGAGCAGTGTAAGGGAACACTGCGGCCCGTGGGAGGGACTCATGTTGGAGAAAGTTTGTGGAGGACTGTCTGCTGTGAGAGGAGAACCATGATGGAGCAGAGGGAACAAGCTCCACAAGCTCCCTCCACCGAAGATGGAAGAAGCAGCAGCACTGACTGCACCCCCCACTCCCTGCCCCCTGCGCTGCTTTGGGGAGGAGGTAGAGATATTGGGAGCAGAACTGAGACTGGGAAGAAGGGAGGGGTGGGGAGAAGGTGTTCTGAAGATGTGGCAACACTTTTCACTGTCCTACTCTGTTAAGTGTTGTTGTTAGTGTCTGTAATAAATGTATGTTCTTTTTTTCTTCCCCTAACGAGTCCGCTTTTTGCTCATGACCATAAAGGGTAATTTTCCCCTCCCAGTCCTATCTCGAACCCCAAGCCTGGCTCATCTGCCCCTTCTCATTGCCAGAAGGGGGAGAGAGTGGCTGCGTGGTGTTTGGCTACTGACCAGGATCAAACCACAACAAGTACATTGGAGGATAATCAGTCAGCCTGTAGCTGTAGCTAGATATACATCTATCATCTAGATCTACTGTTTGCTTTGTTTTGGTTTGTTTTTTTAAATTATTTTTGTATTAAGTAGTATTGAGACCAGAGCAGAGTTCTTGCAGTGTTGCGGAAGAGTCAGTCCTATTCAAATCCAGGTACCTTCTCCAAATGTTTATTCATCGTACTATATACCTCATGGGACAATATTAAAACCATCAGATTGATGGATCACGCTAATCTCTGCAGTAAACAGATACTTTCTATATATAATGTAACCACCTTCTGCGTCGTTGCCTATAGAGCATACTGGCTTTATGCTATGTTTCAGACTTCTAAAGATACATCTTGATTGATGTGTTAGGTTTGTGTGTGGCAGGGTTTTGGTAGCACGGTAGGGCGCTACAAAGGTAGCTTCTGTGAGAAGCTTCTCAAAGCTCCCCCTGGCTCCAAGTTGGACCCACCTCTGGCCAAGGCCAAGCCAATTAGTGACAGTGGCTGCACCTCTGCATTAACATATTGGACACTTGAGGAGTTGTGAGGGAGACATCTATGCAAACACTGAGGTCAGTGAAAGAAGGGAGGAGGAGGAAGAGGGGGGAGGTGCATTGGAGACTCCCCTGCAGCCTGTGGGTGAGAGGGCCATACGTTCTTGTGCAGACCATGAAGGTCCACAGTGGAGCACCTGCCCACTTGCAGCCCAGGGAGGACCCCATGCTGATGTAGATGGCTGTGCCTTCTGTGGGAAGCCTGAGCTGGTGCAGACTGCTGCTGGGAAGACTGCAGCCTGTGGAGGGATCCATGCTGGAGCAGGTCATGAAGAGCTGCAGGCTGTGGGAAGGACTCGTTTCAGAGAAATTTTGTTAAGGACTGTCTCCCATGGGAGGGATCCCATGCTGGTGCAGTGGAAGAGTGTGAGAAGTCCTTCCCCTGAGGAGGAAGGAGCAGTGGGACTGACCACACCCCCACCATTCCCTGAGCCCTGCACTACTGGAGGTTAGGAGGTAGAGAAATCAGAAGCAAATACGAGCCTGGGAAGAAGGGAGGGATGTGGAAAAGTATTTTTAAGAAGTGGTGATGCTTCTCACTGTCCTACTCTGATTGGTAAACTAAATGGTAGTGGTGGTGGTCAAATTAAAATGATGCTGTCTTTCTTCCTCAATTGAGTCTGTCTTTTGCCCATGACCATAATGGGTGAGTCATCCCTCCTTGTCCTTGTCTCCATCCCCAAGCCTTTTGTTTTTTCTCCTCCCCATCCCTGAGGGGGAAGGAGTGATGAAGCAGTTGCATAGTGCTCAGTTGCCCTCTGGGCTTAAACCATGACAACTGAAATTTAGTATAACTGAAATTTTTTGTGTGGGGAAGGTGATCAAATCTAGGCAGAAATGTTGATCAGCAAAGTTTAAAGGAGATTAGGACATACAAAGCATTCTGCATAGAAAAAAGAAAAGGGAATTTAGAATATTAGGTTATTGTCACATGACCAGATTTAACTCGTGTTTTGTATCAAAAGAACAGTTAAGGGTTCATTCAATTGAAAAAGTCAAAATGATTTCTACTAAAACATTAAGATACGTTAATGAGGATTTTAAAACTCTCACTTTAAAGCACTGGGGGAAAACTTAATTGGCATGTTCATCCATTAAATAATTCTAGAAACTTTTATCTCAGCATTTACCAAGATGTTTGTTCCAAATCTCAAGCTCCTTTATAAGGTTGTGTTGTTAACCAGAATAACCTACCAAGATTTCTGATTGTCATGGTTTAAACCCAGCTGGCAGCCAAACACCACGCAGCTACTCCCTTACCCTCCCTCACCCAGGGGGTGGTGGAAAGAATTGGAGGGGTAAAGGGAGACTCTTAGGTTGAGATAAAACCAGTTTAATAATTGAAATAGAATAAAACAATAATAGAAAGCACAGATGGGTAATGCACAATGCGGTTTCTCACCACCCACCGATACCCAGCCCATTCCCAGCTAGACATCCCGAAATACCAAGATCCCACAATAACAATCTCGAAAGTGAGAGAAAACCCCCTCTTTCCCAGCCACCCCTCCTTTATATACTGATATGGAGTATTTCACTGGCCAATTTTGGAGTGGTGTTCTGGCTCTTCTCCCTCCCAGCATCTTGTACATCTGAACATGGGCAAAACATGGGGAGTTGGAAAGTCCTTGATCTCTCAGCAACAACTGAAAACATCAGTGTACTATCAACATTCTTATCATACCAAAGCCTATACTAAATCAAAAGTACAGCACTATTCTAGCTACTAAGAAAAAATAACTCTATCCCAGTCCAAACCAGTACATGGGTTTCTATTAATTACTCTGAAAAAATGGCAGACCTACTCTAAGAAAGTAAGGCACAACATGGTATATGTTTTAGTTAAAAATTAACAATTTGAATATGATTTTCACCATAGTTATTTTATACATGGCTGTTGATATAGATCTGTTACTCTGCTTTTCATACAGGAATTGAATAAATGACAAGAATATTTACAATGATAAACAGCTGAAAGAAGTGCAAATTAGCTTTTATGTATTGTTCTGTATGTTTAACATAAACTCAGGCAGACATACCTTATATTGTGGGTCTGGAAAATCCTTATTGAGTACACTGATTTTAGAACTTTACAAAATACTGAACTTCAGTTGGCAGCACTTTTGTCTTGATATCCTAGTGTCTTCTTATGAATTAGTCCGTACTTTCAGAGTAACTGTTATAAAATGTAGAACTGAGCTTGTATTACTGCGCAGCGGTATGTACTGCTAACCATATAATTTCAAAAAAAATGTGTTAAATATTCAAATGTAGTGACATGTGTACTTTTGTATGAAACAGTGGTAAAAGACCAGGAATGCTCAGTTAAAAAGAGGAAAGCCAAGACACTGTTATCTTTCTGCTGTTATATAATGCATAAAAATTAACTAAAAGCATTTTCACCACTGAAGACCCACTCTTCACTTTGTGGTAAAAGAGGTAAAACCTGGAACAGCTGTTTAGTGATTCTTAATTTCTTCAAATCCTCATGTTTTATTTCCTTTATGAAGCTGGATCAGACTACGTGGGCTTCTTTCCTCCTTCATTTTTTCTCCCCACGGCATTTAATATAAACAGGAGTCTAATTTTAAAAAATTACCTAGTTACAAACTATCAAGCTAATACATACACATTTGAAAAATCTCTTCCAGGAACAACTATTATCCTCAAATCTGTAAAGCACATCTCACATAAAAGTTTAAGCAAAACTAAGTGCTAGGATCTGCGAAAATATCTTGTGCAGTATAACAATGTGAGCTATTCTTTTAGCAGCTGGCCCTTGTACATTTTTCTGAAGCCTCCTTCCACAAAGGAAATCTATAGGGTTAAAGATCTATAAAATATGAATAATTCCTCTGCCTCACTCTCTCCCATTTTGGTAACTTACTCCAACAAACTTCATATACTTGCCTCACAGTGACTTAAATAAAGTGCTACTCCAATTGATAAGGTTCTTTGGATGACAATAATGAAAGAAATATACAACTATAAGTGTAAATCTGCTTATAAAAATGAAAATACTGGCATTCAGAAACACTGTATATTTGGACTTCACTAGGAGAATTTCATTACATACAATAAGAAATTGTTTGCATGTTCCTGTTTTTGTAGCATTCTCTCTAAGCTTTTTGTCTCTCAAAATAGCATGGTATAGTTCTACAAGGTCTAAATATAGTTTGTCAGAGAACAAACAATTTCAACTTAAGCTTCAGTGCAGTATGCTGACTGTACTGCAAACAATAACATCCACAACTAGTGATGGACTCAACTACTAGAACAATCATGTATGCTTATGTTGAAGAGATCAATCCTAGATTTCCTTAAAAAAAATGTGTATAACAAGTACTGTGGTGAAAGTTGTCTGCTGATTTCTACTGTCTTGTTTGTATATCAAAATTCAATGACCTATGACACATCAAAAACAGATTGAGATGCTATGACAGATAAGAAAATATGTGAAAAAAAATGTATTGTCTAAATAATTTTTCTCCTTTTGTCTTCAATACTCTCATTTGATTTTCTTATACTGAGTAAGGTTATATCCAGCAATCTTTAAAAATCAGGCTTTGAAATGGATAAAGTGTCATCAGATATATAACAACTATGGACTTCTCCAAGTGGCAAACTTTGTCAGATAAATAAAAGAATTAAGTCTTCTGTACATTTAGCATGCCATATAGTTATTCCA
This sequence comes from Tyto alba, assembly GCF_018691265.1. NCBI lineage: Eukaryota > Metazoa > Chordata > Aves > Strigiformes > Tytonidae > Tyto > Tyto alba. Next base: position 35,676,753 of record NW_024881318.1, read on the forward strand.
GCTTCTTTATAACTGCTTTGTTTAATAGGGTAACTGAGAAATATATTTGAATGTTTCATCATAATGACTTCAAAAAGTTACATTTTAAAGCAGTCTTATTTGTTTGTAAATCATTATAGGTAATATATTGACCAAAAAAAAAATCACTTACTCTTTGTTAAATGCAGCAGGTGGCAGAACTATTTTTGATTTTTTCTGTATAAATTACAGTAATGAAGAAGTAATTTTTCTGCTAATTACAGTAATGAAGAAGTCCCTAACTCTCAAGAATGAACCCAGTTTACTCAGCAGCAGTAATACCATCTCCTTTTAAATCACTTTTGATTATCAGAACTTTAAAATTAAAATCATACAAAGTTTCTGAAATACAACACACGCTGTGTTGCCGTCATAAAATAGAACTGCATTTCTGTATTAAGATTTTGATTTTAATTAATGAAAGTAATGAAATGGAGAGGACTACTCGCAGTAACACTGGCCTGTGAACATTCTTGGAGAAGCAGTTCAGCTGTGAAATGTGTTTTGCTCTAAACTACACAACCAGGGGCTCACTCATACTGGCAGGGTGAACTTCTGGGGAGGTCTCCAGCCCCAGCCCTGCCCAGAACAAGCTCAGCTGTGTTACCAGACCGGGCTGCTCGGGGTTTCACCCAGTTGTGGTGTAAAATCCCCCAAGGCTGGATATAGCCCAGCCTCCCTGGGCCCCAGCCCCACCACTGGCCCGTCCCCATGGGGAAAAAGTCTTCTCCTTACCTCCAGCCTGAGCCTCTCATGCTTCAGCTTGTGCTGCCTCTCACCAACCCACCACCCACCCACCGCTGTGAAGAGCCAGGCTGCATCTCCTCCATCCCTCACGCTGGGGCCAGGGATGCTGTTGGGTGCCCTCAAAGCCGCCCCTTCTCCCAGCTGAACCAGCCCCAGTCCCTCAGACTCTCCACACAGGGGAAGGGCTCCAGGCCCACTGCTTCAGTGGCCTTCCCTCAACACCTGTCATTTTATCCATATTTTTATCGTATTGAGGTGACCAAAACTGTAAACAATAACCAGATGTGGTCTAATTAGCCCTGAGCACAGAGGGAATAATTCCTGCCTTAATCTTCTGGCTCTATCCCTATTCATACAGACCGGGATACTGTTCCCTTTCCTTGCAGATATCATAGCCTTCATTTGGTTATCTGAGGCATAAGCTGGTTTCCTTAAACACCCATATACCCAAGTGTCTTATGAGATAGCTACTGAAATATTAGCAGAAATATCCTGTCCCCTGAACATACAATGAATTAAAATTTTTGTTTACTTAGGAACACTCTGTTCTAATATAAAATTTACATTCAGCAAGATGGCTGTCACTTCCAACAAAAAATCATTAGAAATAATACTGTGAAGAAGATGTGTTTTCTTTTGGCAATTTATCTGGAAATAACTTGTTAAGTTGTCAAATTCTTTTCCCTGGGCATCATTTAAGAAATCTATTCTGTCAACCACTTCTTCAAGAAATCACTTGATTAGAAATAATGTGCATCAACAGATATTAAAACAATGACAGTGGGACATTAACGTAGGTCTATTTAGCATGTTTTATTAATTGACAGGTTAATATTTATGTAGGCTAGAAGTGCCATAATTAACTGGACTAAACTAGTGGTCTTCATTTGAATGGGATTCTGGTTTGTATTTCTTTGTTTGTTTTTTTTTTTTTTTTTGTCCTCTGAGCCATTTATTTACTTTTTTTTCTGTTTTTTATTTTTTTTTTTTATTATGAAGAGAGGCAGAAATGTCATATGCTTGCTATCGAAACAATTTTACCATCATGTTATACAGTTTATGAAGCTGTATTTCCATAAATATATGTTAAGAATGTAAAACAGTAACTGTATGTGAATCAAAAAGACATTTAGCTTAGTATACATCTTCTGTCAATGGCCAAGATCAGATACAGAGATAAGAGTGTAATAGGACAAATATAGCATGAACCTTCCTCAAAGTATTATCCCAGTATCCAGTGATTTGAAGCTCGGGGACTTGTTATATTTGTGTCCTCTTAAAAAATACACTCTGGTGTACACCAAGAACAGAAAGGTGGAGCTATTCAATGATGTGTTATTTTTCATTTTCTATTAGAGCTCTTTAATTTTACATCTGCAAATTTCATAAATATCTGGAATTGCTAAAAGTAGGAGGAAGCTCAGGTACTAATGACCTGGAATACACTTGACAAATGAAATTCCATCAGCCCCCACAGGTGTTTGTCAAACATCACTTCTACCTAATCTCACATCTATTAACTCATACGAGGTATTAAAATCCTTTTAAAAAGAACTGCTTACTGACCCACTCAGTTGATGACGTGCTTGCCTTGACAGAAATAAATGTATATGGAATGAGAATGGGCAGAATTAAAAAAAAAATAGTGCCAAAATAAGTGGCAATAAAATAAATGAAAAAAGAAATCATGTGTTTGTGATGCCATTTTCAATGGATGGTTTTCCAGTTCCCATTTTGCTTTACAAATGCATGCTTATATTGCCAAATTTCATGGAAATGAGAAGCACAGCCATTTAAAAGGCATCAAATAAACATCCTTTTTATTACAGTGAAATGCAAATATCAAGTCTTAACAAGTAAATCTAGGGTCTGTAATTTTAAAACAGCAATAACAATAACCTCAGGCTATGTTTTTATTTTGTGGTTGACATTATGAGAAGCAACTGTTATTTCTGTGTGGCACTTCAGTGAGTCAGAGGCATGCTCATTCAAGTTAAAGCAATGGTACTCAGAGTACTTGTGATGGAAAGTCAATGATTATTGGTAAATCCAATCACACTGGCCATCACACTGCCTGTAACAAAGCTTTTAACCTATTTCAAATTTAAATGTCAATGTTTGCATAAACATTTATCAGGAAAATTAAACCTAAGCAGGAATATCAAATAACCTTGTGATAAAATTCCATAAGCAAGAAAGCTCTAGCAAATTCCCTCAAAACCTTCCAAAACTGGAAGTTTCCTAACAGACATCGAGAAGACAGCAGTGAATGGTCTGCCTATCTGTGGCTGCTTTTCCACAAACACACAAGCCCACACCTTCATATCAGAAGACAGACATCTTACGTATAGAGACAGCCTCTATGCCAGTTTTAAACAGCTGAAGAATAGACAAAAGCAAAGAGATTCTCTCCTGGAGACAGATAAAACATGTTTGTCTTCGTAGATACAAAATATTTACTGATTTTATTTCCTCATGTATAAGAAACCCACATAAGGAACATATAGTTATATGCAGACTTGATTGTGATTTCCAGATGGAATTAAACTGATATAATAACAAAGTAATTCTGATAAAAAGATTGCAAGCTGCCAGAACTTCAAGATATCTGAATACCTTAAAGTGCAATAACAACTGTAAAAAAATTTACATTTGGGACTCATGGTGCAAACATAAAGAACAATATGCAAATTTGTTTAGCATATTCTATACAATAGGTAGTATACAGAGTAGTTGCTTTTAATTAGTACTCAAGGAAGAGTAAAATGTTTAAAACTGTGTTTAATAATGCATAAACTTAAAAAAACTTGGTTTTATTTCAATATTGCCATGGCAAATTCTGAAAAGTCATATAATTCTCCTGCTAGACTCAAAAAATCCAAGATCAAGAATCTACTGCCATTACTTTAGTTAGAGACAATTTTATTGATTTTCTTTATAGTTAATTTTTATTTGTAGTAAATTTTAAGGGCCTCAAAGAAACTATGATGTTGTATGGTTTTTTTTGAGCTTACCCACCAAAGGAATTTTTTATTCTTTAGCCCTGAACACCAGGTCTTCAAGCCCACATGTGTCTATGGGAATCCTCACAGTCATCAAAAGGTTATGTTTGACAGCCAGACTACACAGCTAAAGCACACACCTTCCTAAAATGTGATTAAGTTTACAAGACAATGAACATCATGGTCACAATAAATAGACAGAAAGCTCCACTGTGACTATCTCTGTATTTCTTATACATGGTCAAATTAAACTAGAATCGGTTTGGTGATCTAATGCCTCTCAGGAGCTGGCAAAATGCACTGGAATGGAAACTTCATATTCAGGAACTGCATAAAGTCTTGTTTTTACCTCTGCCAAAACTCCAACTTACAGAGAATAATATGTCAATTATTTATTTAACTGAAAATCAGATGTGTGGTAGTTTACCCATTATATAATAGTAGTTATTCAACACATCTTGAGGAAGTCCTGGATAAAAATCTTCCATTCAGTCCTTACATGTGATATACCAGATTTTCTCCAGCAATCTGCAATTCTTGTCCTAGTTTAAAGAAAAAGCTGATCTCCCAAAATCCAGAACTATACTGTAACCTGTATGAAATGGTTGGAATGGGTGATAGGCCTACCACATGTCTTTAGCAGAAACTTTCTTCCCCACTAGTTAACAATCCTTCTCCAAACATCCACCTAGCATCATTTGAGACATGCCAAAACTGCAGAACTCTCAAAGAATGAGGAAAAAGAACATTTAACTGTCACATCATGGAAAGCATACACGTGTAGTAAACTGACTATAATGCAGATAATGTTAAGAGTGAGCATTTTAATGCAGATCAATTGCATCAGCAGCCAAACTGGGAAAGCAAGGATCAAGAACTTAAGTTTGTTACCCACTCCTATAGTACCACGTTATGGTATAAAACAGTGTGGCCAGGCATAGAAATTTGTCCTGTAATTAGCTAGCAACACTAACTAGTTCTCCCATTGATGAGTCCTGCTTATATTGGCCTTTTCAATAACAGAAGGATTTAAGTGCAGCAGTTGCCCAGATAACGATATCATAGTATAGGGTGTCTGTTGTGCTTCAAGTATGGTTCTGTTGATACGGTTCTGCCACAACCTGAAAGTATGTGCAGACAACAATTTATATAGAAAAACTGAGAATAAAAAAGGGATGGTAAGAAGCATCCCAGCCTGTATTCATAGCTTGACCATATGAAATTAAAAAAAGAGAAAATAATTATTTTTGCCCAGAGTGTATTATTCTCATTTGCCTCAGTACTGCTATTTTATTTAATGTGTAGGAATTGCAATTTATGATATCTGGTTAAATGTGGTTTTGGAGTTCTTAAATTTATTTCTTGAGTAAAAAAAAAAAAAATAAATTATCTATCATAATTTTCCTGAGATGAAATAAACTTATTGTATAGTATTTTGGACATGGATGAACCTAGATTCCATTCACTGACATTCACTGTTAAATTTCACTCTCAGAATTCTTCACGTCTCTTATAGCAGCTGCCACTCCACAAAATTGTACCAGTCTCTAAAAGCTAAAATGAAAGAGCACAAGGGATCTCTGCTTTAGGTTTTAAGTGATTTCATAAATAGCCTTTTAATTATTCCTTGTAATTACTCTAATATCAAGACATACTACATCCTAAATGAAAAATAATTAATTAGAAGTCATTCATTAAAATTCACACCAAAAAAAAAAAAAAAAAGGTTATGTGCAATAGCCAAACGTCTCATGCATTACTCATGGCAATCATTTTGTCAAAGTCACTAAAATATTCCTAAAAAATAAAAAGAAGCAATATGCTGCTCACATTACTTACTGGCTTTGAGCTAGCAGAGATTAAGTTGCCAGGATACAATATGCACCTTAAGATATCACCACTAATTTTGCAGGGTATTAAAATCCCTACTGATCTGGTGTGAAGCAGTGAAAAAATTGGAGAAGTTTGCTGTTAATCAGAGTTTCATCTAAATGCAGTATTCTATATACTTTGCTCTTAAATACAATACAAAATGTCATAACATAGCACAAACCCTGAATTATTTAAGCCTTCCTAGGGGCACTTAGACTATATCTCTAGGAAAGAAAAGTATATCATGGAACAGGGGGTTTAAGCAACTTGTCCCAATTCCTACCACTATTAAAAAGGAAGTCAATGATACAAATTCATTCATTAAATACTTATTTTTATAAAGCAGATTGGGGAAAGAAGGCAAAAATACAGAATTCCTTCGTTGAAACATTTTTCACTGTTCAAGATAAAGAACACCTGACAAAAATCAGTGTTTTGTTTCTAAGAATAAAATTTTCTGTACTTTTAGATTGAAGTATTTACATATTTTGTCTAACCTCCAATATGTTTTTTTTTTTTTTACTTTTCCCTTTGCTTTTTTTGCTTACCCCTAGGTTCACACTTTATATTTACAGAAAATTCAGTTTTATTCACTGCACTCCTGTACGATAGGGTATATGCTGCAGACTTTGGCTATAATAGTCCTGTTTGCCTGTGGTATGATGATACATTATCTCCAACTGATGCAAATGTGCCAAATTATTTAAATTAAGTCTCTTCTAGAGCTATTCATATTGGTAAGACTTTCTGTGTTTGGAACAAGCAATTTCGATGAGGTGGGGAGGAATAAATTATGCTCCCAATGATGAAGTGTAGACACAGTAGCAAAGCACTCCTTAACTTACTCCTTTTGTCAGAATTATTTTTTTTGAGAAGTAGTAAACCACATAATCTCCAAATCACATCTATTAAGATCCTATCTGATGGTAGGATTACACTTTCCCTCATCCCTTCTGTAAATTCATAGTCAGTTTGTTACCTTTAGTTTACCAAAACTTTGGTATTTGAGAGACTGTTTTTATTTTTCTCAGTCTTATTGCACTGCTATGATAGACTATCTTATATTATACTGTTGTATGTATGTAACACACAATAATATTCTTCAACTTTTTGTATATTGTGCTATTACTTCCATCTAATTTTAGACATATATAGAAATAAAATTTTAAAAATCCCCACAACTTAAGTGCAACAGGAAACACATAAAAGAAATTTGACATCCTTCAACAGAAAAAAAAAAGCTTCTTAGAAATACAGAATCCACTTTCTGCCCTTCATTTCCCCTACTTAATTCTCCCTTCACCAGTAACCTCTGCTGAAAAACAACTCTTGTAATTTTCTCCTTTATTCAGAAGGTTAATTTCACAGGGCACAACAAACACCAAAGCCATCAACCTTAAGGACACACAAAACAGGTATATGTAAAATTTGGTGATCTCTAACCAAATGTGACTACTTATCTACTTAACCACTTAAGTAATTTGAAAATTTTAAAATTTTAAAATAATGGACATGACGTCCCTCTCAAATGATGGTATAACAGTGCCTCAGAATAGGCACTATTATATGAGGGGACTGTAAAAAACCAAAGTTCTTCCACAACATGCAAAGAAAGGAAAACCAAGTCTTCTCAGTATAATATTGAATACTGAATATTAATGTTTTCTTAAGAGAGTTGGGGTAAAAACTGATTGTAGTGCTTACTGAAAGGGTCTTATGTATCAGGACTGATGCAATTTGCAAGTGTAGACAGTTTTTCATGATCCAAAGAAATCTAATGGAGCAAGAAGGGAGAGAGCTACTTGGAACCAAAGTGTTGGTAAGTCTACGGGTAAAAATATAAGGGATCACCCAATGTGACGAATGTTGCTGTTCTGTTGGGAGTTGTGCTTTCATACATGGTCAGGATCCATACAGAAGACACCAGAATCCCAGTTCTTCCTGTTGAGAAGCAGCTAAGTCCGTGACCATTGACCATTTATCCTATCTCCAAGATAAAAGCTAAGCTGCAACCTTTCCAACGTTCACTTTTCAGAAGAAACCCCAAGCGGTTGGGCTGGACATACCTTGTGAAATCTAGGGAAGGTAACAGGAGAAATGCATTGCCAAGACAACTTCCCCCTGTCAACTTCTTGCCTAGTAAAAAGCATGTAAATTATCTTGCTAGCAATCCTGTTAATAGAAAGGATTCCCAAACAGGTGGTGAAGATGAAAATAAAGAATTGCAGATTATGGTTTGATCCCTTGTTTAAAAGACAGCAAACAGACACTTCACCATCAGTGGTCTTTGTAGGCACGATGAACTGAGAAAGAACTCACAGCATCCCTTATCTTATTTTTCTTGACAGTCTATCAGAAACAAAAACTTGAGGAACAACAAAAAAAAAAAAGGTGGCCTTCTCTCCTTGCTTCAATGAAGTTTTCCTTTGGAAAGGAATGAAAGGATTTCTTACTTCTGGACAGATGAAAGAGTGGACAGAAGCTGTGATTCAGTCACTGTCTCACATGAGGAAGATGGTCCTTGCTACACTGTCTTGATAGTCTGTCCACAAAGAGTGCTTACATCATCTAAGACAAGAGAACTAGACAGCTCTAATGGAAAAACAAAGTATTGTCTGGGAGAAAGAAAGCAAACCATATAGAGTTAAGAACAGTTGGAAAGAACTATCTGCTTGTGAAATTATAACCACATACCTTAACATTTTCAGTAATCTCATCTTTTCCACTCTGTTTAGAATGTTTAGAAATGTCGAAGTTATCAAAATTTTAAATTGCTATTTGCTTTTCACCTAACTAAAATGACCTTACACAATAGAATTGTCTCATGGTGGGGACCCTTGAACTACAGCTGTAATTGTCATAGTGTTATCAGCAGATCCATTTGAATAAAGTAAGCATCAAAAGCCACCAAGTCAAAACTGAGAACAACTAAACTTACACTATTTTTCAGTAAGAGCAAACAATTAAATGAACTGTCCATTTCGCAGAGAACTCTCAGCTCCTTGTTCCATATATCTGATTTTTTCCTAGCAATAACTTTGGCATAGACAGAAAAAAAAAAAAATCAATTATCAACTTTCTTGAACACAGAATTAAGAAGTGATCATTCAAAACAGCACCAAAACCTGCACCATTTTAATTGGCTCTGAGTTTCACCACTACTGCCACCTAATGCTCAAAAGCTAGATTTAATGACTGCATCCAAAAGTTCATGATGTGTAACATCAGGTTAAATAGGGTTCCTAATAGACTTACCATTCCCCGTTCTTGAATGAAATATGATCATTTCACTTTTTACTTTAAGTGGACAGTAAGTCATGACAATGATCAACATGACGGAGATACTAAGAAAATGGGGAAAGTCCTAATAACATTTACTGAAAAAGAGAAAGTAATTATACCATAATCAAAATGACTAATCTATAACTTTTAAGTACTGTTCTGGTCGTATTTCAAAATATGAAAACTTCAACTGTGGGAATGTTATCAATACTAAAGATTTGACTGTCATTCTCCCGAAGCTTTCCAATTCTTGTTAATAAAGAGGAAAGAAATAGAAAACTGAAGTCCTACAAGATCAAAACCATTAAATTCCCAAATTTAATCATTAAAACAATCTATTTATTTCTAAACTTATCTCATGATCTCAAAGATACACACATTTTCTGAGCACCAGGAAATTACTATGCTACTGGGAGAGTGATTTTCTCCCTCCCCAGCCCTGTCCCCTCTCCTCCCCCCCCCCTTATAAGCAGAAGTAAATCAAGTTAATTATTATAAATCTACTGAAAACTGAATTTATTATGGCCTCTTGTCTAATTTTTTCTCCCTGCCCCCAGTTCAGCTAAAATCATAATTGGACTACTCATCATGACTTATCTGCAAAGCAGAATTAGGTATGTTTCAGGCATCAGAGCCTAAAACAATCTAGATTAACAGTTGAAGATGAAATCTAAACTGCCCTTATTTATGTTCAGATTCTACATTTCCTTCTGTTTTCCCCTCTAATGTGAAATCTGCAAGAAACCTGTCCATGGGGTTATCGGCTCTATCTTCTTTGTATTTTTAATCTAAAAATCCAATCTTAAAACAACTTGTACCAACTGATGTCCTATTGCACACTGTTCCTCTTCTCATGTAATAAAATCAATTTCTGTAAATGGGGAAGTGACACTACTAATAAATATCTGAAACATAACCCTGTTTATTTGGCTCACTCATTAAAAAGAAACTCTCCATGATACACACCACATGCATTGTTTCCTATCTTTTAAGAATGACAGAAGTTTTCAAATGCACATAAACTTTATTTTTAATATTCATCTATTTTACAAAATTCCCTCTCCTAAGTTATCAGCCAGCATTAAGGCTACAACCACATAAATTCCTGAACTCCAATGGGCTGAATTTCTGGAGGATCTTCCTGCAACTAAACACTACATTCAGAACACATTAGAATTAGGCCACCATTTAAATAGCTACTTACAGTGTCGCCTGATCTTAGGCAACTCAGTAAACAACACCCTCACATATATACACAACCCCCCTCCCCCCCAGGTATATCACATTAAGACCTATCCTCCTCTGTTTCAGGACTTAAGCAAAAACAAAACAAAACAAAACAAAACAAAAACCAAAAAACACAAACAGAATTTTGAAGTATCTAAGTATCCTCAGAAACATAAAATTCTTCGTACCCATCAGAGGAACAACCAATAAGCCTAAACTTAGGTTTCCAGGTTTAAAAAATGTGAATGGTACAGCCTGAGACTTTCTTCTGCTTGTTTTTTGCGGTTTTGATATTTTACAACTAATGACCAAACTCAAAATTTGACTGATCTGAAGACCAGCTAAGAAGACCGTTTTCTCACTGACTTCAACATACTATCAATTCCATCCTCTGTCTGCTATATGAAACATGCCACAAGAACAAATGATTGCTTTTGGGCTTACTAATGGCTTTTCTGCACTTGGCTTCATCTTCTTGCCATAAATCAAGTTCAAAGTGACAGTAGCTTTTTGTAAAAAAATCCCTGGCAACTTTTCAGCCTCTCAATTCGCTTTCCTTGAAAGTCATTTTGCTGCAGGTATAATGAAGAGGATTCCCCAGATAGTCTTCTTCCTTATCTATACAGCCAAAGCCTAAATAAATCTCTGTGTGAACATTAAGATAGAGGTTGTCTATACAGATTTGTTTATCTTAGGAGCTGGGGTGATAATGCCATTTAAGACAAGATGATATATTTTATGAAAATAAATTACAGGCCTAGTGAAAACATGGCAGTGCAACAGCTGGAACAATGGAATATGTGGAAGCCAAGATGAGTTTTTGAGCTTGGTACTAAGCTAGAAGCATTGAATTTCAAATGATTAAATAGAAAATGTAATTTATAACTGCCATTCATAGCAGTGATCATAAAAAATGGATTCCTTTGCAAGGATATTCACAGTAAGGAAGAACAGTTCTTAGCCAAGTTAGATTGGATATAAAAATATAACCGTACTGTTCCAGGATAAATTTATTTTTGAAAGGCAGGGAACATGAGTGAGCATAGAAAGAACAAGACACTTTCATGTTCAGAAGAAACATATACATTGATTGAAAATTAAGGGAATTGTGAAGCTAACTTGTTTAGCATTCTTCTTTAAATGATCTTTTTAAATTACTGTTAAATATAGAACCAAACCAAATTGAATCGAATAGAATAGAATATTTCAGTTGGAAGGGACCTACAATGATTCAGCTCCCTGACCACTTCAGGGCTGACCAAAACTTAACGCAAATTATTAAGGGCATTATCAAAATGCCTCTTCAATATTGACAAGCTTGGGGAATTGATCACCTCTCCAGGAAGCCTGTGCCAGCATTTGACCACCATCTCGGTAAAGAAATGCTTCCTAATGTCCAGTCTGAACCTCCCCTGATGCAGCTTTGAGCCATTCCCACGCATCCTGTCACTGGGTACCAGGCGGCTCAGCACCTCCCTCTCCACTTCCCTCCTCAGGGAGCTGCAGAGACCGAGGAGGTCACCCCGCAGCCTCCTGTTCTCCAAACTAGACAAGCCCCATGTCCTTAGCTGCTCCTCGCAGGAGATGCCTTCCAGCCCTTCCAACAGCTTTGTTGCCCTCCTCTGGACACGTGCAAGGACTTTGACATCCTTCTTAAATTGTGGGGCCCGGAGCTGCACACAGAACTGCGGGCAAGGCCGTGCCAACACTGAATACAGCAGGATAACCGCCCCTTGTGACCGGCTGGCTTTGCCGTGCTTGGTGCACCCCAGGATGGGGTTTGCCCCCTGGGCTGCCAGGGCACACACCGCTGGCTCACACTGAGCCTGCTGTCACCAGCCCCCCCACATCCCTTTCTGCAGGGCTGATCTCCAGCCACTCCTCTCCCAATTTAGACTTCTGCCTGCTGTTACTCCACCATAGGTGAAGAGTGTGTCATTTGGACTTGTTAAATTTCATTCCGTTAACCACTGCCCAGTGCTCCAATCTACCTAGATCTGTCTGCAAGGCCTCCTGTCCCTCAAGAGAGTGAACAGCACCTCCCAGTTTGGTATCAGCAGCAAATTTGCTAATGGTGCATTTAACTCCAGCATCCAGATCACTGATAAATATATTGAACAGAACTGATCCTAGAATTGAACCCTGAGGAACACCGCTGGTAACTGGTTGCCAGCCAGACATAGCCCCATTCACTACAATCCTTTGAGCCTTGCCCTCAGCCAGTTCTTCACCCAGAGCACCATGTACCCCGTCATCTCACAGTTGGACAACTTGTCCAGAAGGATGCTGTGAGGGACAGTATCAAAAGCCTTACTAAAATCCAGAAAAACTACATCTACCAACTTCGCTTCATCCACTAGGCCAATGACCTTATTGTAGAAGGATATCAAATTAAACAAGATTTTCCCTTTTTGAAGCTATGTTGGCTGTGCCTGATGACTGCATTGTCCTTGCAATGCCTTTCAGTAGTACCCAGTATGATCTTCTCCCTAATTTTTCCAGTAACTGAGTTTAGACTAACAGGTCTGTAGTTTCCAGGGTCTTCTCTCATGCCCTTCTTGTAAACAGAAATAACATTGGTTAGCATCCAGTCAGCAGGTAGTTCCCCAGACTACCAAGACCTTTGGTAGATGATTGAGAGAGGTCCTGCTGTAACAATAATAACAATAATTCAGATAATAACAATAATTTAGACGTGCACTGTTTAGGCAGTATCTCCTGAAATATGTCAGTGCAATGAAAGATGACAGTGTCATAAGCCAAGATTCAGCTGCATTGACGGTCCTAATGAAATACCTGGCTTTAATCAGTGCTTTTTGACTGCATTTGAAATGCTTCCACTTGAAAAACTACCTCATTATTCTGTTTTGCTGTTGTCATGTTAAGCATTCACTGACACTGTATGTCACAAGATGCATTCAACATAAACAGAGGTGCTAAATGCTACTATTACTATCTAACATTTTATATCACAGTAGATTCTTCATAGTAGTTTTAGAGTAAATCATTTTAATAGAATAATTTAAATCATGGTGGAATGAAATCACAATTTTGTACATGATTTATCCATTTGTAAGTGAAGACAAATTCCATTTGCTAGTCAACTAGTGAGTGCTAACTTTATTAATGCATCTTTGCTACAAAGATAAATGGAAAAGCAGTAAGTCAGCTGTAGAACTTCACATCAGTTTACAGCAAGCACTGAAATACCTGAAGTGTTATACATCATATCAGGATTTTATATCCTGCCTAAAGCTTAGAGTATTCATAAAAGTTTCTCCCTCCCCATAGCCACTTAAATCACAGTTCTTTCAAATTCCTACCACATTAATGCAATGAAACCTCTCTGGCTTTGTTGCATCAATTAAAAGTCATTGCTTCAGAATCATTTTAATACTAGTCCTAAAATCAAAATCCTTTTGCTTTGGTAAGATCCATTGAATTTCAACTTCCTTTTAATGATTATACTTTCCCAAAAATGATTTTAAGTACTTACATATGTATTATTCCTTTTAGTTTTTGCTTCCTGTGACAAGTCTTTGAAAACTTAACAATCACAGTAATAAATACTATTTTATAACCTATAGATAGGCTAAGCAAGCTGAAGTATATAAGCTTTCTTTAATTTTCAAATTACTTCTTTCAGATATATGTGAAAAAGAATCCTTACTAGGCTTTTCCTGTATTTGAAGATCACCACTTACTACATTAAAATGGATTTAATTTTACTGTCACTTCAGTACACTAGTGTCAAACGTCCTACATTTCAGCAAACATTTCCTCTATCCTAATGGTGCCGTTGGTAAGACATGAACACTCAGAGAAACCACTAGCCTGGAAAGCTGAAGACAGACCTACTGCATGAGTGTATTTTTCTAGTAACTGCCTTGGTTTTATTATGCTATATTAGGCATCTCATATGAATATTTGCTGTGATAACAATTAAATTGAAACTATCAAGCTGCTAATACCACTGGGTTCCTTACAGATATGCTGACATTGTCAGGGGTTGAGCAACTAATCACTGTTATCTTCTCCTCAGATAATCTCTAGAATTACATTACTTTTTTTTTTTAAACAATATGAAATATTGGCAAGAAAAAATTCCCTATAATTCTGCTGCCAATTTTACTTTCATGTTGTGTAGTAATGACAATTAAACTGATAATTAATATTGTAATAGTTTGTTAAGTAAGTGGACATACAGATACATAAATTGCATACAGAATTGAGGCCACGAGTTACAATAACAGGAAACATAGCATTTGACTAATTGCACTGGCCTCCATTAAGGCATTGGCTTCAATTGAGACTGGTTTTAGGCCACTGAACAATGAAAGTCTGCATAATCTTAAACCTCAGTACTGAACCAACAGGGCTCTATAGAAGGCCAAGGACCTTAAATGCATGCATAAGTACTAATCCCAGGAAAAGTGATTGTATTCTAAAAAATCTTGCTGTAAGAAAAAGCTGTGTTGTACTTATTTTATCAATTAAAATAGACAAATGGACCACCATTTTACAGATAAAAAACACAATGCATATTTGAATGACAGTTTTATTTAAATTGAATTACCATACAATCAGGTAGAAACTGGAAAAAATTAGATTCTTTATGTATGTACATGGACACACAGTGCTGCAAAACATCTAAATTATAGCACGTAAGTATGAAAAACCCTATATTTTTTTCAGAACAGCTAGCTGTTATACACACACTTAATGTTCTGCCTTTTCTTGTAAAGATCATTCATAATGTCGTATCTGCGTGCTGTTTATAACTGAGTCAGCCTTTGAGGAACCAGGTCAAAACGGTGACCTATTGCATATACCAGGTCATGGCTCTTCAGAGCTAGGAAATTTAATTTTAATTACATAACCTGATACTGGTTTTGCAAAGACAGACTGTCAGAAGAAATATACCTCCTCACCCTACTAATTCCTTCTTCATTGTTCTTATTGTCACTTGTTTCTGACAAACTTCTGATGATTTGAGGATGACAGTCTGGGAAATGCGACTGAATCATCATAAGTATCAATGAGTGGGAAAAAAGCATAAAACAATTGTGGTTTAAAATCGATCTGCTCAGGATGGTGTAGTTTTCATTTTCCAACTGGCCAGCATATACTGACTCTTGTTATCAAAAATGCCTGTAACACTACATGCAGTCACTAGATACTAGAATTGGAATACCCAAATAGGAGTCATGTTAAAATTAGCCATTGAGATGTTGTCTGAAAGTATTTAACAGGTGTACATTCTTAGTCAAAACTGGCCAGTGAAGAATTCTTTCAAGCTAAATAGAACTGCTCTGTTTTTGTCCAGTATTATTTCAATTCCTCTTCTTAGATGACAACAACTGTCAGACATCTATCTATGAACTATCATCCACAAGTTTCTTTTCTTTCAGATACTATAAGAACAAATATGGTATTTATTTATATATTTTATTTATGATATATTTCAAGCCAATGTTTATCTCTCAGGACCATCCACACTGCCGTGTAAATGTCAGGCATAAATAATTTTCTACTACTGCTAATATTTTAAAAACTAAAATGGATCCTATGCACATATACAAATACATGAAACTGAACTGTATGATTTTATAGCATTGTATGTAAAACAGGGACTTGGATGGATGAAATTCAGTAACATGAAATTCAGTGAGAAATAACAGAAGGAAGAAAAATAAATCATTACAAAGACATAATGGTAGCTGGTATTATTAGTGTCATTAGCAGCAGGAAAACTTTCTCCATATATGTTCATTGAACAAATACAACTGAACAACCAATCAAGTAAAAAGAATATGTAGGACAACAAAGAGTTGAAAGAAACGTCATGAGTAAAAAAAAAATGTTTGTAGGCAAGAAAGTTAGGATAGATTTCTCTAAAAAAAATCTGATGACTATAGATACCTTCTTAAGACATCTTAAAAGGTCTTCTAATTTGAGCAGCCTACTCTTGGTTTTCCAAAGTAACTAATTTCTGAAAGTCTTGACTACAGGAATTTACACTGACAAAGAAATTTGGGATTGATGTTTCATTCATTTTTTTAAAGTGACTTCTCTACTTTTTAGAAGAAGCTTTCTGACATATAGCTTTAAATTTATAATGACTATAGCAGGTTCTTTATGATAAATTGGCATGCAAGAAAAGGGAAAGCATGTACATTTAAAACTAAGAAAAAGAAGTGTAGCCAAATTATTCAATGATTAAGAAAAAAAATACATTTGATAAATTTTGCACCTAGGGACATAAGTGGAAATATTAAAAAGTATTAACTATAAAAAACATGAGGTGAGGCATTTCCCAGAAACTTCTTACAATACTTAGAGCACTTGTTAAATCATTTTCATACATTTTAAACAACTAAAAACATAGCTTTTTAAAGAACTACACAAAAGTCAACAATAGATAACTGTGAAAGCAGTAAGATCAAGTGTATATACCTACAAGTTGAACTCAACACCCTGCATCATATATTTACAGTAATAGACCCTTATATATTTACTGATTGTTACAGAATTTATAAGTTGCAGTATCTTCTAAACCATTATTTACCATGTATATGCCTGCACTATAAAGGAACTTAAGAGACACAGTAACTTAGAGGTCAGACGTGGGAAATGGACCATGTATTTCATAAAATTATTCTTTCATATCCTGTTCTGGCTAGTGGTTAAATCCCACCACCCCATCTGTATAAAGATCAATAATTCATTAACTATTTCGAATTCTACTACATGGAAGGTAAATGTTTTATTTGCCCAACGTACATTCGCATATCCAGAGAAAATACTTCAAGATAGTTTCTAATGTTACAGCTAAATATTTCTAATGCTGTACTACTATCTAAGCCATTTCAAAAAATCTGCATGCCATTTTATAACTGCCTATTAGGGGGTTTTTAAAGCTTAAATTGTATTGGCTACCTCTCCTTTTATTTTACTATTTCACAAAATCCTTTTGTGTGACTGTCAAACATCTGTGTTTTGTTCCTTAATCTTCCTTGCACAGCTCCCCAGGAAAGACTTTACAACATAAACTGCAAAGTATCATTTTCACAGCAGGAACAACAGTGTTCCTCTTCAGAAAGAGGCATAATAAAAATAGGACTGTAATGAACATGCTAATTCTGGTCACAAGGTACTACATATAGCATGATGACTGAAAGTTCAGGAAGTTTGC
Source organism: Tyto alba (assembly GCF_018691265.1). NCBI lineage: Eukaryota > Metazoa > Chordata > Aves > Strigiformes > Tytonidae > Tyto > Tyto alba. The sequence continues at coordinate 35,694,096 of NW_024881318.1, forward strand.
CGGAAAGACACTTCTTTGGCTCTTCAAAGTTTTCTGATGCATTGTATCTTTGAGATAAACGTCTTTCCAGTGTATTGCACAGGTATTTTCTTCCTTTCCTTGTTTCTGTTCATTCCACTTTCAAAAGCCTGTTCTACTAGCAGCCCCCTGGCAACAATCACTGCGACTATACAGCAAACAGTTAAGTCAGATAAACACTGGTATACATTGTTTATACAGCTCCAGCTGGAACACAGCAAATTTCTCCTACCGTGCAGCTAATACCCAGAATATGTACAATCTTTCCTCCCATTCGTCTAGAAATGAGAGACATCCCACAGCACATTTTCCAACATTATAGCTGTGCCACTCCATTTGTCTAATTTCCATGTCCACAAAGATAGCTGTCCCAGATGACAGATTACTTCAAAATAGTTCCTTCTCATTTCAGTACTACTGGGTACAGTGAAAATACAGAAATGCACTTCTATTATCATCGAATCTATTGCTAGAAGCAGAAACAAAAAATGTAGCATCTTGGAGTCATCATTTCTGGGTTTTGGTTGTTTTTTTTTTTTTTTTGTTTGTCTGTTTTTTAAACAGTATGGAAATGTTCTATACTTCTGAGAGTCTAACAAAAATCAGGTCTCTCAATTATCTCAATCTCAATCTCTGTTAGCATCAATGGACAGGGAAACTCTGTTCAGTAAATATTTTACTTTTTGTTTTATGCAACAATGACTGTTTGACATTAAATCAATCAGTTTCTAAAAAGCATAAAAAGGAGTAACTGCCCTAGGCATTCCCATAGAAATTACACTTTAATTCTTCCACCCTTATACAGTGACCATGCTACAAAGGTGTTTTATGTCAGTATCTCCACAATGCACAGTATGATCAACAATAATAGAGAAAATTGTGGGCTGAGAAAACAAACTCCCTTCTGCTTAAGTGCTATGTGTAGTTTTGCTCTTTACATCCTAGACAGCAAAGAAAACCAATCAAGCAGCAGAGATGGTAGAATGTACGTAGGTATTCTGCTCCACAGGACATCTCTATCCTTGCTTAAAAACTGCACTCTTCTGTACTGTAAATGTATACCTTCTCAGAAGGCAGTTGAAGCTAAGTTTCTTGAGGTATTTATTGTCTTCACAGAATTTATCGAGGAATAATAATCAAAAAATCATTTAAAAAATCAAAAGCAGGATTCCTGAAAATTACTGGCATGGAATTATTACTGCTTTCTCTACTAGGAGGCACCTCATCTCCTCCTTTCTGAACGATTTATATACTTGCACATGACACCAGAATCCTTGTTCTATAAACATGAACAATATCTGTCATCCACCATTTGCAAGAACAAAAAAGAGTCAGCTGGCTTTAACAAAAAGTGAATGGACAATAAAAGGAAATCTATTCCATGTCTGATGTCTGCAGAGTATGGGAAGATCCTACACTTTACTACCTATTGAACACTGATCATTTTGAATTAGAGAATCAAAATACTGTTCATATGGTTCTCAGAACAAATTTGCAGAACAAAAAGCTTCAAAATAAATAGCATTGACTCATCTTGTCTGGAAGAAGACTTCCAGACTTCCTGTTTCAAGTCTTGTTTCTCTTAGAGCTTAGCATTTTCATGTGGGTGAATATGTCCTGGAAAACAGCTGCCTCCCTTATATACAGAAAATCAAAAAAAAAAAAAGCAGTTTCTATTTGTCTCAGACATTCACTCTTGGTTCCGATTGTCCCAATATGCACCCTAGAAAGTAGAAGTTTGCCTGGAACATTTATTGATTTACAGTGGTAACAAAGATCAGCCCCAATACTTTGTCTCCTCTAAGTCCTTGAAATGTTATAATCTGCAGCTCCCTTTTCTGCCGTTTTTCCTTCTCACATTGTGAAGTTTCTACACCCAGAAGCTAAAGGCGTCTTTTATATTCATAATTTTTTGAGACCCAAGTACTACAGATTGGTCATAGTGTAAGAATCTAACGAACAAGGTAAAATCTCCAGCTCTCCAGTGCACAGAATGACTGTTACACATTCTGGCTCTAGAAATAAGGATATATTGGCAAAAAGTTTTTTGTTCCGTGCTGCACAAATAATTTGTAGCAGCTAAATTGGATTTAGTGAAACAAGCAAACAAACAAAAATGAGTATAGGAAGATACTTCAACTTCTGGGAACATTCTAGTTTCACCAATGTCCCATACTAGGGTTGCAATACTTGTGGGTTGAACTGTGTTACCCACTCTGACTTACTCCGCAAGACACCCTGTTGCAAGAAGCACAAATATCAAGTTGGGTCTGTAACAGCACCATTATGGAAAGATCTGAAGAACATACAAAAGTTATGTGTGTATATTATGCAATCCATTATACACATGCCCCAGAGATGCGTAAAATCTAAGTGGACCAGAGATCCAACTCACTCCACTCTGTTTTGCATCTGATTATGTCTCTTAATTCCTGTTCACATTTATGATATATATTTATTCCTACAGCAGCTATGTGAGGCACAGAAGCACTCCTTCCCACAAAGACATAACCAGATGGAGTGTCTTCCACGAGGCTACTACTGAAGACTATAAAAGATGAAGTTTTGTGTAAGTTTGCAATGTAGAAGCTTATAATAGAATTACTTATCTTACAGGCTAATACCCTTAGTACTGAACTGTCCTTTATCTTGGAAAGCAATAGAGCAAGTTTTACTTACTTAGTACTTTCAGCACTTCAAAATTTTAACACTGCCAAAATTTCCTTAAAAGGTCCTGTTATTCTGCATGGTCCTTGCTTTCTCTGATGTTAGCCCTTTATCTAAATCTAGAGTCCCAGTATGCTCATGAGTTCTTGCATGTTCCCAGTTTCAGATGAAATTCGTAAATCAAAGTATATTGCAGCAGTTGCAAAAGTCATGGGCATTATGGCTGAAAACAACACACAATATTTCATATTTCATATTTTTATTTAGACAATTAGTTTTTAATTCAAATTTAGAAATTAAAATTATTTCAATTTTATCTTAAGTAACTAATAATGTACATCTTTTGTTCATCGGGAATTTGTAAATACATACCATTATGCATGGTTTTTAAAACAGGATCTGATGCTACAGTCTGAAGTCGCATCGAGCTACTTGAGTACGAAATAGGCAGCAGAGCCATATGCCTTACAAGAAATTGATTAAATAATGTGTACATAGTGTTAGTTGTCTCCAACAGTAATGCGAGGTCTGTCCATACCGAATAAAATAGCTAATAAAAATATAGAAATATTTCTTTTTTTTTTTCTTTTTTTGAATAAAAATCCAACTTCAGAGAAAAATAAACTTGTCACCCTATATTTGCTGGGATAGAAGGATCAAAAAAAAAATTTAAATCATATAATTTACATTTTTTTTCCCTAAATTCTGTAGAGCTGACTAATCATCTTCAACTCCTAGAAACAGGGCCCTAGCAGTTAATTCTGCAAAGCAAGTAATGCCATGTAGTATCACAATACAAGACAGTAATCTTCAGTCATAAAAGCAACCCTGCAAACTGATGAGTGTGATATTTCCTGAAGTGTCTCCAAAGCCAGTTTCCAGGTGACAGAATGAAACATTCAGGTCATTTGACTACTAGTATTTACTCCTCTCAGTATTATCTAGCCAGTAGACTTGGCAGTACATAAGTATCCTCAAGGATATTAAAAAAAAATAATTCATTTTTTTCCTTTACTGTCTACAAAAACTTCTTGTCAAAGTAAGAATACAATTCAAGTGATGTATATTTGAAATGGAAGAAGGCCTCCCCTTTTTTACACATTAAATCTTGAGGAGAAAATCTTGTAGCAGCTTAACCTCATCTAAAAACCATTTATGCAACTTTTTCAATGTGACTATTAATTGAGCAAATTTCTGTGTATATGGTGATCACACAGGTACCCAGGATAGCACTAAAACACAAAACAAATGCATTCATAAACCATATTTTTTGAGTGATAATTGATAAAATAACCTTTTATGCATAGCACCCCTGTATCACTTTTTCTTACTTCTTTCACTACAATCTGCCATACCCCACATACTCACACATTACCATTTCATGGTCAAAAATCATAAACACAATATTCAAGTATTACATGAAAAAGTTTGTATTCAGCATCGTCAGGGCTATAATAACTCCCATTTGAAAAGAACTGTACCTAACTTTCCTGGAGAGAAACTTCTCTTTTATAGTAACAGCACTTTCAGCTCTATGAAGTAAATTAGTTTTGTTTAGAAAGAACTTACCACGTAGAACAGTGAGTCTCGTGGACACACTTATTTCACCAACACTATTGGAAGCCACACATTCATAAATAGCTTCATCTCGTGGTGTGCGCAGTGGCTGTATTCTGAGAACTGATCCAGATCCATCATCAAACTCTATTACCTATAGAAGGAAACAAAAGCTGTCACAGATGTTGTTACAAATGCCTATCCCTCAGTTAATCTGTTCATGAACAGTGACCTCTTGGTATTCATGTTATCAAAGCCAGGTTTATTTTTCAAATGCATGTACCAGGACAAATTCCACACAGATGGGAGAATGTTTAAGTGTCAATGCCCTGTAACATACATTGCTGCTCAGTGAGTATTCCATGGCCACTCTCAGGTAGTTTCAAGAAAAGACAGGATGAAAAACAAACAACAAAAATTCTCCAGCTAACAAGGGCTGTAAGAAAGGATTCTGTAACTTAATGCTCTTTTATCCTGAAGTTCACCAGCAGTCTCCTATTCTCTTAGCTTAAGTACTCTGCCTTCAAATGCCAGTTACATTCATTTTAATTGCTGCAGGCTATATTCCCACTATACTCAGAGAGTGCAGTTCACTCTCTCATTTAGCTTCAAAGTGAAAAATGGTCAGCAGTTTCTGAACAAGATAGGACTAGTCAGTTTAGCTATGCATTTAACCCTCAGAGTGCAAGTAAATTTATCCAACAAGGTATTAGAAAATATGACCAGTTAAGAGACTAAATAATAAAGTTAAACCTTAAGGTTTATTTTTTAAATTGCAATATTTACACAAGAAATATTAGTTTTCATACAAGAAAGAATTAACTGAACTGCTCTTATTTCCTTGTTCTGCAGTCAGAATCACATCAGATACTGGTGAGTACTGCAGCACTCCAGGCACTGGAAAAGTCTTCCTAACAAGTAATAATATTATTCTATTTAATCTGCTTTTAAAAAAAAAAAAAATATTTGTCAATAATATATGTTAGCACTACCATCGGATAAGTGGCACTTCTCAAGAAAGGACAGTCACAATTTATTTTTTTTACAAAATAATAAATATTTGTCCATAATCTATATATACATGCACAAACCAATTTACATATATGCCTTTTTGCACATATATTTGTATATCTAATTCATACACAAGTAATCTGCTAGACCTCTACACTTGTTGAGAGTAAGAGAGAAATAAAGTACAGGACTAGGAACTATAGTTATATGACCATTATCTTCCCATTTTCATTGTAGGAATTTCTCAGTTTCTTCTTAGCAGTGGGAGAGGTCTTAGGTGGAAATAAGATAAAAACCTGTTTTTTTCTGAGAAGAAATTGGTTTGACAGTCCACAGGCTGTATTACTTTTCCTTGTTCTTTAAGCAAAGTCATTGTCCTAAACAAACCTAGACAACACCAAATATACATCTGATTTTAGCACAAACAAAAGAATAACTAAAATTCTTGATAAATTGACATTTTTGAGGGAAAGGAAAATTTCACAATCTTAAAGCAGACAGACTAATGATTTATAGGTAAAAAAATGATAGAACAGGATCCAAATAATCACAATCATTACACTTTAAAAGAATAATTTTTATTGTTTAAATCTGAACACTGAATAATCCTAGCTATATGCCCAATAAAAATAATTGCAGCAGATTGGATTGGACAAATTTTGCAGAGATAAAATTGCAAGTCTGGTGTCTCTAAATTATGTATCATAAAATGAATTTACTTTTCCTGTGATGAGTTCTCCCCTTTCCTGCATATCACAGATAGTTAACTCCTCCCACTTCCCCATCTAGTGAATGAGATTTAAAAAAATAATAACATTGATTATTGAGTAAAACCAGCCTCATGCCACAGGGTTGAATGGCATAATATTTTAAAATTGGTTGTTTTCACCTTCTCTGTTTCCAGTTCTTCTGAGAAAGACTTCTTAGTAACTTAAAGTAGATTTTTCTAACTCATGTTACTTGAATAATTTGAAGCAAGAAAAGAAAAAAGAATCTTCCTGTATCACATTCATTCGTAGTATATCATTTCAATATATATAAAATAGGAAAGTTTAAGAGTGATGTCCCACAAGGTCTTATTGTAGACTTTAATTTCAGAAACAATCTATAGCTCTCACCACTATTCTCACTCTGTGAGAATCAGCGTGTCAGCAAGCACATTCCATGTTCAATGATAAGATTCTTCAAATATATAAACAGGCCATTGTCAAGAGAGAAGGAATAAACTATTTGTTCCCCTGTTGCTAGATAAGTCAATTTGTATGTACAACAAATTCCAGCAAAAGAGTTCAAGTTCCACATGAGAAAAAATATATCATGACAAGGTTCATGGAACAGTGTAGGAGGTTGTCTGAGTTTATTGAAGGAAAAAAAAAAAAAATGTAACCCCCAGCATCCCTGGGAAAGCATGTGGATTAGGTGGCCCACTGAAGTCCTTTACAGGTGTATTTACTAGGCTTCTATGAAGACAGGTGGCCAGGTAAAACATCATTTTCATATCTTGTATTACTAAGTAATCAAACTCAGAGAAATATACAAAATATTAATGTGAAAGAAGAGGAAAAGAAGTCCAACTAGTTATTCTCTTATTGGTGCAGCTGACAAGCTCAGAATCTGTTTCACATTTCCCTAATGTGCCATGTGTCTTTTCTGAATCTTATCTCTACTGTTCTGGTTTTATTTTGAGATTATAGGGCATGTATTAATGGCCTTACTTTGGACAGGAAGGAAAGATGCTTAAAATATTGATGTGCTCTGGACACTTTATAACTATTCTGCTCAGCGGTTATAATAAAAGTTATAAAATGCTTCATGACTGTTTTCTATTTCTTTGACTTACATTCCATCTTACTTGGCTATGCAGCATGTTCAACAGTCCACTAAAGGCATCTTTAAAACATTTTAAATTAATTTTTTATATTCCTCTCAAATATTTTTTTATGGTAATAAAATTGTTTTATTTTTGCTTATTTTCCCTAGAAACAGGTACATAGGTACACAGAAAACAATATATGAGGCAAATAAACCATGACATATTGCAAAATAAAACTGAATCAACACAGCAAAAATGTACATGCCCAATCGTTCACTGTTTAGAGCTCACCTCAAGTGAAAACTTTGTGACCAGAAGGAGATATATTGTGTAGAGTTTATAATAAAAATTCTATGTTAGTCCCTCTAGCCAATTACAGATCTGTATATGCTCTGCAAATTGCAAACAGTTCTTGGTGCTAAGAGGTCACATTTAAATTCATGCGTTTGTTTGTTACACTGTAGTAAATACACAAGCAAAGAATTATACTGGTTAATGAACAACTTCCAATACCTTAAAATATTTTTTGAAGAAAAAGGAATGAACAAAATTTAGTTTATACTAGAAACTTAATTATTTTCTGCTGACGTAAATCTAGCCTGAAAGCGAGGGCAAGCAATCTTCCCAAATATGACCAAAAATTAACATAGAAGACTTCAATATTCAGTCAGCTTTTAATACGTATATCTTAGATAATTTACACATAAAATTAATGTCACAACTGTTTTATATACAAACTAGTCACCTTCCAAACAGTTGTTTTCTTAATGCAGAAGTCTCTTATTTAACATCAAAAATAGTGAAGAGACACAGTGAAAATGATACACTCTTAGTGCCACTTTTGGTATCCATTCTACAAGACTTCTCCCACTTTCTAAGTTTTTTCTTCACGGTAAAAGTTAATCCATACTTGATACTAAGTGTTCCTGCCACTAAAAGAGAGAATAATATTTGTTGTTTTATTTCCCCCGAATAGCCAGTATCCTTTGAACAGATTATCCTTAATGTTTCCTTTAATTGAAGGTTGTGGAGAGAGGAAATGGCTTTCTCTAAAGCCTTTTCCTAGGTTATTGTTAAGAAAATAATCAAAAGCAAACAAGTTCTAAATTTCATCTTCAGCAGCAGGAACTACAATGTCCCTTTTATCTCCCTCTGTAACAGTGCTAAGCAATTGTGGCAGCAGAAGCAGTAGCAGCCTAGGTCTGTTTGATGAACACTGTCACAAAAGGAGGTGACTTGCTCTCTGGAGTACAGCAATCACTGCTCAAATAATTTTCTCCCATCTCCTTCACGGAAAAGATAGCAGGATGAACAGAAGCATGCCAAAGCTCCCCATTTAGATCATGATAGTTTAGAAAACAGCAGTAGCAGTCTTCTCTTTAACAGTGCTATGCATAACCAGTTTGCAAAATAAATAACTCACAAAACTCCTTTCACTAAAGTATCCCTGACAGTCATAGATATTTTGCTTAATCGCTGATAATAAAGCACACACTGTGATTAGAAGTGAGGTTGGAATTAATGTTTTTCAGAGGAACAGAACAATGGACCTAATACCTCAAATCTCTGATTGCTGACTTTCTTTCCCTTTTTGTTCCAGACAATTTTAGGTCTTGGATCTCCCGTAGCTTGACAGATGAATGAGGCAACTCCTCCAGAAACCCCTGTCTGGTCAACAGGAGTTCTTGTAAACTTTGGTGGTGCTGAAACAAACAAACAAATAACAAAATTAAGCTAAGTAGTAAACATAAAAAATTAGCCATGTCAAGATTTCAAAATGAAAAAAGAATGAAATTTTTTATTTCTCCAGTGACAGTATTCACCTGCAAGAGAAGACATTAAAAAAAATAACGAAAAGATTGGGAAAGTACTTACAGATTTTACTAGTGAAATTTACATTAAAACAGAAATCTGATAGCATCAGAATAGCAAGATCACACATTATATTTTATCACCATTATAAATAGAAATTCCAATTTGTCTTCTGTTCCACAATGAGCTCATCAATCAGCTGGAATAAGATCATGACTCATGACTTGATGTAATGATCACAGGATGTCATGAAAACAGGATTCCCAGCTTTCAGTCATTAAAATCAGTGACATTTAGGAGAAAGCATTTGTAACTTTGCAGTGTTGGATGTAAATGACTATGTATTGAGAGTCCACACAGAAAAAACTGTAACAGAAGAGAGATTTATTATTGTGCAGTTTCACACATAGCTCCTGTCCACTCCCAAATTATTTTACTCAGTCGGAAAGAAGAAGTGAAAAAAGATCCAACTGTTGTAACAACAGGAAAGGAGTAAGAAATGGAGAATTAATTTTTAAAAATCCATTTTAAAATGCTTTTAATGGCATTTTAATTAATTACTATCTTTCCTTCTATTTCTGTTACAACACAATTAAATTTTATTTATCAGCCTTACGATGAAACAAAACATTCAAACTTACACCAACACAAGACATGACTTCTAAACAATTAATATAAAAATCTATGAATTATGTCTAACCACAATACAGAAATGTTGAAAAGCTCCTGTAAATATTTACATCATTCACTTCCTTAGCTGAGAAAGTTTTAGAGATCCAATACACTTTACGGTGTTGATTTGAATGATATAAAGTGAATACTTCAGACTAAAAATGATAAAAAGTACAAGTCTTTGCTATATGGTCTTTCTTAGTTTTAAGTTGTTATACATAGCTGCTCTGTTACAGCTGTTGCAATTCATTTTTGCTCTCATCTTAAACTTTCAGCAGCAGTCAGCTCCTTTCTGTTCTCAACCTTTTCACTCTTCCATTGTCTCTCTTACTTCTGACAGTTACATACCTGTACTGTACTAGAATTAATTTCTAAGTTGCTGCTCTTCATTTCTGATGTCTAACCCCTCATTCTGCTGAACTGGTCTTTCCACAGGCAATACTTCTTGTCAGCATGTTTATTTAAATGTCAGAAACTCAGCAGGCTACAAGTATGTATGTACGTAACTCTGGAAGAAATCCTGAAATATTTAAAATGCCAATAAAATATGCTGTGGCCATTATTATAAAACAAGCTCAAAGAACTTATGAAAGAACTTCTTTAACATCAAAAAATTTCCAAAACCATGGCAAATAAAACACTCTTAGAGCAAAGAAACTAAAACTCCCTTCCAAAACACAGGCTTTAGTCCTGTTTCACCAAAACTACTATATTTGAATCATCTTCTATGCATTTATTAACTCAGCACTCCGATATGTAGAGTGACACAACTGAATCTGATGTGTTGATTTGCTGTGGCACAAATTGTGCTTATATGCCATCAAGTGGAAAATGATGCGCTGACATTCTCTTTTTCTATTTTTTGACATTTTCTGAATTCAGTGTTGAACCTCAAGCCAACAAAAGAAAAACACTGTGTGGGCAAGTCCATCAGCACACAGTAACTATGTATAGTAGCTCATAGGCAGCTTTTAAATTCTAAATTTATGCCTCACTCATACATTCAGTGACTGCTCAAATGATAATTTCAACATCAATAAACTAAGTTACTTCCTCTAGACAAGGTCTGTTTTGGAAATTTGCCAATTTTGCCATGCATTACAAGGGTTAAGGAGGGAAAGCAACTCAATTTTTAAGTGCCATGTTATGCATTCATTCCCGCAACACTTAACTATCTTGGGACCAGGAAAAAATGCACATTTTTAAACAAGAAACAAAACGAAAGCAACAAAAAATTATATGTAAAGACAATGTTGAATTATGTGAAATTAGCTCTGAAAAAAAAAGCCCAAAACAAAACAAAAACAACAAACAAACAACTAAATATGTCAATGATCAGCTGGAGCGCATGAAGCTCTGCCTGGGGTGGGTGAGGAGCTGAGAGAGAGATTATGGGTCAGCATTAAAGGGAGGAAAGGGACAGGTGACATTATAGTGGGTGGGGATCAACTACAGGCCATCCAACCAGGAAGACAGAGCAGATGAGGCCCTCTATAGACAGATAGGAGCAGTCTCCTGTTCACAAGCCCTGGTCCTTGTGAGGGACTTCAACCACCTCAATACCTGTTGGAGGCACAGCAGGGCAAAAGCAATCCATGAGGTTCCCGGCATACATTCCTAACTTCCCTCTCCAAGTGAGAGAGGCACCAACTAGGAGAGGTGCTATGGTGGACCTTGCTCTCACCGAGAAGGAGGGGCTAGTGGTGAGTGTGAAGATCAAGGGCAGCCTTGGCTGCAGTTGCCATGAAATGGTGGAGTTCAAGATCCTTAGGGCAGCAAGGAGGGCACACAGCAAGCTCACTACCCTGGATATCAGGAGAGCAGACTTTGGCCTCTTCAGGGATCTGCTTGACAGAGTAATAAGGGATGAAGCCCTGGAGACAAGATGGGCCCAAGAAAGCTGGTTGATATTGAAGGATCACATCCTCCAAGCTAAGGAGCAATGCACCCTGACAAAGAGGAAGTCAGGTAAGAACACCAGGAGGCCTGCATGGATGAACAAGGAGCTCCCAGACAAACTCAAACATAAAAGGGAAGACTACTGAAGGTGGAAGCAAGGACAGATAGCCTAGGAGCAACACAGAGAACCTGTCTGAGCAGCCGGGAATCACATCAGGAGGACCAAAGCCCTAACAGAATTATATCTGGCCAGGGACACCAAGGGCAACAAAAAAACTTTTACAGATACATTGGTGATAAAAGGATGACTAGGGAAAATGTGGGCCCTGTGGAAGGAAAAGGTAGATTTGGTCACCCGGCATTTGGTGAAGGCTGAGATACTCAATGACTTTTTTGTCTCAGCCTTCACTGGAAAAGGCTCCAGCCACGCTACCCAAGATGCAGACGGTAAACGTGGGGACTGTAGGAGAATATCATGTTTGAGACCATCTGAGGAACCTGAAGGTTCCTGAGGAAACTGGTGGATGAAATGACTAAGAAACTATCCATCACATTTGAGAAGTCATGGCAGTCCAGTGAATTTCCCACTGACTGGAAGAGGGGAAACATAATGCCCATTTTTAAAAAGGGAATAAAGGAAGACTCAAGTAACTACAGGCCAGTCAGTCTCGCTTCTGTGGCTCAAAAGAACATGGAGTGGATATTCCTGGAAAATATGCTACAGCACATGGAAAATAAGGAGGTGATTGGTGACAGCCAACATGGCTTCACTAAGTGAAAATCATGCCTGACAAATTTGGTGGCCTTTTATGTCCACTGGCCTTGAACAATGGTGGACAAGGGAAGAGCAACTTATGTAATTTACCTGGACTTGTGCAAAGCATGTGACACAGTCCCACACAACATCCTTGTCTCTAAATTGGAGAAACATGGATTTGACAGATGGACCACTTGGTGGATAAGGAATTGGCTGGATGGTTGCACTCAAAGAGTTGCAGTCAATGGCTTGAAGTCCAAGTGGAGACCAGTGACAAGTGGCATTCCTCAGGGGTCAGTATTGGGTCCAGCACTGTTTAACATCTTTGTTGGTGAAATGGACAGTGGGACTGAGGGCATCCTCAGCAAGCTTACTGATGACACTGAGCTGAGTGCTGCAGTCAACACACTGGAGGAAAGGGATGCCACCCAGAGGGACCTTGACAGGCTTGAGAGGTGGAGCCATGCAAGCCTCATGAAGTTCAACAAGGGCAAGTGCAAGGTCCTGCACGTGGGGCAAGGCAATCCTAAGCACACATACAGGCTAGGCAATGAATGTATTGAGAGCAGCTCTGCAGCGGACTTGAGGGCATTAGTGGATGGAAAACTGACTATGAGCCAGCAATGTGAGCTCACAGCCCAGAAAGCCAACCATATCCTGGTCTGCATCAAGAGAAGTGTGGCCAGCAGGTCAAGGGAGGAGATTCTCCTCCTCTACTCTGCTCTCATGAGACCCCACCTGGAGTACTGTGTCCAGCTCTGGGGCCCGCACTATAAGAAAGACATAGACCTGCCTGAGCAGGGCTGGAGCACCTTCATTATGAGGACAGGCTGAGAGAGTTGGGGCTGTTCAGCCTGGAGAAGAGAAGGCTCCAAGGAGACCTTACAGCAGCCTTCCAGTACTTAAAGGGGGGCCTACAGGAAAGCTGGGGAGGGACTCTTTATCAGGGATTGTAGTGTTAGGACAAGGGGTAATGGTTTTAAACTGAAAGAGGGTAGATTTAGATATTAGGAAGAAAATCTTTCCTGTGAGGGTGGTGAGGCACTCGCACAGGTTGCCCAGAGAAGCTGTGGCTGCCCCCTCCCTGGAAGTGTTCAAGGCCAGGTTGGATGGGGATTTGAGCAACCTGGTCTAGTGGAAGGTGTCCCTGCCTGTGGCAGAGGGGTTGGAACTAGATTATGTTTAATGTCCTTCCAACCCAAACCATTCTATGACTCTGTGATGATTCTAGGATTCTAACCAACCAACAAAAAACCCCCACCATATTCTACTATTAGATTATATGTTACCTCCAGTTACCATGTTAACTATGGTTGGCATGCTTTTATTACTAGGCAATATATTGTATTAATAACAACTATAATAATAATAAAAAAAGATAAATAGAAGGAAATCCCCTCCCTCCTTATCAGATATTCAGAGACGAATTCTTATTTAGTGCCGTTCAGGTAAACACAAGAGAGCTTGCACTAATTTATACCATATGACAATTTACCTTTACCATTGATGCTGAACACAAAAGAAATAAAATCCCCTCCATCTCCAACACTCTGCAAACTGCAAAGGTGTTTATCAAATAGTGCACATAGCAATATACATGAAATTGAACATTTTACATTGAATATAATTTCTGTTAGAGGTAAAACCTGTTTTCTGACACTTTCTTCATCTAGGACTGGGCCAAACCTTGTAAAGGGCAGTATCTGCTATCACTATTTATGAAAATTGCTAATTAGCTTCTGCAGAGCTGTATCTACATAATGGAGTTGCAGAAATAAGACAATACCTAACATGGCTTTGGAAGCTACATGAAGGAGAAAAGTATTTTTCCTATGTGAAGTTATACTGGACCAACAATTAGTAAAGCTGTTGTTTGTTAAATAACAACACTTGCTTCAAAGTATTAGAGACAAAAGACGGGTGAAGCTGTTACATGATGTAATTGCTTAGTTGTAGACATTTTTCAAGAAAACAAAGGTTTTAAGTTTGCATGTAAAGACAACATTATTGTATGTAAAGACTGATATCATCTCCTTCCATAAAAAAGTTTCAGATTCCACTACAGAAGGGAACTGTGATGATGTTTCCGTTTCACTTAGACCACAGTCCAGCTGAAAAAATAAGGTATGTGGCTGGTCAAAGTTTCTTCTGCATAAGTAATTAATTCCTGTAAAAAAACACTGCCACAACTCTTCTCCAGTGCCTAATCTTGAAAGTCAGAGGTATCATACAGTATCAGCGAAGGTAAATTACTATTAGAACATAGATAATTTTATCTGAAACAGGAAACTTACAGTAGTCCTGTCCACTTCAGACATTTTAATGCATGCAGTGGCCATTTTCAGCAGTTCACCTTTAAATTCATAAAATTAAATTTAATTTGGCAAGCCAGTTAAATTCACCACTTCAGGCTCAGCAGCTGCACCAGAAGGATAATAATGTCTGCATGTTTAACAGGTGTTGTGAGGATAAAACTCATTTATGGTCAAGAGATTCTCAGGCTAGGTGATAGCAGCCAGCCAGCCATGGAGAGAGATGGGTATTATGCAATCCATCTTTTTATTATTCAATCAACATGTTCATCTCATTACATATAAAGTGACCATCATCGTTGTAAGGGTATTTGAAATCATAACCAAACAGAATCAAAAATGAAAAACAGTATTTGTTGCCTTTATCTTTAAAAAGGTTGCTAATTAAGGTTTCACACAAATTATCTCCACAATTAATGTTGTCAGTTTCTTGACACTGATTCTGACCTAAGTTGCTAGGCACTCTGATAGCAAACATGATTACACTCCACACACAGTTGTGCTTATTAACATGAGGGCAATTTTGATTGAGAAATTACAACTATTTTCAATCTCCCTTAACAACAGCAGTGCAAAGTCCAACAAAAACTTTCTGCAGCACACTTCATTAAGCACAGCAACAATCTATATGGGAACCTTCCAGTGCAAATTAAAAAGATCAGTTGTAATAGGTTACCAACTATGATATCACAGCCTTTCAGCACTTTTGAAACTCTACTTGGTCACATTTCAATAGAAATGCAATTAAAACAACAGAAGAGTAGTTAAAATAACAAAAGTAAAATTCAGCACCTCATGTTTCTGAACTCTCTTGTGGGCATCATCAAAACAGCAGTACTATTGGCTATTAAACACAAACAACACAAGTTTTGTTTGTTTCAGCTTGTTTATGTACCAGTGCCTACTCAGCTATTTGTGCTGATACTGGATGTTGATACATAGTTGAGGAAAAAATTTTACAGCAGAAGATTTCTGTAACTCGAATTTATGGAGAGTACCACAAACTTTGTCATCTGAGGCCTGAGGGTTAGCACCCTATGTTGCTTGTTATGAACTTCTTGCTGGGACTCCCAAGATGCTCAAGTGACAATTATTGAACTACTGAAAATTACATTCTAATATATCAAGGAAGAAATAATTTATTGGTAGCTCACCTTAAATATATGGAGCTCTAATTTGTTTGTTTCAAGGAGTTTAAAGCTGTAGAAGTTGGGCTGCTGCTTCAACAAGCAGTCAAGCTGTGCCCAGGAGGCACAGTAACTTCTGAAATAGAGATAGTTCACCACTGTCCAGAAAGCAGCTGTCCTTCTTTCCATATTGAGGCTTCATAATATACTTGTAACGTGACGCTAAAGTAACTAATTTGGATCTGAATATTTTCATAGTTTTGAACAAGCATAAGACATCTCTTTCTTCTCTTTTGTCCTTCCACATTCCCTTTATAATTTTAAATACAATTCTGAACAAGTGAATGGAATTAAATATTTCATAGTTCATCATGTTACAGAATTATCTGTTTTAATTTTGCTGTTCTGTGCTCTGTACTGTGCTTTGAAGACATTTAATACTTTTCCTCTGCACTCAAATAAAACGTCTGATAAAATGTTTTTGAAATTAGTAGTTCGGCCCCCTTTTTTTCCCCAGCTGCTGAGAGCTATTATTGTGTAGAGACATTTTTATGAACATAAGTCCTCTAAGAAATGAGTATGAGGATAAGATCTCACCTTCTTTAAAGGTAAAGTGAGAGCTAATGGAATGTCTGCAGTCCAAGTATAGTAAGCTCAGCATGCAGACGTACTATGGACAAGATACACACAGAATGAGGACCTTAATGTATTTCTGTTTCTAGACTCTCTATTTGGGGTGTATGGAAGTTGCCAGTATACCATAATTCAAATTATGATTAAACTTTATCACATGCTTGAAATATTAAAAAGTTTCCAAAATCAGAATAAAAATTTCCAAAAAGGATATTCTATCGTATCTGTTGTCAGCATTCAGAGTAAGTGTGAATAAAGTAACAAAGACATCAGAAGATATTTAAAAAGGTAAGACGCTTCTTTCAAATGTCACATTTACTTGTAAATGAACATATACTGATGTTTCATGAGAGTCCTGAAAAATTACAGTAACTTTCTTTGTAAATACTTGCTTTGTAGCAATAAAAGCTGGAAGATTATACAGTCACAACTGTTCCCATGGAAGCTTTCCATGTGACAAGCAGAAATGCAGGTTGAGCGCATGGTAAACAATGTGGTCAGGAATGCCCCATGTACTTTGGGATACTCCACACACACCACCACAAGAATCACTGTTACTTGTTGTAGAGTCCCTGTGTTTTACTGGTCTAGTGACATTAAGTTTGAGTGAGGTGTGTGACTGGACTCATTCTAGTTATAAATTCTGACAACATTATTTCCATGCCAAATTATGCACTTAGAATATTCCTACCCAGGGTGAAAAAAAATAAAATAATAATAATAAAAAAAATACCCTTTATTCACCCCACATCCCACTCTGCATTATTCACTGTATCCCACTGACTTATCAGGATCTGCTACATATTCTAAGTAAACAGGCCATAAAGAGGTTCACATTCAATAACGGTGAAGGCTCCTATCCTGGTAAAAATGAACAAATAGACAAATGTTGCATGTAATCTCCGCCTGATATGGTATAGATACATTACAAATTACAAGAGTTATTTTTTCTTTTCAGAATTCCTCTAGGAGTTAATATACTAAAAAACCTATCATATGTATATACATAATATTTAATAGAAAACCTTTTTGTGCTCATTTATTTATTTAAAAGTATTTTCAAAGCATACTTATTTACAGCATTCACTGCTAATTTACTCATTAATCATCATTTGTGACTTCTGTTAGACTGATGATTGTTATAAACAATTGCTTTGCCTTAATTCTAACCTGCATTTACATTGGACCTGAAAATTGGCTATGTAGGAAAGTTAATTAGCTTTTTATTTCTGTAAGGATGAGCAACAATTTGTATTCATGAAATCTGCATGAAGAAATCCCAAAGTTACCAACTGGTAAGTTCTTAAATGTACTTGTCTGTCAGTCACAAGCTGGTGAAATTTTCCTATTTCTCACCATAAGCATCTTAAAACTGCAGCATCCTTACATCCTTCAGCAAGAAGAATGTCAAGAACACAATCTTCAAATGCCATCATACTCTGAACAGCTGAATAGTTTTATTATCCTGTGAATGAAACTTACATTTTTCATATTTGAACTACTAAATGCAGTGCAGCTATGCCAACTAATTCCACCTAATGACCTTCATCCATTTGGTTCACAAAAATTATTTGCAGGTACAAACACAGGTTTCCCAAAATCCTGGGTAAAGGAAACTAAGCTATTTCACTTCACAGGCATCACAAAATCCTCCTAAAAACGCAGCCCCTACAACAATGCTCATAAAATCTTTGTAAGTCAAAATGCGTATCTCCCCACTTACTTTCTGCTACTTGTATTCTTCTGAAAACAAAAGCACTCAATGAATCAATTATGTCAAAAAATGTCTGTTTTTTTCCCAGTTGTCATCTCCAGTTTGACAGCCTTCAATCAGCCCAAGCATAGCCACCTTACCAATTCAGAAAGCAGCTCAAAAATTATTATCACTTCCTGATCTCCAAGCAAATCACTGAAAGTCAAGCCTATCTTTATGTTTTCAAATTTTTTGTACCGCACAGTGTCAGTTTACTAGGCTGACCACTGGGTTTATTCTTCCCTGAAATACAAAATCAAATGACATACAAGTAAGGACTTACAGGTAGAAAAGGTAGGTTATGTTTTCCAAAAGGTCTAATGTTAAAATAGCACATTACTGAATTTGTACCTCTAGGCTTTACAAACCTTGGCACCAGCTCATTTAATTGTGGATTATGTATGCTTTTTCAGAGACAGACATTATCTGAGCTCTAGGGACATGGAAGGAATACAAACCAACACAGGCAGCAGCAGACATTTATTTGCCAACTAACATCACCCCCCCAAACTCCCATACTCATTTACAGTTTATAACAACTGCAAGAAAGAAAAGGGTTTTCACAAATATGAAGAACCTATGTGAAAAACCTATGAAAAAATCCTTTTATTAATACTACAGACCAATACATTTATACCCAAAGTAGGACAAACCTGAAGAATTCATTGCTGTGATTTTTCTATTAAAACTGTTGCAGACAACCTGTTAACAATTAAATTGGTTTCATGACAAATTATTAGGACAGTTACTACAAAACTGAGTCCAGCTATTAACTACTGCCTTGGCAGAGTGCTACTGCACTAAGCCTAACAGGAAGGCAGGGCTGACCGGCCATCTGAGCCAGCCTCCCTGATGATCTGAACAAAGGAGAAGACTCCTGAAGCCAGACCTACTCCCAAACCCACCTCCCCTTGCCTTCAACCCCCAAGCTGCATACGCAACTTTATCTGCCAGTGCTACACACCCATTACCCGCACTATAAACTTTCACCTTCTTTTAAATATCACTACAGAAAATGAAACAGGTTTACACATTTGTTTCTAATCTCCCCTTATTTACTCCAGTGACTCTTCAGTTGTTTCTACACAAGAATTCTTGTTCATGATAGTTTAAGAAAAGGGAATCAGGATGCTTGGGCATAGTATTTGATTCACCTGAGAACTGAAAGATGCAGGTGTAGCATTAAGCAGCCACTATGCAGTAAATGCACAGGAGGGCAAGAATTCTCTTTTTCTCTTTCCCATGCCTATATGAATTCCAATACACTAAATTTTACCCAACTGCCATCTGCCTTTAACTTATACATCAGCATGTGTGTTCAAATGTACAATACAAACCACAACAGGTATAAGCTTGTGTGTATACATAGTATTTATCACATATATTATATGTAAAATCTGGGTGGGGCTTAATCTACCTGAGTTAGAATGTGGAATTTGCTAGTTAATCCAGAACTAAGCCTTCTTCCAGCAGCAAATGAAAAGCATAAAGCCTCTTTAATCTAAAAGGTTAGTGACGTGCACTGCTTCATCCCCCGAGAACATTACATAACCTTGTCATATCCACTAATTTAATGAAAGGAAATGCTGCTTTAAAGCTCTCTACTGCTTCTTTTTCAAATTTTAGTGTTTGCAGACTGCATATGAATTATTTGGTAACTGAGAGCTGACACTCCTTTTCAATGTGCAAAGTAGAAGCAGTGGATCTTGAAATGCCAGGCAAGCTGATCTCTTTACAGAGGATTTTTGCTCTAAAAGAAAATGGGGAATAATGAGATTCTACAGGTAAGAGATTTAGTTAGTGACTGAGAGTATCTGGGCTATGACTAGAGAGATGGCCATTACTGGTGTTTCGGTCTTTCAAAAAATCTCGAGCTAGAGGTACCAAGACTAGGAAGAATAACATTGGAGCACTGTAACAACTGAGTGAAGCTTCCACTCAATTTTTATTTATCAAAACACAACAAAATGCATACTTGGCCATTTAAACACAAGGCAGATTGCTGATAAGTGACTGTGAAAGCAAAATCACCTATCTAATGATAAGACTGACTCAAAGAGAAAAGAAACCATCAAACTTTACATACTAAATATGGTTCAGTGTTAATGTTTGAAAAGGCACCCATACAAGCAAAGTTGCTTAACTCCTGTTCAATCAGAAGAGAAATTAATACATTTCTGGCTGAGAACAGACCACAGGACTTTCACCCATCGAAGTATCATCTTTCTTTTCCAACACGAGAGACCTTGTTAGCAATACCCCAACTGGCCAGCACATCAAAGAGGAAAAGCATTCTGTTACAATCTTCTACTATGTTCCATGAAAGTGACATAAGATCCTAGACTTTTGTACAACATGCCTATATGGGTGAAATGACTTCATGTTATCTACTTACTGTAAAATCATCCCTAGCTCAAGCCAGCTGAAGGTAAAATAAAAATTTATACTATTCAGAATACATATGTTATCAAAGTTTATAAGGACATGGGTGATAGAAAATTTGAAGTTATTCAAACTTTCTACTGGAGTTACAAAAAAAAAGAAAGACCTTCCTTCTCCAATTCTGTTTCCAGATAAGGTGAGGAGGCTTAGCTTAGGACTCTTGGCCAAATACCAGTCCCCAGCCTTCATCCCCAACAGATGAGGAATACACCCAATCTGCTCCTTGGGTATATGAAGGTGACCCTTAGATTCATCAAACCTGTCTCAGATATAACTGACCTTCATCTTAGTGACAAGGTAGTTTGTATCTTTTCCTCTCTTGAAGCATTCTGGCCAGTCATGTGCTGTCCTGGTGATAAACACATAGTTTTATACCTCTCTCTTTGTTGAGTTAAACTATTAAACTTGAAACAAATGTGTAAGTATATCTAACCAAATCTTAAAGTCCATATGAACAAATACAGTTTGGGGCATTAAGGGGTTTAAGATGATTTTCTACTTGCAAAACACCATAAAGAGATGGCATGACTTCACATAAGCATGATTTATTGAGCTAAACTGGTTAATAAGAAGACTGTATCATTAAGGTTGCTATAAAATAAAAAATACTAGTTAGTAAACTCATGAATCTTCCCTTCCTTCTTTGTAGGTTAGAACTACTTCATTGCAGAACTTGAGAAACACCGCTCTATTAGTTGTAAAACAACATTTACCATTTGCCTACAACAACCAATTATATGAAACCTAGATGTCCAGCCAAGTAGAGAGAATATATGTTCCTCTTACCAGCAATGCTGTGAGAGCTACGCAATGCAGCCCAGCTTCAGCTGTACTAAAAGAAAGGTTAGTGTGTCCTGTGAGATGATACATTACTGATGCATAAGCAGACATTCATTAATTAGGTCAGAAAACTGTTTAGAGGTATTAAAAAAGATTCAGTGACTAAAGGTCCCAATGGATCATCCCAGTTCCTTGCCTACAAGTCACTTAAGATACATCAGTATGGTAAAACAGCGCAAAAATCCTGCTCTGTGATATGGTTATGCAGATCTAAAAGCACTGATTAGAATGTATTTACACTGGCAGTACTTTTGATACTGTGTGTTTTCAGTACCACACATGTCTCTACTG
Organism: Tyto alba; assembly: GCF_018691265.1. NCBI lineage: Eukaryota > Metazoa > Chordata > Aves > Strigiformes > Tytonidae > Tyto > Tyto alba. Next base: position 35,715,700 of record NW_024881318.1, read on the forward strand.
TGTATAGCTCCTGCTGTAAATACAAGATCCTACAAGTCCCATCTTGTCAGTAAGGACAATACTCTGCCAATCTGCAAAAAATAGTACTCCTGAAGTGCAGTTTTGTAGTTAAAACTGCATCTGCTCTATGAACTTTTTCTACAGGATCTATATTGCTCTAACACTTTTCCAATAAAGTTATACCAGCAGAAATTTGAAGTATATTATATATAATACATATAAGAATGTGAGAACTAAAACCTCATATAAAGGTACACACAACAAAGATGTAATTTGCTCAACAATTCAATTAAATAGTAGAAACATAACCAAAAGAAACATATCACCACATAAAGGTAAACCTCTAATTACTACAAGTCCATTTCTGTTTTAATTCTGGCATGTGACAGTACTTTGTACAATGATGATCTGCAATCTGTTACCTAAAATCACTGAAGAATACCATTATTTGATACCTTGTATGTCGCTGTAGCATTGCACTTGCTTTACAATAATCTTGCATGGTTATTAATGTTACTTCAGTGATTTTAATATAATTTTCAGTGGTTAAAAATAAACCTAAGTGGATAATCCTGGCCCATAGTGCTGTGTCTAGCTTACACCTACCTCATCTATATCTCACCAATGATATCTTCCATTCTTCTTCCTTTAACATAAATATATTCTTCTTCCAGAAAAAAAAAAAAAAAAAAAAAAAAAAGACATACCAAGAAACTACAACACTACATGGAACCTATATTCAGTGAAGGGCATGCTATTTAAAGGGGGACATAATGACAAATTCAGGGTGGAAGAGTCTTATGTGTGGCTAGATACCATGCTGTAAGAGGAAATCTTACACTATCATTCTCCAGTTTCTTTTGACATTGAACACAAAGCTCTTCTGTTCCTCAATTGCACAAGCCAGAAATTATTTTGTTTCATTTACACAGGTTATTTACAGTGCCAAAGTTAAAAACATTGCCAAGTGATTTTTATTGATGTGATATATACAGATTGTGAAGATCCTCACTTTTGTTTGATCATCTCACTTAGAAGGAATTCCCATCAAATACCACAATTCTGCTTTAGCCTCATTTGAGAAAATCAGCAGTGACCCAGACACAGGGTCTCTTATTCCATTCTTACTCTCCTCTCATGCAACATCCTTGACTTCTGCTCTTACTGCTCAATCCACATTTGCGGATTCTGAGACCAAGCTGAACAGACCAAAATGGAACTGTCTAGAACAGTTCAGGTATGTGGTCCTGAGAAAGTCAGTGAGGGCAATACAACATCAACGAAGTTAATTCACCTGGACTTTACATCATGCCTTATCTGTGATTATAATTTTACAGTGAAGGGCACCCCATAAATTCAGACCGTGACTGTTCCACTGAAAAACTGATGTGCAGAGGTCATTTTAGCAGGGTCTAAAACACATTTTCAAATTAGTGACTTGACACTAAGTACTAGCAATATGTGATATGATTTCATCCAATCTACTGTTTTTAATGCATACTTGGTGGTTTAGAAGATTATAAAATACAAGCTTTGAAGAGTTTTGTAGGACACAGGGAAGCCTTGTTTCTTAAAAAACATAATTTACATTTGCCCTGTCACGAAGATTTTCACTCTGAAACTCCACCATAATTGGAAAGCACAGCTCATACCCATCTTTGAAATAAAAATTACTGAAATGTAACTACCAATAAAGGATTGCACTCTCCATTTTTCTTTCACAGGCAAATGTGTTCTTTCCAATTATTATAAAAACAAAAAGTAGTACCGCTCCTAGTCAGGGTTCCCTTCTCAGTTTATATCTAAGTAGTAATATTCAGATAATAAATTCACTGAACTTTGGTCCCAAGAGATAAAACTGGAAGCCAAAAGCACTGAAAGTGACAGCTGGCTACCGGACAGAAGAGAGGGCTGAGAGTCAAAATTCTGTAATTCTAATCTCATCTCTGCTAATTGTTTGTTTTTTAGCTTCAGGCAAATTACTTAACCTTCATAATTCCATTTCCTTACTTCCAGGATCATGCTACTTACCTATGTCACAAAACACAGGAAGTATTATAGTAGTAACTGTCACTATATTTACAATTTTGTTTAGAGATTTGTGCTCATCCATTGAATTAGAGGGCTGAAAAATGTTCCAGTTTAAGCCCTCTCTACTCATAACAAGGATGACACTTCTATTAGGACAAAGGAACGAAAAAGAAACAAATGAACAAAGAAAGAAACTACACTCAAATCTTCAGAGTGTCAGTGAAAAGTGGTAGCTATTTGGCAAAGTTATTAGTATTTGAAAATTGCAGTCCGCTGCATATCAGTATTGCAAAATGCTGGTTTAATTAACACTCTTTTCTCTAAGGAAATCAGCTTATATTGCACAAGTGTACTGAATAGGAACTGCTCATTTTGACACTGAGAGGTACGTACTGGAAGCTGTTATCTTCTATGAAATTATAATAAAGTATTTCTGCAAAATATATTGCCCTGCATCATAATTGAAATTCAAAGGTGTATAACTAATATTGTGCATGTCCATTTAAATAATAGAATTGAGTGTTTTAATTACATTCATTCAAAAATATTAATTTATGTTAATTAAATATTCATTTCTATAACACTAAATATATATAGGTATGTTTACATCTAAGTGATATGCATGTTCAAAAATTAGCAATTTAGGGAAACCCTATTTTATACATCAGGCTTTAGCAGCCTCTTGAAAGTATTCTTTAAAATGGCTGAATGTTTCCTGAAGAGAATTGAGAACCTGGGTTTGCTGTCTATGAACTCAAATTTCTAGATGCCTGAATCTCAATGGCATATTCAAAATGTAGAAAATGTCTAGTGATTAATCATTGTACTGCATTATCAAAGATACAATCTGCTCATAGGAATCACCCAAAAGTAGGGTAAAATCTGCACTGTTGCAAAACATCTTGATTTTTCTCTGATTTTTGCTTCTGTATATAAGAACACAACCAGAAATAAATTTATCAGAGCCAAACTGAAGCTATTGACACAAATTCATATGAGTTAGACTACGGAAGCTGGGGACACCAAGACTATAGCAGGTCACCAAAAAGAACATGGAACAGTTGGCCTCAAATATCCAAGCAGAAGAGGAATTGGGTTGCAGAAAAACAAGATGAAAACATGGCTCATTTATTGAAAAAATGCTGAAAAGAGAAGCAAAAATTGCTGGTCAAACAATGCAGAGATAACCCAAACAAAGATGATTTTCAGGTCTATTTAAGTAAAAAATTAAGTAAAAATAAGATCTTTACATATGAATATATAGCCAGTCACGTAAGTTTATTCAAAGCGAAAAGTATTTTATAGCTTTGGCTTTACTAAGTATAAAAGTTGCTTGCTCCCAAGAGCTGTCTGAAAAGTTGTAATTTACTCTTTGTGTTCTTTAACATGCAATGCACTGTATAGAGTAATACTAAAACCTTCTCAGAGAATTACTGTATTGTTCATAAATCACAAGAATCAATTACTATATGTATTGTTCCTTCACTGAATGCCTTTAGAGAAGCAGCTTTTGGAGGTTCAATGATCTGGCATATCACTGTGTCAAAAGCTGGCACACACAACTGGAAAAAATTCTAATTAGAGTTAGAAATAAGTATTTAGAAGTTATACTTTGATGTTTCACTTCTAATACGAAATCTCTTTCTCAAAGTAGACAGCTTTCAAAAAACTCCAGAAAAAATAAAGTTGATGAGGAGGTGTGTAGTTTGATTGTTTTGTTTTGTTTTTGTTTTTTTTTTTTTCATTATTCTTAACAGTGCTCTTCGCTGTATTAATACAATATAATGCAATATAGGGTACCAAAGCAAAAGGGTAGTGGAGAGAAGAATCAGTATAAAATTATTCCAGGAAATCCGGAAAGAAAAGCCCACTGGAGTACCAGAAGTATTCTGTTTATGTGCTTGGCCTTAATCCTAGTAACACAGTTAATGAGGAAGAATATAAGGTTTAAATTTTTCTCAGTAGACAGTACTATGGTATGTTCATATGTACATGCTGACAGTTCACAGTAGAGTGTGGCATAACATCAGCAGATATGACAGGTGTTTTGCTCTGCTTATTTATTTAGCTCTACACTGGTATGCAGGAACACATCTGCTGGGCAGAGTTAAAAGTATAATTCTCACTCTTCCAAATACAGAAGCCAGTATCAGCTGAGGAACTCCAGCCTGTGACATTCTACTTGGTATGAGAAGCTAGAAACATTATGAACTAATCCTGTTTTTTCTGTTTATTTTGAAAGCTCTGAAAACTTATTTCATGTACTGGCTTCTCTGCCACTGTCCCCTGATACTAGAACCAGAGCAGTAGGATGTTCACAACTGTCTCTTCCTATAGACAAAGAGCTAAATGCAGGTATATGTAGAATCTATGAATGAAGAAACGTGTACGTATGACCAGTTTATTCTTAAATTATTTTATGTTGCAAATATAAAATCAGAAGGAAGAAATATAAGGAAAACCAAAATATGTAATAGCTTAATTTTAAAAATAAACACTTCACTTTCCATGAATAAGAACCGCTGTTATTTCAAGGAAATAATAATGCTTTTAGAATAAGGTTACAAACTACCAGTCATTTAAAAAAAGCAAACCAAAAACCTTATAATGCCTGACTACATGACTTACCATGGCAAATTAAATGCAAACTAAAGAATGTTTTTGCTTCTGAGTGCATAAGGATAACCTATGCCTGTGTCTATTCACAGCACAGAAAAAAAAATCCCAACACTTCAAATAGTGTCAAAATCATCCCTCACCTTTGAGTTTACCCATACTGCAATCACTCCTGTAATTGTAGTTACATACACATGTTCTAGTGAGTTTCAATTTAGGTAACGAAGCACAGTTAACCATTAGCCACAGATCCCTCAAGGAGATACCAAAGTACATGGACCTTACAAAAGGATTGGGAATTACACAGGCAATCAGGCTACTTTGTGTGTCTAATGGTTAAGTTAGCGAGAGCACACATATACCATCACAATTAGGAAGAGCAACTTCAGAACTGACAAAAGTACTGACACACCAAACTCTTCACCTTATCATTCCTCACAAAAAAACCCAAAACATACCAATCCATACTGCACTATACACACAGAGCTCCCTTGATTCTTCAATCCATTACAAAGAGATTTTTTGCCTTGTCACTATCAAAATAAGATTTTGTGTATAAATACTTCCATATTGGTAACCTCCAAGTTCTAATTTCCTGTGACACCTGATGAATGTCAAATTTCTTTAACAATCCACCAGCACATTTTCTCTTTATACTATGTGGAACTGAATTCCTTACCCGATTCCCATCTTGAGCCTCTCCTGTTCTCATGGATCTGCGAATCTAAGTCCTTTCTGATGGAAGTCAAGACTTATTTCTTAAGCTTTCTCACCATGTTCCAGTGAATGTTTCTACTGTGCCCTCAATGTCTTTCTTATCTGGTTTACAGGTGATTCCTCTGTACCACAGCAAAGGAGTATGAAATTAATCCAATGACTAAAGCATTAGTATGAAATTAAGAGTATGAAATTAGTCCACCAAGTAAAGCACTGTTAAAGGTGGGATAACTATGACCAAGTAATTTTCATTGCCAAATATTGCAAATAGAATAAATATTAGATCTTGTACTACAGAGCCAGAGCCAACTGTCTGCACCATTGTTATTTGAAAATATTTATGCTCTTCCCACATACTGCTTCACTGTGACCTTTCAGGACTAACTAAATTAACCTATTTTCTAAAAGAAAGAAAACAGCAATGAAATTCATGCAGGTGTGCACAGATTTGTGTCAATGAACAGTGAAGAACAGAGAAAAAATTCACACAGTTACCTCCAATGTCCAGACATTTACTTCTAGGAGTAGCTAACTTGCTCCCAAGTTCAGGCAAACGTGTAAAAAGAACATCAGAGAACTGAGTGTTTAAGTGACTGATACAAAAACTTGAAACACAGAATGGTGAAATAAATTATAACCTGGATATTTAATGCAGGTAATTAAGCCTGTTACAGACCTGCCTTCTGTTTTTAACTGCTTTTCTAAGAGTGATGCTATTAGATTCCTAGAACAGTGGGCTATAGACTAAGGTATATATTTTGCTGTAGAACATAACAGGTTAAATCCCAGTGCCACAGAAATCAGTGGTGTTCCTAAATGGGGATAGCCTTTTGTCCATATTGCTAGATTTTCTATGATTGTGAGTGACTCCAGTACTAGTACAGCTTTTCAGAACAAATACCCATAGAATTTTCTAAAGACTTTACAGTTACACTCACAAAATCACGGTTGTGAAATACACAGCACAGTGAACACAAATGAAGTTTGACATGCATATTATTTTACAAGTAAAGATTTTGAGAGAATTTTGGGGTTTTTTTTTGAACTGTCATATTGCTATCAAACTTGACTGGAGATGCAACTAGATTTCTGCTGAAACTGAATTTCTGTAAAAGATCATTCCTGTTAGGCAATCTTTGAAGTCTGGACTGTTTTGAAAATAATTTTGTTCCATTTCATTACAGATGACCTATGTCATCATTTAATGTTATATTTCATTCAAGAGGTTTTATACATTTGATATGTCTCTAATGTTGCAAAATGTTTTCCCTTTTTTGAAAATGAGAAAATATGCGTACTATGTGCAGATAAGGTGTCTTCTTAAATGAGCTGTCTAATATCTTCACTACTGTAAGCTGATAAAAATTCTGTAATTTCGGTGACACAGCTCAAATTTATAGAAATTTAAGATTTGGCCTGTTATTTTTAGATTCAGGTTGAGAAACAAGCAGTACAAATTTACATCACTGTGATCAGTTATTATTTACACATCTTCCAACAATAACAGAAGTTTGTAAGATTACTTCATTATGCACTAAATTAGCCTTGACTGCATGGAAGTTGAATGAATATCTATAATCTGGTACTATTCATACCTTCGCTCCAGAAACGTCTTACCATATCAAGTAACTGTAACCAAGTATTATTAGTCAGCTATCGGTTACCATCACACACAAAAGAAGAGAATACAGAAGACACTCCATATGCTGTGAAGTAATTGGTCTGGGTGCCAGGCACTCACACTACACTGCACAAAAAAATGATAAATGAATGGGAGTCATAAAAGTTCTTACATTTAAGCTTTTACCTAGCTTCCTATGGGACCAGAACAAGCCTAAAGTTTGTGATAAAAAATTGCTTCAACATCACTTAAAAATTAATTTACTAAAACTTGAGACAAGATATTGGTTTTGCTCAGCAACTAAGAGCACAGTACTTCTTTTATTCTGGAAGTATGTGCTTTTCAGCAAGTAGAAAAAAAAACTATCCCAATCTTGCTACCTATTTAATTCGTCTTAGTTGCTTAATTAGTCTTATTTACTCTTATTTATAATTGATTTCAAGATCTATATTCACAGTGAAACAATTACCAGGAAAAAAATGAGGTATAAAAATGTCAAATATCAGCATTTCTTATTGAGTTCAGCTTTTTTGGTTCATAAGATACAGAAGAGAGGGCAGATCTGGTCTGCAGCAATGAAAGGAAATGTATTATTATGTTTTTATAAAGTCAGTGAATGTAGGTCTGATCCTAAAGCACAAAAAATTTACACTGAATTGGGAATTCTCACAGCCTGTAGTGTAAGTATTCCCTGTGAAGAGATGACAAGTACGTATTTATGTGTCCTTATGTAAGAAATTTCTTCTATGCAATGAATGTAACACTTTGTAACACTTTATCATGCCTCTGTATTTCAAGATGCTCATAAATACCTAGGCTACTTTGGTAGTGGGCCTTAAATTCTCTATTTATTGACTGATATTATCAACGTCTTTAAGGTTTGAGTGTCTGATCTCCCAGTAATCTTGGTAGAAATTAAGAAAAATTCCAATGAAATGAGGCTAATATATGGGTAAATAATGATGGAAGGGAACCGTTGTCTGAACATTTTTTTAATAAACAGTTTATTTTGTCTTTAGGCTACAAAGTCCAAACAAGTAAGCTATTCTAATTTTGTCATTACTGGTCAGTAGACTTGTTAGTATGTTTGTAAAAGTTAGTAATGTGATAAGATACACCATAGTAATCGCTGTCAAACAATGTACGAGTGTGTTTAATAATTCAATGTGTTCTATTAAAATAAAGTGTGCTAAGTCCATAGCAGAACAACTATTTTATTCTAATTATTGTTCCACAATAATTTTGGTGTTTTTAAGTATCTTTTTCTGCCCCAGAATGCATATCAATGCATTTAGCATTATTAGCATGCAGTCAGTGCATTTAATATTATTGATTTATTTTCATGTACATAAAACAGCAGAACAAATAATACAAATTATGTATTTTCTGATATTTATGTTCAGATTCTTCCATTTTTATCTTACTTAATACTATGGGACAGAAGAAATCACAGTGTAAATATTATGTACACAAATATTTTTATCTTAAGACCACATAGACATTACGGATTAAAAAACAATGAAATATCTGATTCGTGGTTGCTCTGAATAAATTTAGTTCTGCTCATCCTCAGGTATGTTATGGAGGCCACTGTTAAATTATAGTTATGTTCATGTTTGCCCAGAGTTGTATTTTAATTTGTACTGAAAGTACCTTACATCAACATAATCTCTTTTCACACAGTCCAACTGGTGTTTGTACCTTGTCAGTTCTAGAAAGAACATTCACATTTCTGATTGTGGAAAAGTTAAAAACAAAGACAAAAAAGATATCTCAAAAGAATAAGATTACTATTTTAATTCATGACTGTGCAGAAAAGAGGCCCAGCTGCAAGCACAGGGGAAGGTCCAAATACAAATTCAAACAGCAGTTGAAATGTATATTATTTTTAAATGTTTCAGATCAAATTGAAAGATAGCTCTAAAAGTGTAAGTACCAGAACAGTCAAGAAAGAAAATCCTATGGCAAGACACCATGGAGAGAAACCCATAATAATCATGCAAACTAAAGGGATAGGAGGGAAGAATGACCATAATTGAAGTAGAATTAATACAGTTTCCTTTAATAAAGCCCTATGGTTGTCCTTCTGTCACTGAATCCCAGCCATAAAATGAAAACAAAGAATTATCCTTTTACAGAAGTGGTATTTAGAGAACATATATAAATCATTCCATGAAAATGAGAGTTTCTCCGCACTATGATCATCTAATCTAATAAAAGACTTGTAAGGTCTAAAATTAAAAAGGATATGTGTTTTACGGCATTACTGTAAACCACATTACTTATCCAGTTTCGAAGGCCAAATTCCAGCCTCACATTCAGGTAATCTTGCACTGCTATTTAAGTGCATTATAATTCAGGATTTGTTTAACAAAGGTGTTAAGATTAAACAAGAATTACATCTGATACTTAGGTGTAATGTTGCAAAGAGCAACAAACTTCTAGAATTGACCAAGTTATCTTTCACTCTCTCCAATGATTTCTAGCTGAAGAACCAAAGAATGCTCCATATTCAGCTAAAATTATTTCAACAAGACTATATGTTCACAATAAATCTCAAATTCAACACAAAGAAAATTATATTCTACAGTGAGGCACTTTTCCAAAGCAAATTTATTTGAAGATCTAACTAGTATTACATACTCATATGAAGTAAACACATCTTAGGGCGGGAATAAATCTATGGTCCCAGATTTACTAGCCCATTATTAAAAATATAATAACCAATTAGAAAATAATAATAATACAGTTCATCCCAAAAGAGAAAGATAAGAAGGAAATATTACAGAAACTTTAATTCTTTCACTATTCTTTCACTGTATTTCTAAGACACCACATTTTGCAACTGTCATACACCTATTTATCAGCACTATTTAGTATTTGTAGAACATTTAGCACCTTCCTAAAATAGAATCTTACTTTGATATACTCAACAAAACCAGAAAATATAATCTTCCTACAAGAATGTTTACTATCTTAATCTTTCTCCCTAAAATGTTTACAGTCTAAGATAAGGAATGACAGCTAGCTATGGCCAGACTTAACACAATATATGGAAAATATGAGAGTTTTAGACAGTATGAATGGCATTAAAATCAAATCTACTAACTTTCTAACAACTGTTGAGTTTTTAGCAGAGAAAAAGACAACTGAGAGAAAGACTATGAAGTATCTTTGTGGATAACTATGCAAAACTAAATTTTTCTTCCATTTTGAATAGCCTGCAATGCAGATTTACACAAACCTGTAAAAGTGCCTCCAGAATGAAAACGTGTAAGGAGACACTATCTCTGCACTCCAGGTTTGAAATCACCAGAGACATCACAAGAGAATATTCATCAGCTTGTCTCCCAAGAAACTTTATGCAGTTGACTCACAGGTATTAAAATTAAAGGAGCTATATCGTAAGGTAATCAGTGATTTCACTTACTAAGAAATGAGCACATTCCAGCTGAGTGAGAAATTAAGTTCTTAGAGTAAATACACCATATGCCTTCAAGCTGTAACCACCAACCCAAAATACTCTCTCAATTAGGAGACTGACTCCAACTCCAATCTCACACTGTAGTGTAGAACTAGTCCTTGTTTTCCATTTTGTCCACTGAGTGTAACAGGGATTTACTGTCTTGTTTAAGTTCAGGAAATATGGCATCATAAAGGTCAAAAGGTCAAACTCATACCAGAACCTGAAATATCGATAGATGTGCTTTTGATATGTTTTCTTATCTGCTAGAAAGTTTCTCTCACATACTCACCATCCTTACATCATATGTATCAGTCACCCTGTCAACATAATTTTTTGGGCTTGAATCACTCCAGATTCTGCTTACCAGTAGAATAAACATCCTAGCATAGACATTAAATTAAAACTGCAGCTGATATCTTATAGCAGTTGAAACTTTCATTCTCTTTTTGGTATATAATATTATTTTAATATATTGTAATATGTAATATTTACTTTCTGTAATTGTGAAAGAAGTAAAAGCAAGCTAAGTTCATAATGATAAATGTCATTGATTTCAAAGGCAACGGGCTTATAACTTGAATCTGCACTTTTGTGTATGTATCAGGGCAGCATTGCACCCAGACAGACTCACATGATTCAGAACTTCAACTTTTTCCCCAAATTGTAACATTTGAAGGATTCCATAAGTGGTTATTTTGGTATTTACATATGACTGTGATGGACATCCTTCACCCCTGAAGGAACTGTAACATATCATATGGCTACTGTAAAATATTTATTTAAGCTGCAGTTAAATTTTAGTAGCAAATATTAACCTTGTTTGTGAAGGTTCTGCACATTTCAAAAAAGCCCCCAAATGTGAGAAATATATGGTCAATTAGTGACCACTTTCTCCTGTCTGCTTAACATCCTGCCCAGTGTTTCCATATTCTATAGCACTGGCATCTTTCAAGAGCCTCCTAAGCTTTTACTTTCTGCAATTTCCCGATTTGCTCACTGTACAACTTCCATAGATAATGGAAGATGCAAAGGGCTTACAGAAAAGAGCCTGGCCTACAAAAAGGCCTGAAGCCTGGCAGACTGCCAGGGAAAAATAAGTCAAGTGTAACTATATCATCATGCATGCATATAAGGAAAATAGAAAGTTACAATGATACTTTGATTCTAGCATTTCCCAGTAAGTGCAAACATAAAAATCTTCACAGAATTGTTTTGTTTTGTTTTTTTCTGTAAAAAAAAATGAATCTTACAGTATAATACGTATTTCTACTAATTCCAAGACATCCACACGCTTTTGCTGATGTGCAGAAGCAGCAGCAGCATAATTCAACTGGTAATCACTTAAGATGGTATGTTAGTCTGACAACATAAGACAGACAGCCATTCTTCCACTGGGTTTAGAGGCTATTTGTTATAAAGCAAAGGAATCCCTGACTCCACAAAACCTGGATTAATTTTCAGGCTGTGCTTTTACCACTCCTTCCCTATGGTTTCCCCTCCCCAGCGTCTGTTCTTACCTTACTACCTCTTCAAAGGCTGTGTCTCTTTAACAGTCCTGAACTCAGTTCCATCTCCAAAGCCCAATTCCACCTTACAAGTCTTTCACCAATGGCACCTACTTGTGATGCAGAGCCAACTTCAGCTTCAGTCCTGCCTTATATCCTTCCTCACTCCAGCCTAGACCCTTTCCTGTGGTACACAATTTTCAACTATCACGCAACTTCCCCAGTTTGTGCCTCTCATTTTGTCTTGCTTCTAAACCATACACATTCTGCTACCATCTTCTCCCCACTCCCATATCTTGCTATCAACTAGCCCTTCCAGCTTTCCACAGTTCTAGTGTATTCCTTTATGGCCACATTTTTTTTTTTTTTTTTTAATATGAAACTGTAATTAAAAACTGTTTTAATTTTGAAATTATTTGATCAATCATCTATCTTCAAATTAATTTCACTCTCAGCAGTTATTATCTTGTATTTTATCACTCAAAAATATGCTTTCTGGAATAATGTCTATAAACTGACTTATACACCTCTTTTTGATACGTATCATCTTTTTCCTTCTATTGTCTCAAAGCAGTAATTGATCTCTACTCAATGCTATGACATAACTAGAAATGCATAAAGGAACATTTCCAGTGTCCTTTATATCTTTGACTCCGTAAGCAACAGAGATATCAGTTACATGACTAGCTAGCCAAGCTCAACAAACTGTCTCCACCAAAAATTTTGTTTGTCAACTGCAACATTTTTTTTCTACTTATATTCCTCTAGCTTTAAGTTGTAGTGCTGAGAACACATCACATGAAATTACAGGTAACAAGTTCACTCTTTTTTCTTTACTATTAATACAGTAATATGATGGTGTTTAGTGGAGATTATTTCAACAGCTACTCTAGTTTACTGTTGTACATTAGAAAATAATGCGAGACAACAGCAATGGACATCTTTCTCATTCACATTCACAGCCGACAATGAAAGCCGGTCAACTTCCATTTTTTATATAAGTCTGGTTCAAATAGTTCCATCTCTTAAAAGTAAAATGCTATGCTGAGTTATTTATTTTAACCTTCAACTGCTGTATGGGCAACAGCCTGCATGCCTTTGCCATCTTCACAGCATGCAACATTTTCGTGCAAGAGCTTTAGCACAAACTTCATGCTATAAAATAAAATGAGCAGGATGAGAAGTCTTGGATACGTATTCATAATTTCAAGTAAAGGGTAGATGTCAAACACAGAAGTCTTGCCCAGGCATACCCTGCACTATTTGGCTTCTCAGTAATATGCCATCTTGCATGGTCTTGCTTCCACCACAGAAGGACATGTGATATGATCAGAAAGAATGAAGAAAGGATCAGGCTGACACTACCTCAACAGTGGAAGGCAATCCTTTGCAATATACAATCACCTGGGTTTTTAGATTCAAAAGAAGTTAAAGAATATGTTTTCACAGAACTCTTGATCATTACTTCAGTATAAAACTGAAGCAATGGGTAATGTGTAATATACTCTCCATTAAGGCATTATACATTTACATTTTGTAACTGAGAGCACAGGCAACCAGAAACTACATTGCTATTATTTCTACTATTACTTACTCCTTAAAATTAAGTTTAGGAGGTAACTCACTAAACGTAGCAATTTGTAGCTTTTATATTTTTTAGGTGACGAATAAGCAGCCCATTCACAAATTATCAGTTAACCGTTTCAGACAGGCATCACTTTTTTCACATGGGAGAAATTTGTTTCCAAAAAAGTAAACCTAGTATAATTTGTATTAAGCACAGTCAGCAACAAAAATATTCTCAGCCCAATTCAGTTATTCCCAAATTAGTAACAATAATAATAAAGTACAGGCAAATTAAACACTGTTTGAAATAATGCTGCTAACAAGATGGTACAGCCTTTAAAGATGCCCCCAAAAAAGCTTTCCATATGTATACAAAGTAAAGTGTTTCATATTTCTAGCTGGGCTTTCAACTGCTTTCACTCCCTGGTTAGAGTCTCTGAAGGAAACAAATTTGTAGCATGGGTTCCTTCTGTCTCTCTCATTTCAGTTTTTGTAATTTCACACATCTAGTAAATGTAACACTGTAAAAACCTTTGAAGTAACTCTTTCATTATGAAGTTACTTGTAGGTTTTCTGATTTTAGTGAGGTCCTCTCAATGAGGCTTGAAAAATAATTTTATTAGAATGTGGACCCTATAATTAAGCTCCATGAGATTCAAGTAGTTTATGTAATTGACTTTTCATTAAACTTTCATCGTCTGTCACCGAAGACATAATTACAGTGAAAACTAATCTGAGTTGCTCACTAATTTCCCAAAAAGGATTTAGCATTACATATGGGTCTTCATCATTGTCAGGATATTTCAACTCCAAAAATCTAAATTTCAGAGATTTTTTTTTTTTTTTTAACTTTGTAGGACATCTTCCTGAGACTTTTGTAACCTGATCTTTTGTTTTCAGTTCAATTCTTTACACTAATACTGATTATAACGCTGTCCAAAAAGTCCTATCTGAAGTGTATTACAAGGTTGATCTTATTACAGATTCAAAAAATGTATTTAAAAGACAAAAAATTATCACAAACATCAACAACTTTACAAATCCAATTTAAAACAAACAAACAAACAAAAACAAACTAAGAAACAATCCTTTTTAAAACATTGTTCCTCAGGTGCAGTATTGTGTTATACCAGGGGCTATGTTACTGGTAAAAAATATTTATTTATTTATTTCAAAGTTTATCCAAATGCAAAGTGATTCTAGATCCTTAAAGTAAGAATTCAAATGCAATTTCCAAGACTACCAAAGAAATTTCACAGATCACAGTTACACTGCTTGAATTTGTTATGTAGAAATTAATATATTATGAACCTTTTCTAAAAAAAGTAGTGCGAGTTTGCGTAATCTAATCCTCCTTTTCCAATTCAGTTAATTTTAAAAAAGGCCTGTATTTGAATTATTATTTTTTAAGAAATAAAATAATTTTCACAGAACATGAAAAATAGTACAGAAAGCCTTATGTGCAACTGTCTTTGTTTCCTTGACTATAATAATTTTTAAAAGCTGTGAAATGGTAATAATATACATAATTTTTTTAGCATAACAACTTTTGAAATAACCCACAGGAAAGTCCAATACCTCTGTGTTCCACAGCAGCTCCCATCAAATGAAGAGACAGAAGCCATTCCCCTTATAGGTATGAATTATAAAACAATTAATTATAAAACCTCTAGCCCTATTCAATACAGATGGCACACTAACTGTTTTCTTTTCTGTCAGTTCCTGTTTGATTGTATGTTACCAAGAACACGTGGTTGAAGAAGTGTTCATATGCCCAATATTCACAAAACAAAAAAGCATTGGTATGTGGAGATTTTTAACACAAGACCAGCAGAAGCTGATAAATGCTGAAATATGAATACTATGTGGCGCTATCCAGAATTTTTTTTCCAGTAACTACTGCAAATATAAATGAATGTAACAGTCATGCAAAATATGTGTTTTTAACAGAAACATTAGCAATCCAAATATCTAACAGGGTCTAGACTCTGAACCCCTTACTTCAGTCAAATCAGTACCTTTTTCTTTATGTAGGTCCACTAATTGCAGCAAGGCTCTCTATGTATGGTGCTATTCAACATTAGTAGCACCACCACAGTGTAATTAATGGTTAAGTAAGATATGCCCCACCTACTTATACAAATTCTGTACAAAATCACCATGATTATCAAAAGGGCTGAAAGTTGCCTGTTAAACATGATACTTAAGATAGGAAGCTATGCCCTGTGTTGGTACGCATCTGCATTCACCCAGAGCTGCAGAGCGCACTGCTTCATGGGCGAATGACAGTTGGCTGTGTTTTGCAGTTAAGCCGGTTTCAAAACAGTGCTTAAATGCTATGCAGAAATGAGTAAAAAAGGAAATCCTACAACTACTGTTGTGAGGCTAAACGCTATTCCACTCCTTTACTTGTGAAACCAAACCTGTAATAACCCTGTAAACTAAAAGCTGTCTATGATTTGGAGTCAATGTTTCTTAATATCCAATTAGAATCAGAATAAATCCATTAATACTTCTTTTATAATAGCACTTAGCTTGTTAAAACACATAAAAGGTCTGGCTCCCTTGGGCCACTTTACAGTAGTAGTACATACAGAGATGGGAGAACACTACCCACTTTAAGAAGGACAAAACCTAGTTCAAAATGTACACCACCGTGCTGTTTCCCATTTAATTTCCTATTATATTTCTGCCGCTCAGACCTATTACAAACCAAATTTTAAATTGTGGAATGTTTCAATAGCAAAGGAATGCAATGCTGTTCAAATTTAGCTGTGTTTTAAATTCACCGTTATCCCTGGGCATAAACTGTACTGCTACTACTACCTATTAGTAAACCAAAACAATTCTCATTGAAGATATGTAAGTGCCTAGATGAAATAGGTATTAGACAATTTAATTTGTTCCAGTTGCTGGCTACTGTGCACATTTTTGCATTTTGGAAATTTATTACTATCTAATTAAAAAACAAACAAACAAACAAACAAAACCCATTAACCAAGCAAAAACAGATGAGGCAACTTTGCAAGTGAAAGAGTTAACTTAAAAAGTTTTGAAATTTATGTCCAATTTGCAACATATCGATATACACTCCCATATGCATTGATCTGCATTATAACATAAATTCAGAGAAAACTCATCTGAGACACACTGAACTAGACAACCACTGGTATGCACAGAAAATGCGTCCTTTCTCTAGATGATAAACTTATCAGCTACATAAGCAGGAATGAACATTACAAATGCCTCAGGTGCTGACAGTTATCTGTATAAAAGCAGTGGATCATTTTAGTCCCTTAATGTAATTTATTTCTGTGAAGAAACCAACTATCTTCATTAGCTGTTTCTGACACCTATACAACCAGAGATGAAGGACTAAAATGCAACAAGAACCTCTTCTTCAGGCATTGAAATATTGTAAGCTTGAAACATCGCATTTCAGTCAGGATTATTAACCTCACTATAACAGTATCAGCGGTCACGATGAAATAAAGAACACACAGGGAAAATTAATTTTCTATGCTGGTAGGCTTCAGGAACAAAACATGAGCGCTTAATGGTCTTAAACAAAAATTAATTTGTGAAGTTTGATATAAGCTCACGAGTTGAAATTAAAACAGAAACAATTTCCTTTCAAAAGATTTGCTGTGGGTACTATGGCAATAAAATTGTATGCCCATGTATCAACAAATTTTTAGTCAAACATTAAAGAATATGCATGGTCCACCTCATAACCACTGTTTGCAGCTGTGCAAATATTCTCACAGTGACTACAACTGTGTGTAATGTGATGGTTCAGATAGGATTTCTGAAGACTCCAGCACAGTGTTCAACAATGAATCTTATCACTAGCAAGTAAATTTGATTTATGATAAAATGTAGTAATAAAGTCAAGCCTGATTTAGATTCAGAAGAAAGTGCCAAATATAGTTTTAAGTTTCTGCAATTCTAACCCAATTAAATTAATTGTGGCTCAAGTAAAAACACACTGACTACCTTAATTTTGGTGAAACTTTTAAATGCAATGAGTATCTTCACAATTTATTTCCTGTAGGATGTCCTGATTCCACCCATTCCTATCACTAGTGGGTTTTGTTGTTGAGTTGTTTTGTTTTGGTTTGGTTTTTTATTTATTTTACTTTCATATTTTCCACCAATGACTGGAAGAGACAGCAACTTATAATAAATTTCCTCTAAATAAAGTCAGACTGAGGATTATTCTTTGAAGAGAAACACTCATTGACTTCTTGCTACTGTGCACTGCTGTTGTGAGTATGTACAGTTCTAATTTCTATTCACTATACACAGACTCGTTATTTTACACACAGTAACACAAATGCTGTGAACATGTTAACTTGTGCAGATTTGTGATAACAGTATTTTATTACTGCCTGATAACAGCAATGAACTTTCACCACTTCCGTGATCGAGCCCTAACATTTTTCTGGACGTAACATTTATATGATTTGTGTTTTACTTTAAAACATTCAGGATTAAGTAAGGATGGGACAAATTCAACACCAATTCAAAACAATAAAAAGATATGATCAAAAATCTCATTTTAATGAAGAGTTGCTAAGCCCAGTAGAAGCAATACTGTGTATGAAATACTATCTGTCAGTAAATGTAAATATACCCATTGCTTTAAAAGCAGAAATGTAGTGTTACATCTAAACCTTTGTCTGCTATGAAATGCACTGCCTTTCCAAATAAGTTAGCTGACCCATCTGAGACTAAATAAACATAATCTTGAAAATAGATAGTTATGGCTAATACCAACATTAAAAAAAAACAAAAAAAACAAAAAAAAACAAAAAAAAACAACGGAGAAAAAGTAATATTATGACGTTGCCCCTCATGAGAATCCAGTTTCATTACAATCATCGTTGCAACTGCTTTTGTCCTTGGTATGCTCTCCTTTCATGCATGCTGTGCTTTCCTTGCTCACTGCATTAATCACTGTCCACAGTTGGTAAGATTTAGCTGTGGTTCTGTTAAGAATATCACTGACTGTTCAAAATCGAAGAAGTACAACAGTAATTATGAATTAAATAGTTTAATAACACAGTACAAACCCTTGCAAAGTCTTAGTCTTAAATTCCAATAGGCAAAAATGTTACATAATTCTATATACTCTGTATGTCATTTTTTGAAAGATACCTGTTAAAAATAACTGTGCTCTTGATCAGACAATGGTCATCAGTGACAGGTTATACAGCTAGCTATAAATGGTATTTTATGGTTTACCAATAGTTCCTAGTTTTATTCTCTAATTAAACTTCACTACTGACAAGCATGACTCAATGGGCCTTGGTAACTTCTGATGTAATTTCTGATAGAAAAGCCATTAGTTTTTGTGGTAAAAAGTCAAACAATGCTTTATTTCTCTAACTTCCATAAGTCCTTGCCAGGCTACTTATTAAAATTACTTAAGAAATTTGCAAGTGGAACTTGCAAGAATTAACATGACTTTCGCTGCAAATCCATCAACCATTATATGCAAACCTACGTGCAACTAGAAGTGTCTATGAGCTCTCTTTCCACCTCTTATTTTCTCTCTCATACACACAGGAACACACACAAATCAAAAATTTCAGTACGGCTCTTCTCAATAAAAGAACTCAGAAT
This sequence comes from Tyto alba, assembly GCF_018691265.1. Classification (NCBI taxonomy): domain Eukaryota; kingdom Metazoa; phylum Chordata; class Aves; order Strigiformes; family Tytonidae; genus Tyto; species Tyto alba. Next base: position 35,734,850 of record NW_024881318.1, read on the forward strand.
AATAAGCCCATTTAAAGAAGCAAAGGTGCAAAAAGTACCTGATCGAACAGAAATACATACAGTAATTAAAAAAAAAGGATTTAATTATTAGTGAATTCCAATTTTCTTACTCTCATACTGCTACAAGTTCTCCTTGCTATATAGCTAACAATAGAGCTACTCATGAAAGAAGACTGAACTTTGTGTTGAAGTAATTAACACAATTCTCTTCATATAAATATGTGAAGAGTGTTTCATCAGTAAACTGCCACAATGTTTATAACAAGATGTTATTATTCTGGCCAGAATTTTTGTTTTGTATGACTCTGACTTCATTATCACCTGCAAGTATAGCAACATAACCAGGAATAACAGAAGATAATGCAAACAGACAAGATTTCTCCAGGAAAAAAATATTAATTTTTTCTTAGCAACAGGAAACAGGCTTTTAATATTCTACATTATCACATCAACTTTCAACTAACACACACTGTAATCAATACAGCGATAAAACATGTTTAGTTTATATGTTTACCCACAGTCATTTTTATCAAAAGAATAATGAAGTTTCATGTTCACTTTCAAAAATATAGTCTACATAGCAATCACTTTTTAAATAGCATGTGACAGCTGTTTTGGGGATGTTGTTTCTTTTAACTTAATTCAAACTAATACACTCTCATCATGGGACCTGTAATAAATATTATCTTTGTGCCCTTTCAGTACACCATCCAATAAAAAGTCATTTTGTACTCCCTACAGAGTTCCAATGATTAACTTACTTTTAAGGCACTGTTAGTTTTAGCAATACAGAGACTGTTGGCCCAGACACACTGTGACTCAGTCACATGATCCATTTATGGGCTCTGTTGGTAACAAGGGGGCCACTTGATGGTCTCCATCTCTTCTCCCACCACTCAAGTTCTATCATGTAACACCCCTATACCTCCTGCTGAGTGTCAAGGCTCCTTAGCCTTCTCCATCCCACAACCCCAAGTACTGGCAACTTGATCATCTCACCACACTCAACACTGCCTGTTGGAAAGCTCATCAGACTTACCAATACACCCCAACAAAACACAGCTTTCTGCTGATGCTATGAAGGTGATTTTAAAAAGTCATGGATGACTCTCCAGTCACTATTTTCCTGTTCAGATTTCAAACAGGACAAATACTTACCAAAAAAGCCTTAGTCTTCACTAAAAGGAAGGGCTCTTTCACTGAACCCTTTCCAACCTTGGACCTTGGGAAGAGCACAGATGTATCAAGCAGCGGTAATCATCACTTATCTTACCCCTGAGAAATCACATGCATGTACCTGAATAAACAGCAAAATGGGTGCCTTAGAGAAAAATCAGGAGGCAGAGAAAATAATTGAAAAAAAAGACTAATATACAGGGGGAAACAGTTCAGTCTGCAGATTGTATTAACATATCCCTAAGTCAGTTAAATTTTGGTTGCCACTTCATATATTCCACACAAAAAATAGACAGTTTCCCTTACTTTTTGTTCATTTGGATGCTCAGTTACCCCATCTTCATAGATGTGCAGATGTAACCCCTGACTGACTCTCTGAAATCAAAAAGTCATCAAGTAGCACATCCAGATCCTAGAAAAAGCAAATATTTGAAGTTGTCTCTTTCAGGCCAAAAATATATTCTTAAATCCTTCACCGATAGCTTGGGCTCCCTAACTTCACCATCTCCAAAAAACAGATCAGAAAGAATGTCTCTGAAATAATTCACTTACTAATCCATAAAAAAAAAAAAAAAAAAATAGATGCAATAGCTTTTTTGATAGTTCCTCCCTGGTCTTCATTCCGTATGAAATTTGATTGACCATTAATTATGATAGATTTCTGGATGAGAAGTTCCATTATTCACACACAGTGTCTTGGCACAGATAATATAGTGTTAGTAGTGACCATTCTGCTAGAATTAGTTATTTTCTCATGCGCACGGCATCTTCAAAGGATGGCAGAAATCTGCATGAACTACTCTGCAGCTGATCATAAACAGTCACGTGAGTCCTTATGATTAGGGAAGTATCTGTCCTCACTGCCCCTCTTATATTGCCTCAAATTTCACCTAGCATTTCCTGCCAAACAATAAATGCTCTCTACAAGTATGGGCCTTTCCTACATCCCACCAAAAGTCACTACCCATTGTATCAGGGACACTACTGGAGTCAAGCAGTCAGTGTTACAATGAAAGTAACTTCCACAGGGGCGTGTGATGGCTTCTGGAGAAAAAACACAACTAGATACAGAGCTCTCCTTGGTAGCTGTCCAAAGACAAATAATAATATTAGTTTAGAAAGATGGCAAAACTTCATAAGAAGGTGCTTTGGAGTTTAAGAGCCTGGACAAAAGTCATTTAGGACCTCAAGCATCTGGGCAGTACTTAAGTCACTGGCTACTATCTGACTCACAGTAACTGTAAGATCCTTCTCGTGCTGGAGTTGGATGGTAATGCATGAACAGAGTCAGAACAACTGCTACTTCCTTGACTCTGTGTACTGATCCATTTCCATTTAATGTCATGATATTTCCTCAAATACGTGAGACATTGGTTCTGGAAGAAAATGACCTACTGTAGGCAAACACGTGAGTAGAAACATGAGAACTATGCAAAGAATACTACTGTTTGAATTACAAGTCTGTTGCTTCTCTCCTTCTTGGATCTAATGAACACTGACACAACTATATGAGTGATCAACTTAGCTGAACTAAAGTATATTTACAATGAGGCTGAGACCTTAAAACATTGATATGGTTTTATCTGTTATAAAATGTTTCTCTCTTATCATGGATGTACTTATCATCATTGACACATTGTCCAGCAATTTTATTACAAATAAAATTCACAATGTTCTCAATGCTCCCTATGAGTCTGACTAGGATTTTCATAATTGTTATAGTCAATTTTTCTCTGGTTTACATAAAAAGATCTTCAGAAGAGTAGTTTAATTTATGAAGTGTATGATCAAAGTAGCTGGAAATCAGAAATAAATATTTATTCAATCACTCCTCTGTGTACAGTAGAAATCTGTCATGCTAATCAAAAGAGAACATTACAAAAGCAATTGCTGAGGAACACCACACATCGCTACTATCTGGAAGAGGGTCTAACATGTATTTAAGCATTCATATGAAACAGTCAAGCTATTTTTTCTTTTCAATTTCTAGTGCAGGAAGACTGTCAGTAAACAGCCTAGCTTCCATCATTGACAAGCTGAGTAACAAATTGAGAAAAACTTCTCCAACCACTGAATCAGAATTCATACTTGTTCACCACTAAGAGGCAGAAAGACAACTTTGTAATTTCTAAATCCTTATCCAAATTCACAGGAACAGAAACAAAATTATTTAGAGCTAGCTGCAACTTTTCATTCCTCTAAAGAAATATGAAATGTGAAGAGAAAATACGCCTTCATAAAATTTTGCCAAAGAATGGGGTAAAGAATGATCACATCCACAGCAAGGAGAAAAGTGCTACCAACAGAGAGAAAAAAAAAAGAAGAAAAAAAAAATCTGTCCTACAGGATAGACATGCAACTTTTAAACATAAGTCCACATTCCATACTTGATATTTACACTGTGTTTTGATCCAAGGATTAGGAGCTGTAGTTATGCTAAAGGGTCCTTGTGAATGGATAACATTATTCAAACCATTTACAATGTGGGTTTTCATTCAGAGAATTTTTCACTACTCTGTGGACAATTAAAGTGCACATGTTAAGACTGCCATAAATACCAACTTTTTAACACCAGAAGCACATGTTGATTAACCAGAAAAAAAAAAAAAAATCTGTATACTAGGAGTAGTTACTCCTCAAGACTTTGATTACTTAGTTACCTTTGTTTCCAATACTTAAAAACAAGCTCTGTAGCACTTAGCAAGATAGCAGCCTGAGCCCTTAAAATTTAAACCTATACCTAAAATTTACAAGGCAAAATATTTCTAGAGCTGTGAAGATAAAAGGAAGATATACAAATATACGGAATGGGTAGAAGGTAGAAAAGAAGATTCTTGCAATGATATGGAAACAGAGAGTGTATAAACTAAAGATCCTTTTAATAAGCCTGATAACCTGCATCCTCCTACACTCTCCTTGACAAAGACATACAGAAAGGCTTTGAAGCTAAATGAATACAAAGAAGCTCTCTACAAAATCATCAGGTCAGACATAGCTTGTGTAAATGGGCCTTACAAATACAAAATATTATTGAATGTCATGATTAAAAAAAAACAAAACGTAATGATGGACAAAGAAGGGTTAACATATGTATAAAGAAGGTATTAATAACATTCTTAATTTCTTGTCAAGAACTAGAAGTCAGATGTTAAGTAACATTTAAACTTCTAATCTAGAAACCTTTCTCTGAATACCTGCTAACAATGAATCTGAAGCAAGACAAAAGGACCCAGAAGGTGGAATTAAGTCTCCTTTCTACTAATCTGTCACTGGCTTAAACTCTGCACATTTTTGTAAGTGCTAAATGCATAATTTAATTCAGAAGATGAAGATTCATACATACACCCATGAAGAGTCAAGAGAGAAAGGGCTGATTTCCAAAATCTCCTTTGGGGAAAAAAAAAATCAACTTGCCCAAATATTCCATAACATTTACAAGAATAATAGTTTTCCTTGTGGTTTAGATTTTGAGAGAAGAATGGTAAATATTTTGAGTTTTAAAGAATTTAAAAGATGTTTAAGTCAAGTGAGATGAGAATTATTATAATTAAACATTTCAAATAACTTGACACAAAATGCTTCCCAGATCTTTGCTTCCCAAAAATATTTGACATATCTTATTAACAAAACTTATATAAAAAAGCTTTCAGAATCTCTTCTCTCAAAATAACTAAATCCCCTTTATTTATAACAAAAAACTCTGGAGAACACAGAGACAAAATCCTTAAGATTAGACATTTTTTTGAACATCAACTTAACTGTCTTCTTATAACAAATAAATCAGAAGAATAAGTCACAAAGAGACACCGGTTTCATACAAAATCAAGACTACTGTTTGAAGAAACTGCCATGCTTCCTACCACACATGAAGGGTAAAATTTACAATTCTTTAATTTGAAGACCAAAATACAAGAAAGTATAGATAACACATAATATTCTGTCAACTGATGTAAATTATTTCCTGATCATTTTTTATGCAAATGAAATGGCTCTTGAATGTGGGAATAAATTTTAGACTCTATGAAATACTGTTGGGTTTTTTGGCAATTACATCTCCTAAAGCAAGTACAAAAATGTTCAGTAAAATACATAAATACACTTTGCAAATACTAATCTGACTAGATCCCAAGAATATATATATATTATTAAGATCAGCTTTATGCAGTAACCAGAAAGTAACAGAAGTTTTTTTAAAAAACAAAACAAAACAAAACAAAACAAAACAAAACAAAACACCTACACAACAACAACACAAGAGAGAGAGAAAAAGAAATTTGACTTTCTTTGCACTACAGGTGGCTCAGCTCTCACTTGAGACAAAAAATTGTTAAGGGCCTCTTCTTCTTAAAAATGTAAGAATGATAGACCTACTGTCCTGCAAAAATTCCTTCCGGACTTCCCTTAAATTCTGGCCTGAACTTATTTTTCTGATTGTAAAACATTAAATAGTTACTGTGCTTTATAAATAGAAAGATAGAAAGATGTATTTCAGCGGAGGCTGAAACTACAAAATACATATACACATAGCAAAGCATATACTTACACATTTTAATGTTCATCTAGTCAAATAAATTGTAAATCACAAAAAAAAGAGCTCACGGTATATATAAGTTAAGAATAATACTCTTGCCTGAAATAAAGAAATGGAGTGGAATGAAAAACAGTCAAAGAATCTGTGACTGAATACATCCTTTCATTGTAAGGTCTTTGAAAGAAAAAAGAATTTCTTAGAGAAATCTTAATTTTTTTAAATCTTTCATTTGAAAAAACTAATAAAGTGCATTGTTTCAGAAAAATGAAGGCTAGTTATAAAAGATTAATTTAATTAACCCCAGGGATTGCAACAGGCCTGAATGCTAGAAGCTAGAATAAAAAAAATCATACAAGAAAAAAGTTAAGTTCACATTAGAAGTATTGAGCAAGTTATGGGACTCAGCAAGATTCCAGGACCCCAAGGGAACTGGCTAGTGCCATTTCCATGCCACTCTACATCATATTTGAAAAGTTGTGGCATTCACATGAATTCCAAACTGACTGGAAAAAGGGAAACATCATGCTCATTTTGGAAAAGGGTAAAAAGAAGGATCCTGGGCACTACTGACCTGTCAGCATCACTTCCATGCCCAGTAAAATCACTGAACAGGTCCTCCTGGAAGACATATTGAAAGATATAGAAGGCAGGGAGGTGATTAGAGACAGATAACATGGCTTCACCAAGGGCAAATGCTGCCAGAATAATTTGGTGGCCTTCTATAATAGAATAACTGCATCAGTGGTCAAGGGAAGAGCATCTTGAGCCATCTACCTAGACTTCTGTACAGCCTTTGATACCGTCCAACAATGCCACAAAATTGGAGAGATATGGATTTGACAGATGGACTATTAGACGCATAAGGAACTGGCTGGATGGTCAGATCCAAAGAGTTACAGTCAATGATATCAAGTGGAAGCTAGTAACAACTGCTGTCCCTCAAGGGTCCATACTGGGGCTAGTACTATTTAGTATCTTTATTAATGACACAGGTAGCGGGATTGAGTGCGACCTCAGAAGTATACAGACATCAAGCTGAGTGGTGCAGCTGATATGCTTGAGGGAAGGGATGCCATCCAGAGGCACCTTGACAGTCTTGAGAAGTGAGAGCATGTAAACCCCATGAATTTCAACAAGGTCAAGTGCAAGGTCCTGTACCTGGGTCAGGGCAATCAACAGTATCAATACAGACCGGGGAAAGGATCGATTGAGAGCAGCCCTGCAGAGAAGGACTTGGGCAAACTGGTGGACAAAAATATTAGACATGAGCCAGCAATGTGTACATGTAGCCCAGAAAGCCAACCACATCCTGGGCTGCATAAAAGGAAGCGTGGCCAGCAGGTCGAGGGAGGGGATTCTCTCCCTCTATTACACTCCCATGAGACCCCACCTGGAGTACTGCATCCAGCTCTGGGGTTCACAGTACAAGAAAGACATGGACCTGCTGTTAGAGTGGTCCAGAGAAGAGCTTTGAAAATGCTTAGAGGGCTGGAACATCTCTCCTATGATGAAAGGCTGACAGAGTTAGGGTTGTTCAGCCTGCAGAAGAAAAGGCTCCTTATTGCAGCCTTTCAATACTTAAAGGGCGCTTATAAGAAAGCTGAGAAGTTTTTTTACCAAGGCCTGTAGTGACAGAACAAGGGGCAATGGTTTCAGACTGAAAGAGGATAGATTTTGATTGGACATAAGAAAGAAATTCTTTACTATGAGGGTTGTGAGACACTAGAACAGCTTGCACAGAGAAGTTGTGGGTGCCCCATCAATGGAAGTGTTCAAGGGCAGGCAATCAGGGATTTGATCAATCAGATCTAGTGAAAGATGCCCCTGCCCATGGCAGGGATGTGGACTAGGTGATCTTAAAGGTGCCTTGCAACCCAAACCATTCAATGATTCCATGATTCTTCGAAAACTAAAAAATCCCAGGAAATTAAAAGAAGATATGCTCATCACTTCACCATAAACCAAGGTATTTTCAATGCCTAGAAAAAGCATTTACAAAGTGTCTGTAAACTCAAATTTTATACTGATATCATTATTTAGCTCTTAAAATGTCAGCTTAAGGTTTTCACCTCCTTTGAAATTCCTAAAATTTCACTGCAATTTCAAGCCTCAGTATGGCTTGCGGTCACCTAGAAAGTGTTTTAGACCCCAAAACTATGATCAGCTGGTCTACTTATGACATAAGCTTAAAGGGCTAATTTGAGTAGTGACATTTTTAGGCATCTCAGGATAACTGTGCTATGAAAACTACAAAAGCAACAAACATAAAATTCTTAAAAATTGTGAAGAACACTTATGAAAAAGGTTTTTGAGGTGCAGCACACAGGAAAATTATAAATTTTCACGTAATAGAATTATTACCAAATAGCACATTAATGGTGACTGATCTGGTAAAAGGTATCTTTTAGATGATCCAAATACCCAGCTAACACTTTGCCGTGTTACTCATCTGAAACACCTTCCTTTCACTCTCCAGAGTTCATGAACACACAACATGGGAGGTTCACTCACAGACATGGTACTGCAACACTAAAACTACACTTAAGGTTAAGATTTTATATTGACAGATAACAGCCACTAATTCTAAAATCTTAGAAGAATGCTCAGTGCTCCAAATTGTGTGTGGAGAATAACATTTAGAAAGGGCATTCGTAAATTACTCCGATACTTTTCTTCCAAGACCTGATTAAACTACTTTTTTTCTACTAAGAATGCTTAGACTTGGTTTATTACAGAGATTTTGCAGATATTATGAAAACTAAAGTAGTAGATGACATTGTATTGAGCTTACATAGATAGATTTTCATAACAGGGGGCTGTAGTGGTGGCTTCTGTGAGAGGAAACCTGAGGCTGCTCTCCTGTCAGACAGAGCCAGGTCCACCTGCCACCAACAGACCCACTGCAGGACACTGCTGAACCTATAAGAAATGCTGGTGGTGTCTCCGTGATAACGTATTTAAGAGGGTGAAAAAAGCTGAAATGCAGTTGTAAGAGAAGACTGAGAGAAACAGCCCTGAAGACACCAAGGCCAGTGAAGAAGGAGGGGGGTAAGGTGCTCCAGGCACTGGAGTGGAGATTCTCCTGTAGTCTGTGGAGAAGACCATAGTGAAGCAGGTTGTCCCCATGCAGCCCAGGGAGGAACACAATAGAGCAAAAACCCACAGTGAAGCCCATGGAGGTGCCATGATGCCACAGGTGGATGTGCCCTGAAAGAAGGTGAGGCCCATAGAACGACTATGAAGAAGCAGGCTCCTGGAAGGAGCTGCAGCTTATGGAGAGAAGCCCATAAAAAAACAAGTTTTCTGTCAGGAACTGAGGCCTGTGGGGAACCCAGGCTGGAGCAGTCTATTCCTGATGTACCCCATGGAAAGGGCCCATAGTGGAGAAGTTCATGAAGGACTGTATCCCACAGGGGACCCATGCTGGAGAAGGGTAAAAGCATAGGATGAAGGACTGGTAGAGCCAAATCACTGTGAGGTGACTGCAACCCCCCTTTCCCATTCACCCTGCACCACTCAGAGAGGAGGAGGTAGAAGAGTTGAGAGTGAAGTTGAACCTGTGAAGAAGGGGGATGGGAGGAAAATAGTTTTAGTTTTGTTTCTCAGTCTCCTACTCTATTTTTAACTGGTAATAAATTAAATTAATCTTCCCCAAGTCAAGTATATTTGGCGTGTGATGGTAACTGGTGACTGATCTCCCTGCCCTTGTCTTGATCCATGAGCTTTTTCATGCTACTTTCTCACCCCATCCTGCTGAGAAGGGGGAGTGACAGAGCGGCCGGGTGGGCAGCCAGCCAAAGTTAACCCACCACATTTAAGCATAACACTATGATTTACTGAGTCTAAAAGCTGGTTTCATATCTACAAAATTAAAATCCTCATAAAAAAACAAATAGTTAATTCCATCTTTTCCTTTTATATATAAATATTCAATTTTATGAACAGTTTTAGTATCTACATCTGGACAATGGTGGCCCTTTTTCCCTAGTCATGACTAAAATGAGACATTAAAATCTCTTCAGAGTGCATGTGTATGCTATTATAAAGAATTAAGAGGCTAGATTAATCTTTACATGCACTAGACAAGCATTAATAAATTCCAGAGACCATTCACAGGATTCCAGATGTTGTATCAGATATAGGCATAATTCTGTGATGCATTTAAAAAGATATTTAACATGAAGCACATTTTAATCCCACTGAATTCAACAGGCCCCCTCACATAGGAATTTAGGCAACAGATTACCTTCAGCTGAAAATTACATGTTAAGAAGTTAAAACACATTATTTAAAGCCAGGCCATGAATCCTCTACTGACCAATGTTTGTAACATCTGGTATCAGAAAAATATTTAACAAAGCTAATTAGATAACAAAAGGTAAAGATATTACTACAATATATCCTTTCACAATGATAGCAAAAATGCCTGATTTTCTATAATATAATAAAACCCATTATCAAAACATTGCCAGGAGAACTTGAATACCAACAACAGATTTTACTTAATGTAATTGTCAGTCCAAATAAGAAAGAATACTTCATGTCATTATCAAGCTGTTTACATGCTGTATGCATACACATAAACACAGCCTTGAGCTTTGAAATAAATAATGGACAAAGACACCAAGAAAAATGCAAACAGGATAAAATACAACTGAGACCGATCACAGTTGGACTATGCTAAATGAATCTACTATCTTTCTTTGATATAATGCTTGATTTTTTAGACACAAGGAAAAAGATGCAACTAATGTACTTGTACTGAAATACCACTGGTATCTATTCTTCAGTAAACTATGTATGAAATGAGACATTAATGGTTAAAATCAAAACAAACTGGAATTATTGTAATAACTATAAAACACAGAACAAACTGTCCTGAGCTGAAAAAAAACCCACTATAAAGCTATATGGTATTTATAACATTATTCCTGCAGGATCAGCTTTGTGATTTTAAGAATTATAATTATTCATTTTACTGCAAAAAACAGGATTGGCTAATGAAATGTGCTAATGATGATACAAAACTAAAAGGGGTTGCCTTCCATTATGGTGGAAGCTGTTGCCACCACAGAGGAGGATCCGAATATCGTATTAATGGAATTCGATCTAGAGTACTGGAATAACAGAAATAAGAGAAGTCTCAGCTGTGAAAAGTATACTGTAAAGTTCTAAAAGACTACTGCAAAGGGTGGTTATTATATCCAGCAGAAAAATACATATATTAAGTAATCATGCAATTATTATGAAGAGGCAATGAAAAGCAGTTGTATCAAAGGCAAAGAAGTTTCTGAAAATAATGTACTTTCCTTGTAGAGTTGGAGAACTAAAGATGTAATCTCTGATAATATTACAACTTTAAGCTTACATAGGTTTCAGTTACCCGTGTGCAAGAAAAGTTCATTCCAAATGGAAAAGGTACAGATAGGGTGTACCAGGGTAAGAAAAAGAGATTCCATGTTTCAGAAAAGACTCAAGCTAGCCTGAAAATAAAGGCTAACTGCTATTGATAAGTACTTTGGAAAGGAGAACAAAGGGGCAAGTGGGTAAACACAAGGGACGAAGAAGGTTTATTCAAATGATAAGCACAGTTATAAGCATATGGCACAGCCCAAGTGGTTATAAACTAAGATTAAGTCTGAAAGTAAATCAACTTAGCAATTTACCATTTTGAAAACAATAATCTGTTTACTGCCTCAAGTAGCTCTTCATCCATTAGGACCCTTCTGGGCATCTATCTACTGGAACCAAACTGCTCACTTGGGATTTAGCACATCTAAATCAGCAGAAGAATGGACATGTGAAAGCAGTTCAGAGGGAAGGGGCCAGTGGAAAGATGCAACATCAGGAAAATCAGAAACTATAACACAGAGCTACCAACAACTAAATTAAAACTTTTTCAAAGGCAGATGACCTTCTGGGTGAATGGCTGCCACTCTCGTTTTCATTAATCCTTCAACAGTGCTGATAAAGATTTTTGTGCAGATGTAATGTGATAGAGGAAACTCAAAAGTGCCTTTTTTTCTTTTTCCCTTATTTATCCCTTTTTTAATGTTTTATTGGCTGCATCCACAAGCTTAAAATAACAAGGATGGCATGAACTAAACAAAAGTAAATATAGGCTATAAATTAGAAATAGTATGAGTTATCAGGAAACTCAAAAGTGCCTTTTTTTCCTTTTTCCCTTATTTGTCCCTTTTTTAATGTTTTATTGGCTACATCCACAAGCTTAAAATAACAATGATGGTATGAACTAAACAAAAGTAAATATAGGCTATAAATTAGAAATAGTATGAGTTATCAAAAGAGTCATGTTCAAAAACTGACTCAGGAGGAACCTCAATGGTTTAACACTATGTAAGAGATTTATTCTAATGTTTAATAGTCAAATTTTACCATCCCACAGCATAATTCTCAACACTGCCATCTTAATATCCTATAACCTTCTTTTTCAGATTCCATTTCCAAAAAATCTACCTTTTTAAAAAATACATGAAATGGAAAGGTGTCCCCTGACAAACCAGAGTAACAAAACCAAACAGAACAGGTCCTCATTCTAATCCATCTTCAGACACTGATTTTGTCAATGATTTTAAGTTCCCTGATCAATCTATTTGGGATTTTTTAACTCCCAGTCCCAGGTGAAAATCAATGGGAGTTGGGAATGATTAGGTCAGTGTATTTTAATAACCTGGTACACTAGTTTCCTATCACAGATAATTTTATTTTTAACAGTGGCTAGAAGAAAATGATAGCAAAATACGTGATTCACCAGGACACAATTTGTGTGGAACAGAAGGCTGGTGTGGATGCAGACTTGAATATTCATGTAAGAACAAATTAGTTCATTCAAAATACAACCAAACATTTGCAGCTACCTGGCTTGTATACATAGACTGCAGTGATAAGAATAGCCTAATGCTGTTTCTGACTATTGCTTCCTTGAAAATCCTATAAAAATGTACAGCAAAACTTGATATTGGAATACCACAAAAAATAGGTTGACATCAGTATGATTTTTCTTATCTTCTTAAGACAAACCCTATTAATACATAAAAACAAAACATCATCACAAAGCAGAGTTGCAAAAGCAAACGTAACAAACTTATGGAAATTGTGTATTACAAAATGCATCACAAAAAATCCCAAACTTATGGCTGAGACTATTTTATGAATACAAACAACTTATGGGGTGAATAGACAAAACCTCCCTGAAAACTGTACAAGGTAAAAATAATGAAAAAAAATACAGTTTGAGAATATTTATAATAATTTATGTTTCAGTCAAGTAAATTATCTAACTTCCTTTATCTAGAAATCTTACATCAATTTAATAAATAAAAGAAGAGAATAAATCTTGTTCTCTCTGTTCAATTTTTTTTTTTTTTTTTGAGGGCGGATAGTTTAAACCTGTGCTGTTAAACAGGTGTGTCTAGATAGCAAAACTCTTGCTTGCTGATTGATGCTTATTTGCTGTTGGTACTGGCACAATATATATGAGAAAGTATCATTTGCTAGGTGATCTATAGAAGCCTTATGCCTCTACTAAGTACCTTTTTCAACAGATAACCTTCTGGACTTTTCTCCATCTCTCAGGGGGAACATGACCAAAAGGATTCTAGCAGATTGGCAAAACAGCTTGTGATGGGTTTCTGTGGTGTGCTTTTTGGTAACGGAATAGGGGCTACCATGGTGACCCTTGTGAGAAACTTCTCAAAAGCTCCCCTGGCTCCAAACTGGACTCACCTCTGGGCAGGGCTGACCCAATCAGTGACAGTGGTTGTGCCTCTGCAATAACGTGTTTAAGAAGGTGAACCTGAGAGGGAGTTGGGACTTGTGAGGAGGAGTTGCAAGAAGGACAGACACCCAGGTCAGGGTAAGGAAGAGGATGGACATGGGGGAGGTGTGCCAGAGCAGACACCCCCGTATCCCGTGGTGAGGTGGCAGGGCCGACCACCCTGCCACACAGGGAGGTCCATGTTGCAGTAAAGATTGGCCTGAAGCCTGAGGAGATAAGCCACTCCCCGACAGGCATCTGTACTTAAAATAGGCTGGAACCCATAGAGGAGAAGCAGCCCCCGCTTTTGTGATTCAGCACTGAGAGGGCTGCAACACACAGGGGTGACCCACACCTGATCAGCACGGGAACAGCTGCAGCCCGTGGAGAGGACTCACAGCAGAGAAGGTTCATAAAGGACAGTCTCCTGTGAGAGGGGAGGGATGTGCAGAATTCACATGACGCAGGGGAGGGATGTGCAGAATTCATCCCAACTCCCAAGACAGAAGCAGCCATCTGACTGTAACCCCCATCCCCTGACCCCTGCGCTGCTGGGGGAGGAGGTAGAGAGATCGGGAACAGAGCTGAGCCCAGGAAGAAGGGAAGGGTGAGGGGAGGTATTTTTTGGATGTGGTGGCACTTCTCACTGTCCCCACTTTGTCTGTTAAGTGTTGTTTTTGCTAGCACTTGAATTAAAGTGATGTTTTCTTTTTCTTCCCCTAAGTCTGCCTTTGGCCTGTGACCATAATGGGTGAGCTACTCCTACCTGTCCTTAAATGGTCATATTCTCTTTCCCATCAATGATGGGGAAAGGAGTGAGTGAATGGTTTCACGGCGCTCAGTTACTCTCTGGTCCTAAACCATAACACAGCTGAAAATAAAGGCACAGAAAGAGCAGCTTGATCCACAGGCTGCAAAATTTTCTTAATACATGGCGTTCTGGGTTGTTCTCCAAAAACACAAAACTAAGGAATGCACGCCACTATCAGTGCAGGGAAGAGATCCAAGCTTCAGCTATCACAGGTTGTTTCTCCAGCTGTCACTGGTCCAAAATGATGTTATAGGGCAGGAACAGGAAGAGAAATAAGTTGACTAAGTGAAGGCAGTTACAGCTGCCATATCTCAAATGCAAGGAAATAAAACAGATCATAGAGAACAGGAAGAAAATCCTGCTTGTATCATCTGGTGTTACTACTGGTTAACTTCCCCTTCATTCTTGACCCCTTGGAGCACTGACATAACTACTCCTCAATATTGTAGAAGGAGAAAACATCACTTCTGTGAGCATTCAGACAATGAGACAGTGTTAAAGGTAGGGGCAAGCACACAAAGAGAAAAGAGAAATAATGACTGAATACACAAAAAATTACTCTCCAGGTCATGAAAAGTGAGTTACTAACAGGAGAAGTCATACTAATGCCCCTATTAGAACTGTTTGCATGACCTCATAGTAGATTAACTTATTCATTAAATAAAAATGTATCTATTCTACAAGAGATGCCTACCAAGAATCTTGTATAATTGTAATCATTAGGAGTTATATAATTGTAATCATTAGGAGTTATTTAGTTGTATTATTTTATACTATCAGCTACATTATTAGTTGTAACTATTATTACTGTATCCCTAGAAAATAAAATAGGTTAATGATAAATAGCACAGAAATAATATGTGTTGTTTCACACTTACCAAAGTTACACTTATTAAAATATTATTTGAAAATACTTATTCTGCCATGTTCTTGAAAGATTTGGGCCTTTTCAGAATATCTATGAGCTTATTTATTTGTACACTGGAACATTAGTTATTTTATGTTCAATCAACTGGTAAATCAATGCAAGTCTAAAAATTAAAATTAAATTAACACAAACTGTAAAGCAATCCCTCGTTTTCTTTATGAAACCCACCAGTACAGCTTTGTGTCTGGAAGACAGATGCTGAACAGCTGCACTAGGAGGTTACTAAACCATTTCTGTAGGTAGAAGAGGCTATTTATAAGACATTTTGACCTAATCCAGCCCCCCAAAAAACAAAACAAAACAAAAAAAAAAAAAAAAAAACAAACCAAAAAACAACAAAGTTAAAGAGATGGCAAAAGCTGTACCAAAGTTCTGAATAAACCTGAAAACAATATGAAGTGTGTATACTTCAATGTGACTTAAAAGCAGGCTGCTACAGTATTACTAAATTTCTCAAGTGTCCTCACTGTATTTATTTGCTGGGTATTTCCTTGAAATATCTTCAATATTCAGATTAGATTTCAATCACAATGCCTCATTTAGAACTCATTTAATACTATTCTTTATATAGAAAAAAAGTATCTGAAGCAGATGACAGGAGGCTACACATGAATAACAAGCATATGTATTGTAACAGAAACTGTATTTCATTTACTGATTTCTACCTACTACTGCAATAAGATAATGTCTTTATATTAGAATATGAGAAACACTTTACAAAGGACACCCAATTCACATACTTTGAATATTAAACAACTCAAAAGTTCTTTCAAGAAAGTTTTTCTAGAATACCATCATGTGAGGCTCCATCAACATTAACTCACTCTGTGAGGTAATCTAGAAAACAAACCTGCATGAAATGTGATGACATTTCTGTTGTTACTAACAAATATGCAAATTTAGCTGTATTAAGACAGCTTCAGTATTACATAGCAGGAGAGTAACTGATGAAGCATGTATTTGTAAAATCGCTCTAAATGAAAAATGTACAAGAAGATTTTTATAATCTATGTGCTCTCATAGAGTATAACCTGTATTAAATACATATTCACTAGAATAGTAAAAGATCTTTCCAGTTATCACAAGCCTTGACTTTCCTAAGGAAAAAAAGAAAGTTCTTAAAATATGAATCTACTGCATAAATATTAACTTAATAAATATGATTACAGCAGTCTTTTAGTATATAAATATGTGTTAAATATTGCATCTAATCTGTATTTGATCTCCTTTCTTAATAGACAACTGTAACTAACATGCACAACTGTTGCATACACATCTCCCAGTATAAATATGTAAATTCAAAAAAAAACAAAAGGTTGCAATGGGTATTGAATAACCTGATTTGTCTATATTAATCTTATTTCCATCTGTAAAATCTGCATTTCTAACTTAATTTGACAATTTGGTTATCATTATGTATTTCTGAACCTCTTGCATAGCATTTGATCGTCTCTTCAGGCTTGAATTTCATTTATTTACTAGAAGTAGTCTTCACTCAAATCCAGCATTCTAGTGCAGCTCATTCTTCTTTCTCTTTTGTAATTAAGAAATATTTATAGGAACACTTTATTTTGTACTCTGGATATCCATCAATTTCTATATCAGATGAACAGAAAAATGCATCTGTCCTTTTTCCCTTTGTTTTTAAGTAAAAGACTGAAGTGGCAACAAAACCTGATTAATCATTATTTGGAAACATCACATAATTAAAGCTAAGTTCCAATTCAAAGACGGTTTTGTATTATAGGGAACACCACAGGATTACTATTGTCAGCAGCAGGAAGAGTCAAGGCTTTGAAATCTTGTTTTATCCAATCTGTCTTTTCAATTAGTTCAAACTATCTACATTTACCTTTTTTTTTTTTTTTTCATCTCTGTGTGACATTTGACTGATGAATACATAGATGTAAGAGAACAATTTAATTCTTATGGTGCAGTATTATTTTCACCCATGGAATTGTGCCGCTGTCAAAAAGAAAGCACAATTATTATTCACATTTGTTTGTGATCAGCCCTCTAATTTCTTATGGCACAGTGTAACAGCCAGCCCAGGGGGACCAAAAGCAGGGATTTTTCCATTTTATAATTGTTTTCACTATTACAAGCAGTTCCCTTATCATTTTGCTGTACTTAAATTCCATTTCTTATAATCACTCACTCTCGTCATAAATGGAATTATTAAATTACATGGCTCCACTGCACACTAGAGGTCAGCCGTTAATGGCCAAGATGTATTGTGATGTGCTTTTATTATTTTAACTAGTGAAAGAGATGATGTCTTGTACTATAAACCTTCAGTCATCATCAGGCTTCTCATTCATTTTTTAATAAAACCTGGCAGTTCAATCTAACAGTGAACAAATGAAAAAACCTAAATCTTGTATGACTATTAATTATAGAAATTTAACATCAGCATGACACATATAAACATAAATAATAAAACCTTACAGTTTTGCTTCAACTCATTTTAAGTATTCTTTATCACAAAATGGTATACAACTAAAATAATTAGGTTATGTCACCCATCTCTAAATATTATTACTCTTTTCTTGTCCAAAATGTAATTAGAATATCAAGGTAGTAAAAAAAAAAAATGCAGAAAGTATTAATGAAAAGCAGTTCAGGATTGAAAGTGAACCTGGTTTGAAATTAAAATTTTGTTTTGCCTGTCATTCAGTAGGAAATTATATACTCATTTAGAACAAAATACCCATTTTTATTACACTATTAGAATAAGCTCAAGAAACTAAAAAAAAAATACAAAATGTATTCTGTGCATTACACAATTTCTATTCATTGAATTCATGGTATATCTTACTTTAAAAAAGTACTAAGTGATACCAACTTTTTAATTTAAAGGTTTTCAACACAGATAGTTGAGAAAGTGAAAAAGTAAAGGCACTGTTCATATGGTTGGGATTTTGATTAAATGGATATCTAATGGCCTGGTCAAAACTTGGTACTGAAATTTACTGAGTGTACACAAGAGTCTTTTATTTTTTAAATGCTATCTAGTAAGCTTTTATAGCTTTTCTTTTAAATATACCAAATTAATGTGTGTCAATGATTTGCTTACTGCATTTGGAACTCTAATGGAGTGTTTCACACAATGCAAATAGTGGAAGCTATAAGAGCTGGGACTCTGTCATTTGTGTAAGATTTTTCCAACTGATTTCATTTGTGCAGGACTTCACCCACGCACTTAAAAACATTTATTATATAGATAGCTGAAAGTATATTTAGGAAAAATAAATCATTCCTTCAGCCAAAATAAATAACAGGTTTCTTGGTCACAGACTTTCACATGCAGAACAGCACTTGCAGTGACAGTGATACCTGCAAGACAGAGACCTCAAGTCATGCAGTTGTTTGCCTTATTGTAAGTGGCATAAAACTGGAATGTGTGGAATTTGAAAGGGTAGACTGTAGTTTAGTATGTCACCTATCTCTCCTACTTATTTTTCTGTCATGATGGCATAAAGTTGTGTTAACACTTCCAAGTTTTGGGTTTGCTTTCCATTGTAAATACTATGACATTAATTTTTGATGCAAAATAATTTTAATCTATTATTAAATTGCCAATTCTGCTCTCATTCCTCACTGTGTTAAGGAAATAATATATATATGTGTATTTTTGATAGTAGAAGATCTCCCATTCTTATACCTATTTCCATAAAACTTGTAGGCTTAATAATATTTTACTTCTACATTTTTGTGCCAACAGCTGAAATACAACATTAGAAGTCTAAGGGCACACTGAAATCTAGGTATTAATTTTCACAGAACCACAGATTCACTAAAGCTGGCAGTCCTATCTGAAGAATATCTAGTCCAACCCTGGCTGAGACCTGGGTCAGCTACGGAAGGTTGTCCAGAGTCATGCTTTGTTCAGTTTTACCCACGTGAGGACGGAGAGTCGGCAAACACCCCAACAACCTGCTCCAGTGCTCAGTCATCCTTGGTAGTAGTAATAATAATAGTAATAATAATATAAAAGAATAACAATCATATGTTTATACACAGCTTCATGTGTTTCAGTTTGTGCCCACTGCCTCTTGTGGTGTCACCAGGCACCACTGAGAAGAGTCTGACTCCCACACCTTCACTCCCTAACATCAGGTATTTATATATACATGGGTAAGATTTCACTAAGCCTCCTCCCTTCAGGCTAAGCAGTCCCAGCTCTCAACTTCTGCTTGTATGGACAGTGTTTCAATCCTGTCATTGGCTTCACTGGACTCACTCCAGCATGTTCGTGTCACTCTTGTACTAAGCAGCCCACTTCTGGACCCCGCACTCCAGATGTATCTCATCAGTGCCGCGCAGAGGGGAAGGATCACCTCAGCCCAGAAAGCTGTTGGTCTTTGATGTAAGGACACACTGTTCATTTACGGTCAACTTTTTGCCCACCAGGACCCCCAGGCCCTTTTCTGTCAAGCTGTTTTTCAGCTGGTCAGCATGCAAGTGGTTACTCCTCCCCCGATGTGGGGCCTGCCACTTCCCTTTCTTGAATTTTATGAGGTTCCTGTCAGTCTGTTTCTCTAACCTTCCCAGATCCCTCCAAACAGCACCTTGATCACAGTTTTGATAAGATTCCTTATTTAAGGAAACAAATGTAAGAATTTCTCCATTTTAATTTTACATCCTTAATGAACCCAAGGACAAATGTCAATCTTGAGTATACACAACCAACTCCCTGAGGCAATGCAAAAAAAGAAGTTTTTGTGAATATTCACATGTAGATTAATAGATTGGTTGTTAGAATTTAAAGAAGAAGTTTACAAACTTATGAACTATTTTACTTACAAGAAGCTTCCAGGATTAAATCATACAATAATTTAGGTTGGAAAAAACACTTAAGATCAAGTCCAACCATTAACCTAACACTGCCGAGTATACCACTAAACCATGTCCCTAAGCACCACATGTACATATCTTTTAAATACCTCTAGGGATGCTGACTCAACCATTTCCCTGGACAGCCTGTTCCAATGCTTGATGACCTTTTTGGTGAAGAAATTTCTCTTATTGTCCTACACGTCTTGCTTGGAATAAAATTGCCTACTCCGTCATATAGACTTGAGAAATCAGTCACTATCAATTATGTAGTTTTCAAAAGATCACTGTTCAGTTCTAGCTAATCAGTATGAGCTGAACAGTAATTTGATCAGTACCAGCGGATACAGTATTAGCTGATACAGTACTAATTGGTCAAAATTATTAGCAATAAATTTTCAGTCACTAGATTTGACATGCAGACTCTGAATCATCTTACAGTTCTGAATATGGACAGGTGAATGTCTAACCTGATACCATTAAAGCAAAATATTAATCATTCCATACCCAAAACATTTTTATTGAAATACACATCCACAAAAGAACCCTACACAAACCCATGAACAATGAAAATTAATAGCCAAAAAATCCAGTCAGGTCTGTACAATGAACTCCATTACATGGTTCACTGTCCAGCATCACTTAGCTACAGTCAGCTTGGTCTTTTATTTTCAGAGGCAACACACATCAAGAAGCAGTTTGTCTAAAAGTACAACCAACGGGTTAGGTTAACCCCCTCCCTGCACTGTTCATGTTGGAAAGCTACAGTGTTGTACACTGACTTTATGACTCTTGACAGCACAAATACCACAAATGAAGAGTTGCATGAAAAACTGAAATGGCAGGTCTTAGGGGATCAAGCAGGAAAGCACTAAGCTTTACTGTTTGTTAGCAAGGGATCAGTGCCAATCAATTTATGATTTAATTACTTAGACTAATTAAGATAATGAACAACAGCAAGCCTACAATCAATTAGGTTTATCCAAACTTTCTATTTTTAGGATAGGACCTTGAGAACTACATTCTTCTTACAAGTGTGAAGGCTGTGCTACTTCAGTCTCAGAAAAAATAAAACAGAATTAACAAAACATAAGGGTTTTATTTAAAATAAATTAAAAAAAAAGTAAGCAGAGAAGGAAAAAATAACCTTGCCAGAGGTAGCAATTCTACAGATTCCATAGTCTAGTAAATTGGGAAAGTATGTTAAATTTTAGTGAAATTATGATTCTTAAAATTCTTTGTAGGGGCAAAATTTTTTTTTTCTTTTTCTTCAGTAGAAGAAAAATAATACCTGTGAACAATTACATTCCCCTTTGAAAAGGTCTGTCTAGTCTTGACAGATAAAAAACTTAGAGTTTGGCTTCTTTTTATGTTGTTAATGAGAACTCACCCTTTCTTCACTAAAAGTACTGAAAGATCAGCAGAAAGTAAGTCTTGTATATCTGACTGCTTATCAGATCATACAACACAGATACCACTCAAAGGATCATTGTCATTTCAGGAAACAGTCTGGTGAAGTAAAAACAATCTTAAATATCCTAAACCATAAACGAAGTGAGAAAGTAGGTCCATTTGAATATGATGAAAGCAAGGTTGCTACTGCTTAAGCTTTACGTTGTAATTGTATTTTACTGAACTATAATAAGTCTCTGCAACTTAAATAAAATTTATTTGATTAATTTTTTAGTCTATTATTTCCACACGGCTGTTCCTGCTTTGTTTCCACTTCCTGATGCATAATTGACCACATTTCTGTACCAGACTCCACAGACATTTATGAAAACTGGTGCCAACTTTTGATGTTAAGAGCAGAGTGGAGAAGATAGCAAGAGAAAAATAAAGACAGCTGAAGGGGGAGACGGAAGCATAGGAAGAAGCAGAAAGGGTAAAAGAAATATACCAGAAATCTGAGCTGTCGAACTAACAGGGTGAAGCCCACATAGGATTCACAGCACAGCAGAAAACCAGGGTCACTCTCTGGTGCTGCAGAACATAGAGTAAGCGGGGGGTGGTGAAGCTCAGGCTGGGCTTTGCAGGTGTACAGTAATCCCTCCACATTCCACCCAGGACAGCAGAAGAAACCACTGCCTCACAACAAAAAGTACACCTTCTCAAAGCAGAAGAGATCACCTGCCAGCCTCCATCTCCAGTGAGAAAACACTCCAGCTTTGCCTTAGACAAACTGGGCCACAGACTGTAAGAGGTAGAATAACCCCATAGTACAGCTATAGGGACAGTACAACCATTGTCCCAAAGGACAGGCAGAACTTGAGGCTGTATATTCAGACTGTGACAAAAAAGAAGACTGAAGCATCAACAGTTTTTAGACCATACACTGCTGTCTTTGTATAACTTACGGTATTTTGGCAAAAAAAGGAAAAGACAATTATTATCAGAGAAATCCTGAACATCCTTTTCAGAGTTTTTCTATAAGGAGCATTTAGAGATAAATACTACAGTTGTCAGATTTAAATTATCCTAAAATATTGTTTACAGTTAAATGGTATTTGTGATTCCATTTTTTATTCACCTTTAAATCATAACTATGTTAATTGTCTTTTCTGGACCATGTCCGCATTCTAAAAAGAAAGAAAACTTATTAATGGAACAGAACTTCTCCAGAATAAAAGTAACAGCGTAATTCATTTATCTGCGTGCTGGTTTGTGTGCGGTGGGGTTTTTGGTACCAGGGGAGGGGGCTGCAGCAGTGGCCCCTGAGAGAAGTTTCTCGAAGCTCCCCTGGCTCCAAGTTGGATTCATCTGTGGCCAAGGCAGAGCCAATTAGCTGCACCTCCGCAATAATGTATTTACGAAGGGACCTGGGAGGAGGAGCGGGAGTTTTGAGGAGGAATTACGACCCCTTTGTGAACACTGAGGTCAGTGGAAGAGTGGAGGAGGAAAGGCCGGGGGGAATGTGACAGAGCAGAGAAACCCCCCTGTATCCCATGCTGAGACAGCAGGGGCCAGCCCCCTGCTGCCACCCATACAGGTCTATAGTGGAGTAGATGGCAACCTGCAGCCTGTGGGGGATCCCACACCAGAGCAGGGGACTTTGCCTGAAGAAGGCCATGACTCTGTGGGGAGAAGAAACCCCCTCTGTTGAAGTTCAGCACTGGGAAGATTGCAACACGTGGGGGTGGCCCACTCCAGAGCAGCATGGGAAATGCTGCAACCTCTGGGAGCAATTCAAGTCAGAGAAAGTTTATGGAGGGCTGTCTCCTGTGAGAGGAGAACCATGAAGGAGCAGGGGAAGAACGTGAGGAGTTCTCCCCACCCTGAGGAGGAATAAGTGGCAGCACTGACTGCACCACTCATTCCCTGCCCCCTGCACCACTGGGGCAGAGAAGGTAGAGAAATCAGCATCAAAGCTGATCCCAGGAAGAAGGGATGGGTGGAGGAAGGTGTTTGTAAGATGCAGTTATACTTCTCACTGTCCTACTCGGTCTGTTAACTGTTGATGGTGGTTGTGTCTAAATAAAGTTTATGTTCTTTTTTCTTCCTCTACAAGTCTGTCTTTTGCCCATGACCATACCAGGTGAGTCATGCCTCCCTGTCCTTATCTTGATACCTGAGACTTTTCCTTTATTTACTCTTTCCCAGCACTGGGGGCAAAGAGAGGAGCAAGTGGCTCAGTTGACCTCTGGGCTCAAACCACAACAATCTTCAATAAAACAGTAGTGTTGTAATCAGAAATTAACATCACTGAAATACTTTCACAGAGCTGGGACTTAAGATCTTTTCTAAAAATTCAATCTCAAAGCACTTGAGTAAAAATGACTCAGCAGATGGTAGGAAATATAACCTTTAGCCCAAGAACCAGCTCCTGGAAACCAACTGCAGTAGCCTTCTAGAACGATCAGTCTTTTGGGTATCATTGAAATCTCAGTGCCTGTATTACCACTGTATGGTCAAAGACATTAGCTTTCCTTGAAACTCTGTGTTACCTGCCCTGCATTCTCCTACCAGCATTCTCCCAAATAGCATGGAATGCTTGACTACTTTAGTAACTTCTTTCTCCTCTATTCAAAATCTAAAAGCTGTTAAAATTTACCTGCAATGTCCAAATATACTGGTTAAGGTAAAGAACTACAAATAAGGATTATTAATCTACCTCTTAAAAGTCAGTTTCAGATAGTATATTAGAGTGACACTTGTGAGAACAATTAAGAAAATAAACTGTCTTCCTTTGAATCTGACAGTCTCAGTATAGACCCTTCTCCTGCTTACAGTTAGATGCCTAAAAAGTATCATTTTTGAGGTTGATCTGTGCAGAAGAAATGGCAGTCCTTTCTGTCTTAAGATATCCATGGCTCAAGCAGAAAAGTTCTGATGATCTTCAGTTGCAGTTTTACATTCTGTTCATCACCTAAAAAGTAAATAGTAATATACCTAATATAAAATAGCAATATATAATTAGAAAAACTGTCTTCTTAATACAAGGAAGTTTGTAAGGGCACTAGATTTGACACAAAATCTAAAAACTGAGATGCCTAGATCTGACATTACATTAGAGACCCCTTTCTTATTCCCACTGATCCTTCAAAATGCTTGCTTTGTAAAATGGAAAGACATGACAGATCTATTAACATCAAACAGATCAAACTCTTGATCTACAGACTCTAAGAGTAGTGAATCTTTCCCCCAAGGTTAAAGTGTATTTTGTGGGGAAGAGTAAAAATTCCTGGGTTGAGTGAGTGGTGGAGGTTTTTTGGTGGCAGGGGAGAGGGCTATAGGGGCAGCCCCCTGTGAGAAGCCTCTTGAAGCTCCCCCAGCTCCACGTTAGCTCCGCCTCTGCTCGAAAATTGAGCCAATCAGCTGCGCCTCTGCGATAACGTATTTAAGAAGGGACGTGGTGACGAGCAGTGGGACTTGTGAGGAGGAGTTGCTGCAGCTGCATGAACACCAAGGTCAGTGGAGGAACGGAGGAAGAAAGGAGGGGGGAGGTGTGCCGGAGCAGAGACCCCCCTGTACCCTGTGGTGAGACGGCAGGGAGGGTGACCAGCTGTGGTGGTTGGTTGCTTCCACCCCTCGCTTCTGTGAATCACATATTTAAGAATTAAGAGATCCAACATTCAGTACAGAAGATAGTATATACATCAACATCAGAACAAAGAGAAAACAAAACCGAACTGAAACAGAGGAAAAAAAAAAAACTTCCCTACACCCAAATAAAAAAATAACATTGACAAAATACTGAGACACAATACAGAAAATCCACCCATAGTCTCTTCACCATACCAGGAACAAAAAAACTTCCCCACAATTACAACTACAGACATTGTAAAGATCATTCAACTAAGGGAGTTCAGTCTGTATTTTGCTTGTTAACTCTCCCAGTTAATATCCTTACCAAAACACAATCCTCTGCCCCACGTTGGGTGCCAAAAAGGCTGTTGTGGTTTGGGCCTGGTCAGCAGCCAAACACCACGCAGCCACTCTCTCCCCCTTCTCTTCCGGCAATAAGAAGGGACAGAGAGCCAGGCTTGGGGTTCGAGATAGGACTGGGATGGGGAAAAAATCCCCCTTTATGGGAATGAGCAAAAGGCAGACTCGTTAGGGGAAGAAAAAAAAAAAACATACATTTTTCACAGACACTAACAACACATAACAGAGTAGTACAGTGAGAAGCATTGCCACATCTTGAGAACACCTTCCCCCACCCCTCCCTTCTTCCTGGGCTCAGTTCTGCTCCTGATATCTCTACCTCCTCCCCCAGCGGGACAGGGGCAGGGAATGGGGGGTGCAGTCAGTGCTGCCACTTCCTTCATCTTCAGTGGGGGGAGCTTCTGGAACTTCTTCCCCCTGCTCCATTGTGGTCCCCCTCTCACAGCAGACAGTCCTCCACAAACTTTCTCTGATGTCAATTCCTCCCATGGGCCGCAGCAATCCCCACACTGCTCCGTTATGGGTCACTAACTTTCTCTA
Source organism: Tyto alba (assembly GCF_018691265.1). Classification (NCBI taxonomy): domain Eukaryota; kingdom Metazoa; phylum Chordata; class Aves; order Strigiformes; family Tytonidae; genus Tyto; species Tyto alba. The sequence goes on from NW_024881318.1 coordinate 35,760,834, forward strand.
ACTGGATTCCCTCCCACGGCTGCAGCCCTTCCCGAGTTGCTTCGGCGCGGGACACCCCCGCATGCTGCAATCCTCCCAGCACTGAATTACAGCAGCGGGGCTACCTTTTCCCACAAGACCCCGGCCTTCTTCAGGCACAGAACCTTGATCAACCAGGCAGAAGCCACAGGACATAAAACAATGTCTGCTCCACTGTAGATCTTCATGGGTGGCAGGGGGGGGCCACCCTGCTGTCTCACCACAGGGTACAGGGGGGTCTCTGCTCCGGCACACCTCCCCCCTCCTTTCTTCCTCCGTTCCTCCACTGACCTTGGTGTTTACACAGCTGCAGCAACTCCTCCTCACAAGTCCCACTGCTCGTCACCACGTCCCTTCTTAAATACGTTATCGCAGAGGCGCAGCTGATTGGCTCAGTTTCCAAACAGAAGTGGAGATGACTTGGAGCTGGGGGAGCTTCGAGAAGCTTCTCACAGGGGGCCGCCCCTATAGCCCCCTCCCCTGACACCAAAAAAACTCCACCACTCACTCAACCCAGGACAAAGACACTCATAGATAAAGAAAAAAACACAGAAAAAAATGTAAGACACTAAAGATTGGCGTATCTGCTCCACGGCAGAAATTAACATTTATTAACAAAGGCACCTATAAATTCTCAAACAAGTGCAGATATTAGAGATGAACCTATACATCATTACTGGTCTATAGATCTGAAGAGAAAAGAAGGTTTGGTGCATTTCAGACACAAGGTGGATTTTTCTGGCTATTAAAAGGCAACCAAATCTTGCTGCAGTTGAGGATCTAAGAATAATTTGGCTAGGAACATCTAATATTTACATATATATAAACTCTACAAATTTTGTCCATATATTCCAAATTGTGTATTTCAGAATCAGATAAATAAATTAATGGCCAAGTTTAGTCAAAAATCCTGTCTAGCTTCTATTCACATATTCATATTTATTCAGAAGGAAAAAAGAAGTAGAAAATTGAAATAGCGCTGAAAATGCATTAATTAGTTTTTAGCAATACCTGTACGTTATATAGCTACAATAAGAAACATTCCTCTTTGTTTTTTTTCCGTCCTACACTTGATACACAAAAAAATCCCAGAAGGATTCAAGGACCAGGTTTATGCAGACTTTAGTTGTCATTCAACTGTCTACACATAACCTATCAGTTATCTAAATTGAGATAAATTGTTAATTGCAACAGATATTCAGCTGTTTTTCTCAAGACACCAACTGAGCTCCTGCTCTGCATAGGTACTGAGCTACTGTCAAATAGTGTATAGCTGAGAAAATTTTACTAAAGACTTTATGCCATGGGAAAATCCCACACATTTTTCATGTAAATCTAAAAACTATTTTTAACATACTCATGCTATTCATACCATTTTACTTATGAGTCTCCAAAGCACTTCATTTCACTGTACCATTTTTAGAAGTCTATAATTCATGAGTAAAAACCAACACTGAGCTGCTAAGCAGAATGCAAACGATCAATCTAAGAGAATCATGCTTGGTTAACAATGGAAGAAAGAGTAGAAATAAAACTTTTTTAAAAAGTTATGAATAATATATTCTCAATAGCATAATAAGAAGCAACTATTTTTTTATGTAACAGTAAATTCTAAAATAATTTGCTATAATTTAAAAAGTTCAACAAAACTTCAGACATTAGAAGCAAGCAGGCATACCCTCATGATATGACCAACTTTTAAAAAATTGCAACAATGGAATTTGTGATTTTTAGATCTGTGTTAGTAAAATAGTATATATTGTTGCAGATCTTAATACAGAAAACTGATAAAAATCTTACTTCAAAAATGTCAGAATACAATACAAAGAGTCAACAGCCAACTGCTAAGCATATATCACTGAAGTCAATCATAAAAAGGCAGTTGTTTCAAGCAGCCAGTTTGTTCAAGTATTTATTGAGGTTTGTAAAAAGCGTAATATAACATTTTTATTTGATAAGGTAATTAAAATTTTAATAAATGTCTTTAATAACAAGTTGATCTTTAATTATTACATTCTTAAATTATTTTAAGGGAATCTAAATTAATTCCTTATGAGACATTTAATTTGAAAATTAACTATATACCATTCATATTTTTAAGGAAATCCTTACCCAATTGATCTGAAAAAGCTGGACTTAATAGTAGATACAATGTCATCTTTCTAAGATGTAGGATCTGAGATGCAATTTACCTCTATTTTTTTTATAATGCATACATCTTTAGATGCTACAACCTTTAAGTCACTTTCATCAGATCACACATATTGGAAAAGGTCAGTGGACATGTTACACTTCTTAATATGAAAAGTCTGTCTGAAGATGAAGGATTATAAAAAAAAAAAAGAAAAAAAAAAAAAGTGACTAGGATTTTCCGCTAATGTACTTCATACGTGAGCTATAAAGCCATCAGAAGGCATCCTGTAAAATAACTCTAATCCTCATGTCTCCTGCCTCACAGCAGCATATACACACATTGCCACATACCTGGCATGTATGTGAGCTCTGCCATCTGTAACAGTAATATTGTAATTTTCAAAAATTATAAAATGTGTTTGCTTAAATGCTTGCCATTGCTTTTCACTTCACTTCCTAGGTTTCAATTACATCAGCACTGTGATACAGGAATCTCCAAATCAGCTTTTCTGGGAAAGGTACAGTGGTGAATAATGTTTGTTGAAATATATGTGTTTCAGAATGCAAGACCACATCAAATGCTTTATTGGGTCACACTAAGTCTGTGTAGCCTGCTAGCATGTCATGAGCTGTGTCAAGAAAGTGTGTTATCTGAGTGCATTAGCCTGGACACTTTTTGAGGTCCATTCACTCCATACTCCTAGGGATATTAAAGCTGGCATTCCTGCTTGCTCTTTTGGTGCATATTTATGGACATCCTGTACACTAATTTTTGAAGTTATTCTTTGAAGTTACAGCTATTGCCTGCCACCATAAAAACAAGCAACAAATTCCATCTTTTATCTGCTTTTAATTGATTTTCTACTAACTTTCTCAAACGCCACAGTTCTATTATTATGGGGTGGGTGGATATCCGTTCTGCCTTCACTTTATCCTCTACCCCCACAACTTTGCAGACCTCATTCATAATCCTCATACCCACCTGTACCAATCTCTTCTTGAAAATGGAGAACCTTTTCAGTCTCATCTTACATGGCAGCTGTTCCATCTTCTGGATCATTTTATCTGCCACTGTCTGCACCTTACCTAACTCAGCTGTGTCCTCTTGAGACGTGTATCGGACTGTATTCTCATACACAAGATGTGGGTGTACCAAGCTTTATACCATAGCCACTAATCTCCTCCTTTCCTTTCTTTCCTCAGGTAGACTTATTTCATAAATTTAAAACTAGTTCTGTCTTTTACATTACAAAAAAGACAAACTGATTCACCTTGTCACTTTTGTAATGACTCTAGCATCTTGTTCAGTGTTTATAAAATGCATCAGATCTTAACCTGAGAATATTCCGCTATATAGTAGCGAACTGCCATTTGAACACTCTGTTCCAATAGTTACAATCCAATTGTCCAGAATTAGCTACTCGATTATTGTTAATTTCTCCTCAAACTTATTAAGCAAAGCTCTATATTGCGACCTCTGTCTTCTCTATGAGAAAATATGTACACATCAGTTGAAATAAGCCTTCAGTAATCTTTTTTTTATAAACAAAAGTTTAACAAAGATAAAGTAGCTTCCCAGTCCTGAATCTATGTTGATCTCTTCCCTGCACTTTTTCCAGATTGTCAACACGCTTTTTAATGAGAAACTAGGACTAGATTTGCACTGCATTATAAACATCACTAGGCCCATATATGTGGGGTTAATTTACCTTTCTACTCCCGTTCATTCGACCCTTGCTTTTCAATCAAAAGACGTTAGATTCTACTGCCTCATTGTAACACAAAGAACTTTTTCACAAAATCTTTCAGTTTATTTTCAAAATCATTACATTTAAAGGTATTACCCTCTATTCAAAATCATTACATTTAAAGATATTACTCTCTACTCCTGAACATATTTTTCATTTTTAGCTGCTTGGCCTCGCATTTGTTACCGCTAAAATTTGTGCTGTTTCACTAGAACAGGAGACCAAATTACTTTCTCCAAACCAAACATCACCTGTTAATGTTCTAGTTATTGCTACACAGTTTACAGTTATTTTACAGATTTTTCTAAAGCATATGTAAAATTCTTGAAGGAAAAAAATGACCCAGGTGGAACTCTATTGAAAATGCCCATACATAATTAACCCTCGCTGCCAAAATAAATTTAGTATCACTTTCTCTTGCTGTTTCTTTCTTCTTCACATTTGCAAGTACCCCAAAAAAACCCAAATCAACAATAGTGGAGCCCCCCTTCCATCCATATGCTGCTGCTGAAGTGGAAAGCACAGAGAGCTTGAAAAATAGACATTAATTTTAAAATTAGTTTCTAAGCACAAACTAGAACAAAAATTATCTAGTGAAGTTTCATAGACACATTTAGTTGAACAATTTATATCCCAGTACAATAAATTTTAAACTTCTATTGAACTCTCTTTCTGAATAACAGCCTTACTGGGAAAAGGCTTTCAAAATTTCTTTTGAGCAAGGAACTTGAAAATGTGGCATGCATTGTGAAATTCTGTTATTTGGGCAGCTCTGCAAAGTAGCAGCAATGTCCAAACTGATGTTTAAAGTCATGCCTCTGAATTTCTTGTAAACTGAATGATTATTTGCCACATATTTGCATTTACCTTGTGGGAGCAATTTCAAGTTCGAATTGTCTTTTATCAATATATTCTCTTCAATTATACAACATAAACTTGTTATTCATCGTATTATAATTCCGCACTCATTTTTCTCATAACATGCACATTACAGCCTTGTATAATTCAATGAAAGCCACACTTTTCAGTGAAAGCAATTTATACACAACTTCACATTTAAACCTCTTTTATAGAAATTTCAAGTCAAGATGTAACTTTATTCTTCACATTGCTACCTCCAGAAGAAGGAAGCAGTCAATTTAGTTTGCACCACCAAAATTAAAAAAAAAAAAAAAATGTGTATACTCCCAAAACTTTGAAAAGATTAAATTAAAAATTCTTTTCCTAACTATTTTCAATAAATATAGCTTCAGGTAGATACTATTTAAGACAAGAAGATTCCATACATCAGCTATTTTGCAGGGATGTGGTTTCCTGAAAGATAGGGTGGAAACAAAAGTGAATGGTGATCTCCCGATGGATTTTCAGATTTTTATAATTTGCTAAACCTGTTGTCAGAAGTTCACTGCTGCAACAGATGCTATTTAAGATTTTATCTCCATTTCAGCTACTGAGGGATAAACCTCAGATAAGGAGTGAAAATACAGTAAGACACTATAGTAGTTGTTGTGCTGTGTGAATATAACCTAAAAAAAAAAAATCTAGCATTTTTATATTGCTTCTTCTCCTTTCATTTTCCCTAAGAATTGTTCCTATATTAAGACTATGATACATACTTCTATCGAACTTTTAAAGTATGCATACACATTCTTAGAGCAACCTAGCAAACAGATGCAATGGAATTCCCTGCCAGTTCTGACAAAGGAATATTAATGGCCCCCGTTCCTTTATCTGACAGTGGTCATTATTGATGCTGCAGGGAACTGCACATAGTGAGATAGCTACCCATACTAAAGTTTCTCCAGAAACACTTTCTGTTAACAGTTGACATTAATCTAAATAATGTGGTTTTGTCCAACTCTGCTGGGCCATTAAAATATAGCTCCCTTACCTAGATTTCTTGTTTTCTGAGAATACAGGAGACCCTGGATTTCCTGACTCTGGTTTAAATACACTACAGAAAATCAGAAAAAAACAGGGCTTTCATTCTTGGGGAGTCTTCACTGCCTCTACAGTCTGCCACAGGCAATGTTACCAGGGCTTAAAGGCTTCTCAGAACTCCGAAGATTACAACTCAGCTCTGTTCAGTGCTCTGCTTTTGGGAAGTAGGGGCCTGCAACTACCTAAATTAACAGCAGCTGTGAAACAGATATAGAAGCCATCTTAAAAGTTGCAGAGATAAACTCACAAAAATATTCAGGAGAACCATTTTGCAGCTGCTCTCCAGTTTATCCTGTAGTTCAAACCCCTGGTAAACTACATTTAATTCTGAATCTACACTTTACAAAATTCATACCAATCTTTTGTTCATATTAGATTTTGAAATGTTTATTTATGTACAGATTTAGAGATAACCCAAACATCTTCTTAAAAATTATGTGAATTGGAAAACTACGTTTGTCAAGCAGCTCTCAGTTTTGCTGTTAAGAGTTGATAATTTAAAGCAAATTAAACAGATATAGTGGTAATCACAGCTACCCTTGGAATTAAGTTATTCAAATTTGTTTCAATGTAAGGATGAGAAAAATAAGGGATGGATAAATCCTGGTTTATGCAAACACCCATATAATCTGTAGTTTCTGTGACTTAGTCAGTATGTTTGGAACGATCACATAATGTTTTCATTTCCCCTGATTCTCTATCTCAACTATCACATGTATTCCAAAACCTTCACTTTGTCGCAGAGCAAAACGAGTGCAACTAAAATGGTTTGCTACAACTAGCTGTCCTACCTTTCTCTACGGCTAAAACTTGTGACAACCATTGGGTGATTTACTTGATGTATTTTAATATCATATTTAACGAGTGCAATATAAAATTACTCTCACAATACTATATACCAATTTTCATAAAATCAAATGGAAAATGTCCTAGGGTTGAACTGTAGAGATATAAAAATTCCTGAAAGAATTAAATAAAACAAAATTGAAAGCTGTTTTCTTCAGAAAAGGCAGTGCATATTTAAACTCTCTTGCATACATCACTATTATTAAAAGAAATAGCAATGTAAACAAAGGGCTATCTATATCTTACACAAAATGGATGCTGTCAGCACTGAGATATAAAGACAGATCATACCAAAATATTATCAATAAAGAACAGAAACTTTATCTTTGGATTTTACTGTTCTTGCTACTGCCCATAATTGAAAGCAGTAATTGAAATAATCTCTTTAAAGATGGCAAACTTTAAATCTAAATATACTATGACAAAAATTTAGTCCGAGTCACACGCACATAAAATTAAATAATTTCTATGTTGCACTTGTCTGCATATAGTGTTTATGAAGTTATTCAGAAATAGGGTTTTTTTGTGTGTTAAACCACGTATGTCCAGTTGCAAGACTTACTATAAGATTATTACTTTCTGTAAGACATTTACTTCAGAAGTTCTATTTAGGTTTAGTGTTAAATACAAGTGCTTAGAAACAAAAAATTTAATGCGGACTCCATGAATGTGCTCTAGCTTGTCAAAGAACATAAAAAAAAAAATTAAAGGGGAAGAATTATATTAACAGGGAAAAAAAACAGGTGTTCTTTAAAAAAACCAAAATGAAATAACGAAATGAGAAAAAAAAAAAAAGAGGAAAAACAGCCACCTTAAGTTTGATTTCAGCAGTACTAAACTGCCATCTTTAAATCCTATTTAAACAAGAATTTTTCTCAATCACCCCAACATTTGTTAAAAGTAATCACTGTACTATAAACACTAAGTTTTAGCCCTTCCTGATCCTGGTCCAGAGAAGATCATGAGGAGCTTTCTTTTAGAAACCATGATGCTAACTGACATTTATGCATCAAGAGCTAGAGAGCACACTACATATTATTCACATTTTAAACAGCTGGGAATTAAAGCAATATTCAACAAATGTATTGTTTATGGTTAGTATTTCTGTTTGCCTTTTTACAGTCAGCTACAACCCCTTTTACTGAATGAAGAAAGAATTGTGGCTTCTCTTATAAAACAGCACCTCAAAAGTGGAAGCAAAAGAAAAATGCCAGAGCAGAAGCTATGTAAGCAAGAATGAAGGAAAATAATTAAATAGACAAAATGACTGGAATGCAGCAGAGAATCTGGAAGTGTTAGTGACCAGGCCTTTCTTGAGGTGGAATATGAACAGAATGTGTGCTGTGAGGATCAATTTAATTACTAAAAAGCAGGATACACAATACCTTCAGAAAATTATTTTATTCTATTAAAACAAATTAAACTCTAGAATTTCAAGAACTAGGATACTGGGAAAGACCAGGAATAACCACTTTAAATTGATTTTATATTTTATACATTCCTTCAACTTCATCATTACAGAGGTCAGAAAGAAGCAATGCTGTAGTTTGAACATAAATCTTTTACATAAGAGTCTCTGAAACTCATATGCTTCTTGTTACTAAACAGATGAACCTGCAGAAAGTTTCTAGTTACTATTCTGACAGTTCACTTAGAAAACATGAAAAAAAAAACAGTAATTTTCTTGTGACAAATAGTGTGATACTACAAATTTCTCAGTAGATGTAGAGAAGTATTGCCCTAACACAGCTGCCATCTACACCATTCAGAACAAGGCAGTCAGTGATAAACATCATGAACTATAAGATCGTCCTTGTACGAACAAGAAGGCTAAAGTTTCTTTCCTCAGCAGGCTCTGTAGCATCCTCTCACAGTGTACACAGAAGCTACAAATATCAAACATAAGAGGAAGCAACTAAAAAACCCATATTCCCCCAAATTTTTCTCTTCTTATACTTACAAGTAACACTTTGTTTTACTAACAATAACAGGTGGAAAAGCAAAGTTAATTTTGCCACTTTCAATTTTGCTTACTTTGCTCAGGCAAGCATAAACTTCGTTTCTGGATTAACAGTAAGAATCAAATCTTGGTCATAGACACATGGGGCATGGCCATATCATGGCATATCATCCATGCCACCAGGGAAGGGGTTTTTGGCATTTCCATCCTGTGTCCCTTTGAGAGGTGGCCACAGGAGAGTTTTTCAGCCCATGCCCAAACAATTCAGAGTTTGAGGTCTTTCACAGTGATGGAGAGAAAGATGTCCAATTCCCTTCCACAGCTGTAATGGTAGTATCTAAACAGAAAAGAAGTGCTAAGGACTACCGTTGGTAACTTCTTCAAAAGCATGAAGCGGGCTTGCTACTTAGATCCCACTCACCATGATTTCACAGTGAGATCTGAAGAATGTGAGCTCCTTACCCACTTGCAACTATTCTGGAAGGAATACAATGCAGTGGCAATGTGAAGTTGTATCTTCTCTTCTGTAGTACCTTGGTGCTAGCAATGGAAACATCATCCAAAAAAAAAAAAAATAAGGAAAAATAAAATTAAAAAAAAAAAAAAAAGGGAAAAATAAAATAAAAGGAAAAAGAAAAAAAAAAAAAAAAGGCATGGCCCTTCCATGGTGACAGGGAAAGAAAAGAGAAAAATTTTGTCCCCTTTGTCCCACCTTCTGTGTCCTCTCCACCCTAAAAAGAAATAACATAGTCCTGCCAACCCTTTGCGAGGAAGGTCAAGAGCAGTCCTGGACAACAGTAGGGTCTTGGACTCTTTTACAAGGAGTTATACAAATAGGAGCAGTACCTGCAAGAGTGGAAGGCAAACCAACTCCAGCACAGCAGGAACTTTTCTTGAAGTCCTCAGGAAACCGAGAGAAGAGCTAATCATGCAAGAAGCAGACACCTCTTTCTGTGTGTCTGCACACAGTATGGTCATTGATCCTGTGCTCTCACTTAGCCCATAAAAAACTATGTCTGTGAAAATTCAGCACATCTTCCAAATAAACTAAGTACAGTGTGTAAGAGTAACATGTTACGGTGCCTATCAGAGCTGCTCTTTTAGATTGGTAAAACAGAAGAACATTAATTTACAACACTCAGTATTAATGCAATATTATGTGGAGCCATATAACACATATATGGCACACAATTTAATTCATACCATATCTTGTATACCATTTGTATATACATATAGAAGTATTTATGCAACTTAAAAGCCTGTGCATATTAATTACTTGACAATTATAGTCTCCTTCTCTAATGTCATAGGTTAAGAGACAGGGGAATATTGCTATATGGTTTTCAGAACTCCATTGTAAAGAGAATAAAATCGTCAGATCTGACTGGAACACAGGAGACACTGTACTGACATCTAGCTATCACAACCCTCTCTGGTTTGCGTTAGCTGTATCACAACCCTTTAGTTGAAATTTAAACCACGTCAGTGCAAGTGAACAAAATATGGCATCAGATCTCCTTTCAGCTCCAATTCTTTCTCCAATTCATTAGAAAGAAAAGAAATGCAGGAAAGGATGTATGATGCTGAAATATCAGTTTCAACTGTAGAGTTCACTTTGTAAAAAAAGGACCACATCATACAAATTCTGGGCATTCATACAATTTCTCAGTCACACATTTATCAACAGTAAGCAGAAAATAAAGGGAACATCAAAGGAGAAGCCCTTCCCCATAAAATAAGAGCTAGCCAGATTAGATTAAAGCCTATTTGAAGTGACCATTACATATGCACCTGGTACATGTAAGACCCCACACATTTTCTGCATTTCACAGTACTAACAGCCACATGGCAACAACTCCTAACAACAAAAAAACAGGAAAAGACCAACAGAAATTTCAAAATTTTAAACAAGTCAACAGTATTTTTAAATCATCAGGTGATAAAACCGCAGTTCTGTTCTTAGAAAGTTATGTAATCTCCAGCTCAATTCTCTCCTTAAGAAAATAAAGAAACTGTAACATCAGAGATATCTAGTCTATCACTTAGCATAATTGCTTATTCTCTATTCTGCAATGTCTTAACAGAGACTCTGACCTAAAAACTTGGCCAGTGCACAGCACAGATGAGTTTGTTTTAAAGCATTTCTATTTCTTTTAAAGAAATAGTTAATGAAATTATTGTTCCATTATACTTTAGTCCCAAAATTCTAGCAGTATTTCTCAACTTTTTATTGGTTGAATCTTTCTCATCTTTTAACTTTTTTTTAATCTTCTTTTTTAATCTTTTAACATTTTATTTTTTTTAAGTATTTTTAAGTTGTCATTTTCTTAAACAATAGATGATATTGCAACATTACAAATCCCTCCAATAAGATAACCTAATGTATCTTTGTTTAGCTATATTAATGATCACATAATATGACAGCAAGGTATAGACCAATGTCTAAAAGGAATAGAAAAATACAAGCAATTAATCCATTATTGAAAAGACCTTTGCTTTGTTCTCCAGCCAAGACGGTACACTAGTCTTGTAAAAAATATGATTAAGAATCTGTCTTTGAAAACACTATTTATCGACTATTAATAAATATTAAGATTTCTTGATACATCATTTTTACTCTGTTCCTTTTAAGACTGCATCCTGTTGTCCAGGCTGGTTTCACTGAGAGTAACTCGCACCAAAAAATTATCTTTGTGCATCTGCATATGACACTCCATAGATTCTAGCAACACCACGAAGTCCTCCTCACCCTAGCCAGCAAAGGCTTCTATGTTGTTACATGTTATTTAAAATTAAAAAAGAATCATCCTAAGTAGAATACAGCAGTTTTGGAAAACTGACTCTAAAAATTCCCTTAAAAACTGTACTGGGACATCAGCCAACTCTGAAGTAAACTCCATGCTCCTCCTTACACACATAGAAGATGATAAAAGAGGGAACCTTTAGTTTAACATAACATGATTACAGAAACTATACCTTTCTCTCACAAGTACAGGAGTAACAATGGACTTTCTGGCGTTTGATTGCCTTTTTGCAAATTGATGCCCAATGAGGGTAACCAAAACAATCATTCACTGCTTGACCACAGGAGGTTGGACATTCCATTATCTGAAGTAGAAAAAGTATACCAAAATCTAAAAATCTACATTCTCTAAACACATAATTTACTTTTAAAATAGGTGGTTTACTATGACTGTTGAAACATCCAACATATGGGCCCACTTCCCAACTAATTATTTGCTGGCTAAAGTGTTAAAATGTCCTTGGCTTCACCTTAGACTCAATCATCCCAGCTGGTCATTATCTACCTGGAAACGGGCCAAAGAATCTCAGCTGTCAGTACTCCACAAACATGTATGTTTTGTCCCTTTTTTTTTTTTTTTTTTTTTCATTTATGAGCTACATTTAAAAGAAGGAAGTCTTGTTGCTCATGGAAGTGGAAATATTTTGCATCTCTCTTAATGTTGTAATTTAGTATACTGGAAGTAGAGGTGGTAAGTGGACTGATAAGGAACGCTTCGACATGAATTTACTGAGAACTGATTTATCCAACCTTACTGACACTGTTTTTATTATTGCCTGTTCCTAATTGATTCAGCTGCTCCTTTGTTTTACACAGATGTGTGAAAAAGCACAGAAGTCTTCAAAAGTCAGAGTTGGAACAAAGTTATTGACTGGTGATGTATCTGCACAGAGTCAGGAAGATTCAATAGGAAAATATCCCTCAATCAAGTGAATGTTAACAATCAGCTTGTAGTAAACTTGCAGGTCAACAGGTGGAAAGCAAATGGCTATTCTCATTTGTACATTATTTCTGCAAGAAGCCACAGGACAGCTGGGAGAGGGAACACATGTAAACAAGGTAGACCTAATGATTTCTAATTAAAAAGAAGATATTATCTTCCCATTAATAGGTAAACTAATTGACCAAAATCCAACAGTTTCACCTCAGTACAAGTAAACATAGGTGCTTTTCCTCACTGAATTTAGGCCAGGCACTAAGTTGTCAGTTCTGCTTGATTTGTTTGGATACTGTACTCTGTGACAGCTGTCAGAAATAATGCATTAGACCAGCTGTTGTGGCAGTTCAGTTGCAAAGAGTCTGTAATTTTAATAGGACTGGATATTAATTGAGGGTGGTGTCTTTTTTTATAAAAATAAATAAATAAATAAATAAATATTTAAAGAATGACAGATACCTTTAAGGAATTTGACCAATGGCTGGTAAGCAAGGTTGGGTTTTGTTTTGACTATGTAACTTTGAGGCAATGATCTTCACCATCTGAGTAGTATCCACTAGTTGCTTAAGAAAAGGGGCTTTAAGAAGAAAAATAGTAAAGAAGTTGCATAAATAGTCCTTTTCAAATAGTCACTGTGACCCACAGAGGACCTTGGAGTGTTTTAAGAATTAATCAAAAGGAGACTCATTCTGAGACCCCTAGTAACCACCAGCTGAAAACAAAACAGTTCATCATGCCCAGGACCTAAGTGCAAATGAATAATAAGCTTACTTTCAGCATCAGCATAGAGTAGCAAGCACAGGAGCACCACCATTGGCCTGACTACATGCATCATCCGACAGCTTGGCACCAGCATGCTTTGGCAGCCTTCTTCTCACTGGCTTAGAGGCCACTGCGAGTCTGTGCGGTCTGAAATTTCAGATGAAGTATTTTCAGAGCCTGTGGAACAAATAAGAAAAAGAGAAAAATACAGTTAGCAATAATAAGGCAGAGATTTTCTGTTTTTTTCACAATTTGAGGCAAAACGGTTTTAAAAGACAAAAGGGTAAAGGAGAAAGAAAAGGAAACATGATTCATTTCAGTCTACTGGCATATACCTGAAGTTTCAAGGTATGGTACTTTAGTACTGTTGCAACATATTTCTCAATGCAGCTTTTCTACCATAATCAAGCATCTGTCGCACTCTGGATCTTTTGTTGTATTCAACAGCACCTTCTGAATCACAAGAACTGTCATTGTTAATGAAGTGTAATACATCATTGGAATATTCATGTTGCAAGACAGGAATCAAAGTGGATTCAATATCCAGAATAAAAAGTCCACTTGCAAGCAGCATACTGGGACCTGATGCCCTGTCATCTGGCAAGAATAACACAGCAAAATCTGTTGCATGAGATGTTCTTAAAGCTAGACATCATATGCTAACATATTCCATAGTTCAACAACTCTCAAAGGTTAAAATTCCCATTGTGACTTTCCTTTTGTGATTTTTGCTGTTATGCCTAACAGAAATCCAGCATTAAATAAAGGGCTAAGATTCCAGTTCAACCCACCTCACTTACTATGATGTGTAATTGAATATGATACACTGGGAGCACTGCAGCTCTAGTACCTGACTTTAAAAAGCAGTGCTTCATTCATGTCCAAATTTATCACAACTGAGCAGTAACAAAAATTAAGGAATAGAAAAATATTTTTCCCTCTCACCAGAAATACTAGAGGTATTTCCAAATAGCCTAACATTGTCATTAAAGTAACACTGAAGTGCAATTTTACTTTTCGAAGGGTCTGTAACATATAAACTTTGGGAAGTTTGATACTGTCTTTTTCATCACCACACACAAGTGATTTCCATGCAGTGAAGATAAAAACCAAAAGGGTGAAGAAAAAAGTATACTAATTACCATTCCACTAGATAGATTTTAGAGAATTGTGGGTGGTATAAAAAGCCCATTTTACAGTACAGTGTGATGCTCAAAGAATCTACTCAAGAAAGAAATGACACAAGCAGCTGTTAGAAATCTATGGCTGTTGTGAATCTCTTTTGTAAAACGATGTTTTGAAGCAACTACTGCCATCAAAAAATACAAACCTAGGAAATCTTCATAGGCAAAGTGCTGAAGGCACCAGCTTCCCCACTTTCATCACTACCACCTTCATGCCAGCATTTCAAATGACAGCAAAGTCCATGAGACATCAGTCCTGTCGGACTCAATCTGCGTCTGTGCAAGCGTATCAGAGCCTACTGCTACATGATTCTAACACTATCACAAATATGGAGATGCATCAAATGTACTTTTAAGGAAGAGGTGATTTTGATTTTGCTGCTTCTAGACTTCAGGAGCTACAAGGGAGCCCTGAACTATCTCTAAGGACAGCTTAGTTGTGGACAAAACTTTATCATTTTATTGGCATGCAAACATACTAGCTGACGTGTAAAGGTGAATAGCAGAAATGTGACGGGTACTATGATTTGTGTCTGAACCATAAACTGCTCTCTTTGACAGGGGATGAAGCGGAGAGGATAATTAATAAGGGGAGCATAGGAATAAAAAAAAAAAAAGTAACCATGAAGGTGCTTGTTTTACACTATTTTTTAACAGGGCACAGGAGATTATTTTCATGCATTCCAAACACTCCCACCAAAATATTAAATACTGTATTTAATGGAAAAAATATTGTTATCTGCTTGGGGGAAAAAAAGGGAATTTTAAAAATCACATGATCCTGGTATATGAATATGCATTTATCCTCTATAAGCTGTCTGCAAATGAAGGGATGGATCACAAAACCTGTAAAAGAAAAGGTTGAGAAGGAGCTTTTTTTTTTTTGTTATCTAAAAACCCCACTCAATTCTCACTCTAAACGCACACACAAGAATTTAGGAATACCGCACTCATTGTCTCTGACTTGAAGGTGATCCTCATTATCACTCAGACCATAAAACCCGAAGCCCTTAGTACTTCCTTTCTTTGCAGCTTCTGAGCATCCCAGCTTTAGCTAGCCTCATAAACACACTAAGGTTTCCAGGAGATCCTTTGCCTGCTGCTTTCTCTCTTCACCTGCTTATACCTCCATAGCTAAGTTCTAGTATTTCAGGTTAAGTAAACAGAAGCATTTGAATAAAGACAGTGGGTTGGTCCTTTCTTTCACGTGAGCTGAAGACATACTGTTAGTGGAGGCATGTAGATGATGAGCTGGTAACACTAGGGAGAAGCAAGCCAAGAGAAAATCGGGTGCTATTGACGATCTCTACACAAGTCCACCTCAGTTTTACCAACAAAAAAATATAGCTTCAGCCAGGGACGCCACTACTGACAATTGTACCAATCTTTTGACTGATAATTATCTGGGGTATGTAGGTCTATACTTGGCTTATGTGTGAAAACTAACATGACAACGCAATTCCTTACAAGAACTAAATGCAATTATCAAACAAGTATTAACTTCCATATCCAGCCACCTTCATGATTCCAAAGTAGAATGTTCATCTAATGGATCATTAATTCATAAATAAAGTAGTTTCTTCCCTTTTCTATTCGGTCCTGACAAACTTCTTGTTTTATCTAGAGCGTGGTATCAGAGACAGTGAAAACATGAACAGCATTTGCAGCACTAGTTCATACTGGCCTCTTCCTCAGAGGGCCAGCATTTGTCTTGCAGAATGAATCCAGAGTGAGTTACTCTCTTAGCAGACCCTGATACAATATTCACACTGCACCAGTGCAGAAACATGGGGCTTCTCCTTGATAGAAAACTGATCACAATGGCTACACAGATATCAACACTTATTCAATAAAACCTCTCTGTGTGAAGCATTAATGAAAGCTGGTTTTATTTTAGGGTAAGTACTACATTACTTCTGTATTAAATAATAAAAAATTACTCTTAAAACATCTCTAAAAGAGCTGCTTATGAATAATTTCTTCAACAACAGCTGTTTCGGTCTCTTTCCCCAGAAAAACAAATTGTTACTACAACAGTGAAAACCAATTTTCCCTCATTAGTGGTATCTATCAATAAGATCAGTAAAAGTGGAGATGTCTAGCTCCCCAGAGTGTTCAATGCAGAGACACAAAAGAATTCTCCTACGCTGGGACACGGCAGATGATTGCATGTGGGCATAGGCACATATACCAATTATCCTCAAAAGTATCAACTGGGTGAATAAAACATCTGAACACCGAACTACTTCCCTGCAGTCTGTTTGCTTTAAAACCAAAAATAATCTTCTAGATGATAACATAATACTCAGGAGGAGATGGTCTTTGCTCCAAGACAGTTAAGTCACAGAAAATGCTTACCTGGAGCCTGGAGGCAAATTTTAGAATTAAAAAAAAAACAAACAAACAAACAAACAAACAAACAAACAAACTTTATCTTGCTCTTCCATGCCTGCATGTGCATGTAAATGCTTGATAACGCAACACAGAAATTTAGCACAGCAGGGAAGAGCTCTTAGAAGACATGTGAACACAGACAAAAAAGAAGTCATAGCAGATGCATGGAGCCACATGGAAAAAAAACGGTAACTTATAAATTTTTATAATACAGGAATGTGAAGATATGAGAACTCATTTATGTTATTACACAAACTGGATTTCTACTTCAACTTTTCTAAAGATTGAAATTGTTCAGAGATAGGATTTTAGTTCATGGCCATTTCTGGTCTGCCACAAGGACTTATGGGAAAACAGCTTACATTTTTTTAAAAAATAGTGTTCCTCTAAGAACAAGTGGTAGGCAAAGATTGAAACAGAAGACTGCTGACATTCTGTTTCTACACTTCATTCATCACACCCACTATCCTAAATTGCATCCATTCCCTAGTCACAGATTTCTAATACCATATGCAAGTGAAGAGATTAAAAAAAAAATTGAAACATTACTAGAACCAAGTCAAGGAAAAAGTGCCAATACTTTACATTTTTGCATATAAACCAAGATCCCTCCTTAAAGAATAAACAGATTTCATAGAGAAATCTTGGCTGCTAAAATCTGACTGACAGTTGAATCATTACTAGAAAGAATGGAAAAAAAATGCACAAAATTAATGCTCATAATCTGTTTATTCAAAATCAGTTCAGATATACCTCTGGGTAAAACAATGTCTTCTATAGGGAATTAAAAGTATTTTCCAAAGCAATGAGGGAAACCATCAGAAGTTTTACATTTAGCTTGTTCTTTTATTGATTAAATATGATAAAAGTTTTCATAGTTAACCTGATGGAGGAGTTTCATGCTTCATTATAGTTTTAGTCTTAAAAAAGCCAAAATGCAAACACATAATTAAGGAAATTTAGAAGACAGATCTGTTGAGTGTTCCAAAGCTTAGTCTTCCCAGTCCCTGTATAACAATATACCTTAATGCTCCTCCATCATTCCTGAATTTCTCTATTACAGTTATTCCAACATGAGTGAGCACCCACTCTGGAAGAGGTGGTTTATGATCTCAGACAGGCGCCTGAACTATATCACTACAAAATCAACACTGAGTTGCAGTGATAGGTCAAATTTTTATTATATTAAACAACTTAATATATGCAATCTACTTCTACACTGAAATTCTATTTTGGACTTAATCAAGGATTTCTCTGTTACCATGCAAAATACAAAACAGACTGTTAATAACCAAAGAAATAAAAGAACAGGTAAATGAAATTAAGTTAGTGAATAAATTAATTCAGTGACAACAAAAGACATTACAAATCGTATCACAGAATTGTTTTTCTCATGTAGAAAGCTGTTAAAAACGTCACCTTTTTTTACTTAGAGAACTGGTGTTCGTATGTAATTTTAAACCGTACACAGAAAACACTGCCTAGTCTGATCTTTATACAGCTTCACTCACATTCTACATCATTAACTAAAACACCAATTTGTAAACTGTCATTTCTCAATGCTTACAAACTTCAGCCATCTTAGTCACTTCTGCAGATTATGAAACTTTTCTTATTCAGGGTGCTGAAACAATTCACTAGAGCATTCTGTATTCTTAACTCCATGCCTCCCAAATAATCAATCAAGAAAAAAGTATTGTGTTGGTAAAGGTTGAATTGCTGAGATTAAAATAATCTTGCTAAAGGAGAAAACACACAGTGTTTTCTGTCAATGCATATTAAAGCAATATTGTTGAGAATCTATACTAAGAATTTAAACCATTTTACAAAGCCACAGATAACAGGTGAAGTGGACAAATGAAACACCTTCTACTTACTTCTTGCCTGAAAAACACAAAGCCTGACAATACCCTAAGTCCTGATTCCTGTCACTCAAGGACCCTGTAAATTACTTAGCTACACAATTACCCTCAAATAGTCCAGCTCTGACTTTGCCCATATGAGAAATTAAAGATAGCAAAATCTGTTCTGACTCATTAAAAAAAAAAATAAAATAAAAGACAGGAAGGAAGGCAAGAAAAGCAGCAGCTGCAGAAAAGAAGCTAAAGAAGTATCTCAGCTAATCTGCATTATTATACTCCTCCTCCCATCACAGAAGAGAAACTGAGTGAAATCCACAATAAGGTTTGTAGATAGAAAAGGTAAACACTACCCTAGAAAACAGCAAATCTAACATTTCTCAACAGGCCTGCTGAGGGCACACTGCATACTGTGTTCAGTTTTGGGCCTCTCACTACAAGAGAAACATTGAGATGCTGGAGTGTGTCCAAAGAAGAGCAATGAAGCTGGTGAAGGGTCTGGAGCACAAGTCCTGTGAGGAGCAGCTGAGAGAACTGGGGTTGTTTAGCCTGGAGAAAAGGAGGCTCAGGGGAGACCTTATCACTCTCTATAACTCCCCAAAAGGAGGTTGTAGCAAGATGGGTGTCAGTCTCTTCTCCCAAGTAACAAGTGATATGACGAGAGGAAATATCCTCAAATGCTGCCAGGGAAGGTTCAGATTGCATATTAGGAAAAACTTCTTCACCAAAACAGTCACTAAGCATTGGAACAGGCTGCCCAGGAAGTTGCAGAGTCACCGTCCCTGGAAGTATTTAAAAGACTTGTAGATGTGGCATTTATGGACATGGTTTAGTGGTGGACTTTGCAGTGTTAGGCTTACAGTTGGAGTTGATGATCTTAAACGTCTTTTCCAAACTAAATGATTCAATAATTCTATGATTCTATGAATTGTTTGTCTCCAAAGTCTGATGAAAAAACAAATACAATGACTATTTTTATGCAGATATTTACAGTGCAATTCTTGCCTTTGTATTTTGACTCAAAAGAAAAAAAAAAAAAGATAGAGAAACCCACTTGTACAAGGCTATTTGCCATAAACAGTTTGTTAGCTTTCTTGTGCTGTCTACTGCATTTCTTGAACAACACTGGTGCTGTGCAGATACCACCTTTTAGGATAGGCTAAACCTATGAGCATGTCAGCCACATACCAAAATGTTCATAAAGCCGTTGGGCAATATACCACATACTCATTAGTCACTCCCAGGAAAAGGGGCTCCAAAGCCAGCTTTCAAGCAATCCTACAATAAAGCACCACTCCTAAGAAGAACAGCTGGACTACATGATGAGCAACTGCATTCTGGGACCACAGTTACCATCAGAGTTGGCATCTTTTAGTGGCTTGCTTCCTCCCAGAGCTAAGTATCTGGACAACCTAGCAACAAGAATGATCCTATGGCTCTACTGCTATGCACATGACATAGGGTGGCCAACACTGCTCGTATCTAAAGAGCCACATCTGCTTCAGAAGAATTTTGACTCTTCTGTGTCTTTGCAGCATGGAAATTGTTAAAAATTCAAGTTGGGCCTCGCCTTTAGGATCAGACATAGTTGAAGCATATTGGGTATTTCAGATACTAAAAAAAAGCTACCAATATATTTGCAAATCTGGAGCTAATAGGTCAAATCTGACTTCAGCATTGCAAGGCATCCTTTCTCTATTAGCCTGCAATTTTTTCCCTTATCGCTTTTCTTTTTCCTTTTCACTTTATAGTTTTGTTTCAATACTATCCAATATACTTGTTGCCTAATCAGATTGAAGCATGACTGACTGAGACAGTGAATTTGCAGTACACATAGGACAGTAATCCAGCTGCAGCTAGTTTAGCCTGACTGAACTTTATTATAATGTTGCTGATGGCAATACAATCGTATTAGAGGAAGAGATGGAGAGCTGAAATGGATATTTTTCAAAAGTAGTTGGCATTATAAAATGATTTGATAATAAAGTACAAAAACTTCCTGAAGCAATAAAAGCACTATGCATTTCCCATACTAAGATACGACATAATGGCACACAGTTGTCCACAGTTCCTCTTTTGGAAAAAGGAAGATGAAAACCACAAAATATCTTTGTAACACACAATACTTTTTATTACATTCAGAGAAAAAGTAACAGTAATGTTATGAACTCTGAAAAAGTCAACAGAAGTCTACAGATATTTTATTATTGGAAACTTCCTTATTAAGGAAAATACCACTTGACAGACTTCTGGATACCAAACTGATGTCCTACCATTGACAAGCCAGTTTTGATACAAAATAAAATCACAAAATCATCAGCAGTGCCAGACAGCATGGTTCAAAAATTCTTTACAGACACATGAAAAACTATAGCTTTATCTGTAATTAGTAGAAATGAGTGGCTTAGAATGGCCGCTTCAAGTGGCACTTCAGGTGCTTCATAGAACTTATACCTCAAACCCCTTCAAATTTAAAGTGAGAAGCAGAAAGGTTATATCCCCACAGATGTCTTATATTTGATTTGGTAAAAGCAAACTGAGAACAACAACAAAAGATTTCCATCATAAAACCTACTACTATTTTAACAATCTAGCAATCGGAGATTGTGCAAAGCATTAATCAGTACACATGCAGTCGCTTCTCATTTTTGAGATTAAGATCTTCTCTGTGTTCTGAAGTGGTGCAGCTTGTACACCCAGAGTTTTCACTTGCGTTATTTTGTCCAGAGAACATGGCACTCAAATGTCTTAGATACAAGAATGTGATAATAAAAAGAAATCCCTGCTAGACCTGTGGTTCATCCTCTCACAACTCTGCTAGAGACTGCTAGAATAGACTAAAATGTATTATGTATATTCCATATATTCTTCACTGTTTTTATATCCTTCTCAGGAAACATTTCAGCAAGTACTTTCCAAATCAATGTCCTGTGACAGCTGCCCACGCACCTGTTTTTTTGGGCTGATACTAAAGAAAAACTAACTGTGACTTAACTTACTTCCAAACATGCTGCCCTTAACAACATGGTGATAATTTCTACCATGATTGTCAACTGCATATTGACATTGTCTAATCTTCAGCTTCTTTCGCAGCCTCTTTTGGTCATTTCTCAGTAAGAAAGTGAGAATATGTGCTACCCACCAAAATGAAAGCTCTTTTCATAAAGTGTATGAGAAAGAATAAATCTGAACTGTACTGTATACAGCTGTGGAAATATTGCTGTAACATAGACATCAACAGCAGACTGTTACATGGACAGGGTATGCGTGTCCACAACAATATTAACAAGTGATGCCATATTTAGCAACAAATGTTTTCCTCCCCTATATACTGGAGTAGATCCATCCTGCTACACAACTTCCTATATACTATTGGTTTATATACATACTCAGTCATCTCTCACACTAGTTATGAATATGACACGGGTTCTGAAAAAGGTAATCTGTTGTATCTTCCTTGTTAAATTAGTAAGACAAATCAAAGAAAGAAATATTACCAAATATTGAATTGGTGAAATAACCAAGTTGCAGGCACCACTGATAGCCTGTCTTTTAAATGAACAGTCAAAAGGCATAAGAAAAGGGACTGAAGGTACGACACAAAAGGGCTGTTACTACTCTATGTTTGTCACCTTTATAAAAAATACGTATCTGAGAAAACACAAAAGGTGGTGTTTTGCATTGGACCTCTCTGTCATTCAGAGTTTGAGAGGCCTTGATCATCTGAGCATCAGAAGGAATAAAAAAATACAGATATAAGTGATGCATTTAACAATCAGCAAAGCACAGCATCTGCACAGTAAGAAAGTTTAAGAACCTACACACATGCACAGACACACACAATTACAAAAAGGATAGACTGGAAGCATTCAAATTTGTATCAAAAGGTAGAAGAGACAACCTATCTGCCTTTCAGACACACACCTCACATGCAAAGACTTCCAGGACTTTTTCCCTCTGCTTTTTGCTTTTTCATTTCCAGTTGGAAAGTAGTAGTCTGTAAGCATACTGCTATGACATTCAAACTAAAGAAACAGCCTAACCAGCAACTACACACTTTTTTCTCTTTAGCCAAAACTAACGAAATACTAAGAATTCATGCACATGGCTATCAAAAAACATTTCAGAATTTTACCCTGGTACTTTATACCAGATAACAAAGTACAAAATACCATTATCTGCGATCACAAAAGCCAGTATGCTGTAAAAGTACACAGTAACTTTAAGTCTTCAGACAATCCCATTAAAATATTTCAAAACTTTCAAAGACTCATCTTGCATTAATTATCTCATTAGAACACTAAATAAAACTATGTGTAATAATTGGAGGAAATGTGCTGTGTCATTTTATGGAATTCCCTGTATTAGTACCATCAGCTTCCACGTTACCACAATACTGCTTCCCAAACACAGGCAGACAAAAGTTACCATGTTCCCTCTCTCAAAAGATGCCACCCAGATGGCAGAGATACCCAGATTCCACACAAAGCACAGTCTCAACAGCCACAACGTTGTGGCTGCCTGTCTTTTGAGAAAACCCCAAAGCTGTGCACGCTACGCTATGAAAGAGGGATGTAGAAGACAGTGTTTGCTCAGGACTTCACCACTACTGCTGGAGGGTTAGCAGAGTCCCACAGAGATAAAATCCCAACCAAAAATTGTAGAGGCAGATGACAATGATGATACTTTACAAATTACTATTTAAAAAAAAACAAAACAAAACAAAACAAAACAAAACAAAAAACTAAAAAGATAATTCCTCTATTGCCTTCCACTACTCACAGTCATTTGTTTTATCTAATAATTTGCCTAGATGCAGCAAAGCTTATTTACTTATTTCTAAATGAATGCATTCTGCTTATTTATACTGATGACACAGTATCTATTTTTTCAATATATCTAAAGCCTATGAGATGTGCCTGAAGTTCTACATGGAACACTGCAAAACACCTTGTGGGAGATTCATCTTTCACAACACAAATGCTTGAGCAACTAATCATAACCCAGTAAAGTTTCTGCAGCGTTTCTATTATAACTACTATGTCTCTGGATGTGTGTGCTGTCCCAGGAGTATTGTTCTGGATTGATTAGCATCTTTATAATGAAATGCTCAATTACAGCTTTGAAATAGGTAATTATAAAGGGAGTGTGTATTTTCCAGTTAGGGATTTTGTTTTGATTTTTTTTAATTATCAGTGCATGAAAGGCAACTGTAGAAGTTCTGACTGCACTGTCGCCTCTTTGGAAAGAAACTATGTTTTCTTGCTCTCCCTGTGCATAAGCTAAATTAAATTTCTAGTTATGACTGGTATGGGAGTTTTATTTTCAACTGTCAAGGTGTGCATCCAGCTGTAACCAATTTTTCAGTATTTTGAAGAGCCTCATTTGAAGTATACAGTTGCAAATGACTTAGGGACCTTGTAGTAACTCAACAGAAAACTTTTTCAAAACACTTTCCAACTGCACTTCTTCGGTGTAAAAGAAAAGGCATAAAGAAAACTACACAATATGGATTTTCAGCATTACTTTAGCGGCACATCTAAAAAGGGCAAGCAAATTTGGGAGAATGTCTAAGTTTGGGCTAATGTTTCAGACTCTCTTATGTATATTACTGTATTTTGAAGACACCTGCATCATCTTAATGTTGTTAAAACCAACTTCTGCCAAGCAAAGAAACTAATTTTTCCTGAGGGTTAACAGCAACTGAGGGGGTAGGGAAAATGCTTTTCACTTCAAAGGTCAGAAGTTAGGAGAAAAAACTATAAATATTTCCTTTCCTTAGTACCCTGCATGCTGTAACACACCATCAGTTTCCAAAGACGTTTTCTACTGAAGAAAATTACTCAGCTTTTGAGATGTGTTAGTCAGTATTGCTTCCTCACCTCAGTCGCTGGGAGACAGGAGGATTATGTATTTAATTATTTATTTTTAAATTAGAAGAACAGAAACAGTTGGATTATGTGAAAAAAATGTAATTATGTTTTCCAAGCAATCCCTAACCCCTTGATATCCCGAACCAGAATTTCTCATCCCTAACCTTTGTCACAGAATAGATCCATCACTGCTGCCAACACAAGGTTACAAGATGCTTGTATAAACAGATGCACACATGCCACAGATTAAAAAACAGGAGAAGAAAAAACTAGGTATGCTTTGTGTCTTAAACACAATATAAAATACAAAAAGGTGATCTTGTTCAGATGTCTGTAGATGAGTCTGTCATGCTTTCCAATATAGTGTTACCTTAGCCTACATTAGAAATTTTCCATCACAAATCATTTGCTAGTTATTAGCACTGTGGAACCCAGGACTACCTCAACAAATCATGTGACTATTGCCTCTTCATTTTTTAAAGACTCTGGAACCAAAACTAAAAAATCTGCTTCAAGCTTTACTTATATTCTGTGCAAAGTGGCTCCTTTATGTATCAAATAAATGTGAAAGACTATCTTTATGTTTTAGCTAATTCACGTCCTTTTTTCAAGTTTCTTTTTTTCTTTTTAGCGTATCTAAAAGCCCAGAATATAGGGAGTCAAGATGCATTAATTTAGTCATGTCACAACTATTTTACTGCCACACAAACACTTCCACATCAAACAATATTATTTCCAATGTCACAATGGAAGCCCTAGACTTCCAGTATAAACTTCCACCAATCTTTGTGCCAGAGCCCACTTGTGATCTAGGACAAAGATGTATAATCATTTACTGAAGTACTGAAAGTTACAATGACTTTTGGAGGATGGCTTGAATTTACCTATATAGTTTACTCTATGCCTTGCCTGTGGATTCAGGAATGTATTGGTGTAATCAATTTGTTCATTTGTTGCATAATCAATTTTTATCTATAAAGCTGCCTTTATGTCTGCAGTTGAGATTTCAATAAGCACATCTATTCAATAGTCCGAACAGTCATCTGATTTGGAATTGAATTTAGTATCGAGCAACAGATAAATGCTAACTGAAATGCAAGTCTTTCTGAAATTAATTAAAACAAATGTTCTGCTATCTGCTTTTTTCTAAACTTCTTCTAATAGGTCTAGAGAAGACTTCCTGGATTTTATTGAGAAAAAAAAAATATCTTATGCTTATACCAAATCCTCACACTTAAAATCAGTTTATTTAACAGTAATCTAGATCACTGCAGAGAATTGCCACTGGAATAAATTTACAAATGTGAAATTTCATTCACAAACTCATTATAGAACGTTTAAAGCAATGCATCATCATTAAAATGATTACAATAATTCCCAAAATCCTGACTCTTACATAGAAATTGTTGGTATATGGTATTATTATTTACATTCCCAGTTCTTTAAATATTATTTAAATTACTTCAAAAATTCCATCATAGTTTCAATGTCCTACAACTGTTTTATTAGAGGTACTGTTAAAAAAAATAATCTGCTGGCATATGTCCTGCTTCATATTCTGTTTTCTGTTAAATAGTCTTTTAACTGCATAATCATTGCTGTGACCCTCAGTGGTTCCTACCTTTTCCTCACAGTAATACCCAAGCAGCTGTAAACATTCAAATTCCTTGGAAATTAGGCACATTTGAAAACATATTCCAGAAAAGAGGGAATGGAGGACTCTGAACAGGTATGCTACATTTCTGTAGCAATATCCAACTGCACACACACAATGGTGTCTACTCCTGCGCCATCACTTTGCAGTTAATCAGTGGAAGTGATATGAATTATGGCTTTTTAATGGATCTGCAATGAATGAAATCATAAGCAAACACTATGTGCATATACTCTCTTGAAAAGGGACTCTTTACTGACCCTGTATCATAGGCATAATATTAGACCCTTATCCTAACTGAATCTAAGATACCCAATATTCCACTTAGTCACAGCAAGGCCAGTAAACATCAAAACAAACTCTAATGTTTAAGTAGCTGAGGCAAACAGAATGATCCCTCAACTGACTCACAGGAAGTGAGTTCTCTAAATCCTGAGTCATGTCTGCAGCTCTACACATTAAAAAAAAAAAAAAAAAAAAAAAAAAAAAAACAAAAAAAAAAAAAAAAAAACAAACACATTTAATCGAAGACATGGGGACATCCTCTTAAGTACTAAAACACTACAGTCATTTCCTCTGAAAATGGGTCAGTAAGAGAATTATTGTTTCCCCCAACTGAAAACACTTGCACATCCACTTGGCAATGGGTTGTCCTCATTCACCACACCTGTATACAACATATATATACCGCAAGAAGCAGGAATTACCAGACTAGTTACAAGTCAGACTTTTGACAACAGTACCTATGTGACTGACTTACACTTTTTTCCCTGACATTCTTGCTGTCCTTTTAATATGAAAAAATAGATCTACTAGCAAGACTTTCTCCTGTCATGGTGCAGGCACATAATTTCAATCAGCTCTTCTAATGAACTGGGAACTGAAAATGCAACTTTATCTTTTACTTAAGGTGATTTCAGCATGTCTCTTGAGCCAGACACTAAAGTAGAATTTCTGTTTATGCCTAGAGTATGTACATGGTGAGGCTCTGTTTTTACACATAGATATATTTACTTGAATAGATATATGTATAGAGATATGTAGATATACTTACTTACACATCCTTAAATCATCAGAATAAAATTAAAAGACAACTGCAGGAAAGGCATTTGTTTCAGGGTCAAAACATTTTAGATCACTTAGTCATAGAGAAATTACTGATTTATTATTCAACTTACTTGAAGTGTGAATGACAGATCAGAATGCAGAATGCCCTGCTGGCAAAGCTCACTCCACCTCAGAGAAATTATCACCAGTTTACAATATTCACTGCCCAAGCCTGACATGACGAAGAAGGCAGGCATAAAGCCACATTTAAAAGATATATTACATGTCTTCCAAACAAGAAAAACTGCAGTGGACTCAATCTGGTAATTATTACATCTTACCTGTTACACCTGCTTTTGTTACCAGTTCTTTCTGGAGGATTCTCCAGAGTGCTTCTACTATGTTCTTGTTCCAAAGAACCTATATGGTCTCTTGCATTTTTATCATCAGCCTGTGACATGACAGCAGGCAGGACATACAAGAAAAGAAAGTGACATGTATATAAACATAAATGTTTATTTACATCATATTTAACAATTATCCTAAAAATACTACTGTAAAACTGTAAGGTGTATAAGTAATTATTTTTGTATAATAAATACATATAAGATAAAAATTATTAAAAGCACATTATATATATATATATATATAAAACAAATAACTAAATACATTTATTAATCTTACAGATACTTACTATATTAAAAAAGAACTAAATACGTAAGAACCTTACAGTTTTACATCACCATATTTAGGATAAATATTAAATATGTTGTGTAGGAATCCTGAGAGACCTCCATCCGTTAAAGGCTCTACTCCCACCTTATTTAATGCTTATGAACCTTCCTAATTTTTTGTATGCTTCTTCCTACAGGTGAATGTAAAAGAACACAGGTTATTTAGCCTGTGAAAAAATGCTCAGACATGTTCCCTTTCTTAACATCTATTCCCTTTACAACTAAACAAGGAAAAACCTCCAAAACCATGCAAGTGACCTAAGGTCATGTAAACATTCTCTTTCCAATTAGGAAGAGGAAAAACTTGCTTAATTTTAACTTTATCAATGGACAATATTGAAAAAAATTAGGTATTACTACCACTTGTAACAAAAATGAGAGCAAAGTCTCAATTAAAATGTCTGAAATGGTAGTGAAAGTTCTATACCTCTCTTTCATTCTGTGTAGGTAATTATTCAGATAACAGATCTTGGAAAATGTAGGCCTGTAAGAAGCAGAAATTCATTCCTAGGTTTAAACTGGCACAAATATAAAAAAAAAAATCTAAGAAGTCCTTTGTAAGAATTAAAGATGAAATTGCAAAATATTTCTAAATTAAGAAAGGACATATTGACTAGAGAGAGCATGAAGCAGTATCATTATCTGTAAAATCCAAAAGTCTACACATTAGACCTTGTAAAATTCTGGTTTATTTATATATTCCAAATTATTAATATGAAAATAAGATGTATTATAAAGTATAATAATTTTTGATTTAAATATTAAAAGAGTCATAAAACTGATAGTGGATCTCCGCATATCTTTATGACAACAGACAGATAAATTTTAATATATTTGATCATTTTCCTGATTTTATTATTTGCTAAAGCTGTAACATTGCAGTAGGAATAATATGGAGTAAATATCAATGCCTTGGAAGTAAATTAGGCTGTGAAGAACAGAGGTTCACTCTAACAACCATAAATTATAGAACCAAAGGAAAGATGATCTCTTGATTTAAGAGTTTCGTTTAATCTTGCTTTATTAGCATTAAAGGCCAAAACAGCAAGTATTATTCTTGCTCCCCAAAATCCAAACTCATACTGTAATGACAAGGACAGAAAACATGAAATAATTAAAACCTGAAATAATACTGCATTTTGTCAGTATTCTGATGAGAACACAAGCAAACTAGCAAGGAAAACACCAATTTAATGATCACATGATATAATGAAAAACAATGTGAAGAATAGAAAATGAAGCACTGAGTATTATTATTGTAAAAGTCAATTGTTACTCATGGAATTTATTTTAAATATATGTTTTCTTCATAGTATTTTAAAAATCATAGCCTGCACAGAACTCAGAAAAATTAGGAAAAAAATAAAATGAACTGTGGCAAATACATAGAAGCTTGTCTTTTTGTAGCAAACAAAACTAGCAATCCACAATTCATAAAGAATAAAATGAATTGGGTTGAAAGACAGTGTTCTGCCAACTGTGTTTATCATAAAACGTGATCTCCAAGATTGGTTGAATAATGGAACCTTTCAATGTTTATCACACAGTGGCTTCAGTTTATCCCTTATATTCTGAAGAATACAGATAAGAAAATTCTGAACACAAAAAACAGTGAATAAGGCTATGCTCTAAAATTAAAGCATTAAATTAAGTTGGCTGCCAATTTCTATTATTTGTTTTGCAACTACAGAAAAAACATGCTCCCCCAAAACCCCAACACAATGCAGTCTTTTGGCCCATGCTAAATCATATGTACTTCCACTACTGTGATACTGTAAAAGCCACAGTGTTTAGAACAGATGTTTAAAAAGAATCTCACAGTATAATGGGTGTCAAAATACAAATTTCAATAGAAATCATTGTTTTAAATCATGTTTTCATATTAACTTGAGAGTAAATTCTAAAAATTCATCTATAAATTTCCAACTCATGCCATTTGTTTGCATCCGTTACAGATTTGATTCTGTATTTACTGTTGCTGATTTCTTTCACAAAAAGAAGGCAGATTCTTATAGGCTTTGTTTTCTATTTCTCTTAATGAATCACTTAGTCATGTGCCATCATTTAATATGAGATTCTTTCCCGATATCAGAAAATAAACAGTTACCATATACATTAGTTTCAAAACCTGGATTAGCAGTAAACACAAATAGCTGAATGGGGAAAAACTTCTGAAGGTGGACTTTGTTATAAAAATGAGCTAGCAAGACACTCTAAGTTTCCCAAATTTGCTGTAGGCCAGGATCTTCATTTACTCATCTTCAAGCTTAAACAAAGCATTAAAGAGTATCTAATGGCCTTCTGTATTTCAGAAAATGTATCTTTCCTTTATATACCTGGTATTACCCTTGGCTTTTCCTATGAAAATGGGAAAGAAAAACAAAACAAAACAAAACAAACAAACAAACAAAAAAAAAATCTTAAAAGTAAAGACTTAACGGAAACCTAGGAGATAATGTTTTTGCTCGTTGCAGCACACACTAACTACAGATATGAAACTCTTCCATAGAAGTATAAATCTGAACACACTAAAATGACAAAAGTTGAATTACATGAGTAGTATGGTCTGCTTCAAATCATTTTAACAGTATGTCAGCACTGAAGTACTGCTAACCACCTGGTAAACACTACACACTTCCTTAAAAAATCTCAGACCAAACTTCTCAAGACCAGGACAATCTGAACTGTATTCTACTCAGACAATTAAAAATCAAAACCAAGTCTAATTTTGTTGGAAAACTAAGAAGGAAGTGGTCTGAGACAGAAGGCAGCTATCTGTCACTCAGAAAAACAAGGCTGAGAGTAAAATGTCTGAAATATTCTTGTATTTTGCCACATAATCACAATGTGGACTTTTAAGATAACTCATATAGTCATCTCAGAGGAAACAGCAAAGTCTTTCATATATGTATTTTTACCATAGTATCCAATCATTTAACAAAGCTAAAAGTTAAAAATGATCGTTGCTTAATTTAGTTTTAAGTTAATATTTGAACTGATAAATACCTAGTTTTTCTGATGCTCTCCTCCCTCTGTAAAATAGCAGCAGTGCTATCCTTGCAACCCTGAAAGGCTTTATTTAGTTAATAGCAAGGAAGAAGACTGATCCTCTCTCCCCCACAAAAAAAAACCCTCCAGTAGTTTCAGTAATTCAGAGCAGTTCACAATTTAATGTCACTGTTGGTCTTAGATTGGGAAAAAGCAGTAAAAATACCTTTTTCAAAAATGAAAAAGTTTTATCTTGACATTTTCTTAATTGAAGTTTTCTCAGTTTTTATTTAAAATGTCCAAAAATGTATTTAAAGTTAGAAAGCTAAAGTAACAACCAAAATCAAACTGAAATAGTCTGTCTGGTGTCAAATGATGTTTCTTCTCACCTGAAGTGTAAATGGATTCAACTTCCTAGTTTGGCAGAAATAAAATTGCTTCAGAAGCGCTAATGAACTAGAAAATCTACTACTGACACATGGTTATGGCACAGTAGAACACAAACATTGAGATTATTGGGGGGAAAAGGATGAAGGAAGGCATATATAAACCTGTGATATCACTGGACAAGTGAAATGGAACACTTAAAAAAAAAAAAATCAAATATATGTTGCCAGATTCAACACTGAATTGTTAAATTTCATGAAGGAAGTGAAATATTTGCATAACACAAGAAGGCAACAAAAGTAATACCTTTTAGGAGCACAGATATAATCTTCATCAGTAGCCTCCAAGCAGTATGTTTGTCTTTCAATCCTGTCATCTCATACCTGTCCTTAACATTTCTGGTAAAATTAACTTTCAATGGGAAATTTATAATATTCATATAGAAATGTAAATTTTATCTTCACTAGAGATGGATGATTTTTTAAGAAGGATATATAAGATTAAGTATGATTTTTGGGTTTGGCTACTATTAGATAAATAATGTTTCTTTTTTTAAGAGGAATAGATATTTCCCTACATTGAAATACAATTCCATACAAACTGCACATCTCTTGAGTACAGCATGAAAAGATCTCCTATTTGGTTTTGCCTTCACTCCATCCAACTTTGATACTTAAAATTAAAAATCTCTTGACTCACTGTGTAACAGTTCTTTCTTATTACAGAACATCTTCATGCCGTAGTCCTAGCTATAGATACAGACATGTGTCTTAAACTTTACAGTTCCCCCCTGTGTGAAAACATGGAACATGCACACTCATTCACAAGGTTATTAAGCAAAAAAATATCACTCCTTTCTCTGCTCCTCTCAGAACCTGCAGCTTGGTCAGCTACCAAGTCAGAAAACTATTTACCAAAGAAATTTAGCAAACTAGATCTTCATTACTTTTTAAATAGAAAGGTATTATGAAGAACTGGAACAGAAGTAAATTATGCTAGAGATTAATTGTCTAGGGACTAGCAAATGGCAATAAAAGCAAAGGTAGTATCTTTATCCTTTCCTCCAAGGAAGGGTGGAACACATCATACATGCACAGACCTTTAAAATATTTCCCCTTACTGCTGTGTGAGAAGTACCATGTCTAAAGCTCAAGCACAGTGCTCTTATATTAAAAGTACATTACCAGCACCAATCCATGTGTCAAGCTTTCTTGCTTTCTGACAGCTTCAGAACAATTATGTAAATCATAAAAGAAATGATCAGGACATTTTAAGTGTCTAATTTGCACCTGTTGTACAAAGAAGTCAGTGCAAAACAAGCATGTTATCTCTGATTTCTCCTGAAGAAAAACTGCTTAAAGCTGTTATGTGTATTCTTTGACTTATTCTAGTAATTTGCTACCCTATTTTCCATTCTATGTGCAGTATTGTTTGATAATTGTTTTACAGAAATTGTTTATTTATTCCTCTGACAAATACCACTGAGACATCTTTTTCCTATTTTACTCAGAAGACCTCACCCTAATAAGTAATTAATTGACTATGTGTAATTATTTGTAACAGCTTGATATTGTCTTGAACCCTGGTGAACTGCATGCAAACATTTACCACTGTGATTTGGTAATAATTTTAATACTTAGATTTTTTCTTTTTTGAGAAACTATGCAACTGAACTTTGTAGCTATGAATAACAAGAAGTCCAAGTTGATTGGGGAAGGCATTATAAATCAGTCATCAGCTGTGAATATGAGTGGCAGACGTTCTGTAGTTGAGTGGGAAACAGAAGTAAGCTCACTGAGTAAAAAGCACTACACTGGTTTCAAAACGTATTTTACAGGAAAAATAAACCATCTGAAAAAGAAACCATCGAGGCTCAATGAAAGGTTTTTTTCCTGCTAATTGAGTATGGTGAGCTAGAAAATAGGGTAAAATCTTGTCTTTTCAAACAGGAAACTATACACAGGTCAAGATAATTTCTCCTCTGATCACTGCAAGTTTCTCAGAATTATAGCAAATGGAAGGTTAAGGCAAAACAGGTATTTCTGAATTACCCCACTAGGTCCAAATCACAAGGCTACACAAAGTCAGCCAGGCAGTCCCAGGATCTCTTACAGAAATAATGGCAGTAACACTAATATTTTCTTCTGAGAAAAAATGAAACAAAACAAACCTAAAACAACAAACAAACAACACAAACACACAAACACCCGTATCATTCAATTCTTAATTAGGCAATAAAAGTTGGGTGTCCTCAGGAAGACGAGGTACTTAGACTTCTAAAACGTTATACTGCAGTGGCTGGCATTTCTGCCTTTTTTAGTTGTATTCCAAAACTTTGTACAGTAATACAAATCCTATTATTTCCAAAATAGTATTTTCTTAGTCTTCTACGATGTAGTTTACATAATTAAGGAAGAAGACTAATGATCTAGAGACACTGATAACATCGAGCATCTGATGAACAAGAGCTGCATCACAGTATTAAGACACATTTAAATTACAGCCCTCCTTGTTTTATTGTATTTTCCCCTTTACTATACAGAGAAAACTTTTCCTCAGTAGTGTTGAGATGTGCAGCTATTCTTTCTTACTGAAAAAAGTCTAAGTAGTTATATTTTATGGTTTTGGCAACCATACAATCTCCTCCTTGCATGCTCATATCCTCATTCAAATTGTTGCAGAACAAGACAAATTAATAACTAGACTAAAAGACCAAGAAACATAATACATGAAAGGCTGCAAATCATCATGACCTCTCATGGTGAAAAAGCAGAATCAAGATCCTTCACTAATGCTCCTATTGCTAGCCACAACTTCAGTCAACCCTCATATACCACTCCAGTAATTTATGCCCCAGACTATTTTAAATGTTCTTAAATACTCTTTGTCCCTCACATCCTGAATATATAAGATACACACTCACACATAACCTGGATTTGAAGGTACAAACTGAGTATCATTCAGAGTCAATGAAAGCTTCCTTTTCACTGCAAAACAGATGAATTATTTCAGTCACAGTCTAACACATCACCTACTGAAATTTAAAGAGCAAGAGTATTCTCACTCATTTAAGCAAAAGTATTGGTGCCATAAAGTTAAATGGGTGTCAAAACATTTTGTTCCCTTAGCAGCATTCTAACAGGCTAATCACTGTGCAACCAAGGGAATCTTTTGTATATGCATTAGTGGTTTAAAAGGACAACCCACAAACACATACAAACAGGCATATATTTTACAAATACAAGGCCTGGTTCTTCAACACAACATTGCTTACTTTGCAGCAGCTAACAAATCTGTCAGAGAACAAAATATGACAAAAACTTTTTAGCAGATTTTTGAAGATGAAACTTGGTCTTCCTTTTCAAAACAAAACATGCTTCTTCATTTTAATGTGATTTAATGCTGGTACCATCTGACAGACTTCTAAAATCCCATTTTCTTATCTAGGCTGTCATGTTTGAAAAGCATATGTGCTTTTCATGTATACTTTCAGTCTGCATGTTTCATCCCCCAAAGTCTGAACCTCTCATCCCCATTTCTGTTGTGATAATGTTTAGAAATCTTTCTGGCATTTATATCTAAGTACACACTGACACAGACAAAGCTCAAAGGTATGTGCTCTAACCAAGGCAATGATGTTATGTGTGTTCACACAACCCATGCCTTCACAATCCATGAAAAATCCTATAATTCTGCATTCAGAATATGCCTTCCTTAAACTTACATTGATTCTAGCAGTAGCTAAACATGAGGGACACAGAAAAATATTGTCTCTTCAGAGATATAAAGCAAAAGTTTGCATACTAGGTTTGCAGTGATAATCAGTAAGTTGCTGATAGAAAGGTGGTTAATTATTGCTAGCTCACAGGATGTACTTAAAGGTGAGATTTATATCATAAATCGGGAGAACAATTTATTATTTAGTGTCAGTAAAAACATCAACTTCTGCCTAAACAGAATGATTCACTCTTACTTGCTTTACATTTGACTTCAAACAACTGGTTCTTCTGGCTAGGGAAAGCATTTCCAAAATACTATAGCAATGTCTGGTGGTCCCAAGACCCACAAGGATCTACAAATCCTTTTGTTCAATCTTCTGAAGACAGTTTGAAAAAAAAGCATTACCATGGACAATCAATTATGTTTACCACTCATAGGTTCAAACAACTGGCATCCATAAATACACACTTCTAGATATATTTATGGACATAACATGTATCTACAATCCTTGTAAAAAGAAAATATATCAACTAATTCATAAAGGTTTGATTCTTCAGATTACATTATGCTTCAGTGACTAAGAACAGTGTTCATCTGAAACTGAAGCGACTGAGTCTGCATGATTTCAGTAAGAGGTCTTCCTTAACTATGGCTGAAAAATTGTAGGAAAAGAGGCCCCAGGAAATAGATACCAAAATAATTTAAAAAAAAAAAAAAAAAACAAACAAAAAACAAACAAAAAAAAACCAAACACAAACAAACAAACAAACAAACAAAAAAAACAACAAAACAAATCCACTTATTCAGAGACACAGTTATTTATCCTAATTATTTAGGTTAGTTATTGGGTTGAAAAATGTGAACTGTGTTTTTTTCAATTAGTTATCTACTCAGAGCAAGACAGAGTGCAGAGTGATGAATGCATGAAGCAATAGCAGTGTCAGTTCACACAACAAAATAGCAAAAACGTCAGGAATATAAATTCAAAGAGCAATTGTTAAAAAACCTGAAATATTTCATTATCATTAATGTCAGAGTTTTTAGTGTTGTGTGTGGCTGATAATGAGCATTTAAGGCATAAAAATGTCGAAATTCCTGGTTGCTCATTACCTAACACAATGTTGGCACAGGTCAGCGTAAGTCATTCCAGAATGCATCAGGACTCTATCATATTTGCAATTGTTCCTGTAATATCCCACAGTCCCAGCAACAGAGGCTGGTTTGTGAAGCATCCCTCTACTTGAGCCCATACAAAGCAGGTTGCCACAATGAACGGTGTGTAAATGTTTCCGCGTCCTTCTCAGTCAGCAGCACACACTCAGAGCACTCCTCCTCCTTTTCAACTGGACGAAGTTATCTCTCTGCTGAAGCGCTTACCAGACACCAACCTGGACAGATGACAGGGTGTCCGGACATC
Source organism: Tyto alba (assembly GCF_018691265.1). Lineage (NCBI taxonomy): Eukaryota > Metazoa > Chordata > Aves > Strigiformes > Tytonidae > Tyto > Tyto alba. Next base: position 35,797,239 of record NW_024881318.1, read on the forward strand.
CCTGACCGGGAAGGGAGCGCAGGCCTCGTGCTGCACCGGGCGCAGCTGCCCAGGCATGGGGAGGTGGTGGCGCAGCCACAGGGCCGCCCCTGACAGAGGAGGGCGGCCGCCCCCTGGGCCAGTCACTACCGGTTCCAGCCGGCTCCACCACACACACCACCAACCCATCCCGTGCCAAAACTGAACCAGCCAGAGCAGCTTGTGTTGCCTCTGCAGAAGCATATGTAAGAAAGAGCTGGACCTCCCAGGGAAAAGAGGGACACTGAAGAATAGAGGAAAGGCTCAAGCTGGGGCAGACATGACACCAGAGCAGACGACAGAGGTACCATGGCAGGAGGGTCACTGAAGGAAAAGGAGGCACAAGTGGAAACACCTGAGCTGGATTACAGCAAAGAGATGCCCAAGCAAGTCTAGGGGAAACCGATGCCCAAGCACGACTCGAGCAAGGACGTGCCTGAGCACGGATGCAGATAAAATTTGCTCAAGCTGGGACAGAGGAGGAAGGTACACCTTCAAGGGGAGAAGAGCCCATGGAGCGAGTCCACGCTGGAGCAGCTGGGCAAAAAGGAGGGACAAAACAAGGAAAGAAAATGCTACACACTGACCCCAATACCCTGTCCCCACCTGGCACTTTTCCAAAGGCACGGGCTGTAACATGCAGAGAGGGGACTGGCAGTCAAAAAAGAGGGGTGTGAGGGAGGTGTCTTGAGTGGAGCTAAGGTTTGTTTATCTAAGTGTTTGCTTTATTACTTATCTTTATTTCTCAGTACTAGAGTCAATTGTATGTAAACTGGCAATTAACTACATTCTATGAAATTCCCCAACTCAAAACTACTTTGTGGCTTGCAACACACACTCATTTAAATTTCCTTGTGCCGAAGTACCTCCAAGCACTATCACCATCTATGCTTCGTGGATGGGTCTGGGACTTTATTCTATTTCCTAGTATAAAATTAACCATGTTGAGGAAAAAAAAAAAAAAAAAAAACAAACAAAACAAAAACACTGACATACACAGGCCCACCCAATATCTGGACTGTAATCAGTTTGAGTGCCTCGAATACTCATAGTCACACTCCTCTGCATCCACTAATTCTCCTCTGAATTTCAGATTTAACTACAGATTTTAAAAAACATGTTTGAGACACAATAATTCTGGGCATGTTTTTAATGTAACATAGAAATCTGGGAAAACAACTTGTCCAATTTAAGGGTGGGTATATGCAATTACTGGTTATTTGTTATTCCAGTTAGAGACAAAATAGTGTCCAACATGACCACATGCCAAACAGTTCTCTGTTAGTGACAAAAAGATCAAGCAGGTGACTCTTGTAGTAATGTAAAGAGGACCCAAACATGTCCCTCCATTTAGACTTAGCCAAAAATCTCAAACTAGAATGCTTGGTGACTATTGCAAACTACAACCAGACACACATGAATTTGATCAACTTTTAGTATTATTTTCTTTCTAAAAGCATGAATCTACTACAATACAGTAAGTAAAAGTTTCAATATTGCCTGGGAAATATCCAGATCATCTCAACACATAATTGGCTCAGGTGATTGGGAAACCAAGAAATTTTTTTTTGTTTTTTCACCATGAGAGCGGAAATCACCTTTTATTTCTTTTAAAAACTGTAGTATGTGAAGCTAATGGATCGAGTAATTCAAAATGTAAATCTCTGGCTGCCCTTTAGATCTAAATACAATATCTGTTAGTGCTGAAGAAGCTGGGAAAAGTAACATAATCAAAGAAAAATTCATGCTAAATCCAAGAGAAGGTATTCTTTAAAGATCAGTAAAATTCAGCCCTATATGATTTCATAATTTCTCAATACTATGGTGTATATAATTCATGCTTTCTTTATAAAACCTCTGTGTGATTAAATCTACTTGTTAAAATTTGCTGAAGTAATATGACTTTAAAACTTGTGATTTATAAATTCTAAGTTTAGTATGAATCAAAACACCACAAAACTTCAAGATAACACTAAGTGCACTATGTGAATGAACAAAAAATAAAAACTAAGTATCTTTAGTCACCAGTATGCACAGCTGCCAGAAACTAATATAGATGTGACAGAATATAAACTGTGAAATGCCAGTAAACTGTGTCAGTTATTCTAGTATGTTTGTTTATTGTTGCTTCAGGATATCACAGAACAGATTTTTTTGGTAAACTATGCCCATATACTGTAAGCGTACACATCTTGTCCAGCTAAAAAGCCTTCCAGGAATTACTAATCTGTGAATGATCTCTTCTGTGTCCAACTACATTTACAGCTACTAACCAAATGCAATGAATTTGCACATTAGGGTATTTGCTTTTCATTTTACACAAATAAATTAATAAAATTTCTAGAGGTTTTGAGTGTATGGAAAGCCTTTTGCTAAACTATTTTATTCAAATAAAGGGCTGTAATTAAAAAGTACGAATCACCAGTCTCAACATTTTGACACATATTTTAAGACAAGTGGAGCTCTCTGGTACAATTAAATGAATAAATTACTTCAAGGAACACTCTTATTTCCAAGGTCACTGTGAGAATGCTTACTTCCAAATGAGAGAGAAGTATCCTAAAGCTCAGAGACTATTCTCTAACAGTTATCTGGGACTAGATTTATACACCCAGTTAGTGTCATCTTCAGAATAGTTGTTTGAATAGTACATATGGATCTATCAAGCACAACACATCTATTTCTGAATCACAGAACACCTTTTCTGAGGACAAGTTAATTCTATTCAGACTGAGAAAGGATGCAGACCACAACTATTTTTGGGAAAAAAAAAAAAAAAAGGAATACAAGCATACTATGGAAAAAATAATTAAAAATTAGTCAGCAGATATGAAAACACTGCATTTTTTTCAAATGCCGCTCCCATTTTTTTTCTGAAGTGATTGAAAGAAGCATCTAAATGCTATACAAGTATAATATTGACAGTAGTAACTTTGATCAAACGAACCACAGTATATTATTTGGATTTCATCTCTTTACAGTGGGAAGAATGGTTATGAACTGATAATACAGATAACATCAATTTTATCTCTCTCAAAAAATACATAGACGTCTTTGGCACAACTTCGGCACTCTCCTGAACACAAGCAAACCATTTACCACTGTCTGTAAAAGGCTTAGGTCTCGCTCTGCACCCTCACATTAGCGTGACTGTGGTTGGAAATGAATACATGAATAGCACGATTTTTAGATGACAAAGGAAAACATAGTACAAAGCATGGTATTTCAACTAGTATTTTAGTATCAAGACATTAACTCCTACTTCAGATGTACAGTTTTTTTAAAAAACATATAGTCTTGACAGAATGACTTGACGTAATCAGTATTTCACCATATATTCAATGGTTAATTAGCTCATTGTTTATAAATATTACCGTATAGGACTGGAAACCTAAAATGACTATATCACTTACTCCCAGAGGAAATCTTTTTGTTCAAATAGGCAATACTTTAAAGAGTTATTTTAAATTATAGTGTTCCAAGTACAAGCAGAAAGTCTGGATAGCTGGAGGGCACCCCAATCAGTTTTTTGCTGACTACCTCAACCCTGCCTCTAAAATTATCACATGACTGAATTGCACAGTTTCACCTTGCAGGGAGAGCAATTAGTTTGCCTACTCCTCTCCCACTGAAGACAGAACACCAGCCTCCCACATTTCAGACAAATACAGATCACAGAGCAAAATTTCCCATGCTGATTTAAACAATAATAGTTGCATTACATTTAATTGTAGATTTCCTCCAACCATGTTAAACCATTCCCCTACTAATCCCAATGTAAGAAGAAATTAATATAGGATAAATTAAGTAGGTAAAAATATAAGTGCAAAGCATTTTTTTTAAATACTGCTATTCTGCTTCAATATTGAAAAATTATATTCAATCCACATAATTAACATCACCGTGTATTATGAGAGAGATGTCTGCCTCATTTTTAATGATCATTCTTCATATATCCTGATATTTTCTCAATAGAAGCAACAAACAATGCATTAGTGACAAATTCCCCATGCTGTGCCCCTTCAGCCCGTGGAGTTTAACTCCTCTCACATTACAGTATTTATTGAATTTCCAAGCCAAACGGTGTTCTGCTTCATAAAATTCTGACAAGTGGACTCTGCCAAGCTAATAACGGCTTCATTCTGCTGAAATAAACTTATTTCACTGCGGCAAACAAAATGACATGACCTGGAAAGGTTATTTTTAACTGGGTAATGACTCAATTCAAACCAAGACTCTCTCAGTAGATTCCTGAATACTGTTAAGACAAAATTTTTAAATGTAAATAGGTCCTAAAACCAGTTTTCTTCTCTGTTGCACTCTCTGGACATGGCTGCAGTAAGTAGCCATGTTTCAGGTCTGCGTTGTTTGATTTTCTTATTCAATAGTTCAGTAAACATGTTAAACAATGCCTAGTGAGAATACCTCAGTAGAGTGACCTGGCAAGCTGAAAAATCCATACAGGGAGGTTGTGTCCTCACATGTTATTTTTTCCCCTCTCTTTAACATTTTCTGTCTATTTCTTTGACAAAGTTACATTAAAATGGCCTTAATATACAATAAACTTGAGAAGTATTGCTGTGGGACATATTGCTTGATGTTTTAATATTTCTCCTCTCTTAATCTTACACTAATTTTGACAACACTGCTGTTACAGAGGTATGGAGAATAAAGGATTAGAGGACTAATACGACCTTTGAGAAAGGCTACATAATGGTCATTCAGTTAGTCAATGCTAGTGATATAGTATTCACGAAACACCCTTTTCAAGCTACCTATATTCTGCTACTAATAATAGGTATTTTCTGCAACCTACATTCACAGTCTAACCATCAGTTTCAGGTCAGATCTACATCAAATTTCAAATGACTGGAGACCCTAACAGAACCTTTGTAACAGCTAGAATCTTGTACAAACATGTTGTACCCTGCCAGGTCCATCTTCTGAGCACTAATAAGAGACAATCCTTGACTGCAAACAGCCAGGCTCCTTGTGAAACAGTTCACTAAAGAGCTGTAAGAACTCCTACTGCAAAGAAAAGGAGCAAACTAATGATAATTCACCAAAATTATAAGTTTCAGAGAATAAAAAATTTAAAAAAAAAGGGCAAAAAAAGAACAGGAAATCACAAGAGTAAAAGAAGGAACACTGTCATTCTTGTAAGTAATGTGGCGTGGTCTGTACTTTATCAACAGTAGTGGTGATGAAGCCAGAATTTTGAAATGGTGACTGAAATTATTTAGCATTAAGCTAGCAAAATGCAAATAGCTCTATTTATCTGGTAAATCATCTGATTTCTTCCTCATATTTTTCTTTTTCTTTTTAATAAATGCTTCAATTAATTTAAAACAAAGAACAACCAGAAAGTTTCTCAACAGACTGCTGAAGTCTCCAATCTATCAATCCAACAGTTATTTCTGATATTAACAACCCTTACCTTTACCTCTTGCCACAGAGGTGGCTGACAGTACCCTGAGCTGCATTAGGAGAAATGCTGCCAGCTGGTCAGGGGAGGTCATTCTTCCTATCTACTCATCCGTTGATTTTATACCCATCTATCTTCTCAGACTGGAAGATAAATTCCTCTATATGCTTGTTTTTTTCTAGGAAATATTGTACTTCTTACATACCAGAGATTGTATTCTATAACTTTAGGAATACTTGTTTCTGGCATCACATTAACTTCTTGAACACTTAGTTTTAAGTTTTGAAACATTCAGGTTCTCTTTATAATGTCCAGCTCTAGAAGTTGAGCGGACAAGCTTCACCTCTCACTTTTTTTTTTTTTTTTTTGGTGACAGAAAGAACAAGTAACATCTGAAAATTTAAATACCTAACCACAAACAAAGCAGAACAGGCATGATTTTAACTATTACAGAACATTGTAATCATCAGCTTTGAAAACAGCTACCCAGCTAAGCTTTAATGAGAACACGATATTGCTATGACACTATTTCCTAGTTTGTTATCCTGAAGCATAAGCTGTCACAGTCTTTACTGATGCTGATTTAAAGTAGATCTGAGAGCACTTACTCGATTACTCTTTCACAAAATGAATCTAGGAGTGTCAAGAGCATGTTATTTACTACTTGATTGACTGAACTTACAAGACTTCTAGCAAAAAGCCTGGTCTTGCTAATCATCTGTGTCTATCACTATTTTTGCTTGTTTTAAGAGACTGAGAAAAGGCAGCCAAATCATGCATCAATTTAGTTCTGTCATTAACCAAAGAATCAGATATTGGTTGTGGTTGGAAGGGACCTCTGGAAGTAATTTGGTCCAATACCCCTGCTCAAGCAGGGCCACCTAGAGTTAACTGCCCAGGACCATGTCCAGATTTTGGCTAGAGACTTTACTACCTCCCTGGCCAACCTGTGCCAGTGCTCAGTCACTCTCAAAATAAAAAAGTGTTTCCCAGTGTTCAGACAGAATCTCCACTGTTTTACTTGATGTCCAATGACAGGACTGTAGACAGTGGGTGTAAGCACAGCAGTGGTGACAATTACCTATTGTTCTGTCTCTGGACACCACTGAAAAAAAGCCTGGCCCCGTTTTCTTTACACCTTCCCATCAGGTATTTGTAGACATGAAGAAAATCCCCCAAGCCTTCTCTTTACCAGGCTGAACTGCCAGGGCTCTCAGCCTTTCCTTGTGGGAGAAGTGGCACCTACAGTAGGTGATCCCTACTGAACACAGTACTCCAGGTGTGGCCTCACCAATCCTGGTAGTCACTGGTGGTGCAACAGTAGAATCTTGAGAGCTTCAGCAGAGGAACCCTTACAAGCACCACACTGCCTCACAGTCTGAAACACTGTTTTACAGGATTTCTATGTACTGTTACGCCTGGTGTTCAGAGTTCAGAGACAACTTTCCACACACTATCAAGCTCTGAAAAAAATGAGGAATCATTTTAAGGTCTCAAAGAGAAACAATCCAGTTCAAAGTTCTGTAAAGTTAATTAGAAACAACAGCATGCATTATTTACAAATGATTCATTATTGCGTTTTGGGAACAATTCTGCTTTTTTAAATACAGGCATAATGATAAATGGTAACAAGTTTATAAAAATCAGCTTGAAATCTACTTATAAACACTGAAGTTGTTTGCAGTGTAAAAGCATTTGGAGAGCTCGTGAAATATTTAAAATCATGCTTGTGACTGAATCTAAATTTATACAGTACACGTTCAAGAGCTTTCACACAGGTGCTTAAAAGTGAAAAGTTGGCAGAAGCTTTATCTTCCTATTCAACCAACCCCTGTTTGTATTTTAATAACTGAGACTTGTTTGTGTTGTGTTTATTTCCCTACTGAAAAATGTTTCTCTAGCAGGAAAAAAACTTCTAAACTTCCTTCTGCTTTGTAACTGCTTTAAATATATTTGTAGGACACTGTTTTTTATTTTTTAGCATTTGAAAACTATAAAGGGCGTTTACTTGCCTGTAAGGCAAAATTTGAGAAGAGGGCATACAGTCTGTTTTCAGCATCAATAAAATGCACTAATAGAATATCATTCAAAAAGAACATAACAAATATGTTATTACTTAAAAAATTCTCATTGCATAGCTATGAAAACTTGATATTTTACAGAAATGGAATGAATGACCAGAAACTGAGGACAGTTTCCCAAAATTAGATTGGGAAATTAGCAGCGTATTTTTTTTTTTTTTAATTCCACTCTTAAAAGTTGCTACCTAAGAAATCACATTAACTATCTCAAATCAGATTATACTTAATGCAGAAGTATTTGAACTGTGCAAAAATACAGGGACTTTTTGTTTAATGGCAAGTGCTTCCAATGCCTATTATAACTGATTTTTCCCCAGGTATTCTTTATTTAATTTATATTCACGATTCCTTTAATGAAATTAAATTAATAGAAGCTATCCGGTATGTAACTGCTATGTAGACATATTGAAAACAAACTAGATCCTGAGTCATTGGGGTCTTCTTATCTGTAAAATCCCTTTATGTTCATATGCCCCACTATAAACTGCTAGTAACAAAGTATATTGTTCAGAAAATACTAGAAAATTTAAATTGAGAGATGGCTAAACAGACTTTCTATACTAGCTGCATGTCTTATATTCATAGATTTCAAAAGATAAGGTGCTTATGTCAGTGTGAAAATTCACAACAGTTCACCAGAATGACAGAAAAAATAACATAAGAAATATATTTTTTTAGAAAGCCCAAAACAACAGTTAAAAAGCAACAGATTTATTCACACAGTTGAAACCAAAAGCATTAAGGAAAAAATTATATGAAATTAATCCAAGCCAGAAAGCCCTAATAATGCTGTTGCTGAATGCATTGACAGAGATCACATGCCACTCAGATAGTGTATATATAGTTTAATCGACGTTATGTTAATACATTAAAACAATATAATTTTGTTTTGTGTTCATGACAAAATAAGTAGCATAAAACAACATATGAAAAGATAGATATAATTGATAAGATCCCAGTAAAATTCCACAAGAAATCTACCTTTATGTTCAATACTAAAAATAAGCAGGTGAATTAATGGTCAGTAAAATAAAGGCAGAAGCATCATGAGCAGCTCTGAAAGGACAACTTTATTGAGTAAAATCAGAGCTAAATATTGGCATGCTGCTTATATACTGCCAGAGTGACAATTAACAGAACATGTGAAAGTATGCAAATATTTGCAGGTCATAAGTAAACTGAGGTACAAGAAATACAAGAAATTGAGTGATTATCAGGAGAACACTCTGGAAAGAACATGTATCACCAAGGGAAGACACCTTCTAAAAAACATACAGGAAATCCCTTGAACTTGTGTATTTGAAAATATTCTAGACAAACAGAAAAATTTAAAATGGAAAACAATCACATGACAGTGAGGATGAAGACCAGCATAGCTAGTATTTTTTACTTTTTTTTTTTTCACCTACATAAAGCTGACTATAATGCAAATTGTCAGTTAGGGTTACCACCTCCTTTGAAATAGACTATCAGTCTTACAGTGCTGGTTATAAGATAAGGTGCTTATTAAGATCCTATCAACAGGCACAGGAGAAGTCAAAGATGATGAACAAAGCAATCAAAAAGTCAGTACTCTTCTGGTAACACAGTTTTTATATTCTTGTCCTGGTTTATCCCTTTGATTATCAATCATTCCTAATTAATAAAGGCAGTGATTTCCTTTTTGCGTGAATCATTCTTCTTCCCTTCCTTCTACTCGTTTAGTAAAAATCAGAGGACAGCTTCCCACAATGAAGGAATAGAGCAAGACAGCAAGTAAGAGAAAATAAATACAAATGTAGAATGAAGAAGTTACTAAAAGACATTAAAAGCTGGATCCAGTATACTCTCAGCAGTTGTCCTTCCTGAGACACTGGCCTCAGAAAATTAATGACTAGTAGCAATACAGTCAGACTAAGCGTAAGACCAGTTCAGAGATGTGAACCTATGAAGAGCTAACAGTGAAAATCTTTGTTAAGAAATTAAATCTGACATCTGTGCAGTTACACCCCTGCAGGCAATCAATTGGCCTGAATACATTCCAGTCATTAACTACTTAACTTAGTTAAGAAATTATATCAGAAGTGGTAACACAATCATTCCCTATTAATTAGATATGTGAGGAAACTGTGACAGCAAATAATTTTTCATAAAACTATTAGCAAATTATATCTAGGCAAACCAGTACTTCAAAGCTTCTAACCTTGTGATCTAATAGATTGATACCGTATCCTCAAAGTAAAAGGTGTAAATCACGTAATTTATGATACTTGACACAAGAATGGAAAGGGACTAGAAAAATATAATGAAAGCAACAAAATTATCACTATGCTTAGTTGATATCATCAAATGATTGCAGCTCTGTGTTCAGGGTGTTGGGTGGAAGAATGCACAAGCAGTCTTCTGTCCTTACTCCCATCTTCTTCAGAAATCCAGACTCTGTTCTTCTGACAGCTTTAAAAATGGCCAAGTATTCGCCCCTGCTATTGTACAGCTGAAGGGGTCAGCAGTGGTACCTCCTCAGCAGACCAATTTCTTAATTACAAATTTATACTAATGTTCTAAAAGCAACCAGCTCAAATTTGTGCTCTGTTCTTTTACTGTGCAGTTCTTCTATTGTTCTGGTGAATTTGTAGTAGATCATGTTGATTAGTAGTAGAATAAACCACTGTAGTATTGCAGGTCTTCTCAAGTTCAACAAGAGCAATTCTTTGAAGTTTAAAGGTATAAAAAATCCCAAGCAGCAAAAATTTAAGTAATACCAAAAGGAAAAGAAAAAAAAAAAAGGGCAAAACTAAACAAACAAACCAACAAAAAAGAGCCTATGGTATTTTCTATCTTACACAATACCATCCTAATGTGAACATTAGCATTGCATCGGTCTGCAAATATGTCAAGATTTTATTTCGTAAATGTAGAGCTAAAATTCCAGTCCACCTAATTCTCTTTAAATCTGGATAACATTAAGTGCCTTTTTTACAGGATGATACTGTTAGGACTTACAAAGGCACAGCACTGCAGTGCAGCAGGCATTCTTCAGAGCTTAATACAGGTCCTTGTGTTTTCCCTTTTATCTTCTGCCCACATAAAGTGAAAGTCGCACTATATTTCAGGCCACAATGTAGAAATTTTCCTTCATATTGACTAGATTTCACATAATTCAGAGGACAGTATTTTTTGCTCAGACCTTTCTCAGCATGATCTAATTTTCCCTGAGTGCAGCTCAATTAACATTACAACTATACTTTTTCAGATTGTTACATATCTTAATAAAGACTTCCTTTCAATTTTGCATCTTTATTAATTTTCCCAAGAGAAAAAAAGACTATAAAATTTTTCATTTTAATCTGTACTTCTCAAAATTCTTTTACCTCATCTACCTCTATTTATCTCCAGCAATACTAACTGTAAAATATAACATGAGCTAAACTCATACTTCAAAGAAAATGTAAAGTGACAAAATCATCTCTTAAAAGTTCACAAAAGGAAAAATTAAGGCCTATTATAATGGGCTCTTAATTTCTGAGGCATATGCATTAATATACATTCCCTAATTACATTAACTATGACCCTAGCGATGCCTAATTCATTCTATACAGAGCAATGAACAGGTATTCAAGATTTCACGTTACCCCTGTATTTATGTCCAGAAGTCATTATTTACTTACTATACACCACTCAAATTGTTTCTGGAGTACCTGAATTACTAATTTCCTCATGAGTACTCAATATTGCCATGTGGTACCAATTCACAAGCAATAATGTATTGTATGTCATACACCTATGTCATAGGCAATCACATCATTCTTGTTTTACACAACAGGAACTGACACCACCATCTGGATCTGGATCAGGTTCTGGAAGATCAAGGCCTGAAAAGATGTATTTCTTCTTGAATAAACTATACTGAAGAAGTTAGCAGAGGCCAAACATTCATATTCAGACCTCTCAAGGATAAGGACTTAGGAGCTTGGCCTGGAGTCAGGTTACAGGCCTGGAGGAAGTTCCATTTGTCGCTGAATCCAGTAAGACATTCTGCTTTAGGAAAAAAAGTGATGGAGGAAGGGAAAAATGTTTTATCATTTGTTCTGGCTCAGGTGTGGGTTTCTCTTAATGTTATGTTCAGTACAGGGTGCAGTGAAGTCTAATACTCCAGCATAAGGATTAGTTGCAAAATGTAAAAACAGCTTGTATTTTGCAATAATATGGGAAGGTGTCTCCAGGCTAATATTAGTCTATTACCACTGAAGCTGTATATTGAAAAACAATCTCATTAATTGGTTTTCGTACTGGAACACAAAAATCACACAGCTCGAGGAAATGCAGGCACAAAGGGTAGAAGTGTGAGCAAAACAGAGTATCTGTGGCAATGTCGATGACCAGTAGATTCCTGTTAATAAGGAAATTAAGGTTGGTATTGGAACAGGGGGTAAAGTAGTTAAATCTGTTAGTTGATCCAGCAAAGCCTTATAGCCTGGGATAAGGCCAAGGGTTTGAAGAGAGAAGCTGTCTCTCTCACTTCCTCTGCAAGGTCTCCACGGAACCAAAGCTTCTTCATTTAGCTATCCCTTCAGTATTTTTTTCTTTTTATTTGTAGGTTGTGGGCATTTTTTTTTTTTTAGTTGTTTTTCTGACATGTCTGAAAATCTAAGTATATTATTCAGAAAAGTCATTTAGCTCTTACATTACAATACCCAATAGGAGAAGACTATCATAAAAATCATGCACTAATTTCACTGTTTGACAAAATCAAAGTTAAAGGTTTTTAAATAAAGATTTCTCCATATTCACTTCTCTTCACAGTTCTTGTAAACGATTACTCATGATTTTTCTCCTTTCTACTTCAGCACACCTACTATCTAGGAAAATACTGAAAAGCAGCTTTTACATTTGGACCAATCTAAAGCCTGCTTGAATTAGGAGGAAGTTTTCCATGTACATCATCGAATGTGAATACTAACAACAACCTGTTTCTTATAAGTAATTTTAAATTAGTTCAAAAACAGGTTATCAACGTACTCAAAGTCTTGCAAGAGACCACAATAGTGTAGAATGTAAGAAATATATTACATGTTGTGCAAGTACAGATTATGGAAGCACAAGAAATACTCTGCTTTTTGGTGTTTCTGAAGAGTCATAAAAGTTTTTTTCACCCCCAGTAACTTACTTCGGGCTTAGCAATTCATAGATACATTCTGATCTACCCATCTTTCTTTAGGATCATTTAGTGCTGTCATGGTAGCTGGTAAGCACCACTACCATTAAATTTCTGTATGAAATAGGAATTTGTGTTTCTGTAATGCAAATAAAACTCATGTAATGGTAAAAATTTATAAGTACCATCAAATGAATGGGCTTAAATCAAGAAAAAGACATTTATCCAAGGAAAAACTCTATAGAATTAAACCAAACATATATAGCAGAGGGATTAAAGTAGAGGTAGTTCCCATCCTAACATCAAGTATTTTGACCTCATTATTTTGACTCGCACACCTCAAAATCTTGAAATTCATTTGAGATTGCCAATGAACCCAAAATTTTGGGAAAAAAATGCTCTTAAAATTTAAATTTTATAGGACCACATATAAAACTTCAGCAATTATAAATTATTGAACAGACAGAAAAACTATTCTTCATCATTAACTTCACATTTCTTTTTCAGAGTGTTAAGTCATTTGATAACTGGCATCTTGTAAACAGACATATGGAATACTACTAGAAAAACATGGCATAACTCACTTTGTTAAAATTAAAAAATGCTAACCAAGTAATTGTATTTATTTTACAATACATTTCCATACAACTGCAGAGTAAGTGTACTTCAACAGAGACTGTATCAAATGGAAATACAATCATAATTCCGTCACAAAATCAAGCTGAAACTAAAATGACAGAAATGTTTCTGTTAAAATATCTGATGACAATACAGAGATTTTTCCAGATTAAATTTTTTTCTCTGCACATTTACACTGCAGTTTGTTTGATAATATGAACTGCAGCACCTAACCAGTTGGTACTAATGAACATCATAATCACTATAATCAAACAAACAAAGCAACCACAAATTAGGAGAGAATTACACTACCATTTAGAAAGTACAACTATGTTCTAAATGAGTAATTTTATCTGGAGATTGTAAATGAACTTGAGGTTGCCCTGAAAGGATGATTTTTTGGATTATGTTACCTGTAAAATCACTATTTGATCCTACATATGCTACAGAAATAGTTTTCCATTTGCCACAGGCCTTAATTTTACCAACTGTATTCAGTCCACAGCCTACTTCATGCAGTCCATCTCACTGCTAAAAGGAAAAGAAAGAATCTGTTTTACTAATGCTCCAATCCTTTTTTTTCCTATATGCTAATTTATTTCAAAGGAATAGCTTACCAACTGATGTTGGGGGGGGGGGGGAGGAAGTAATAGTCACTTAGCCCAAAGATATATTGTATAAATGCATTCATTTTTACTGACTTTTTCATCATGACATTACAATAGATGTACAATATAATACTGGCATGAAACAAAATTAACAACTTGCTGTAGGTATGCAGTTTCGCTTTAGAAACTTGCAGTTATTTCAACTGAAAATGAGATATTGTCATATTCACTTACTTCTAAACATATTTTTGCAATTCACAAGTTACGTAGTATTGCCAACAATGGATACAGGAGCAAAAGGAAGTGTTTCTGACTACACCTCTGGCTAATGCCACACTTTGCTCCTAAAGGAGTTTGTGTCTCTGTTCTAAGGAAAAGAAAGAAAGCTTGTTATGACTCAAAACATTCTCTTATAACTACTTTTTAAGCTCATGTCCACTTAATGGAAAAATGCTTCTATTGCAGGATTATTTTGGGGAGGTAAATGGCAGAAATAGCAAAGAAGGTGGGTGAGATGGGAACAACATAATTATCACCACATAAATTCTAACAGATTTATTCTTTTACATTCATGAAATTCAAGCAGATAGAAAGGTGTAGTCAGTGAGCAGAAAAACTAAAGATTTGATGCTGTAAAATGATCTATTTCAAATGTGCCAATGTTTGTTTTATTATCAGTTGTAATCTGCTAATTTGTTATGACAGATGTAAGTCACAAGCTAAGACATCTTTCTTAAAACAACAGTTGTGGGCCTTTAGTATTCATGAGGAACATCGAGGTTATCGTCCAGCTCAAATAGGAAAAGAGCGCTTCCATCAGCAGATGTCAAAACAGATAAGCAGAGATTTGACGTGCACTTGTAGAACTATCCCCTGCTATCAGTGCTGCAATGAGAGCTTTATGGTGAGAATGGCAATTAATTTAATCATGCTTTGTGCTCCAAGTATTGCTCAACTGAATATGATAAACATATGTCTTTCTGCCATGCAGTAGGTGTTTATTGCTGTAATGTTATTTGTATAATGATCCAACTAGTACATGTGCAGATTCTTTTCCTTCTGTGTAGGTATATCCATATTCCATTTAAACACACTACCATAAAATTTTCCAGTGAAAGTATATATTTTTAACTGATGTGATAGACGTGACAAGAGAAAAAAAGATGGGAATACACTACAATGAAAAAACACTCACTTGCCCTGTAGTAAGTTGGAGACATCTAATAACACAGATTTTCTATGGTTTCATGATGTCTGCAACAAATAGTTGTCTTTATGTAAACTGCTTTTTAAAACAAATGGGCATTGCAAAGGCACCTATTCCGATCTTTCCAGTATCTGATAGGGTAGCACACTAGTAAAAATCAGATTATTAGTAAGTACAGTAAAATATACTGATGCTGTGTAGAT
This sequence comes from Tyto alba, assembly GCF_018691265.1. Lineage (NCBI taxonomy): Eukaryota > Metazoa > Chordata > Aves > Strigiformes > Tytonidae > Tyto > Tyto alba. The sequence goes on from NW_024881318.1 coordinate 35,812,533, forward strand.
AACACAGGTGCAAGGACAACACCCAGAAGAAAAAGATAACCTGACAAAATACAAGGGAAAAAAACAAAGCCTAGGTGCAGGTAGACAAAAGCCTTCAATGATTTCTTCCCAAATGTAAAAGGCCCTGTGACGGCAGGAGGGAGAGAGGGATGAAAGCAGGGAGGAAGAATTATTTATATTTAAGATTATACAGAATCATTTAGTTTGGCCTGATTCCCTGTTAAATCAGATCTTTCTTTTATATGTGTTGGCCACTACCTCTCACTTGTATTTCTTTTAGACATGTTCTAGATCTCCTTGAGTATCTTGATAACAACTAGTTCCACTAAAATTATTATTGGTTCCTTGTAGATTTTCTTCTAATTATCTGTACAGAGACAGTGATACCGCCACAACAACCACAGCTGTTCTTTATTAGCCTTTTAATACACTTTACAACTTCCCCTAGGCCTGTGTGAGCAAAGGAATTTCCCCACGAATTCCCCAAAGGACAACTGGCATACAGTATCTTTTGGGTCTTGTGTTCCTTGAAGTATCAAGACTTCTCACTGTTTACCACTATGAGTTTTAGAAAATATCCCTAAAAGTGACTTTAAAAAATAATCTCAACAGCTTTTGAAAGTGTTAGATTTCTCAAATTCTCAATTAAACAATTACAAATATCTTAATTATATCAGTTTTCAAATAGAAGTTACTTAAACAATAAATAGAAACACAGTCAAAATAAACAGCACTATGTTCTCTGCAAGCAAATAAACCAGTAGTTCTGAAAGGAAGAGGAATTATAAAGCCACAATTCCCATGCCTTTCATTAGTAAAAAGTTTCCTTACCTGTGGATTGTCTGATGTCTAACAGAATAACTGCCTTTTCCTCTGCAGGGCACAGACACTGGTCTCTCTCCTCCACTGACACAAAACCTAAGCATCTTTAAGACTTGTACCATTAAGAATAAAAATGACTAACAGGATCAAAAGTTACCAACGTGGAGTAGAGAATATGGATACAAAGAGCAATTTTGCTAGCTTCATTTAAGAAACTTCAACAAAAATTAAAATGGCATTTCTATCATTATACAGAGGAATTAAACTTTTAACCTATTTTTGCTATGAGAATAAAATTCTGTCTCAGAAAACTTTTATTAAAATTAGGGTTTGAGAAAGACAGAAAGGCACTTTGTTTCACAACACACACACTATTTATTGACAGGAATTACCCTTCATGTAAGTCCGACTACAAAAACAATTATTTCATTATCTTTATTTAAAACCTACATGGATAGAAAATGTGAAAAATTACATCCATATTCATCATTGTTAATTACGATTAGCAAGCTTTGCTACTGTTTTTTTATATAATATTATATAAAGAACTATTTGACTGTTTTTGACTAGGAACTTCCCCACCATGGTACTTAGATAACTTGATATATCTTTTCTGTTCCAAACTGCACTATTAATGGAGCTGACATTCACCCTTTAACAAAGGATATTTGTATACTAAGCCTCAGGGTTTACCACGATCAAGAATACTAAACAAGATCTGTCGCTCTTTTAATCAAAGCACTGCACCAAACTGTTCAACTTGCTATTTAATATTTCAGGCTTTCCTGGACAGTAACATGCATAATATAAATTATTTACAAATGGATATATAACTGAAGAGAAAAAGCAGGAAGTCAAAGTAGCTGCCAGAGACATTTTTAATACAGTACAATAGTTGGTCTAGTCCTAGTTTATTTGTTACGTTTCGAAAAATAAAGGTCTTGCTGAGTTTCCTATCATCAGTCTATAGTGGAGAATGGAAATGGTTCAGCACCACAAAGAAAAAGAAGAGCAGTGCAGTCTTTTGATTGCAGAGGATAATCTATAAACACAAGAAACAAAGTTGACCCTCGATGTGATCTCTGTTCACCTCTGACAAGGGATGGCAATCTAGAGATACCGTTATAGGGTACAAAATAGCTCTTAGGGAAGGTTCCTAAAGGAAATCATTCTTCTATTCAGCCGTGTTGCTATAGAAACAGAACCAATCAAGCCTGTTCACAAAGGCTTTTATGTCAACTTCTGTTAGCAAACTCATACAAAAAGTGGAACTCAAACTAAATTAACATGACAGTCATTAAGCTATTAAGATAGGAAAAAGAAGAAAATAATTTACAAACAAATGTATCCAATCTTGCCTCTTAAATACACAGCTTTTAACGTGTAAATCAGATTATTCCAAGGGTTTACTGCCCACTGCTATACTTCACTTTCTTCATGTAATCCAAGAGGACGTAATTTATACAGAATGTTGTCACCAAATTCACTGAGTCAGAAACTATACATATTTTCTCCTGTTTCCTCCTCCCAACCATTAAAGCAAGGTTGTATAATATCCCAACATCTTTGAAAACTTAATTCCTTCACAATGCATCTTTCATTAAAAGACTTCAGCTAAAAAAATACACTTACTGAGGAAGTTTACATCTACTCCAACACATTCTTAAAGTATCGATTCTGCAGAAAACTCACAGCAACTCCTACCACTATATAAATTAAAAAGGCACTTAATGAAAATGGATTTCCAAATTACAACATGGCAAATTCCCCATAACTCCCCATTTACTGTACAAAAGATATTATGGGAAGCAGAATCTGGATCTTGGTATCTAACATCAGAGATGAGTTTTTTGTCTGTTGCATTTTTGGATGATGATTAAAAGTCTACTTTTAAGTTAAAAGTAAGATTAGAAGACTACTACTAAATTTCAGGTTTCATGTTGCTATACAGACTACTACACATTAAAGGAGAGGATTTCTAAATACAGACAAGAATCTCTGTCTCCTTTAAACTGCTAATCCCATCTAGTTGTCTAGTCCTACTTTGACTCAAAACATACTAGAGAACTATTTCAGTTCAGGTCTATTCAAGAACAAACTACATTTACACTATGCAAACACAGTCCAGGATTTCCCTTTCCATTCCCTTCACCTAATCCAAAAAGTTTTCACGGTTATCACCATGAGTAGCATACCAAAAGAGAGACTTCAGGCATGTCCTAAATTCTGTTTTTAACCACAAAAAATTAATTAATTTTTGGAAATTAACTTAATTAGTTAATTTTTTGAAATTAACTTTATTTCTTTTCTTTTGAGATATAAAAGACTGAGTTCATGCTCCTGGTCTCATTCAGACAAAGAATCCACACACCAAATGAATGCCCTGCTCCCAGTAGGCAAAGGCTCTTCACACTGGGAAGTTTTATGAAAAACTTTTAGAATTACTGATTTAGTCTTTGTATTTCATTTCTGAAATGTCCAAAAATCCCCACCAAAACACCAATATAAAGACAATATTCCCATTCTTCAGCAGTACTTAGAAATACAAGGAATCTCCTGGATCATTTAAAATTTATAAAACACTGGGGGCTCTTTTTTTTTTTCAGAATTTTTTTAGTGTTTTTTGTTTGTGTGTTTTTTTCCAGAAAACACCAGAAAAAAATAAGGTTTGGCAGTTAAAAAGCAATTTTAAAAGTAGGTTTGATAATGTGTTGCTCTTCACAAAGACTCAATTCAAGCAAAAGTCAACAGACTTTGTAATCTGTAGATGGTTTGCAGTGATTTCCATGTTTATACATTAATTCTGTAAATTATAGTTTGCTGTTTCTGACTTTAAAACAAGTTATCAAACATCCTGCTTAAATTTTAAGAAGGATGAACCTACTAATTCCACTGCTAAGGGTGCTGTACAGAACATCTGGAATTATAAACATGTTTTACATTATTAAAGCTCCAAAACCCCCAAAACACCAAGAAAGCTATCCTCGGGTCATGTGTCCTTTTCTTGTCGGCAAGATTGAGCTCAGATTTTGCAGTTTATACTAAAGCCTCAGCTCTATATCAAAAACTGACAGCTTGAGTCTCAGTGACCCCCACAGTCCAAAATACTTTGCTTAACCACTCCAGGAAGTAAAAAGATGAGGCTTTGAATTCAACTACATTTTTTCAACTTAAAATGTATTTATCTAATTTTATAAATAACATGGTAATTTACAAATGATGTAAAAGGAATAGAGGTAGGGTCCTCTGCCCCAAAGTTTACAAAATTATGGGTAAATTAGAGCTCATACTATGATATCCTTTATTATTATAACAAAAAAAAAAAAATCTAACCTCATACAATCAAGATAACTCTGATCCCCAAATAAAGTCTACCAATGACTGAATTACTCAGGGAGCTCCCCAGCCCCCTAGTAAATGTTCTCAGAACAGTGTTTTTTCTATAACTCCCACTATGGGAGTAGGTTTCTCCTGGAAAACGAGCAGATCTCCTTCCTTTACACAAGTAATGGTTTCCTTGTAATTACTCCCTTTCCCATTCTGCTTTTCCCTGCCTTATGGTAGTCTTTGACTTACCAACACCTTTCAAATTGTAAACTGGCCAGCACTCAAAAGCTTTTCCTTTGCTATTTCAAATTTGGTTAACTATTCAGTTGTAAAGACATATGCAGAAATACATGCTGATTTTGATGATGTATGTACTTTGGATGAAACAGAAATTGTTTTAGCAATTAAAATAAGTTCACCTAGCCCTGGACTACACTCAGTGATAATATAAATACCTAGCTTTTCCTTCATTCTTTTCTACCAAATTCCTGCTCCTGACACAAAAAGAAGAAAGTAATGAGAAGCTTTTTCCATCACAAAGTATATACTGCTGCCTAATAATAGTTCGCCATTAAAATTTATAATTAAATATATTGAAGACATTTGAAACAGTTCACATTTGATTTTCAGAAGAGTGATTTAGGAATCATACAGAATCAAAGATACACATACAAATATTCTGATGACAGCATAAAAGACATGTATGAGACTGCACAGAGGAAAGAAGAGTACTTGCAGGTCGCAATTTCTGAATAGGAGAACATCTAATGGTCTCTGAGACCCAGGAATAATTTGGTTGTTTGGAATAGAAGGGTACAACTGTTCTGTAGATTATCAGACAGTATTTGTAAATGTCATCAATAATTTAAAAAAATACTGAGAATAACTTTCAAATTGTATTATGTTTAAATATTTCAAATAAGCAGAGCTATGCAAAGAGGAAGATCTTTTAGCCCAAGGAACATTTTCATGGAATTGCAATCTCACCTGAACACTTTGTATGCATGAGTGGCAGGAAGGAAGAGCATCAGCTTTTTTTGCTTTCGAGTCTGTGTGAACAGGAATTATTTATGGTTTGGAACTTCAATTCTTTTCAGATTGTACAAGGTTTCATTTGTCAGCAAAACATCCATTTAAATTGTGTTCTTAATGGTCATCTGCTCTAGCAGCTAAGCAAGCAGCTATACTTTGTTGGAAAACACTGTCCCCAAAACTCTGTTCTAATGAGGTTAATTAATCTAAAACCTCTGAGGACTGTGACGTCTCTCTGGGGTTTTAGTTCTATGTTTCTTAATCACTTGCAGTAAAAAGAAATCTGAGGACTGGGTCCCATTCCTCTATGATTCACAGAACTGGAATTAATCAGTTACCTTACTTTTCACTTGTTTTTGTAAGAAACAAAAGTGGGTGGACCGTTATTTCTCTAATGTAGCTTTAATTTTGTTCCTTTTTAAAATTATACACTTTGGAAACAGGTTTGTCAAACACTTGCCCCTAACAACTAAGCCAAATTTCTTTTGATGTGGCAGAAATATTCCACTCAAGTATTATATTTGCCTTTATTCAGATGACAATGCCTAAAACCTAAACTGACTGGATCCTATGATATTTTTTCAAAAATTATCACTAATGATAATGTAAAAAACGAAGAACTCTGGAATAACCTGTTATACTTGTGGGAGTATTTTATTTCATTATGTACAGTACTGAGATAAAACATGCTAACAAATGTTGCCAGTGAAAACCTTTTCAGAGTTTTTATGTCTTCTGACACAAAAGTCAGAGAAGCTTTTCTTTTGGGGCCTTTGTCTTTATGGATGAGATTAGATATTTTTTGTTAGACGAGCTAAAACCTGCTAGCTGACTGCCTGAATCTTCTTTTTCTTTTCTTTAATGCCAAATTTTTCCAAACCCCTAAGTCTTCTGTTACAATAAAGACTTCTGAAACAGATCTGGATATAGCAGCTAACATTTCAGATACTTCTCTAGCCTACACACTTCATAATTTCTTCTCATTTATCTAAACTACAGCTGACATTTACATGGATAAAGTAGCATGTGGCTACAAACTTGCTCAGTCATTTCTTTGTAAGTAATACCAGCTGTAAAGCTGGTTTACTACATTTGTTAACACCTTTTTAGTTTGTCCTTTTCAGGTAAAAATCCACCCAGAAGTGCCATGCTAAAAATCAATTATCTGTGACACAAAGGTTGGACTGAAAAAATGAAGTGTAGGGCTGAATGCTCTTCCTCCTAGAGGTTTCCCCATCTTCAGGACTGAGAAGTCCAAAGCTTCAGACACCAATAGAATACATTTGAGGAACAGTACATTGATAAAATATTGTCAGATACACAAACTGCCTTCTTTCTCACCCTTTGCTCTTAGGTATCCTCAGAGTTATCAACTAATCCAAGTTTTGAGTAACTGTCCTGAATCTCAGAGATAGTTTCTTTTAACAAACAATGTCAGAATTTCTGTTTCTTTTACTAAACCGTGTTCCCATTTGCTGGGAAGTTTGCTGGGTATTTTTGGTTGGTTGGTTTTTTAATCATTAACAAAGCAGAAGAACCAGGTTATGTTTTTGAGCTAGAGTAATATTTACCTCAAAACACATCAATGATAAAATAGGTGTTACTTGGATGGTCAAACTGGCCCATTTTTTCTCTCTTCCACAAGGATGTCTTTATTCCCTTTACCTGCTGACTGATCATGAGAATAATGACATATCTGTGAAAATCATTTGTGTAGTTGGAGGAGAAGTAAGCCAGCATTTCCTGCTTCTGTTTCTGAAGGAACACTGACAAGCAGCAGGAAAGATGGAAATTCAGCTTTTAAATCAAACAAGCTCAGATATTGCAATGCAAGACAGAAATCCTACTAGGATTAACAATATGTGTCTGAGTTACAGCAAACCTTCTGTCAGCTCCTCTTGGACCATTATTCTAAATTTCCTATCTCGTGCTCTACAAAAATAACGTCCCAATTCAAGGTTAGGTTCACTCATTATTGTACCACCTCTGCCTGGGATGGAGAGACGGAGTTTCTTCACAGACCATACAGTGCTATGATTTGGACCTGTGACTAGAACAGTACTTGTAACACACTTGTGGTCTGGCTGTTGCCAAGCCACACTCGCACAGCAACAAGACTTTCTCTTTTCTGCACTCTGCCCTGCAGCAGGTAGGCCACCCTGACCAAGAGGCTGGGAGGGAACACAGCAGAGACATCTTACCTCAACTGATTAAAGGGATACTCCATGCCATATAACATCATACTCAGCAACAAAAATTGAGAGGAGGGTTTTTGGGGGAGAGGTAGTCATTGCTCGAAGACTGGCTGGACATCAGTATTCCTGTGGAAGGTGGTGCTTTACTGTCTTTGCATCGCTTGTTCTGGTTCTTTCTTCCTATTTCCTTCACTTATTAAACTCTCTTTACTTTGACACAAGAGTTTTCTTTCATTCTTCCTGTTCTCTCCCCCAGATTACTAGTAGGGTAGAGGAGTGAGAAAGTGGCTGTTTGATGCTTAGCTGCTGGCTGGGTTCAACAACCATCAACCCACTTCCTTTATAAAGTCCAATAAAAGTTCACAAGGGGGAAAAAAAAATCAAACAAAAAACAACCCAAACCAAACCAACAAACCAAAACTGTGCACTCTTCAGAAATTAAAAAAACTATCACTGTAAAATGTATTTTTTTGATTCATTGTTTATTGAAGGCAAGAGTTTTCCATGAAAGCTGAAAGAAATAACTCAAGGTAGAAGTGCATGTTCTTCTATGCAAAATAACTACATTAAGTGAACTAAGACTTTGGAAATGAGTGGCTCTAGATCCCATTTGGCTGAATATGACAAGGCAGATATCAGAATATACATAATCAGCCTAACAGTAAGTTATTTGCTAGAAATGAAGAACCTTACGGAGTCTGCTTTCTAATACCACACAAGATCCCATCAATATAAGTATACAGCTGCACTGTAATGCAAATACTCCTTAGATCTTCTCCTTTATTCCATGACAGAAAATAAAAAAAACTGTAGCTAAATTATCTGTAATGATGCATTTCATCAACACAGTTGGACTTTGTTACTGACAGTGAGACTGTGTGAGTGAATTGTGAAGATGGACACTTCAGGAAAAGCACTGCTGATTCAAAGGAAGAAAAGAAAAATTTAGTTCATAAGGTCTTTGTATATACAAAGGGTTTCTAGAGAAAGCAAATGAAAGCAAAGATTTAATCAAAATTGAAAGAAATATATATGATGTGGAAGCATTAAACATCTTCTGTGAGTTCTCTATTGCAAAGAAAGCTAAGGAAGTAAGGAAATGACCATGATTTTAATATATATATTATTTCTGCTCCCAAAGCTATTATCATTTATTCACATCACAAATCAATTTTCAGGAACAGTTATACTCCTTTCCAAACCAAATCATAAATGTAACCCTATTTCTCAAAACTCTTCTCTGAATGAAGACTTCATGCAAACAATTAGTGCTTTTGAGTACATAATGACTTTCTTGCATATTTTCATGAACCAGACAACATATTAACCAACATGCTTGAAAGCAGTGCCATGTATACTACATAATTAAATGTATGAAAAGATGCAGAGGCTACAAATTACTTTCAAATCCCAGCTAGTTGACAAATATTTTGATTCCCAAATTAATCCCAAAACAAAGATGCCATTGGTTGCAAACTAGAAACCAGAATCTCAAGTAACTGATGCACTTGAAAGAAGACTGTAAGTATTTGAAAAAAAAAAAAATTTAATTAGAGATAGTATCTCACAATTTCTTAGATGTTGGACCACAGAACAAAGAACAGAAAAATTTATTTCCTGAATGTTGAAGCAATAGTTAATAATTCAAACTGATTGTGAAAAGCTGACAGAATATGCCCTATATGTTTGCCATGAACTATGTAGAAGTATGAATATTTTAATGAACCACCAGAAAATATGCGATAAATAGCATTGAAAAGGAACATCAGAAACTAATCAAATTACTACAAAACAACAAAATACTTTAATGTGATTTCTAAAGCTTCTTGTAAAAATTAAGATTCTTTAAACAGCTGATAGAGATGAAACTCTGGCTTTTTAATGAAAAAAATCCACAGTGTAAAGCTGCTTCTTTAGAATTAATGCAACTGAATACAATCAGATTTCCAAGGAAACTAAGACATACATTATTTCATTATTTAAAATGAAAAAAGTTGGCTTCCTTATTTATTTGGGATTCCAGAAGTGGAAATATATATGTCACCAACTAATAGCTAACAAATATATTTTAGATTGTGCCCACTGCCTCTGGTCTTGTCACTGGGCATCACCAGAAAGCGCCTGGCTCCATCACCTTTGCAACCCTGCCTTCAGGTGTTTATATACACTGGTAAGATCCTCCTCAGCCTTCTCTTCTCCAGGCTGAACAATACCAGCTCTCTCAGTCTTTTCTCATGAGAGATGCTCCAGCCCCTGTACCATCTTACTGGTCCTTTGCTGGATTCTCTCCAGTATGTCCCTGTCTCTCTTGCACTGAAGATCTTGGAACTGGACAGAGTGCTCCATGTGTGGCCAGTGCTGAAGAGATGGGAAGGATCACCTTCCTTGAGCTGCTTGCAGCCCTTCTTCTCCAGGTACCAGACTCTGCAATTCCTTTTTTGAACTACATTAGGCTCTTCTTGGCCCTTTTCTTCCACCTACTGAAGTCCCTCTGAATATTAGCACGACCCTCTGGCTATCAGCCGCTCCTGACAGTTTTTTGTACCATCAGCAAACTTGCCACAGGCACATTCTGCCCTAACGTCCAGCTCATTAATGAAGATATCAAATAGGCCTGGATCCTGTATTCACTCTGGGGTACACTGCTAGTCACTGGCCTCCAACTAGACTTTATGTCACCAAATACTACTCTCTGGCTCCAGTCACTTAGCCCATTTTCAAGCCACCTCCCTGTCTGCTCATCCAACCCATATTTTTTCAGCCTCTCTACAAAGATCTTTTGGAAGACAGTGTTAAAGACCTTCCTGTAGTCAAGGTCGACAATATCCACTGCTCTGCTCTCATCTACCAAGCCTGTCATCATAGAAAGTATCAGGCTGGTCAATCATGACTTCTCAATGCTGACTATTTCTGGTCACCTTTTTGTTCTTCACATGCTTGGAAATGGTTCCCTGAATTAGTTGCTCCATCAGCTTTGAAGGGATTGAGGTGAGGTCTGAGTGGCCTGTAGTTCCCCAAGTCTTCCTCCTTCCTGCCGTTCCTGAGGATAAGAGTGACATCTGCATACCTCCAGTCTTCAGGCATATTTCTCAATCACCATGACAATTCAAAAACTGTTAGAAGTAGCCTATCAATTACATTAGCCAGCTCCCTCAGCACCTGTGAATACAACAGCACCCATGAACTTACGTATGTACAGTTTGTTTAGCTATTCTCTAACCTGATCCTCTTCCATCAAGGGTAAGTCTTCCTTAGTTCAGACTTTCCAACTGATCTCTTGGGCCTGGAATTCTTGAAGGCTGGTTTTACTAGTAAAGACTGAGGTGAAGAAGGCATTCAGTACCTTAGACTCTTCTATGCTGTGTGTCACCAGGGCCCATTCCCCAATCAGCAGCAGGCCCACATTTCCACTAGTCTTCCTTTTGCTGTCCTTCTTGTTGCTCTCGAGATCCCTCACCAGATTCAATTCCAGTTGCATTTTGGCTTTCTGAACTGTGTTTCTTCATGCTTAGACAGTGTGTTTGTATTCCTCCAAGGCTATCTGTCCTTGCTTCCACTTTCTGTACACCTGCTTATGTTCAAGTTTTGCCAGAAACACCTTGTTCATCCATGCAGGCCCATCAGTTTTAACCATAAATCATTTATGTGAATCTTTCATGAATGGTTGTGTTGCTTTGTTTGTTGCTAATGAAATTCTAAAACAATGTGGGTAGACATTGCACTTCACATTTTTCAAAAACATCCTCCTCTTCTTCAGGAAAGATAGCACAAACAACAGTTTATGACTAGTTCATAAAACTTCAAACATTTATCTACTATATGTCGTATTAAAATGTATTTGTCTTCTTGATAAAAAGATGGTGTGTTAATTTGTTTTTTCATCAGCTAGCATACAGTCAAAGGTAATTTTCTTCCTGATTTTCATACTTACATCTTTTAAGTTTCTAAAGCTTGACCTGGGAAGCTGATCAGTCCTCCATCAAGCTAAGTTATTTTACTCATTTTACACTAAGTTATGGAAAAAAAGGTAAGATGTGGTTGTCATGTTCTGTCTTGGTTACAAGATGCATAACAGCTTACTTTACAGCATAATTAGCACAATCATTGAAGGCTGTCAGCAGGGAAGGTAATGTAGGATAAAATTTCTTCTGCTAAAAACTTTCACATTAATTATATATGTTTAACTGATACAGCACTGGTTTACATCACCAAACCACCTGTCATCTGTGAACGTATAGGAGCTTTACACAAACACTTGTTCGTAGCATATTACAATTTAGATAAATGGAAGTATAAGCAGACATGGGTGTTTCAACATTTGTCATAGAATCATAGAATACCAGGTTGGAAGGGACCTCAAGGATTATCTGGTTCAACCTTTCTTGTCAAAAGCACCGTCTAGACAAGATGGCCCAGCACCCTGAGCAGCTGTATCTTGAAAATGTCCAATGGTGGGGAATCCAACACTTCCCTGAAGAGATTATTCCAATGGCTGACTCTTCTCATTGTGAAAAATTTTCCTCGTGTCCAATGGGAATCTCCCCAGGAGTAACTTGTACCCATTATTACTCATCTTTTCCATGTGACTCCTTGCAAAAACAGTCTCCATTTTCTTCATTGCCACCCTTTAAATACTGGAGCATGGTGATAAGGTCTCCCCTAGGCCACCTCTTCCCAAGGCTGAACAAACCAAATTCTCTCAGCCTTTTCTCATATGGCAGGCTTCCCAGTCCCTTGATCATATTTGTGGCCCTTCTTTCTCTGAACCCTCTCCAACTCACCTACATCTTTTTTGTATAGTGGGGACCAAAACTGAAGACAGTATTCCTGGTGTGCCCTGACAAGCACTGAGTAGTGTGGGAGAATGACTTCTCAATATCTGCTGGTGATGTCCTTGATGCAATCCAGCATCCTGTTGGCTTTCTTTCCCGCTGCATCACACTTCAGACTGAGCTAGCTGTTCACAAAGACTCCCAGGTCCCTTTCCACAGAGCTGTTCCCCAGCCAGGTAGATCTCAGCCTGTGCTGCACTCCTGGATTATGTTTTCCCAGGTGTAAGACCTTACACTTGGCCTTGCTGAACTTCGTAAGGTTCTTGTTAGCCCACTCTTGCAGCCTATCCAAGTCTTCCTACAGGGTGGCTTGCCCTTCTGAAGCGTTGACTTCTCCATTCAGTTTGGTATCGTCAGCAAACTTCATCAGGATACACTTGATCCCATAATCCAGATCACTTATGAAGATACTAAACAGCATTGGGCTCAGCATCAGTCCCTGGGGGCCTCGCTTTTGACAGGTTGCCAGTTTGAAAAAGAGACACTCATCATTACCCTCCGGGTGCAGCCTGTCAGCCAGCTCCCCACCCATCGCACAGACCACTTGTCTAGACTCATCAGTTTCTCTAGGAGGAGGCTGTGGAGAACCCTATCAAAAGCCTTACTATATTTACCAGAAAGATTTACCAGATCTTCTACTGATTAGTCTGTTATATCTATGTTCTAAGTGTAAAGTTTTACCTAGTTTTACCTAGCTGGACAAACAAATACTGCCTAGCTCCTGAACCTTTCTACTCATTTATTTACAGGATGTAGAAAATGCTGATATTCCTTTCTACTTGAACAACTGCTATGTTTATATTTATTCTAGATCTACTGTAGTATTATAAAAATACTGCTGGACTGCTAGCATGCTTTTATCTCCCTATAATTAGGTGGAAGTTTGCCTAAGAGACTAGTCTGACATTTTATCTTCAATTTCTGATCATCTGAGTTGTTGCAAATCACTATTTCTAAGACTTCAGAAACAATCTTTGCAGAACACAAAATGCCACATCTAAGAAGGGCTAAGATATCTTGCCTACATTAATATTTTTAAAAGAGACTACACTTACCAGCACAGGAAGTTGCTGAGAACTGATTTACTTCTTTTTAATTAAGAGTTTTGATGAACAATAGCAGTAATTTATTTTTAAAACTTTTTTTTTTAATTCACTATTTTTAAAAGAAACTAGCCTAATACTTAAGTATTAGAATAAAACATATAAAATTTTATTCTGACTTCTTTATAATTTGAGGAAATGTAACTTACATTCTATATTAATATCATTCTGATAACTGTATAAACAAGTGGAAGTCTGAAAATTCAAAACTGTAATGTCCCACTTTGAATTAAAATTATCTATTTGCTCACCGATATAAAAAGGAAGTAATTCCCATCACTCATTTCTACCACTCTCATTTCATTATTCTGTGGAATCCTGTGCAGTATTTGAGCAACTGCTAACAACATTTGACCTCCTTCATCAGGAGTACAAAGCCTATTATTTTTCAAACTATGAAACAATATAAAAAACACAGTTGAAAATTATTTCAATCGTGATGATTGATTCCTTTGTTATATATCTAGTGTAAATTTTCAATTCAGTTCCTTTTCACAAAGACAACAAATTTTCAAATTGAACTTCCTTAAAACATATCCTAGTTCTAGAAAAACAGTATACACTTTTTAAAGAGCTTACAATACTTTGATCACTGGAAGGTTTAGTGTAATACTGCTGATTCAAAGGAAACTCAAAAGTGGTCTTGTATAAAGGATGTCTTTACCACAGTAATTCAGCATTGTGCTCTATCACATTTTACTATGTACTAAAGTTGCAGCCCTTAAATTGACTCAAACTTTAATACAAAAGATTATGAGCTAGACCCTTTCAGACAGCACTTCAAAAGAAAGCAGTTAACGTGTAACTTGAATCCTGATGAATATGAAAAATGAAGATGTTCACTGAGTCTCTGATAAACAGCACAAGAGAGAACGGAGGTGGCACAGCTCCATATTTATCCTCTTGAGTAATAATGTAAGAGATCAAAATCTCATTCCTGAGAATAATCACATTGTTATCGTAACACTGTCATCAGAAAAAGCATCAATATTTTATGTTCTCTGCTATAAGACATCTATGCTTTCTTAATACTTTTGGTCATTTTCTCATATATGTATATTCTCCAGGAAATAAATGTACATTTTTAAATTCCGTGTCTTGTCCATGATACTAAAACATAGTTAAGGCAAACAAAATATAATTACTGTGATGAAAGTCCAATTAATTACAAATAAAAACGGTCTCCTTGTGTGTGTAACCACATTATGAAGTCTTAAACAACTTCTTCAGGTCTTACTCAGAAGCCCAGAACTATTTAAAACATTCAGACAGTCATTCTCAAAATTCAGTAGTGAAGGAGATCTTATGACATTATATTTTTGAAGTAACACCATGGAGGAAAAAAAAACCTAGAAAATTACTGTAACACTGAGTTCCTCCAAGTCCAGAGCTGATCACAAATGTCAATGTCAGGGCACTGAGAAACCTCCCATCCCCCTGTTATTTTCACCTCTACTTTAGGATTTCAAGAGGGTACTCATTAGCACTTAGTTTCTGTAACCTTAACTAGCAAAATAAATTTCAAAAATTATGCCAGAACTAAATTACTGCAATGTAAAAAGAAAATACTTCCTCACTGCTGGAAGGGTAGAGGGCCATTTATTCATTCCTGTCCATGTACTCTGTTATATAATTACAGTATCTTGAATAATAAATAGAAGAGTGAATGAAAATCTTCATATACTTCTATATACATATTTACATATGCAAGGTAGGCAGTAAACAAAGGTAAAATATAGTCTGTTTACTTGAAATTCTGCTAGCAACAGCACATGTCGGAGATATGGTACCACTCTGGAAAAGCCTAAAATGCCACCATAAATCCTCCAAAGCTCCTACAGAAATTGCCATTGAAATGCCTCAGAATACTAGGAAACAGAAAACAGGGCTCCTTATGTAATAAAGAATTAACAAAACAAAACAGTTCTCTGCTGTCAAATGGTATAATAATATATGAAGGCTGAATATTCTCCAAAGAATTCCATTCTGTCTGTAAATAGATATATCCCTGAATCTTGTCTCTTTCCCCTCAGCAACACATTCTAATGTCAATCAAAAATATTTCTCTATATCTGGAAAACATTTCAAATACTCTATAATAAGCATAAACATGCCTAGTACTTTAGTGTATGCTTTTACAGTTAGCTGAAATGTCAGTTGTTTGAGGCTGCTCAGTGGCATGTATGATCACTAGCGTATCTTCTTGGAAGAAAAGATTAATTGTAAGGGTATCTGGTCAAAGGCCCACCGTAAATTTAACTTACCGCATGGTTCTACAATCTTCTGCTACATGGAAACCACATATACAAGGTTTTGTCAATGGCACTTACTGCCCATGTAACATCATTGAACAATTCATGTGCCCTTTGTCCATGAGCATCACTCACAGGACATACTCTAATGTTACAAGTCCTAGAACAGTTTTAAGTATTGAACATTTAAATAATGAAATGCACAACCTGCTTTGTCACTGACCTCATACTACTGTCCATGAAAATGTGGAACTTACTAATATTATAGTTACTTGATAATGCAGACAGGAAACACACAATAATTTTATTAATAACTGCATCATGCATTCAAAGTCAAATAAATCTCCAGAAAAAGAACACAGATAAGTTCCTAGCTTTCAACAAACATGGACATTACCCATGCCTCACCCATACTAGCCTCAAGATCACATTACAGACTGTTACCTGTGTCCTAATATACTGGGAACCTAACTTGCACATTGGATCAAGAATATAATACCAACCAGGTTGTTCTAAGATTTCCTAAAATACAATTTAAAAGAGCTTCAGTATATTTACACAAATTTTAGGAAACCATTTTTATTAGATCTATGCTGGCATGTTTTGCATATGCTTAATTGACTTTTTTTTTTTTATTTATTTCCTTTTGCATATAAAAGAATATCCAGTTACTTCTGTTCTATTTAAACATGTCTGGGATACACAATAAGAACTTTTCTGGGTGTGTCCTTACATATTAGAAGGCAAAAGCTCAGACATTTGCTAGAATTCCTGCAACTACTGTTAAAAGAATTTATTACACATTGTACTATTCTCAAGCAACAACTTGAATCTGTAGGTCTCATCTACTTCAAAGGCACCTCCATTTGAACTGTATCCCCACTTTACAGATGAGAAAACTGAAGCACTGAAAGAAGAAAATGGTCCAGAATTTTTCAACAGGTCCATTTTCTGTATCTGCAACTATCAGAAGATACCAATAATGTCACACAAAAACACTGGTTTAGCTATACACGGCCAGCCGATCTTTGATACACAAAAGACAGCCTCTTTTGTACCTATGTGAATATCAGTTTAACATATTTTTCTATCAATAAAAATGCTTCAGACATTGCAATATCATGGTCATAGAGACTCACACATAAAACTACTTAGTAATTTTAAAACATCTGTGCTATTTTAAGAAAAACACAGAAGCAGTATTACCAAACGCTAGGCCTGATTGTCATGAAACCTTTTTAAAATGGGTAACAAATCAATGAAAATGGTACCTTTACAAATCTAGCCTCATAGACAGTTACACAGATGAAATCATTACATGAGCATTGGAAAGAGATTTGAACAACAGCAAGAGGCAAACTCAAAGAATGTGTGCATACCCAATTATTTTTAAGCAGTATCATTAAAAATAAAGCAACTATGTTTTTCAGGATCGGGATTTCTGAGGTAAAATTTAACCCTCCTGCAAAAATCAAAAGATGTAGAACACAAGAATACTCAGAAAAGTCTCACAGGCCACAATGCTGCTGCTTCAGCAACTGTGAAAATCAATGTAACTTTTCAGATCAGTTTTTGGCTTGGTAAGCATCACCTTATTTGCATCTTCAAGACAAAGCAACTGTGATTCTTTATACTTTCTTTTTTTGTTATATATGAAACACTGATAACATTGGTAAAGACCTGAAAGATTCTCGAGTGACTGCAGAATATCCTGTCTTTTGCCATTTTAAAGATACTTATCTATGCACAGTAACTGTATTATGTGTATCAGTAAAAAACAGTCCCAGCATGTACAAAAGTAGAGTGAAAAAGCAGATATAGATATTATTTTGTAAAGAACTTCACAATACAACCAGATATTTCAATTATTACTGAGATTAACTTTTATTCTGTGAAGAGCCCTGTATTTGCGGGTGTTTGGAATTTCTTCTACGAAATTCTGAATAGCTGCATTTACACCTCTACAAGCAGTTGTTTGAGGTCACTTCTAATACAGAGAACTTAAGACCCATTAAAAAGAACCAGCAACAAAAGCACTGCACAGTATATGCATGCAGCACAAAAGAAATTAGAGCTACTTAGCTTGTTTTCCTACAAAGGCTTTAGAATTATGAAGTATTACAACCTAAAGGTTAACAATTTTATTACTTCAGCTTTTAAGAATTTAAACATCCTCACCTACAGGATCTCTTCACAAATAATACTGAAGAAATTATTTTTATTTAAATTTCAATATCCCAAACAATTAACAGGTAATATGTTTAGGTGCCTATGATACATTTGTTATTCACTATATTCATTTTTAGAAGTATGCACTAGATATATTTTATTGAGAACGCTGTGTTAAACTAGTCCAATTAGGGCATAGTGAACTGAATCTGAATGAGATCCACTTAAAATAATAGGCCTAAAATTGCACAGAATAGAGCCTTTTTGCAAATTTATACACTCCCATAATGTCTAGTACAATATCCTTAGGCATGTTTAATCAGTACTTACAATGTTAATAATAACAGCAATAATAATAGTACATTAAATCCATTTTGCACTCTTGGTAAGTTTATACAGCAGTTCCATTACAACAAAAGAGCAAAACAAAACAATGGATTGTTCAATTATGGATCTGGCCTCTGATAGAGGCACAATGCACTGAAAAGGTATGAGATCCCCTAAAGGAAACAGAAAGTTTTCTGTTGCATAGAGTGATCACCACAACTGAGAGTAAGCCTTGTTTAGAATTACTGTTGAGCCAAAAACCAGCAGTATAAAAGCACAAGGACATCAAAACAAAACCATTATGAAAATAGTTAATAGCAAAACTCCTGGAAGAGTGTTACTGGAAAGAAAATTACAAAGATCTTTCGCTCTCATTTTTACAGTCCAATATAATAAACAATAAAAATCACAAGGATTCAGAATGTGTCAAAAAAAATCTTAAATACCACATGTTCGTTAGGAGGTATGCTTCATTCTAGAGAATACTTATATAGTTTATCAAATGTATATTCTGAAAAATCACAGTCCGTTGAAAATAAAAGTTTTTGTTCTTAAAAACTAAAGATGGCAGTATATTTTCAAGAGGACCATCACTGGCAGTTCATAGTTAGAATAAATTCTTCAGCCTTTTAAACTCTCTAGCAGAAAATATGACCATCCCCACAGTGTAGTAACTCTATGAAACGCCCATTTCTTATGTCTTTGTGCTGCAGCGATGACAGCACAGAGAGAAGTAACTCTCCCCTGACGGAAAAGGCCAATATCAAAATGCTGTCGTGTATTTACTATCTGATTTTAAATTCCACTAGACTGTGCTTCACAGCACTTCTGTTAAAATTCATTTTACTGGCTATGTCCCTAACTTGTTCTTTAAGTAGAACAGGCTCACATTGCCCAGTCCCTACCCACTAACCCACACAGGCCCAACCTAGCTCAGAGGCAATTTACATTTTAAGACAGTCTGTCAGTGATTCACAGAACAAAACTTTTATGTTTAATTAAAAAATGTGGTCAAAGCAAATTTGAAAAGGTCTGGCTGTCACTGCTATTTTGGATTCTAAGGACAGAATAGAAAAATAACTTTGGATACAGCAGATAAATTACTGTAATTCATTTCAAATATTCAAGTACAATATTTCCAATAAAATAATTATAGAACTTGCAAGTAAGCTAGGAATAGTATAGTAGAAGGATCACTATGAGGCAAACATGGCATTCTTTCCTTAGTTGAGAGTTATATAAAGGTATATGATCTTTATAGTCTTTGGTTTGTGTTATAAACTCATGGTGAACCTTAGTTATATAAGTTTAATTCCTGAAAGTAGTTTGGTTGAGAAAGGTCCACATAGTTAAAGAAGACAAAATTACAATACACAATACAAACCACCACAAAAACACTTCACCATCTTTTTTGGGTTTGTTTTTAATCAGGCCAGTTCAGGATAGCATCCAAGAAGAAAAGCAACACTTGCATTCGTATTAAATGGCACCAATTGGAAAGTATCTAAAACTTTCCATCATAATAGACACGTGTAACTTGTCTGGGCAAAAGCAGAAGGTCCACTGAAATTATCAGAAGAGAACAGCTCGTATTTGCTTCATGAGGTTTCTCTTCAATGCACCAGAGCTCCAAAATAAAATTTTTAATTGCCTTGACTCTCATAAATATCTTAGGATACAACAGCATCCCTAGGTAATCCTTTCATCTACTTTTTCTCACCCTTTATCCAGTTTTAGGCTTCTTTTTCCCAAGGCTGTGATTTATGCCTGACATACAGCCCTTCTGCTGCTATAGCTCTCCTCAGTCACCCACTTAACTTTCTTTAAATCACGTTTAAACTGTGATTTTCTCCCTAATTTATAGCCAATTTTGTATGGGAACAATATGTTTTAGGAATGTTAATGAGATATGAGGGCTTAAACATCTAGGTCTCTAGATGAAAGTCATATGTAAGCATCATAGACCACTGAAGATTTGGTGGTGTTTTTAGTGAACTGTGGAAGATCCACTGATAGTCTCCATCAGACTTCAAGGGGTTAGATATACAAATCATAACTTTAGAGAAAACAGTGTGATACCTGTTTGGCAGTGGTAGCAGAGAGATCAGTCACAGAACAGGTACAGGAAATAAAGCTTCCAAACCAAGTGGATGTTACTCTCTCAGATGATAATAAAACTACCTCAGTCCATCAATACACAAGAACACCAGTCTTCTACAGATTCTGCAGTAAACCTTACATTTTACACAGTGGCGTTGCATTAATCAATATATAGATTTAAGATTAACAACCATTATCTATTTTGGTGTCTTATCAGATTGCACGTGAAAGACAGTATGCTGAAACTGAAATGCATATTTTATTACAATGTTTAAAAGATTACCCATCTTTTCTGTATTTATCTTTTTTATTTAGAGCAATCTTACTTATTTTAATTAATTTAAAGCTCATTAAAGGAACAGGAAAAAAAAAAAAAGCACAAACAGCAATAATCATGCTTCATGAAAACGGATGCCATCTTAAACTGCACTCTGAGGACTAATTAAACATAGTTTGGGACTGTCACAACATCCCTTGTATGAGAAGTTACATTTATCCTACCACTAAAAATTTAGGAAAATAGTCAAGAGATTAAATAATATGCAAGATTTTAAATATACAGAACCTGTTGTCTTAGTCCAGCAATGGGAGGACAGCAAGTCAGAAACTGAAATTGGATTACATAGTAATGTCCAGTTTCCTACTACTATTAAATGCTACTTTGTAGGTGAAAACAACATTTCTTCAAAGATTTCAGGTCCAGAATATCATCTGAATTATGATCTAATGTATTCAAATAATACCATATGAACAGTTTGTTATCAATATAGTACAGATATTAATATATTCCTCACAAAAATAGCCCTATTGTCCATTAAAAAAATGGACAGGCTTATCAATCATAAAAAAAAATGCTGTAAAGCTCAACACAGATATAAGAATTTTATTTTGGTAAACATGAGTTCAAACTTGAATATTGCTGTGCATTTTCTTATCTCATCTTTCAATTGCTCCTAGTGAAAATGTTTCTGTATTAGTCAATCTATGTTCAATTTGGTACATTACTGGAAGTCTCTCAGGAGAGCTGAAGGTATACAGCTGATCAGGCTTACACGGCAAAGTATTGTGAATTCTATGCAACACTAACTATACCTGTGCAATAACTGGTTCATGTCAGATCTACCAGCCCTTCATACAGAATTATTATATCCAAATGAATCCTGTTTTTAACACCCATACAAATGACTAAATGCTGACTCTAACAGTAAAAGAGCATATCCTCACATTATTTTATAAGCACTTAATCAGGTGCAGAAGCGAGAAACTAAATTTTAGATTTGTCACATGCTCTTTGCAAAGAATCTTATAAGTATTCAACTTTTCAGGATGTTTTCCTACATTCTATGTTCATTCCTCAACCAAATGGAATTAGGATGACCATAAAAGGACTAAAATTGAATTGGCATCATAGTACTTTATCCATTCATCATGTATTCTGCTAGATAAGGTTTTGCTTTAGTCAAAACAAGAAAGAAAAAAAAATAGTGAAAGAACAAACTGGTCAGTAGCAGCTTGCTCCAGAAGTATTTCAAATTTTTGTATGATAACAGTGCAAAATGCAAGGAAATTTATACTATACCTTATAATAAATACAAAGCAGTGTCATATGAGACATACCTGCTTTATAACTAAATAAAAAGAGATAATGATTTAGTGTAATGATGGAAACACTCACATGCTTTCTTTTTTAAAATATTAGCTAAAAATTCATATATAAAAAGACAGAAAGTGAAAGAGAAAAATAAAGATAACAACACAAAGCTGACAAATTTCTATCCCACCAATAATGTAATTTAGAGATGGGAAAATCCTTACTGAGAAATCACATCATTCAGGCAACATTTCTTTTTAAAACTATTAGTACTTCATTACAAATTCTAGTTTTAATTCCTGTAACTTCAAATAAGTAATTTAAGCATCAAAAATGTTCAGTCCAAATTCAGAACAAAAAAGATGTGAGAGTCACAGTCAGTAATGACTATCTCCTACAATAACACTGGGTCACTATAAAAACTAAAGTTAAAAACCGATATGTTTTTCTAGGAAACCTCCCTAAACTAATTCATGTATACGTAAACTGTTAACAAATTTTGAGACTCCGTCTCAACCACCTCTTCCTGCAGGAAAAGAACTGTCAAGTTTCTTACCCTGTGCAGATGGAGTACCTAAAATTCATTAAGTTGGTCTGTCTAAATACAGAAATTATATTGTTTAAACTCCTCAAGTCTAGGTACCTATATAGAAACTGGTAATCTCTCTGGTGCCTAGTGCAATGGGCAGTTCATCAGTGAGCCTGCATTAACACAAAAGATTAGAAGTAGCACCAGCCAAACACCTCCCCTGTCATCTCCCCTCTTATACAAGATCACACATACCACTACCAACCCACTGTGCCTATCAGACCTAATGCTACCCGAAAAAAAGACCAGCTACATTGCTGGTATTAAAAACTGTGAGGAAAGCAGGGCTGAAGTAAGGAATAAGAACAACAACAAAAAGCACTGTTCATCACATAATGGTGATAAAAGCAGAATAATCGGTAGCCTACAGCAGAACGTTAAAAAGCTAGATGAGGACGCATTTGAAAATTACTTCAAGAAATATCAGTATTTTCTAAATCTCATTAGTTAAAAAAAAAATCAACAAAACCTCAAAATATCAAAAGTTTGTAGTGTTCATAATTAGAAAAAAAAATCTAATGCATGCAATCTCCCAAGCCACCATGAAATTCTCATGATTTAAGCATGTGTTTGTGTGTATATGTATGTGCACGCATGAGACCTGAGGACTAAAAAGAAAGAAAAGAAACTCATCTGTTTTACAGTAATCATGATACCTTTCACTTCCTAGGGAAAAATATTTATCAATTTAAAACCATAAATCTATGTGGCTCAATTCTACATAATTTTTATGAGTCAACTGCAGTTGTAAACATTTCAATCCTACAAAGTTACACAGAAAGAACAATTTACATATACTAATTTGGCAAAAATTGCTTTCTAAATAACTACATTTTATAGAAGCCATATTCTGTTTTTCCTTTAGTGCTTTTCTGACAGCAGAAATAGATACAAGTTGTAATTTACTTGTATCAATTTCCTACTTTACTAGTGTCCAGTAAAATCATTCAAACAGCATGACAGATAAAAGGCAATAATGAAAAGCATTTTCAGTCTTCGGAGAGCTATAATGTGCACTGAATACAAATGGCAGTTAGGGAATAAAAATTAAAAAACAAATATACATGTACTTAACAAAGTCCTGCTGGTACCTTGTAAGACAACTCCTAAATATATTTCAGTATCCAGCAATGAAAATGTTATGTAAAATGATGTGCATTGATCCAGTAATCCCCAAAGCTCTTAGAGTGACTTTAATTTACCTGAATACAGAACTGTTTGAGAAAAATCCTTCTAGACCTTGCCAAAATCTGACTGCAGGGAACAGCATATTTTTATACTCATAACAGCAGAACAACAAAAAAGATGTCAAACACAAGGCTAATGGCAGCTGAAGCTATCATGTTTTTTACACAAATAACAATCAACAGTGTGAAAATCACTGGTAAAACTGGCTATGAAGTACAGGATGAAAAGAAAGCTGATTGTGAGTGATAGTAGAATTTTTTTAGGACTAGCAGCCTGTTCAATCTAAGGGCTAAAAGGTGTATAAAATGGAAAATTAACACAAACATTTATATCGCATACACGTATATATTACTAGAAGGCTGTTCTTGATGAAGTTTAAGGTCAAATTAGAAGACTGTAAAGAGTCCATATTGTTTTAAATTTAATGTTCTATATTACCACTGTATTTTAATTCCCACTGATGTCAACAGAACACAAAATCAGACCTTCAAGATTTTAGGTTACATTTCCATTTCAGTTTTACTTTTTAGGCAAAATTTAATGCTAACCATGATTTGGGTTCCCATTCAGTACTTTTTTCCAAGATTGAAGGATGACCTTCTAATCATGTGTTAAAACTGCATACATCAACATGACAACAAAACAGTGACTTCAGTTACACTATGGGTAGAAAATATTTGTACAGACTAGCTACAAAAACTATTGCTTTTAAAAAAATCTAATATGTTAAAAAAAAAAAAAAAACAAAACAAAAAAAAACAAACAAAAAAAAAAAAACAAAAAAAAAAAAAAAAAAAACAAAACACAACAAATAATAGATTCTGTATGTAAAAGGTTCTTTGTGCTATAAAATAAGTCAAAAATGTTAATTCCAAGACAGCTTTTATTCTCACACAGCAGGAGAAATCTGGGGCTCAGTGTCACAATTCCAATACTCTCGTGGCTCCACCTTTATTTCACTCGTATGATTCATATCAGCCTATCTGTGATTTATTAATATTAGGTTTTATCACATGTACAGAAAGTCATCTGATTGCTCTGTATTAGAACGTTTATTCATCTACTGATAAATTCCTGTGCATTGAATTCTACAAAACTATGTAAGAGATGGAAGACTGCATTGACGTAAAGGGACAAAAAGGAAATGAGAAGACTTAGCACCCAAATGGTTCGTGTAATTTAATATTCTATTTTAAGCCCAAAGCAAGCCTATATGATACACGTCAGTCTATGTCAGCAAATCTAGCTGTTAAAATCATACTGATTTAAAATTATTCTTCTGACTACCTAGAGAAAACACACCTTCTTGCTCTTAGATCTTTTCCTAAGAACAGACACAACTTCTGAAGTCTTTTTGTCTTCAGCTCATCTACCTTAATAAAAATTTATGAAAGACACTCAAAAAAAGAAGAGAACACAAAAGAGCAGCATCGTAAGAAGAATAAAAGCTTTCTGAGGAAAAAGGCTGGAATCTCTTAAGAGAAGGCAACACTGAAGCTAAAGAATGATGGATGCAAAGCCCTTTTTTAAACAAAGGGTATGGCACTGATTCATAACAATGTCACATACAAATCGACAGAACGTAAATTACTTATAAATCATAATTATTGTTAAATGCTAACTACTATCCACGTTCAGTTCCACAGACTTCACCACTTCACCAAACATCTTTTTCACTGCTTTCAATACTTGCAAAATTCTTTTTGAAGTGCAAACAAAAGTTGCTGAAATATTTTACCTAAATTATTTTTCCATCACCAATTCAACACAATTGTGAATAACTGCAAGGCACAAACTATTAAATGATATAAAACAGCACAAACCTAGTGAAAAAAAAATACCTATCTTTTAATACATAACTTATTTCTGATTTTTTCAGTTACCAGATTACAAACTGGTTTTTACCAATCCCTTCATCCTCTACACATGTTAGAATTTGTGTTCTGCAATTCCTCCAAGAAATCGCTACCATTAGTAAGATTACCTTCTCTTTAAAACCATTATATTTCCTTCATAAGTCTTTAAGTGTTTCACCTTTAACAATCTAGCGCTATATTTATACTCATCTTAAAAATTAGTAGGTATAACAATGACATGTAAAAGAAAAAAAAAGATTGAGAACAGAGGCAACAAAAAATTGTTTAGCATACATCATACCTTTGAATCTTTGCACAGATGTCAGCTGATATTTGGATAAATACTGAAACAGATCTTCACTAAAACATTAGTGTGTACAAATCAATTAGAAAAATCTCCCGCTTTGACTGGGTTCAGCATTTCAGCCCTGCATTGTAGTTCGGTTAAAGATAGAAACTCCTGACAGAGTGATGCCTATGATAATGTTTCTGTATCACATAAGATTAAAAAAAGTGTGTTCATGAACAGAAGTGATCATACTTATAGAACAGATTGTGTCTTGTTATGGACCTCTTATTTATTAATATTTTTTCTCTGTAGTCAAATTACAGTGTTCCATAATGCGCACAAATGGAAATACAGCCTGTGTCTATTTCACATTTCAGTAGTTTGGAGCTGCTTTGCTTGCTCTCTATGCAAACTGAAAAGAAAAGCAAACAGTGTCAAATAGAAGTAGTACTGTATTACTTTTTTTCTTTCCATAAACCGAGGAAAGCAGTAAACTCTTCCATCTCTTGTCAGCTGTATTAATAATATTGATTTGAACATTCTAAAGAAAAAAGGAAATAAATACAGTAAAGCAGAAATTACCTTTTTTTACTTCCTTCCTCTCCATAGAGTTAAGTGTCCAAATTAGTAAAAATCACTTCAGTGTCCATACTTGTTTTTAAACCACACACATGCTAATATTTAAATCCATGTATACTCTCATGTATTTCAATCATGTTACACATTAGTGAAGTTACCTAGATAAATGGTTATGGTATAGGTGAGCCTAACTTCTCTACTGAATTCCATCTTAAATGAAGCATTTTTCTTTATCCTTTCTGTCCTTGTTTACATTTTCATATATATGTTTTCATATTTTTACTATACACTTTTACTATATAGAATGACAGGACAAAGAACCAGCTTCTGCTAACTTGATGTACGACTAAATCCATTTGATACCGTGGGAGTACGAGCATGAATAAAATAAGCCATATGCACCACACAGTTCTTATTACCAAGGAGCGTTTACACACAAGGATTGCCCTTCCACAATGAAGCTCATGTAAAAACAGTCCTTCATTAATCTACAACAGAAAGTTTTCTTCCTAACACTAAAAACCTCACATTTCCTCTCTGATCTGGTGTGTTTAACTTCAGCAGCAGCCATGAATGCTCTGTATTTTTTAAGTCCTCTCAGGGGATTTGGTTACATGATTCTCACCACCTACAGTTATTTTAGCTATATGACTATAAAGAACTTTCTTCTTCAAAGTTATCCTTAGATTTCCAGATAATTAGTAAAGAATAAGAGAGAAGAGTAAAAATTAGAGTGTTTTACAATCAGATTTTGTTTGCTGTATTATTCATACTCTGTTAGACAATGACACAAACCACTGACAAATTCTAGACTGTGAACTGCAGAAGATGCCTACAATGAGTCTCTTATGTGTAACGGCACAAACAGTAAGGGGATTTTTGCAAAGTACAGCTGACTGGGCTAGTTTTTATCGTTCTGCAGACCTCTGTAATCTCTCTGTCTGGGCAGTGTATTTGTGGTGCACAAGTGTACAATTCCTTTATACCTCTGAGTCATCCTAAAAATGCAGCTCTAAAACTATTTTTGATAGTTCAAGTAAAAACTAACAACGTAAAAGAATATTTTATATACAACATCAGTCCCATATATATACACCCAATAAAGGACTGTATAGCTATCCAAAATTATGTTTGGTTTAGTATTATTTATTCCACATGAAATCTAAGATTCTGCCCATCTGACAGCATTAAATAATTCCTGATTGTCACCTAAGGAAGGAAACATCAACTTACTCCACTGACGCTAGTTCAATTATCAGTTATTTGATTACCAGTCACACACTAAGCCCTCTTGCACAGCTGTAACTTTAAATGTAGGCATGTGTTACAATTAGTAAAATACCCACAAAATCTGTATTTCAAATAAAGGGAAGCCTCAAGACTTTTGAAGGATAAGCTTCACCTATACTCTGGGTTAAAAAACATCAGAAAGTTGCATTATTGTTTTCAGCCTAAATCAGAAAGGAAATTGATGAACATAAAAGATATTTTCACAGTCCTCCAAAGGAAGACTCTGGGTTTTCTAAGGAGTACTCTGGTTATCTTGAAGGGAACAATGTAAGAAGAATTACTTCAGATGGATCTCCTGTCTTCCTCACAGTCTAAACATCATTAAGAAAAATAGAAAAAATCATCAGAATTATAGCAAAACATAGAGGAAAATTGCAGACAAGAAAATCTGGGTTTCCTTTCAGCAAGTTTGAAAGCAAAAGAAGGAAACCGTTTATCAGGAAACAATGAACTGATCAATCAAAGTGGTAATTGGCCAAATATCTGAGTTATTTGCAACTAAGAAGCAGACAATACAGTGACAAAATCTGCAACCCATTCTAAAGTACAGGGTCTCAGTGAGAGGAATTTCTGAAAACTGGTCTTTGTAAAAACAGGGTACTCTGAAAATGTGCAAGTACTGAAAGCCACGTCCAAATAGCCAAAAACCTAATTCTGAAAGAAGCTTTGGACTCTGCACGGATCCACACAAGCTACACAATTTCAGTATTAGCATTAAACCACTACAATGAGCAACAAAAATCACAATTAATCATCTATGTCAAGGGTGTGTGGTTACCTGCACTTTCAGCAAAACACAAACTCTCAGCTTCTACGACTTCATGCCCAATAGTGGACCTGTATATCCCTAGCTCACCTTAGCAGTTACTAAACTATTAAATACATACAACTCCAGGCAACACCAAAAATGCAGTAATACAACTGTATCTCTGACTGGAACAGTCATCTATCCTACAGCAACAGAGACAAAACTTACAAATACAAAAGCTAGGGGGAATCCTGCTTATTGTTTTATAAGTGTGTGTGTATATGCATGTCAAGAAAAGCAGCCATTTTTAACCACTAGTAACACCTCAGAAACTCAGCAGATGGAATAATAACTATATTAGTGAAAAAAGCACAGTAAGAACCTGCCTTAAAGTTCTCAAATACATTAAACACAGCAAAGTAATACAGCATGCTAAGAAAAGTACAGTGAGTGTGACAGTGTCTGACAAATGGTGTCTGTTAATGAAATTTAATGCTTCAAAACATTAACACAGAAGTTTCGTGTTCTTCTGAAAAATATCTAGCTCTGATTCTACTTGGAGAAGCCAGCACTGAAGGGTGCCTGAAAGCTTGAGAACCTATACACCTGAAATTTCTCACTGAAGTGTGAACTTGCAACTCTTTTACCAGGTAGGTCATCTGTGAGAACAAATGTCAGGATTGTGTCTCAATAAAAACTGACACACTCTGACAGAGATAGGAGTTAAGAAACTGAATAGCATAAAGACTTCAATGGAATGCCGTACCTGGAGAGAAGAAAGCCAGCACCCACAGTTAAATCTAAATCTGCTACCTCTCCATCTTGAGACAAAAACACCAAAATGGCACCAGAGAGATTTATTTCTTTGCTGTTACACTCACGCAGTTCTCCAGATACAAGAAGCCAAGAGAAGCTGTCAAGCACATTTATTTCTCTTACTGTGTTCTTTCTTTTAATGTGGAGTGCCTCCTGATGTGAAAAATGGGAAGTGGTTGAGAAAGCAAAGATTTCATCAAGAGCCAAAAGACAATGCTGTATCCTACTCAAAACATAAAAGAAAGCACAGAACTTTTTAGAAAATAGATAGCCCAGTGATTCACATACCCCAAGGAAGGAAGCAGGTGTACAAGTATACAAGTATACAATGGATAGAAAATTCTATATTGAAAGACTTCTTTCTAGATATCTATACATAGTCAAAGAAGTTGGAGATCAGTACAGAAAGGACAAGCCCATACTTAGCAGAAGATGTAAAAGACATAAATTAAGCCTCTGAGATCTTAATGACAACAGCTTTCAGAGGATTTTACAAACATAATAGAACATCCAGTATTCATAATTTAAGTGACATTCTAAAATAAGGACAGGCGAGGGAGCCCATTTTCAGAATTTTTGAGGATTCAGAACATCAGATACGATCTAATAATGAAAATCAAAAACTGCTACAGAGAGTTACCTTTAAAGGATACCTAAAGACTCATTCAAGTCAGAATGATGTACAGCATGGAAGAGATGGAATGAAGTAGGCATCAGTATTTCTTTGGGAACACACATTTCTCCTTGATTTACTAACTGTCATTTTTCATGCAGAGGACAGATCTCCAGCTGAAATTTTCCCAGCAGCGCAAAACCACGACGGAGAACGACTTGGAGAAAGAAGAGGTGGGGAAGGGGCAGTCACAGTAGTCAAAGTGGCATTGATCCTGTGGCAGTTTTGCTTCAGTGGGACACTTCTGAGGTTGTAAAATTTCACTCTTTGAAGTGGGTGAATTCAGATTTCCTCCCAGCCCAAAGCTCTTCAGTGTTCTCAAGTGTTCCTTCTCATTAAATATGAAATAGATATTAACACCATTACTTGAGGAACAGGTACAAACTGCAAAAACTATCTCTGCCTAATTTTCTGACTGGCATCTCCATTATGAAGTTAACATAGGAAATCAAATATTTCACATCAAAATGGCAAACAATTCACCTCCTTACAACGACAACAAAAAATCTGAAAGTACAGCTTTCTTACCAGTAACAAAGTTTAAGATTTTATCTATTAAGAGAATACATCTGTTAAGTACTGGTTACTGTATAAGCATTTCTAGCAACTCATTCATCATGATGGTAGAAAAACTCAATCACACCTTTCTCCTACACAAAACGCAAAATGAATTTTCATGTTTTTATTAATATCTCTCTCTCTAACCTGGACTACTACAGAGATTAGAAAAATGAAATAGTTTTAAGGCCGCTGCACCTTTCACAGGTTATGTACTCGCCACTAAAAAGACAGATTATAATTTAGAATTGCTCAAAGAAAGAGAAATACGCATCTCTAAGAAGTCTAGTAGTTATTTTCATGCTTTCTAATACCTTTGGAATAAGATTACCCTTGTGCACTAGATTAATAAAGCAATCCTATGAATAAATCAGGCAGGGATATAGTTCTAGTAAGTGTCCTTTTAGGGATTACACTGACTAGAAGGACACATATCTGTTCCGTCAAACACAGATGAACAGCTGCAGAATAAACATTTCCTTTTTACGTATATACGGTATTTATTCCGTTCACCCCAAAACTGCCTAGAAATTTCCAAGATAACTGAAATACTACTGACACAGTCTTAACATTCTGTTTTTTTTTTTCCAGAGTCACTGGAATCATGCAAAATTAAACCCAAGGAATGCTAGGATTCTTACAGAGGTATAATTGCTCCTGCAAGCATTCACTGCCACCTGTTAGCATTAGAAGTACAATACTCTCTTCATTATCTACTGCCCTTGATATATTTAAAATTTTCATCTAGTCAGTAGGCTGAAACTTCATGTGACCATTTAAGGCAGCTTTTGAAAATGTTAAATGGGAACAGGTATAAATTCTACATATTTGACTTAGTGACAACAAAAATTTACACAAATTACCCACTTATTTTCAACAAAAAGAAGATGCATTAGAGTACCATTAATATCAACTAAGACAAATATTTCTTCAAGTTAAGGTTTTTTATTTTTTATTTTTCTTGTGCCATGTACAATACAAAAATTCTAGGCTTCTCATATCAAATAAAAATAATATCAAAAAATATCCAAATAATTAAACCAGGTAAGCAACACAATTTCGCTGTTTGGAAAACTCTGTTAATCAAGCACAGGTCATTGGTGCACTTAATGATAATTTGCAAAACGCCATTCTTCATGAAATAGGTTAAAAATTAAAAAAAAAAAAAACACACACACACAAAAAAACACTAATCACAGAATCCATCTGTTATTTATAGTAAAATGAATTGGTAAATAGTGAATATTTATTACTTAAGCAAAGACAGTTTTCCAAATAAAATTGATGGCATGCTGCCAATAAGTAGAATACATAGACATTTGGCAAAATGTCATTTCCTTGATGCAAAACTGTTCTAAAGTGATTCTTGCTAGAAACTTATTTCTCTTCACCAGAATCCTTACTACCCCATGATTTCTGAGATATTATAAATCAGTTCATCAGATATTTTGTTATATTTTCTTCTCTATATTTTAGTTTAACCACTGCTAGGATTACTCAAGGTAAAAAATGCTACCATTTAAGCAAAGGCACTATGGATCTGATCCAAACAATGCTGCTGTCAGAGGAAATCTTTCTCACCGACCATGGAAGGCCTTGAGCTTATTAGGACAGCTCTTCTAAGGCTTGACAGAAAAATCCACCTATACCATTAAGGTACAAATTAATACAAACCACTCAAAAAAGGTTTGCAAGCTTAACAGTAAATCATCATGTTTTGTTGTGAACCTTTCTCTACCAAGAATCACTTTTTACAAGTTAATCACATTACTGTGTATCAGGAACTAACTTCATCAGCTCATAAATAATGTCTGAATGTCTGGTCTTAGCAAACACTTCTGAAAGCATACATCAGAGCTATCTTTATTGGCAATACATATTGTGATACCAAAACTAAACAAGGTAACACTAAATAACATTTACACTTTCTACCGTATGAATATCTAACCTTTCATCACTGATGAATATAAACTCTGCCCTGGTTAAGCTTGCTGAAAACCATTATCATATCTTTTATTCCATTAAAAAAAAAATCACACTGTTTTTAGGTGGAAAAGGAGAGTATGTGCTTGGTAAGCTGTTAACAACCTTAAGCATATCCAAAACAATCGAAATAACAAGTCAACAGTGTAAATTCCAAATTTATTAACATACCTTAAAATAGTATGTAAGAAGTTCTAAATAAAGTCTCATCATTCTATTTTCTTTTTATGGCTATTTCTGGGTGTTTCTGTGAAACAAAAGGTCATACTTATGATTAAATTTGTCCTTATTATTCACAAATCTGTTCACTCTTTCTCACTAGTATGAATAGCTTTTCAAACTATGCTGCAATACAAGCTCAGCATTGAATGCATCTAGTTGTTTGTTTTTTCTTTTTCTTGAGAAATGCTACTGGTTACATTGGTGTAGAGACATAAGGCTGTAAATTCCTATCCTCCATCAGTACCACTGACCTCAGAGCAAACCCCACAACTGGCTACAGGCATTCAACATCCATCATTGCTACTGAAACCTAATCTTTCAGGGAAGGACAGCTGCACTGGGAAGCAGTTAAGCAGCTTTTTAAGATAAACTATCATCCCAAACAAAAATAAATAAATGAATAAAACTTCCTGTCCTACTTTCTGATCAGTGTTTTAGAAATCTCTCATTGCACGTACTTCACACCAAACTCATGACTTTTATCTACACATAGGCAGACAAAATTCTAATCTAGTAACCAAAGACCATTTAAAAAAAAAATGCTGCTTCTTACATCCAAATTATAGCTGTTTTCTTATTAATAAAAAATACTAAAATTCCTACGTATTAATGCACAGAACACCTGTAAATGGGATTTTAATAAAATGTAGCGTAACAGGTGAAGAAATTACGCACCTGATGTTCACAGCACTGAAAACTCAGGCAGGAAATCTCTGGTCCTACATTTATAAACTGCCTTTTAAAAAAAGACCTCCTGGCCTACAGTAAAACCCATAGAGGGAGAAAGCCCTTTCTTTAAAAAAATAAAAATTAAAACTGTAATTCACAGAAGTTTAATTACACAGGTGAACACAGAGAAATTAATCATGTGTCTATGCTAGAAATCACGACATGTATCTGTCTCATAAACCCCTTCTTTCTGTGGTACAACGGAAATGAAAGAAAGGTATAGACTACAGAATATTCTTATATATTTTTGTGAACTTTAGTAAGATCAATTTTGTCTTTTATTTTTGGAAAAATAAAGTAAAAAGCATTGTTTCTATGTGCTTCACTTTTATAAAAGCATGAGGAG
The DNA here is from genome assembly GCF_018691265.1 of Tyto alba. Lineage (NCBI taxonomy): Eukaryota > Metazoa > Chordata > Aves > Strigiformes > Tytonidae > Tyto > Tyto alba. The sequence goes on from NW_024881318.1 coordinate 35,846,149, forward strand.
AGGAGAGGAGAGGAGAGGAGAGGAGAGGAGAGGAGAGGAGAGGAGAGGAGAGGAGAGGAGAGGAGAGGAGAGGAGAGGAGAGGAGAGGAGAGGAGAGGAGAGGAGAGGAGAGGAGAGGAGAGGAGAGGAGAGGAGAGGAGAGGAGAGGAGAGGAGAGGAGAGGAGAGGAGAGGAGAGGAGAGGAGAGGAGAGGAGAGGAGAGGAGAGGAGAGGAGAGGAGAGAGGAGAGGAGAGGAGAGGAGAGGAGAGGAGAGGAGAGGAGAGGAGAGGAGAGGAGAGGAGAGGAGAGGAGAGGAGAGGAGAGGAGAGGAGAGGAGAGGAGAGGAGAGGAGAGGAGAGGAGAGGAGAGGAGAGGAGAGGAGAGGAGAGGAGAGGAGAGGGCAGTGTCTATTTCTTATACACAAATTTCAGCTTCCTTTGGAAAAGCTTCATAAATTAATACAGCCTACAGACAGTTCAAAACTGCAGTTAAGAATTTTTAAATTCAATCAGCATTGTAAAGCAAGCAGAATTACTCAAACTCAGCCCTACAGACAGTTCAAAAACATAGTTAAGAATTTTTTAATTCAACCAGCATTGTAAAGCAAGCAGAATTACTGAGTTCAAATTTAGCAAACAATTATTTTCTAAAGGTCATAAAGACAATGACAATGTTACCAGAATGTATCTGAATTTCCTCTCAGCCTGTAAAAGCGAGTAACAAAAAGCCAGACTTCTGGATAAAACTAGTGATTAAGGCAAGGTGAGACACTGAAATTGAAATGGAATTGGACAAATTTGCAAGAGAAATGTATTTGCACATTTAGGACTTAAGACACATTTGACTATATTCTTCATAAGAATCAGCTGATTCTGCCATCTAAAAAGCCAGATTTTACACACTACTTATTGAACTCTGATTTACAGATACGTAATTTCCAGAACACTAGAAATTTTAGAAGAAAGAGTAATACACTTGCTTGCGTTGCTCCATATACCACATCTATTATACTGCTTGGGGAAAAAATGTGCATTATCTGACTACAACAATATGTGAGCAGTTCAGCTGGCACTAACTAGGACATCCATTTTGATTGTCTGCAAACAACAAATTAATTTGTGTACCAGTGGAATGACTCCAATAACTGGAAGATTACTGAAAAACTCAAATGACTCCACTATGCTTAACTATGAAGAAACACAGCACAGGGCATTATAGTATACTGGGGCATGTCCTCTAGTATAATAAATCAAAGCACCTAAAGTTCCATCATTTTGAGTTGGCTGAGAAGAAGTAAGTTTTCTGCACCTTCTTTGTATTTGAAAGAACACACAGAATCCCTGGCAGACATCAGACACACAGTCATAAACAGGGGAGCTGATTTTTGCAAAAATCTCTATCTGTTTTGGAACTCCACTACCAGATCAATCATCTTTTTTCTTCTTTTCTTTTTTTTTTTTTTTGGTAAGTGTGCTACTAAGCTTATGGAGAAGGCTGTCACAGCATGTAAGCACAAGACACTTAAAGCTCTAAGTCTTAGGCATGTATAGACTATGTATACCTGCTGATGTAGTTAAAAATACACTGATAAACAGAGTATTCAACGTGAATTTTTGCTTTTATTAATTAATTGAAAGAACCTGAATAATAATCATATTTTTAAAAAACAATGCTTTCAGTATTTACATAATTCATTCAATTTAATTTTTTGAAAACAAATCATTTTTATTATTTTGTACCTATTTTCCTGCATGTTAGCTATCCACTTCCTATAGGAATACAATAACATGCAACATTTTAATAAATATTATTAATCACCAATGAAAAGCCATCTGAGCTTATGAAATGCAAGTTTAAATTGTGCAATAGTAGACATATGGTTCTATCAACGCACGGCAGCTTAAACAACAAGTGAAGTGAAGCTTGTTGGAAAGGAATTTACAGGCGAAGCACTCTCATGCAATCTTTTTCTGCATCATCAGATTTCTCCAGTTGTACTGCAGCTATCACCATAGTTGATCACCAAGAAAAGCAATGCTTCCTCTTTGCTCCTACTTGGTAAATCACTGATAGTATATGAAGAAGTATTTTTAAACATGGATTCTGGCTTTAGGCTGCCAAGTTGCCAGCACACATTCATTAATTAGCTTCATTTAAGGAATTTTCCAAAGAAAAGAAGGATTAAGCAAATAAACAACTCACAGAGTATGTGAAATTGAGAGTTTTCATAAATATATTGTACGTTGACTGTGTTATGCCAACTGTTTTTAAATATAACTAAAACGTAAGCAAGCTCCTGTTACAATAGACGGCATTACGTGACTCTTCGAACTTAAACCAACAAATATCTATACCTTTCTGTCAAAATCACCATGATCTTATACAAAAATGAAATACAATGATTTATAGACCTGTACTACATTACTCCTCTTGATATCTGAAGTGCAAATCAAGTGCCTAACCTCTACATTTTGGAGACACTGCCTTGGTTTACCGACACCTTGAACAGAGGTCTATCATTTGAGAAAATCTTTAAAGTGGATTTCATTACATTTCATCAGGACTTCACCTAAGTGTACACATGCACATTTCAGAAAATTAAACTCCATCAACATTTGTACAACTGTTGCCGGTAATATGACAAAAAGCCTCTCGCTGTAACTGGCCCAACACCACATTATATATAAAACGCTGTTGTTTTAAAGACAGCTTATTAAAAAATCAACATACCAAGGGGAAGCTGCCTTTTGATTACATGACCTTACTGTGATTCAGCTTGAAAATCCTTTTAAATGAGAATTTTCAAAGAGCCTAGTAACGGAAGTTCATTTTGAAGGAAATCCAATATGCAAATATTTCAGCTGTGCTCTTTTACAAATTGTCTGCCTTGTCAGTTTGAAAAACTGAAAATCAACAATGGAATAGTGTAAGTATACTTGACCTTATTGCTTAATGTCTATCAAGAATGCTACGGCTCGTGGATTTTAAATTTCTGAAACTGACACTCAAAAATGTATAGTGCATCCTCAGCCCAGGTCCCGTAAATGCTGACCATGATCCAGCCAAAAGCCTTGGAGCCGCCACACTCTCAAACTTACGTAACACTTACAAAGCTAGTTTAAATACACCAATCTATGTCTGCTCCTGCCTTTAAGTAATCCTGTTTAGTTTATCTTTTAACCCTACACTTGCATGGAACAGCACCATCACTAATCTAATAGAAGAAACACACTGGCAACAAATCTGGTTTTCTCAGCTTATAGAAAATACGAAATGTGGGGAGACACTGAAATCTGACTTTGTCCAAAATTTGCACCTCCAGGGTCGACATTCATCCCCAGCTGCCACAGCAGTCACAAGAGCAGGGAGGAAAGAACCATGCTGGACACCATGCAGAACTGGGGGAAATGGATGAAGCAGGGTGAATCATCCCCCCGCCAAACACACAATGTGTGTGCATCCCTCTAAGTAACCACAGTCTCACTTATTTGGAAGGAGTCAGCAACAGGCGACTTGGCTTCTGACGTGGGTCACCTGTGTAAGAAATGACTGGCAGAAGGGCGAGCGCTGCCGACTGCGAGGGAGCAGCTCTCCCAGGCCCCCAGCAACGCGGCGCACGGAGCACCAGGAGAGGGGGGATTCCTACACCCCAGCCTCTGCAGCTCGCATCCCCACATCACGCCCGCACAGGAGCAGAGGGCAGGCTTAAGAAATGCAAGGTGACTAGGCGTAAACCGCCAGTTATTTTGTTCTTCTGCACACCCCCAAGACTGTTCTTGAAAACCCTCTCCTAAAATTAAGCACCGATTTACTATCACCCATTGAGTTCCCTGACAGTGCTGGTGTTTGAGTTACATAACCATCACAGCAGAACACTTAATTCATGTTACTCTTTAGCGCTCATTTTAAAAGTGTAATGACTGATGGGTCTAAAAGCAGGTCCTAAGACCCATTCCTGAAATCTAGAAATACCGAGGTACCATTCTCCTTTCCACACACCGTTCCTGTCAGCTTGTCATATCACACACAAACCATAATGAATTTCTTAGTGCCTTCTTAGAGTAGAAGTCTTCTACTTAGGCAAAGCTTTCAGTGCTTTAAGTGGATATAGAAAAGCTATACATCATTTCTGCACTGAGAGAAATCTAAATATACTCTACCATATTACCACAAGTGACAAAACTAAAATTGGAAAGCTACTCCTGTAAAAAGTCTCTCATTAAATCCTTCTTCCTTTCTGTGTAACACTCAGTGCCTTGAAAATCCCATGCCAGTACATTTACAGCTTTTAGCAATTTTGACTGGGCAAAATTTGACAGCTGAATTTATTAAACTGACCAGTTTGTCAATTTCACACATAGAAGAAGCTGTAATAGCAGATCTCATGAGATGGAATTTAAAGAACCTATCAAAAAAATGCCATCTAAAGAAAGATACAAGTACATATGATTGTATTTAGGAGAGGGGAGAACCTTTTTTTTCTTCAGAGTTGCTCTGTTCAGTAAAAAGAACTGTAGGAGCTTTGCATGCTCCCAGCCCAGGAGAAAATTATGTCATTTACTACACACTTTTACAGCAAGAAAAGAAAGTACTGACCATTATAACATCATAAACCGCTACCAGATACCAGAGAAATAATACAGCACATACATTTTTCCATCTCTGCATCAAAATTCCTGATAAATGTCCCGATACTACAGATATTGCTTGTGCCTGAACAAAAGGTATGTTGGAAGCGATCTCTGAAAGGCTGAGAAGACAATTGTAACTTCCCACATTAATCCTAAATTTAAAAAAAAATACATGCTTCGCCAAAAACACTCATGTCCACAAACGCGAAACTCCAAAGCAAATCAGCATCTACAGACCCATCTCCGATGCAACACTGTCTCAGGCGACAAGTGAAGGAACACGTAAAACCCTAACTACTCTATGTAAATAAAATGACCCTTCTACGTATGCTGAAACCGACAATATGGACACGGTAGGTATGGCAAAGAAGCTGCCATCCTGCGAAGCAATAACTGCACAAAGGCCAGGCAAAAGAGTAAAATACTCATGACAGCAGTATGGAGAAGTAACAAGGAGAATCAGAGATTCAAAGATCCATACATGCAAGGGTGAATAGTAGTCGTTTAAAGAGGAAATAATATAGTTGCGTCGGGGAGGGAGGGGATAGAAAACAAGCAAAATTCGACATTTGGTGGAAGAAAACAACTGTTTTATTTGCCAGCCTGAGAGAGCTCAGTTGCAGCAGCAAGGAGTGCCTGCTCGCACGGGCAGACGGCGCGGAGGGAGCTGCTAAGTTTGCTAAACAAATTCAAGAGCCCCTTTGTAAAGCGCTCCGAAAACCGAGTTTCCAGCCCGATGTGATTCCTTTCAAGTGGCTTCGGGAGAGTAAACAAAGAAATTAAAAGCCTAACCTGTGAAAAGCTTCGCGTCTCCGTGCCTCCCCGCTCCGCCGAGAGAGAGGAGGAGGAGGAGGAGGAAGAGAAGGAGGAAAAGGTGGAGGAGGAGGAGAAGGGAGCCCTCGTCGGACCGGTGCCGGGCGGCCGCTCGCCCCCACACCCCCTCTCCAGCGGTAGGAGCCTCGACTCTCACCCCTGCTACCTTCCCCCTCCTCCCCACCCGTCAGAATAAACAATTAATAATTCGCTCGCCAAAGTAAACAGCTGACGCGTAAATAGTGTGGCTCCCCCCCCTCCCCGCCCGTGTACACTGGCACTCAGTGGAAATGTCGACTCCGATCCATCACTCGCCCGCACCCTGCCCCATCCCCCGTCCCCGCACCGCAGCTCCTCTCGCTCCCCTCGCAGGCCTGGCCGCCAGGCTGGGACCCGGCGGAGCGGAGCGGGCTGGCCGCGGCCGGGGGCGAGCCCCGCGGCAACCGGGGGGAGACCCGTGTGTGAAGCACATGTGTACCGGGCTGCGCACACGCACACACGCGCATTTTTATGCGCACTCACACGCACAAACGCGCCGAAAGAGGCGGCAAAGACGGAGCGGCGGCGGTGGGGGGGGGGGGGGGGGGCGGAAATGGGTCAGGAGCGGGGCAGTTACCTGGTCATTCTGGCTTCCCCGGTCCCAGCAGCAGCAGCAGCCGCCGCCGCCGCCTGCCCGGCCGCCGCCGCTTCCCGCCGCCGCCACCTCCTCCCGCTGCTCCCGCTCGTCTCCGGGGCGGCCAATTTAATCCAAGCCCCGCAGCAGCAGCAGCAGGAACAGCAGCAGGAACAGCAGCAGCAGCAGCAGCAGCTGCAGCAGCTATGAGCGGAGCCCCCCGCCGCTGCTCCTGCCTGGCGCTTGTGCGTGCCTCTCACAGACCGGCGCCGGGGAGCGGGAGAGAGTCAACGGGAGTCCGAATATCCAGCATCCAGAAGAGCCAGGTCCTCGCCTGCCTCCTCCTGCCAGCGCCACCTCTCCTCCGCTCTGCTCTGTTCCTCTCTGCTCTGCTCTTTTCTCTTTTCTTCTTGCTGCGGCGGCGGCGGCTGCTGCTGCTCCCGGGCGCGCTCTCTGTTCCCGAGCTGCTGCTCCGTTTCCCCTCCTCCTCCTCCTCCTCCTCCTCCCTCTCTCTCCTTCTTCCTTCCCCCTTCGCTTTTTTTTTTTTTTTTTTTTTTTTTTTCCCTCCCCTCCTTTTCTTCCTTCGTCTCTTTTGGCCGATTCTTTCTCTGCAAATAGCAGCGTGGTCGCCCACCCGAGCACCCCCTCACTCTCCCGCTCCCCCCTTCCAGAAAAAGTGTAGTACAAACAAAAGCGAGGGAAGAGGGCACGGGGCGGGCGGAGCGGGAAGGGCAGACACACAGCAAAAATCCCCAGAAACAGTCCTCGAGAGCCGAAGCACGAGCAGCCCTCCCCCCCACCCCGCCTCGCTCCTCCGGGGGAAAACGGGGACGCCGTGGGTACGCTTGTGGAGACGACGCTCTCTCGTTCTGTGGGTCTGTTGCTGTGGGATTTGGGTTTGTTTGTTTGGGTTTTATGCTTTTTGGGGGGTTTGATTTCTCTCTCTTTTTTTTTTTTTTTTTTTTTTTTTTTTAATTAATCCTCTTAGGCCGTGCGGATCACAGGGTCTGTATGGCCCCGAGGGTTAGGGGAAGCTGGTTGCCGAGCTCTGTGTCCGAGTGTGCGCGGGGGGGCGAGGAGCGAGCGGCGGAGCGATGCCGGGGGGAGGGGGGGGAAGGGGGGAGGGGCGAGGGCCTATCCCGGCCCGCGGGCTGACCGAGGCCGGAATCCACACGCCGCGCGGGGACACCCACACCCGCGCGCGCGGCCGGGTCGGGGGGGGTGGGGGAGGGTGACGTCACTCCGTGCCGGTCCGAGAAGGGGGGTGTATGAGAGGGGGAGGGGGGCGCGCCTGCCGCCCGGCTGCGCGCGGAGGGCGCCCGCGGCCACGGCAGCGCGGCGGCGTGGGGGCACACGAGTGGGGCGGGGGCCGGGCCGTAGGGCTCCGGGCTCCGACCTGCGGCGACGAACGCGGCCCGCTGTCTGCGCCCCTTCCCCCCCCCCCCCCCCCCCCCCCCCCCCCCCCGCCGACTTTCCTGGGTAAGCGAAATCCAGCGGCGATGAAAGGCTTAACTTCTTGTCCCGGTTTGCCCCCAGCCGGTGAAATCACCGGGACGCACCGGATCTGCCAGGCCAGGAGGGGTGCTGCGAGGGCTGTTACAAAGCGGTATTTACTTATGCAGTCACGCTTGTATACGTCAAGTACCTAATTTTCGTCCTGAAAAATGGTCAGATTTCGTGCCGAGTGACACCACATGTTGCTTGGCACAATCGGTGGCGTGCCATGGGGCTAAAAAAGGGCCCGTGCTTTTCTTACCCCGTCCTGTCTAATCGTCTGCAAAGAAGGAACGGCGCATAGGATGTAGGTGGAAACAACAGGATTTTGGTGAAAAGTGCTTTGGAAAACCTTACTGTTGGCCCTCTGTGCCACAGTTCCTCCTGGAGAACGGAGGTGTAGTGGTAGCGTAAACACTAAACACCCGTCAGTCCGTGTCAGTGCCACGCGGGCTGGCTGTGGCTTGCGCGAGTACGAAGCCGAAGCTGCAGCACTGGCTGGGCTGGTGCTGCTCGTCCTGAGCGTAGTGCTGACTTGCTGCAACCGGATCAGGTTCTGCCCCTGGTTCTGAAATCGAGCGTGGTGGTCCATGCAGAGTTCATTGCAGATCACGGCTACTTTTCTGCAGAGCAGAGGGATTTGGGTATTTTCTATGATATATTTATATTTTATCATGCCTTGGAAGGAAGTGCTGCCAACATGAAGGCTGACAGAAGTGAAGATAAACTTTGTTATCCCCAAGTGCAATAAATTGCTGTCTTCTTTTGATGATGCAGTTACACCATGAAAAATGGACCCTCAAGTAATCCTACAGTTAAAGGAGCACTAGTCCTTTCCAAATAGTATGTTTCAAAATACCAAATGACTGTGTAAAAAAATTACTTTGTATGAAAAGGTAAATATATGAGCATAGATGACTACTTTTTATCTTGTCAACAAGAAATATTCAATAGAAGACCAACTTTTCAACAAGCAACTGTGGCTTCAAAGTAAAACAGCAAAAATCAAAATCTGGGCAAAAAGCTATTTTATCTTTATCGTAATAAATGTGGTTAAAGAAAGCAAGAATTAAATCATCACCTTTGCCCCTCGACTCAAATGACTGCAGGGCTGTATTTGCTTTGAAATACTAAATGGGCAATACTAAATGGGTATTTCAGGTTTCAATGTTATGTCCCAGCAGTTTTTATCAGTATACTTAGTTGTTTTAGTGCTCTTCATGCTGTGATCCTTGCGTGACATTGAATTGAGCAATAAACCCATGCATTTTATATTTTTCATGTGGCATCACAATGTGGATGCGAGTGTTGGGACTACATTTAGCTTTCCATTAGAGTCATAAGCAGGTTGTGTAGCTCTTCCTTCTGTTCAGTCAGCATCACAATACACATTACTAATAAATATGTTTCTTTCTATGGTAGTGTTAAAACCGGATCTCGTGAATATTATTTATAAGAGTTCTGGGTTTTGCAGTGATACCAAAGGAAAAAAAAAAAAAAAAAAAAGGAATTAACCTACATTCATGAAGCAGCATTGAAATACGGTATACTTATTGTTTTTCTAGTGCCTGTCATCACTTCTTATCAGTAATTTTATACTTAAGATAGTATACACATACATAGAAGTATATATATGTGGTTTGGTAATACACCTTTAAAATTCCTTCCCTGTTAAGAGGAGGTAGCACATGAAGAAGCGTAATTCATCTATTACAAACTACTCATTAAAGTGGAATTTTTTTTTTCCAAAATACATAAACAATTCAAACAGCATTCTACACTGGTGTTCTATTTTTGCCAAGATTTCAGCAGTACATTACTCTAAGGTTAGTACAGAGCTGAATTAGAAAAACACACATTTTACTAACTTTGAAATATTTCCTGTAAAACACTGAACAATCTCCTGGATCATAATTAAATTAGGTTTGGAAGATAGGAGGTTGTTGGGTTTTTTTTTTAAAGGGGAAGGAAGAAGGGTCTTTCATGTCCCTTGGAATTAAGTATCATGTATTCCCTCAGAGTTTTTATAAAAATGGACACCTCTTACTTGTCATTCAAAGTTAACTGTTTAAATCCTGTTCTTCCTGCTCATGCAACTGTTTCAGTGTCCTCGCTGAGGCAGGGTACCAGCAGTGCAAGTTTGATGTGAAGCTGAGGATGTGAGTGCAGGTTTAAGACTCAAAAGATGTAGCAAAGAAGGAAGAGAAACAGGTCAACTTTCCTGCTCTTCATCAGAATACCTACCTGCAACAATACTCTGAGTGATTTCTGCCATAGCTCTTCAAGTAAAGCACCAGCCATACTCCTTCATATCTAAGTCTCATGAATTTAATTTATTAAACAGTACTCTATTAATAGTGTGTAGTATTATTTTCCTCTCGGCTGTTCTGCCTTGGATTGTTGCTTGCATCCTCGTAAATGGCATCCCACTAAGCTCCTTAGCACAGTAGGACATTCCATTAACAACTGGAACCAGAGGACATCGGGTTACTACACAGCAAGATCAGGAAGGCGGGGGGGGGGGGGGGGAAACACACACGCACACACCAGAAAGGTGTTTCTGTAGTTGCCTCTCCTTTTGTTGTTGTTGTTACTTACATTACAGTAGCCATATACTAGTTAGGTGTGATTAACTTATGAACATAAGACAAGCTGGCCGCTGAAATCTAGCAGATAATTTGCCACAAAACTGCATTATTGCATGCGTTAGGCATTGGCTTACAAAATGATTATAAGAAACATTCCTGAGTTGCTGTACAGAGATTTGAAAATTCTCAGTTATAAGCCACAGACACTGAGCTCCTATTATTAAAGAAAATAAAACACTGCTAGACAAGTAAACACATGTTGTCTATATGCAAAAGTTTGTTCAGCTAACACAGTTTGAGTACACATCTTTTCAGTGCTGTACCTCAGCAGACATTTTTGGTACTTGTCTTTATGTTGTAAATATTTGTGATGCATGTAAATCTTTTAAGTGATGAAACGTAGTTAGAGTCAGGGGTTTGGAGAATAAAGTGATTTGAAGTGTAGTTTTTTAAGATAATTTTTGCCATGTTCACTATTTTTTTCCCTGTCTTAAAGAGATGAGGCTTTTTATACTTGTGTGATCCACCTGGCATTCTAAACAACTTCTGTACATGCCAGCACATTTTAAGTTTATTTCAGAGAAGGATTCAGGTCTCGTATCCTACAGGTCTTGATCTCTGTTCTAATTTTTCTTGTGTGGAAATAAAAGTTTGGTAGACAAAGGAAAAGACCGGGCTGGTCTGCATGCTCATCCCAGCCCGTTCATTGCTCTGGGCCAGACACACCACATGCCCTACCACAGACCCAAGCTAGCTGATGGGAAAAGGGGGGTAGAATCAGGTGATACAGCACATAAATAGAAGGGAAATCGGTCTTCTTTTTTTCTGCTTCTCGAGGAACAAGTTGTTGTACTAGCTCTTCATACATTTTTTTTTTTTTTTAACTGAAAAGAGCAGGAGGCCTGGTAATTAATCACACAGTACATGAAAATCTGCAGGGACTTGGAGATGATGAAGCAGGATCAGGTTTATCAGAGTACCTAGAGTGTGTGCCACAAACTGAAAATAAACAGCAGCATATGTAGGGAAAGCTGTAAATAAGATTTGTAGATAGAGAAGACAGCTTTGTCTTTTACTGCTAGATTGTTTGGAGTATCTCAGATGTGAGAACTCTGCTAACTGTTTAGAAAGAATATACATAGAATACAGAACACAGTGTGGTGGTATTTTTCTTAAAAAATCATGCATATGTGTATCATGTATGTACACACACAGATGTAGGAAGTCTGTGTCAAGATTTGTTTTCAATTTGAATGCAGTACAGTAGATGGGGTTTTTTGTTCTTTGCTTCCTTCTGGTTTCAAAACGTAGCCTTCATGGGAAGAAGGTACCCCTAAATGTTAATGATAGCAGCAGAGAGCTAAGACTAGAATATCAGGAGTATTTTCTAATATCAGAAGAGAAAAATGAGATCAAATAATGGAAAATCAGTAGCCAAATGACAGCTTGCTAGTTCACGCCTTTTACAGCAATCAAATGGAAAGAGATACCATGCGTTATTTAGTTATTATTTAATGGTTGCTCATCATGCACTAGGGAGTCTAAAGGCACCATTATGCACCCATAGAGCAGAGATCACAGTCTGCATAACACACCTTGGTGTAAGTCCTTACAGCAAATAACTGAATTCACGTATTTTAAAACTTGGGAACAAGAGGAAGATACTAATGCTGTAACTGAGTCACAGAACTGGAAGATTTTGTTAATCTTTTATTTTAACACTGACTTTTAGTTCCTAAGGAGACACTGCTGTTCAGTTTACATAGCTTCTTTTACATAAATGTTTCCAAAAACACTTTGTAGAAAACAGGATCTCACAAACTAACAACAACTGGTCCAAGTGAAGCCTCATGAATCTGAGCATTTGTTCCCTCCTGTCAAACCTCAAGGAGTTTCAGATCATAGTGTCTTATATGGCAGTACTCTGCTGTCTGTGGAGCTGAACAGGGGGTAGAGGGAGGAGAAGAAGAAGCCTTACTTAGTTTATTTTCTAACCTTCAGCCTTTTGCTTCTTGAATATAGGAATGTTACGGAATAAGATGCTCAGTCATCAGAGGGAGGGAGTGTTTCTCCATTCCTCTCATGTTGCCTCTTTCCTCCTATTAAATCAAGAGGCATAGACAAGCACTGGGAGGCAAGATGGACTCTCCTAGCAGAGGTGCTCTGTTATTAAACCTTACAAGATAGAATGGGAAAAGGGAAAATAAAAATATAAAAGGAAATTCTTCTCAGCATCTCTTTCCCTACAGTTATCTAAGGTTAGTATTTTAAAGTCCTTATTGATGTGGACCTAAAATCTTCAACAACACTATTGATAAATATTTACAGTACCAAAAGAAGGTTTTTTTTTTTACTAAAGTGGACACCAACATGCTCTGTCTTGGCTTTAAGACTAGCTCAGGATGTCCAAATTTAAACCTCTTCTGTTGAATTTGATAATTTCACAGAGATTCCATTAAAGCCATTTTTTCCCCCCAACATAACTCCCATTAACTTAAGGGAATTATGTGTTTCCTAATTAAAAATACAGAAAAGTATCTGTGTCTTGATTATCAGTGTATGGCTAGGAAGAGCTTTAGCTCAGCTTTTAGTGGGTAAGCATCCACATTGCAAAATTGGTGTCATAGCTGATAATTATGTTCAAGTCAAGGACTTCATGGAAAATCAAATTATTTTCTAATTTCTAAACGCAGTTGCTCGAGAGGTAGCTGCAAGTTTATTGGCACATCAGTCTGAATAAAAACTGAAGTCTTTAGTATAGAGTGCTATTACTCCAGCACTTTTAATGAGTTCTGTGTTTGCCTTATTTTCAATTTAAAATATAAAATATTGCAAATTCCATAAATTCTGATATAAGAAGGAACATTTCTATATTATGACTTCAAATGGTCTGTGTAAACAAATTACTGAATTTCACTGAAACAGAAGACATATTTTACTTATAACAACTCTGTTTGTATTACCTTTCCATTGTTTCAGTTTATGTTTCCTTCCATCCCATCCGTTAATAACTGAACGCAAGCCCACTGAACATGTACTTCGTTACAGAATGTAGCATATAAACTATGGACTATCACATCCATTTAAGGAAGACTGTGTATTTTGGGCAGAACAAGAGGTGTTGAAACCACATTATCCAAACAAATCTGCTCACCACACAACATTCTCCAATAATTTTAATTCTCAGCAATTCAATTAAAACAGAAATTAGGACCATGAAAAAAATCTATATTTTAGCCAAAGAAGTTATTCATGAAAAAGGAATGGAAAGATTAAATCTGTTGTATTGAATCCAGATTATTAGTAAGCTCGGGTGCCAAGTCCTTTGTTTCTCAGTGTTGAAAAGCACTTTTCCACATTAAACTAGCCCTGTGAGGGAAATCACATATTAGTCACAGTTTTCCAATCAGAGGATTTATTTTTCAACAAGGGAAAAAAACTTTTCAAAGTTCTGTTATAAAAGTGACAACCCATTCATTATGAACTTCAGCGGACATCTTTTTAGGATGCAAATATATATAGTTCAATGACCTCCTTTTTTTTTTTTTTTTTTTGTTTCAATATAGGGCTGACATATAGCACAAACATTGGTGGAAATCAAATCCACAGCCTAAGAATATGCTGGTATTTTCTCATTTGGTTCCTTGACTAAGAAGGCACAAAGGACTCAATAGGGGCAATAAACTTCAACTCTAGTAATGGTAGCAACATGGTTCATGTTTTTTAGTCTCCAGTAGGTTCTGCATAGTCAGGATTAAGTTATGATTAAAAAAAAAAAAAAAAAAAAAAAAAAAGACAAATAGATTCTGTTCCTTCTCCTGACTTAAATCTCACTTCCCCCCAATTGTTTTAGTACCCTGAACTCTTGTTTGGTTTTGCAACAATGTTCAAATACAGTTCTTTCCTCTCAGTGAATCTGTCAGCCTCTTCATTCTCTTAACCCACATATGGTGTCTTTCCAGAATCATCTACTTTTTACATTTCTAATGCCTCCTTTCTCTGTGTCAAGTGACTATGCTTTCTTCTTCTTAAATTTCTCCTTTCTCAAATTCCAGTTTCTCTGTACTATTCCAAGACCCTGCTTACCTTCCTCATTAATGTAATCTCCTTCCCAGATTTACCTCCTCTATCCCGCCCAAGCACCTCTGTCATCAGCCTTACTATCTCCCAAATCCTTCCATCTTTCATCCCAGAAGTATGCTTTTGCTTATATATATAATGGGGAAAAGGGGAAAGAGATAATATTACCTAAGCTGCATTTTTTTTGAGATCTGGGACAGGTCAGTACACTCTTGCTCAACACATTGAGAAGGAGACTGTAGCAAAACAACATACAACGATACACATGGCTTTATTGCATCCAGTACCTGCAATGGTCTACAAGACATCCTTCAGAATCTGGAGGCTCTAAGACAGGGAGAAGCTCTGAACAGAGGGTATCTCACTGAGTATTTCTTCTTGGTATGTCATTCAATATGTAAATGCTTCTTTGACTATGTGTTGCTGCATATCTCCCTGCCTAGGTCCCATTCATTTTGGTGCTGCAAGGCGTGAGACTAATCTCAGAAGGAGGTGACATATAGGCAATATTTGGAGCATAGTTTTCTTCAAGATTTTGAGGAGATGGAATATCAAAGGAATGAAAAGAGTAAGTCATTGTCTTATCTGGTTTTGAGTAAGAAATAGATCACAAATATATTGTCTTATTGGGCCTCTTCAGAAACAGTAATAGAAGGCATAAACTGTCCCGTCTAGAACAGCAATGGTCTTGGGATCAGAAGGATGTTAATTCAAATATCACTGGTATGATTGACCCCTCTTTTCACATAATAAAGAAGGTAGAAATCCTAGGATTATCATAGTTTACTGTAAGTAACATGCCAGATCTCAGGGCATTTATAACAGTTTGCCCCTGCAGACTCTGTGGTGAGCAGCAGCTGGTTTTGTGGACTCATGAGCAGAGACTATTCACAAGGTGCGGCTTGAAAGAATGCTGTAATCTTTTTCCTTTACATGCTGACTCCCAAGGTGGCAAAATGCAGTGATGATAGTGGTGATGGAGGTATCTTTCTGTAATTATACTCTCAGCACATTCAACAATACGCTGAGTACCATCAGTATGATCTGAAACAATAAAGTTTGCTACCAAGACATAAATCATTGTCTCATTCCATCACACAAATTGTCTTTCATTCTACACACACACACACACACACACACAAACATACACACAGTCCCTTTTAAAAAGAATTTTATAAAAAAGAACCAGAGAAACTTGAGCTATGGTAAAGGACTTTCAGTCAGGACATTTTCTGTGCCACATAACAGTTTTTAAAAACAAAGAGGGTGTTGGCTTGTAGTTGGTTTCTGGACACAGGAAAGTTCTAGATTTATGAAAATTATTTTGTGTATGATTTCATTAAGAAGCAATCAGGGAGATAAAATGGTTATTTTAGTGACAGGAAAAATAAAGATAGAACTTAAATGGTTTTCATTCAGAAAAAACTGTTATTTTACTTGATAATTCCTCAAACAAAAGACAGGAAGATCAGCAAGCATGTTCTTGTGTGTTTGGAACAACATTCATGAAGGAAAAAAAAAAAATGAAAGGGAAAAATGTTTGTAGATATTTCTACCAGTCCAGTGTTTTCAAACGTAAGAGGTTCTACTGGCTTATCAACCCCATGTCAGTTATCAGGGCATGTAAACACCACTGCAGTTGGTCCTGTGTTCAGTAATACTAGGATGCTGTCTGTCAAAGCCTAGGAAGTATTTTGGCCTCTTTATTCTGGTGTTGCTAAGCATAAAAATGACAGACATGCCTCCAGCAGGAGATAGGCCTCCTCTTCCTACTCCCATAAATCTAGGTGATATGAAGACCATGGATATAATAAACTGTAACAATTGAGATTTATTTATACATGATAATTTATTTTTTAAATAAGAATAAAATGAAATAATTCTGAGACAAAAGGAAGATTCAAAGATTGTTTGCATTTACTAGATACATATGACTCAGTAAGCTACTAAGCAGGTAAGCTTGTGCATGACCCTGCTAAATGTTTTTCAGACCTGTTTCCCAAAACAAACTTGTCTATCATGTGAGAATGGCCTACATTTCTTGTTTCTACCCTCTGTTTGATTTGGCTTGAAACCAGCATTTGTCTGTGCTCACTTTACCTAATGATTCAGGTTGTTCTACATTAATGAATTGTGCTTTTCATTATTTACTGTTCTCCCAACATGCAGAAGCAGCACCTGGAGAAATCTGCCTCCAAAGGGATCTGGAAGACAGAAAATTTCCAGTAATGTAGAGAAAGGGCTTCCCAAAGGTGGCATTCATTTCACACTGTCATTTTGAGCTTATCCATCAGTACAGACATGGAAATTCACCTAGCACTATCATAATTGTAGTTCTATTCACAAAAAATGCACAAGGACTTAAAGTTGTTTTGGTCCTTTAATAAGTGAAATACAAGAAGTAAGTACCTTGTCTCTTAAGAGAATCAGAATGTCCTTCCCCAGTGAGCTTTTGAAAAGCTGTACATTGCAGCCTATGTTCTTAGTACACCAGTTCATGCTAGTATCCAAAACTGAAGAAAAAACAGTAAAAAGAATTCAAAAAAGGCATAATGGAGAATTTTTTTACTCACATCCTAAGTTATAATACTATTTTTGTGCACAGATTGTGAAAATATACACTTTAATTATGTAGCTGAGTATACATTTTCATACCTCTCTCTGCAATTCTTGTATTAGATATATTATCTATACAATAAGTACCAAATAGGTTATATAGACAAAAGCTCATGCCAGTGCCTATGCACAGCATAATTCTGAGCATACTCCTAGCATTCACACTACACTAAATGAGATGAATCTTCTGTTTAAAGTGATACACTTGGATAAGCATTTGCAGGAAGAGGGACGTAAAAAATGTAGTTACATTTCCCTCTAAAGGCTGAATTGGTTTGCTGAAACTTTTAAAAGGCCCTATGAAAAGTATATGAGTATAGAGATTGAATATATTCCACAGATATCCAAAATACTGTCACAAAGTGGAAGGCATTTAAAGAAATACTGGGAGATTATATTCCCAGAGCTCACTGCTAAAACCTTAGCGATTTCTGACTCCTTGTTATTTACACAGGATCCACTCCCCTTTCCTCTGTATAAGTTGCTTTCTTCTGGGAATGGTGAAGCAGGGTGATTCAACTCTCCTTACAAAGCCCCACTGCAGATATGAGTGCTCTAATTAATTCATGGTGCCTGGCTAGTCAATGTAACTGAGACTACATTCAGTACCTAAAAAATCCCTGTATATTTTAAGGAAAGCAAGAAGGTTATTTTTTTTTTTTTAGTGAAAACCTTTAAGTACAGAACAGGTTTGCATTTGCAAATCCTATTTTTAAACTCCATTTGCAGTGAATGTTCAGGGATAGTAATAATACTGCAATATCTTCTCAAGAATTTGGAGCTTTGTCAGTTGTCCTGGTTAAAGGTTTCATTATTTGCTATTGGCAGAACACACAGGCATGAAGCATTCATTAGTTTATCATTCTAAGCTACTGTACGGTATCTATTTAAATGTGAAATACTCACTTGCAAAAATAACTTGGTACATTGTGTGCTATTCATTGATTGGAAAAAAAATTGCAGCAAATGGCCCAGGATAAATAGTTGTTCTTTTCCAGAGGTTCATATCAGATCAAAACAGGTTTGTAAACACCATCTTGACACAATCCAGTTCAAAACTATGTTTCTGAAAATATGTTTTTCCAGATATGTATAAAAGCTATTTATAATAACCATAGTCAAAGGAAAAAGAGTAGTGAAATTTTTGTCTGTTTCAAAGATCCAAGCATGGTTAACATAGTTAAATCTATCTGCAATATAGACAGTTCATTAGAATGTCTTTACAAACTCCTAATCCTCAACCATCAAGGCACTCCAGGTCTCTTCTTCACACTTCACTAAAACATTTGAAAAAAATGGATCTCTTAGACTAATCCCTTACAAAAATTGATTTGTGACGACAGTGAATTACCCTATGTACTTTACAAGTCAATTCATATATTTCTTACAACTGCCAAGATAGTTATCGAAACTATTTTTTATTAGACTGAGAAGGGTTTTTTTAAAAGTGTAGTTTTTTATTTAAATGTATTAAATATGAATCACAAATGCTGACTCATATTACATATATGAAATGCGATAATATTGTATGCTAATGTATACTTTTATATACTTTATGATATAATCATCCAGTATATAAACTTGAAGGTTAAATTGCTTAAGACTTAGCAGTGATGAAATTCATAAAGATCATTGTCCTTTTGTTGAATCATGACATTGTATGATTACAGAAGAAGGCATTGTAGGACATCACATAAGTAAGCAATAACAAGTATCTTTGTACTTAATATCATCAGTCTGTTCTCTAAGTTTCCTAGGTGTTCTTACGCTATGAGACAGTTTTGGAACTGACCACAGGCCTCTTCCTAGACTAACCAGATGTCTAAGAAGCACTTGAACTGAAGTGAGGTAGAGTATCTGAATGTCATTATCTCATCTTAAGTCTCTTAGTTACCTCAAATAATTTCAAAACAGGTCAAATCATTAACTATGAACAAAAAATTAAGAGGGAATTAGTGGAAAGATTATGACAGTGTTTTCAAACAAACTGCTTTGAAGAGCACAGCCTAAAATATTCTGTGTTTTCAGAATCTAGAACAGAAGTTATTTTTGTTTTCATGTTCCAAACTATATTAGAGACGAGGTGGTGTGAGTGGAGAAAGGATGTGGGAGGTACCCTTAATTAAAGGGAGGCCTTCAGCCCTCACAGCTATAAAATTTCTTAAGTGATAAAAAATCCTTACTCCAGAGTAATTTGTGATCTAGTCTGCCTTTTAGGCTACTTGGATGAGAGCTAGCAGTGATATTTACAGTGATTATTCAGTTACTCATGCAAAATGCTTCAGAAATGAAAAACAGATCAGAAGTTTCTACAGAGCGAGTCATCTGCACTGTTTCATTTTCCCTGCCTACCTGAGGGAATCAGTAGACATCCATTTGCTGGATTTTCCCTCTTACAATGCAATGATATAACAAAATGTGCGATCAAATTCCAATTAATGCTTCTAATGCTGTTATTCCTATTGAGCAATATCTTAGTTGTACAAAAATTACTGTTTTAGTTAAAGTTGTGTGTAAATATCCAAAGTAGTACTACTTACTACTGTCTAGTCTAAACAATGGTATTTCATGGCACCTGGCATTTTCTTGTTAGTTTGCATAGATCTACTATAAGTAATGGATAAGCATGGAAAGAAACAGTAATGCAGTTTGTGTAATAATGAATCTATCTGAGTTGCATCAGGAAAAGTCAGACATTTTCATATTATGTCAAAACTTCCAGAAACAGAACTGCTTTTCAGTTCTCAGAAACTTAGGGGCACCCAGGAATTTGAGTGCAAGTTCTCCCTTGACCCAGAGGTTTTCTAGGGGAGATTATAATCTAGGACTTGGCTGGAGCAATAGATGACCCTGCTCGAGTGGGGAAGATGGGCAAGGTCACTTCTGGAGGTACCTTCTAACTTCAAGCATTCTGTGAGTTTCCTGAAAGTAGTTCAACAACAGTGAGTCAAAGTTCCTAGTTAATCACTACAGGCTGATGCATGCTAGGAGGAAAAAAATAAATAATTCATATTTTGACCATGTTTTCTTTGTATGTCTTTTTGCCCCTTTTATGGTCACTTTTTGTAAATATAAGAAGCAAACTCACCTAAGGGCCGTATGCTTGAAGTAAACATCAGACAATATCATTAAGAAATTCTGAAAGTTCTAAATACTTCTGCAACACAGTCTAAAGAACTACAAACTCAGAATTCTCTGAACTACCAACTTTTGTTGTTACCTTTAACAATAGTTTATCCATAGGTAATCAGTCGGTTTTCAAGTAGGTACAGGAGAGGTGGTTCTTTTAATGTGACTGGGGGGGAGGGGCATTTGCTTACACTACCTACTTACTGTTAAATTAGGATTTAATCTGTAAACCTTCTACTGCCAGTAGTGGTGTTCTTAGAATGGGACAACACTCCTTCAACGTCAGACCTTTCTCCAAATAAATGAAAATGCTGGAAGAAGTATTTCATATCCTAAAGATCTACTTAATAAAGAACTACTGTCCTTATATCTTTGCCAACACTGTCAGTTGCTAAATGATCTTCCTATGTAAAATGACTTTTCTAGATGTACAGCTTACTTGCAATTTATAATAATTACTCTAAAAATACAGTACATAAACATATTCAAAGTCCATTCTAGGTAAATCAGAGAAGTTTAAGTTTTTTCTTTGTCAGATCCTGCAAAACTCTTGTGTAAAAGGGTAAAGGTGTGGTGTGCCATGATGACCAGTTTTTTCTGGATGACTTTTCTCTGGTGATGTCTTGTGCTTGCAGAAACAGTTGATGCATTCTGGCATCAGAGAGCCACTGAGGGCAGAATAAGACAGCTGACAGAATAAAAAGTTGCTCTGACAAAAGTCTAAACTCTGCTATTCGTTGTTTGCTCACTGTAGATATTAGTACAAGTGACACAGGGATATTTTTTGTTCAGGTCTTCTTGAATAAGGAATTTATTTTGTGCAATCCTGTTATTTCCAAAGGTATAATTGACACAGGTTCATCACAAAATTATATACCTCAATAGGTAACTAGCTTTTGTCCTTAATTATAGACAAGGGAAAGAATTTGTTTGCTTCTAATTGTCAAACCATGACTTTATGATAGAAAAATTCCATGTGGATATCAGCATAAAGTTGAATTAGGAGCAGGAAGTTGGAAATATTCAGGCTCTGTCTGGTTAATCAAAGAAAATAAGGATAAAGGGAAAGACTGGAGTATAATGAAAAAACATATTCCTGGGTCACAGGTCTTAGCAGAAAGGAGGAAAAGGATCTCAAAATCATAAGCATACTATCCTTCACAGCCTTGAACAGAAACCAGAATTATTTAGTCTTTCTATTCTGCTGCCAACAAGTTTCTGAGAAATACAGGAATAAATATGTGTGTAGATCTGGTTTGGATCATTCTGGAGGATGACAACTTACTGTTGACATTTATTCCGTTTGTTCAAGGAATGGAGGTCTGTGTAAAAGACCTAATCAGAGACTCCAGTCCTCTTCAGGAAGTACGTTGACCACTACAACTTCCAATCACAAATTTGAATATGGGAGATGCTAGTTTGTTTGGATTAAGCAATTCACGAATGTGCCTTTCTGGTTTTTTCTTCCTCATTTGACCACTGTTATCCTAGGTGTTATTTAGTGAAATGCCTTCATATTCATGTACAGTTGTAAATATCATAATGTTTTTCTGGCAACCAGCTGTAACTGCTAGTTGGATCATTGGTATCAAGAATTATATTTCAAGCTAGAATAAATAGTAATAACAGACAAAGAACAGAACAATAAGTTTAAGGACATCCAGATTTCTGTGTAACACCAGCAGATTATCAGAGCTGAATTAGAAAAAAAGAGACAGGTTGATGTGGAAACCCAAGGTCAGAATCTACTTTCTTGGACAGCTCTATAGCCTATGAACAGGAAAGATCTTGCAACTTCTGTGTTGTTAGGTCTGTTATAGCTAATAGGTGTGCAAATAGAGAGATGACTTACAGATCTTTTATAATTTTGACAGTTATTCCTACAAAGTAAAATGAGATGTGATTCTTGCATGTGTTAGCTTCATCCTAACAGTATAACAGCGATGAAATTACAACTGCATGGTCTGAACACGTGATAGCAACAAGGTTCTGCTCCTTGAAAACAGCTCTGGTAGAAAATGGAGGTAACCAGATAGGCACTGTTAACACAGAGTAACAGAAAGTCTGCATTTAAAGAGATCACCAAGAAAACAGAACAGCAAAAATGAGACAGCAATAAAATTTATGACCGTATCAGTATTAAAAATAAGCAAATTTTACAATGGTTTAAATGTAGACCATGATAAATTAAATGGTAATGCAAATACATGGAAAGAAAGTGCAAAAGTCAAAAAGCAAATTATAATCAGGAATTAAATGTCAGTTTATTCATTGGGAAAATCACTTCATCTGCATCCAACCACTTGCCAAAGTTGAAGTTGTTTTAAGATACACGGGATTTTTTTTTTTGTTTTGTTTTCAGTTTTTCTCTTACACAGCTATTTGGAAATTCATGGCAATATTTTAAAGGAAAGCTTGTATCATAACACACAGTGTAGAAACTTTTTGTTCACTTTGTAGTCATCACTTCCTGTCATACATATTTGGAGCTATATTGTTTACATTTTTTGTTAAATAAGTTACCTGTATACTGCAGTAGCTTTTTAATTTAGCAGTTTTGAATGTTCTAAATTGTAGTTATGACTGGTCATAAAATAAAATTATATAAAGTTCTTCTGCAGTATGTTTCTTATGTGTAAGTCAGTCTTTCCTTTCTGCTCTTTAAAATCGTAGCAAGACTCTGCACTCAGTCAGAGTTTGTTTCTCCATAAATCCAGATTTAGTCAAAAGAACTGCACTAAGAATTTGAGGTGTTAAAACTAGCGTGGACCACCACATGTTCTTCAAGAACTGGAATGTCTTTGGGTTTAGAAAGCTTTCTTTTCTGTGATTTTTTTGTGCAGTAAAGCAAATGAAAAGTTATTGATACTTTTCTCAGGTCTTCCATATCCAGAGAGGTCACCATATCTGACAAAATTTGGGTTCTAAAAGGAAGTTATAGCTGAATTTTCCTTACACTTTTCAGTGGTGTATTCTTAGGTTTCAGTCTCCTCCAAACCTTGCAATGTCATAAAAAACTTTTTATTTACAATTTACTGTTAGCTGTCTGTTTCAAGCTGCTGGAACTTTCCTTCTTTGCCAGGGGAAAAAAACAAAATCAAAACCAAAAAAAACCCATCTACTAAGGCCCGTCATTTTTAAATTTAAATGAAAGTTAAAACACTTTCTGGTTTGGTAAGAAAAATTAATCTACTAGGGATTTCTTTATTACATTACCAACTGCTAGTTGCATATACTGATATATGTGCTGAAATAAATCTTTCCTGTATTTATAACAAGGTATTATAATAAAAATTTCAGGTTCAAGAACAATAAAAAAGTCTTAGAGCTCTAGGAGTATTAAGAAAACATTTTTAAAAATATACTATATATTTTCTTTCATTAATACTTCTTCGAACTTCTAGACCATAAAGTGAACTAATGTTTTTAAGGAAACTTTTATATGTGTAGTGTGAAAATAATCTTAAATAAAGATGCGCTCACTTTTTAAAAGAAGAATTTACCTGGGAAGACTGCTTTACATGTTTCCTATGAATAGTAGGACTTATTAGGCCTTACAGAATGATGAGGATTTGATCCAGCAAGTTCCCTCTTCAAGACACTATTTGGCAATACACTAACTTAGAAAAAAAATAAAATAAATAAATAATAAATAAAAAAAAAACAATAACAAAAACCCCTCCACCATCAAACTATTACAAGAGAAAAAATACTGTATTAAAAAGATGCACTTTAAAAAGTGTCCTGTGATTTTTAACTTATTGTGATGTTTTCTGAGAAAAAACTTGACATAACATTAATAGAAACTGTGCCCATATATCTGCAGGGACTTTATGTTTCAGATACAGCCCTACTTCCACCTGTGCAAATACCAATAAAATTAGTTTCAGAACTGAAAGGTCGTGTCTGATTTGTCATCTCTGTTCTGTAGACTCATGACATATGCCCAAGGCATTATGGGCAAAAGTTAAGCCTGAAAACAGAAAAAATAGTGAAGTAGAGAACTGTGAGTTTCTAAAAATACAGAAAAATTGGACTTCCTCAGTCAGAGCACATTCCCGTTTGTCAGATCTGTTCAAGTATCACTTGGCTCTGTTCATTTTTCCAAAGTGGGACAGTTTTTCTTCCTAGTAGGAGGAATTTATTCCTTGTCGTGAAGCTTTGACACGCTCGGTCTAACAGAATCTTTTCTTATTCTTCCACATTGTAATTTGATAGTGTCTTTGTCCAAGGACAGATCATCTCTGACACTCTACTTTTCTACCACCTACTTACTACTAGACTGTTATGTGCTAAAGAGACAATTCCAGTAGTGCTCAAGGGAAAGTTACATGTTAGGATCATCCTAACTACTTCGACATATGTGTGTGTATTTCCTTTTTTATATACATTTATGTTTTGTAAGTATATGTTATATATCTTTACAGCTAGCATATATATGTATGTGTGTGTGTATGTATGTGTTGTATGATCTCATCAGAATTCCATGATGAATCATTACATTGACAAGATGTATTTTTTTAAAAATCTCTAAACAACTCTGGAAATAGGCATATTGACATCCATTTCAGTTGACAACTATGTAGTCAACTGATGAGTTACATGCAGATGTGGTTTGCAATATTTTCAAACTGCAAATGTGTTTGTAATGAGTCTGCGTGTGTTAATGAGAAATGCAAGATGAGATCTATGTTGTAGAATATTTTTAGGTCCCTCTGAATTGTAGGGTGTCTATAAGCAGTGATTATCATTGCTTCCTGTAGATACTTGTAAAAATACTTCCGTGAGGGGAATGGAAGGCACAGGAATATAATTTGATGGGTGCACTTAACAGTTTAAAAGATTAAATTAAAAAGAAGCCAAAGCCTCATTGATTTACAGAACCAGTTCAATATTTTTTATAGAATTCATAATACTATGGCATATACAACATAAATGTGTAAGACAGGCACTCCAGCCTTTGAGAAATTTGTTCTATAAAAGCAAAGTAAAAATGAAAGTGTAATTGTAACCATGAAGCAGCTGTCCAGAAGCACAATATTAACAAATTTAACCACTACATCTTACTATTTTTTTTTTTTTTTATTTTGGAGCACAGAGTTTTGCAGAATAAATTTTCTGAATATAAGAATTTTCACAAAACCCCCCCAATAAAAATGTATCTTGTGTTTTGGTATATATAAGGATCAGTGAGTGCACTCATCATAGGGCCAAAATGTATCAAAATAATCTGTCTCTTGCTACATTTATTAGCTTGAATTCATTCTCATGTTACAGTCACAATAGTCTGAATTTCATTCTTACATTTGTTGATGAACCAGAAATCTCATACGAAGTTTATAATCCATGTCAGGTAAATAAGTCTCTGTGTAAAATAACATTTAAAGAAGACAAAGTATATTGTAAGGATAAGAGACAGTCTGGAATATATTTCACTATATAAAAGTGCACACTGGCAAAACATAGTACATTATTTAAAATTTTGGGGATGAAGAGCTGATAAAAAGCAAAAAAAAAATGTTATGAGTCTTTAACAGAATATGCAAACAATTAAGTGAAAGTGCTCAGGTATTATGGAGCAAAAGGGGCTTTGAAAACTAAGTACTAACTGGTGCCCTTTTCAATTACCTAAAGACACATTTAAACCATATTAACATAATTTTATTCTAAATATAATCAGTTATTTAGTAAGAAGTCCTGATAAATAATTTCCAAAATCTACAAGGTGCAATATACCAAAGCACTCCTAGGGGAGTCCTTTTAATTCTGTGTATTGGCTTTCATGTGATACCTGGTTAATATTTGCTGCCCCCTGTAGTTTACTCTGACATAGTTTCCATAAAATCATCTGAGGTGACTTTAAAATTTAGAAACTCAAAATATAAACCAATCATCCTTATCTTTTCTCCTGATTATCCTTTCATTATTTCTTATTTCTATCATCCCTTCTGAACTGTTGTTGTGTTGAGAATAGGAATGATTCTCAAAGATTTTGTTTAAATGTTACTTGATAGATTTAAATGAACAGGTATTTTAAAGTATATGGATCATATTCTAGACACGGCTCTTCTAAAATAAATACGATTTCCTTGAAAAAGGCAAACCAGGCAAATATTTAATAAACTGCTTTGTAGTTACAGTATATAAACATTAACATATTCCTTTTGGTTCCTTGAAGTTATTTTTTAGGAAAAGGTTGAAAAATGGTAGTTTGAAAGTTTAGCAGGCATCTAAGATGCTTGCTGAGTTTAAAATGGCCCTTTCGCTGACTAGTGAGATATCACACTGTGTCTCAGAGTTTAATAACTGGACTGCGCAGTTATCAACATCTTCCTAATGTTGAAGAAGGAGGGATTAAAACAGCCAAGCAAGAGGTTAAATGAAAAAATAAGACTTCTGTGATGTATAGCTCAGGATTTTTTAACCCAGTAATGCTAGAACCAACTCATGATGATCAACTTCTTGAAGGTATTACAACTTCTTGGAGGTGTTACAAGGCAACAAATAGGTTCCACAGTACTTGACAAAGGGAGGAGGTGTAACATGACAGCATTAGATAAATATTTCTTTTTTTTTTTTTTTTAAGAATTAAGTTTTACAACATTATTCTTCAAAGGGAAAGGATATTATGATGCAAGAAACAAATAAGTCAATAAGTCACTCGAGATTTTCCTGTCACAGAAATACTGGGAAACAAGTGGTGGTTAGCTGCTAAACACTTATTTATAAAGTGTAATGTCTATGTAATTTTACAAAGGAAAGACAGTCACCTACTTGAGGAATTACTTCCTGCATGGTATGTTTTGGTCCTGGACAAAGTGTGTTTTTAAGTAAGAGGAAAAGTCAGAGATAGGAAATAAAGGTTTTCCTTATCATAATATGATCAGTCAATGGATGCACTTCAGAAGATGTCATAATTGATTAATAATTCATGTTTTAAAAAATCTTAACCCTAATAAATGACACTGTAATGACCATTCTGTGAGATTCAGTGCTCATAGTACTAAGCAAATATCTAGGTTTTTTTTTGATGGTACTGGCCACTTTTTCCCCAAAATTCTTCTACATCATAGATCAGCAGTTCTGGCAATGGTTTTCTGATACAGATTTGGAAATGGGATGCTGAGCAGTCTTGATTTTCAGTATTGAGCTGATGAGAAAATGTAATAAAAATACACTGAGAAAAGACCTTTCCCTCCTTCTCCCTTAACTACTGGATATATCAAAGAATAGTAATAAAATTACAATCTTAATAAAATATAACAACAACAATAGCAGTAATAGGCTATAATTAGTTTTAGATTTAATACTCCATTGATGGACATTTTAAAAAAACAGTGTTTTTTATTCTGCTTATCATTATTTATTTTTAGCTTTCAGTTACAATTAAATAGACTAAGTACCTGGAAGAATACATTTATAATTTTTAGTTCACCTTTTCAGAATTGAAAAAATTAAATTAATTATGACATAGTTTCAGATAATTGCTAAATACATAAAAATTGCCTGCATTTGTGAAATTTCATGTAGTGGGGATGATATGGAAAAGGGAAAATGAACATTGCAGAGGAGTGGAGGGTATATCCTGGCACAGAAAATGGAAGACGTTGGAGCTGTGTCGTCACAGTAGAAGGAAGGTCTCATTAAAATATGTTCACAGAAATTCTGGTGAAAAAGACCCCACCTATAAATACTTGTCCTTTCACACTGTTATCTTGTTCTTCCTTCTCCTTGTGTTTGTTTCTGATATATCAGAATTTTAGCTTAGATCCTTAAAAAGAGTATGCAGGCATACAAATAAGTAAAGAAACCCTCCTGCAGGTCAAAACTAGAGGTGATAATTTAGAAGCTATGCATATTTAGGAAATCTACATTTCTTATGGCTACATGCCATGATGCATAGCATAATTGTCTTCAAACCCTGTCTACCTGGGAACACTCAGAAAAATCAGGTAAAGTTGTGAGGAGAAATATGGATAATTGAAGTGTGTTGGATCCTGTGTGAATACTCTCATTCAGAAGTAAAGCAATTTTAGATGGCTATAGCTTAATTATTGTTCAAGGATGAGTGAGAACATCAAAACAGAAGTTTAATGTGCTTTAATTAAGCATCTTAGCCTTTGCACTGTTAGTAGACTTGTCTTCACTTTTCAAGTCTTCCTGGTAAAAAAGTCCTTCAACTACCAGCTCAGTAATTTTCTTCTAAAACACATAGTATTTGTAATTTCTTGAAAGACCTACCTCACCTAATAAAGCCATTTATGGAATATCTACACTTATGTTTAAAGAAAGTTTCTGACTGGGTAAACGTACAGATATGAACCTAATGCACATCAGGAGGCAATTAAAGAAATTTATAATCAGTTAATTTAATGATTTTTAAAAACAACCTAATTGCTTTGGGGGCTTGATTAATCTTTGATGATAGCCGTGGTTACCTTCTTCTTCATCTCTTGCATTACAGGGACACTTTGGCAGCTAGCTCTGGGACTTTTAGGAGCTTTTTACCCAACATACACTGTTTAGACTTTTCTCTACAACAGTACAGTTGAGGTGTCCATTTTTATCTACACTAGATTTTGTGACACATAGTAATACTTTATAATACCATGTCTTTAAATTCTAGAGCCCTAACGGCAAAGCATTTTTCATTAAATATTGCTAACTATTTCATAATTAAGAGAGAGAGAAAACAAAAAAAAACAAAACAAAAACAACAAAAAACTCAAACCTTTACCTAGTACATGCTTGTATTTCTAACACAGAATCATAGAAACATTCAGGTTGGAGAAAACCTTTAAGGTTATTGAGTCCAACCATTAACCTAGCACTGCCAAGTCCACCAATAAACCATGTCCCTAAGTGCCACACCCACATGTCTCCAGGGATGGTGACTCAACCTGTTCCCTAGACAGCCTATTCCAATGCTTGACAACCTCTCAGTAAAGAAATTATTCCTAATATCCAACCTAAACTTCCCCTGGCATGACTTGAGGCCATATCCTCTTGTCCTATCACTTGCTGGTTGGGAGAAAAAACCAACACTCACCTCACTACAACCTCCTTTCAGGGAATTGTAAAGAGTGATAAGGTCTCCCCTTTCCTCCAAGCTGAGCAACCCCAGTTCCCTCAGCTGCTTCTAGTAAGACTTGTGCTCTAGATCCTTCACCAGTTTCGTTGCCCTTCTCTGGGTAAGCTTCAGCACCAAAATGCCTTTCTTGTAGTGAGGGGCCCAAAACTGAACACGGTATTTGATGTGCAGCCTCACCAGTCCTGAGTACAGGGGAACAGTCCTGCTGGCCACACTATTTCTAGTACAAGCCAGGATGCTGTTGGCCACCATTGCCACCTGGGCACACTGATGGCTCATATTCAGCTGGCTGTTGACCAACACCTTTTCCACCAGACATCTTTCCAGCCACTCTGCTGCAAGCCTGTAGCATTGCGTGGGGTTGTTATGACCCACGTGCAGGCCCTGCACTCAGCCTTGTTGGACCTCATACAATTGATCTTGGCCCATCGATCCAGCCTGTCCAGATCCCTCTGTAAAGTCTTCCTACCTTCAAGCACATAAACACTCTTACCCAACTTGATGTCATCTGCAAATTCACTGAAGTTTGAAACTTTAAATATTCCCTTCCCCTGTTTAGTAAGCATAACTTCTTCAAGACATTTAGATAACCTGGATAGATGTTTTATAATTTCTGATATATTTTTAATGGAATATTGCTGTTACTTAAGAGAAAACCTGTGTTAACCAAATAGGTTTCACTTTAGTATAGAGAGATAGAATATTAGATGGTGATGTAACATGAACCACCTCAGAATTATAATTGCTTCATGATAAAGTAGGGGAAATCCAGGTAATTGAAAAACTCATTTATATGTTTTAATTTGTTTGTTCCTTAAAATTCTGTATGGCTGTGATCAGTCTGACCAAATTTAATGATGCAGCAAACAACACACAGTGCCACAGCCACTGCACAATACTAACTATAGATTTTCCTCTGTGCCATGGGCAGGGTTTCTCATTTCATACATCATTTGCAACTTGCTGCAGTGATTCTGCGAATTCATTGCCCATCCCACTAACACAAAGTTAGGAAGAAGTAGCACCTTCCTCTACTTTTGTTTTGAACAACTATCACACTAGACATCAAAGTCAGTTTCCTGTTGCTCTCCGCTTACAGTGAAACACCAGCTATAATCACAACAGCTAAAATTACACCAGCATGTTGAAGAGGTTAAATCCTTCAGCAAAGCTTTGTCTGTTAGGTGCTATAGGCTACTACTCCTTATTTTATCTGCCTAAAGATATCCAACAGAGTGCAAAACGTACACCCTGACATGAAGCTCTGGCGTGTAGCCAGATCTGTCATAATTTTTTTTTATGTTTCTGAAATGCCATTCAACAAAAATCAGTGTGAGTTATTCTGACTTTCCCCACTCAGCAACAGTAGTATAATAGCTTAATGATAGCGTGAGACTCAGGGCACAGACCTGAGACAGGCAAACACAGCAGTATCTCATTTTCACCCTGATCTCCATCCACTGAACCAGCATTTCAAACACTAAGACTAAAGCTGAGTTAAAAAGAGTAAACCAATACTTCCAGCCAACACAAAGCACTACTGGACCTCACCTTTTTTCGAGGCAGAGTGGAACAGGCTTTAATACTGTTGTTTACACTGGATGAAACAGAAAAGGCCCAAACAATAGGCCTCAAAACAAAGTTGACTTCTGAGTGAATTCCCCGACCAGCAATCAGCATCTTATCAGCAGAATGATACAACCAGCATCTTATCAGCATGAAAATGCAACCCTGGGAACAATCCCTGCGAACTATAAGTAAACAATAGGAAGTAACTATAAATCCCAAGTGTAAAGAAAAACAGAAACTCCTCAGACATGCCCGGATCCTGGCCAGATCCGGACATGCCTGAGTGAGGCATGTCAATCTACCAGATATCTCCTGTGCATTTTGTATATACTTGTTTGTTAAACTGTATAAAAGCCGGGCCCTCCCACAGCACAGACGCAGACCTCACCTACAAGTGGACGCCCTGCGTGGGACTTCCCAATTGCCGGGACAGGCTCTCCGACCCTTCGCTGTGACGGGGCTCCCCAGCTGATGCACGGGTCAGGGTGATGGTAAAGTATGAGGGCAATTGGTGATGTATCTTTCTTAATCACCATAGCTAGCTTTATGTAGTAATGACTAGGTGCATTACCTTGCTTATTCTTTCTGCTGCTTTAAACAGTAATGTCTAGGGGCATTATCTTGCTTATTCTTTCTGCTGCTTTAAACTAAAGTAAAATAAGCCTATTTCTTTAGCTTGGTGTTTGTGTCCTTTGTGTTAACCCTGTCAATTGGCAAAACAAATTTGGGATCACGGACAGGATAAGAACAAAATGTCATTTTTTAAATCTAAATGTAATGAATCAGCTCCATCTGAAATTCCTGGATGGGAAGACCTTCCCTATAGTTCACTGGCTCTTAAGTGGGCTAAGGTCGGAGGACCATGTGAACAGTGGGAAAGTCGGCTGAAAGAAGCTGAACCACTGGATGTATTAAAAAGTATCCAAAAATTATCTATCGAAAAAGGAAAAGAAATTGTGTGTTCAGGAAGACGGGGATGGGGTTTGTTAACAGCATATCGGAAAGAGCACCAACAGAAGGAAAAACTGTTGTTAGAGCGCTCCGACATGGAGCGACAGATGTGTGATTTGCAGAATCAAATTGTAATGTTACCGTGTCAAAACAAATTGCTTGCCGATAAGTTGGATCCTTATCAGACTGTAGCTGAAAGAGCTGCAGTAAGGGTTGCACAGTATAAGAAAAGAAGGGGACGAGTAAACCGTAGGAAAGTGCATGCTGTGATTGCAGAAGGAGGGGTAAAGTGGGATCCTGACAGATGGGATGGAGATATTTGGGATTCTACGGGTTCTGATGAGGCTGGTTCCTCAGATGAACCTGTGGGTGTAAAACCAGCGTGGAGACGGAAAATAGAATTGGATACTAATGGGCAACAAGTAAGGAAGGATGTGATTGAAGATTATACTCAGCATGAAATAAATTATATAATTGAAAGATTTAAGCAGAGACCGGGGGAACCCCTGCTCTCTTGGATGGTGCCTTTGCACAATCAGGGAGAAGCAGGGGTAACCGTAGATCCAGAGGACTCTAGGAAGTTCTTAGTTTTAAGTTCTGACTCCTTTGTGCAAGATGCATTCCGAAATAATCCTCAGGATACAAATTTGTTAACCTTGGCCGGCTGGGGATGTACTAATAAATACCCCACGGAGAATGATTGGCCAGGTGGGGAACGTCCCTGGTATACTTTGCGAGATTGTATACAGCGGATGAAGGAGGAAGGGATGAAATTGGCAATCTTTATAGGAGACCCTGACAGAATGACGCAAGCTGCCTTGTCTGTCACTCATAGGAACCTATTGATTAAAACTACCCCACCAGCATATAAAAATGTAATAATGACTCTCTTAATTAATGAGACCGGAAATCCCATTGATGAAATAATTGAAAAAATACAGCAGCTAGGTGATCTTGGAGAATGGGGCCCCCGAGGAAGTGCAGGAAACCGAGATACTCGGGACAGCCCTAAAGGAAATGAGAACAGAGTTTCTCGCAAATAAATGTTTACAGCTTTATTGAAGGATGGCCTATCTCGTGAAAAGATTGATGGTGTTCCAACTGACAAGCTGTGGTGAATATACAAACAAAGAGGGCTGAATAAGCCTAGCAGGAGAGTGCAGAGTTCTGAAACTAAGAAGCCAGGGGTAACTCAGCCTACAGCAGCTCCTCCTGAGCCTCAACGGGACTTCCCATCTGCACACAGTGGGCCCTCCACGGGCAGATCAGTTGTTCCAGGGGAAAGGGGATTGGGAGCTGTGTTCTGATTTATACCCATGGAAGGAGACTAGGGAAATTGTCCAGCATAGTAAACAGGAATGAAATTATGGCCAAGCTCCAGTGCAATGGGCAGGGAAGGACCGACGGCCCCATGCAGAGGTCCAAATATTTTGGAAAAACCGGTCCTCACAAACAGTAAAAGCCTTAATTGACTCAGGAGCGGAGGCTTCCTTGATATATGGGAATCCAAAGAAATTTAAAGGACAACCTGTAATTATTACAGGTCTGGGAGGGAAACAAATTGAAGCTGTACAAACTCAAATTGAAATGAAAATAGGAAACCTCCCAAAACTGTATTCAGTCATGATTGTCCCCATTCCTGAATACATAATAGGAATAGACATTTTGAAGGGACTAACTTTGAATCTCCCAGATGGTCAGTACCAGTTTGGGGTGAAAAATCATATCAGTATTAGAACAATTTTAGTAGGAAAAGTGAAAATGCCTCCTGTACAGATTCCTGCTGCTACTAAATTCGTGACTATGAAACAATATAGAATTCCAGGAGGTCATGAGGAGATATCACAGACAATTAAAGATTTATTAGATGCAGGAGTATTGAAACCAGTTACCACAGCTTGGAACAATCCGGTATGGCCTGTCAAGAAAAGTGATGGGTCATGGAGAATGACAGTAGATTTTAGGGAATTAAATAAACACACCCCACCACTTACAGCAGCTGTACCAGATACTATTACTTTAATAGAAAAGGTTCAAAAGCATTCAGGGACTTGGTATGCTGTAAGAGATTTAGCTAATGCCTTTTTCACTATCCCAATTGCAGCGGAGCTTTGGGACCAATTTGCCTTCACCTGGCAAGGACGACAGTGTACCTTTACCAGATTGCCTCAGGGATGGCTGCACAGTCCAACCATTTGCCATCGGACAGTGGCTGAGCATCTGGATAAGATAAAATTGCATCCTCATATGCAAATAGTGCATTATATTGATGTTATCCTAATTCAGGGAAACGATGAGAAGGAAGTGCAACAAATACTTGAACAGGTGGCAGATCATATGAGACAGAAAGGTTGGGAAATTAATCCTAACAAGATTCAAGAACCATCTCAAACAGTAAAATTTTTAGGAATTCAATGGCATTGTGGGCATAGGGAAATATTACCCAAAGCTCGACAGAAAATTTTGGATTTTGCAGTACCACAAAATAAAAATGAGGCACAGAGATTTATTGGATTGTTTGGCTTTTGGCGGCAGCATATTCCCCATTTAGGACAGATTCTGACTCCTTTGTATAAAGTTACAAGGAAAAAATATGAGTTTGAATGGGGAAATGAACAGCAAGCTGCTTTTGAGTCAGCAAAGGAAGCTATTCAAAAGGCCTTAGATTTGTGGCCATTGCAGGAGGGAGAAGTGGAGTTAAATGTTCAGTAAATGGATTACATGCCAATTGGAGCCTATGGCAAAAACAGGGAAAGAAAAAGGTTCCCTTAGGTTTTTGGGGACGAAAGCTGCCAAAGGCAGGAAATAATTATACACCTTTTGAGAGACAACTATTAGCATGTTATTGGGCGTTGGTAGAAACAGAGCAGCTTACAATAGGACATGAAGTGTCCCTTCATCCTGAAATTCCTATCATGCAATGGGTTAAAAGCTCTCCTAAAACCCATCAAATTGGGCATGCTCAAGAATCGAGTATCATAAAGTGGAAATGGTATATTCAGGACAGGGCCAAGGTAGGGGTTGGTGGAGTAGCTACCCTCCACGAGAGAGTAGCTACTGCCCCCACAGGTGATCAAGAAATGAACCCTGATTTCACAGTTGAACGGGAATCCCCAGTACAATGGGGAAAAGCTTTCGACCAATTGACACCCTCTGAAAAGGAACATGCTTGGTTCGCTGATGGATCAGCTAAGTATATAGGAGGGAATAGGTTTTGGAAAGCAGTAGCTTACTATCCCCATCTAGAAAAATTTTTAGAAACTACAGGAGAAGGGAAAAGCAGCCAGTATGCTGAATTATATGCAGCTTATATGGCCTTGAAACAAGAAGACCTAGGAGAATGTCATTTATATACTGACTCCTGGTCAGTAGCTAATGGGTTAGCTACTTGGCTGCCAACATGGCTAGCCAAAGATTGGAAAATATACACCAAAGAAGTCTGGGGAAAGGAATTGTGGAAGGATATTTGGGAAATAGTACAGAGGACTAAGATGTCTGTGTTTCACGTTGATGCTCATACTAATGTGGACACTTTAGAACGACTTTATAACTCTGTTGTAGACAACCAGGCAAAGATTTCCCAAGCTGGATTAGAATTCCCTCAGAAGGGTGATCATGAAGGCTTGGAAAAACGGGCACACCAAAAGTGTGGGCACCTTGGAGAGAAAGCCACTTACAGGTGGGCCCAAGAGCGTGGCATAACAATGTCACTTGATATGATCAAAACTATAATTGCCCAGTGCCCCGTGTGCCAACATTCTCACAAACGTCCAGTGCCTAATATTGTGAAAGGACAACTGGGGAGAGGAAAAATGCCCGGACAAATTTGGCAAATGGATTATATCGGACCTTTACCCCAGAACCTAGGGTGTAAATATGTCTGCACTGCTGTAGATAAATATTCTGGATATTTGATTGCCCATCCTTGTAAGAAAGCTACTCATCATAGTACTATCTGTACTATAGGCATAATCATTTTGTACTATGGAATTCCATTGCAGATTCAAACTGACAGTGGGTCTCATTTTCAAAACAAATTTGTTCAACAGTATGCTGAGCAGCAAAATATTCAGTGGGTTTTTCATATACCGTACTATCCACAAGCTGCAGGATTGATTGAACGAATTAATGGGTTGTTGAAAGAGTAGTTGAAGAAGTTAGGAGATGGGAACCTATCCCGATGGAAAACTCATCTCACAGATGCACTACATATTCTTAACAATAGGCCCATTGGGGAAATGGAAACCCCTCTGATGCTCATGACTACACCCAATTTACAAATAAAACCTCTGACAGTAAGTGAGACTTTGACTTACTGGGAAATTGTTCCGGGTGCGATGGCCCCTTACCGGGCCACTCCAGAGGCTGCAGGGCTAGATCTTTATGCATTGGAATTGATCAGGATAAATCAAAAACAGATGAAAGTTATCAATACTGGGATAGGAATTAAAATTCCTCCAGGACACTTTGGTTTGATAACTGCCCATTCGAGCCTAGCCTTGAAAAGTATTCATGTCATGGGAGGAGTGATTGATGCAGATTATCAAGGAGAAATTAAAGTAATTCTGTTAAACAATGGTGAACAAGATTTGATTATTCATCCCCATGACAGAATAGCACAACTATTGATATTGCCAGTTTTGAAAGCAATTGTGAAAAAAGGGGATCCACCTCAAGTCACCACTGTTCGTGGAGATAAAGGGTTTGGATCAACTAATTTCAATAACGGAGCTAAAGTATGGGTCCAGAGTCCAAGTGGACCTCCTGAACCAGCTGAAGGAATAGCCACAGGAAAAGACAATACTGTTTTAGTCATGAAACCTGGACAGGAAAAATGGGAATATGTTCCTGCAACTAAATGTTATCTGCAAGAATAACTAGATGTCTTAAGATTCTGTCTTTTAGATCCTGCTAAGATGGATTTGCCTGTGTGTCGTCATGGTTCATTTGGGAAAGACTTTCACACCAGGATGGCCATTGGAAGGTCCACGTGAGACACCGCTTAGGTGGCAATGGAAAAATGCAACCAAGACAAGACAACAGGATGATTTCCGATGCAAAGCCAATTCTGCCTGTATCATAGCCAATCTTACTTTCAGTACTCAGTTTATCGGAACATTCAGTGAATCTGTGTAAATGGACAGTTTTGCCCAAAAGCTTTGATATGTTTGTAGAAATTAGTGCTAAGCATGTTTGTATAGTAACAAATGATAAAAATATTATAGAAATGTATAATCTAACTACTCCATTTTTGGGATGCCTCAGAAATGTATTCTATCTCATCTGGCACGGACAGATGTATACTTTTTATTCAATGCATGAAGAACAACTAAACATGTACTGGCATCCCCAAAGCTTAGGACATAATGGAATCAGCTTATCCCTGACTCCACTGAAAACCACCATGGAACAATCAGAACATTTGCGACGACACCTAGAATGATGAAATAAAACTCTGTCAGACTCTGTGATACAGACTGTAATCACAAAGAATCAACTAATGTCGCTAGCTAGCCAGATGGAGAAGGAGACTGCACACCACTGGTGGGACATCTTTACTGGGTATTCATCCTCTGCAACCCAAGTGTTGAATTCCTTAATACATCCTTTTGTAATATTGTTAGTTATCATTATTATTGTTACTTTATATAATTGTTATGTATGTTATCGTATCAAACAGATAGAGCGAACATATTGGGCTCTTCCAAAAGGGTCGTGATCTTCACTCATAAGTCAAAGGACCGATTGGAACAGAAAAGGCCCAAACAATAGGCCTCAAACCAAAGTTGATTTCTGAGTGAATTCCCCGACCAGCAATCAGCATCTTATCAGCAGAATGATACAACCAGCATCTTATCAGCAGACTGAAGCAACCAGCATCTTACCAGCATGAAAATGCAACCCTGGGAACAATCCCTGCGAACTATAAGTAAACAATAGGAAGTAACTATAAATCCCAAGTGTAAAGAAAAACAGAAACTCCTCAGACATGCCCGGATCCTGGCCAGATCCGGACATGCCTGAGTGAGGCATATCTACCAGATATCTCCCGTGCATTTTGTATATACTTGTTTGTTAAACTGTATAAAAGCCGGGCCCTCCCACAGCACAGACGCAGACCTCACCTACGAGTGGACGCCCTGTGTGGGACTTCCCAATTGCCGGGAAAGGCTCTTCGACCCTCCGCTGTGACGGGGCTCCCCAGCTGATGCACGGGTCAGGGTGATGGTAAAGTATGAGGGCAATTGGTGATGTATCTTTCTTAATCACTATAGCTAGCTTTATGTAGTAATGACTAGGTGCATTACCTTGCTTATTCTTTCTGCTGCTTTAAACTAAAGTAAAATAAGCCTATTTCTTTAGCTTGGTGTTTGTGTCCTTTGTGTTAACCCCGTCAACTGGCAAAACACTGGACTAAATCCGTATAGTCATCTTTGGATACAGCTGACAGTGTAAATGAAGTTTAGGTAAGGACTGAGCAGCGGACATACACTTAAGTGTAATCAAAAATATACATTTAACTTAGTTCCCTAGAATCAAATGTGGGCATAAGGTTAATGTCTTAAGATACATGTCTTATCCTGGAAAGGGGCCCTTGCCACCACATGAATTTTGTGATTGTTATTTTAATTTATATTTTATCTTTCATGATTTGAGATTGTTCAGTATATGCCTAAGAGGCCATGTCTGTTGTTGCTCACTTAAATGAAAAATTCAATCTTATGCCAGTTTCTCTCTGTTTAATAATACAGCAAAATTTAAAAGCAAGACTTTTAGACATACTATTGACTCAATTCCCCTTTCTTTTGGCAGGAATATATTGGGCCAAACACAAAAATACTCTGATGACACCTCAGATAATGTTTTGTCAGTCTCAGTAATCAAATAAAAAGTATCATTTAACACACTAAGGACTTGAATGCATCTGCTGTATTTTTTAACTTTAGTTAGTTTGAGAGATGTGGCAAAATGTGGGTATCTTCTTTTAATCACTTTTTTTTTTTAATAGACACCCTTAAAAAATTAAAGCTTTGTTTTCCTTTGAAACATAATATACATTCAGTGATTTTTCTGTCTCAGAAGCTAAAGAATTTTTAGAGACATGGAAAGATGCAACCACCTCCCCATTATGTTCTGGTTTCCTCAAGCCAATAGATTGCAAAGCAAATGCCTATTTTGTTTTTCACTTATGTAGAAAATTGGAACTGTGCAAGCCCCACACTTCTTTTGTTTTCACTCATAGCTTCACTGATTTTGTTTAACTATTTCTTTTTTTTTGCCACCATGTAGCTTTTTACTGATCAGGAGATGAAAGAAGTGATGGGTCATTTTAAGCAGGCTCCTCACTCCATGACTACAGTGCAACAGCATATACTGAGCTCCTTAAAGGAAAAACACTCCTCTGTCCTCTGTTTCTTCTCCTGTGTGAGGGAGCAAAGAGCAGCACAAATTAAAGGTAGTGGAGCATGGTAAGAGCAGATGCACAATAGGACCATTATTAGACACTCTCAAAAGCATAGTTGCTACCAGGAGTACACACCAGTATTAGAAAAAATAACTGAGAAAAGATAAATAAAGTAGAATCTCTCTAACCTATGTGAGATCTCAGAAATAACCCTGAATGACCATTCTTCACAACCCTGTAGGCCACATTATATTAAATGGTTATGACTTATGTAACCATTACCTCAGGTTTCACTGACCTTGACAGCAATGCAGTAATCACATCTTTGAATGTCACTGAGGAGTTTTTACAGTGTAATGCGACAGACAGAGAGAACATGCAGAAATTTTTCTACTTGCTATTCATAGATACACAAGGATCGTATAAGCCTATTATAAAAGAAATCCATTGCATGTTAAACTTCATTTTTATGAAGTTTTCTGACAATATTGTTGATTCTTACAGTATGATATCATTAGATTTAAGTGTATAAATATCCTTCATACATTTCCCACACAGTTAAATTTCTCTGATGTTTCCTGCTGCATCGAAAGAGTTTGAGCCATGATGACAGTGTAGGAACATCCATATTTGTCATTAGTAAATTTAAAAAAAAAATATTTTGTATGTTCACTGACATTACAAAGCTATTGTTAGACCTCTATAGTCACTGTAAAGAGTTGGGAGATTGCAGAAAGAGTTCAGCAGAAAACCCTGAAGGAGTAAATTTTCAAGATCAGGAAGTTCATTCATAACTGACTTAGTGTCCTGGTTTTGGCTGGTTTTGAGTTAATTTTCTTCATAGTAACTACTCAGAGCCATAAGTAGTCTCACATAATATGAGGTACTGTGCTTGAACCAATACGCTCTGTTCTTTGGCTTGCTTATGGCCAGCTGTTTGCAATGTGCTGCGTTATACTCCAGACATACAGATGAGCAGATACAGTGCAGTCACATCCCAGGAGATGATGCACCCTAAGAGGTATGTGTTCCTATTCTGTCTTGAGGTTAGACAGTAGATGGCACATTATGCAGTGCTGATACCAAAAAATCAAGCAGCACCTACTCTTTTAAAAGAGTTGATGGTGCCCGGATGCATACTTAATATTTGGAGGATAGACCTGAAAGGGAGTCAAAAGGATCTGAGTTCCAGAGCATCATCATCTTGAGATTATTCAAACCCAGAGCTTCCACTTCCTAAAAAACCCTTCCTAAATACAAATCCTTTGCCCTTCCACTGAGGCTAAGGTTCCAAAGAATAAACAAGTTGAGCTACCTTTCACTAGCAAAAGGATTGTCTGAACAAGGTTTTTAGCTACAGAGTAATTAGAAAGGCCTTTCTTAGGAGGTGTTATACAGGATTTTTGGAAATGAGGTGTTAACCCGACCTGGTTGTCAGGATATGTGTGTGGAGATACACAAGATGAGGACTGTTCATGATGATGTTGCGTATTTCTTTTTAGGGGGATGGGGGTGAGGAAGTGAGGATGGGAGTGTAGAGGTATTATTAAACATATAAGGTAAAGAAGAAAAAGCAAAAGATAAAACCCCCAGTAGTACAATAGAAAAGCTGGCTGATAGTTGGCTGAAAGCTAAACCTGACATGATTTCCATGCCTTTAGGTCTGAAACACCTTTTGGAAATAATAATGACAATTTTATTTATTTATTTAAAAAACAAAACAAAACAAAACAACATATTTAAACCCAATGTTACTAAACAACTTTCATTAAAAATAAGTGAGACTTAACAGATTTTCTATTTCTTTCTGGGAATGTGCACTAAAGCTTGAGAGGAAAATATACTGTCCTCTTTGATGAGATCTCAGTATTATGAAGGATTATGAAGGTTGAACTGGAATTTACATTTCTCATGGGGAAGACAGTCTTAAAAATGGGTGGGAAGTGGAGGAAAAAGTTTCCTGGTCTAGTCTGACACACTGCTGTTGTCATTTTTAGGAATCCATTTATGAAGGGTGCATATACTCACAGGATTACATAAATCTTAATATATTTAAAATATTTCCTATTTTTTGACAATTACGTTTTGTAATACAGTAAAAAAAAATCATGACTGTAAAATCTGAAGTGTTAGACCTTCACCTGCTTATTAAGTAGGACTTTTATATAGAAATATTGTATTTGCCAACCTTAAAATATTCTCTTCTTTTATCTGATTAATTTATCCAGCATGGTTTTCTCTCACTAGAAGACTCCATGGAATTACTGTCTATCAATTGAATCACCAGTGCACAGATAATTTTCCCACTTAGACTTTTCATTTGATTTTTCCTATAACAAAATATTGCTTCTGTTTGTAATTTGTTTTAGTATCAGGAAAATACTTCCACATAAAAACATTTTAGCTGCATATTACCTGAAACACTAGTTAGGTTTTTTTCCTAACTGAACCATTTTTGTGCAACTTTATTTTAATCTTTGTTGTAAGAGAAACAATTATTAGACAGAAAAAAACAGTGAGGGGTTTTCACTTTAATTCTTATTTAATAAGAAAGTGAAGATAAAAATAACTTCAGTGTTTTAAATAATGCAGCAGAAATTAAGAAATGCAATACAATCTGCAAAATTTTGTAATCCTTAAGTAGTTCTGCAAGACATCTATTAATCATTGTTGATTGTGGCTGAGCTGAAGTTCTGATTGGTTGCCCAGGACTACCCAGCCACTAAAGAAGAATACACACGCTTTAGAATTAACTGCTTTTCTGTCCACCATCCAAAAAGTACAGAAGCTTAGAAAGAAACAACAGAAGAGATAATGCCAGAGAAATAAATCCTCAGTTACAATGATTCTGATGCCAGCATTTCTTGTACATCAAGTCCAAATCACATATTGTCTGGATTTGTAGAAAAGAATGAAATTTTATGTATTTCCAAGGAGCATCATTGGCATATATTTCCGGATGCCACTTTTTCTGTGGGTAGACAACTCAGCATTAAAGTATACGATTTTTTGATTAGCTAAAATACTAACATTGTTTATTTCTTTTTCAATCATATTTGGACACTGTTTCTGATCACTTCTTTATCTATATTGATTTGAGAAACTCTGGTATTAAAACAATTACTTGAAATGTCCCTTACAAGACACTGATATTAGAAGTTGTTCACTCTGACAAGAACGAGACCAGCAATTTAGGGCAATTAGTTTGCCTAAGTGCAATATATACTCTAATGCATCAGAATAACCATTAATTGCCATCACAAGTCAACCTAAACACCAACTGTTTTAACAGCCATCGAGATCTAGTATTTTAAATTTGTAGCCTGTTAATCTTGCTTTGTCTCATTCTTCCAACTCACACTATGTCCTGTATCACTGCAACTCAATGTTCTTCTATAGTCTGAGTAGCAGAGAGACATCAAAACAGAGACAGAAATAAGTGGTATCAGAAAATGGCATACTATACAATTCAACAAGCACTTTCAGCATTGTGGTTGTTCTTAGTGAGAAGGTTTAGTACAGACCCAGGTAGTAGACCTTCAAAGTGAGTTTGAGTCAGTGACCTTCCAGAGCCTTCACTTCGAGTCTCCTCCAAGGGCAGCACTACATATCATCATGAGTGTGCCTCATCCTGAGAGGGTCTCCCATCTTTCATGATCAGTGTTCTTTTTTATACTTTAACAATGCTCATGTATTCCTGTGCTTTGTGAAGCAGTTTTTACTTCTGCTTTACTTTTCTCATTCAGTACAAAACGTACCGGTCTGGATTCTCTCTTTTTAAGCTGAATGTTGGACTTCTTCTCAAGATAAAGTTCTGCTGAGATCCTGGCTGTCCTTTCCCAGCTGAGTTTCTCCATTTCACACATATGACATGTGCAATCATTGCGAAGTGCTCACAACCTGCCTTACTCAACAAATGTTGCTCTCTATCAGATTTAAAGGCTTCTGAAAACTGTAGGATTATTAGCTATAGAGAGAAAAGTTTGGTCCAGTAGCAGCTATGCCTTGCTGTACTGTCATTGAAGGAATCTACATAACCTTTTTACAAAAACATTACACTAAGCTGTGCTTTGATATATTTTCCTGAGGCAAGGAAGCACATGAAAGATGGAGGTGCTGAATCTCATGTTAACTTTGTAGTTGGTCTTTTCATCTAGCTCAACAATTCTGTAATCACAAAACTAAAACAATAAAGAAGGTCTATATAGTTTACTTATTTGGTATCAGCTTGTACACACATTGCATACAAAAATGTAGGGCCCAATCTAGTACCTGCTTATGCCAATTAAGATTTAATATTGATTTTAATAACTGGGTGTCTTAGTTTGGGCTGAAATAGAGTTAATATTCCTTTTCAGGGACTAGATGAGTGCTGTGTTTTGGATTTAGCTTTGGGTTTGGTATGGGAAAAATGCTGATAGCACACTGATGTTTTCAGCTGCTACCGAGACTTCAGGGACTCTCCGACTCTCCATGTCCTGCCCGTGCGCAAGGGCACAGGGAGCAGGGAGGGAGCACGGCCACAGCACCTGACCCTAACTGGCCAGTGAAATATTCCATATCATGGAACGTCATGCTCACTATATAAAGAAGGGGTGGTTGGGAAGGAGCTCTCTCTCTCTCTCGCTTCCAGGATTGCGATTGCGGGATCTTGGTGTCTCGGGGTCGCTGGCCAGGAACAGGCTGGATATTGGTTAGTGGATGGTGAGCAATTACGCTGTACATTGCCTGTTTATATATTTCTTTTTGTTTTCCCCCATCATCGTTATTGTTTTCATTTTATTGCCATTATTAAACTGTTCTTATCTCAGCCTGCGAGTCTCCCTTCACCCCTCTAATCCCCTCCCCCATTCCCAGGTAGGGAGGGGGAAGGGAGGGTGATTAGCTGTGGTGGTTGGTTGCCAATCAGGCCCAAACCACAACACTGGGCTGTGCACTTATATAGGAAATTTCACTGGAAAAGAAAATAGTACAAATCTGACCATGGATCTGCTCTGTACTGGCAGTGTCTCATGTCCCCAGAAAACAGGAATGAATCAGAAATTAAAATAAGTTAGCAGACTTTTGTCTTGATAATTCATTTAAGATTGTCTGCTTCTACATGACAAGGTCAATACATGTCATATTAGCAAAGAGAAATGTAAGCAATTACAAAGTACTCAATAGCACACACGATCTTTCCCTCACACACATGCATGCAGAGAATAGAACAAATATGTTTTTTCTTGGAAAAGAAGAAGTAGAGTCTTTAACAGCTATAAAGTTCAATATTTTGTACCTTTCAAAACTTTATCATAATAGAAGAGAATCCAACAATATCTTCTTTTTTCTCAACTAGCCTGGTTTGTAAAAACATTAAAAAACATTAAAAGGCGGGGAAAAACCCTTCTAGAAACAACACGTTTCACATGTTCCAAATCCATTCCAGGTTGGACAAATAGACTTGGGCATACATTGCAACAAACAAGTTTCAAAGCAGGTAATAGGAAAAAAGGTAAAAATAATTTTAAAATATGATGTATTTTCTTAACAAGGTTTTCACCAGAGTCTCTGGAAATAGATGACTCAAGCATCTACCAGAAATGCTGACTATGTCCTGCCTTGATACACAGGGTGGACTAGATAACCTTTCAAGACCCCTGCCTTCCTCATGATTCTTGTTCAGGTTCATCAGATTTTCAAGACAAGTAGTGGCTTAGTAGACAAATAGTTACTAGAGGCTGCATGTGTGGGAAGCAAATTACTGTCATTGTTCATGTGAAATCTGAATTGCTGAAAAACTCTGGGGTGGGTTTGAATAAACTGATGTTTAAAGTATTTTCTGTTTGTTCCATTGTTTGATTTAGTTATAGTTTTG
Source organism: Tyto alba (assembly GCF_018691265.1). NCBI lineage: Eukaryota > Metazoa > Chordata > Aves > Strigiformes > Tytonidae > Tyto > Tyto alba. The sequence continues at coordinate 35,890,966 of NW_024881318.1, forward strand.
GTTTGTTTTATTTTCTGTCAATAAAGGTAAGCCCTAGAGAATAAGTGAGTTTCAATTCCAAATGTATATTCTTTGTTTCAGAACAGGTTGGAAAGACAAGAGCAGATGGATAACATTTGGGACGTTTTGTCAATTCATCTGTTAATAAGTGAGACACTCACACTGGCTGCATTAAGCAAAGTCCTTCTGTCTGCCAGCAGCCCTGAAGATATCCTCTGAGAATGGTTTTGATGGTGGACAGCTGAGGTAAACAATAGTAATATTTGCAACAGCCAATAACCACAGCTCCTTGAATCAAGACCTCTGTTGTAATCACACCTGGAATTATTTCATCACAGAGACACCTTTTTACCAGCAATATAGCTTACTGAGCTTTCCCATACAGAGCTAATGCAACATACAGCTTACAAAATAATTTCCTACTATTTCTGAGAAACAAAGCAAACATATTAGCAAGTGGTTGCTGTTGCTGCTTATATAGCTGATGTCAACCTGACTGTTACTGCTTTGTGTTCCCTGATATTCCTAAACTATGTTTTGTTGCATGGTATGTACCTGTGATATCTTGGATTTCTCATTCAACAAAGGATCATAGAATGATGCAGCAATTTAAAAGATACTGTATGCAGTGGAAATAAAGTGGAGATTTAATTGCATATTGTAATTCAGATTAGAGATTTGGAAAGAATGCTAGAATATGAAAACAAGTATTACCACAAGTCTTTTGAAAACTCTACCCTTCCCATTCTTTGGAAAACTGTACCTTTCCCATTCTTTGGAAGCATTGTAAATTACAAGAACATATTCTAGCCACACATTCTAACACACTGTAAGTCAACACCAGAGTATGTAAACAAAATGTAATCTCTTATTTCATCAGATGATGTACACAGAACAAAACTGCCAATTTCTCAGTTTTTCAGAGTTTCAACATTTTGTTAGTATGATAAAGTGATGCTGCCAAATAAGAGGCAATTTTTATTTAAAAAAGTGTAGGTATTACAACAATAAGAAGACATATTATTTGGCATAATATTCAACATTCATGGATAGAATAGGAAAGTTAAAGCCCAGTTGTTGAAACTAGTGAGGGACAATGAGATGAAAAGTTGAGGAAAATGTGCAGCCAATGGTCAATGGAGAAGTGAACTTAGTGACAAAGGACGCAGAAAAAGCTGAGGTACTTGGTTCTAGCTTTGCATAATTTTTGTCATTTCATTCCCGGATTTCCCGAGCTTAGTGGTAGAATTTGTGAGAATGTAGCAGTACCTACAGCAGAAGCTAGAGCAGGGAACGCTTAACCCACTTGGACATGTGACAGAGGGTGTTGAGACTGCTGACCAATGTCAGTGAAAGGCTGATTTCTGCAGCTTTTTGAAAGATTATGTTGATTGGAGAGGTTTCTGATGATTGGGAAATGCAAATGTAGCAACCACTTTTATGCAGGTCAAGAAGGAGCATTGAGGGAACCAGAGGCTGATCAGCATTCCTCAATCACTGGGAAGGTGAATGACCAAGTCTTTCTTAAGGCCATTTACAGGCATTTGAAGAATAAAGATGTGACTGGGAACATCCAGTGTGGATTTGCCAAGGGTAAATTATACCTGATCAATCTTATAGCCTTCTATGATGATATGACCAGCCTAATGGATAAGGGGAGAACAGTGGATGTTCTTTAATAAAGACCTGAGTGATGGGATCCAAACAAGCATGTGGACATCATGAAACAGAGGGGAAAAGGTCAATACACTGGAGGTCAGTGCTGTTCTTCACAGAGGCTTCAACATGCTGGAGGACCTTGTGAGGTTCAGCAGAGGTAAATGATTTTGTCTTTTATGGCCTATACCAGTAGGAATGCTAGAGTTTGCTCTAGAGCATTCATTTTATTCTTAAGCATAAAACCAAGGTGTAGTCTTTTTTAACAAAAGCAATAATGTGATTGGCTGTTGTCATTGTATGGTTTGCTGGAAAACATTTTACACAACAACATCTAGCCACAGATCTACCCCACAATGTTGGTATTCTAAGACAACACAGACAGAAAATTCACATTTTGGCAATCCTATTTCATGCACTGTCACTCATCTTAGACAACTACATGAGCTGCAGAAGCCCTAGCATTTGATTTTTAATATTTTAACAATCTTGTATATTCTTATGTGGCTGGTAGATTTTACTGGAAAATAACAACAATGCCAGTTCTAACTATTCCTGCCTAAAGAAAACTAAGATTAAAAGTATAACAATACCTAAAGATCTTACTAGATCTTGTAAAACCTGTGTATCCTTTCTCTAGGTAGTTCAGCCTTCTTCCAATATTCTGCTTTGAGTGAAGGTCTAAAACAGAAATAAGCAAAATAATGAAACAAAAAATGAAACAACCCCTCCACTGAATCCTATTATCTATTCCTGCTCTCTTTTTCTGATGGGCTGTAGCACACCCTTTCCAGTGCCTTGGAAAATCTCTTCTTTCATGAATGGATAAGAGAAAATAACATTTCTTCATTTCTACCATCCTTACATGCAAGGTCAGCATCATAAGCTCCATATGTCTTCCTTCCCCTACTGTTCCTTAAGGTTATGTCTTGAAGTAACTTCCACAATCTTATTCCCAGTCTCTTGCATTTCATCCCAGAGCACATTTGCGTGATTTCTCGTAGAGCTAGTTCTGTAGTTGCTATGTGTCTTGGGAATGAAATCATCCAAACAGATTCACTGGATGATTACAGATCAGAAATACAGAGTATGGCATATGAAACAAATGTGAAAAACTATTTTCCAATGTATTTGCCACATACAGCAGTGCGCATATACAAGCATGCACTCCCTCATAAGTTTTGCAGGTGAACAGAAATAATATTTATTATTCTATATTAATAATTTTTATGGTACACGCCTTTATCCACATATGCCTGAATAGTCAGTTGGTTTAAGATTGTCTGCTTTTAACAGACAGATGACATATCAGGTCTTGTTTAGAAAGGCACTTGGCTAGATTTAGCATTGGTTTAATAAAAAATTATATTTTTAACATGTAAATATATGATAGATATATAATAAATATACAGTTAAAGAACACATGGTTTTCAGAGCTGGAGACAAATATATTTCACTTCTCAGAAGATAATGCAATTTGCCTTATGTCTACTTTTCTGGCAATCAGTGGGGGTGAGCTAAAGGCTGCTTCTTCTCATATCTTATTTGGATGACTCAGTGCCCTTTGAAGTGTCAGCACTGGATTGCAACCCAAATGCTAATAAGTCTAAAACTAGGGAACTTGGGATCAGAGGTAAAATGTTACCAGTCTGTTTTTCCTTGTGTTAAGGAGATGTACTGATTATGTAGAATCACTACAGCAAGTTGCAAATGATGTATGAAATTAAAATTCCTCTGCCCTGTGCACAGAGAGAACACAGATAACACTGCAGTTACTGCTGTATTGTGGTATTTGCAGTGATATTTAAGTTAGATACATCCTTTGACAAAAAAACAAGCAAACAAAAAACCCAGAGCAGCAGTATTAAACAAATTGTAGTTGGGAGGAATTAGCATTAAGATATACTTTGTTTGTTCTTACCCCTTCTTCCCAATTTCCTCCCTCTTTCCTCACCAAACTTCATCTGAAGAACATCTTATATGAAGAGCAGGACTCTGGTAAAGTACCTTAACAGCAGATAACTCCTCTACACTTATGCATAACCCCATGGGACGTGCGGACACACTTGATAGATCCACAGCTGGGAAGAAGAGAGCTGAGAAAATGAACCTTATTTTGACAGTCTGTGTTAAACGCAGTTAAAGAGATGAGTTCAAAAGCTATACCACAAAGCTGTCTGCAGGTTCTGTGGCTTCCCAGCCATACTAACAAAAGTAAATAGCTGGCTTTTCAACAGTCTTTAAAATTCCTTTAGTTTCAATTAAGTGGGCAAACCAGCCAATTTTTCTACTCTCATCCAACACCGCATCTTAAATAACTAAGGAAAAAAAGAAGAAACATGTGTGACAAAATCTCCAAGTGAGCGCATGTCGTTTCATTTTGCGTTTTTGACATCACTTTATTTTACCAGAAAGTCATAGAAGGTTCCTAGAAGTCAGTGTGGTTTGATGTGACATATACTGAAGCATTTCTAGAAATAGATGGTGAGGAAGTATTTGGTTATTCTCTTTTTCTCCATTTAATGAATGGCTACACAAATTTTAAAAAAAGGTTTTTTTTCATCTTATATTCTAAATCTGATATCTTCCTTACCTTCTATTTTGCTTTACTAATCTGAACTGTCATCTGTGATAAGGCTCCTGTCTCCTGAGTAGCTGTTACATACTTGCCATTTTCTGGGTTATCTAAAAATAATCTGCTTTTAAAATGGTGTCCTTCTATCCCCCATTTTTCCATCCTTGTATTTGACAGATGTGATCCTGCGTCAGATTAGAGTACCACTGGCATGCAGTGTAGTGAAAGGCTCTGTGCTAAGTAGTATAAACATGGCAGACTGGTAGTCTAGTATGTCACCAGCCAGATGGGCCAGGAACACTGGCATTATCTCACTGGAAAACTGAAAAACAACGATTTGGGGATTTAGGGATAAATAGAATAAGGTTCTAAGCCCTGCTATTGAAATATCAAATTTATTTTAGCTCACTGAGAGGTTTTGAAAACACTATTTTTCTAGCATTCTTCTTAGTTTATCCTCATCGCACAAAGACCTCCCTTAACAAGTAATCTACAAAATGAATGTAACTCTTTTACAGGTTTTTATAATGCAGTGTTGGTAAAACAAGTAATATAAGTGTGTATGTGCTGGGCCTTGATATTTTATATCAAGTTTACTTTGCATGAGTAATGAAGTCACCCAAGCTAATGTATTACTATACAGAGCACATTGAAGCTTTATGTATATTGTCAATGTTATGAATATAACTGAAAAAAAAAAATGAAAAAAAGACTGTAATAATGAATTTTAAAAATGAAACAGTTACTTGACCACTACACTAACTAACATGTTACACATATTGATGAGTGCTCTTACATCTGAAAAACTAGTTACTGAAAATACCGGTATAGATTACAAACTTATTAAAGTATAAATAAAATATGAACTGGATATCAATTAATGGTTATACTAGACCTGTACTAATTTCCTGTCCTAAACTAACGTGAATCTCTCTGGCATGTATTCTCCATAGCCATCACAAAAAGATATATTCTATACTTCACTAAGTGAACCAGAACAGAACTAGCTTAACAATGGGAACACCAGCCACACGTGCAAAAAAGAATTGTGATGGATGAAATCTAGGTGATTGTTTCTTTCAATGCTATTAGAGGCAGAGATTGTCTATAAGTATGAGTGAGCTTGTACATCTTGTTAGGTATCCAGAGTGAATGAAAATTTAGAGTCAATGATCTTTCCATCTATCAAAATAACATAAGATGTGCCTTGATTATATTTTTTTCCCTTCAGCTGGGTAAAAGCTTTGTTTTCCAGAGTTTTACAAGCATTTTCATTTTAGAGTTAAGCAAACTCGGCAGGGAAACCTTTGTAGGGAAGAAATTTTAGGAAAATTATTACATATAGCACAATTACAGACTTGAACAAATAGCTGATTTCTTGGTTCGTTGGCAATTCAGAAAAGAGGAATTCAGCCAATGCAAGGTGAATTTTAATTCATCCTCCAGCTCAAACAGCAAATCAAAAAGGAATTATTTAGGATGATATGAAATATTTGCTACAAAATAAGTATTTAATTTAAAACATGAACATTTATAAAGGCTTAACAAGATAAAGGAAATGTAAAGCCAAATTGTTGAGTATTTAATTTAAAAAAATGCTCAGCATTTACATTTTTTGACATGAGCTATTTTGTCAAACATTCTAATGGACAAAATATTTTGATGTTTGCAAATCTATATTTTTTTAATCAGAGGAAATACAGTCCTGCTGAAAATCGTTATCCATGGCTAATATTCCAGTGGATACAGGTCTTGATCCTAGAGCTAGGTGTTACAATTTGTGTACCCACTTAAGATTACAAATCTTCAGCAACAACCTAATTTGCATACATTCAGTAAGTGAAGTTGCACCAAAAAATGAATGTGTAACAGGAATCCTAAGCTAACTGTTTCCCTGATTCATCTTTTAGACTCCAATTATGCAATATCTGCCTGGACTAAATGTTTCTGCAGTAGGACTTTCTTCCCTTGCTCCAAATTGGGAGGAACTCTAACGACCCATTACCACACCATATAGGAAGTAGCAATTAACTTGCAGTCTTTTTCAGGATTCTGACATTTGCCAGCAGACTGCAGTAACAAGAAACATTCAAAACCTTATCACACTCAGGTTGATTTGAAAGCCATATACTTTTCTTAGCATGCTGCCTACTTGTTCCCAGTGGAAAAGCAACAGGGGTAATTTTCTGCAGCCCTACAGGATGTGCAAAATGTTCAAAGAAGTATGTTTAAATCACTAACATCTGCTGGAATTCAAGTGGGTTCTTTATACCATCCTTCAGGAGCTCAGTGGTAGCTGTTGAGAACTACACTTAGTACACACTGAACAGAGGTATTCTTTCAGATTCATTTCAGACAACTGTTCAGTGTTTGCTGTTAATCTATCCCCAATTTTGAGACCCAACAGCTATTTCACTATTTTGGAAAAAGTGAGCTCATTAAGATATTTGAGGATACAAGGGATTTGACAAAATAAAGATGGACATTGCCACCTAGATGCTGCACTATTCAATGTTTTGCTCATCTGTGTGTATAAAAAGTTAGTCAGTTTGCCCCTTCAGTTGTCTCTTATTTGTATGAATGAAGACTTTATTGCAGCACCACTATATCTCAACACAGAATGCCTTTCTCGTGTGTTTATTATTATTTTGTTTTACTTTTAACCATTTCTTCGGTTATTTAGATTTTGCTTTAAAATACTGATGCATGAGAGAGTAATATAACAGCTTTTGTAAGACCCATGAGGAATGAGAACTGGGTGTTAAGAAGATATAAATGACCACAGAAATTCAGAACAATTATCTGTGAAGTACAGTATTCTGAGTCTCATATATAGTTACTAGAACAACGTATTTCAAAAGAGAGATATAAAATCCAATAGGGCTAATTGATAAAGTTATCTTTAAATTAAAATTTTGTTCTAAAACTGTGAAGTTAATGGTTAGCTCATATCTCCGAAAATAAAGATAAATATTTCATAGGAATTCATGTATGAGCCACTGATTTGAAGAAAATCTTATTCTTCATAAAAATACCTAGACTTAAAAACAGATCTACCTTTGCCTTATTACAAAAATATGGATATGGGATTCAGACTTACACAGTACATGTTAGATGCGTTAGATGTTGAGATATATAAATCTAGATAGATATATATATAGAGATATGACATGCATATGCACATACACAGATATTACAACAGTTTAAATTGTTTTCCTTTTTAATTTCATTGACTATTCTTTGAATTCCATTTTATGTAAATGAATATAAATGTGTTATCATTGTGAGAAATATATTTCTCAATATATATATGCAATTTTTTTCCCTCTTGATTGCATAAGTACGATTTATAAAAGTGCCTAAGCAATTTCTCAACAGATTCCTCTGAAATTCATTGAGTACTGATATACCTCTATGTCATTTTGATATAGCTACCTTTGTATTTCTGCTATTATTTCTGTCTCTTTTCTGGATTTTTTTCTTTCTACATAATTTTTAACCTAGATAGTAAGTCTCAATCACATTTTATGTTTGTAAGTGAACAATATTTTCTTGGTTCCTTTATTAATAAACCTTAGTATATTATTTGAGGGTTTTATATGCCTATGATGGCAGAAGAGTTTATTCATTTAAAAACGTATTAGACTAATACCAAGAAAATTCTTAGTATTTACAGTGTTTTACATACTTATCATACTATGCTAATTAATAGAGATTTAAATCCAGGCAGTCTGGTTCACTAATTTACCATGATAGTAATAATAATTTATTATTTAATATGCATAGACAATATCCTTAAGCTTTGTAAGGTGTCTTAAGAAATCCTAAAGAGTTTGTTAAGCCAGATACATTTGGAAAGAAGGCCATTAAAGGATTTGGATGCCTCTGTGAGAACTTTTAGTAGTTTGCCTACTGTCAAAAAAGCTGCAGAGGATAAATTATATTTTAAGAATTTCAAAATTATCTCTGATATTGTTAAAAGTATAATCTCAATAAACACTGTTCCAGGAAATGGTTGAGTGGAAACTGCTCTTGGGAGTCAAGATTTGTTCCTTGAATATTCCCAAGATATACTGAAGATATTATTTCATAATTATGTGCTTTTCCCATCAAAGCAGAAAATAATGATCTTCCCTTTTGTTCTTTTTACAGTTTCTTTATGGTTTTGCAATATAATATGTGCATGGTTTTTTATGGAGGAACAGTGATAAATTACAATGTGGGAAACATTGCTTGTGTGGGATAGACAAGAAATAGGTACACTCATGTAGGAAGGAATAGATAAATTCTCTTTATCTGCATTTATCCTTGACTGTGTTCCAGGTCTTTGTAGTGGTCTTGCTGTAGTGGAATTGATCTTTTAGATACACCCATTCTTTTTGCCACTGTTACCCTTAAATGATGCTAAGTCAGAACGGCCCATCTGAACAAAGACTCAGATATTCACACAATGATAAATGGTGGTGTCAAGAACACACAGTGACCTCTGATCATGAGAGGAAAAAAAAGACTTCTGAGGAGAAATACGTTGATTAGAGATGCTTCATCCTGTAAGATAAAGAGGTATGTGGGCAAACTATTATCAATAACTGCTGGTGTTCATACAAACAGAATAAACTTGGTCTATAGAAATAATTCCAAACTAAAAAATAAAGAAAATAAAGGAATAAAATATATGACTGATAGTACTTACAAATATTCAGTATTTCTTATAAATGTAATTTTGAACAGTTTGCTCTAAATCAACCAACCAACAAACCAAAAAGCATTGTTTAGAGAGAACTATTATGAAATTCCAAGAGATTTGCAACTTGGGAATTCACAGTCTTTGACAGTGTGTATCTATAGTATGGCATAACGACAGCTTCTGCTACACTCAAAATTTCATTGTTTCCAGGAATGGCACAATGTATTTCTAAACAGCTCATTATATTCACTTCATGCAAGGGACTGAAGACAAATTATATGATGCATATTGAAATAAATATCACTCATGTGGCATACTGCAAATGTGGAGGTAGAATCAGGATATCCTTCACACTATAGACTTCTAAAAAAAATAAATAAAAACAGTAGATCTCTTACATTCACACACAAATACACTTGTGTTCAGAACACGCATTGACTTCACACAAATAAATAAAGCAGGAAAATAAACTAATTTAAAAATAATCTTTAGCCTCAGATGATGACTCTCTCTCCAGGACCATTTCTAGAACTGATTGAATTGATTTACCAAGAGTGTAGGGAATCATAGTAGGCAGATGAGCAAGGAGAATGTGAAATACAACATTATAAGTTTAAATTGGAGTTATAGATTATTGTTTGAGTTCAGAGCCAAGGAAATTAGAGATAATTTCCCCAAGACATTCCAAAGGCTTCCCCTTTGATCATTTGCTCCTTGAAATAAAAGGTGTGTACTTTTTCTCTACAAGCAAATTATGCAGGTTAGGCACTAGTAGAGCATAGAGAAAATATTCCATATACTCAGATTTCCTGGACAAACAAATCTCTCATCTACATGCACATCTTCCCACATGTGTACACCTCATGGAAGGATTTAATACAAAGTTGATAACTACAAATTTCCTTATTTATTGAAGACAAGGAATGGAAAGTGATGAAATATTCGAGAAGCAATAGTGGACAACATTTAAATACTTTGTATGACTGTAGAATAGAATAGAATAGAATAGAATAGAATAGAATAGAATAGAATAGAATAGAATAGAATAGAATAGAATAGAATAGAATAGAATAGAATAGAATAGAATAGAATAGAATAGAATAGAATAGAATAGAATAGAATAGAATAATTTAAGTTGGAAGGGACCTACAGTGATCACCTATGCCAACTGCCTGACCAGTTCAGGGCTGACCAAAAGTTAAAGCATATTATTAAGGGCATTGTCCAAATACATATTAAACATTAACAGGGTTGGGGCATTGACTAACTCTCTAGGAAGCCTGTTCCAGTGTCTGACCACCCTCTTGGGAAAGGAATGCTTTCTAATGTCCAGTCAGAACCTCCCCTGATGAAACTTTGAACCATTCCCACGAGTGCTATCACTGGATACCAGGGAGAAGAAATCAACACCTCCCTCTCCACTTTCCGTCCTCAGGTAGCTCCAGAGAGCAAGGAAGTCGCCCCTTAGTCTCCTTTTCTCCAAACTAGACAAGCCCAAACTCCTTAGCTGCTCCTTACAGGAGATACCTCCTATATCTAGCACCAGCTTTGTTGCCCTTCTCTGGACACATTCAAGGACCTTCACATCCTTCTTAAATTGTGAGGCCCAGAGCTGCACACAGAACTCCTGCATCCAGATCATTGATAAATGTTAACAAACTAATTGAATAACTGGCAAAAAATGAACAATCACTACACCATTGAAATCAAAGCTTCTCCAGACTTAAACTTTTGAAAATAAATGTTTAGATGCTTGAGCATGAATTTATGGGCTTGATTTTAACCTTTTATCTACAAATGCAAATAGGACTAAAATAGGAATAAAGCACACAGGGTGGACTCTGGCAGTGGATGAAAAAATAGCAATATGCCTTTTTCGTTGCACATCACAGATATATGTATGGGTCTCTCAAAGTCAGGTCTAGGCTGGGTCTGCAGTGATGGGCACTGGATGGCTTGCACAGGCTGTAGATCAGCCCTGAGATGGACTCCAGCTCACAACACTCACACAACACTACACACTCATTATGGCTTTTTGGTAAAACTTACCTTATGATAAGATTTGTAAAGGCATTATTTATTTAGTAAGATATTTTGAAAAGGTTTCTTTGGTAGTCTTTGTCCATTCCTGTGTAGACAGCCTAATGAAAGTAAACATTAAATGCTTAAGTCTTGTGTGGCAATGTTTACTGTTTTAGGAATTTTTTCCTCCCCAGTACACAATTTTCAGTCCATAACAGTGCAATTTCCCTTTGCACAAATCTTTTTTTATCATACTATGGCAATGGATTTTTTGTCTCAGTGTTCACTGGAAAGTATTCCAGCCACACCACCCAAGACACGGAAAGCAAAAGCAGGGATTGTGAGAATGAACTATCCACTGTAGGAAAAGATCAGGTTTGAAACCATCTAAGGAACCTGAAGGTGCACAAGACCATTGGACATGGTGAGATTAATTTGCAGGTCCTGAAGGAACTGGCAGGTGAAGTGGCTAAGTCACTATCCATCATATTTGAGAAGTTGTGGCAGTCAGATGAAGTTCCTGCTGCCTGGAAAAGGGGAAAAATAACCACCATTTTTGGAAAGGGAAAAAAGGAGGGCCTGGGGAACTACAGGCTGGTCATTTTGGTGGCCTTCTATGACAGGGTTACAGCATTGATAGATATGGGAAAAACAATGGATGTCATCTGCCTGGACTTGAACAAAGCATTTGACACTGTCCCGCACAACACCTTTGTCTCTAAATTGGAGAGACATGGATTTGATGAATGGACCACTCAGTGGATAAGGAATTGGCTAGATGGTTGCACTCAAAGAGTTGTGGTCAATGACTTGATGTCTGAGTGGAGAGCAGTTGCAATTGGCGTTCCTCAGGGGTCAGTATTGGTACCAGCACTGTTTAACATCTTCGCTGGTGAAATGGACAGTGGGACTGAGGGCACCCTCAGCAAGTTTGCCAACAACACCAAGCTGTGTGGTGCAGTTGACACACTGAAGGGAAGGGATGCCACCCTTAACAGGCTTGAGAGGTGGGCCCTTGCAAACCTCATGAAGTTCAACAAGGCCAAGGGCAAGGTCCTGCACATGGGTCGAGGCAATTCCATGCACAAATAGAGTCTGGGTGATGAGTGGATTGAGAGCAGCCCTGTAGAGAAGGACCTGGGGCTATTAGTGGATGGAAAACTATTAGCCAGCAGTGTGTGCTTATAGCCCAGAAAGCCAACTGTGTCCTGGGCTGCCTCAATACTGTATCCTGTGGCCAGCAGGTCGAGGGAGGTGATTCTTCCCCTCTACTTGGCTCTCATGAGACCCCACCTGGAGTACTGTGCCCAGCTCTGGGGCTCCCAGCATAAGGAAGACATGGACCTGCTAGAGTGGGTCCAGAGGAGCCCATGAAGATGATCAGGAGACTGTAGCACGTCCCTTATGAGGACAGGCTGAGAGATTTGGGGTTGTTCAGCCTAGAGAAGAGAAGGCTCTGGGGAGACCTTCCAGTACTTAGGAGGGGAGCTTACAGAAAATGCAGGGAGGGATTCCTTATCAGGGAATGTAGTGATAGGATGAGGGGTAATGGTTTTAAACTGAAAAAGGAGTAGATTTAGGTTAAATATAAGGAAGAAATTATTTCCTGTGAGATTGATAAGACTCTGGAACAGGCTGCCCAGAGAAGCAGTGGCTGCCCCTCCTTGGAAGTCTTCAAGGGCAGGTTGGAGAGGGCTTTGCACAACCTTGTCTAGTGGAAGGTGTCCCGGCAGAGGGTGGGAACTGGGTGATCTTTAAGGTCCCTTCCAACCCAAACCATTCTATGATTCTATGAAATATATACTTATTTATACCAAGCCTCCTCTGTTGCAATCAAAATAGAATGTGGAAAGTCAACAAGGCCTGACAAATAAACAAAACTCAACATAGCTGAAAACCAACACCGGGTGAATGGCTTCTTCATTATGAAAAAAAGTAGCATGATAAAATACCAACAGCAAATTTTTGTCTATATTGCTTCATCCTTAATATGTCAAGCAATAAGTCTCATTGGACTTCACAAAAATTACAGTTCTAATGACGAATTTTCATGAAATAAAATTTCATAAGATTCCTACCATATAAAACAGGATATTAAAGCTTTACTTGAAAAATTACCATCTCACAAAAAGTAACAGTATGACCTGCTACTTGGAACAGCAACTAATAACTCAGTATAAAGTATAGCCAATACAAGATCAGAACACTGGTAAAATAGCTGGCAAATAGAAAATAGTTAGGACTAAAAAAAGATATACTTTTTTTTGCTTGTATGCTTCTTCTTTGTTTTGTTTGGGTTTTTTGTTTATTTGTTTGGTTTTTTTTTGTTGTTTTTTTTGTTTGTTTGTTTGTTTTTTACACCTAGTGGTATCTCTCATATGTTTAATGTGTAGAGATGTGGTTAAAGTGGTATAAACACTGGCATCTCAGTGTTCCTCTGTAAAAATACCTATCCAAGGCTTAGTCCAATATTATTCAATTAACCCTATAGAAAAGATAAATGCAATATGATTAATTAAAACCTGCTTGGTTTTAGCCAGCTGGCCAGCTAGACACTTCTCAGCTTTATCACCCCATTGTTTTTTCTACAGATTACATAAAGAAAGATGTGTGAAGTGTGCTGAGATAGTGACCCATTGTGACTATTAAAGACCACAGAGATAAAGCAGTTTCCAGTATCTTGATTACAAAAGAGGGAACATCTGATCAGCTACATCTATTTTATAATGTGCATGATTGGACAAATACCACAAGCTAATAGCAATGGTTTTCCCATTTCCCTCTATCCCTGCATTTGAACAGTCGGGAGAATGATCTCTCCAAAGTGTTGAAGGTCATGCACACTACTGTCTTACAATTCACTTGCAATAAAATTTCTCTGATGTAGCTTCTCTAACAAGGGCATAGCACATTACAGCTATATAAATAAATGCACACATAATCATGCAGATTAAAAACACAAAACCAAACCCCTGAGAAAATTAAAAACCTCATTCACTTCACTGGAAGAGAAGTGAACAAGCATGAGTAAAGTTAATTATAATAGACAAAACAATGATTATAATAAGCAAAACTATGTGACCATGTATCCTAGATGGAATTGATGTATCTTTTTCTGAGAAACTGCAATTTTGTATGCATGCACTGCAAGGATTCAGCCCAGGATGAGTCACTGCCAAGACTCCAGTTGACTTCAGAGGCTTTGTAGCATGCTACTGTGTGAGAGCCATCACAGGGGCATGTAGGAGAAAGACCAATCTTCACTTCCCTTCAAACACAACATTTTTCACAGTCCTTGTATTTCAAGAAAAATACAAAATATATAAGAAGCAGCAATAGGTGCAGGTGATAAAGAAAGGTTACTGTATTAAAGAAAATTCTCTGCTAGCAGATCCTTTATGAATCCTTTTTCTATAAAAGGAGAAATGTTGATGTTAGAAAGTAGTAGGAATTGTTACTATTCAACCATTCTCCATTGTGGGATGTTTGTTTGTTTGTTTGTTTGTTTTCAAAGCCTGTAGTGTACAGATTTCACATTCAATAATAGGTTTTTCTGTTGAGGAACTTGGGGAAAGGAAACACTGTATTAGACACAAGTTATAATGAAGTGACATACTGGAATTCAAACTGAAATATTACTTAAAATTCTATTATGAGTCTGTTAGAATTGATACGCTAGTACTCATTTATTTACCATCTTTTACCCTGAATTCTCATGCTGAGACCTTAACTAACTTATAAATTTCAACTCTTTTAACAAGAAAGGAAATACAGATTTATTAATAGGTGGAATTCTGTTTTCATTTGATCTCTGTGAACTTTCCTAGAAGTATTATAGTGATGGAATTTATCCAGAGTCTAATGTCTTTAAATTACCTTTGGAGCCAAAGAGCAGTCTAGGACCATTTTTAATCATAACACATATTTCTGAGAGTGCCTTATATCAATTAATAAAGCATGTGACTTTACATTCTTACTAAACTGACAGATTTTGTTTTGCACAGAGGAATTTAAGAATGAAATTTCTTTTTAAGGGGAACAGAGATTAAAAAAAAAAGAAGTGGAAAGGGAAGAAGAAGACAGACAGGCCTGTAGTTTATGGTCCTTCATACCTTCTTTTTACATTGCTGGATAAAAATATTACCCAAATTCCTTCTGTTCTACAACATCATCCTAACATTTTCTATGAATATAGTAAAGTATAACTTGTCAAAATGCCTTCAGTAATTTACCTCAGTAAATCTGGGCTTCTAGGAAAATCTAAGGTTTTCATTGGGCCGGCTCTTAATAGTCTTAACAGGCTGTTTCAATGGTAACTGAAATAGCAAACTTTTGGGCACTCAGGTGGACACTTCTCTCCCAAAATGTGTGTGCTGGAACTATGTGCCCATTTTTTTCCTGCCAACTTTGTAATCTTTTCACAAAAGACATTCTCTCAGAAATTATGTCTTGTGTATACTGTTAGGTCAAATAAAGCTACTTCATTCGTAGCCTGTTTTTACACTTTGCTTAACCTCCCAGTTTTTCTCATTTTTTTTCTAATTACTTTCCTTGCTCGTTGTTATTTGCTCAATTCAATAACCTATTCTGATCACACAATAAATCCTGTAATCATTTGGTTTTTTCCTTTTGGCAATTTCAGCACTGTCAGTGTCTGTGGTCTGGTCTCAAATTCACAGCTGCATTGTCTTTTGACAGCCCCTATTCACATGTAAATTGTAAACTGCATGCCTCATGTTTTCTGTCTCCTAATCAGACTGCAGTAAGAATGCTGGAATATAGGTAGGCAAATGTAGTTTTGCAAAGGATGTGTACAGCACTAACATTTCTTATTTAAGATGTAAATCATCAGCTAAGCTTCTGGGAAGTGAATCAAACTGTATTATGCTATTTGGTTTTAGACAGTCTAAACTTTTTAGACATCGTACTACCATTATATTCTAATCAGTGATTCTCTGACCACATTCAATATCCAAAATCCCTTAACACTCTGAAACAGTACACCTACAATGAAAGTGTTTCACTCTTCTTTCACTGTAGTTATTGTTTTGTAGAAGGCTGCTGTCTCAGTTTTTCTGCTTTCCTCATCATGCAACATTAAGCTAACTCTACCAGATGCTCTCTTTCGAATATGATGAAATCCCCAAGTATGGAGAAATAAAATTGGATGTTTCAAGTGAAGCTGATGGCAATGATCATCACCTCTGGATTTTTGGCCCCACTATTGCATAAACCACATCTTCTGAGTTCAGCCCTAGCATGTTTTAGTAGAAGGCTAGTGGGTCAGCAATACTTACAAAGATGATGTAACTCTATCCAGCATCAGCGTCCACTGTCAGTTGTGATACAGCATCAAAGAAATGCATTGAGGAGAAGCAAATGAAAAGAAGCACACACTCTTTTGGCCTGCTTTCCTATATCTAAGTAGGTTAAAGATCTTGCATATTCAAAACACACTTAAGAGTATTTTGGTGTTATTTGAGAGCATATTGTTCTATACTACAGACTACAGCATAGAACTTAGGGAGAGATACCACAGACAACTTCAGATGTGCTACCTCAGTAACCAGGAACAACCTTTCCATGACAGCAAAATTTAAATGTAGTCCAGAGAACCATTCCAGGTGACAGAATGGCATACTAAATTATGAGACATAACATAGGTAAATTCAGGGTAACTAATCTGCGTGGGGGAAACACAGACAGAACAGAAAACAGCACATCCCTCATAGCATTCCCAAACAGCAATGTGAGGAGGTGGCTCGCCAGAACTAAACAGGGTGATGCTATATCCATGCTGTTGGCAGAAATTAAACTTGTTGAGGATTTCAACTAGGTCAGGTGGGCAAAACCTTAAAAAAGGTGATCAATGACCCTAGAATTTGTATACCTTTAGTTTTCACAGTGCACAAATAGGTTTTGAAAATTATGTTATCCTTTAAGTCTACTGAGTCCATTCAAAAACTCTAACTAGCAGCATCAGCTCAGATTCCATCAATACAGGTGGTTCTAAGAATGGGGAAAAAAAAAAAAAGGTCATTATAAGGAGAATTACATTAAACGTGCTCAAATCAAGCAAAATATTTAATCTTGCTATTATATTAATGTTTTATTGACTTGCTCTTATTAAATGGAGATAATGAATTCCCTTATACAAGACTGTTCTCTCCAGTAAACGCTGCTAGTTGAAACTGTAATTTAGGAAAGCTCCTCATTACACACTTATGTTCATTTTTGTTCATGACTGCATGTAAATCTGCAAAACCAAGGTGATTTCTTGATTTACTGAATTTCTGCAACAATATCCAAAACTGTTTAGGTGTGTCTAATAATGTTTTTTAAATGTATAGTTAGTCAAAAAATTAAAAAAAAAAAAAAAATTGTCAAGATGTACTACATTTAGTTTAGCAGAAAATTAAACATATCTTTCATAGAAATTAAAAGCAATTCTGAGCTAAAAGTTACTGCAAAAAGAAAACTAAAGTGAAGAACAATAATTCTTTCACAATTTACAAATTCCCTACAACTAATAAAACCCATAAACATCATTAACATTTATTAGCAACTCTCATTGTTTAAACCTGGCTGGCAGCCAAAGACCACGCAGCTGCTCGCTCACTCTCCCCTGCCCTGGGGGATGTGGGAGAGAATTGGAGGTGTTAAAGTAATGAGACTTGCAGGTTGAGATAAAAACAATTTAATAATTGAAATAAAATAAAATAAAAATAATAATTATAAGATTAATAGTAGTAATAATAGAAAATAAAAATGAGTAATGCACAATGTGATCATTCACCACCTGCTGGCTGATTCCCAGCCCATTCCTGGCTAGCAATCCTGGAGAAGATAAAATCCTGAAACCTCAAACCCGGAAGAGAGAGAGAAGCTTTCTGACTAAGCCTTATCTATATACTGAACATGACGTTAGATGATATAGAATATTACATTGGCCAATTTGGGCGCATTGCTCTGGCTCTTCTCCCTCCCAGAGCCTTGTGCACCTGTCTGCAGGAAGAGATGAGAAGCTGGAAAGTCCTTGATTTCTTAGCAACAACTAAAAACATCAGTATATCATCAACATTCTTCTCATACCAAGTCCCATACTGAATCCAAAACACAGCATTATTCTAGCAACTAAGAAGAAAACTTTATCCCAGCCAAAACCAGAACTTCAATGAGTATTTTAATCAATGCTTTAAAATTCTTTAATTAAAAAGTAAAAATCTACAGTTTATGCCTAAACCACTTCCAAAGTTGTTATCGAATTTCACTTAAAACGAAGTCAGTATAAGAAGTTTCTACTCCCTATCCTACTGCTGAATGTTATTGTCTCTTCTTCATGACATTAAACGGTTAGATGTCTGTGCTATAAACTAGACTGGGTGTCCTCTTGCCCCCCAGATTTACTTCAATTTATTTATTTATTTGTTTGTTTATTTAAACTTTAATAGTTTCAGTGATATGGTTAGTGAGGTAACACTCACATGTCTAACCTGTCAAAACAGGTTGGGCTTTAACCAACAGTGTATTGAGGAACACTTCAGACCATATCAATGATTTACAAAAACCTTGAGGTGATCTCATGTGGTGTGCCTGTACAACAGTGTATTTTAACTGTATTGTAACTGTATTTTAATTATATTTTTTTACAGTAAGTCAAAGTTGTAACTACCTTCCCAGCCTTATGTCTGTGAAATGAGAAAAAGAATCTAGTAGATGGATGTATCTGTAATATTTTAATATTTATTAATATGTAATATTAAACCAAGCACAACATTTTTTATAGAAATCCCATCTCTAGCATATACAGTATTAGTATGTATTAGTATTCTAACAAGAGTAAAAAATTTGGGGATATATTTTCAATAGTATATTTTTGCTGTTCCTATTTCTAACCTTATTCTGACTGTAAGAGCTTATCTGTAGGAATCTCTGCTTAGAAGCAAAGTACTATCTTAGCAGTAAATCAAAAAAAGAAGATAAGGAAACCTATGAAATGACAGTCTCTGTTTCATTCCATGAAACACAATAAGAATGACCCTACAAAACATTATCTGGTGAACCAGTACTTACAGCTCTAATTCTTCCTAATGATCAGCAACCTGTAACCAGATCATTTCTTTTTATAGGTTTGGGGTTTTAAGAAGTACGTTGTCATGTCAATGAATATAGAATTATCCACTATGTGTACATGTCAAAACAACTCTGCAGAAACATAGAAACTTGTTCTGAATTGCAGGGTTGCCCAGAGGAGCACTTTACTTTGGATCCCTGAATAGAATTTGCTTCTGGGACTCATGTACTTTACATGAATAAGTAGTTTCAGGAGTGATACATTACATAAAGTCTATTCATTTTTTAGCGTGATTTCCTTTTCTCTTTCAGTTATACCAAGGAAGTAACTTGATAATTTTATGTTTTAAACATTATTTGCTCAGGAGTCATTTTCTATGGCCTTCAGAGCCCAGGAAGAAAATGAAAATGATGGGATCCTCAAGGAAACAAGTTCTGTGACCTCATTCAACCTTTGTTTTCATGCAGTGACACATTTCTATGCTCTCCAGGGACACAAGAACTGCAGGTAGCAGCACTTTTTTTTATTTATTTTTATTCAAAGATATTTGAAATGTCCTTATAGAACATCTCACAACAAAAGGGCAATTAAACAGCCATGGTGGGATACTCTGACATATAAAAGAGAAGAATATTTAGGTTATCAGTACATCAGAGTAAATTTGGCAGGGATACTGGGAGAACATAGGAGGCATTGCAAATTATGTTAAAATTCACATATTTCTACCAGCATGAAGTCCTGAAACATTGTCTCATCAAACCGTCACATTTTGATACTGCAGAAGTCTGACTTTTAGTCCATACTTTTAAACATTGTGTAATATATGCCTGTATATTATTGTATGCTCTACACACAGAGACAATGTTATTGAAGCTATTCAAGCATATTCTGATAAGACCACTGACATAGTTACACAAACCTGTGAAAGCTTTAGTGGATGAGATTTCAGTATATTTCATAGTTGCTAAAAAGTGTGGTTACAAAACCTGAAAATTACTTGCATTTTCCGAAGTTTTAAATCAAAATGTGAAACGCATCTGTGAGGTATCCCTCTACTTCCACTGCCAACCCAACTTTTGTTCTTTTCCTGTAAGGTGTCTCAGGGCCTATCTGCTTCAAGCACTATGCTCAAAACCCTTGCTGGGGTGTCTGGTGTCATTGCTGTGCCTAAGGGTTATTAATATAAACTTTGTGTGTCATTGAATCTATAAGCCATGAAACTTAACTGTGCTATGTATTAGCTAACAGAAATATCACCTCACTTTTAAAGAACAGTTGTGTCAAATTAGCAACCTAAAAGTAGAAGTCTTACTTCCAGTTTTGCTAGAATAAATAAGATTTTTTTTTTTTTTTTTTTTTTTTTTTTTTTTTTTTTTTTTTTTTTTGCGTTTTGCAGTCTATAATCTATTAGTATCTACAATTTTAGAGGATTAGCTAGCATTAAGAAATGTATTTTAAATTGCAGGGAGGAAAACATACAGCTGTGGAAGTTACCAGCTTGTATTAGTTCACACTTGTACCACAGCAGGCACTGAATTATTTTTGCTGTTCACTTTTGTGGTGGTTCCACAGCTCTTCTTTCAAACACAGTCATCCGGTCACAGTAATATGGTGAGTGTATGCCTAGGCAACTTGTGCATGAATGCTTTGTCAGGTTGTAGGTGCTCCCACAATGTGCTGAGGAGCCAGAAACAAACTTGTGTTATGTGACCAAAGCACACCTGGTGGCAGAGCGTTTTGTGGCTACTTCTGTCACATGACAGAGACAACATTTCTTGGTGTGAGATGGGCATGTGACTGAGAAAAGTAGCACTACATGACCTTCAAAAACCTCCATGAGAGGCTCTTTAACACACCTTTTGAGAAAGTTTAGTGCCATAGGGTATTTAAGGATTCTTCACCTGTCATCCTGGGTGATCTGCAGCTTGCAGATGCAATTTATCCAGCTGGGTTCCTCTGCCTGAAGATTCTTTTCCCCCAGTGATTGTAAAGGGGTTAAAGACTAAGGAGAAGTAGGTGAATTGTTTCTGGTCACTGCTTACTCCAGGGTCATTTCAGCTCATCTCTTGTCATACTAGGCTTACTGATCATGCATTATACAGCAGAGGTGCACAGCAAAATCCTTTTCCACTGCCCGAGAAATTTGTATTTGGCTGTCAGATGCCACCACCACAGCAATTCATCTATTCCCTTGCCTCTCTTGAGCATGTCTGAAAAAAAGGATAGCTGGGAACATGTTGCATGATTGTTTTCTTTCTGTGCAAGCCAGCTGCCAAACCTCACATTTTTGTTATGAAGAGCAAATCAGGAGACATATATAGCTAACAAGAAAGGCTGCGCTATGCTGATATGCTGCATCACAACTAGCATTTCTGCAGGGAATTAAAAAAGATGAGGCAAACAGTAATTAGTTAAAACAAATACCACACGATAAATATAGGTTTCCCTTGGTAAAAGTAAGATCACAATGATCCCGTAGATAAGGGCAGGATTCAAGCATCTCCTCTAGGTAGTGTGATCAAAACATTCTAGAGTTTCCCAGCTTTAAGAATTCACTGTATCATGAAACATTCATGATACAGATAGAATAAAAATAATTACAAATTCTTCTTCCATGTCTGTTAATGACAGAAATAATCAACAGAAAAGATTGCTTGTTACAGCACATTGAAAATGGCCAAAATCATAGCTGTTATGTGTCAGATGAAGGGGAAAATACTCTGTTCTTTTCCCCATTTTCATGCTCTGTTTCTCATTTTTTTACCACCTTTTATAAAACATAATACAATATATTTCCATTAAAAATAGAGAAGAAAATATTTTATCTGTTTTATCGAACGTTAATATGAAAATTGCTTTCATTTGCTTGAACCCAAAGCTTTCAAACTTTTATTTGCATGCATAAGTTTACTGTCATTAAAACAGGACTACACGTACTTGTTAAGGCTATGAATCGCTGCAGCATCATGCTTTTACCTAGCAAATGGTGCAAGAAAACTGAGGATTTAAAGTACATTGTGTCCCATGTAGTTATACATCTATCTTCTCAATCTCATTTTTAAATTTTTATAGGGTAAGAAAAACAAATTATGTGCATCCTACACATAAAGAGCAAAAGAGTACCTCAGTATTTTTTATATTTAAGATTTCTCTACTTGGTCAATTTACTATGACAGTGGTCCTGGACAGCATGAAAATACAGCTCTGCAGAGAAAGAAAGAAGCCAGATGAGGTCAGAAAAGCTATTTTCTGGTGAATCTCACCTTTATTTCATCTCTTATCCATCCCCTTTAGTAAAGGTGATGCATCACCTAAATTGTTATTAAGAAGATTTTATACAAGCTTTGAAACTGTAAACATTTATTTCTACATAACTAATGTGTTATTATAAAAAAGTATTCTGATCAGTTTTTCTCATTACTCTTATTAGGTCATGGAAACAACACAAATAAATGCATGTGAATTTCATATCGCAGTAAAAATTCTCAGAACACGTGCAGTATAAAACCTGTGATGTGCAATTGAACTTTTCTACTCTGTCTTGCTGATGAAATGTTACTCTATTTGCAGCAAGAACCATATCACAATATCTAAATAATTAATAATATATCTAAATAATTAATAATATTTGTGTAGTCAATGGCAATAATTTTTTCTTTAGCACTAGTTTAAAAACTGAGTATGGAATTGTAAGTTTACCAACCAACTTGGGAAGAGGTAGACAAAGGTGAAAAAATTCATAAGGTTAAACAAGCTTCTAAAATACAATTTTCTGACATAGCTCTGAAGATTTCTGTCTACTTTCTATGATGTCCTCCTGAACAAGACCAATCAGCATGCCCAAAGCAAGCTGAAACTGGTGAAGTATGGTAGTCTTTCAAGAGAAAAGGACCTTATGTCATAGTCTTACAGTTTTCAGTGTCAGTTTACTCAAGAGACACTCTTCCAGGTTAGACTATATCTATGGCCTACACTTTTGTGGTAACAGAAATCAATGTCCTGAAGAAAATAAGTTCCAATGTGACACTGTCTGATTCCTAGCCTGAAAAAACTTTGGCTTTTCAGCTTTGGAGAAGCTACTTGAAGTGGGAGTTCTCGCTTTGATTTATACCCTTCCTTATCACAGTGTTGGATCAGTCTGCAAAGGATGGAAAGGTTGTAGGTATCTTCCTTCATCTTTAAACGCTGTCCCAGGATAAGAAGCAGTCTGAATCCTAACAGGTTTAGCCTACAATTATGTAAGTATAAGATACCCCATTGCTGGATTGTTTTATCAGATCTTTAATAAATTTAGGCAAACTTTTAACCACTCGAACTGAGAATTCTCTGTCTTTGATGGAAAATATTGTAAAGGGCATTCTAAGATAAACATGGTTTCTACTTTGTTTTAAAGAAGAAAAAAACCACCAAACACACTGCTGTTCACTTGTATCTTGTTTGTGTTTCAGAACAAGAGTCAAAGATCGGTGACGTTGTCAGAATTAAAGCTTCAACCTCATTTTCTTCTCTTTACATTTTGTAGAATAGTAGTCTTTAATAGCAGTGAGAATAATCACTTTCCTTAGTCCTTATTGCCTGACTTTTTGGAACAGATTACAAGAGAGAATCCTTACGTGTTCAAAGAGGAGAGTAACAGAAAACACATGAAATGGAAGGAGAACAGCTAAGAGGTAGCAAAAAAGTACTCTTACTGAAAATGCTAAATCTAGAAAAAAAAATTGTGACACTGTGTAATCAGGAATGAGCCCTCAGTCCAACAGGGAAAAAACCCCAAACACCTAATTTTCAGGACTCTGACAAACAAATGCTTTACACGTTTGCATTTTTCCCTAGTGTTAATCATTTTTATTTTATACTGTGTCCTCAGACTGCTGAAATGTGAAGTTCATTTTCCCATGGGAAGTTTTACTTCTAATGTCAAATGTAATTATGTATAAAGAAAAGAAGCCAAGAGAAAGTGTCTATTCAGAGAACTAGGGCAGGTAGACTGCTACTCCTCTAACAAAAAAATGAAGTCAAATAAATAGATATTTTTCCCAGCTGTGGAATACTGTCTGCTTATGTGTAATTGAAGACATATTGGCTATGTCTTTGGTTAGTGTGTTTTTTGGTTATCAGAAAAAAGGGAGCACTTAGGTACAAAAATGACCATTCAGTTTCATAAATGAAATCTACCTAAGCAGTAGTCCATGCCATAGTAAGACCTGATTCCAATAATATTTTGGAAAACTCAGCCTGACATACTTAAAAACAATGGATTTAAAATATACTCTCTCAATAAAACAATTATTAATTATAATCTAAGCTGCTGTAGTCTTTAGGGCTAAAAACTGGTCTTTTTCTTCAAATGTCTAATTATATATTTAAGGAAGTACTTGTTACATGCCTTTTTTTCAATAGTACAGATTTTTTTTTTTTTTAAAATACATGATGATTTGCTTAAGAAGTGAGCAAAGGAGAATTCAAATGAATTATGATTTAATAAAAGTCAGATTTAAAATGTATGCCTAATTGCATATGCTTCCAAAGACCAGTTTGGAAGACTATCTTCAGATAAATAATGCAATAGTTGTAGAGTCTTCATGGGAGACTTACTTTAAGGAAACCACTAAGGAAATTAAATACTTTAAACTATGTTTAAGTACCATGAAGTATCTGACAGACTGAAAAAAAAAACCTGCCCAAACCCTTGAAAACACAGTTAAAATTGTCCTTAACTCTCATCTTATAACAATGTGAGCTAGGGTATGTCTTCATTAATATGGAACTTCTTTATTTTGTTATTTTAAGTTCCATTATTTCTGATGTTTACACAGAGTTTTGGGGTATGTAATATTTATATATGGACTCAATTCCCACATTCTCATCAGTTTCCTGTAACAGCTGAAGCATTGTCAAGATTGTACCTCTGCAAATGTTGGCTTTACTCTGTTTTGAGGGCATGATACTGTGAAATCTAAGTTTTCTGGGGCATTAAATTGATGTGCTATTTCATAATTCATATCCCTCTAATACATAATTTTGTTGTCTGAATCAAATGGTGGAAATGGTCATGTTACTACAATGTAGTAAGTTATAAGTATGATAAGAAGGTGGTACATATGACAGACTCCATTGCTAGGGAAAAAAAAAAATATATTTTGAAAGATCTGATTGAACAGATAGAAAATTGATCAGGTCCATATTTAAAAGTCTCTGAAGATGCCAATTAAGAATACAGAGAAAGTTTGAGCCATTTAGACAAGGTGGTTTGCCTTTAGGACAGGGAAGAAAGAAGTGAAGAAAATGTTCAACTGGAACATAGTAGTTAATTCTTCAGAGACCTTAATATGGTCCACCGTAGATTTCAGTTTAGATCGCTCTCCTTAATTGAGATAGAAAAAGAAATGATAAAAAATGCCTTGAAAAACAAAAGGCTTCAGCATACTCTCTGTTCAATATTTGAAATAAAACCTCATTAATTCAAGTCAGAAACTTAATTCACTGCACCAACAGAGTGCAAAGTGCAATTTAGGGAGATGAAGAATGATTTTAACTTAACCGTACATTCAAAATTAATGCTAGACCATGACACTACGTTGTAGGAGAAAATAACACAAAATCTTAGAACTGGAAACTCCTGTACAACAGGTCTGTGTTTTCTTGAGTATCACTGTAGCCACAGTTCCAAGAGGCACTTTGTCTCATCCTCCTCCTTTTAAAAACTGTATTTCCACTCTGTATGTTTCATGTCCATTTATAAGTATGGTAATAAGTGATTCCTGGATAATGTAAGAATCAGCCAAATAAGTCTTCCAGAGAAAAGAGGTAGTTTGTAGTAGTTCATTTTTTTGACTGGCTTCTATTATTACAGAGTCTGAGAGTCTTTAATTTTAATATATTTATCCTATTTATTTCAAATTCTGGAATGTTTGCTGTTATTCAGTCCTTTCCCCTAGAAAGTCAACATGCAGATGACTGAATTCACAGTCCTACTGCTTAGCAGTGATAGCTATAGCTATTAAATCACTGGTTCTCATTCAGCATTAGATATGAATACGGGTTCATGAACTTACCCATATTTCTGGTTAGCTAGACAACCAGTATTAGTCTACTGAGTGTGGAGAATAAAGTGGCAGTAAAATTACAGAAGTCAGCAACCTTCAAATTCCCACTACTTCACCTCATAGTTCAATAAAGCCAAACTCATATCACAACCTGGGAGGGATGCCCAGCCTGAGCTATTGTGCATGGTCCATGCCATCTGAGGGTCATAGACACAGATGCTTAGTTCTCAAGAGGTTGCACGATGCAACAGGATTGCTCATAGGACATATATGCTTATTTGTTGCATGTCCTCCATCTTGCCAACATATCTGGGTTCTGCACCAAGGGGAAGGAGTGTCTTTCTCATGTCCTGTAAGCTACTGTGGAGTACCACAGGAATTTTATTGCTGTTGTCATCTGGTCCGAGGGGTCTGCCAGAAAGCATGATCCTAGCATTTTCATGTATCATTTCTGTGTAAAGCCAGTAGCACAACCATGTTACTGGGAACGGTTGCAATCTCTCCTACTCCTTGATGGCCTGGCAGATGAATCTAAGCACAGACCATGATGCTCTGGCTCATGAAACCTTGACTAGTGCCAGATGTTCTTCAGCAACTATTACAGCAGCTGCCGAGCAGGGGTTGACTGTGCTTCTCATTGCCAACAATTCTTGCTATAAGAACTGTATTTCCTGACTAGGTTGCTGTTTACCTATTGGATACTGCATATTATCTAAATAGTAGAAAACCACACTTATTTGCGTAGTGGAAAGATCATGCCTATGACGCTCTGCATTTATATCTTCAAGGATGAAAGGTTTTATGTGGAAAGAAATATTAAGCAGATCCTGGTGAGGCAGCGGATATAAAGAAAAAGGCCGAGGGCAATCAAAATGGCAATTATAGTGAGCTCTATGCCACAGTGCTGGGGTACTCTTTACATGTGTCAGACTGCACAGATAAGTCCAAAGCAGCCCTCTTTTTTGTGCTGTCGGAGAACAAGAACATGGTATCTCACAAATTGCTTTATTGACTTATTCAATTTTGCCACACCTTTTTCCTCTTTTCTTTTCTGTTCAAGACAGTCCATATTTTGTCTGAGTATTCTTCCTTGTTCCTGTCATTTGGGGTTTAGAATTAAGGGTAGATACTTACAATCATAAAATAAACCCTACAACTTTAATACTTTTATTCTTTGTCTACTTGTAACACCATCATGAATTATTATTTGCACTTGTTACCTATTAATGTGGTTTGTGGGGACTGTAGTAAAAAAAATGAGTCATTTTGTTTGGTTAATCTGTTGATAAAAATTCCCTACCTTATTATTGTTTCACTGTTCTTTTATAGAAGAACTGCTGCATCTGTGTCTGTTCATACTTAAAATTGTGGCTAAGTTGTCCAGGAAGAAAAATGGATTGCATTGCACTTTTCCACATAGTGAGCAAGGATGCAATGAAGGAGAAATTGCTTCAATAGGAGGAAAACACTGGAAAGGAACAAATAGTTTATTTTCAGAGAGCTTTCCATACAGGCAAAGGAAAAGGAAGAATTTTGCTGGTGTTAGAGGAGGAAGAAGTCACCATTGACATGGTGTCTGCTTCATGCCATTGTCTGCAGGGCTTTTGATTAAGAACCAAATGAAGAAGGAGAGAACCAAGAAAAGTCATCAACAATGTGACTTTCTGCCAAATGTGTGGGCCAGGCATAATCTCTTACCAGCTTCTTCCCTGAAATGACAAAACCTTATTCTGGGCAATTCACACAGGAATGTAAACTCCATTACAGAAATGCAGATGATAACATGTATTTATGAAATCCTGTGAGTAATCCTGTGACCTGACTCTTCTAGGTCTGCCTTATCTAGGTCCACCATTTCACTGCTGCCGTTGAATAAGCAGCACTAATGACCTCAGGTGAAAGGAGAACTCAAGTTCTTTTTGTACGTCAGGTGCCACTGATGATGCCAAGAATCTAATACAACTCTTGGAAATTAGCTTGCCTTAGTTTTGGAACACTTTTGTTGTCCTTTAACCTTCTTTGAAATGACCTGCAGGATTTCTAGGTATTTCACAAGATCACATGGGTGCAGCATCTGCAAATCCTAGGCTTAGAGACACACTTGAGAAAAAGTCAGGGCATGGCACAGTCAAGTGAATGTGCAAATAAATGGTCAGGGGGCTGAAAGAAAAGCAGAGTCCTGGGCCAGGTTTAGAGAAAGTAAAGAAAGATTACCCAGTACTTTCTCTAATAAAGTAGATTAGAACAAGACTCAAGCCTCAGGCTGTCCATAAACCATCTGGCAATTAAACATGTGGGGAACCCTGAGTCTGGAATGATGGAGAGGAAAAGAATGAAGGAGAACCGCAGCTTGTGAGGTAGTCATCTGCTATTGTAATATTATGGAGTTGCAGGGTGTCTGCAGAACAAATGACACAAATCTCCAACTCAGAATTTTAGCATGTTCAGATTTCAAATGCCAAAGGTAATTTCTGCTTACTTTTTAGCATTTTCATGCAGACAGTTTTCAGTCTGTTTCCCTATTTATCTTGTTTTTTTCATAGATATAGCGGTTTAAGTAGAATTAGGAAACAAACAGGGATTTTTAGAATCAAATGGACTCCTAAAGTGAAACACCACTGTCCCTTGAAAATTTGGGTTAAAGTGCTGGGATCTTTGACATATACAAAACCATTGCTCCATTTTTCAGCTTTGCTCCTTCATGTTTAATGTTTACTTTATAGACTGGTTCATGGAACTTAGAAGCATCATTTTACACTAAAGATAGAAAATCCTCTCATTTTAAAAAATGTAATACCTGTGGCTATATACACACTAAACTGTCTTTTAAGTAACAAGAAACATGAAAGAAAAATCATCTGTGTAATTTGACAGGTGATACCAGTAGTACCAGTAATACCAGTGACTGCTAAACATTTCAGATAATTGCCATTAATAATTTAAACTTTCAGCTGGTCAAACACAAACAGCATATGCAGTACTAAATGAACATCATTTATTTATTATGCCAGATTATTAATTTACTGAATCACACTTTAAATCTAGAGGACTGGCATCCAAAGCTGTGACAATTGTGTACTCACAAATGACAGGGTGGATACACATGCCTAATGGAGTAGTGAGGAATGTCCCCCAACCCTACAAAAAGGTTCTGCGAAATAGGTGACACAGTTGTCATTCCAACAGAATCATTTCTACACCAATGCATGAAGCATGAGTAACAAACGGGAAGAGCTGAAAGCCAATGTTGTAGCTGGAAAGGTATAATCTGATCTCTATTACTGAAACTTGATAGGATGAACCACCTGACTGGAGAACTGCAATTGATGGTTATAAACTGCTCAGAAGGGACAGGTAAAGGGGTTGTCCTCTATGTTCAGGAGGGACAAGGAAGGAAAGGTAAGGGGTTTAGCCTCTGTGTAAAAAAAAGGGATTGAATGCCCTCTAGGTTAAAAAAAAAAACCAAACAAACAAAAAAACAAACCACATCATTGAAAACCAGTAATGCACAGGTCTAGAGTTTATGGGTGAAAATTAAAGGTCAGACCCACAAAGGAAGACTTATGGTGGATGTTTACTAAAGGCTACCTGATAAAGGAGAAGATGTTGATGAGACATTCTTTTTCAACTGCATGAAGCATCCTGTTCACAGGCCTTTATCCTGACATCTGCTAGAGAAACAGCACAGCAAGTTACAAGCAGTCTAGAAGACTCTTGCAAGTGTATTGGGGATAAGTTCTTAATCCAGGTGATGGACAGCCCAACCAGAGGACATGATTTACTGGACCTATTGCTCCCCAACACAGAGGAACTTATTGTAGAGGACAAGACTGGTGGACAAGTATGGCTCGAAGTGTTCATGTCCTGGTAGAATTCATTGGATATTAAATAGTGGAATTAAGGGATATAAGGCAGTTGAAAAGTATAGTCAAGACCCTAAAATTTAGGAAAGTGAATTTTCAGTAATTTAAACAGCTAGTAAATGGGGCCCCTGAGAAACTGCCTTCAGGACTAAACAAGCAGAACAGAGCTGGAAGCTCTTTAAGGACATTTTTTCTTAGAGCACAAGACATCTTGATTCTCATTTGCAAGAAATCAGGTAAGGAAGGCAGAAAATCATCATGGCTGAATAAGGACCTCCTAGCAAACTGCAGTATTAGAGGGAAATGCATAGGCAGTGGAAACAAGGAATACTGTGAAGAATGTAGGGATATTGCCTAGGAGTGGGATCAGAAAAGCTAAAACACAGCTGGAGCTAAATTTAACAAGGGATGTGAAGAATAATAAGGGCTTCTACAGACATGTTGCTCAGAAAAGGAAGAACAAAAGAAATCGTACCCCAATAATAAATGAGTCAGGGGAGCTGATGACAACCAACATGGACAAGGCAAAGGACAACTCAAGGCAGGGACTAGAGGAAAGATATCCCACACATCATAGGAGAAGATCAAGTTCGAGACTATCTGAGGAACATGAACATACACAAATCCATGGGACACAACATGTATGCCAGGGTCCTGAGGGAACTGGCAGATGTAATTATTAAGCTTTACTTCATTGTATTTGAAAAGTCATGGCAGTCAAGCAAACTCCCCAGTGATCAGAGAAAAAGGAATATTGCACAAAGAGTTAAAAGGAGAAACTACTAGCAAGTCAGCCTTACCTCTGGACCTGGTAAGGTCATGGAACATGACTTCCTGGAATCTATGTCAAGGCATATGGGAGACAGGAAAGTGATTAGAGACAGCCAACATGGCTTCATCAAGGACAAATCCTTGCCTGAATAATTTGGTGGCCTTCTATGATGGAGTGACTGCACTGGGTAAGGATGATTAAGGGAAAAGCAACCGCTATTATATACTTTAACTTCAATAAGGCCTTTGTTGTGGTCCCTCACAACATTCTTGCTGCTAAATTGGAGTGATATGGGCTTGATGGATGCACTATTAAATGGATAAAGTATTAGGTGGATGGCTGCATCCAAAGAGTTGCAGTCAACAACTCAATGTCCCAATGAAGATCACTAATAAGTGGTGTCTGTCAGGGGTCTCTCTTGGGACCAGTACTGCTCAGTATCTTTATTAATGACATAGAGAGTGGGATTGAGTGCATGCTCAGCAAGTTTGCAGATGACACAAAGCAGAACAGTGCAGTTGATAAGCTTGAGGGAAGGGATGCCATCCACTGGAACCTTGACAGGCTTGTTAAATGGACCAATGTAAACCTCATGAAGTTCAGCAAGGCCAAGTGCAAGATCCTGCACCTGGTCCAGGGCAATCAAAAGTATCAGAACAGACTGGGTGATGAGCAGCTATGTAGAGATGGACTTGAGGATCTTGGTAGATGAAAAATTAGATATGAACCAACAATATGCACTTGCAGCCCAGAAAGCCAATTTTATCCTCGGCCGCATAAGAAGAAAAATGATCAGCAGGCCAGGGGAGGTGATTCTCTCCCTCTACTCTGCTCTGGTGAGACTCCACTTGAAGTATTGCATCCAGTTCTAGTATCTCCAGCACAAGAAAGACATGGATCTATCAGAGAGGGTCCAGAGGAGGGCCATGAAAATGGTGAAAGGGCTGGAACATCTCTCCTATGAAGAAAAACTGAGTTAGCATTATTCAACCTGCAGAAGAAAAGGCTCTGGGAAGACCTTATTAAGGCATCTCAATACTTAAAGGAGCTTCTAAGAAAGATGAGGAAAAACTTTTTACCAAGGTTTGTAGTGACAGGGCAAGGGATGAAGGTTTTAAACTGAAAGAGGGTCATTTTAGGTTAGATATAAAGAAAAAAGCTTTTACAGTGAGTGTGGTGAGAAACTAGAACAGGTTGTCCAGAGAGGTTGTGGCTGCCCCCTCCCTAGAAATGTTCAAAGCCAGGTTGGATGGGGCTTTTAGCAACCTGTTCTTGTGGAAGGTGTCTCTGCCCATGGCAGGGGGGTAGGAACTAGAGGATCTTTAAGGTCCCTTCCAACCCAAACCATTCTATGATTCTGTTTTTACCATCTTAATTGTCTGTGTGCCATATTATTACTGTATCTTCATAGTGTGGTATAACACCTGTACAAACAGAACATACCTATTTGAAACAGCAGTATCTTTAGATGATTCAACACTTCTCACTAACACAAGTCATTGAGCACACCATCAGCTGCAATGGATCCACAGCCTTACTACATTAAATCCAGATCTCTTGTTTAAAACTGTTCTTGTTTTGATAGTGAAGCACTTCCAGAAAATGTATTGATGATGTCTTGTGGACCTTCCCATTGCCATCCAACTTATCTTGCATTAAGACATAAATAAGAGAATATTAAATCCTTTTTTTTTACCAATTACTTAATACCTGTTATTTTTTTTAAATGTTGTTTAGGTTTTCCCTGTGATTTTTTTTTTCTATTAGAGTCACAGTCCACCAACATAGTTTTAAAAGTAGAAGAAATGTTATCATTCTGAAGCAAATTTCTCAGCAACTGTATTTCATAAGTGTTGTAATTTTGCACCCAAATTTTTTTGGTGTTGAATTTTTTCAGCTAGTTCTCTAATTACTTCTTTTATACTATGATAAATGAAGACTGCAATGATAAATAAGATTTATAAGCAATGAGCATGTCACATCCTTCAAACGTTTTTTGCAAAAATACACTTTGGAAAAGGAAAATGCTTTAGTAAGGTTTAACATAGAGGAGAGATGACTTAAACCAGAATGAAAATATTTATGCATAAGAAATTTATCCTGAGCTAAAATTCAAGCTAAGAGCTCATGTATTTGATAAGAAATAAAAGGACTGCACATCTTTCATTACTCAAAATAAAGGATGCTCTGATAAATAAGTATACCGAAGAAACAATGTTGGATGCAAAATATATGTGTATGCATATGTAGTGTGTATATTTTTAGCTGTTTATGTAAATATGTCTTTAAGCATACAAGAATTCCTCTTGAACTGAAGTCTTGTTCTACAGCAGGCCAAATAAGAAAGGCAAAATATTCTAACTTCTAGTGTCATTTGAACTGTCTGCTGGCTGCTGTACTCATTATTACATACAGGCCACAGCATTATTTGCTAGACTAGTTTTCTATTTCATTAGTAATTCCTTTACGCATCCTTTAGAGCAGCAATTAAAAAGTGCATCTTCAGCATGCAGAAGCCAACTATTTGAACCATAATCATTATATATTTTATACTTTGCGCTGAAGGCTGTGTAGTGGTTTAGAAGTTAAGTACGGGTGCAATCTTTTAAAATTGTCTCAGAGGTAAGGGGAGGTAATTTGCAAATATATTTTGCAAATATTTTTGACTCACAAAAAAAAAAGAGGGGCAGGGTACTCTTCATTGTGCTGTATTGGTAATTATTTAAGGTATATTTGATATCTGGGAAAAAATAGAGAAAGAGAATAAAGATCTGTATTATCTTTTTTGTAAATAAGAAAATCTTATTGTAGCAAAGTTCACTTATTAATTTATCTGACTTTTGACATTTTTTATCTGATAATTCTTTCTTTAATGAGAGATATTTTTTTATGCACAGAGAATTCTATGAAGGCTTCTTGTCAAAGCTGTCAGTTTTCTCATGACAAACCTATAGCAAATTTTAATAAAAAGCTGATGCATTCACTAGAACCCCTTTCCCTGTAAAGAACTGAACAAGTGTTTTTATTCTAGCCTAACAAAATAGGCATGAGAAATGAAGGAATAGTTGCTTAAAACACAGAGAAATCATGAGTTTTCTGGGAAATTTTGTTTAGGATTTATTTTAAATATTTATGGAAACATCAGGAGCAAAAAGTTCCCTCTCCCAAATATATTGTTTAGAATGGACTTTTTATAAAAATGCAGAAAACTTCCAATCTCTACATAAAAACATATCAGTTTGCATTTATATTTACAAAATTTATTTATCAAGGTATTTAAAATAAATGTTTTAAAGAAACAAAACAACTTTCTATAGCACCACTAAAATTCCTTAAACCATAATTTCTGTGTACAAGTAGTTAATTTATTCCTTGGAGAGAGAGAACTTAAATGAGTCAGAAAGTGATGTTTTATAAAGTCTACAAAGGCCAAAACTATAACCATTCATCTGAAAACACTACCACCACCACCACCAAATAAATCTAATGTGAAACATGGGCATAGTTGTGCAGTTATTTGGTCATTAATGAGAAGTTTTATGACTAAATAAAGTGTGTTAAGTGAATTCATATAATTATTCATTAACATTTCATCACATAAATTCTTTCATGGTAATTTTATGGGTATTAATATTTTATGCCCAACCAGAACTGAAGAAATCTTGCTTTAAATTAAATTCCACTTTGTGGACTGTAAAATAGGACAATTATTCAGTTTGCTTGAACACTAGAGTAAGTGTTAGTTTGATGTATCAGAGGCAAACAGCAACCCAGCAGATGGTAAAAACATATAGCAAAGATTTGAAGCAGGTTCCGGATCACTAATTGTCTTGACAGATTAAAGCTGCAGCAAGAGACCTCTCAAGGAGATGAAGCAATTCACAGAGGATTATTAGATATCTATAGGTTCCTGAAAAAGCATGGAGAAACAAAAATAAATTGTTGGTAATTAGAAACCGTACTTGCCAAAAAGTAGGTTTATATATAGCCTCTGAATTCACCTACATAAACAATTACTGTGTGAGAGGAGTACTGCTTTGCCTTTTTTGCCCTTCTCCATAACAGAATACCAGACTAGAAATTATGGAACTTGTGAATAAAACACCAAACACAGAATTTCAGAACAGACAATGTACAGTGTTGAAAAATTATTTTAAGAGCTCATCTAATACAGCAGCTTTTTCCCCTGGAGTGCAATGTAGTCTCCTGATCTTAATTCAAACCCATCTTTTGCACTGTTTACCATAACAGTGCTCTTGTGTTTAGTACAAGTGATCACTTGTATATAGTATGATAGTACAATTGACATGAAGGTACTTTGGTGCTAAATTTCTGATTTTCATTCAGGGAATGTCCCTAACCTGTAACAATATAGCTTGTAAAGGACAAGACTCTGAAACGTATATGACCCAGATGCCTATAAAGATGAGCACCAGGACAGAAACCTGCTCAGACTGCAGCCAGCAAATCCATATTTCAATCTCTTCAGTCGCCTGCCAATATGCTACTACAGGTCAGAATTATTGAGTAAAACTAATGACAACAACCAACACTCAGAAATGTTTTTGTAGATGTTATTTGCATATACTGATAAAAATTACAAAATGAAACAAGCTATTATTTTTACAATAGTGCGTGGCAAGAAATGACATGATTTCAGAGTGAGCAATATTTTGGTTTTGTACATCTTTTTTTTGATCTTTATATGTCTGGCATAATAATAAATAAAAAGAATATCTGTGATGTCTAAACTGCAAAGTGTTGTTAAAAATGTACCTGTATAGTTTTGATTAATGATTTATTCCAGCATCTTTTTCTATTGTAATTACATGGAATCTTGTTGAACAAAAAGCCTCATAACAGTGTTATTAGCATCAGGAAATAGCATATATTTTTCTTCTACTCTTAAATCTATATAGTTTATCCTCATATCTATTTTAATGATATTTACCAGAAGGAAAAAAAGAACCGTTAGCCTCCCCATATTCTCATATTGCAATATGTCTGTAAATAGCAAATTCAGGAGGCTAAGCAAACATACTGGAAGTAATTTATGCCCTTTCTTTCCTGTCTCATTAAAAAGGTAATTTGGGATTAACAAAACTACAATGGAAATGTTTTCTACAAACCTCAGTATTAATATAAATGCTGATAGTTACTGAGAGAAATACGGTGTGTAATTGTGTTTTAATTGTCTTTTGCTCTTCCTTCTGCAAAATTTTACAGAATAGTATCATTTGTGTACAGTGTACATATTAACAAATACAGGACCAAAGTTACTCTTAGACAAACCCTCTGCTGAAAAACTATTTTAGCCAATATTATCTGCACCAGTGTTTGGGGGTGGGGCGGGCGGGGATAAGGAACAATCCTCTTTTCCTTTCCAAATCTTAGCAAGAAAGAACCAACATTGAAGTTTTCCTTTTACTATTTCAGTAATAAAACCACCTTTTATCTCTTCTTCCACTTTCTTCAGGGAGTTTCCATTTTATCAAAGTTGGGAATAGGGGACCCTGGACCAGAAATAGCTATGCTATAGGTGGGGACCTAGTTTGACAGGACTTTTGAACACAGTAAAGCCTATGTGCTTAACAAGCATGAATAGGAACAGTTGAATCCGAACCACCTAAAACCCCTGCAGTAAAAGTAGAAATCTACCAATTTAGTTAGCTAAAATAAGAAACAGTATGTACCTCTTTCAAAGATCCTTTCTAACAATGATTTCTGTATTGCAAGTGTTCAAATAAACTCCCTCTAGGTATGTAGCCAGTGGAAAAGAGTGAGAGCTGAGAACTAATGAAAACCTCTGCACCAGGGGACAGTGAGACTTTGTACAGATGTAGCTGTCTACATAAGAAAAAAAGCAGCAAGATTAAAGGATGCAAGGTGATGACTGTTATTACTTTTTAAAGACAGTTTCTGCCATGATCTCTAAGTGCCGTTTCAGCTGAAAGTGATGACTGCAAAATGGTCATTTTTATTCTGTCTATTTATTTAGACAATGAGAGACTTTCAAAGTCTGGGACACACTCCCTGAATTTTGTTTCAGTGAAGCATGCTACAGTCTTACTGTATGCACTGGGCACCAGTGAACAGATGCAGCAAGGCGTGGTAGGCTTTAGTATATATGGGGCTAAGTACTAGGAATAAGCCCATACTTGCAGTAAGTGTTGATTCTTTTGAATTTAGTGTGTTCATAAAAGACCAAAGCTTTGTTGGTTGTGTTTTGGTTCATGTTTGGGTGTTTTGGTTTTGTTCCTTTTTTTTTTTTTTTTTTTTTCCTTCTTCTCCTTTTCTTTCATGAAAAGGAACTTGGAAGAAAAATATGACAAGAAAATGTTATCCATTGGAAAAAATTATTGGTTTAAACAAAACATCCTCTCTCTCTGTTTCTAATGCATTAACTCTTTTAAGTTGACATAAAATAATTTCTGCTACAAGTTTTTTACTTTTGCAATTCCAGGAAAATTAAAGAACACAATTCATATGGTCTTAATGATGTATATGCTACTTAAAGTCTCAGAAAATTACTGAATCTAAAGAAAGAGTAAATAATAGATTATAACTCACTGGCTTTTGTTGGAACAAAAGTAGAAAAGCTGAAAGACTTCTAGAAAGAGAGATGACCTTTGATTTTAAGACACGTAATTCTGTTTCTTTAAAAAGAATACAAATGCACCATTTTTCACTTACGGGTATTTATCTTGCCCTTTAAAGTCCAGCTAGTGAGTGGAGCTAAAGTTCATACCTAAAATGAAATCTGAGTATCCCATTTGAACCATACTTTTCCCTTAGCATTGATTTTGAACCAGAAAAGATTAGGAAGGAACAAAAACAAAAAATCATCTGTAACTATTCCCAGTACAAAGGAAAAAGGGACCTCAGGATATGTACACGCACACACACACACACACACACACACATATATTTGATAGGCAGTAGATGTAGACTCACTCTAAACTTCTTACTACTTCTTGAACTCCACAGAGTTAATTAGAATAATAAGTACCAGAATTATCTACAGAGAGATTATAGTATTGAAAAGCTATCTGGTAATTCACATCAGCTGTCCATGGAGTTGTGTTGGAGAACTTAAAAAAACGTATTTTTCTTCTCCTCCTCTTGTCACACATCTCAAGACAGATCTGCCACAACAAGCTATCTTTCAAGCAAAAACAGTTTAAGGTTTAAGAAATATGTCAATCTCAATTCTAAACAAAAAAGATAAACTTCTTTCTGTATACTCTACCAAATGTATGTACCTGTTCGTTAAAATATTATTGGGGAAATTAACAGAATTTCTGACAAATGTTAGTTTAGGAAAAACATTCTGGGAAATTTTTTACATTTAATCTTTAAAATGCACTTAATTCTTATATTTTGTGAAATATTTTGAAGGAGTAGTAACAATTATAAAATTATATGTAATCCTAAGAATCAGTAATATGTTGACATTCTAAGATAATATAATATGTAATATGTAATATACATATCTTAAAATTAAGAATAGCTACTGCTGAATACTTACAGAAACAATTTCCTTAGAAGATGAAATTGCTTTCTGCAGCTCAGTTATGAGACAAAACTGATATGAACTACAAAATTTAATAAAAACTTTATAAAAGTCATAATTCTGAAAATAATTTTGATTGTTAAATGAAATTATCATTTTGAAAATATATTTTTAGGCAGAAAATACTATTCATATATATATGAATATGCACATGCTATGTAATTTTCAGTTTCCATCTAGTTCTACAACTTAACTGGTTGGACACATGGGAAAAACTCATAGCCCAAAAATTAGTTATACATCACTTAAGGCTATTCCAAATTCAATGCTTATTTAATTTAGTATAGGTACCAAAAGTCAATGATCATTTTAATTCAATGTTGAGGTATCATTTCTGCTGTGGTATAGCATTTATTAAGACTAGCACAAGGAAACTTTTCTCCTATAAGAATGGGACTGCCCACACTATAGTAATCAAGACACTGCATCCACTTCAGCAGTCCTAATGTGATTGTAGCAGCACCAGGGAGCATAGGACCTGCACAGAAGCCAGCTCTCATCCAGAAGCAGTATGCCTCTGCTAGCAAGGCACAGGCTGTAAACTAACAAGTCCTGACACTTTTCAGAGCTTAATAGCTCAGGGGCAATGCTGCATGAACATGCTATTCTGCTTCTAGAGCCAAGCAAGGTCACCTGTACATCTCTGCACCATGCCCCATGGACTTCCTGGTGGGTGCTTCTGACAGTGCAGGCATTTCTGGCACTGTGACCCACTGGGCACTGTAAACATGCCTACCTCTGTTTTTGGTTTCACTGTGAAATCTCTGCCCATTTATTTGAAGATCAGTAACTTCACCTTTTTCAAGAAAGAGGTGTGTTTATAATCAGAAACACCAACATTCAAGTCTTTTACTGATTCATAGCAACACTGTCAGATATCTAATGCTTAGCTATTTTAACTAAGTTCAAAGGACTACTACGATCATCTTACAGCCTCTTTTCTAAAACAATGTGTGCATGTGAGGTAGAATACCTATGATCAAGGTGAAACATTCAGCATAAAGAAATCCTTAAAATGAAGGTCTTGTTTTCTCAAGCCCTTGCACCAAAGTTACGTTTGCTGAGAACTGAGGAGCTTTGAATTAACTATTACATAAACTTCTTATTGCTAAATGTTTTTAAAATAATGCAAGATATGGGAACAAAACTTTGAAGTACTGAACACTTAATTTATGGAAGATATTTTACAGAATATCTGCTAAAGATCCAGACTGAATTGAAACCTCATCCCTTGAGATAAAAAAAAAAAAAAAGAAAAAGCATGATCCACTGAGTTTATCACTTATGTGTAAAATTATAAATTAGATATGCATTACTTTCAGACATACTTTAATCAGTCTTTTAATGAATGATTAAAACAATACAGTTGGTTTTTAACTTCAATGAAGTTTTTCTGACATACTAACATCCATGATTATAGAAGGTTAGTGTACAGGAAGTATTCCATATGACAGGAAGACATAAATAATTTATCGTGTAACACTACCATATATCAGGGTTCTTATGTAGTCCTCCTAATTCTGTTTGGACAATAACCATGTTAAGCCCGTATGGCCCTCTTATTGCTAATATTATTATGATGATTATTTAGGAATTGTAAGTTACGTTTCTATTCATGAATGATCAATTTTCTTCTAATCATAACTGTGAATGTTTTCTCATGTACTTTTTTTTTCCCATGGACATTAATTTTCCTGCAAGTAGAAAAACCTTATCTGAAATACAAAATCATAATGAGAGTCAGAGATAAGACTTGACAGTGATACCATCTTGCTAATTTTGAACGTAAATCAAAATAACTTGAGTCATATATAATGAAATGAATGCCTAACCATTTCTGTACAAAGACCAATACATAAACTAGATTTTAAAATGACTAACAGAAAAGAAGTAAAAAAATAAATTCTGTGTGCATCAGAAGCAAGATATTAGTGTTACTACCATTAGAGGAAGTCATACAGGTTTTCATGATAAGGATGTGTGTGTGTTCTGAAATAGTGTGCAAGTATTCAGAAGGAAGCAGAAAAGAAAAAGCATAAACAATGACAGAAAAAGCTGCCTGTAAATGTGTCTTAAACCTGGTCCACACTTTTCCCTGTGGTTCATAATGCATTTTCAGCCAGCTTTCCCAATAGTAACTCAAAACAAGAGGTGGTTCTGAGTGGGACCAGGAGAACAATCATCCTGACATCATGAAATTGCTGCTGCTTTGATTGTTCAACTTTGATTCACTAAAAGGCTAATACCCCTGAGCCTGAAAGACAAGCTGTACAACACAAGGCATGTGGAGGTCAGCATCTTTCTGCCCTCTCCTCTAAAGTGGTGAAACCAAGGAGCGTGAGATTAATGCAGCATAGCTCATCAAAATTCTTGTTATTTATTTCTGAAGTAATTCAAGACATTAGACAATTGGTTGTCCTCCCTTTTCCCCCTTAGGGAGCCCAAGAAAGCCAGTTCCTTAAATTTCACACCGGCAACCTGAATGTTCCTTCTCCTGTCAGTCAGTCACTCAAAGATTTACTGAAATCTGTCCCAAAACTGTTGGTTCCTCTCTGTCACTTTTAGGGTGGCTGTTTCAGGACTTCACAGATCTGACAGTTAAAAAGAGAAACACAAATATTAAAACAAACACCTACTAGTTTTTGTTCTCTGTTCTAATTTGATCTGTTAATCTCTGCTTCATTTTATATCAGGAGGATTATAGCCTGTAAATTAGTTTTTCCTACCTGGCATTTATCCCCTAGTTGCATTTATAATAACTACATTTTTTCAGTGTAATTATAATGGATTTATTTAGACTCCCAGCCCTTATTTTACTGTTTAACAAGCCAGTATCTTTTAGTCTATACTGAAGGGAGAGAAGGTCTCCATTTTCTTAATTGTGTTAGACACTCTTTCACACCTGCATCTATTTACTTCTTTTAGTCTACATGTCTGTGTCATAACGGACATAAGATATTGGCAGAAATTTACAGCTTAAGAGAGATGCATTTTTGACTGATTTATGTCATGTCTTTTGGATAACTAATCCTAATCCAAATAAAGGGGCATATTTCAGCTACTTCTTAGTAAAATACTCCATAACATGTTTAGGTACAGAGCATAGGGGTAGAGATTCATGAGAAGAAGTGAAACACTAGATGGCCAAAGGGTGGATTCTGGTAGTGAAACATTTCCAGCAGAAATTGACTAGTGCCCCACAGGAGTACTTCACACAATTTTTCTCACTTTCAGAATTGCGTAGCACTCCAACTGCAGCTTCTTCAAGGCATTCTTAATGGTTTAAAAACTTCCTTGCTTCCTCTGAAGGCATTTCACCTGATTCAGACTAACAACTCATTAGCCTTTCCATGTTTACAACACTTCAGAATACACTCTAGTTATGACCAAACATAAATGCCTGCCCTCTTCTTCAATTAATTAGATGCCAGGCCTTTTTGTCCAGAACAAATACAAGACCTTAAAAAGAACGAGTAATTCTTACTCTCGTTACTAGGCTTCATATTACAGGGCTGACAACGTTAATGGTTATAAAGAAATATTCAGTGATGTACTGCTCTTGAATCACAGATAGCTTGCTTCAGTGAACATTTTAATTCACACAAAACCAGGACAAAGTGCTTACAGAAAGAAAAAAAAAGAATAGATCTCTCCATGAACAAATAGTAATATCAGCATTTAAATATATTATTAAGCAGTCTAATAATAATCAGTTTGATTGCTGAGAAGACGTCAGATGAACTAATGCCTGTGATTACAGCAGGCTAAAAAATATAGTCCAATAGCATCATCCAACCAAGGGAAACAATAAGCTAAAATTTTAAACATGTTATTAAGATACACAGTGCCCACAGCAAGAGAACAGGACTTACAGTATTAATTGCTGGTGTCTAGACCATAATTTGTTTTTTCAGTCCCCACAAGTTTAATCCACCCAAAAAAGAAAATAACTTATTAATGACAGGTTTAATAAAGCTGGCATGGAATCAGTCCCAAACATGTTTAGATTCACAGCTTCAGCTAATTTCCTGTCTTGTAAACACAAAGGTAGCATGTCAGTTTGATTCAGAGCCACTGAAACCTGTGGATTCTGTCTTGTAATTATACAATCAGTGCTGATACAGTCCTTAAATGGAGTAAATGTTCAGCTGGTACCCATTTAAGGTATCTCCAGATTTACTTTAGTGCTTTTATCCAGTTAAAAAAGGTAGAACTCAAATCTAGATATTCACTCTCATAAAAGTTACACATTGATACATGAAGGAAAATTAGAGCAATTCTCATCCCACCAAGAATTCAGTTCTACCTCTATGCAGATGGAAAGATTTCACATTGAACTGAAATGTGCATAAGGAGCGCAATGTCTCCCTCGGCTCTATTCAGAACTCAGTAATGAGAGATAAAATAGCTGAAGAAACAGGGTTTTGGTGCCTTTATGCAAACTTAGACATGAAGAGGTTTTAATTATGTAAAGGGTCATGCATTATGGGC
Source organism: Tyto alba (assembly GCF_018691265.1). Lineage (NCBI taxonomy): Eukaryota > Metazoa > Chordata > Aves > Strigiformes > Tytonidae > Tyto > Tyto alba. The sequence continues at coordinate 35,933,725 of NW_024881318.1, forward strand.
AATATAGTATAATGAGCTAATCAATGACATGGGAAAGGGCACAACTTGCCATTTGTTTTGGTTCTTGTGAACTTATTCCTATTTTAATTGACTTAATGGTCTTTTTCCAACCAATTTTTAACATGATAAATCACAAGCCATGCCTTTTTAATAAATCAATTTGAAGTCTTTTCCTTCTAAATTTCGAATTGATAAATCAACCTTCTGTGAATTCCAAGTCAAGGGACAGCTAACAGCCTTTCTGTAGGATGGTGGTTCAGTTTAAAGGGTGTTTTTCAGTACTGGATTTTCATTAACCATCTAGCTGATGACAAGGAAGAATAAAATGCTGTACACTTTAAGGTCTATAAAATTTTGCTGTAATATTGTAAAATAATAATGATAATTGGAATCTTATTATTATAGTAGTAATTGAAGAAATGTTTTAACAGTTCATTCTAGGATAGTCAAATAAGTTCAAATTATGAAAAACAACAATGTAAGAATATCTCCAGAAGGTTAAGGTCCATAATTTCAATTAAACTTATACATAAATGTTTCTACCTTTTTTATTTGCAAAGGTAATTGACGTAGAAACTTTCTTATAGTTAGAAAAAGACTAAAGCATTCGTGAAATTTAAGCACACCCCTGCAAATCTTTTTATCTGCACTGGAAGGATATTCTTCCTTGGATTTCCCAATTATTTTTTTACAACAACAAAAATAAGTAAATTATTTGCTCTGCTCCAGTAGAATTAGAATAAATAACTGTTTGAATCATTACTTATCATTCCACAGATTTTTAGGTCATCTTCAAATATACCATCCTTATAAAGCAAAAATATTCCACACTGAACTCTTTCAACTCCAGGAACCCATTATATAAAATTACAAGAACTATGTGAAGAGTTTTCCCTCTTTGGTATCTGCCAGATAACTCAGTGCTATAATCTGGATCCTAGTAAATTATCTAATAGAAATTAATAATTACATCTATGAACTTGGTTAAGTTCTTGATGTGAAGATTCTAAATAAATAATATCAAATGATAAGATTTATTCTATTTTCTTAAATATCTTGTGACAAGTATATGTCCCAGTGACTTATCTTATGACAACCCCTAACCTTTTCCAAAAAATGTTAATTTTTTCTAAGCCAAAAAGGGCATCTGGCTCATAGAAGTTGGAGAAGTCATGCCTGTTTCCTTTATTGCTATGCAGATGTGTATATGTTTTTAACTGCAATTCTCCTAAATAGACTTCCTGTGTATACCTTTTCCAATAATAGTTTAATTTAATGGCATTCCATTAAATTATAGAATAAAAAAAGATTTAATCTACAGGAAATAAGATAAACATTACTTTGTTGTTTATTCTATTAATATTTGTTGTTTATTAAATATATACTATAGATTTGAATAATACAGTTTTCTACTAAATATTGCTGATATAGTATGGCAACAAATAATGATTTAGATTAATAGGGAGTTTGGATGGTGTTTTCAATTCCAATTTTTCAGTGGTTTACCTATGTGACAACATTTTATGTGTGTGGCAGAGTTTTGTGTGAAGTTATTGTCACTCATTTTATAGTTAAATATTCTCCCTCTTTTCATTGTAGACTTCATCCCAGTTAGTAGAGGTAAAGGGAAATTTGCATTAAAGGTCCACAGTACTCCAAAAGCTGGCTATTTCTACAGAACCTTAACTCGAGAAATAATCAATAAGTTTAGTCTTGATCAGTAAGCTACCGACTATTTTTCATCATTTATAGTGCCTTCTCAAGATAGACAACTAAGAAAGCTAGAAGAATTGTATTTTTATGATTAAACTTCAAAAACTTGCTAGTGTATGTTTTGATTAACACTGAAGCTTCTGATATATTAATTATGCTGCTTGTCTTCCCTTCACTCCTTTTACCTTATTTTTTGGTGGTGGTGGGTATTAATAGCTATTAATTTTCTCTGGAACAGTTAGATTTTTTGTAATTAGAAACAGTAGAATAATTTGTCTAGTTAAAAAGTCCCTGTTAAAATCACTGTCCTTGTTTGTTAATTCATGTCCAGACCAGACTTGTTATAATGTTCCTGTGATTTATAATTTTTCTTGACAAAACATGGACACTTAAATCTAAATCTAAATCTCAACTAGACAAGAGAGATTTCTTCTCACCCTACCCTTTGCATAATACTTTGTGCTAGGCTATAGGAAAGAAAAAAGTGTACAATAAACCTGTCAGTTTTTACAATATCCATATCTTTTATGAAGATTCAATGTTTTAAGTGACCTCATTGCTGCAACAAAGTATGAACAGTTTCACATGTAGCAGGGAAATAGAAGCACATTACTTAGAAAATCAAAGTTCCCTAAGATTTCAATAATGCTTTGTGAAGAAATTTGAGACATGCTTTAGAAAGACTGAACAGTTTTGTCATGGAGAATCCCAAAACAAATGACATAATAGGTATTATTTACATTTTTTTTAAAATACATAATAAGACAATGAGATTTCAACAGATAAATATAGCTGGTTATAGATTAGATCTATTTTAGATACTTTTGATAAGTCATCTGTATTAGAAATATCAGTACCTTTGTAGGACATATTGTTTGCCCTATGCTCTACAGAATTCAGACTTTGAGTGTTCCCTCATTGTAAGATATTTTTTGTCATAAGGCTGTTATATAATCAAAGGCTGCTGCACTTCAGACATGTCTGTGTCCTTTGATCTGCATAAACAGATTCTTCCTACATAATATACACTTTACTATAATAAATAGATTGCAAGCTCTCAAGATCAGCCATAGAGAAAAAAATAACTAATTCTGGAATTAACAGAGAACATTACGAAATAAACAGCAAGTTGGCCCACAGTCATCATGACACTGAGTTTCAGTTTACTGCACTGGCATAAGCACTGTTCAAAATTTGTTCAGTAATGTTGTTTAATTGGGCTTAAAAAATAAAATGTTATTTGTAAATATGTTTCCCTTTAATATTAAGCCACAAACCATCTTTCACTGTGATTCTTGCTCTTCTAAAAACATGTTGTCCTACATTGCCCTGCAGACTATTTAATAATCAGACTTCTGTTAAAGGCTATAAATGTTTCTAAGCAACCACAACCCACTTTAAATATGCTAGTCAATTAGCTCTAGACACCATCTTCCAGTGTTTGTCTCTACTGTTTCTTTCTGACTTGAAACATAAAAAGACAGAGAGACAGAGAAGAAATTTAGAAATAATGCCTTGTACTAATCAAGGTTGATGCTATTAAGTAGCACCTCTTGCAGATAAACACAGCCCTTGGACAGCCCTTCTCCAAGAGTACAGTGACGTGTGCTCATCAACCTTGTATCAACATATAAGCCAGAAAAAACAGAAACTTATCTAGCTGATGGGAATATGGAAAATAAAAAATAAAAAGCAAGAGAGGTATTGGTGGTTGTGAGAAGAATAGTTTTTCCCATTTTGTTCAGTGTTTTTATACTGTGAAAAATTAGAGTATATTAAATATTAAATATTAAAAATAATATTGACTTATTTCCACAGAAAAACAAATAAAAACAGTGTCCCCACGAACGAAACCCCATTGTTACACACTTTTTAAAGAGAAGACTGTAAAGAATGATTTTTCTATTCAGAAGTTAAGTATCAGTTGAATTTTGATCAGAGAGGGGTGTCTTAGGTAGCTGTCCTGAGTTTGAGAGAATGGGGTTTTTGGTAGCTGGGGAGGGGACTACAGCAGTGGCCCCTTCTGAAAAGCTTCTTGAAGCTCCCCTGTCTCCAAGTCAGACCAACCTCTGGCCAAGGCCAAGCCAATCAGTTGCACCTCTGTGTTTTAAGAAGGGACCTGGGAGGACGAGTTGTAGTTGTGAGGACAAGTTGTGACATCTACGTGAACACAGAGATCAGTGGAAGAACAGAGGAGGAAAGTTGAAGGGACATGTGCCAGAGCAGTAACCCCCCTTTCAGCCTGTGGTGATATGGCAGGGCTGTTCCCCCTGCCACCCATGACGGCCTAGAGTGGAGCAGATGCCAATCTGTGGTCTGTGGGGGTCCCCACATTGCAGAAGGTGACTGCACCTGAATTAGGCCAGAATCTTGTGGAAGTGGCCCCAGATGTTGTAGTCTAATTCTGGGGGGATTGCAACACGTGGGGATATCCCACACTGGAGCAACTTGGGAAATGCAGCATCCTGTGGGAGGGACTCAAGTTGGAGAAAGTTGGTGTCTCACACTGGAGCAATGAGGGAAATGCTGCGGCCCATGGCAGGGACTCACATTGGAGGAAGTTTGTGGAGGACTGTCTCCTGTAAGAGGGAACCATACTGGAGCAAGGGGAAGAAGTTCCAGAAGCTCCCCTTCCTCCCTCCAAGGTGGAAGAAGTGGCAGCACTGACTGCACTCCCTATTCCCTGCCCCCTTCATCTCTGCAGGGAGGAGGTAGAAATATCGGGAGCAAAGCCAAGCCAGTGAGGAAAGAAGAGGTGGGAGAAGGCTTTTTCAAGATATGATAATGTTTCTCACTGTCCTACTCCATCTTTTAAGTGTTGTTGTTGCATCTGTATTTAATATGTGTTCTTTTTTAATACCCCTAATGAGTCTGTCTTTTGCCCACGACTGTAATGGGGGAGTCACCCCTCTCTGTCCTATCTCAAATCCTGAGACTTTTGATTTATTTTCTCCCTCTCAGCACTGGGGGGAAAGGCAGGAGTGAGCAGCTGTGTGGTGCCAGTTGCCCTCTGAGATGAAACCACAACAGTATCTTGTTCCTGTTAATTTATCATTTTATTTTTCTCTCTCATGTTCATAAATCCCATTTTAATTCATGAGTCACAACAACCTTTCTTACTTGGTGTGGTAACTTTTCCTTCTTACCTAAAACCGTTTCCCCACTGTATTATTGTATGTAGACATCTCATTGAGGAATGAGAAGAAAATACTGACATTTCATTAAGTCCCTTATGACTTAGAATAGCAACCTCCTTCGAGGCCTGTGCAAAACATAGTTTGTGTTTTCTGTGAATACACAACACGATTTAACTAAGCAAGGATAAATCTTGCTGGAATGGCTAGCCTTTTCTTAACTTCTGATAGTGCTACTGCAATTTAACACAAGACCAAGAGTGACTTAAAATATAAAATTACATTAAAACAGTTAAGCTAGAAAGAGACTGAAGTATTTGTCTGGTAACTTGTTTAGCTCACTAGCTATATTTCTAACTGTTACTTTCCAATTGATAGAATATTCTATAAGTTATACCATAAAAGCAGGAATGACCAATGATCTTTGTAACATGATAGCTCCCCTAGGGTATTGAGTGTCTAATAATGGAAATTTTGGGAAATGTAATAACAGTACAAATATGTATCATCCCTGGGCATGTATCCACACAATTGCAACTTAGGGACTTTCTGAAGCCAGAGGGATTTTCAGTGTATTTACAGATTTATAGGATTTTTCTTCCACATTTTTTTCTGGCTTTCCCTGGAGTCTATAGAAAATTTTAAATCCCCAATAATTTTTGCAGGGGGTTTCACATCATCACTATGAGCTGTATTTTTTCTGAACCTTGCACTTTTTACTTTCAGTTTTTGGACTATAGATTTTGTACTGGAACCAAAAAAGAATGATTGTTCCCTTCTATTATTTTCTACACACCAGCCATGATTTCATAACCTTCTGTCTGGACTTTCTTTAGTTTCTTTCTGTCACAAATTGAAGAATACTAGATATATAGTTATTACTAATACAAAAACTATCTTATTTTTTGGATCATCCTTTTTGTCCTGCTCCTCATCTCACCCAGTGTTGCTGTATTTACTTTTGTGAAGAACTATCTAAGTCTGAATTGAAATGAACCACTACAGATTGTGGGTTCTTGCGATATTAGTACTGTTTTTTCTCAGGGAGCATCACTTTACATTTACTGCATGCTGAATCTCATCTGGCAATTTATTGTCCATTCACTCAATCGTCTTCAGATTCTTCTGTCATTCTCCACAATGAAGTCAGTGGTTTTGCTTCTATAAATAACTTAATAACTCCGGAAAAATAGGCGATATTTTTTCTCACCACCTATTTCAGCTATTAATGAGTTAATAATACAAAATAATACATAATGTACTAACTTATAAAACTTGAAGATTCCCCTGGAATACAGAAATAATTTGGCTGTTTCCTAATATGATCAACAACCCAAAAGTTCCTATACATTATCATCCATATATTATGTAATATATGGAATGTATTATAAATTGCCAAACTGTCGGTACATATACAAAATAAGCACAAATTTACTTGATGCTTTACTAGCTGTAAAATATTTTCTCACTACAAATTTATCTACTTCATAGCCAAGTCAATGAACACCCTGCCTTACTCAACAAAAAGATGAGTCAGCTCATATGTGCCTAGTTGCCATATTACCTTATGCAAAGTAGGTAGAAAGAGTATTAAAATTTTGTCGTATCTTTCTTATACAGATATAGCTTGCAGAATACTTTCTTATAAGAATCAGTGAACTGTTTTCCAATTTTACTTTCCCTTTACAGATGAGTATTATTCATTGTACAAACTCTAGTGTGAGATACAACACACAAGACAGAACAGCTAGAAGTGCTCAGTACCCTTTGTTGTTACTGCTGTTACTCATTCATTGCATTCCCTAAATTACCATTTAATTTATAGCACACCTTAGGCATCACACTGCAGCAGCGAGACTTTTATTCCAACACTGCAGAATCTGAACTCCGATTTCACTCCTGCACCTTAGGAGATATATACAAGAATTTATTACATGATCTTCTGAACCAAGCATTGTGCTGTTTCCCGGCTAGAAGAACCTCTTGCAATATCAGAATGGATACTCCTTCCAAGACCTACTAAATATTGCCAAGTAGAAGGGAGTTCGTCATTTATAGCACAGAACCTGAACCAAAAGTCATAAGCCTTTTAGGAAAAAAATAACTATGACTGCAAAAATCTCTAACAATGCCAAATTCTCTAACAGTGAACACTTAGAAAGTCAGTGCATGTGAAATCTTACTTTGAATCTTTGTAGATTTTGCTGCTGTCCACCAAGTTTCTCACCTAAGGAAAGAGGCAAAATAAAACTTTGTGAAATGCATAATATATTATTCCATTATATAAGTTAAAAATTATCACAAGCAAGATTCATTTTTACTTTCTAATTTTTGAATCCAAGCAAAAGGAATATCCTTTGTGTTGAGTATTCAATCTCTAACTGCAGAGAGTTCTATACAAATTAAAATAACACATACTTTCTCTGGTTTCAATCTGCATAACAGGAAGTCCATATAGTACAAAAGACAAAAAAACCCTATCTTTCAAATTGTGACTTATAAAAACATAAACTCAATCTTTTTCAGTGCATCAAAATGGATATTCAGTGTCATAGCCTGTGGGAAGATGAATATTTTTTATAAACTTGATGTTTAGATTGTATCATGTACTACACTTGTTCTTTGCATGCAATCAATAAATGTTTTCAATTTTAAATTGAGGAAATGCAAACAAGAGAATATAGGTAGAACAAAGAACCTGATCCAATACTCAGCTAATGTAGTGAAAAATCTTACAGACACTTCCTCTACGAGGTCTGGAGGCAGCTCTTAAGTGGGGGTGTGTTACTCTTAAAAGGTGCTGCACCTTTCTATTAAGCAGATAAATTTACTTTCAAAGGATCTAACAATAACAGAGGATTTATCAGGTTCAAGACATAGAGGCAGAATGTCTTCAGTTTAAATTTGCATTCTGAACTGCAGCTGAAGATTTAAAAATCTTTATCCTTTTGTTTATTTAGTCAAAAGACAATTATAGAGCTATTCTCCTTAATTTTTGGTAGAGAAACAGAGAAAGAACTTTTGGGTGGTTTTGTAAATAATACTGACAAGGACTTATGCTGGTCAGAAATCTTTCCTTTACGGCATTTTCCACAGCAGAAGATATACTTAGGCTCAAATTTCTACCAAAGTTTTTACTATTTTCCTAGTCAATCTTACAAGAACCTGGGTAGAGAGGTATGTTACCTTAACATTATGCTGTTGCTGAACACAGTTCTGGAGCAATCAAATTCTCTGCTGAACAACTGCTCTACTTCATACATTTTCCAAAGAAACAAACACTTTTCCATAGTAAACACCAATATATTTTAAATACTAAAAATTAATGTTATGGAAACCTGGTCAATGAATGTTAAAAGCTTGTTCAGGGAAGCAGAGCTGACATGCTTTTATTCTTGCAGAAGGCCTCTGGTACTTATAGATTTATGTCCAACAGAGGTCAGTCAGGTCTTCCTGCCTTCCCTCACTAATTTCACTATCTCATCGTATAGAAATGAAGGATGGGCTGGCTTAGGTATACCTCATCTTGATGGACCTTGGGCTAGAACCTTGCCCATAGCTGGAAAACAGTGGATACACCTTATGTGCACCATGTGCCTTCTCCCATGTTATGCCCATGTTGCTGGCCAAAGAAGAGATATAGCTAAAGTCAATTTTCATTCAGTTTATGGGACTGCAGCAGTAGGCAGAAAACTAGAAGTAATCAAGAGGAACAAATCCAAGCATCTGTTCTCTGTGCATCAGATGCCCCAGCGCCTAAGAGGAGACACTTCAACCATCAACCATTTTTTTCTTCTGTTCTATTCTTTGTAGTTTCATTTTTTGGTGGAAGCTTCTGTGCCAGGCTGAGCTCAGCAAAATAACTTCACTGCTTGTTCATTTTAATTGGGCCCTAGATCTAGCTCTGGCTGATAGATTCGGAAAAGAATCTGATTTTGTGTCTCCACAGTACTTTTACTGTATTTTTGAAGACATCTAAGGGAACAATATTCTACACTGGTATTAATAATTTATTATGATATATTTTTCTAGTTCTCTTATCGTTGTTTTTTTTTGATGAAATGGCATTAAGAGGTGCATGAAATCCTTAAAGAGAGAACATATAAAAATCGCTCTTCACAGAAATATTGTTTTGATGCTTGCCACAGAAAAAAAATATCTCAGGAACGGTAAAATGGCAAATTCAACAGTCAAAAAGTTAACACCACATCTTAGTAAATTGTTTTGTATATTATCTGTTCAGGAAGCATATTAACACGGGTCTTGATTTCATTGCAGTTTCCACCTTCTCACCACATGTTTCCAGATGCTTTAGCAAAATGTGTAATAAATAGTAGTTTCCATTTAAAGACCAAAAAAGTGCTTTTTACTACTCTAGCTGTTCCTTTCATCAGTAAGTTCAATAACAGAGAGAGAAATATTCAACCCACAAAATACCTCCCACCCACTAACCTAAAGGGAAGTATTTGAAAATATTTAGATGAATGAATATTTTTTCACATGTGAATAGTCAAAGCAAATCTCTACTGACAAGATAAGAGACATAAATTATACATGATTTAGGTCCTTCAGTAAGCATGCTATACAAGTGACCAACTGAGTGTTAAATATATTGAGCAAAGGAATGTTACTGAGCTCTAAGGCAATTTAGGACATGTACTTCCAAAAACATAAAAATAAATAATACAAGTGTATTTAAAAAATAGTTCAATGGAAAGGTGTATTTTTAGAAAAGTAAATTAAACATGCTGCCATTGCATAAATAAAATATCTAATGGGCAAACAGTGGCTACATTTTTTATTGTACTTAGGAGATAAAGCATAACTAAGATAAATGAAGAATAGCTTCTTTTCTTCCAGAGATTTTCTGTTCCACTTATCAGAATAGTTTCTAAGCACCAGTTCAACTCTTCTTGAAGGCCTCCAATGCTGAAGAGGTTTAGTCAGAATTTTCCCTTAGGATGTTTACTTCATATTGAGTTCTTCCAGTAAAAATGATGTAATGTGTTCTCTTTATCATTCGTCAATCTTTGTTCCCTCTATCTCATATTTCAATAGTTCTCTCTCTCTCTCTAGTCATGACAACTAACATTTCAAAAATATTAATTGGCTTTGGAGCAGCTCAGTCTTTCTATTCCTTTTCTCTTCTCCCATTCCCTGTAAATTACCCTTTCCTTTCAGTGTCTGTATTTTTTTAAAACACAGATTCTGTCTTCAGCAACAAGGTACCTGTCTTTAGTAGGCCTGCTAACGCACGTTTTTTTTTCAGGCTTTCAATAACAATCTTGTACATAAAAGCTCATAGTCCAAAATTTTCCATCAATCTTTATTATTTTTGCTATATTTATTATTGGAAAAGCCTAAAGATGCAGTTTCTCAACTGCAATAATTTACTCAAAAACACTGCATCAAAATTCTTCTAGTTGTACCAGTTACAACTCCACTAATTTCTATGATATTGCACCTTTATATGTTGATCCACTTATTGTTAGCAAATTATTTCCTCTGAGTTAAAAGTAAGGACAGTAGGATCATATTTTTACTTTTCATAATACGTATAAATTATAGAGTCAAACAAGTGATATTTTTTACAGTTCTGAAGAACAAAGTTTGCTTAATGCAAATTCACCATTACACTGAGGGCCAGTACGAGATATATGCACCACACATTTAGAACACAGTCTTTCTCAACAGTTATGTTCATAAATGTTATGAAACATTTATGAACACCGAAGTCTATACACATCAGCAAGCCTGCTAAAATTTAAAAGAGCTCCTTACTCATGCAAAAATAAACAGATGCTTAAGTGTTTGCAGGAAGAAGTTTTAATTTCTCTCCATGGGTATTGGACAGGTCCTCAGCACAAGGATGAACTTCAGTCAATAAAATGATTAACAACAGCAACATACACTACAGAAAAATATATCCACTCCAGGAAAATTAGTTTAACTCGTGTTAGCTGCAGTCTGATCAGTGACATGCAAAATCTTAAATCTCTTGGGGTATATTGCATTATAGAACAATGTCTGTAATATTTTACAGCAACCAGTTGTTTTCCTGACTCGTATAGAACAAGACAAGATTTCTCCACTTAATGAAGGGTTACTATTTTGGTTCATGTCCCCCAAAATATATTGCCCATGTTTCCCATTTAAAATTATATCTCCAGTCATTTAAAAGTTATATATATATTTCTACATCTTATTGTGCTATTTTGGCTGACTAATTTCTGGTGTGATGATCTTTCCCTGAATCTGGCTACAATCAGGAGAAATCTCAGAACTCTTTCAGAATACACTCTCCTAATTTGGGAACTTGTAACTGCAGATACATACATAGATAAAGCTCTGAATCCTGATTTAATATTCCATCTTTACATCACCATATTAATGATAACATCATTTTTATCTTTCATCTTTCTTTTGCAATCTCATTAACTGCTTTTTAATATCTGAATTACAATACTCGGCATTTTTCCGTTGTGGTAGAGATGTCATAGAATTGGTTCCAAAATTTACGGAATGCAATAGGTAAATCTCCATGGGCCTCAAGAGGGGGTTTGAATCAGGACTTTAATTAACACCAGAAATTAATTTAAAAACAGTTTTCTATTTCACAGCCATGCCAGAAATCTCTGTCCAAATAGTATTTTTCCAATTGTTCCATTATTAAAACCTAAACCCATTGTACCTGCTTTCCCCAAAGTGATAAGCTAATCACTCATACAATGTAATATCTTTGTAAAATTTTATTCAAAGATAAATTAATCAGAATAAATTTTTATTGTGGCATGTCACTTAATTCTGTAACTGGTGCTAGAACACCTTTGATATTTTGTAGCACTTGCAAATTTATCTGTTTGTTTTCATAAGCTACCATTTAACTGTGTCTTAACCTACCTTTATGTCCAGAGAAGGAATTACATAATATCCTTTGCTTGATTATCATTAAAATGTTGTGATGCAAAATTTGTCATTTTGATATTCTGAAGCTAAACTAAATGTGAAGAATTACAGAAAGAATAGAGGAAGTAGCAGGTTATATGCTAATAGATATCATTAAACTCTGACTTCTATTTCTTCATGAGAACTTCCTGAAGTCAGATTTCACAATGTATTGAATGATTCTCCTCATTATCTAAAGATTATGTGTTTCTGAGAATACTCTTATATGCATGCATAATTGTATGGGTTGATATGCAAGGTATACTTGTTTCAGCTGAAAAATGTGATTTCATGTGATAACATGAACATAGGACATAATGATATATTAACACTGTACTCATATACAGAACTGTCATGCAAGAAATAACGTTCTTGTCTAATACACTAACAGAAGTTCCATACCTCAAAAAAAATAACACAGAAAGAGAACATGAGTGACTGAATTATAATAATATTGATAATAAATTATTTATTTCACCACATTTTGTCATATGTTTCCTTATTCAAACAAATGTACTACTTTTAATTAAGAGAGAATTTGAGGGTTTCCTTTCTCTGTGCTGTATCTTATTGTTGCTATGAGGCTATTTTATGATCAGGAAGACCTTGTTTCTAATAAACTGAAATTGAGTCAAGTGAAAATGACTGTGGGAAATGGAAACATTTCAAAGCATGCCCATGATAACAATAGACAATGCCCTGTGTGTCTGCTTGATGATGCAGAAAGAATATCTAGAAATGACTGCATATGCAGAAAAGGATTGTATAACTTTTCAGTGTGTATAGTGTACAAAAGAAGATAATCTGTAGATGAGATTTGAAAACAGATCAGTGCTGCATGGTGAGGTAAGAGGAATAATATTAGTGTGTGGCCATGGCCAAGTCCTAAGTCAAAGAATTAAAGACTGGGTTACAAAACACCCTGAAAAATTACTGTATTTCTGGGTCAGATTACTTGTTTCTTTCAAGCCACTTAGCAGTGACGAAGCATTTTGCTTTCTTAGAAGAACACATACTCTGAGCGTGTAAAATTTTTAGTTATTTAAAAAAAAATATGAGGATTATCAAGGCTGTGTATACAAAATTCAGCACTGAAAACTGAAAAAAAGACAGAGTTCTTATCCAATGCAGACCATTAACTGTATCCTTTTATAAATATACAAATACATATATATATATATTTAACTTATATATTTGTACAAGATTTGTTATTGCAATGGAATGAGGAAACAAGTAACAACAGGGAGACACAAACAGAATTAACAAACTCTGTGGTTATTCACATTATTTTTCATTTCCTTCTTTCCTTTTCTCTTTTGAGTTCTATGGTATACATAAATATGTTTTAAACATAATGTTAATTACTTGAATGTAATGTGGGATTATATTTCTTTAAATATTCAGATACAGGGTTCAGAAAGCTCTTTAAACAGCGAAAGGGAAACTGAATAATTTCAATATAGTGAGAAACTAATAGAAAATGAAAATTATACAATATGTTAACACACTGAGGAACCACTGCTAGGTAAGTATCCACAAGATAAGTATCCACTGCACTACTGAAATATTTTTGTTATCTAACCACAAACAAAGAGGATATTTGTCGTAAGAGAGATGTATGATTTTAGCTGATACTTCTATATCAGTGGATAAGTAGATGGGCTACATATGAATGAGAATAAAATAGGAATGGAGACTCACTACTCCCTTCAGGGACAGAGTATTTTTCTCCTCAAAGATTCTAGTAGAAGAATATGTAGGCCTTTGATATCAAACAACATAAAGGTTTGCTCAGGGAGGATGCAAGATGCTTGATGGATGAAAGCAATGATTCTTGTACATGTATAATGGTAATAAAAATTTTTGAAATAGTGGCTGTATACAAGTATGTATAAAGAAGTAGAAGAATAACACTAAATTACAGTTCTACCATCTTACTCATGACATACTGCATAGATCTAGAGCACTACTGTACAATATCGAATTCTGACATTTATCTTAAACTAGGAATGAACTAAACACTGAATATCACTATAGTTAACAAGGGAATCCTCTTAGTTGTTCCCAAGAGGTAATTTTGAACAGGAAAACAAAACTGAGTTTATAGTCAGAGTTAGTAGGGAGTGAAATGAGACTGCTGTTAAGATGAAATAATACCTGAAAATTCCTGACATACATTGTCCACAGGTAACTATAGTCTAATCTTCTATTTTGGCTCAGTGTCTGAATATACACATACTGTTGCTAAGGGCTTGTGTTGTTGTGAGGTGAAAATGGCCCATATTAACCTGCTACAAATATCTAAATATGTTGATAGAAGTGTGTTGTTAAGAGATAGGAGAAACATGTCTTGGAAAATTGGATGATCTGTTATTTCTTATCCACTATGTAAGAGTGAAGTGGCTTTGCTTACTCTTTGTGCAAATGAGCTCTAACCCATAAAAGTGTCAATGAAGTACCTGACTTAATAATGATGGTACTATTAAATGAACATTGTGTTCTATAGAATATAAATCTTAATCAGACATTCAATGGAACCTATCAAATTATTAGTGAGGGGGTATAACTGAAGTTAGCTGAGAGACTTATGTGTAGTTCAAACTAGTAAAGACAGATGATCATTGCCCTTTTACCTTTAAAATTGATTCTTCCAGACTGATCTCTCTTTAATATTATGAAATTTGAATACCATTATCTCAAAAATGACTAAGAATATGTTCTGAGTTAAATAATGAAATAGATACTTTGAATGCAAATGAACATGTTCTTTAATTGATGTGTGTCACGTGTGTAACAGATTCTTTCTCAAGTGCTTGTTAAATTGCAGTTTAATGCCTTTCTGGTAATTTGCATAGTATTGCCAATAATACTTCGTAGTATAATCTTGCTTGTAAAATCTTTTCATTCTTGTCATTTCAGGGAGAACCTTCTTGCTTGTAAATCAAATAGAGAAATGACACCAGCAGAAGCCAATAGTCAAAAATATCCACACAGGAGGGCTTGAAAAACAGCTGTAGTATCCTGACTTGATAGTCTGTTACAATACACTACCAGAATATAATTATTTCTTTCATTTATCAGTATTGAGTACAAAGCATTGACCTACACTATGCTACAGAAAAATTGATTGCATTGAGATGAAATTATAAATTTGAAAAAAATCTATTTACACAGGGGAATACAAAGGCCAAGTTGCATTGTTCAGCTGCAACGTTTTTCCCTCCTTAGGTCCCTTCCTTGTAGCCATTCTACCATCTCTTACATCTTCCAATGCAGCTTTGTTCTTGCTTTTTCCAGGCTTTAAGAGAGAATTCTAAAGAGTCACTTAAGAGTATGATCTCTAGAAAACATCTGTCTGCTGTTCTAACCAAAATCAGAAGTAACTATTGAAGTCACAAAAGCTAAGAGAGCACATGACTGCTCTTGTGTTGTGGAAGCTTATGTCTGTATGCTTAGCTTTGACTGACACATTATTTCTTCTCTGCACCCCAATCTATTTTCTGCCTCACTAAGCTTACAAAACTCTGCATAAATTTTCCTTCTCAGCTTGTTCTGTAATCTTATCAACACACTGTCTTCCTGTTCATTCCTTCAGCCAGTAAGTGCCAGCTGTTGGGTCCTGGAAACAATTTTATTTATGTGAAGAGAAAAAGTGGAAAAAAAAAATAGTTGTTCAGAAAGCTGTGAAAACAACAAAAACCTTGTGACTGCACTGAAATATTTGAGACAGTGTGTTTGACTCAATTAAAAGAAATTCTTATGGTTTGCATCAATCAACATACAAACCAACTTAGACTAGATGAGTTTTTCATAGAAAGATAAAAACTCTGAGTATTTTCAGTCTATAAACTAATCCATTTTTTATTGTTCTATTATACATGAAAAGGGGGTCATGATGAGAAATGAAAAAAACCTGGAATGAACATAAATTAATTATCTGAATATATTCTGCTATACTACATCCATCAAAAATGTCCTCATTTTTAATGAGAAACATGCAACATTCCATGCATGTCCCTTTCATATTTTTACAAGTTATAAAACATATTTACATTTTCAAAACCAGAATGGAAGCATTTAAAATATTTTAGCAGAAGCCCATTAATATGTGCATATAAAATTAACAGTGAGGAACTATTTGTATGCTTTACGATGGCTTCAGGGAGGCAGTGCCTCCACAGAGTAGCAGAGGAAGCTGGTATTTATGGAGATGTACTGGTAGGGAGGTTCACCTTCACACTGATCTTCAGTCCCTTCTATAGAACTCGAAGTTACACGAACACGTATGATATAGAAGGGAATGACACTGCTGTGTAGCAGAGCATTAATGCCCTGCCTTGTTTATGAGGCACGTACTCCTTACCCCTTCCTGGAAGTAAGAGACATGCATCAAGTCTCACTCACATACAAAGAAGTAGTGGTATCTTCTTTCAAAATTCTCTGTGTTTGCAGACTTTACATAGGTTAACGAGATAACAGAAATAGTAGTTCTATTAGAGGGTCTATCATGTTGCACCTGTTTGGGCAAGAATCAATATTGCTGACAGTACTCCCTTGTACAAAAGGTGTCATCTTTCACATTCAACACAGGTTGGTACTCCTAAATAACAACTTTGAAGTGGGTAATAGTGGTCTACACCTCACCTCATTGCTGTCCAACCGTGCTATCTGGTGTCTGGAGTGAAGAAAACACACTGTTTTTTTAGGCATAGGATGTGAAACATCAGAGTTCATCCTTGTCAGTGTTTCCACTTGACCTGTCGCTCTTTATCAAGACCAGAGACATGCAGATTTGCTAGGACTTAAAGAGTAGCCTTATTCTTGAGAAGACAGATCCACTTTTTCCTCACTAGTTTTCTTGGAAGCAGCTGATGCCTGAGCAAAGAACAGAAATGGTGCATGCAGCTAAGGAGCCTGGAGAATTCAGGAGGACTTTTGAATTGTTAGGAGGGTGTGTGTGCTTCTTTTGGACACTTACACAGTTACACACGCCCAAACAGAAAATCACTTTCACAGTGCCACTTGCCAACAGTTCCACAGTTCCAATAGACTGGACCACTCGAGGTAATGTCTTGAAATTCTCATAACATCTGGAATCTGGAAGCATGTGATTGTCATTTGATTTTCCAATCCATAGTGTTCAATGATAACTGCCTACTTTTTTCTCCTGTTCTCAGAAATGATGTTCTCCAAGGGAAAAACAGTTGGGAAGAATAATATAGCCCTCCTGTGTTGGCTTTTAGAGATCAATGGGCTGGTAATGGGTAAGGGAGAAGTACTGGTTTAAACTAAAAAATACTGTAGCTTACCATCAGAAAATAAGTCAACTTAAATGTAGCATTCCTGCTGTGCTCCTCTGCCTTTAATCTGTGTGCCACTATACATTATGTCATTTTGATATGTAAAGGAATAGGAGGCCTAATTAAAATTAAATGTACTGCAGTGGTGTGGTTGTTTACTGCACTAACAGTAGCATCATAAGATAGGAACTCTGAATAACAGTATTAGAGTGAATTCAGAAGTCTGCTGAAGAAAATACCAGAGATCCAAACAGATATAGTACAATAATAAAACACCTCGAATAATCTTATTTTATGAATAATTCTACTATTTGTGTGAAAAAAATAGTATTCATTATTGTGAATAGATATTAGTATTCATAAGTAACTTTTAATGTAATTTTAGAATTTGCTGATTAGAGGCAGAAACAGCACTACTATTTAGTGAAAAACTTGGCAAAGGAGATCCACTAATAAATCAAATACTTTTACATCTGTTTCATTTGCTTAGTAGCAAGGCTTGGGTGATGGGTTTCAAATAGATAGTAAAGCCTACACATTCATTTGATCTCTGGCCTCTGAGAAAACCTAAGAGGATTCACCCAGGTAGTCAAAATCAATATGTACTGTCACAAGTACTAAACTAATTAGGGAAGTTAATGCTTTCTTTTAAGAGTTAAACCAGATCTTCTAGGCAGGCCAGTCTGGTTTTCCATGGTTTCTGGAACTGTGAGTCTTAGCTAAATTTCTGAGATGCTTGTGGAAATATGTAACGTTCCTTTTGTTTTGATACTGTTTCTCTGCACAACTGTTTTTCAAGCTTCTTGTTTTTTTCCTTTGGATGTCATTTGAAAGTAGTCATCAAAGCAAAACTTAAAGACATCTACTAATAAGTTTGATTGATAGATAAGAACTGCATTAAAAAACCCATATCGAATTGTCAAAATACTTTGAGATGACTAGGTCATACATACCACCCTATGAAAGAGACATATGACATGTTGTGTCTTTACCAGGTAAATCCTAAGATCTTCACTTTCTATTCCTCACAACTACTTGATAAAGAACTATATAGGGCTTCTGTGATCACAATGAAAATCCACAGAAATTGCTCCATTCTTTCAAATGTTTTACCCAGAGTATGGAAACAGGATGGAGTCTTGGTGTCTGTATGACAGATCTTGAGGGAAAGAAGATGCATCATCACAGACAGTGGTCTTCCATCTGTGTCTTCCATCTTCAAAATACAAAATTTGATTCTCTTCCCTCTCTTTTTTCCATCTTTTCCACTTCCAAGATAGTGGTGGAGGAGGTCTGATATGCTTTAGAAAGATAGCAAGGTGCTATCATGGAGAAGGCAAGAGAGGTTTTATGTGGTTTTTTTTTTTTTTTTTTTTTTTTTTTTTTTTTTTTTTTTTTTTTTTTTCTGAAAATACTATGATAGTACACATACAGGTCTCTTCATTCTTCCAGCACAGAGTAAGCTATTCAGTTCCGACGAGACATATACATACCTTTCAAACACATGCATATCTATTACATTTCCATACACATAAAAATTATGTATATATCATCAAATAAAAAATCAGACACATGGAATGGTATATATTCCCTAACAGGTGGAGACAGAGTTCAGAGATCTCATTATAATCAAAACAAAACCAAACCAAACCAAACCAACTTTCCCAGTCCCAAGGGAAAAAAAATGAATGCAAGCAAGAAATCCAAACTGCATAAAATGAAGAAAAAAATAACAATCATAATGCAATAAAGAATATACAGATTTATAATACACAAACAGAAAAGTTACACAAGCAAACAGCATGTGGCAGATCCTAGGACTTTTGAAGTGTTGGATATAAGTTTCTATCTCAAAAGCCATGTCTCAAAATTGACTGTCTTTCCAAGCAAACCTTTGTATAGGCAGTATCTATGTATATAAATAAATTGCAACATAGTATTTTACTTTAAATCACTGAACAGGTCCTTAATGAAGCCAGACAAAAATGTGCTTTTTTGTAGCATGATATTAATAAAATTGACACAGTCACAGGGATGACATAACTAGCAACTATTGTTTTCTAATAATTTTTGTGAAAGTAGCCAAACAACTGGCACAACGAAAAGCCATAACAGAAAAATTCAAAAGAGCAGATTTTCCCCTTTTTGGCTTTCTAGCCTAATGCCATCTAGAACTGCAGGGTCCCCGTGCTCAGATTTATGCAAATGTTTCCTGCTTCTCAGGACAAAAATACTTTTACATTGAATTGCCAGACCATCATCCTCTTTCTCTTGTATTTCATCTCCTACCATAGGATTTTACACTGAATTTATCAGGCAATTAAAACTCAAAAAAACCCCAGTCATATAACAATTATGTTATAAAGTGAATATATTGCAAATAAAGTCTTGATTAACTCCTCAACATGGCAGTAAAAACTGTAGCTGGGATCTGTGTATCATCCTGATAACAAAATAAACTGTTTTTTCTTGAATTGCTCTCTCTGGGTAACAAAGAAAATGATGGGATGTACTGGGAATAATGATAAAATAATGGATAAATGATAGGTAACAAATTTCATCCGTTGGTCAGAGTGACTCAAAGTAACTGCTGTCTCATACCGGTTTCATTGTTTTTTTCACCATTAAATGACTTGATCTTACTATAGCTTCTCATGCAGAGTTTCTTACATTACAGATCCACAGATGACAATAACAGGCACTTTTGTTCATAGTTTCAAAAGAAGGCATAAATACAATGTCAAGGAGGTTTTCACGTTTAGAAAGTATAACTCTCCAAACTCATTGCTTAGACAAAACATTTGTGCTCTAGTTATGAATATACTGAAAATTTGTTATCCAGGTTGGTAGTATGGCTTTTCCTGTGATGACCTCATCACTTTGAAAATTAAAACCAAACTTCACACTACTGCCTAACAGACACCTCACCAAACAGAGTTTGAGACTCCATGAATTTATCATATAACTTTTATTCCATTATTCCTTTTAAATGTTTTCCTGGTTAGATGACAACTAGGTTTTGTGGATTTTGCCCAGAGTAGAGTAGCTGTGCAGAGGAAAATGTGAGAAGATCTAATCTAAGCACTAGTTTTTGACACAAGTTGTGCAAGTATGTCTGCTCTCCAAAAAGAAAATGAAAATCAGGTGTTTAGTCTGAATCCAAAGCAAATTAATCTATTAGCAAATTTGTCATACCTCACATGCTGTTTTCATGTATTGAATGGAGCTATAGACCTAATGAGACTGAAATAATAAAATTTCTAATTTGAAGTTCAAACCTGTGCAATTTATACTTTTAAAATTTTTGTTCTACAAGACAACTCTGTTCTAAGACCAGGAACAAACCATGAGCTGTCAAGAGAAATGCTGAACACAAGAAAACAAAGGGAGAATGGGAATGAAAGGCAAAGATCACATCATGATATTCTTGGCTGCTTAAATTCCAGACTGAATGCTCTCTCCTCTCCACTCTAAAAAAATAATTGAGTCCTTCATTGGTAAGGATTTTCTGAGAGACATAAGGCATTATCCAAAATAACAAGTGGGAATAAAGACCCTTCTTTGATTTCTTCAGGATTTTACACAAATCTTCAGAGATTAAATAATTCCAGAAAATAAATTTTGAATTAAGAGAACAGAGATTGCATGTGTGAAGGGGAGGGAATTGAGAATGAGGGAGAAAAAGAATAGGAGCAAGAATCAAACTGAAGGCATGTAAAGAGAAGTAGGAAAGGGGAAGAAGGAAAGCAAGTTTAAGGAGGGGAACTGAATAAACAGAGGAGAGACTGGGAAACACAAAGGAAAAAACAAAAAGAAAAGAAAAGTGAAAGGAGGAACAGTAACTAGAAGAATAAGGGGAACTGAAGAAAGAAAGAGTAATTAAACATTCTTTGATGTGTGAGACTCCTTTACATATATACTGGAAATTATGGAACAAGGAAAAAGGTCAAGAGAAAGATAAGAAAGAGAAAGAACACTTCCAAGTGAAAGAAAAGAGAAAAAACTAAAATTCAGCAGAAGATGAACTTTAATGGCAAAATATTACAATGAATCTGTGCATTGTTTGATTCTGGAAATTGAAATAATTGTTTCCAATGAAACCACATGAAAATGCAAATGTAATAAAATAACTAGTACTTCTTAAAGCTAACACAGTTACTTATCAAGCTGTATCTCACACAGCACAATACATATAGAAATAAGAACTTGTGCTCAATGCTGTATCTCAGGAGTAAAAATATTTCTTGGATTGTAAAAATATTTCCTGTCATACTACTAGTCCCTACTACTTGCTTCTGACAGAGCTTCCCCCTCACGTCAAATGTTGTTTGTTTTCCAGAGCCTTATTTTTGCCCCACTTAAAAAATTCCATGGAGTTAATATGTTACAACTAAATGTAGAGGAAAGCAAGATCTTAAATAGCGTAGCATGTAGATGGCCATACACTCCACACAGTGGACTGCTATGAATTGATCCATCTTCTCATCTGTCCCTTCTGCCCACTCAGATGCAAGGCTATGACCATGGCTCTGTCATTTAGTAAATCAAATTCTCATATACACTAGACTTTATGTTTCTGAATAGCAAAAAAATAAAAATCAAGCCAACCCCAAAAAATTCAGAAAGTGAGCAGAAGAGTGAAAAAGAGATCTAGAGATAAAGGGACTGAAAACCAGAATTTTAAAAATTCTTCTGTTTCTCGAATGGAAAAATCAAAATAATATATTTTTGTGGAAATAAAAATCAGCTTCTGGAGGAGTATTCCACAAATATTAAAAAAAAAAAAAAAAAAAGGTATAAATGACTCAATCTATTGAGTATAAATTTAATAAATTTTTATAAATGCTTTACAATGGTAATTGGTAATTTGAAATACCATGTCTTCAACAAGTGGAAAAAGGAAAATGTTGCACCTGTCTTTCAAGAAATCCAAAAGAACAAACCAGAAATTTACAGGTTGGTCAGTCTTGCTTTGGTCTTGGGGAAAGTCATGGAACAAGTATTCTTGAATAGAATTTATGGACACATGAAGGAGGAGGTGAATGGAAACAGTCAACATGGATTTACCAAGGGTGAACCTTGCCTAAGCAACCTGATTGCATTCTGTGATAAAAGGACTGGATTTGTGGACAAGGGGAGAATAATTTTTCCAGACTGCAGCAAGACTTTCAATACTGTCTGAAACAATATTCTTGTAGGATCCAAGTTAGGATGTTATAGTCTGGCTGTGGGGACACCAACTGGATAAAAAACTCTGGCTGGTCAAGCTCAGAGTATCGTGGAAATGGGTCATATTCTGCCTGGACCTAACAAGTGGAGTACTGCAGGGTCTATCCTGGCACTTGGCCTGCTCAGTGACCTGAAGGGGATGAAGGGCACATGCATCACATCTGCAGATGACACTAAGATGGGGGGACCAGTGGATAGTGCTGCGGCTAATGACATACACATAAGGAAAAGTTTAAAAGCTATTATACAATATTGAAAAATGTGAATACTATGCTCAAGATGCCAGATCCCAGTATCTCTTTCTACTTCTCTTTAAAGTAATTGTTTTATGGTTCCTGGGCTGTTTTACAATGTTTCTTCACAACTTTTTGCAGTGAAATGTTTTTATGTTATAAGCAGAATCCTCACTTGGAAGCATCTTATAAGGTAATGATCCTTCAGTAAAGACCTTGATGAGTTAGCAGTATATTTCACATCAGTCCATTTTGAAATTCAAACTGATCAGTGTGGCTTTCAACATTTTATTTATTTACAATGAAATTTTGCCTGAATTAGCTGGGTTATACCTTTGCTTCAGTTGATTAGTGAGTTTTATACAAGAGTTGAAAAAGCAATTTTTGTAATTCAGAGATGCCAACTTGTCAGAACCAAAATCAATATGTTTGTTTTAAAGCTGATCTTGCATCAGGAAGTCTTCTGTATATACAAGAATTGCATGCTGTTTATTTGCTCTCCACTTCTCCTCAGAGTTATGATAATATACAATTGTAGTAAGTGACAAAATGCCTTTCCTCTTCTGTTTTTACTCTGTTTTATTATTTTTCCCTACTTTCATATTTTCTCTCCTTAAAAATAAATAATCTTTCAAGCCTGATTGTGAGTCTTGGAGTCTTGAAGATTTCATATTAATTTCTGTGTTTATTACATCAATCCTATATCCAAATTCATAAGGATCAAGAAGAAAATTCAAACAGAATCCCTTTCCACCAAAGGAAAATTAAGCAACAGCAGCATTTGCTGTGGTGTATTACAGATGTCTTTCTTTCTTTAAAGCTAAAGACCAAGAAATTCTTCATCTGCATTGTAAAATTCCATAATCTGTGTTCTAAGTGAAATTTAAGAAGTCTGTAATACTAGATCTAAAGTTGGGTGGTGAGCTGATTGAAATAAAGCCCTGTCTTCCACATCCATACAGGAATGATAGCCTAAAAACTTCCATTCTGTCTTTAATCCCTGAATTCAAAAAGTGTGCCCAGAGGGCTGAAACCTAGTTTCAAATGAATTGACTAGAAAATACGTACCACATAAAACTCCCAGAGCCTTCTGTGAGAGCATGACTTTACCTTGAAATTCATAGTTATGTAAATGTCCTTATGCCTATTCAGTTACTGAGTTCATATTAAAGAAAACTAAGCAAATCTTCCAGAACACACTGAAATAAGTGTCTAAAATGAGTTCCATGAGTGCTCATCTACTACTGCTTTAACAGTCAGAGACTGACTGTTTGCATGTATATTGCTACAGTTTTAGGAAGATCCATGAACGAAAACATAAGTGAAGGCTTTCTCTTGACATTGAAACTCATAGTAGTTATATGCTGCCAAAGAACAGGGAGTATTGGATTACTGAAAACAGTTGATTAGTAGTTGAGTCAGTAAAATATATCATGAAAGCAGAAAAGATTTTCTAGAACTTCTTGGGGAATTTGGTACAATAGTTTGAGATCTTAAAAGGTACCTGTTTACCTCATTGCTAATCATTAGCATATTTCTTTCATATGATAATAGTAAAAATTGAGTGTTAATGTTATTTACACAATTGGATTGCTGCACACAGTAGTTCATAAGTAGTGACAGGATTCTGACTTCAGAAGTTTCTGGTATAAATTAATACAGGTAAAAATGCAGGAGTACCCATGCTGGCATTTTTCTGCTACCACTGACCATAATAAAATTCTTGCTGGTTTTAGTAAAAGTACAACCTGAATGTATGCTTTTTATGGACTCACCATCAGTCATCCTAATTCTTGAAAAGATATCCAAAAAAAGTTAAAAATTTGAGAAAAAATTATATTACAATGTGTATATACCTCTGTCACTTTTGTATTAATGGGGTATATGTAAGTTTGTGATGGAAGAGTGAGTGATGGAAGACCAACCACAAAGATTTATGAAGAGGAAACAAGGCTGCACATCATGTGAAATGCAAGAAAAAGTCCTTGTTTAGGTTCCAAAATGACAAAAGGAAAGATGAGAATAAAGGAGGTCTTAGGAAGCACAGTTTGGGGCACAAATTGACAAGTTTCGGGAACCTAAAGACAGAAACTTTAAAACATACAATTTTCAGAGAACACATACTACTAGAGATTAAGGAACTGTAGCAGTGATGAACACCTAGCACATTAGTGGTAAGGCAGTGTGCTGGTTTTGGCTAGGATAAAGATCATTTTCTTCATACTAGCTAGGATGAGGTTATGTTTTGGATTTGTGCTGAAAACAATGTTGGTAACACACTGATGTTTTAGTTACTGCTGAGCAGTGCTTACACAGACCCACCCCACCGGGGAGCAGGCTGGGGGTGCAAAAGAAGCTGGGAGGGGACACAGCTGGGACAGCTGACCCCACTTGATCAAAGGGATATTCCATACCATTTAGAGTCATGATCAGCATATAAAGCTGGGGGAGGAAGGAGGAAGGGGGGACATTTGGAGTGATGGCATTTGTCTTCTCAAGTCACCATTACGTATGATGGTGCCCTGCTTTCCAGGAGATGGTTGAGCACCTGTGGGCCCATGGGAAATGGTGAATGAATTCCCTAGTTTGCTTTGCTTGTGCACAAGGCTTTTCCTTGACCTGTTAAATTGTCTTAATCTTAGCCCATGAGTTTTCTCACGTTTACCCTTCTGATTCTCTTCCTCATCTCACTGAATGGGATCCCACTGGTGGGAGTGAGCAGGCATCTGTGTGGTGCTTAGTTGCAGACTGGGCTTAAATCATGACAGGCAGCAGCAAAGAATAGGAATTATTTCTCTCCTCATGTTTGTAACATGAGGAAGTTGATGGGTGTGAAATTGCAACCAAATTGATTCTTTCATCAAGTATGAAACATCCTCTCAGTATTTTCTCAATTGTCTGTACAAATTCTGATGCCAACCATGATCTGAGAAATGCTGAACTGCTGTATAAACTACCATGTTCCTAATATTTACCTTTGAATGGATGTACCTGTAATTTCACAATGTTTATCTTGCAAAAGCTATCTTTGTGAAATTCAAAGCCCAAACCTGGGAAATACAGAAATGCATTTGACCTGAACCTCTCTGATGTCTTAGCTTACAGGACGTTGCAAAATACAGTGAGGATTCCTGCACTATTGTAATTCTTTGCAAGTGACTGTAGAAATAACACCCCTATTCAGCTGAAGTTAGGCTGCATGAATCTTGTTACTTAGGGCAAAGAGTATGTAGCTATCACATTGTTTTGAAAGTAAAGTGAGTCTTTGAAACTACTTTTCTAGAATGAATTTTGCAGTGTTTCAAGTTTATATTCTTACAGTAACTTTCCACATCTTCCTCTGTATCATGCTTTTATTTCAAATGTGTGAGGTACAGCATGCTCAAAACCCACTCATTTTCTGTAAAGTTACTCCACTGTTCTTTCCTTCCATATTGTCATCTTGTTCCTCAGGATCCTAGATGATATAATGGGATATGTTAAAAGACTATACAAAAAGCCTTTCTATGCTCCATTCAATCAAGTAAGAGAGTGAAGAAAAAATAGGAATGAAGATGACTCTCTTGATTTTTTTTTTTTCCTGCAAGAACAGTACTAAGTTGCCACATCAGATCTGAGAAACATAGAAATCCTGTTTGAATAATTTGGATAAATTAATTGGTTACTTGCTTGAAATGACCTGAAGAAATTAATGAGTTTAGAAATTCAAGTTTCATAAATTTGCTTTTGGATTTACTGCTAAATCTAATCAGAGATGTTCTTGATTTATATAAACATACCTTCTTACAAATAGCTATTTATAGGAATCAGAAAATCCTCATGAATAAATTTGAATATAAGTTTTCTTTACCAATCAACATTTACTGTCATACATTATTATGATATGCAAATTTCAACTCAGTTTTAAGAATGGAACTGACACTTTCATAATAAAGAACTTTGCACACTGCCTGTGTATTCACATTTCAATACTACAATGCTTTCTATTGCTGTAGTGTTTTATTTTGTAAGCATTAATAATCATCTCTCACAGCATTCACA
Source organism: Tyto alba (assembly GCF_018691265.1). Classification (NCBI taxonomy): domain Eukaryota; kingdom Metazoa; phylum Chordata; class Aves; order Strigiformes; family Tytonidae; genus Tyto; species Tyto alba. Next base: position 35,960,320 of record NW_024881318.1, read on the forward strand.
GAGGCTGGTAATGTAAGTATTAATATCCCTAGTGTTCAAAGGTGAGACAGCATAGTCTTTTATTAAAGCCCGTCTGATAAGGTAGCATTTGGTGAGGGGTGAAAGTGGAATTGAATATTTTGTGGCAGCAATTGTTTTATATATTTTTCAGAAACACAAAGATCTGCTGCAGTAATTCTCACTTTAAGATGTAGCTGCTTCATTCATAAAACATCCCAGAAAGTAAAAATGATTTCTTAGCTACCTGGAGGTGTAACTCCTTGTTGCAGAATGATTTTTTTTTTCCTAACAACAAAATAAATCCATTTGTAAATCCTTGAGTTCTTAATTTTATCTATTAATTGAAAAATAATGTCCTTGTTATTAATTGCACTTTAATATGAACCAAAACCATTTACAAAAAATGCTGCAATTGAATGAGATCACATTTGACGCTTCATCCTAACATTTTTTTCTCTATAATTGTCTGTTTGTCTCACAAATACACCAAAGCACTTGCAACTGCAGTCCTTTTTCCTTTTGAAGAAGCTGCACATATTCTTCAGTATTTGTAGACATAGAAGAGCAGTTCTTTTTACTGTACATTGAAATTCTTACTTTTTTTTTAAATGCAAAGGTATTTACTGCTGAGGGCAAATAATAATAAGATTCCTCCTCTCTGCTTCACTAGACTCAGCCAACATGTTACTTGCTTTCCAAAAAATACTACTGTGTTCTAGGTAGCTGGAAGCCTCATAAACTATCTTTTGCCATTCTACTAATAAGAACAGACTTTCAAGGTGGCTTGATAATGAAAATTATTCAAAAGATAATAAATATATATTTTTAAAAATTATCTCTTATGGAGAGAGATAAAATAAAATAAGCTGAAGCATGAATTTTCCTCTTGCTATTTGAAATTAAAGTAAAAGAACCAAAGAAACTGAATAGCAAATCCCCCTTTTTCTGATAACAAACAACTTGCATTTCATTATGGAGTTCCTTCTCTCCTTCAGAAATACAGTTAAATATGCAATACATATGTGATACTTTGATTATGCTCTGTCTCATGGCCTTTGCATACATGAACTTTGACTACAAGAAGAAGCAAACTGAAATCCAGAAATAAAACTCTGATGGTGGTACATAAAATATTCTGGCTTCTACTGAATCAGTATTTACAAGGAAAATGATGCAGGTTTTGATGCCACAAGCCATAATTACCTAACCCCAATAATCTTCATTTAGTGGTGCTGCCAGTGCTGTATACCCTTGACTAGAACTAAAGACACCACAATTTCCATCTGTATGAGAAATAGTTAATGTCCCTTTAAACACTTTAGAAGCTTGCTACTAGAGGGCTAGATGTAGCTCTTGAAGGAAGCATAGGTCACTAGGTTACTTACGTTGCATGTAGCTGGTAATGCTGAATGAAGTCTGAACCCCTCTCTTTCAGTACAACAGTTTCACACTCTATCCAATATACACAGCCAAAGACTCAAGTTAGGTCTTCAGCCTGGAACTTGCTTTTCCTTCATTATTCCAAAACACAACTCTTTTAATAAATTTTGTCATGTTATGAATTCCATATACTCCTGCTCCACATATTTGTGAAATAAGATGAGCATCAATGCAAAACCAGTAGAAGTTTTCCCACTAAATAGTGACTCCCTAGCTGTAGAGTTCTCAGCACCAAGGCTTTACAGCAAAACCTGATCTGAATCTTGCTTGGATCTGCATATTTCTTTCTTAGCCCTTCTGTAGAATGTATGGAAGTGATTCATATTTACTTAATGGGATAGTTTATATTTTAATATTACACATCATACTTTAGCTCATGTAAGGCTCAAATAACTTCTTTGTGCTATTTGGTGATAATATTGCAGATACTCCTAAATTACCAAAAGCCACTAAGACAACAAACAATTATTTATAAATAAATAATATTATTATTCTAATTATAATGATAGTAATTATCATTATATATATGTTAATATAGTTAAAAATAATTAACAAAACACCATCTCATATAGTTAGCCAGCTAGAAGTGATTCAGACTGCTCTCTCATACATGACAATTGCTATTTCAGATACTGAACTGGATATTGGATGTTACTGGTGTTTTATTTTACGAACAAAAATAAGAAATAAAACCCATAAAAATGTGAAAATTAGGTAATTTTCCTTTAATTTTTCTCTGGAGCTGTGCAAACTTTGCTCTGTTAGGCCACAATAAAAGCAAATCCAAAACATATTACTTAGTACTGAGGACTGTACTGTACACTTTTCCATACAGATTTGTCATGTGTGTTGAGGTTGGGCTGAAAGCCAAAGTGAGCTCTTGCATATTCACAGTGATTTTTGCTTCAGCTGCACCTAGAATATAACTTTCACAAACACCTACTTGTTTAATGAACTAAAACTAATTTTCACTGGTCTGTTTCATAAGGGTATCATTAGAAAGTGCATGGATCAATAGATTGTCCTGTGCTAAGTGATCAGTCCCCTCACAAGTGCTTCCCACAAATGTTCCTTGAAGTCCTGCAAGGGATGGGGTATATTTACTTGACTTAAGTTAATTATAATTTGTTGTCTAATTTTAATTCTAATTCTAAAATTCTAATTCTAATTCTAGTTCTAATTCTAATTGCACAGTTAATCATCAGTTTTTCTATCTATTGTGGATGAACATCTAAACACTCGCTGAAATCTGTTTAACTGATTCTATCACTTCCAAATGTGGCCTGATCTTACTTTAAATGGTCATAGATAAATCTGTTTTAAGAATAAAACATTTCAGTCCTAAGCTCTCTGAAAATACTCATACCTAGATAGGAGTATCCAGATTTGTAGAACAGCAGAAATGCCACTAGAATTGCAAGTTGTGTAATGGAGGCAAGGTCTACTATTTTGTGGTGCACAGTTTCTATGAATAGAATTAGGTAAACACCAATTAACATCTCATTCACTGGATAAGTCACTATGTCATCCACAAGTTGAGATCAAGCACACTGCTGTTCTGGTCTGAATTAATTAGAACTGGAGATGCTAACATTTGTGAGTCTGGAAAGCATTACAAAAAATAATGAACCATGTTTTAGAAAATGAAATTTTATTTTGGCCTTATGTTAGACAGAAATTGGGAATACCCACTTGGATAAGTTCATCAGGAAATTGCCAATAGTATTTTCCTCTTTCCTACCAGGAACCACCTTTAGAATTAATTGAGTCAGCTGGCCTAGCAAGCAGATGTCCAATTATGTCATGGAACAGGGGTCACAGTGTCTTTTCTTAGGCAAAACTTGTAAAATTTTCAAAATATTCTATGGTGCTGATGTGAAGCTTACGTATTTACAACTAACATCTTTTTAGGAATACACTTTAAAAAGTAGCTGTGAAAATGAGGCTATTAAACCATATTATTTCTAGAGACAAATACAATTCAGGAAACATTCAGCAAATGTTTTTAAATCTGGCAGTTAGTCTACTCAGAGGGGGATCTCTCTTTACTTGAGAGTGTATCCCTAGGTGGTGAGTAAAGAGAGATGCTTGGCTTGCTACCATATCTCTAAACACATCAGATAACTATGCCCACCAGCCTACTTGGACACAGCAGTGGGTTTGACCATCTGCTACCAAATATGACTACAACTATGCAGCTCCGCAGTTTTGGCACTAGAATTCATGAGAAAAAACAAGGGGTACTAAGAAATACTAGGTTCAGACAGGTGCCTTGGAAATTTACCCTTGGTAACATGTGGTGTTGTAACAGTTATATGCATTCATTTCCACAGTGCTATGAAAGTGCACAATTTGTGTTGGCATGGGACAGCAGAAAGTTGTCATTTCTGGTTAGTATTGCTTTCTGTAGAAACTACCGTTCATATACTGCATACTCTAGACCAAAAGGTAACAGAAAAACTCTGCTTAACACAAAATAAATACACCCTACTGCATGATGCTGCATATTATGAAAAGGATTGTGTAGGAGTCAAATTTTCATTCCTTGTTACCTCCTAGAAAGTGTCTAAGACAATACAAGGCACAGTTACAACCCCTCCTCCATTCATTTAGTTAATCAAGGACCATTTGCAAGGGATTTTGCAAAAAAGTACATAGAGGCCACTATCTATGAAGCAGTCATACAAAAGTAACATAATAGTCAACCATTGCTTCCTTTTCCTTCCTTCAAGAACCATCCTGGAGAACTCCTTTGATTTTTTGGCCTTTTAGTAGGCACTCTCCTGACCTCTAGAAATGGAGCAGCGTAGTAGTCTTAAAGCTGACTTTATAAACAATTTATCAAATTTAGAAAAAATAATGCCTAACATTACAAGGAAACAACCAAGCCTGCTTTACTAAATGAAGAAAAGAAAATACATGTTATGACAACTGATTTAGGCTGTTTCTTCTCTTATTTCTTGGCTCTCTTCAGATGCCTGGAAGTACTCTGGTCCTAGTGATCAGAGACATGCCATGTGGCCTATTTGGGAAACTTCTTTCTGTTTTTTTTTTGTTTTTTTTTTTTTTTTTTTTCAATCTAATGGAATAAGTTTAATTCTATTCTGGAGAATAAGGTAAAATCCAAATTTGAAACATCTTGACCCAGATCTCCTAAGTGTGACTAAAACTTAGAAACTCTAGACAATTGCCTAGAGAGCTTAAACTCAGGAATACACATGAAAACATAACTGTAGTCAGACCTAGTTTTTTTTTAATTGATTGCTGCCACCATCAGAGAACAAAAAATATCTTCATTTTCTTACAGGAATTAAAGTAATAAAAAAAAGAAAAAAAAATGTATTCCCTTTAAGACAAAGGAAACTAAAGTGCAAGTTAATTCATTTTCGGTTATTCCAAACTCCTTTATATTTTGATGGCCAGATTTCATTTCCAGAAGAGGTCAATAGCTTACTCTTAAATCACAAATAATCTTGAGAGCCAACAGCTTCAGAAAAGTTCAGAGGTATATTTAAAGGAACTAAGCAAATCAAATACCAGAAAACTAGATAGGTGACTAGAAAAAACAAGAGTGTGAGAGGAAAATGTTTCCAGATCAGAAGATTTTTTTACCACCTTCTATAACTAAAATGAGAAATAAGGAAATGAAATTCCAGAAAGAATATTCTCATTCAGTTAACACACATACCTACACAGGAGTTGAGCCAGACAGCATGAGACAAAGAATAACATCCCCCAAATCCCATACCAAAGAAAATTTTCTTGCTTCATCTCTTTTTCCATCTGACTCAAAATGAAGAATCAGTTCTGATCAAAATGTACTGAAATAACAAAATCCAGAGTAAATCCCATTATAATAGGATCCTCAGTAATGATTGCTAGGACTTAGATGCTGACCCAGGGACTTGACCTCCCAGGTGGGGCTTGGACCTGCCTCATCACTGTGGACCTGCCTGGTGGTTGCTGAGATCTTTGTGACCCTGTCCACTGTCATAGACTTGCTGGGCTGGCCCTTGGCATGCACAGGGGATATCTGCTGCCTGCCCAGGGTCTTTCTTTGCGCTGTTGCGCCTACCTTTGCTACTGCCTGGAAATAATATGAAAAAGACAACAACCTGTGAGGTGGTACAATGTCTCAAGTGTTTGCTTTTGCAGAAGGCTTAGGAAGAAACAACTAGAGGCAGATGATATCCTTGAAAGCAGAAAATTTTTGTTAGCAGCTATGCAGAAACATACCTGGAAAGGTATGATTAACTGTGCTACTTTCCATGAAATCCAGAAAGTGGAGTTAAAGTGAAGATTCTAGACATTCATGACACTACATGGCAGGAAATGAACAAAGTTGCTAAGGGGACAGATGATAACATTAGAGTCAGCAAAAGAGAATATTAGGATTGGTGTTAGCCAAGAAAGAAGGAACTTGTCACAGTTTGAGCCCAGAAGGCAACTGAGCACCATGCAGCCACTCAATGACCTCTTCCTCCATCAGGGATGAAAAGGAGAATGTGAAGCAGAGATGACTCAGCGAATCCATCTAAGGAATAACTCACCCATTATGGTCACAGGCAAAAGACAGACTCATTAGGGGAAGAAAAGAAAACACCACTTTATTTCAAATGCTAATGAAGACAACACTTAACAGACAAGGTGGGGATAATGAGAAGTGCTACCACCTCCAAAATCACTTCTCCCACCCCTCCCTTTTTTCTAGTCTCAGCTCTGTTCCCGATCTCTCTACCTCCTCCCCCAGCAGCGCAGGGGTCAGGGGATGGGGGTTACAGTCAGATGGCCGCTTCTGTCTTGGGAGTTGGGATGAATTCTGCACATCCCTCCCCTGTGTCATGTGGCTCCCTTCTCACAGGAGACAGTCCTCTATGAACCTTCTCTGCTGTGAGTCCTCTCCACGGGCTGCAGCTGTTCCAGTGCTGCTCAGGTGTGGTTCACCCCCACGTGTCACAGCCCTCTCAGTGCTGAATCACAACAGTGGGAGCCGCTTCTACCCTCATAGTCTTTGTCTGCTTTAAGTTCAGCTGCCTGTTCTGGAATGGCTTTCTCCTCAGGTTTCAGGTCAGCCTCTACTCCACTGCAGACCTCCATGGGTGACAAGGGGCAGTCCCTGCCATCTCACCACAGGATACAGGGGCCTCTGCTTCGGCACACCTCCCTCATGTCCTTCCCCTTCCTTCCACTGGCCTCAGTGTTCATCCTTCTCATAACTCCTCCTCACAAGTCCCAACCTACTTTAAGGGTCCTCTTCTTAAACACGTTATCACAGAATCACAGCCACCATTGCTGAGGTATCCCCCTCCCCTGCTACCAAAAAACATGCCACAGAAACCCAGCACAGAACCCAAGTGGGGGAAGCAGTTTTGATTGTCATCAGCAGAACAGAAATTCAGTCTATACTCCCATTTTTCTGTGTATACAGAAGGCAAATGCTGGGGAGGAGCTGGGAGCATGTAATACTCTAAGCTCTGTAATACTATATATTTTTCCCATTCAATTTCATATATTTTTTGCATTCCGTTAGAAAATAGTTAAGAATATAAAATATTGTATGGTCTGATTTCATGCATTTCTTTAATACATTTTGTTTCATTTAATCTCTTTAGAAAAATAATATTTATTATTTAGCTTTTAGCATTGTGTATCTTTCTAGTTTAACAAGTTAGTCCAGTCTGGCTAACTCATTTTATTAGCTTGCATGGGCTATATATTTAATACAACATTTCAAGGGATAAAAAACATTCCATTATTGTTTCCTAAATGAATTGGATTAATTAAACTTTCTGGCTAAATTCCCCTGAAATAATGAGTGAGCCACTAGTTACCATGTTGAATCTCAAATTAAACAGAGAACAGATTTTTGAAAAGGAGGTATTCTGCAAGGTCTATCTAAGAATTTCAGTGCAGAGCTCTCTGCCAGCTCAGTGGGCTGCCCCGGAGATTGAAATGTTGCCTAGATCTTTCAGGGGAGTGTAGTCCGTGGCCAGATCTCAGAATGTCCATATGCTGTATTTTCTCAATAAGGACTTAAGAGGCTGTCCTAAAATTATTTACTCTCTTTCATCTGCTGGAAGGTTATGAGAGCAACTATTAAAATCTCTCACAGAGGAGGAGACATGTGACATTATTCCACAGATTTCCTATTTTGAAATTATGATCTTGCATTAAAGGCACTGGCTTATCTTTGTCTTCACAGAGATACTCAGAACCATTTTTGTCTTGAATGAAGGACAGACATTATATTTTTACTTTTTAAATATTTTTTCTGTAAGTTATTTTTAACTGTGTAGCAGTAACATCTAAAAGGCCAACATTTATTATTCTGCATGTTGCAGAAGAGTGTCCTTGCCAAAGTTTAAGCCAAGTCAGAATAAATTCAAGCACTATGACTGTGAAGGACAGTATTTGACCTCTCCTACACAGGATGCCTGCCACTGTGCTACATATAAAATAATGGAGAATAAGTCTATAGGATTTCCAGGCTTTCCACAAGTCATGAAAGACAGCTGTGACTTGATGATCAAAAAATGTGAGGTTATCAGGATTTCAATCCTGATGTAGTTTGCATTCTGACAATGACTGTAGAAAGTATTTTTCCTCAGGTGTTCCTTACAAAGATGTGTTTTATGAATATCTACTGTCAAATAGGAATGAAAACCAGTTGAAGTATTAATACTCTGAAACCTGTGCTCCAGGAGTATTAAACTCCTTATGCTATTAATTTTGTGCATGATAAAAAAAGTAATGTATTGAAGTTTTATAAAACAATGAAACTACCAATGTAAAAAAACTCTGTGGAAGAAAGCATTTTCTAAACTTTTACAACTTCTTTCTGTCTGGTTTTATACTACTTTACTCCTCTTAAGAGCAACTTCTGCTAGCAAATTAAACCCACTCTCCTTTAATAATCCTTTAATTACTATAGATAAATTCTGACTGAAATTGTTCTTAATAAGTTTTAATGATAAGGTAAAAATACAGTTATGTCAGATTTCATTCTTAGCTTATTGAATGTCTTTTTCTGATCAAGCAGTCAGTTGTAGCTATAGTCTTTTGTGGATCTCACAATGTCATAAAAGAGTACCATCTGGCCAAAGGAGAATTTTCCTTGACATAAAACAAGACATTTTGAATAATGATCAGGGAGAGAGAATTAAATACGTAGAAGGAGATAGATATAGATAGAAAGCATTCAGTGAAGTACCAGTTTAACCTTTCAGGTCAGCTCACAGAGGTGAATTTCATGATATCCAGAGCTAATATGTCTGTACCAATTGTGTTCATCTTAAAGTAAATAAATTAATTATATGTAAGTGGGCCATATTTCTAAGAAAACTTAAGACCTAATTCATTGCTCCTTGCAGAGAATACACCAGTTCTCCTGGCAACAATCATCATGAAAGCAGCAGTACCAACAATCTAGGACAAGTTTTTTTGTTCCACACTAGGCAAGGAAGTCCTAGCATGACAAATTTTCTGGTACAAAGATATTACCACAATATTTCAACATTTAGGCCAACTTATTCTACAAAAATAGGTTATACCAGATAGAACTTGAATAAGGCAAGTATCAGCATGAATTAAACCAAATTGAGACCCTCCCTGGATTTAGTATGGAGCAGATGTTCACCATTTCTCATTGCACTGTACAGAAGCCAGATGCATTTGCTTCCCTCCACCTCAGTGGAACTTTCTGCTTGTCGTGATGGCCAGAACTGATTTCCTTACCAAAAGCAGAATGTTTAAAACACTCAAATCATAAATGAAAATCTGTCCCAAAGTCTTATGGTATGTCTGCTTGGCATATATTTCTGACACTGAACTAACAAAGATGACAATCACAAACATGCAAAAAATGTTTGTCTTCATCTAGAGGGAATTATGCATTATTACTTATAGTCATTTTATGTGTAATGTATTCTTTTCACAAGTTGTACTATTTTAAAATTATTTGCTATATTTTCAGGGTTTCCTTTTGTTTTCATTCAAGTGAAAAGAATATTAAGAATGTTTGAAACATTTTGGTATTTGGAAATATTTTTAAATTACCTCCTAGTGAACAAATCCAGTTGAATATACTTGTCCTGGGTTGAGTGAGTGGTGGAGTTTTTTGGTGGCAGGGGAGGGGCCTAACAGGGCGGCTCCCTGTGAGAAGCTTCTCGAAGCTCCCCCAGCTCCACGTCAGCTCCACTTCTGTTTGGGAAATTGAGCCAATCAGCTGCGCCTCTGCGATAACGTATTTAAGAAGGGACGTGGTGACTGGCAGTGGGACTTGTGAGGAGGAGTTGCTGCAGCTGCATGAACACCAAGGTCAGTGGAGGAACGGAGGAAGAAAGGAGGGGGGAGGTGTGCCGGAGCAGAGATCCCCCTGTATCTTGTGGTGAGACGGCAGGGCGGCCCCCTCCCGACACCCATGAAGATCTACGGTGGAGCAGACATTGATTTACAGCCTGTTGTTCCTGCTCGGCTGATCAAGGTTCTGTGCCCGAAGAAGGCTGGGGTCTCATGGGAAAAAGGTAGCCCCGCTGCTGTAATTCAGCACTGGGAGGATTGCAGCATGCGGGGGAGTCCCACACCGGAGCAGCTCGGGAAGGGCTGCAGCCGTGGGAGAGAATCCAAGTGGAGGAAGTTAGTGACCCATGACGGAGCAGTGTGGGGAACGCTGCGGCCCATGGGAGGAATTCAAGTCGGAGAAAGTTTGTGGAGGACTGTCTCCTGTGAGAGGGGGACCACGATGGAGCAGGGAGGAACAAGTTTTGGACACTCCCCTCACCGAAGATGAAGGAAGTGGCAGCACTGACTGCACCCCCCATTCCCTGCCCCTGCACCACTGGGGGAGGAGGTAGATATATCGGGAGCAGAGCTGAGCCCGGGAAGAAGGGAGGGGTGGGGGGAAGGTGTTCTCAAGATGTGGCAATGCTTCTCACTGTCCTACTCTGTTATGTGTTGTTAGTGTCTGTAATAAATGTAAGTTTTTTTTTTCTTCCCCTAACGAGTCTGCCTTTTGCTCGTGATCATAAAAGGGGGATTTTCCCCCATCCCAGTCCTATCTTGAACCCCAAGCCTGGCTCTCTGTCCCTTCTCATTGCCGGAGGGGAAGGGAGAGAGAGCTGCTGCATTGTGGTTGGCTGCCAATCAGGCCTAAACCACGACAATACTTTAATTTATATATTTTTTTACACTGTCACAATTTTATCCAGTGTTGAATAAGAAGTTGGTATCAGTAATTTTGTCTAAATATACTTATAACTTAGAGAACTAAAGCATCTGGTTAAACAATAGGGGAGATGTGAAAAATTATCTTTCTACTGCTCTCCAGTCCTCCAGCAAAAGGAGATGCTGGTATGCATTTAAGCTAAATACAAACGCAGTCATCTAGCACTATTTTAATCGCATTTACTCTCAGAACAAATGACTGATTAGACAGGATATTAAGTATTCATTTTTCATCTCTCTCCAGTCTCAAGCTTCTAATACCAAACACCTTTATTGTTGAGGAATGTGAGGCTTTGAAAATACGAATGTGAAAAACTCATACTTGAACAAAACAGCTCAGTAATGAGTACAGTTCTAATGAAAATTCTGTACTAGTATACTAAAAAAAGACAGAGTTCCCCTGAGTATGTTTTCAGAGGTATCAGGCTAGTAAAATATATACACTGAAATGAATAAACTGTATGCTGTACAACAGTCTGCTAGATTTGAGAAGAGTGGGCCAATGATGCCCAGGTTGTCTTTTGCATTTCCTATTTCTCCAGTACATGAGATTTATTTACAAAAGACATAAAGAGCTACACATGAGCAACAAATATATTGACACAAGCGTACAGGCTTATTAACATTTAGAGAATGTTCTATCCTGAGTGAGATCAAAGCCAATGGAAAATATTCTTCTTAATACCAAACTTTCATATTTGCCTCCAAATCCACATTTAACATAGCTAACAGTGTGCTTATGTTTAAATTGCACTAAATGGAGCCTAGCTGTTAATGTTCTTGTATGGCAATACAAATATTTTGATATAATTTTATGTACCAAGGTATATCACCTATTAAATATAGAACAATAAAAATGTGCTATGGATACAAATATGCACATGCCAGATTTAGGTACTGCCAATACTTGGACTGTTGTTCTGGTTCTGACAAGAAAGCTGAACATAGAGAGAATATTGTAATGCTGCTGCCAAGAGGTCTATGCTCTGCTCTTGACCTGTGTACACTGCTGAGTTTTAACATCAAAAGTTTTTTGACATTTCCCTGCTTCTATCTGTTTGTTTTATTATAAATAACAGTATTTGTTTAATATCAGGTGAATATTCACAACAGGAAAAATCTTGCAAAATGTGGAATATTTTAGTCCTCAATGAACTTCAGTGAAATTAAGGGCACTAGATGGATACAAGTAAGTTCATTATACTGCAGATAAAAATGACAGAACATTACTATCTGCACAGTGCTACAACTAAATCATGCCACACATAATTATTTTAGACAATAAACTGTGATATCAGTGGAAGAAAAGATCAGAAGATTTTTATGCAAAATCAAATTATATTGCACATATAGTCTATATCTTTTAAACATTATTAATTGGGTTTGTGTGACAAGGTTTTTGTAGCTGGGGGGCTACAGTTGTGGTTTCTATGAGAAGATACTAGAAGGCTTCTCCATGTCTGACAGAGCCAATGCCAGCCAGCTCCAAGATGGACCCACCACTGGTGAAGGCTGAGCCCGTGAGTGATGGTGATAGCATGTCTGTGATAAGATATTTAAGAAGGGGAAAAAAAATGTTGCACAACAGCAAATGCAGCTGAAGAGAGGAGTGAGAATATGTGAGAGAAAGAACTCTGGAGAGCCCAAGATCAGTGTAGAAGGAGGGGGAGGAGGTGCCCCAGGCACTGGAGTAGAGGTGCCCCTGCAGCCTGTGGTGAAGACCATGGTGAGGCAGGCTGTGACTCTGCAGCCTGTGGAGGACCCCACACTGGAGCAGGTGGATGCACCTGAAGGAATTTGTGACCCCATGGGATGCGTGCACTGAAGCATACTCCTGGCAGGGCCTGTGGCCCAATGGAGATATAAGCCCATGCTGGAGCAGGTTTTCTGGCAGGACTCATGACCCCACGGGTACTAATGCTGGAGCAATTTGTGGAAGACTGTCTCTTGTGGGAGAGGCTCCACACTAGAGCAGGGGAAGAATGTGAGGAGGAAGGAGCGACAGAGACAACCTGTGATGAACTGACCACAACCCCCATTCCCCATCCCCCTGTGTCACTCAGGGGGAGGAGTTTGAGGAAGGGGAGTAGCAAAGTTGAGCCTGAGAAGGGGGGTAAAGGTGTTTTAACATTTAATTTTTATTTCTCATTATACTGCTCTAATTTTGATTGGTAATAAATTAAACTAATTTCCCAACATTGAGTCTGTCTGCCCATGAGGTAATTGCTGAGTGATGTCTCTGTCCTTATCTCAACCCACAAGTCTTTCATTACATTTTCTCTCCCCTGTCCAGCTGAGGAAGGGAGTGATAGAGAGGCTTTAGCAGGCACCTGGCATCCAGCCAGGGTCAGCTCACCACACATTAAATCACTCTTTCACCGACAGGAGTGAATGATAGCTAACATCTAACCTTCTAGTCTTCTAACACATACTTTTAAAAAGGCCAAATACAGTTTCATAGTTTGTATGTATGGACTATCATATATGCTTTTATTTTTGACAGAAATAAACACAAAACTGTGGAAGAAAAACCCAAACTTGATAACTTCAGGTTAAAAGATTTGATAACTTCAGGTACTACTGCTTTTCAAGTATAACTATGACAAGGTTAGTCTCTTTATGTTGTATGGAGATATAGATAGACTTTTCCACTTGTCAGAGTTAAGCACTAAACCATGTTAACTAAAAGGTAGATCTTACATCTATCTCTTCTCAACTACTAAATTCTGCATATGCCAAATATAGTTTTCCAACCTTTTTAATATGTTTAAGTTGCATTGGATACCTTTCCTAAATAAAATCAGAAAATGTAGTGTTTTGAAACAGCAAGCACTGCCATTGCAGTGACTGCAGTGTTCACGTTACTTTCTGCATATAGCTCTGCAACAGACAGACCTCTTACTTTTCCTTGATATTTTTTCTCAGAATCACAGAAAAGGTGCATTGAATCTACCTATTCTGTTATGTCAAGTTATTTTAGGACTTCACTGCAGATTAAAATTTCTTCTTTCCCCTCTTCTTTTCATGGTTGGATAGTGAAAGGACTTCCTTCAGTAGGAATATTTGAAAGTAACATAGTTCACATTTGAATACTGACTCTTTGAACTTTAGTACATCCTGACTGCCCTGTGCATAAGTTTGCTTAGTTCAAGACAGTAATCTGTCCCAGCAGCCTTCATACTTCACATGCTACCCTACTGCCAATCCACTGCATACTTTCCTTCTTTCTCCTCTCTTCTGATGTGCTGTTAGAAAAAGTAATATGCACAAAAAAACATTTTCTGGTGGCATCTGGGCATGCAGAAGAGGCCCATTTGGGACATTCAGGAAGCTTTTTTCCAGACCACTATCTTAAAGAATGTGCAAGGACTTACAGATCTGGAGTTTTACAGACATACTGAAACAAGGTGCAGACTGACAGCACCAGTGTTGGGAAAAAAATCATGTTAAAACAAAAAAATTTTGGACCTCATGATAGCCTCCAAACACACAAGCCCATAGTCAGTGTTGTGAGTAGTGCATTTCACCATTACCCTGACAAGATGCTGCAACAGAGCCAGTGGCACAACCCAGAATTAGGGCTTTCATAGCAGAAAACTTGGAGACCAGAGAAGCACAGCTCCATGTGTCAGTTTTTCTGCATTTCTACAGTTGAGATGTGGAGTAAGCTGTCTCCTCCTGTTTCCCCTCTTCAATTTTCCTCCTTGCTTTAAAAGTAGCATCAATCACTTTCAGGGTGTGATTTGAATATCATCAAAACCAATTCCAGTTTTTTTCCTGCACCTACTGTATGGCTAAGGTAATGATGTCTTGTGCAGGGAGCTCAGGGTGGCCACTGAGGGAGGCTTTAAGGACTGCAAAAGTACATGGGTTGGTTGTCAACCTATGTTGTCTTTTGGCAAAGTACTGGGTACAGCTGAGCCAACCTGGTTAAAATAACTAGATCCTATTTGGTTTTCAGGCAGACCAGACATTCAGTTTAATAATGATAAGAAATTACACAAACTCTTGGGGAGCAGAGAAGGGTAGAGGACAAAGCAGAATAAGATTCCAATAGAACTAAACACCACAAATATGTGAAAAGACTCTTCTGACAACATTCCCTGTTGTGGAAGACCTAGGAACAGAAAGAGGTACTTAGTCACTGCTGAAAGATGAGCTGTCCCATGTAGGCAAGAAACAGCAACACTGTGTCTGGACTCTTATGGACTGTTCCACAAAGCCTCCTCTCTCTAGCCCATATGTAGTAAGCTCAGCAGAATGGGGCTTGGGGGTAGCTTGCATCTGTAGGTCTCTGGGGCCTTCCCACCCAGCAGTCACTGGATGAAGATGAAAATCCAAACTGTAGCCACTCTGACCCTGTTGCCACTATTCACAAAGGAGGATCTCCCAAAAGGAGCTTTGAAAGTGAACAAGTTCAACACCCTCTTCTTCAAGTCAACACTCCTGGGACCCTCGGACAGTGCCCCATGCCAATCCTTATGGATACCAACCCTGCCATCCTTTCCACTGCTGTCCCCACTCTGCTCTCGCTCTGTTGCAGTTACCTTAAGAAAATAGCTTGAATCCTAGAATATTATTTTGATTTTAGTTTAGAATATGATTTTGATTTTGAAATGGAGTTATAGCAGCAGTGAGAATATAAAGCACGCTAAAGCCCTTAGGTATAGGTAGCTAGTATGGTGTGTGCCTTGAACATAGTACAAATTGTTATGGACTCTGAATTAAAACAATGGGTACTGGTTATGGATCTTGAGTCAGAACAATATGTACCAGAAGATACTGGGTTTGGTTTGGAAGATCAGCCAAAGAAGAAATGAGCGTCGTCCAAAGATGAATTGAGCATGCGCAAGGATGGAGTTCAATCAGCGGACACAGTGAGGAAGACTATTAATGATCACCAGAGGACCCCTGTCCAACATAACCATGCATGCATTAGAGACATTTGCATATGATAATGTTTTCCAGGAAATAACATGAATATGATGATTATTACCCTCCCCTCATTCTATTCAAATCAATCAGTAAAGGTGACCAATGATTTCTGTAGAATAGGAATATAGGTAAGGTGAGGTAACTGAAAGCTGATCATTATTAAGGTCAAACTAAACTTTATGAATTTTGTTGATCTTATGCAACCATAACTCTGCTGAAAGAGTGTATAAACATGTTGTGCTTTGTACCTGTCAGTGAACATGTTTTTTGGTGGAGCTATTCCCCGTGTTCCCCAGCGCTGGAATAAAGAAGTTCCTGCTTATCTGCTTTGTGTAGATAAGTTCTATTCACGATTGCGACTGCTAACAGCTCTAGCAACCCCTGCCAGTTCATCTTGTGCAAGTAATGACTTCCACAAAATTTCAGACTATGCAGGGAATCTGCATGCCCCATCACCTGTCTTGGTAGTAAAACAAGCTCCTCTCCCTTTGGCATGACTAGAGCAACTGGGTACCTATTTCAATCCCACATCCCCCAGAATATTCATAGCTGTTTAGATGGAACTGTGGAAGGATAAAAGATACAAAATTACATGACTTACTAATCAGATAAATTCTTTATTATTTCATTACTCTAGTAAAAATAAATCCTAATGAATAAATGTAGTAAACATAGGAAGTTCTCACAACACTCATGGAAGCCACTTCTGTAGCGTACTGAATACTGAATTCCTCAAAAGATGACCACCGATGCCTCACAAGCTCAGGGTGGCATAAAAAATTAGATTTTCATTTTCATTTCCTTCCATAACATAATTCCAGCTCCTTTGCTCCCAAGGAAAGTTTTGACAACATCTACAACAAAAGTCTGCTGCCTGATAAGTTGAAGCCCTCTGTTTTTGCAAAATAAAAGCAGAAAGTGTGAATTTTTTGTAGCAAAATCAGGAATTCATAGATATGAGTAAACTATGAAAATATGAAGCCACTAACTTTGTAATTTTTAGTGCTAAAAGACAGCATAACATGAGCATTTTTATAGACCATTAATCTAGTAATTCTTTCCTGTAAGTGGAATGAGTGCCCTGGGATATATGTGTAGTGTATTTGTCTGTTTGACATCTCTTTTCTGCAGATACAAGAAGTGCAGAAGGTTCATGAACTGGAGTGTCCTTCCTTAACCACTACACTTAGTTCAGTTTAAATCTGAGAAGATGATCAGTAACAATTTTCCTGACCTGAACTGCCCTGGAAACATACTTTAAATAGATATATGCAGAACCGTATCTCTAACATGCTGACTGTTGAAGACTTTATAAAAATTCTCTAATGACATAACAATAGGAAAGGTAAAGAAGTGAGTTGTTGCTCACTAGATAAAGTGCATTTTCTAAAGTTTGGGGTTTAGTTTTTTTGTATTGTAAGCAGTATTTCTTTCCACAGAACCTGAGAAAAGTCTTCTTATTAGCAGGAAAATAAACTAAGGAAAAATTATCATTATTTGTTTAAAAACATAAATGTGAATTAGCTGCAAATGTGAGTTAATAAGCCATTTAGACTATTAACTCTTATGCAGGCCCTATGTGAATACATTTTGCAAAGTATGGTTAAATTATGGTGATTACCTGGTTCTGAAAAATAATATGTAGCCATAAGCCTCAGAAAAAACTTGTGGAGTCAACATATCATGGAAGCATGTAGATTTTGTCTCACTCGTATGAAAAGTACTGCTAATAATAATCAGATTTAAAGGTCTCCTGCCTTGCTTGGAACAAAATGCTATTTCTTTTATTAGTTCAGTGACACATATCTGAAAACTTACTCTGGACCTCTAAATAACAATGTCCACAGAAGAGGTGCACCTATGATCAAAAAGCTTTTTAAATCACTGAGGCATATGGGTATTCAACTATTATGTTTCTCTTAATTTTGTTTTGTTTTGATTTCTTTTTTTCTAGAGTACACTAGCATAGGTGTAACCAAGATTTCACACTGCTAAAAAGTTTATTTTTTGAAGCAAATTAAAATTTTTGTGTCACTGTCAATTTTAGAAATTAAAATTTTAAAGAGTCAAAATTAATATAAAAAATGTTTGAGTTCTGAATTTTTTCTAGATCTTCACCTGCACAGTGTGTACTGCTTTACTAAAGTTGCTTATGTCTATATGTTAGTATATGTATCCTGGGTTTGAGTGAGTTGTGGGTTGGGTTTTTCTGGTAGCAGCAGAGGGGGCTACAGTGGTGGCCCCTGTGAGAAGCTTCTTGAGGCTCCCTTGCCTCCAAGTCAGCCCCACTTCTTCACCAAGACCGAGCCAATCAGCTGTGCCTCTGCAATAATGTATTTCAGAAGAGACATGGTGAGTAGTTGGACTTGTGAGGAGGAGTTGTGGCAGCTGCGTGAACACCAAGGTCAGTGGAGGAACGGAGGAAGAAAGCAGGGGGGAGGTGTGCTGGAGCAGAGACCCCCCTGTATCCTGTGGTGAGATGGCAGGGCAGCCCCCCCTGACACCCATGAAGACCTATGGTGAATCAGGCACTGATTTATGGCTTGTGAGTGGCCTCTCATTGCCGAACAAAGTGACTGTGCCCAAAGAAGGCCAGGGTCTTGTGGCAAAAGGTAGACCCGCTGTTGTAGTTCAGCACTGGGAGGATTGCAGCATGTGGGGGTGTCCCACTCCAGAGCAACTTGGGAAGAGCTGCAGCCTATGGGAGGGACTCCAGCTGGAAAAATTTGGTGTCCCATGCCAGAGCAGTGGCAGAAACACTGCAGCCTGTGGGAGGGACTAACGGTGAAAGTTTGTGGAGGACTGTCTCCTGTGAGAGGCGACCATACTGGAGCAGGGAGAAGAATTTCCAGAAGCTCCCCCCACCAAAGATGGAAGAGGCAACAGGCTTTTACTGTACCCCCATTCCCTGTCCCCTGTGCCACTGGGGGGAGGAGGTAGAGATATCGGGAGCAGAGCTGAGCCCAGGAAGAAGGGACGGGTGGGGGGAAGGTGTTCTCAAGATGTGGCAATGCTTCTCACTGTCCTACTCTGTTAAGTGTTGTTGTTAATGTCTGTAATAAATCTATGTTCTTTTATTTTTCTTCCCCTAACAAGTCTGCCTTTTGCCTGTGACCATAATGGGTGATTTGCCCCTCCCAGTCCTATCTTGAATCCCAAGCCTGGCTTATTTTCCCCTTCCCATTGCTGGGACGGAAGGAAGAAGTGAGTGGCTGTGTGGTGCTCAGTTGCCCTATGAGCTCACACCATGACAATATGTAAGTAAAAATAAGCTTTAATTAAGCAATGCTGACAATAATAAGTCTGATCATATTGCCAATTTTCTGCAACCTTATGATGCAGTATGCTTCTAAAACATCTAACTTGGATTTAGCAGTTTTCACTTCAGCTTCTGCAAGCTGACTGATTGTTATAATTCTAAAATACTGTAGTATAAACAGGTCTACTTTTCAGATTTTCTGCCATGAATTTGCTGCTTATATGTGGGAAGGCAATGTCATAAGGCACATTTCAAAATATTTCCAATCAACCTTCTTGTATTCTAGTGAGGTCATTTAACTGTAGACAGTTTAGGGTGAACTGAAATCAATAGCAAGATTTCTTCCAATTGTTGTAGGAGCAAAATTACACAATTTAAACTCAAAACTTTTGAAGATCACGAAATGTGCTTCAAAATGTCATTAAGTTAACTTTGAAAAATACAAGACTTTTTGAAATTTATCATCTTAGTTTCTTTTACCTTGCCTTCTGATGCTGGCACATGTATGTATTCCACTATTACTACTTTTAGTATATTCCATATTTAAGTAAATGCCATCATCACTTTTTTTGTTGTTGTTGCTTTTTAAAACCCATGAAGGTTAGACATATACTGTAGGGAAAAAAAAAATGTATCCAAAAATGCCCTGATTCCCACATAACTCTACGATTCTCGTATCTGAGGCTTCCAGAATAAGAAGAAATTTCTGAAGAGCTTATAATATAAACTCTCTAGTTTTACTAGGTCTAGTTAGGACAGAGTTCATTTTCTTCAAAGCAGGTCATATGTGTTAGAATTTTTAACTTAACACTGTTAATGCACTAATGTTCTAGCTTTGCTGAATAGTATTTGCACAGCATCAAGGACATCTCTGTTTCTCACTCTGTCCCCACAGTGAATAGACTGTGGGTGCATAATAGTTTGGGAAGGGACACAACGGAGATGACCCAAACTAACCAGAGATTTTGCAAACTGTATATTGTCATGGTCGACAATAAAAAGGAAAAGAGGTTTAGAAGAGTTAGCCATCTTTTGCTCAGGATCTGGTGGGGCATCAGTCTACTCATGGGAGATGGTGAATGATTGCCTCTGCATCACTTGTCTTGTTCTGTTTTGTTCTCTCTTCTTCCACTTATCCTTCATTATGAAAGAATTTATCATTCTTATAATCACTATTTTTATTATTATTCCTATTATTTTGACTATTATTGTTGTTGTTTTTATTATTATTTATCTTGATTCTCAAGTTTTCTTGCTTTTATTCTTCCTTTCCTCTGCCCCTGTGGATACGTGGGTGTAGAGAGTGAGTGAGTGGCTATGTGGTGCTCAGCTGCCTGCTGGAATTGACAGACAACTCCAGCTCATCCACACGGGTGCCTCCTTCCTCCCCCTTCTCAGTACACTGATTCTGCCATTCCTCCCAGACAATTTTATGTTCCACCACAAATATTATTCTAGTGAAAGAGAGAATTGTGGCCAATAAAGGTATTCATTAATGTGTACAGAAGATCTTAAATACCCAGTATGTGCCATAAAATAGATCCACATAAATATAAGCACAGAGGCATTCATTTAATTGTATAATAAAATGCTCAAAGCCAAAAAAAAAAAAAAAAAAAAAAAAAAAAAAAGACTTATTGTTAGTCATTCTCATAAAAATAAAATGTATCAGAACACCATTTGCTGCCTTTGTTTTTTGACTGTCTGGAAAAGGAGAAGGCAAAACTTTCCAAGTTCTGATTAATGATTTCATACAGACCTCAGTGTGGTCACCTAATTCCTACTTAATGGAAAAAACAAGTGCAAAGAAGGATGGAAGGATCTTTGTTGCTTAAAGACTGCTTAATATAACCAAAATGTAAACAATTTTTGTCTGTTAGAAATAAAGTACAGAATATTAGAGCTGTTACTGTTATTCTGCTAAAATACATACATGCATTTAATTCATATACATGTTAGAGCATTCTGTATCTGAGACATATGCTAAGAATTACCCTTTTTCAGTTCTCATGTAACTGCTTCTCACAGAAGTTAAAGAAGGAAGATGAAAAAGCACACAATTTCGCACTTAATGAACACTGAAATTGTCTTCTGCTACCTTTCATTTTCTTCTTAGCCAGGTATTTACATTCTAGGGAGTCTTTTAATAGCATCTGTACACAAGGAATTTAAGCAGATATTTCCCTATTATAATTAATCAGAATTAACCCTGTAAATAACCAGCATTTTTGATAAGATGCTCACAAGTTTTTGCTAACCCCCATCCCATTTTTATAGACAAGACTCAATACCTGCACTGTTAACGTAAAGATTCCCTGCTGACCAAAGAGCTGCAGAGGAGTATTAACAACTGTTTCTTAGACAGACAAAGACACAAAACTGATGAAATCCTTTACAAATCTGACACAATATTTTTAGTATTTCAGGTATTTTAAGTGGTACTTTAGTTTAAGGAGATTTACCATTCTGGCTGCAGCTAGCTCTTAATTAGCAAGTCTAGCGGGTCTAGTTTTTTAATGTGGATAGCTCTCCTGTAAATGGGAAAGATGTGAAGAATAAAACTATATCATGTCTGTGGTGGACAGCTTTGCTTGTGAATTTCTTGTGCATCTTAGCTTAAGAGTTAGAGAGACAGGCGTACAAACCTTAGTTTGGAAATGCAAATCAAATAAAAATGTGGGGTGTTTTTTTTGTTGTTCTTCAAGTGCTATATAAACACACATGCATGTGTGTATGTTTTAATAAATGCAAGTGGTATTCTTCAGATTTAATACATAAGTGTTAAATTAGTATTAGTGTTTTACACAGTGTTAGACTAAGGATTCCTTGAAGACCTGCCGTTAGAAGTCTGGAGGATGTATTACTAAATGCGTCCTTCTTTGTATGTAATAGTTTATCATGGTTCATCTATTTTATTCCATGGAGGAAATATCCATGTTCAAACACCCCAATTTATCACAGAATCCCTAGAGCACCTAAAAAACATTGAAATCTGTGTCTAAGCATTAACCATATAAACATACAAGAATTTTCTCACAAACCCCAGCTTCATCTAGAATTTTATTTACTCATTTTTAATATTGATTTTTAAAAATATTTTTATGATAATGTAAATGAAAAATAGTCAGTGTTTCTGATTCTCTCCTAGCATTCCCAGTAATTCATATGGCTTGTAGCTCACATATGCCTGAGCATTATGTTTGTCATAAATATATTTTAATTTTTAATTTTAATTTTCTTAGAGATTTTTTTTGCTCCTATAGTATCATTCTGTCTGGGTCCTGTAATTTCAGAACAGTAAATGTAAAACTAAAATTACACAAAGTAGATGAAACTGCCCCAAATTTAAACAAGGATACTTATTCTGCCATTAATTGAGCAATAAAGTGAAGATTCTTAACATGTGTTAATGGTCATTCTGAATGGTATTTCCCAGTTTGCTTATATTTGTTGATTTGTTGATTTTTCAGCTAAATGGGCAACATGACTATAAGATGCTCTTGAGTTAACACAGTGCTTTTTTTTTTTCCTTCCAATATTCATTGTAGTACAAACAGACTGATAAAATAGGTAGGTTTCATAGGTGTGTAAGAAGTGAGATGAGAAAATCAGAAATAAAATTATTTTTATTAAATAAAAAAGGAAAAAATGTAGATTCGCATTTCAAAATTTTAGTGTAAACAACACTAATCTGTTTGCTTACAATAGGGCTTGTAAGAGTGTACAGCCTAGATAAAAAACAGTAATAAAACATTTCTATATTAATTCTTTTCCTACTTTTGAACTGTGCTATTTATTAATAGATTTAGCTGTACTTAAGCCTTATTTAAAGAGCAGAACAAGATGGACATTTTACTTGCATAGCATATCTGTGCTGCACTGCAAGTATCAGTCTAGAGTGGTTGGATAATGTTGCTTATAATTTGTCTTTTTTTCACCATGGTGAGGAAACTGCAGTAGAATTTCAACTGTCAGAACTAAGGAACATGATGAGACATGGTGTCCGTTATTGTGTGTATCCAGAAAGAAGACAAGTAAAAAGAAAAAAAAAAAAAAAGAAGAAAAAAGACAGAAGCTTTCTTTTTTTACTAATTTTCATAGTTGCTATTCCTTACCTTGGACATAAGAAAGCTTGATCGTACATGAAGAATAATTTCCATATAAGTAAAAATATTTGTTATTTGCCTCTATAAATTAAATACGGGTTTCTTTCCTAAAAATGCTTAAAGTAATACATTTGTTTTCACTGATAATGCAATCACATATTTTCAGCTCAGCTTAGCCTTTGTCAGAAGACTAATATTGTTCTCACTTTCTCATGTTTTTTAATTCTGTATGTGGTATTTATGTTACTGAGCCTGATCTTTCATGCAATTAATTCAACAACAGAAACTTGAATGCTGATATGCAGAGACTCAATGAGATTCTAGTTTGAGGGAAATTATATTTGAAAACATTAATTTCTAAATTTAAGAAAAATTGTAGAAGTGATAATCCTGGAAGTGCTTTTAATTGATGCTTTGAATCTGTCTGGATTCATGTTTCCAGGATGTCGATTAGGAACACATAATTTGATGCTATGTTTATTCATGAGTTTGCACACTTGAAGGCACAGTCAACTACATCCAACAGAGATCATTATCTGGAACATTATGTTAGTTGTTACTTAAGAATATTCAGGTATCAAATACATGAGTTTCTATGAACTGTCATGCACTGCTTTTTAGGCCACTACTGTGCAAGATGGTACATCTTCTTTTTTATATGAAAACCAGTTTACAGTAATTATTAGGATTTCTCTTCCAGCTCTGAAAATTTCAGGTGTCATAGTTTGATACAGAGAACAGGAAAATGTATAGACATGGGAAATGGGGAAGATTACTTTGATCTACAAATACACCATTCCAAATTGTGAAAATACTAGATACAAAAATCTAACATGGCATATGTTAGATTAAAGTTTTAAATTCTTCCTGACTTCTTAAAAAGTTTGCAATAATCTCTCCAAACTGATGCTGCAGTATATTGCCATAGTTATTATTTAAAAAAATAAAATCTAGCAAAAAACATTGGTGATCATGGTCATTACAATTTCTGTGCTAAAGCAGATTATTCTTCCTGGTATCTCTCCATTAACTGTAACTATTATGAAGCACTGATTTACACATTTTATACTTTTGTAGTTCTTTTTTTTCTCCAGATGTTCAGGCTGAAGAAACGGCTGTCTTAAATTTCTGTGCTGAGGGATAAATATTAGAAAAAATTGGGGGATTTTTGTCTACAAAGGATTTTACAAATTCTGACTAAAGGAGCCTATTAAAGAAGCACTAGAGCATTTCCAAAGTTTCTTATATCCCGAGTTTCTTTCCTTTTGCCTGTGTGACTTACTGTAAATCCCACCTACAAAACCACTTCATAGTTACATTTCTTCTGTTGAGTCAATGGTGCAAGATATAGGCATTTCCATGTTACATCAGCACTGCTTGTGTAATTAATCCATTTGATTATAAAGGATCATTTAATGCATTGAGGCTCCTCTAGTAAAAGGTAGTGCAGTGCTCATGTTACTGCACATGCATAAGTAGCAGCTATGCAAAACAATATTAACATAGACAAAACTGACAGCTGCAAACAGAGGTAGTTGTTCAGTTAAGTAATACTGCATATGTCATTATACATTCATAATATTTACATATTCTTCATATGTTCACAGAATCAGCAACATTTTGGTGAGATCAAAGCTGATCCTAGTTATAACATCCTTCTCTGCAATAAATTTAATGTGAAATTTTGTACATCCAATTAAATTTTCTGTAAAAAAATGTATCCTGTCAATCATATTGTATTCAATGTATTAAGATACACTCAATTGTGACAATCAGGTGTAATTAGGCAAAAGTTAGCTTAGACTGAGTGATAAGTAGACTAAACTGACTAAGCAGAAGCCCTGTTTCTTTGTGTGCTGTTGGTTAATTTACGGAAGGAAAACTATTGAGACAGGTACTTCCAGCATACAATCAATATTTCATTTGGAGATGCTAAAAATTTCAAGTACATTTGATAGATTATAAATATTCTAAGAATTTCCTTGGTGAACAAATATTGCATTTTGCTAAATTCTATTTAATGTGTAAACATTTTGTGGAATGTAGAAACATTAATGTGTCAAAACCGTAAAATAAAGGTCTATGTGTACATTTACATGGCACCTTTATTAGAGGTTCAAAATGCCACAGTGCTGCAGCTGTGTTACAGTGTGAAAAGTACTATTTGAAGTTTTAATTAAACTAGGATGTTTTGCTGTTCATACCTTTGCTGATCATACCTTACACGACAGGTCCTTTCTACCTCTATTTGAATTTAAATATTGTACAAAAATGTTCTGAGGATGTTTTTGAATGGAACAAAGTACATGTAGTGTGAGACACTGACTGCACTTGAATCCAAGACTCCATTCACTAACTTTTTAATGTGGGCACTGCAAAAATCCAGGAGAACCATTCAAAACAGTTTAACAGATTTGCCATCAACTCATGCTACTCTGAAAAAAAAACCCCAGAGAACAATATAGATGTTTTTAATTTCTCCTTCTCTGTACAAAATATGGGCCTTTTACACCTTGCATATTTGCACCCATTTTAAACATTCTTTTCAGTTGTTCCATGTCTCCTGCAGAGGATGACAATTTCATTAATCACCACATGCTAATCACAGTTTTAGTATAAAATAACATATTACCTATTCCTGTGCTTGTGAGCTTGTTTTATTTTTGTCTTTTCCAGGGGAAGAAGAGACAATCAAGAATGTAGGTCTCTTGACCTTGTAGGGTGAGAATAGTTCATCATGAATTTTCCAGAACTAACTTCCTTTGGGGAAGGTTTAGGGTGGCAACAATATTACCATGTTGGACTTTTATCATGTGACATTAGAGTAGGGAAAGCTTTACTTGTGGCAGAAGACTAAATAAAGTAAAAATGCTTCAATTCCTCAATTCCTGCTAGCGATGAATGGAGATGGTGAGAATACAGTTCTCCTTCTATGTCTGATATAATCAGAGCAGCTGCTTTATTTCTTGTTATTAATTCATTCTCTATGTTTAAATGTGACCTTGAAATCATCCTTCTTAATTAGTCCTATTTTAACAAATGTGTTGTATTCTGTAGAAGTTGATGTCACTGACCTTGTCTTGTCAAAGAGGTTTCTGCATGGTCCATGACTTGACTGCCCTGTGACTTGGAACCTGCACTTAAATGGGGCCCCACTGGCTTAGCAGGGCAGAAAAGAGAAAGACAAAGAAGGCTGAGGAAAAAGAAAAAAAAAAAAGCTGTGCTTTGTAAAATCTTTCTGCTTCTTAGCATCTCCTCCTGCCATAATTTTTCATTAAGTAGCAAATGGATCCATCATGAACCTTATGAACTTCAGGAACAAATGGAAGTCCTTAGCACTGGCTTTCACTTACAGTCCTAAACTATTGTGTTCCTCCATTCTTCTAAATACTGAAGTGAAACATTTTCTTAATGTCATGAAAACAAATCCTGGCATTACATCTTTTGATAAGGAAATCAAAGATAGAAAAGAGACAGTTAATTTCAGAGGAGCTGTATCACTAGGAAAATACCTGTGTATGCATGTGAACACACATTCACAGAATGAAGACTACTGGCTATATTTTATGTGGGATGTGAAAACTACTACTAGTATTATTTGGCTTTCTGAGGATCCTATTGTAAAAGCTCAGTCTGATGATAAGTCAGATAGTTCAGGTAATGACCATCCAGGTGGGACAGACCTCGCACAAAAAAATTTTCCCTGGGCTGATGGGCAGAAAAGGAACTTCATGTAGCTGTCATATATCAATTATCATTAAGCTAGAGAAAGTGCAGAGTACCTCGACAGAACTCAATTTCTTCTTTTTTTTTTTAAACTTCCAGAATATTTTATTTAATTTCATAGCAGAAAGCAAATATTCAAAGATAAAATCAGGATTACCTTTCTTCACTCTGTTCACTTGTGAATTCTTTCCGTCATGAAGAAAATCTTGGGGTAGAACTTCTTTTTAAGAAGTCTTTCCCCTTTGACTTCACAGGATGATCTCTTATAAAATAATCAGTGACTGATGACAGTGAATAGATTCAGAGCAGTAGTCAGAGTACTAATAAATATTCTGATTATGTGTAACATAGGCTAAAGTGCTCTGCATCCTTGTCTTCCATTTATGAATCACATTGTTGACCAATTGACTTTTTTCCTGTTGACATGCTTAATAACTCTGAAAGAAGTGTCTACATTAGGTTTCTTCTACATGAGTGCTAAGCAAGTCATGTTACAGGATATTTCTCACTGATTTGTGCATCTGCTTTTGTACAGAAGTAAGAGAATTCCAAGCAATGCAAAATAATTTGCTTTGGGTAGATTGCTAAAATATTTGTCTGTCAAACAATGCAGCAGTAAGATGAAAAAAGACCTGAAACTCAGCAAAATACAATGACCTTTTAGAAAATTAATATATTTATTCTACAATGAATCTGGGGGGCTTCTAGAGTCTAGCATCTTTTACAAAATGCTCAGAATATTTAACAAAAAACTTCCCATTTGTATGACTGGAAATTGTGTGCATAAATCTTGGAAAATAAAGTGCTTAAGCTCTGAGGTATCATATATGTTTTCAGAACTTGTGGCAGGAATGAAGGATGACCTTTTTACTGAAAGTGTATGGTAAATGGCTGTGAAAATAGGAAAATAATTTTACAGGAAAAATTGGCCTTTTCAGACCTAACTGATTTAGATAATTTTGAAAATCCCAGCTTAGTTTAAGAATACAATTTTCTATTATGTACTGTTAAAAATCTGTTTGATGTTTTATTGCAAGATATTTTTAAACCTTAAAAAACCATTGATTTTTCATCAGTTTCTCATATAAAGTTAATCTTCACGATGTGTTAAATCCTCCCTGCATTAATAAAAAACAAACAATATCAGAAAGGAAACAGAGTCCTGATTCTCTAGTTTAATTACTGAAATGTTTGATTTTGAATGCCTCAGTGCTTTTTCTTTGTACTTAACCAAATGTAAGATTATTGCTTCATGTACTGCAGAATTTAAATTCTACTTTTTCTTTCCCCCCAAAGGAGAAAGATGATACTTTAAAATCAGGACTGCTGCTAACATCCCTAGATATTTATTTTCACCTTAGCATATCATTAGAAAAAAAAATCAAGTAGCAAACTATCTGTTAGTTTTCTGAATGAAAGATCAATTTTACAGATGCCTAGTAAATATTTTGTCCTTATGTGTCTGTAAGCTACAATAATAAACCTGTTCACTTAAATGTCTGCAAATATTTGTGGTTATTTTCAGAATTAAAGTCAGAGCTGTAGCAAACTAATTGCATTTAGCACAGGAAGCTATTTCTCTCAACTACTTTTCTACCTATAGTATTTTAAAAATAAATCAAGTTTAAAACATTTGGAGAAGTTATTAGGTTTTTATGGGATCACAAAAACAATGTGGTGTGCTCCCTTTTTTGTCTTTTCTGAGCTCTAGTTAACAAATAAACAAAAGACATATTTTGGTTCATGTAGCTCATTCTGTAACTATCTGTGAAGCTGTTGATCAGAGATGTTTTCATATAAAAAGGCTTTCTGTGCACCAAGAAATAAAAATGTGCATTGCTGTAAAAAAAAAAAAAAATAGCAGTGCCAATCTTAGGACTTTTTAAAAACACAAAGAAAGATCAATGCTTGCCAAATAGAAAAGTGTAAAACTGGCAGGCTTGGATGAGGTGGGTGATACATTTATTCAAGCTTTTGAGAGGGTAACATAAGCAACAGTGAATAAACAAGATTTAAAAACTTCAGAAAGTGTTTAACAGCATCCTTTTGAGGCAAGAGGCCTTTAAAAGCCTCATAATATAGAACTAGATCTGTCTGATAACTGAGATTTCAGTAATCATGTTTATTCTTTGTGAGTAATTTGCATTATTCTGGGCTAACTGTAACACACACACACACACACACACACACACACACAAAATCAGATATTAAGATGGATATGCTGTGTTTAATTTCTTACTATTTTCCAAAGAAAGAGAACATTACAGCCTCATTGTCTGTTAATGGTCTTTGACCAGAATAAACCCACAAACCCAGATCTTACTAAATGCAGAAAGGTATGATTAGCTACGCAATTTCTGGATCTAGGGGCTAAAATAAGAACTCAGAATTATTGTAATGTTATATTAGAGACCATAAACTGACTGTTATATCAGAAAAAGCCATTTCTAATGTAAAGAGCATTAGTTTTAAAAAAGCCATACGGTCTGCTTTCCAGTCTCTTCAAGAATAAGCTAGTGAAGAATTTTTATAGGCATGGGACAAAAAAGCTTTTCTGTGTTTTAACCTATTTAAAACTCTGTAAAACAAAGCATTCATCCTATCTTGCTCACGTTTCTTCTATTACATGAGGGATTAAAAAGAATATGTTGTGACTGATGACATTACAGTGTGTTTTACAAAGCCTGGGAAGGGAGACAAAGGATACAGTACTACTCAAACAGAAAGAATACAGTAGTGGTGGTAGTGGGGTTTCCCACAATAAAAATACATGATAAGGCCCCTAGTGTTTAACCTGAGACCTGAGTTTGATGTGGGAGTATTGTTTGGCATGAATGCTAATTGCTGTGGGTAATACTTTCAGGTCTGAAAAATTATTTTCTTTCTTTTTCTTAATGTATGCTTGGAAAATAGATTTCTTTCCCCCTCCTTCCCCACTCCTCTGTGAAGTTGAGCAACATAACATTTCCTTTCTTGCATGTAAATGAAACATTAGTATTAATCCCCTGGTGTTTTGATGCCTGGAGGCATATTTTCAGTTTTCACTACTTCATCTAGTGTTGTATTGTAAGTAATTGACTGTGGCAAGAAGTCAATGTTCATGTTGCAGAAAGAGACAATGGCACCACTGTTGCAAGTGCTTTGCCTTTCAGATTAATTTTTAATATTTGATTAAAATAACACAGTAATGAGAAAAAAAAAATATGGAAAAGTAGCTTTTTTTATTGTAATAGCTACAGTCAGAAAATTACATAAAAGATGCCAAAATATTTTCCATCCATTTATTACGTGAGCAAGAGATCAATACACAGTATTGCACACTGTCCCAGACTGAACAACAGACCTGCCTTAAATATGTATAAGGGTAGTTTAAGCCTGAATTCAACCTCAAGCTGACTGATTCAAGTAATCCACAAAATGAAGGAGACTGGACCTTTGTCTCTGCTTGGGGCAGAAGGATGAACCTTCCCTCTTCCCCTAAAGTGCCCCTCCATAAGATACAACACTGGACTTGGAGAACGAAGAGCACATGAATACCAAACAAGATCCAGAAAAAGTGGACAATGAAAAGTTAACACAACCACCCACCTGCTTTAAAACCAGCGCCACCAGAAAAGCACCTAAAATATTAGTAATTGGAGATTCCTTACTGAGAGGCTCTGAAACACCCATTTGCTATCTATTTTCTCATAAAATTCTCTCTAGAGAGTTTTGCTGCCTACCAGGAGCTTGCATTCGTGATGTCACTGACAGACTGTCAAGCTTGGTGAACCTTACAGATTATCATCTGCTCCTACTATTTCATTTAGCATATAATGATGCTGTGATGAGACCATTCAGAACTATCAAATATTCTATATGTCCCTTGAAGCAATGTTAAAAGTATCAGGAACACAGATGGTGTTCTCCTCTATCCCCTCAAATCAGAGGAAAGGGTTCAAGAAAGAGACAAATTAAACACATGGAAACTTGGCTGGATGGCTGGTGCCATTCTTAAGGTTTTGTCTTCTGTGACTATGGATTTACCTTTGAGAAGCTAGGTCTGTTGGGAACTGATGGGAAGTTGATTCACTTGACCAAGTGGAATTAAAAGGTCTTCACCATCAAGCTTTCTAGACTTATAAGGAGAGCTTTAAACTAGACTTAGTGAGGGAATGGGATGAAATTTTCAGCAACAGAGTCAGAGGTTGCTGATACTGGAACCAACAGGAAAACACCTGTGAAATGCCTCAAAGGAATTAGGGTGTGTTGCTATAAAAAGGTGACATGTTTGGTAAGCCAACTGAAGTGCCTCTGCACCAATGCATGATGGTTAACAAGCAGGAGGAGTTGGAAACCAGTGTGAAGCTAGAGAGCTATGATCAAAATGCTATCACAGAAACCTGGTGGGAAGAATCACATGACTGGAGCACTGAAATTGATGTCTATAAACTTTTCAGAAGGGACAGGCAAAGAAGGAAAGTTGATGGGGGATTACCCTCTATGTAAAAGAATAGATTGACTGAGCAGAGCTGTCTTTGAAAAACAGATAAATGGGTTGAGAATTTAGGACTAAAAATTAGAGGCCAAGACAACAAAGGAAAGTTCATGGTTGGTGTTTACTAGAGGATACTTGATCAAGAGGGGCCTCTTGATGAATTCAACTACAGCAAGCATCATGCTCACAGGCTCCTATCCTGCTGGGGACTTCAATTATCCTAACATCTCCTCAAAAAGTGACACAGAGAGCTAGAAGTAGTCCTGAGGATTCTTGGAGTGTATTGATGATAATTTCTTAATCTAAGTGTTAGACAGCCCAACCAGAGGATAATCTTACAAACATGGATGGAATGTTTAGAAGTGTGAAGATTGCAGGCAGCCTAGCCTGCAGTGATCATGACCTGGTGGAATTCACAATCTTGAGCAATATGGGCTGTGTGAAGCCTAAAGTCAAGACCTTGAATTTTAGGAGAGTGAAATTTCAGTTGTTTAGGGACTTAGAGGATGGGATCCCCTGGGAAACTGCCCTCAGGGTTAAAAGAGCAGAACAGAGCTGGAAGCTCTTTAAGGACATATTTCTTAGAGCACAAGAGGTCTCAATTCCTATATGTAAGAAATCAGACAATGAAAACAATAAACCACTATGGCAGAGTAAAGTCATTCTGGTCAAACTGAAAATTAAGAAGGAAATGCACAAGCAGTGGAATCAGGGATATGTATCCTGGGAAGAATATAGTGACACAGTTGTCATGATTTGAACCTGGTCAGCAGCCAAAGCCATGCAGCCACTCTCCCACCCTCCCCCACCTGGGAATGGGGGAGGGAATTGAAGGAACAAAGGGAGACTCACAGGTTGAGATAAAAACAGTTTAGTAATGGTCATAAAATAAAACAGTGGCAATAATAGAAAGTATAAATGGGCAATGCAAAATGCAATTGCTCACCACCCACTGACCAACACCCAGCCTGTTCCTGACTAGCGATCCCGAAATACCAAGACCACACAATCACAATCCAGGAAGTGAGAGAGAACCCCTTCCTGGCTGCCCCTCCTCTATATAGTGAGCAAGACGTTACATGATACGGAACATTTCATTGGCCAATTTGGGTCTGGTGTACTGTTTGTTCTCCCTTCCTGCTTCTTGTGCACCTCCACAGAGGCAGGGCATGGGGAGTTGGAAAGACCTTGAAATCTCAGCAAAAATAGAAAACATCAGTGTGCTATCAGCATTCTTCTCATACCAAACCCCATACTGAATCTAAAACACAGCGCTATTCTAGTTACCAAAAAGAAACATTAACTCTATTCCGGCCCAAACCAGGACAACTACCTAGATGTGTAGGGATGAGATCAGTTGGAGCTGGAATTGTCAAGGGATGTGAAGAATAATAAGGATTTCAAGAGGTTTGTTGAAAAGAAAATGAAGACTAAAGAAAATGTTCTCTCCTGATAAATAAGACAGAACTAGTGAGAACCAATGTGTTATAGGCTGAGGTACTCATTGGGGTTTTTTGCCTCAGTTTTCACTGGTAATCACTTTTCCCATATTTCTCAAGCTCCTGAACCTCAAGTCAAGGACTGGGGAAATGAAATTTTGCATTGTAAGAGAAGATCAGTTTTAAGACCACCTGAGGAACCTGAACATACACAAGTCGTGGGACCCAACAATATGCAACCAGGGTTGTGAAGAAACTAGCAGATGTAATTTCTAAGTCACTGTCCGTCATATTTCAAAAGTCAAGGCAGTTGGATGACTTGCCCAGTGACCGGAGAAAAGGGAATATTGCATCCGTTTTTAAAAAGAGTAAAAAAGAAAACTGGAAGTTGATTAGAGACAGCCAACACAGCTTAAACAAGGCCAAATCATTCCTGACTAACCTAGTGGTCTTTATGATGAGTGACTGCATCAGTGAACAAGGGAAGAACAACTGATATCACCTTCTGAACTTCTGTAAGGGCTTTGATTTGGTCCTACACAACATTCTTGCTGTTAATTTGGAGAGGTATGAGTTAATTAGATGGACTGTTAGATGGATAAAGAAGAGGTTGGAAAGCTGCATCTAAAGAGTTGCAGTAAACTCTTGCTGCTAAATTGCAGTTAAGGATTATGAGGAAACATTGTAGAATCAGGGATGAAGAGTGGACATTAAGTCCTGGTGAGGCTGTGTTCAGACTCCCAGACCAACACAGATTCTTCTGGATCTGCCAATGCTGAGGGTTGAGCAGAAAAACAAAACATACTGTTAATTCTCTGAGACTGAACCAAGCCCAGCAGCATGTGTGCGTTCTGGATATTGGAGTTGTGTCAACATCCTAAAGCATACTCAATTCAGATAAGGCACACAGAAATTAATTTTATGATTTAATGATTTTATGATTGTTATGATTTAATAATTGTATTATCAAATATCTTTGATTCTACAAAACAAGTGGAAAATTAAGATTTTCAGAACCTGGAGGAGATCAGTAAAATAGAAGAAGCAGAAAAATCAGTTATGATTCCTTCATATGCTACTGCCACAATCTATTTCTATTTCTATTTCTATTTCTATTTCTATTTCTATTTCTATTTCTATTTCTATTTCTATTTCTATTTCTATTTCTATTTCTATTTCTATTTCTATTTCTATTTCTATTTCTATTTCTATTTCTATTTCTATTTCTATTTCTATTTCTATTTCTATTTCTATTTCTATTTCTATTTCTATTTCTATTTCTATTTCTATTTCATTTCTATTTCTATTTCTATTTCTATTTCTATTTCTATTTCTATTTCTATTTCTATTTCTATTTCTATTTCTATTTCTATTTCTATTTCTATTTCTATTTCTAATTTATATTTATATTTCTTTCTATTTCATTTCTATTTCTAACCTCAGAGGTGACAAAAATTCTCAAAGAAATTTTTGCATTTTTAAAACATTTTAAACACATTGAGAAATTCAACTTTTCCTCTTAAGACTTGCTTTAAGGAGAAGTATAGTCCTTTTTGTTTGTTTATTTAAATGTAGTTTCTTTTAATCTGACATGAGTCAGAAGATCATAGTGAAATATTCAGGACAATTAATATGTTAGAATTAACAGACCAATAATAGCTAAGATCTTAAAATAGGAGGTATTGATAGTTATGCCTAACTAATTCAACTTTGTTTAATCTATCATGTTCTTTTCAAATTAAAATGGCATATGTAATAGTCTCAAGCCGTAAGTCTTGACACTTTTTGGAATTGCCCATGAGCTTTATGGACCTTAAAGAAAAAGCAGTCTATTAAAAGAAAACCACAGAGAATTAGCTTCTCACACAGTAATGTTCTGCAGGTTGTGCAAACTTTTCTGAACTAAGCAAATGTAACAGTGGGCAAAGACTACATTTCTTTTGAAGTTTATGAATGAACGGCATGTGCTTAGCAAAAATCCACAAAAACAGCAGACCATATTCATGGCACTTTCACCTTTGTAAATCTACATGAAGAGCAAAAACTAGGCAAAACCTTGATACTTCATGTCACACAATCATCCTCCTCCTTAGATATAAAACTTAGGAAAGGTATTTCTGATAATTAGACCTACCATTCTTTCCTACAATATTTTTTCACTATATGCTCTGGGTTTTCTCTCACCATTCATGATTTCCCAATATTTTCTACACAGAATGGGAATGTCTTTAGATAATTCATTTTCTCAGGACACAATTTCATTTTGTTGCATTTTTGTCCACTTTTCTAATCTGTCACTTCTATTTGTTTTCTGTCCTGATGCGCGTTCACAACTTATTCCAAACCTATCTGTGAATTCTAAGAGTGTCTACTTATACACAAAAATAATTTAAGATTTCAAGCAGAGATAATCTTGAAACCAAATCTTCCCTTTCTGTTTCATCCAATAATTGACAAATTATACCATTTCAATTTATGTCACCATAATATTATAATCTTTGATCTTTGATTGGCCTGTGTGAAAGAATGGAATATTTTGGGAATTCAGTTAAGCTTAAATAGGAAATCCTGGCAAAAAGCCCCATTTCCCATTTTTACAGAACAACTACCTAAAAAGTATATCTCCAACACAGGAGAAAAAAGCTGACAAACTGGGACTCCTTTGAAAAAATCAGCTTGTTTTGGCTTTATGAAAGAGAGATGAAATTTTTTTTTTTTTAATCAGATGGCTAGTACCTGAGGGTAACTAACTAACTCCAGAAACCCAAAAGGAAACCATAGAAGAAATTACTGCAAAGATAGCATGGATAAAATGACTGGGAAGAGATTTCCAGAGACAAGTGTTACACTA
The DNA here is from genome assembly GCF_018691265.1 of Tyto alba. NCBI lineage: Eukaryota > Metazoa > Chordata > Aves > Strigiformes > Tytonidae > Tyto > Tyto alba. Next base: position 35,995,775 of record NW_024881318.1, read on the forward strand.
ACCATTATAACTAAAAACCAGACACCGTGTATGTTTAATGGATTAAAGTAAACTGTATGTACATAGTCTATGCTGAAACCAATGTTTATTGAAATGAACCTGATATCACAGGTTTTTCACTATTAAACAACTTATTGGAACAATAAAAATCCTTTCCTTACTGCATTTCCACCTTTTTATTTTTTCACCCTATTTTGATGGATCTTTTAATGAAAGATCACTTGCTTCTGCCTTCCATGCTCTCTCCCAGTTATGCTACCAGAAGTTACTTAAAAGCAGCTGTTGTTTTGATGGATACCCTTCTCTTGTAGTAGTTTTTTACAGTACAAATTATTTCTGTAGGAAAGAACATGACGTACCATGTAGGAAGCAAATACTACTCTTCCCCTAGCCTAATGAAACACTTTTGAAGGAAGTTGAATTTAATACATATTACTCTTTTCCTAAGTCACAAATTTCAGAAAATGTTCCATTCATACAGGCTAGCAAGGTGTCTATGATGACAAAGTAACCTGGAAAGCGTCTTTTCTCTATAAGAGGCAAGAGTGGCTCTCCTAGGGATAAAACAAAAATTGTGAGCCTCTTTCCTTTTTTGTTCTCATTCTTACCTCTGATATGTCCTATCAAAAACACTGGCAGACATGACTTCCCTGCTTTTTCTAACAGAGTAGCAGAAGAGAAAATGCAGTTAAAAACAAAACCCCAGACATTAAATTTAAGATACTAGATGTCATGGAGGTTCAGGGCTCCAGGCTTTCTCCACTAGCAATTTGTGTTGATATTTGAACTAGGTCACACATGCAGTAAGTTTGGTTCTTGATTTAATCTTCAGTGAACATTTGTTTATATCACAAAATCAAAATATATTTCTGCATGACTGATAATCTGTGCTCATGAGAGTCTTAGAACTAGAAAAGCAAGAGTTCACAGGTCAGAAATGAAATACGTGGTTAGAGTTGTGCAAGAAAACTTGTCTAGTACACATGATATTGTACCTGCCATCGCAATTCTCTGATTACTTTAGTGTTGAATGTAGTTTGTAATATTGCTATCCCCTCAGGCTTCTCTGTCCAGGAACTGGTTGTATGTGTATGTGCATTTATTTCTATTGTTTATGTTCCAATATTACGCCTCTGCCAATGGCTTTCAATGTGAGTATTTCTCTATCTGAAGAGATTCTATGGAATCTGGAAGAAGCAACACTTGCTTCCTGATATAGCTGTAAACTTTTCAGAAGGAAATTTTCACAATCATTTCTTTAGTAATGCTGTCATCAGTGAAATTACATGCATAAGATTCAGTTGGTTTTGACCTTTGGATCAGACTTGTAGTTCAAGAAAAGACAAATAAGGATATTAAATTATGGGCAGATGACGAAATAAAAATAGACTCAGTAAACTATTTTTTTTTAAAGTGGGTATTATTTTTGAATGTCATGTTACATAATTTAAGTGGTAATTCTAGGATTGCTATTTATTATATTTTACTGTAGTTTTATTTTTCAGACATACTACAAATAAGAAGATGGCACTTCATTATATTTTTAGTTCATTTTTGCACTTAATCTCTGTATTTTTTTGTGCTGAATAGTGGCAAGTCATATTCAGAAGCCAGTGGAAAGCTGTTACATGATATTATCCAGTTCAGAAATTTTTCAACGCGATAAAAATATTTCTCAGTCTGTACTGCATATGTTATCCAGATGGAAAATATAAATTGCAGCAGTATTTATATTGCAGTTAATAATTATAAATGTTTTTTAACAGTCTTTCACTATCTACATAACTTAGAAAAGTATTTTCCGCTTCTTGGCCATAGCTCTTCTATGTCTGAAGATTGCTAACACTGTTCCGTAGGCAACAGTAATGTGGACAGTTCTTCCATTAGGACTCTGGTATCACATCATTCAATATGGATTTCTGACAAATTAATTTAGAAACTAATTCTTCTTGTCATTACAGACTCATAATGTGTCAGCATGAGAAACTGTTGAACAAAATGATATGATGGAAGAGGGAATGTTTCACTAAGACATTTTTATTTCTGTTGCTTCTGTTATGTGACAAAAACACAAGTTGATATGCAATCTACCGTGATTTACAAAGAATCTCATAATACTTTATAATTGTAGAAAAGGTGCTGGTGTGTCTCAGAATGATTTACTGCAACTTGTTACATTTTGAAAGTATTCCAAAATGAGCTAGTGACATATACTAAAGAGTTTTCAATGAAAACTGAAATATTTCATTTATTATGTCAACTGGAAGGCATTAAGTGATATCTGAAAATTATTTTAAGATTTACTGAAGTGTTTTAAAATATCCCTTAATGGTAATTTTGTACACTGTATAGGCAGCATTGTCATTAAAGAGGATAAGAAAATAATTTCATCACACCTTAAAATTTTTCATATAATTCTGTTGTAATAGAATTTGTAGTGAAATCTATCACTTTAAAAATACAATTGCAATAGAGCAAAGGACTTCTGTCAACATAAAAATTCATGAGCAATAAACTGAAAGGGACTGATACAGTATATATATATACATTAATAATGCCGAAAATGTAGAGCTCAAACGAATTATACTTCAGAAATTACAGCTAAAGATCACTTTCTAAAAGCACTTGTAAAAAAATAGCGCAGCTACTTCTAAAGCCAAATATCTTGCCTTTAAACAGTGATGATGTTACTGGTCCAGGCATTATTTACATAAAAATTTCTTGGTGCACCAAAAAATTGGTAGCTCTTATCAACATATTATCTTAAGGTTAAAACAATATACTCAATACAAAAAGTTGTGCTTCTTCTATTTTTCATGGGATATACAGTCTGTAGGCAATTCACAGACATGTTTCCATCTAATGAGGATATTTTCCATTCTCTAACCATTTTTATGATCACATTCAGGTCATAGGTTGTCTTATATCATAAGTACAGGAAGAACTTATGTGTAAGTGCACATGCTCACACATAGTTGTATTCATCATAGTATTTATACTGCACATCCATCAGTATGAGAAAGTCCTGTGGATCTGGGCTGTTTACAAATGTAGTGTTAGCTAGTGGAATAGACTACATTGACCAACATGTTTCTAAAAGCATAACAAAAAATGCTTTCAGGAATTAGCTCTTGAAGTCAGTGTTAGATCTGATGAACTATTATATATAATTTTATTATAAAATTAATCAATATATTTTTGAAAATCTATTTATGTTATTGAACATTTGGATAAAATATTTTCCTGATTTAAAAATATGTATTTTTTCCCTCTACAGAAAATGCTGCAAATAACAGTAGGCACAGATTATTTTTTGACCATTTTCAGTTAGTAAAAATTCACCATTTTGATAGCTACAGTATATTTGCAAGCAGAAAGAAGTACTGAGCTGTCTTTTCAGTAGTGAGAAGAAAAGACAATCAGGTAGTTTCCATGGGAGGGAAATGTTATGTAAGCACACACATAATATTTTCATATATTTTCAAGTAGTAGCATCCTGCAGAGCAGGTTTGAGGGTTCCTTAGTGGAAGGTTCTCTCATTTGTTAATTTCTGTATTGCCTGGAAACTGGTGACTGATGCACATAAATACCATGTTATATTTCATTATTTTCACTAAAAAATTATGCTAGAAACCATTTTTCAATGAAAGAGCATGCTTTAGAAGCAACAGGATATTATAAATAAAATGGGATTCTTATTAGAACAAAGTTACTTTTTTAAAGGTATGAAATAAAGTGAGAGCTATTCAGTTTTCAGTATTGTATCTCTGAGAATGATTTGGAGTTATGCACAATTTTGTCTTTATAGGAATAAATGCCCTGCAGCGGATTTGAGCAAAGGTTGTTGTTGTCATGCTTTGCACTTTTGTCAAGCCTTATGTGAATCAAAAAGTATCTGATTTCATCTAATCAGAACCAGTTTAATTGACTAATTTTTGATGACAATAGCAACCTGGTTTTTTATCATAAAATTTCTCCTTTCTGTATTAAAGACGGAACATTTAAAAAAAAAAAAAAAAAATCATCCCTTTTCCTTTAATGCCAAAGATTCCATTTATAACCTTTGTCCTCTGAACTTTCCATAGAAAATTGAGAATTCTTTTCCTGCTGTATATTATTTAACTTATTTTAATATTCTCTCAGTACAATAGGTCATAATTTTGATTTCTTCACAGTACAGAATCCATATTGTAAATATCTAAACAATAATGTAAAAATAAACTAAATTTCTAGGGCACCTTTTTGAGCATGCAGTGTCGAGGTGCCTCTCTTACCACTCCCCTGCAAAACTTGCTTCCTTTTCTTTTTTTCTTTTCACTCTTTACCCCCCCAGGAATGTGACAGAATATTGAAGCAAAAGGTACTACAGTTCTTACACGATCAGAGTCCAACAAGCACATTTAAGGGCTATATGGGACTTCTGGTCTGTGCAATGACAAACTCCCATTTAGAAGAAAGAACTTCCCCATGTCATTTTAAGTCCCATTCTACTCAGCTTTTGGCAGCCCAAGTTTAGCCAAAAATATGGAACTTTCCATGCTGCAAACAGTGCCCTCATGCATTTGTTCAAATTTGACCATGTGTTCATATGAGCATCATGGTATTGAGTACTTCTATTGTTAAAATATATTGCTGTGATCCATGATGTGTGAAAAATTAATTTAAACTTTATGTTTCAACAACATTTGGTTTTAGATTTTGAGACTTAAAAGCAGTATTTCCTTGGCTGCTGTTTAGATGAAATTGGAGATATAAAACAGATTGTATAAAACAGAAATCTTGAACCATGAATGAATAATACGATATACAAAAGATTTAGGCATGGTGAATTATCTTTTAAGGGACTGTGTATGAGAGGTCTTACTCTTTTCTGGGTGTGAAAAACACAACTGTAGATTATGGCAGGTTTAGTCCCTGCAAAATGATCCCTATGTGTGTACTTTTAGGCTTTTTTAGGCCATGGCACTGTTAAACTACCAGCATTTAAAATTTTTTATACTTGAATATCATAGAATGGCTACAGAATGCTAATGTACTCTAACAGGTTTTATGTTTTCGCCACAAATGCTCACTATGTTTTAGAATGCTTATGAAGTTTGGGTTATTTTTTTTTTTTCAAATTCTCAACATTTTTTCAGAAGTCCATCCTGTGATTCTACAGTTTTTTGTTGCTTTAACTTCTAAGGTCCAAACAATGAATCACTTCCAGAGATGTGGCAGGCTAATGTCTTCTACTATGACATTATTCCTTTTATTATGAATGCTTCAAAGACATATTAGTAACTCCAGTAAAGTATTACTTGCTACCTTGTGTTGGCCAAAAGCAAAGGTTCAGATAATGCAGATGGTTAATTAACAGTAATATTTTAAATAAAACTGAGCAAAACAAGCTTTGAAGTTAATACATTTGAATTTTTGAGAATATTATATTTTTCAGGAATATAGAAAGGTATTTTTATTGTCTTCTTCTGGATGTTGACATATGTAAAATATTATTAATTTCATAGGCATCCCGTGTTTCAGAGGACTATCTTGTTTCTATATTCCTCTCAATACTGATCAATGCCTCTGCATGATGGTAGAGGTTTTTTCATTAAGCTGAACTCTTTCAGATAGGTAAAAACCTCATACCCTTGCCATTTGCTAAGTATCACTAAAAGGACATAAATATATTTTAATTAAAATAAGGAAATAGAAAATATCATAACAATTAAAATGACAGGATGAACTCAAAGAAGCCATATTCAATTTCCTTTGCAAAAATGTTTGACAGTGGTGTTGAAACGGTTGATGTATTTCATGTGGAGATGATACTTTATGTAATCACACTATGATCCTCAAGGATAGAAAGCAAGCACTATAAAAAGGATATTTATGATCTAAAAGTATTAGCAGAAGCCTGAGCTCAACTTATGCAGTGCAAGACAAGTTCTGCCACCCCAAAGTAAAATTTTATTGAGATGATCACACTCCCTGGCCTTTTTATTCTCCTTAATAATGAATGACAGAGCCTTTGGACAAGCATGTGTTACAGTCTCATCTTCCTGATGGTGGTATTATTATTATATTGTTAGTTTAAAGGGAAGAGAGAAAGAACAAGGAAGAAGCTGCAGGAGGGAGGCTCATTTTGTTAAGGACACCATGAATCACGTTCAGTGTGTGCACTCTACTATTATATGCCCATTAAAATATCATAGACTTTTATTACTATATTTATTTAAAAGAAAAAATGAGAAAATAAGTACTCTGAACTACAGACAGGGTAGTTTACGTTTTTTTATATTAAAACACTGAAGGCATCCTTAGTAATTACAGTAAACTCGGCATGCCTTACTTATTGTATAATCACTCACTGAAGTGTATGCATGCATATTTTATTTTATATCTATATAATATATAGAAATACACAGAGAAAAGATTTTTATATATAACTAGGACATGAGCCTTTCATTAGACATAGGTCTGAGCAGAATTTAGCCAAGTAGCGATGATGAATATTCAGCAGATTGGCAGTTTGCAGCTTGAGAGTAGTGCTTGAATATGTAACTGTAGAAAGTAAGAACTAATTAGTATGTTTGTGGAGATTTATCATGTTGTTTTCTTTTGTTTTTAATTATTTATATACTTCCCACATAACAGATTGGTTCCTGGGGACACAAGGTTTTCATAAAAACAATGATTTGGTTGCATAGGAGATCCAGCCATGCACAATGTTGAAGGTCTTCAACACCATGTGACACATGGGAATAATGCATCATCAGGACTTCAAGGATTAAAAATTTATCAGGACTGAATCCTCTTTCAAGTAGAGTTTAGGAATTCCGCAGGACCAGAGCTTCAATTTATGCAGCCATAGGCATTTGATTATTAGGATTTAATCTTCAGAACTTGCAAAAAGTACAAAGGTTTACTCTTTATTACCATTTTCTAAAATTCTGAAGAATTTATGCATTATATTTGAAGTACTGTCAGGGTACACAAGCACACTATTTGTAATAGATGTATAATTGTATGAGTAAACATAAATCAACATTAGAATATTTATTGAAATAACTTTAGTTTTAAAATTTCATAAAAATACATTCAGAATATTTCTTATGCTTCCAAGATTGGAAAATAAATATTGGGGGAAAAAAAACCCTCTATATAAAGAATTTCACTGTATTTTCCCATGATTTTTGCCTCTCCATCCCTCCCCCAAAAATCCAAGTCCCTCCAGCTTCCCTTCTCCAAAACCTTATTGAATTCCACTAGAATTCTTTTAATATATTTCTTTCAATTCTGTAGGAAGAGGTCATTTACTGTAACATTGAATGTAATAACATCAATGCAGTCACTTCCATATAATGGTTAAATGTTAACTGAGAAAGGTTTCTGATATGTACAGGAAGACCATCTATCGGGCAAGATATTTTTGTGCATAAAAGAGAGGAAAAAGCCACCCACAGGTTTTTTGATTGAAGAAATATAAGTACAAAACCACAGGTTATGATTTCTCCCCTTCTTTTGTTGTTTATTGTAGCTAAATATTTCTCTCTCTTCTTCTGGTCAGGTTATCTACCCTATATCCTCATGCCATCTAATCATCTTCATGTTTTAATAAGAAAAAATGACAAAGAATTTTTTTTTTGTTTTTTTTTTTAATGCCTGTTAAAACATCATTACTGATATCCTCAGAACTACCATTCAGGCTCTAAGTACTACACATGTTCTAAGTACCGATCAAATCATAAAAATGAGCCACCTCACCTGATCTGTTCTTTACTCTGGTTTATACCCAGGATGCTGAATCAGAAAATAGTTCAGAAAAAAAAAAAAAAAAGTTATAGCTCTGAAAAACAAATGTTTCCAAAGTGATTCAGAAAAACAGTGTTATTACTGCAAAGCCAGGCATCCATGGTCCTTTCTCTAGGAAATTAATTATTGACTACCAAAACACTAGACTAGTGTAAAGAAATTGATTTCACAAAGGTATCTGTATTTAAAATCTCTTTGTCATCATTATCCGTCTTAATACTTTTTGGTGATGCCTCCTATCTCTCTAGGAATATCTCTGATTTTCCCACCAAGAGGTTAAGATAGGAGATCATGTTTTTTCATGGAAACTTTAGACATTTTATCAGCAGAAAAGGGTAGTTGCTAATTCCCCATTCACTAACTATTTTAATAGTTTGATTCGTAAATCATTGTTAGTTTTATGAATGTCTTAGATAAAAAGAACAAAAAATAATTTAAATGCTATATTAAGAAACCAAATTCCTGAAAGATATACATTATCTGTACTCTTGTGTATTTTCAAAATACTAATGAAAATTAAAATAAGAATTAGAAAATCTTCGCTAGTTAAATGTTTTCTTAGAAATAAGTAATCATTTGACTTCATAGATATAGCTTTAATCCACATTGTTGATTTTCTTCACAGGAGAGACTGGACAACTTATTATAATTCTTGGTAGTTATTTCCATTCGGATTTACATTTCACATTTTTTTCAACGTGCAGATGAGAGTGTGCAGTTTAGACTTTCCACTGCTAACATGACAGAAGGTCTTCTAAAATCAAAGCCATAATAGAAAGACATCAAAATGTAAAATTAATAAAAAAAGGTACCTAGAAGATTCAGCTTATAGTTTAGCAATGGAAACCATCTGTTTCATATTATTTTCCTTGTACTACTGAGTATGTCACAGGATGAATATCCAAGGACATCTGTAGTAAGATCATTTATTTTACATTTCAAGTATTCTTCATATTTTTTGAAAAATACACTGCATAATAATGGATTTGAAAATGCTAATGTATTTTAATACCTTTAATAAGGTATTAAAACTAGTGAAAGAATGATTTATTGCAAAATACCATTGAAAATATGTACTTGAAAATATAGGCACTTGAGATAAGCATATACAGCAGCTGTTGGACCAGCTGCAACATAGCACTATTTTCTCCAAGCTCTTCACAGAAGCTTAACCATACAGTTATAATTTTAACAAAACATATTCAGAAATACATATACAGTAAAATCCCTGATTTGATGGAACTAGTCCCAGGACCCAACAGGAGCTAAAGACAGTGTAATTTTAAAGCATATTTGTATATTGTACAGTCTCTTTGGAAACAGTAGCATAACATCTGACAGAACTGTGTCCTTGGGTTTATATTCTAAGGTGGTTTTGGTTTTTTGCTTTTTTTTTTTTTTTTTTTTTTAAAAAAAAAAAGGCAACTCTAATTATCCCTACAGAGCATCAGCACAGTTAAAAGTGAGTGAGCTGTAGTCTATTCCTGTCTGTGTATTTCCAACAAAATTGTTTATTGAATTTCAATTATAATGTCAGTGAGTTCTGGTGTGTAATTCCTTCCACTTTTCTCCCCACAGGAAGAAATGAGAGGTGTCATCAAAGCTTGAGCTGAAGACAGAATTACGTCACTAATAGCATATATGTCCTGCAAGTTCTTCCCTAAACATTACTGCAATTCAGAAAAACAAAAACAAAACCAAAAACAAACAGTAAAATTAATAGTAATCATATATTACACATATCTAATAAGTTATTAAGAGACTGTAAATGGAATCCCACAATTTTCTGAGTCAATCTTTAAAGGGGAATTGCTTTGAGAGAAGATAATAGTTAGCATGAAAGTACACTTTTGCGGTATAGAGTGAGGTCTTCTGATGCCTATTATTCAGGATTGCGAAGAAATTAAAAACCGAAGAGGAGCTTTTCTGAAAATAATAATGACAATAATGGTAATGATAATAATAATAATAATGGTTTTAAATTAGATAGAATGCATGTTCCCAGTCAACCTATTCCTAACATTCATACAACTATAATGGATGATGTCCTGGTTCTGGCTGAAATAGAGTTCTTGTTTGGTTTTGGTAGCTGGAGGAGTGCTGATACCACACTGAGATTTCAGGGACTCTCCAGCTCTATGTGCCCTGCCTATGCACAGGCACACAAGAAGCAGGGAGGGAACACAGCTGGAGCATGGGGCCTGGATTGGCTGATATTCCATGTCATGTGACATTATGCTCACCATAGAAAGCAGGGGTGGGTGGGAAGGGGTGCGGTCTCACTTCAGGGATTGTGGTTGTGGAATCTTCATGATTCAGGATTGCTAGCTGGGAATGGGCTGGGTGTCAGTTGGCAGGTGGTGAGCAATTGCATTGTACATTACCCGTTTGTGCTGTCACCGTATTATTGTATTACTATTATTAAACTGTTTCTATCTCAACCTGCGAGTCTCCCTTTGCCCCTCTAATTCCTTCCCCATTTCCAGGTGGGGGGAGGGTGGGCAAGCAACTGTGTGGTGTTTGGCTGCCAACCAGACACAAACCATGACAGATGTTAACTTGATTATTATATAACGAACTTTTTCTGTGGTACACCTGTCTTTTTCCCACTTCTGTTCTTTTAAGTTACCCAAGATTTGAGGTAATAGATGTATCTTCCACTTCAGAGAACAAATGCATTTTGGAGGGAAAAGATGATGAGACAACATGATAGATAAACTAAATTGGGTCACTGGGTTTCCCTACTCTGCTTTCTGGAGAAAGTTAAAACACGCCACTTATATTCAGTACAGTACCAGCAAAGCCAGCTATTTTTTTTTATTTTCTTCTGGTTTGTAGAGAGAAATATGTTGCCACTTTTCTAGGATGACTGGCTCTACTATCTTTGCAAAAATAAATAAGGTAGGCTATGTATTAGGCCTTCTGGGTTACTTGAAGCAATCTATTTTCCAATGAAAGATTTAGTCAGGTGTACCTAAGTGTATCCAGGGAACTGGTCAATGACTGTCATACAGAGCAGCAGCTTTTTTCACTCCAAAGTTTCTTTATACTAGTAACAATAGGGTCTTCATACTGACTGCTTGCAGTATGATGATAAATTAAAGAATACCATACCACTGTTCTACCAACTAATAGTAGTCAGAGCGATTACAGACATTTATTACAACACCACTTTCTCCCTGCCAAAGTGAATCATCAGCTGCATTAAAGCAGAAACTAAAATGTAAACATTTAAACATTTTTTAATCAGACTGTAAATCTCAACAAAAAATCTGTTCAGGATGTGTGGTGCTACACAGGATATGCTTATGAAATGTTTCCGTCTGTAGACTGAATGGTTTAGCCACTACAACAATGAGTTTTACTAAAATTAGCTACAGTTTTTCTTTGTAAATGCACATGAGGTTATGAAAAATCAAAACAGTTCCCTTCAGTGGCCAAAAAGCTTAAATTGCAAGACAATTTGCTTGAGAAAATTAACTCTGTTAGCTGTCTCATATTAACACCTAAACAATCTTGTGCCTGATACTTTCATGACACTTAAGTGTAACAGAGTAAATTTGTCTGAGCTTTAGCTCTATGCATCTGTGTAATGTAATACAAACTACTAAAACAATTCTGGGATACATATATGCACAGGGACTAGAAGGCAGTGATAGCACATAGTTATTCTCTGTAGAATGAACTATCTATGATCTTAGAATAAAAATGCAGCCTAAAGGAGTTCAGGCATGGGATATGATCTTGAAAAACCAGGAACAGCATAATACCAGAAGTCCTGATCTACGAGCAACTCATTAGTGGCCCATTGCTAGCCATCAAAAGAGAGCAACCCATGGAGCGGGGCAGCTTTTTGATATGTGAAGAGGACAATGGGAGACCAGTGAAGAAGCATAACATGTGTCAGGATCACCAGAAATAAAATAACTGATCTGGGTCAACCACAATCTGAAGGAAGACTCACTAGATAGGGTTCCCTCATCAGACTCAAGGCAGTACTGGCGCTCACCAAGGAAAATAATTGATAATCTGTGTTGGGGATGTACTGATGTTGTTGCTTTGTATACATATTCTTTACTCTGCCATTGCTCTGAGTCAGTTATCACAGATAGTAGGAAAGAATACAAGTACACTACTGGAAATTTGTATGTGACTGTGATTCACCTGTTTACATAGGTAACTATAAACATACATATATACACACTCATATATATAGAGATGGAGAGCAAAAAGAAAAAGGCGAGGGGTGCATACATTAAAACTAACTGTGTAATTGATCAATTGATTGCTTGATATATCTATCAATCTATCTAAACTATGTCTAAACTGTACATGGGTTAACTAGTAAGTCTTAGTTAAATTTGTTCCTGGGTGAATATTTTCCTTCTTTCCCCATCTCTGTTCCCATTTTGGGTTTTGGTAACCAAAGCTGAGTTTGGATTCTGTAATTTGGACCCAAAAAATTGATTAAGATAGAAATTTAATTTAAAAAATAATATCCAGAAGCCAAAGAAACATGCAGTTCAGAGCATAGCCTTGCAAAACAAAAAATAATCTTTCCTTTTTGCAGTTGTCACTCCTATATTGAATTGAGTCATGTGTCCCAAGATGTGTCACCTATTTCTTCATTACCTAGTTCTTATAAAGTAGTAATTGCAATTAAAAAAAATAAAAACCCAAAACAAACGAAAACACAAACTACTCATTGCTCTTAAAAAAAGTCATTGAACAGCAGTTAGAAGTAGAAAGTTACTAAGAAAAAAACACAAACCCAAAACACCTAATATATTTTTATTGGTTTTAAAATAAACTTTTTTTTTTTTAAAAAAAAGGGGAATCAGGGAATGAGATAGGATTATTTTGATCCTTAAAATGACAATACTTCACCCATATCCTAAAAAATCTCTGTGCTGCTCTACATAAATCAGAAGCCAGTGCATGAGGCACTAAACACAGGAAGCAATGTAAACTGGAAGGCACTCTGTTTAATCTACAACATGGCCAATGTTTCATGTAAAATTTAACATCTATTTTTGAAATGTTATTAGATATCAAAGGATGACAAAACCCATTATATCTTTAACAGGGAGATCACCAAGATAATTCTTTGAGCTTCTTCCACTCCTGGAGGCCTTGCAAAAGTGAAAGAAAATAAGATTGGTTGTTCTGTAGCTAACTGTTTTTTAAATGTTTGTTTTTACTGATATGGGAATTCAGGTCTTTAGAAAGAATGTTTTACTCTTTCTTAAGCCAGAGGCTCTGCTCATTTTCTTTCTCCATTATGGCAGCATTCTGAAATATGTTACATGTTCATAAAAGGAAACTTTTTGTAGACTGCTCCTATGATACCATTGCTGCATAGTGTTTTCATTAGGTACCATTCTTAAACTCAGATATGTGGAAATTATGGTTTGGTTTACCAGAAAGGAACTGCTTTTAACCAAGGCAGTTTCTTCCAGGCTCTTGCCCAGCTTTCCTGGGAAGGTGTTGACTCCTGCTTCTGAGCTTAAAGCCAAGACATGAACAGCTGCAAAAGCAACTGCACACATAGCACCATGAAAGGTACTGATAAGGTAGCCAATTTCTGTGTAATAAGAAAGCATGACAACCAGCCAGTGGGATGCAAACAGCCACCTTCTTGTCAGCTAGACTTTATGTGGTCTTGTTACCGTGTCACTAAGGACTGAGATGGCTTTACTCTACTTTCACATGCAAAATACTACAGATTCTGTATTCTTTTTATCTTACCAGGAGACAAGATTAAACCTGTAAAAATTCTTAAGGCAAGATTGAGACCTTGATTATTTAATTATATCCATTTAATTCTTTGACAAAGAAGTATCTGAACCAAAAAGTCCCAAACAATTCTAGAAAACACTGCAAATATAATCTGCTTGCATTATATTTCAACATTTTTGTTTACTGTAATGAAGCAATGAATCAGAGATATATTATAGTCTACATTTAGAATGTACCTTTGAACAGCTCAGCTCAAAACATACAGATGAAAGGGGTTACAATATCCAAACTATTTAGTAACTGTTTCTGAAGCTAGATCTTGTGAACATATTGCTTACCTTGTCATCCACATGAAGATAGACCAAGGATGGAAACATAAAAGAGCCTTGGTAACAGAATGATAGAATCTTGCAGGACTGAGACATGAGAGTTATATTTTTATCCAGTCTTGTCTTTACTTAATTACTGTGTTATAGGCAGGGCAGCATTTGATCTACTGAGAAACTAATCAAAAACTATGTATACTGTTTCAAATGTTGAGACATAGTTTGGTTTTGGTTTTTTCTTGTTGTTGGTTTTTTTTTTGTTTGTTTGTTTGTTTGTTTGTTTGTTTTTTTTTTTTTCTTTCCTAAAACCTCTGTGTTAACAGCTTTGTGATAAATCAAATGTAATGTTTTTGGGAAGGAAGTCCTGGAACCATGAGGTTTGACCTGGACTTCCAAAAACCAGCCAAACCAATGTGCAAGGGAAAAGGAAATACCATCTTTCCTTAGAATGCAATTTTATATTTTGTTATGAGACAGTATGAAGTCTGACATTAAATTAGCTTACTTCAAACCAACAAGCAGATCTATGATGGAGTTGGCTTCTAATCCATCAGTGATAATTTGCAATTTTCAATACTCTATATTTACATTAGTATTTCATGCTGACATATCTAAGTTAAAAAATGACAAAATAGAGTGGGCACCTTGATCTGAGAATAAAAGAAGTCTTTACATGAATCTTCAGTTTGTCTGCTCTTGCTACTTCATTAATCCTAAAAGATGTCAGTCAGTAAGTCTAATAGCGATGAGTGTTAGTGCTGTGGTCAGTTCCAAATTACAGTATTGATTAATTGACTGTCTTCTTCCAGTTGTGAATTATATTAGTGCTGGCCTCAGACTGGCTGGCTACAGGCCAAAGCTTAATCTCTTGTGAAATACAACAAAGAGCTCCACAGTTTCACTGCTGTGGTTAAATGAGCGATTAGGAAACTAAAACTTTTTGAATTATCTGATAAGAAGGAATATGAGAGACATAATTATTATGTAGTTGGTGATAGTCTAATTCCAGTTGCTGAAACAAGAAACAGGGTTCTTTTGTCTCCAAACTTGTACAGACTAGAAACAATACCACAGCTACTGAATTTTGAATGCATATGATAGGAGGATAGGAAGGTGAAGAGTAATCAAAGTTATCGGGTGAAACTACTTTAAGGAACTAGTACAGTCAGTTTTATGGTTTCTAAATGAAACTAAATGAAACTAAAAAGAAAATTGTAAAAGGAAATGCAGGTCATGACTTGAGTCTTATTACTGATATCACTGCATGGAGAAATTTGCACACCTGTCCGTCCTGTGAATGACTAATTTTCAAGAGCATTTGATATTCCCAGAATTAATATAGAAGAGAGAAAAAAGTCGATGTGTTCAGCTTTTTGATTTAATAAGAGTGTAGGGTAATGGAGATAGTCACCATTTCATCTCCATACCTTTCTAATAACTTTTATGAGAAAAGGTTTGAAGAAAGGTTTCTCTTTCTCCTTCCCTCAATGGGGAGACATTTGACTGTTACTGGTAACTTATATATCTATTCTTATTTGGTTTGATACATAGCTATACATATTTTTTTTTTCTCAATTAAAAACAAATCATAGGAGGAGTAAATAGTGTTGTTTTTCTTTTGTCATTTGTTTGTTCTTAATCCAGGCCTGATAAAGTTCATGGGAACTGGTATTTTTTCCTGTTGACTCCACAAACCAGTAATGTTGCTTTGCTGTGATTTAATTTCATAGAAAAGCCATGAAAACTTTTCATTTAAAAGAAATCCCTCAAACCCACATAAACTTTATAGGGTAAGAGCCAGGCTGGAACACCTCCCCTGTGAGGACAGGCTGAGAGAGCTGGAGTTCAGTCTAGAGAAGAGAAGGCTCTGGAGAGACCTTATAGCAACCTTCCAGTACTTCAAAGGGGTCTATAGGAAAGATAGGGAGGGACCTTTTATCAGGGGGAGTATAGATAGGACAAGAGACAATGACTTTAAACTGTAAGGGGGTAGATTTAGATACGTAAATGTAAGGAAGAAATTCTTTACTGTGAAGGTGGTGAGACACTGGCACGGGCTGCCCAGAGCAGCTGTGGCTGCCCCCTCCCTGGAAGGGTTCAAGGCCAGGTTGGACAGGGCTGGGAGCAACCTGGGCTGGGGGAAGGTGTCCCTGCCTGTGGCTGGGGTGATGGAACTAGATGGTCTTGAAGGTCCTTTCCAACACAAACCATTCTATGATTCTATGTTTCTATGCAATAAATAAATGCAAAAAAAATAAAGTAATTGTAGAGATATTATTGTCCAAAATACTAAATATTTTCAACCTTGAGCTTGTTCATTTGCAGAGATTTAGAGAAACTGAAGAACTCAAACCTGAAGCCAGATATCTTGGACATAAACAACAACTAAATTCTAATTCAGAGCAGGCAAATTATTCAATTTCAGATTTAATTCACCTTCATCATTAACAGTTAGCACTAAGTTTAGTAAACTGTAATAGGTAAAATACCAACACTATTCATAATTAAATCAACATTACTGGACGCCATCTGTAACACCAGTCTTACAGGTTAAGATCAAGATAAAGGTTTTTCTGCCTTGTTAGACTATGTCTCTGCTTTTTCTCCTTCCTCCACAGTGGTAGGACATCGAATAGGGGCATTTTTCTCCAATTTTTGAGGAAACACAAATGATGGAGGCAGACTTGGATGAGGTTTAACATAGTGCTGACTGAGAACGACTTAATTATTTTTAGAATTGTAACAACTTTTTATCTGCCTATATTTACTATCTCGTGTGCTAGAAGAAGGGAGCCACAAGCATAGGATACCAAAAGCACTACAACAACCAGTGCTAGGAGTCCTACAGATCATATCAGGTCACCAGGGCAATCAGAGTTTCTATATGACAGAAAAATAGATGGGCAGGAGTCATTTGTCTAAACATAGATGTGTGTTTGACTGTCTTACCTAGCCCCTAGCTGACACTCAGGAGGAGGATGGTCACCTGTAGTCATTATGTCATATCTGTTAGTCATGCATGAAAGTTCACATATTTTAGTATGTTGGAAATGGCATTTAAGTAATTACCTTACGAAACTGAACCCTGCCGAAGACATACCTGCAGCTTACTAGACAAACTGAGGAGGCAAACAATGTTTATACCTGTAGAGCACAAAGGAGGTTTAATAGCACAGGTTGTGCCATGCAGGTACATCAGCCTGGAAAATATCTTGTTTATGGAGAGAGGGGAAGGACAGAGTGTTCAGCCAAGACCATATGACAATTTATTAACCAGGTCAGGGTGCAAAGATGCAACCAATGCATTATATAAATCAGTTACTGTTGGTTAACAGAATTTAGAACACTTGCAAATACCGCTAATCTATGTGGTGATTTCCTTTCTTGCTTTATTTCACTCATTAATAATGGTGGTGGTATTCTAAAAGCACCAAAATAAAGGATGTAATTGAGACTACTGCCCAGGGCTAATAAATTTCATAAAACCAGCAGCTAAATTCAGTCAGCCTTGAGATCTATAGGCATCTCTTACTTCTCTGAAAAGCTTTAATGCTTTAGTTCTCATTGCTTTCAGTTTGTCTAAAACTGTGAGATATCCGTTCAACCCTGTGTTATCTCTATTTTTAATTTATTATTTGCAGTTATGAAGTACATGTTTACATCAGAAAGAAGAATAAAATAAACTCAAGTACTTTTGTTCCTATATGAAGAGTGAAGAGTATTTAAAAGAATAAAATTTCTGGCATTCAAAAAACTGAGATGGTTTGGGTGGGATTGAGGATATGCAAACCAGCCAATAAAACATAATGACAAAAAACCTAGATTTAAAATACCACCTTTTCCCTAGACAAAAGCACACACACAAGAAACATATGTTCAGAAGCCTCCTTCTTAGCTGATGTGCTTACAATTTCTTCCTGTGTACACCTTTTGTCTTACTCTTCCCTTATGAAGCATCTGATAGTGTCCAGATCTACCTGAGGGAAACAGCACAAGCACTTTGTCAAGAAATGGGTTTAACACAGTCCTCAGTTAAGGGGGATTAAATCTACATCTCCTAGGTCTTTTCTAGAACTTTGCTGTCTCTCTGTAGTTTAGTTATACTGTAGAAGACCAATGCATCCTGTTGTTAGAGTGTTATCTAAAGGAAATCTTTGCATAAATGTATTTTTGATGATCTTACAAAATGGAACATAAAACCTTAAAATCAGAGAGGAGGGAAGAGAGATTCATGGAAATGCCCATTGCCAAGGAGTCCCATGCCAATAAATAGCTCAGGCCACATGTGTGTAATGGAATGAAACAAGAGAGAGAGCATTTTGTGGGATAGATTACTGCCATTCTTAATTTTCTGCCAAGAGTCAACACAACAATTGTGGCTTGAGAAAGCTGAAATTCTGCAGAGCATAGATACTTTTTTTCCAAAATAAAATGTTAATTTGTTCTTCATACCATGTACAGTAAATCAATAATTACATGCATCTAGTGAGAAAAAGTCCATGAAATGTTAAAATTTTGCTTTATTAGAAATCTAAACCACAAGATGTGTTACTTTTCTTGGGAGTCAGATGACGAAGATTGAATAATAAAAAAAAACCCAAACCTGAGAAAGCTTAATTTGACATTTTTGTCACTTACAACAGACAAATATTTTTAAAGCTTAATTTGTCAATCAATACATTTTAGTTTCAGCATATTAAGATTATTAATTGTAGTAACTCTGCTTCACAGAGAAAATGCTTGTAAAATATAATACTTTCTTTGCAACATATAAAAAAGTGTCATGTTAGTATTCTTATCCCATATACTCAGACACTTTTGTCTTAATAACCTCGTTTTCTCATTCTTTTTGCAGCTACTGAAACTGAAAACCATTTTCTTTGACTACCTTTTCTCTGATACTTCCATGGAACAAGAGTGTTTTGCACTTGTTTATTCTTGTGAAGTTTTATGTTAAGACAGGAGGTTTTTTTAATCCCTAAACCTGCAAACACTACAGGACACATTAAAATTAAAATATATTAAATGATTGTTGTCCTGGGTTGAGTGAGTGGTGGAGTTTTTTGGTGGCAGGGGAGGTGGCTATCGGGGCGGCCCCCTGTGAGAAGCTTCTCGAAGCTCCCCCAGCTCCAAGTCAGCTCCACTTCTGTTTGGAAAATGAGCCAATCAGCTGCGCCTCTGCGATAACGTATTTAAGAAGGGACGTGGTGACGGGCAGTCGGACTTGTGAGGAGGAGTTGCTGCAGCTGCGTGAACACCAAGGTCAGTAGAGGAACGGAGGAAGAAAGGAGGGGGGAGGTGTGCCAGAGCAGAGACCGCCCTGTATCCTGTGGTGAGATGTCAGGGCGGCCGCCCCCTGCCACCCATGAAGATCTACAGTGGAGCAGACATTGATTTATGGCCTGTTGCTCCTGCTCGGCTGATCAAGGTGTCTGTGCCCGAAGAAAGCCAGGGTCTTGTGGGAAAAGGCATCCCTGCTGCTGTAATTCAGTGCTGGGAGGATTGCAGCATGCGGGGGAGTCCCACACCGGAGCAGCTCGGGAAGGGCTGCAGCCGTGGGAGAGAATCCAGTCGGAGGAAGTTAGTGACCCATGACAGAGCAGTGTGGGGAACGCTGCGGCTCATGGGAGGAATTCAAGTCGGAGAAAGTTTGTGGAGGACTGTCTCCTGTGAGAGGGGGACCATGATGGAGCAGGAGGAACAAGTTTCGGACACTCCCCTCACCAAAGATGAAGAAAGTGGCAGCACTGACTGCACCCCCCATTCCCTGCCCCTGCACCACTGGGGGAGGAGGTAGAGATATCGGGAGCAGAGCTGAACCCGGGAAGAAGGGAGGGGTGGGGGAAGGTGTTCTCAAGATGTGGCAATGCTTCTCACTGTCCTACTCTGTTATGTGTTGTTAGTGTCTGTAATAAATGTATGTTCTTTTTTTGATTCCCCTAACGAGTCTGCCTTTTGCTCGTGATCATAAAAGGGGGATTTTTCCCCATCCCAGTCCTATCTTGAACCCCAAGCCTGGCTCTCTGTCCTTTCTCATTGCCAGAGGGGAAGGGAGAGAGAGCTGCTGCATTGTGGTTGGCTGCCAGTCAGGCCTAAACCACAACAATTGTAAGCAAAATTAAGCATTTGAGAGTCTCCAATAAAAACTCACATCTAGAACAGGTGTGGGTTTTTAACACTGAAGTTTGCATAGTTTGTACTCCACTTCTTTTGCACCATTTTTTTGAAGGCAATAGTAGGGTTTAGTTTAGTAAGTACTTTTGTTTAAATAAAGTACGCAATGGGATCAGATTCTTTGGTTTTCTAAGCATGCCAGTATTTGCTCACTGATGATAAATAAACTAAACATAGAAAAAGAATTGTGAACATGAAAATATAAGGAAGTTGATAGTATAAAACATGTAATCATTTTAGAACGTGTCATATTTTTAGAATATTTCAGCAAAGCTTAGGCTAGACATTTACAGACTACATTATTCTTCATATACTTCCTTCTTAAAATATCTCAGGACAAAAAGATGCTCACAATTACTAATTTGTTTTGAAAACTCCTCAATAGCTATTTTAGAAAGTAAAATTTTAATAAAACAGTGTAGAGTCTATTGCAATAATAGGTTAACAGTTAAATGACTTATTTAAAAAAGTGTTTATAAACTGCTAAATATTTATGATGCATAATTTAAGACCAAAATCTTAATTAGAGAACTGTGAATATTTACAGGTTCATAAAAACTAAGAGCTGAATTATTACATGTTTAATTGATATGATTCATCGCACAGTATCTTTCAGCATGGTTACTATTGTATCTAGTGAACAGTTAGTACAATGCACGGCAAAATATTGCTTTCTTTGTTTTATCGGACATAATAATTTGAACTGATTATAAAAAAACCTATATGACTTCATCTATTTCTTAGCTTTGTATTAAAAAGGATTCCCATGCTGGTATGATCAAAACTTCTTACTTACTACAGCCATTCTGCCTTCTACATCTTCCTTCCCTCTAGTTTTGTACCTGTCACTGCTCAGAGAGTCCAGAGAATCTAGTACAAATTATTACTTAGCTATCTGGAAGGCAGAGGAAGATGTGTGCTTCTTTAACAGAGAAATCAGTCTTCTGTAGGTACCAGGACTGAAGACACATTTATATAAGTGAATACATGTGTGCAGTGCTTGCAATGAGTAGGGTTAAAAGGCTGGAAACCTGATTCTGCTTTTTCCTGCATCACCCCTGCGTTACTGACACTGAAGAAGGATTGGTGTCCTCACACTTTTTCTCCTGCTCTGTGAACATTTACTGTCACAGGGCTCTTCCATCTTAGCTCATCTGGAATATTTCTATTTCCAGGACTCAGGACAGTTCAGGAATGTCCAAGGTTTGGTTTTAGTTTTCCAAATAGTAGTGTCAGGTTTATTATTTTTTTTTTTTCTTTTTTCTTCCCAATAGAAGATTTCTCATACCTGTTTGTTTCTATGTGAGTATCAGCCATGTAGCATTTTTTTCTACCTATCATCTCATGGTTTTGTAACAATACAGATATCATTTATGACTGAGTAATGGCTTTTTATAACCTTACAAAAACCAAGCAAATATTTCTCTTTTGTGGGTCTCTCACTTTTCTCACAGACTTGTTTCACTGATAAACTTGTACAAGAGTGATTTTCACTAGAACAATCTTAGGCAACTACATAGCAGAACTTTAGAATATCAGTTTGAAAAGGTAAGAAGTACAGTAAAACATGAAAGTAAGAATATTTCATGTAATCAGTGCTCATGGCAGAAAATGATATGAGTTCTAGTGCTACCTCCAGGAACAAAATTTTTTGTAATACAGCTCTTCTCTTTTCTGAGTGGACAATGACATTTTAAGTAGATGGCCAAGGCTTTGCTATGTTTTATCAATCTGTGATTAAAGAAAATACTTTTTCTAATATGTCTTATTATCCTAACTAAAAATGGGGATACATTGTGAACTACACATTCCAATTTCTGCAAGATGAGACACAGGAAAAAAGAACAATGCAAACCAAACATTCATCAAAGGCTAAAGCATAGTAGTGAAAGGTATGAGACTATGAAAATTGCAAGCAGATAGATCTGAAGCAGGAAGTGGGAAAGATGATTTTTTATAATCATTGAAAGACTAGGTGTGGAGCCATACCTTACAGGACTCTCAATTTTGCCAGTCATAGATATAGGGCATTTGTGTTCCTAGGACACTAAGCTAATATGTTGCTGGCCTCATGTTTTGTAGTAAATATCTTGAAGATTCTGTATATAATTGTTCATCTTACAGCCAGCCCTGCCTCTGTTTCATGTAAATCTCTAATGAATACTAAATTTTCTATTGAAGACATAATTCATCATTTCTGTATTTTACTGCAATGACTACAAAATCTCAGTCTCATGGGCTTTGATAAAAATGACCAAGGGAAGACTGGGTGGGAGAGGAAGTGCTGCCTCAAATACAGACTGCTATAAATCATGTATGGAACCAGGGTTATACCACTCACTACAGATTCTTCTTGGGAACCAGTAATATAATAATCTTTAAGGAAATGAGAATGAAAAAGAAGGACAGATGTAGTTTACGGAAAAATAATTGATTGGTGGGATGAGAGAAGAGAAACAGGAAAGAACAACATTTACAGGAAATCAACCGTTAATAAATATCAGAAACTGCAGTCAAGCGACAAGATAAGCTGCAGCATATGTTCCTTCAGCTACAAAATGGAAATCATTTTCTATAGAAGAGATGCTGATAAGCCTGCCTCCTCCCCAAAAGGCAATCATTTTACATTTTATATTATTTGAAAAGAGCTTGATTATTTTCCTTTGAGTGAAAAAAGATGATTCACATTTACCTGTCAACAGAATTTTCAAATCATGTGTTTCACTTGCATACTTAAAAGCATATGACCCAACCACAGCACGCTAGGGAGAAAACTTTAGTGAGATGTAAATAAATAAAAATTCATAGCCACAAATATTGTTTTACCTTTGTCATACTTCAAATTACTCTAAATTAAAATTCATAGAGTCTATTAAATGTGTATTTTTTTTTCCAGTAATGAGTAACACTTATAACCAGTATTTTCATCAAGGTCAGATGAGAAACCCCCCAGAAATAACACCCGCAATAGAAGGCAATATATGAATATTATAATGATGTCATCTGAGGTTTAGATTTAAAATGAAAATAAATATCCTAGGCATGTTTTGCAGTTTTCTAAGCAGAGTCGGTGCAGTAGTGCATGCATAGGGTCTGAGAGGAGGCAGGGAAGAATAAGCTCATACCACCCAAACTCTGCCCTACTCCTGATTCACTTAGGATTTTCCTACTCTAATCAACGTGGCAGCATTTGACCTTAGGGATCTGTCTGGGGAAGTACAATTTACACTTGACAGAACCTAGGGGAAAAAAAATATTTGTTGGTTTCCTTTTGTTTGAGCCAAGAGAAGACCACAACCTACATAGAAAATCAGATGAGGGACAGAGATTAGAATAAGAAGTTAATGACTCATGAATCTGTATCAAAATGAACTTGTCTTTTTTTTCTTTTTCAAATATGATTAATTCCTATAACAAGAAATAATGAAACACAGAGTTTGAATTCTTCCGCTTATTGAAGATAGATAACTAGACTGACTAGACTTGCAGACAAGTGACTTTCTGGATAACGCAAAAATTAGTCCTGATATGAGCAGTAATATTAGGGTGAATAATAACAATCCCACAGCAAAACAGTAACATATTTATGAAGTACTTATACACATCTACTTCTCCTTATAGATCCTGAAAAATAAATTTACCTAAAATAAGAAATGGCAAACTTTCTGTAGTCAGATTTGTGTCAATTTTTACAGCTGACAGTTTTCATTCACTGATACTGACTAGAGTGATATAAGGACAGTCCTCAGAAAAATGAAAAGTCCTTTCCTAAATCAAAAAAGCTTTTCAGAGAGTGACAAGTACAAGAACTATTTAGCATGTCAGTGAATTTTAATAATACTTAACTATAATTACAGAAATGTGGCATTTAATTTTTAAAAAGACTGTATGTAAGTATGACTAATGCTAAATATTTTTCAAAGTTAATGTATAACTGTTCCAGAGAGGATTGTGCCAATGAAAAGTGTTATGCAAGAGCAGATGCTGAATTTCAAAAATTTCTATCCAGCATCTGGTTGTGATCACCAACAGTTGTGCAGATTTGTGTGAAACAGTCAGGCAAAGCAACTGTAGAATCAACTACTTGATGTTTTATTTAAATTCCACAAAACTATGAAACATCACCAGTCCCTACCTCACATTCATCATTATTAGTCTGTAAGTTTTACTTCTTGAAATAAAATTCATAATTATGTTAATGGAGACTTTCTTTCCTGGCACAGGGACTTTGAAGTACTTTTAATGGTGATTTTCTGATTGAATTTGCAACTTGTACCACTGTGACTTCATGGTTTTCTGCTTTGTGTGTGACAATTTCATCCCCATTGAGATGACCCACAATCACTAATACAATACTTTAAAAGAGGTTAATTGAATAAGGAAGTCATTATTGTAATTATTCCAGAAGACACCAGCACTATAGGGTTTTTCAAATGAGTTTAATTTCAGGAATATAAAGACACTGTATTATCACTCCATTCATAAAACATTAAGTCTTCCTACCACCGTGGTCAGAAATGTTTTAATTCTGCCTTTGGGCGCATTTCTCAAACATACATATAGAATATAACCAGCCATATTATGGCAAGGGAAGCTAAGTAATGTGTTATATATTCTCACTGGAAGATGGCCTCTCTACACACTATACCCAATTAGATTTTAGGGTGAAAAAAGTCATGGATCAAACACAGAGATCTGGATCAAAACACTCATTCAGTAAGGACCATCCAGGATGACAGCACACCCAAGAAATGATAGCAAGCACGAGATGGATGTTCAGGTACTTTTTTCCTTTATTACAGTGAAAGGTGTTTTCAGAATGGAAGTTGGACACTTCATTTTCAGTGTCCTGAATACTTTCAGGCCTTGCTGGCTTCACACTGTGTCTGTGCTCTGTTCAATTGCATCAATTGTCCACAAAAGAAGGAGTAAAATCAAGGAAAAGAAAATACTCTGTGGATAGAAGGTTTTTTTCTACCTAACTCAAAATCACATTACAAGGGTGAGTCCTTGCTTTGTGGTCTGTATTTAAACACAAAGAGAACAAAACAAATATTTTCCGATTTGGATTTTCCCAGTGCTCTAACCATGGTTACTCTTTGTACCATTTGTACCATTTAGTACCATGGTTGCTCTTTGGGAGCTTTGCAGCTCTCTATCCAAGTTTTACTGCATTTGTCTCAACTAGAATTTCATTCATCTACATCTCTTTTAACAATTTTAAGTGTGACCCAAGAAAAAGAGCTTTTCTTCCCTTTACCTGCATGCCTACTCTTGGGAACATGATAGACAGGAAAAAAAAAATCACAGTTTCTTCATTCTGTGTGTCCTGCTTCAAAAGTTGCCCTGAATGAACAGGAAGAGATATTTTCCCATTTTTGCTTTTGATATCTAAAAAGGAAGAAAATGAAATCTTTCTGTTCCACATGACTGTACATCAATGTGCAACTGACTCAACTAAGCTTCACACAATGGATTGTATCTATTCTTTTAATTTTCATAAAGAAGTCCCATAAATTTTTTTGCATAGTACTAACAGATACTCTGGATGCTTTGGTTTTCCTTTCAGCTGCCATATAATTCAAGCCCCAGAACCTATGAGCAATATAGTATCATTAATGGTGGGTCAGCATTACTTAAAAGTAATATCCAAAGAGCACAGCAAGCAGAGATAAGTGTTTGTATGTCAATCTATGGTCTCTGCTTCTGGGATATGCTAGCAACTTCTCTAGGCACCTTGGTTTGCTCATGGCTGCCTGTAAAGTGTCACTGCAGGAGGCTTTTACTCTGGGCAAGCTCAAGCACTCATTTCTGACAACTTTTGTCTCCTGTTTCCAAAAAAATGGAGGTTTAGTCTCCTGCCAAAGGAAGAACACGATGGCTTTTAGATGGTGCCAGGGAGGGACCTATACACTGGCAAGGTCTGGTGTCACAAGCAGAGTTGGGTTTGTGCTGGGCATGAAGAAGGGACTGCTGACCTCTGGACATAGCAGATCCATGTTAAACATCAAATGGGATGTGTCCCAGGGCATGACCATGGGACCCATTCTGAAGATCAAGGTCTGCAGAGGATGGCAACCACCTGTTGAAACGGGAGAAGAGCACCTTTATCAAAAGAATGGCCAATGGGGCAAGGAGAGATTTAAACTTGTGAGATAAAGGTGGGAGTCTGTGACTCAAAGTACGTGGTGGATGGGTGAGAAGTAGTGACACAAGCCAGAACACGAGAGACATGCTGGAGGTAAGAAGAAGCCTTTTGCTCAAGCAGTGGGGCAGGGGCTCAAGGAGGTTGGGCTGTCTCTGGCTTTGGGAGGTTTCATGCCTTGACTGGGTGAAGCCCTGTTCAGCCTGCTCTGAGTCTGGAATTGTCTCTTCTTGGGACAAGGGGTTGGACTACAGACTTTCTGAGTCTCTTCTAGCCTGAATTATGTTAAAATCTGAAGAGATCAGGATATGACAACTGATCAAATTCTTTTAACTGAAGCTGGAACTTCAATTGATAAAATAGGGCAATACTTTTACAGCCTCAAAGATGTGTTTTTTCCAGGAGAATGTGTCCAATAATCATTTAACTCAAAACAATAATATTTGCTTATGAGCTTTCTAGTTGAGATTTTATTATCAATAGAAAAAATCTGGAAATTTAATGCTGCAGGGATTTATTTTTTCTTTAGTCTAATGCTTGAGCATGGATATCTACTGGATTTGTCCTGTTTCTATTTATCTACTTATCAATAGGAAGTGACAGAATACATACTTTCCTCAGACAAGCCGTACTGCAGAGCCCAGATGTAAATAAAATCTGATTAAACATGCAAAATGCCACTATTCAGTCTGTTAAGGTACAACATGGGTGACTGGTTTTTCCAAATCTGAGGACATTTTCAAGGCTGTGAGGTCCCAGCTGCTGGGTGACAGAGATAATGACAAAAGCTTTTCCCAAATGAGAGCCAGGAGCCGTGAGCTGTTACTGTACATGCATTTAATAACCTGACTCAAGGCATTTAGCATTCCTGTGGGAATTAATAGGATTGGTATTAATATATCCTCTTTTTCACATAATTTTTGAGTAGTATTAGCAGACAGTCACAACCTAACAGTTGTGCAGTTTCTGAGGTCATATTTACAAAAGGTATTTAGGTAACTAAACAAGCAGATAACTATCTAATGTTGTTTTCATCATGCTGTCATGTTAAACACAGTCAAAGCATGGAAGTAAAGCACCTTGGCAGATAAAATGTTCAAATAGCTTAGGGGTTAAGTCTGAGAGGGAACATAAATACTGTAGTACTGTTCTTTCTGTTGTCAGATTTCAGATACTCAAACACAAGAATGAAATCCAGTATCTGTGGGTAGGTGTAGTCCTCTCATGTAATCCAAATGGAGTTTAGTGCCTCTCAGTGACTTCCCAGATAGCCAGTACTCTAGATAATTTAATGCCTAACTACAAGTCTTCTCTATAATGTGTCTCAACCGTTTATTCTGACATCTTTGCAATTCACAACTTATTCCTTCCTGAGTCTGCTGAATTTTGTGGTAGCTGCTAATAACTGGTTGCATACTTAGCGTCTAAGGACAAAATCAGGCCCATTACCAGTTTCACAGAGGCTGTTGCAATGTAAAAGATACATACTCCATGACAACATTAAACACGGGTTTTTAGGAAATTATTTAGACATAAATATTTTAATCCTGTTTTGTTTAGGTTTTAAATCAGTTTAAATCTAAATGAATATATTAATATATTGTTGTGGTTTGAGCCTGGTCGGCAGCCAACAACCCTGCAGCCGATCATCCACCCTTCCCCCCCGCCACCTGCGAATGGGGAAGGAAATTGGAAGGGTAAAGAGAGACTCGCAGGTTGAGATAGAACAGTTTAATAATGGTAGTAAAACAAGAACAATGACAGTAAGAAAGAATATAAATGGGCAATGTACATTGTCATTGCTCACCACTTGCTGACCAATATCCAGCCCGTTCCTGGCTCGTGACCCCGAGATACCAAGATCTCTCAATTGCAATCCCGGAAGTGAGAGAGAGAGCTCCTTCCCAACCACCCCTCCTCTATATAGTGAGCATGACATTCCACGATATGGAATATTTCATTGGCCAATTAGGGTCAGGTGCTCTGGCCGTGCTTCCTCCCTGCTTCCTGTGCCCTTGCGCACGGGCAGAACATGAGGAGTCAGAGAGTCCTTGAAGTCTCGGTAGCAGCTGAGAACACCAGTGTGCTATCAGCATTCTTCTCATACCAAACCCAAAGCTAAATCCAAAACACAACACTCTTCTAGTTCCCTAACAGGAATATTAACTCTATTTCAGCCCAAACCAGGACACATTTCTAAATATATTTGTTAATTTTTGATTGTGACTGCCAGTGCAAAAGAGAAAACAGATAATAATAATAAATGTATTACTTGATGCTTTAAGTTTGAATTAATAAGATACATATGGGTGTTTTTTTCTCATTTTGGCTGTGTCAGAAAAAACACACCTAAAGCAGCATTTCTCAAAACACCGATACCTCCAAGTTTATGGTCTACGTTGTTGCCATTTCATAAAGTACTGTGTGAAGACGTTTTTTGTGAAATGGTGACACTCAGAATAAACAAAGGGTATTTTCACAGAGACCTTCCCACTCCATTCTCCACTGGGATGCAAATTCCTCCAGGCAGCCACAGCCATGTACTATAAACATGTAGAACTGAGATTTGTATATCTGCTCATCTTTCATTTTTAGTGCTTGTATCTCTGCAAGAGATAAATTGTTATGGTTTTTCAGACTGGAAGAAGTTCAACTCTCAATTTATCTCATTCATACATGGTGCTAAACAGACTATACAGTGATTAAAATGTGCTATAGATCAGTAGCACTCTGTTTTTCAATATGGGGTGTCACGTATCCTAGTTCATATACCATATGCAAACTGATGTCAAATATTTGCAAAGTTAAAAGTTCTTGAAATAGCAGTAGTTCATTAAAGAAAAGGAGGGGAAACACATACTGAACAGAGGATGATCTTATCATTGAAATAGTTTATCCTGGAAAGACCACTGACAACATTAAAGGATCACTGCTGTGAGGAAATATGCCTTCTTATCATTGTGTCATGTATATAGCAGCAAACAAAAGATGGAGCCTTTCTGCTTATTGCAGAAAACAGGAAAATAGCAAAGACCAAACGTGGCCAAGAAAGGTAGGAAATAGGAATAAGTTTATAAAGAATATGGTGGCTGTGTCTAAGATTGTTTTTATTTTGAAATGTTTTAGACTAGACCCCGAAATAAAATCAGTTTTTTAACTAAGAGTTTCATGATTATACCAAGATAAAAGAGCAGTGTGAACAGTGTTGTATTCCATTAAAAATAATGCAAGAAATAGCGAAAGTATGTGCTCTGAATGTAGAAAAGGGAGCACAGATGGGAGGGTGGCAGACTGACTTGTCATTTACAAAAGCATAAGGCAAATTAAGAGAAAAATTGCCTTGAAGATATGGGTCCTTTACTACCTAAGCTTCACACACATCCTGATTCAGCAAAACATTTCAGTTAATGTATCTTAAGTCAGCAAGTGCAACATACAGAACTTAATTATGACATATACATACTTTTAGAAATATGAAAATGGAACAAACGATATACTGAGGATTAGACCACTGATAAATAGAGCACAGAGACTAAGGGCATTAGGTAACTGACAGTTTTGCAATGCCTTTTTTTCTTCAATTGTTTTAGCTTGTGATATTTCTTCAACAAAGCTCTTCTTCAGAAGGCCTTCAAATTTAATTAGTGTTCTACAAAATAATGGTGATAATCTGTGAAAAAACAGTACCCCTTAAGAGATTAATACTGTTGTATTCCTTAGGTTCTTTAAGTTAATCAATACAATTACACAGTTAAGACAATTTGGCAATACATTCTACACAATTATTCAAACTGCAGAGGGTTGATGGTAATCATTCTCTTGTCCACCAAGACATATTAAATACATTTCAGAACTTGTTGAGAAATAAGAATAAAGCAAAACTAAACAAAAGTATGTTCTTAACTCCTTTCTTTAAACAAAAAATATACTACTTGTAAGATCTTCATTGTTAACATGATGTTGATAATTTTGACAAATAGAAGCAAAGTTTTTAACATATGTATTTTGTTTTAGATGTAACAAAGGTACATAAATATATATATTTTAAAAAGTAAGATACTAGAAAGGTACATCGGACATTCCATGTAAACATTTTAAAGTTTGTTTGGTTTAAATGCAAAAATACACTTCAGTAGATGTGACCGACAATTTACAGCTATGATTTTTTCAGAACTATATTGTAGCACAAATCAAGAGATACTCAGTTGACAATGACTTGTCTAAATAGAATGCTAGTGAGCTAACTGCATAAAATTTTCAGCACACACATACACATACATATACATGTGTATATATAGCCAGCAGTAAGTCAATTTATAATTCGTCATATTAGCTGCAGTGTAGCAATTCTGTTTCAATGTTCCCTGAGAATATTAATCTCTAGTACTATTAACCTCTACTAATCTCTAAAAATGTCTCCCTACATTTGTAAAATGTTGGAGACCAGTTCCTATAGAACAGCCATTGCTATTGTTTCAGATCACTCACTTCACAGAAGCAAACATTCTGCCACCATCCCACACATCCTTCTTGTTTCTAAGAACTTCAAGGGAGGTAACTTCCTAACCCATTAAAAGGGAGTCAAATACATTCAAGTTCAGGAAATGACAATATTTACTACAACAGGCATTTCAGCTCACTCATCTGAGATTTAGAATGGGCAGCAAGAAAAAAGGGTGTATATTTTCTTCACAGTGTTAAGTATTTGGAAAAAGGCTTTTAAAAATCGCTGGAAACGGTTCTTTCTTTCTGGGCAAGCTGCAATTAACAAATAATGGGGATGTCATTAGAAAACCATTCCTAGGGGATGCTATACTGTCACCTGCATCAGTAAAGCATAGACAGATATTGGTGAAGTGTAAAGTTTGTTTCATAACAGATCTCAACCAAAGAACCCTCAAAATTAATTGCATCTTATTCCTGCATGGAAAGGACTCTTAAAAGAGCATTTTGTTTTATTATTTTATTCTGAAAAAAAAAATTAATCCAAGAGAATAGGTCATATAATATGACCTAAAAGTTTTGAAGCCTTCCTTTTAGCATAAAGACCAAATAAACTTCTGTAGTACAAAAGTTAAAATTACCAATATTTTTAGAAATAGGTGACATAGTTATTGAAAGACACTAATTTGGAGTAGTTTTCTATATCTCTATGGGTGGTAATTTTGTCTAATGGGAATTTAATAACTCATTTTAAACACATTAATAATCTGATGTTTTGCTTACAGTAAATTAGAACTACTGAGATTATAAATCACTTATTTAAAAGGAAATTTCAAATTCCACTGAAAACCTCTCTCAGCTGACAAACAGCAGGTCGGAAAAAGTCTTGTTGTTTTCAAACGAGTTTCAATCAATTTTTGTTTTCATGTCTTGTACATAAGTAAACACAGTTAATTAAGGCATCTTGCTTCCTTGTCTGTCAAACTGCAGCTGTAAAAACTAGATTGCTGCATTTAGTCATAGCCCTGAGCTAGGCCCAGCACAGTGCAGCACTGCTTGAGGAGGCAATTTAGAAAATTTTTAGGGGGCATCTGTACAAGGCAGCATGCTGTGTCTCTTGGAAGTGGCAAAACCAGTTTTCCCCTGGGCACTGTAAACTCCTATATACCTTTGAGTTTTTCTTTTCCCACACAACTTTAATGCTAAAACCCCCTTGTGTAAGAGCCTCAGATCAAGCTGCTGTCAGTGGTTGGAAGCACACTGAGAGATCAGGGGAGATTCTTCTGCCCACCTGAGTAATATGTTAGGAGAGGTCACACTTTGTCCTTATATATGCAAAAGAGGCTATTCTTAACATGCGTAGAGGTATACATGACAGCTACACAAATAAGAGTTGTCTGTATGGTAAAGAATTGATGTTTAGATTTCATTTGCAGGCATCATAATTTTTAGTTTGAATAACAAATGTGTAACTTTATAAAAATTAGAAGTTCAGACAGGTTAGTATAGGTGATATTTAGAACTTAATTCACTGCTCTATGCAGCAAGTCAGCAGCCTGAATGATGTTCCCATGAACTTTCTCATTATTACTGTAATACATTAACACATTAGACTAAGGCATTTGTAGAATAACAGTCTTTGATTCAATTTTTTTTGCATTCCTTAGATTTTTCAGTACTAATGGTTTAACTGTCACTTGTTTAATGACTTGTTTGCAAGTGAAAATTTAGCAACTGAAGGAAGAAGCATATTCAATAATGCATTGTTATTTTATTTTCTCTGGGTAGAATTTTATTCACAGCATTCCAGCATTCTGTTTTTTCAAAGATACAGTTGCACAAAATATACATAGGATTATGTGATTGAGAAATTGGTGTGAATAATTACAATCTAAGATTATTTTTTTTCTTTTGAGGGGACATTTTTTGAAGAAATGTGTATCTCTGCTCTGAGAGAGGAAGTCTGAACCATGGAAAGCACAAACACGTAAAATGCATATGGGAAGGCTGGGAGTCTGAAGGCAGCTTGTGAGATATGTCTTCGCCACTCATGTTCATTTAGAGATACACAGTGTAATTTAAAACTTAATATACACTATATAATATCTGTTTATTCCCAAACATGTGGCCTGAAAAAATGAGACAGTGGCCATCATGCTTGTAGCTTTTTGACTATGAGGCCATGTTCTAAAGCTGTTTTGAACTTCACAGTTTGGACTAATTTTGTTGAAGCTACATCTATAATGGTATAATTCACCTCAGGTAATGCCAGTGCCCTAAGGAATAGGTTACAGATTTTTTAGAGCTGAAATATGTAAAAACTAGAGATAGAGGTAAAGCTGAATAAGCTATCAGCTCATTTTATTTGACCAATCATATCTGCTTTAATAGAACAACAGGTTAACTAACCAACAAACCACTTTCACATAAGAAAAAAAAAAAGCTATGAAAGGTCAATAAAGTGAATTCTAATTACAACTCAAAGGATGCAAACAAGAAGTGTAACAGTGACACTGATCAGAATACCGAACAGAACATCAACCATGCACTACAACATTTTTTTTTTTTTAAACTTCATTTTGTCTCTCTGCAGGGGGTATCTAGTGAACAGTACAAAATAAGATTCTACAATATGGGAAACTTTGTAAGATTAGCAGTGCTGGGTTAGTATATTCTGGACAGCAGAACATAAAATTCAGATGTGTCTTGATCTCTGTCAACTGATGACAATGAGGAGAATATTCTTGGACTGTAGATATCAGTATCAGGATAGAAAAAGAATGATTCAGAGAAGACTCAGGAAAATGATATTCACTTTATTAACATCTCCCTTTAGGCTTATAAGTAAGAACTGAAAATGTGTTTCTTGTATGGAATTTCTGTGTATTTTGCAGTGTGAGCTTTTGTGGTGCATCCACATAGGAGGATTCTTAGGGCTCAAGCTTCTCTGAAACAGCTTATCCTCTTATAATTCTTACCTAAAGCTACTTTATTGATGATGAATGACAGCATGACAAACTAATACACAGATGACAAAAGAAATGTTTATCATCTACTGGAAAAATAAAGGTTTGAATTGGCAGTCACTGAGAACTCTAATTGCAACATAACAGTATTTGGGGGCACTCTGCTAAGGAGAACAGTTTTAGATATCACTGTTAATTGCTGATGGACGTCATGCTTGCTCCAGCTGTCAAGAACTCAGCTGTTCTGTTTCCCTTTGAGTGATCAGTGCTGTTGATGTCCTCCAGCTAGCATGTTCTTTGATAAGGTCCAACAGAGAGCTGCAAAAGTGCTGAACACTGGACTTCTAACAGCAAAATGCAAAAACAAATTTCACAACAAATTGCATTTTCACTGCTGCCTGATGTCACCCAATTAGAATGGGCTGAATTTGTTCTAGTACAGTGACTTGGAAGGAACCACAGTGGAACATTTTTTTCTTATGATTGTTAAAACAATTTCAGGGAAAATTTGTTGTCTATTAAAGAAGATGGTGCCATATCCTACATAACTTATTGAAGCTGCCTAAAATAAAAGATTAGATCTAAATTGCCCCGTTTTGTAACTCAATTTTGAAATTGCATCAGTAGAATGAAAATATTGACAACAAATTGTTAAAACAATCCCTATATTTTCATCCTTAGTTATGTGGAATCTCTTGTTTCTTTTCCTACTGTTTCAGAAACACATGGTCAACTATATAGTTATGCAGATGTAGATAAATATACAATGCTCAGAACAATTTCTGAAGGGTGGAAATCATGAGGAAATCTTGATGTCAATGAAAACATTTACCGAGGTGTGCAGAGAATTTCCAAGAACTAGACAAACCATTAAAACTGTGGCAAAAACACAGAAGAATGTTGTCCTGGGTTTGAATGAGTGGTGGGTTTATTGGTAGCAGGGGAGGGAGCTACAGC
Organism: Tyto alba; assembly: GCF_018691265.1. Classification (NCBI taxonomy): domain Eukaryota; kingdom Metazoa; phylum Chordata; class Aves; order Strigiformes; family Tytonidae; genus Tyto; species Tyto alba. Next base: position 36,030,322 of record NW_024881318.1, read on the forward strand.
AGTGGCCCCCCTGAGAGAAGCTTCTCGAAGCTCCCCCAGCTCCCAGTTGGACCAGCCTCTGCACCAAGTCTAAGCCAGTTAGTGACGGTAGCCACGCCTCTGTGATAACATATTTAAGAAGGAGAATGTCGGAGGAGGGATTGCAGTTGTGAGTAGGAGTTGTGAGGAGCACATCTGTGTGAACACTGAGGTCAGTGGAAGAAAAGAGAAGAAGGTGGGGCAGGTGCGTTGGCACACACACCCTCTGCAGCCTGTGGTGGACAACAGGGCTGCCTCCCCTGCAACCTGTGGAAGGCTATGATGATGCAGATGTCAATCTGTGGACTCTGGAGGACCCCACCCCTGAGCAGGTGATTGTGCCTGAAAGAGTCTGGGATGCTGTGGGAAGGAGTCCCCACTGTTGTAGTTCAGCACTGGGAGGATTGCAACTTGCAGGGGTGACCCACGCTGGAGCAGCTCAGGAAGGGCTGTAGCTCATGGGAGAGATTCAGGTTGGAAAAACTTTGTGAATGTCTGTCTCTTGTGAGAGGGGAACCATGCTGGACCAGGGAGAGACTGCCAGAAGTTCCCCCCTCCTCCCCAAGGTGGAAGAAGTGGTGGACTGACCATACCTCCCATTCCCTGCCCCCTGCACCACTAAGAGGGAGGAGGTAAAGAAATCAGGAGCAAAGCTGAGCCTGGGAAGAAGGGAGGGGTGTGGGAAGGTGTTTTGAGATGTGGTAATGCTTCTCAGTGTCCTACTCTGTCTGTTAAGTGTTGTTTAGTATCTGTATTGAATTTATGTTCTTTTTTTCCTTCCCCTAATGAGTCTGTCTTTTGCCCATGACCATAATGGGTGAGTCACCCCTCCCTATCCTTATCTCAGTTCCTGAACCTTTTGCTTCCTTCTCTCATTCCCAGCACTGGGGGGGGGGAAATGGGGAATAAGCAGCTGGGTGGTGCTCAGTTGCCCTCTGATCTCAAACCACGATACATATCTGAAAACAGTATATGGTGCATACTGTGAAGATAGATATGCAATCTGACAAAAAACCCCAAGTATTCTTCTGACTCTTCAATCCAAATATATTCTATAAACATTAAGCTTAATATTTCTTCAAAAACATTTTTCCCCAGTGTTTAATTTTCATAGTGTTATGATTCTCGTGGTCCAAAAGTCATAGTTCATAAACCAATGCCAGTTCATTAACTTACAAATAGAGCATCTGTGTGACTATCTCTGGCTGAGTATGTGATGCACTGAACTCTCTAGAATTAGTTCTAATTCATGTTTGTGCCAAAGAATTCAGAGTCTTACTCTCAGAAGTAAGAAATGTTTTCAATATTCATAATATATTTTTGGCAGTAATTAAATTGATGACATCTACATTGAAATCCTTCCCTAGGCAGAAATAAAGCATTTTTTCATACCTAAATTTTCCAAATTTTCTGAGTTGAAGTTCCTTTCCTTAAAATAAACTATATAACCAAGATAAGCTACACCTTATTTCAAAGAACATCCTTCCTCCTCTTTTTGCTCTCCTTTTTAAAATATTCTAAGAATACTCACTCTTGGTTTATAAAACTGATTACTCCTGCACTGATTGGATCGAATAATTTTATCTTCTAAAAGATTCTCATTTAACCAATTAAGTAAAAATCTGGTGAAATTATTTCTTTAAGTCAGTCTCTTTGACAGAGAAAAGTCTTTTGAGGTTTCAAACACCCTTTTCAAATAAGGGTAACACCCATTTGATGAAAGAGAGAGGTTTTCAGAAGTTTGGGGGTTTTTAGTGTTTTTTTTTCAAAATTATTTTAGTTCATGGGATATCACTATGAACTTAAATTTAGTTCTCAAAAAAATCTAGATTTATCTTGAATTCTGACTATAATATTGAAGACTTCTGTTGTTTCTGTCAGACCTGGAAGCTGCTGTCCAAAGAATTTAAAAGTTGATGTAATAGATGGAAAAAGTAGGTAGTTAACAAAAGCCTGTGGAGCACTGTAGATAGATTGTCTGTGAAGGGGCCTGGTTCAAGAACGAACCTGAGGTTCAAGGACTGAGATACAATGTCACAGTCTAAATACTTCCTATTTATTTATTTATTTATTTGTTTGAGTAATTGTTTATTTATTTGCTTATTTGTTTATTTATTCTACAGTATCACACACACACAACAGCAAAATGCTATGAGGATTAAGCGACCAGGGAAGGGTAACAGTGTAGAAAAGCAAAGAGAACAAAAATGTTTAAAAAACTGAGAACACTAAGATAAATAGCGTTGTATGTCTTCTAGAAGCGTAAGATAGTACTTTTTGATACTCTGAAGACAGGCTTTAAGATGCCTCTGTCTACTGTGCCAAGGTACATTATCTCTGGCTTCTTATGCAGTTTTCTCAAACTAGGTGCAATTACACCTGCCAGAATCATACGTGAGTTAACACCATAGTCCCTGTTATATCCTCCGCCCTGTCAATGCCTCCCCATTCTCTCTTTCCTGCAGACAGAGCCTTATAACAAACATGGTTCTGTGATGGCAGGACATTAATGAACAGTGAGTGGTGAGAGAAGCTGCTCCAAACCACCAGAAAGTCATCCAACAGTGCCAGACACTGTCTCTCTGGCAATTCAGCCTTGCAGGGAACATGACTGTCTCTGCACTGTTTTCCAGTGTGACCCTTAGTAGCTATGAATCTATTCAGTAAGACAACATGTGGAAGTAGGACAAGACATTGAGTGTGAAGTTAGTGTGAAATATGATCAATAAAGTCTCTAGTAATATAGTAAACTATTGAGCCAAAGTGACTTGGTGTTGGAGGCTGAGAACACAGCTGTGATAAATTTCAAAAGCACTTCATTGCATTACCTTTCTCAGTTCAGTTGCTTGTAATTCCATCTTATCCCACTAACTCTGCCACAATTTTTCACTCTCTTTTTCAGCAATTTTTAAGACATTTAGCAAGGGAAATATGAGAACATTAGTGAGAGCTACGTACTTTCCCCATGTTCTCTAATCACTTTGTATGTATGGTTAGTATAAGAAATAGTATTTTTTACTAGACCAGCTCTATTATTTCTATAGATCTAATATTTTTAACAAGACAAACAAAGGTGTTTTTTTTTTCTTTTGTTTTTTTTGTTTTTTTTTTTTTTTTTGTTTTTTTGTTTTTTTTTTTTTTAATCTAACAAATCACATCTCAGAAGGTTTACACTACATTCTAGACAAGAAAGATCCAGATAACCTTCCAGGCCTGAACTTTCCTGTATCCTATGGAAATCATAAAATTACAGAATCATGCAATGAATGATACAAGAATGGACCTCTGCTGAAGAACAGAATAATATTGCTTTTTAAGTCACATTTTGAGTATTTATAGTGATGGAAATTTCCACAAAATCCCTGGTCAACCTCTTCTAATCCTTGATTAACCTGTTCAAGTGTTTGAGAAGTGTTAAGACAAACAAACAAACAATAAATAAATAAATAAATAAAAATAAAAAACAAAAGCAAAAACTTTACTAAGGTTTCCTATATTCTAACCGGTGTCTGCTGCCTCTTCTTTTTGCATGTCTCTCAGAAGTTTGACTTCAACTTCTCTAAATCTTCTCATTAGGTATTTAGACAGCAATAAAGTCTTCTCTGACTGAGCCTTCTCTTCTTAAAGCTGAACAAATCCCAGAGAAGTTGCTCCATGATCTTCCTGTGTGTTGAGGTTAGGCTGACTTATAGTTACCTAAATCTTCCCTCTTGTCTTCTTTGAAGATGTACCTTTTTCTGTTATCTACTTCAACATGTAAAAGACACTGTTTCCATTGAGAGTTGCAGACACAGATTTTGATATTGTGCAGTAACTACAACTTATTTGCAATCTGTCCTCCCAGTCTAGACTTGGTTCCCTCATTAAGGGTGTGGTGAACATGATTAAGATTCTTGTTTTCTCTTCCTAACAGCCATAAAACCCACAAAACTGATTCAGATTTTGAAACACTATTCTTTGCAGATTAAATATAGCTGTGAAATGAAATTCTTGTAGTTTCTGCAAAGTCATAAAGTCTCTCATAATTTTCTGAAAGAACTTTTACATTTTGCACTGTAAGAGATTTCTGTAAAGCCTCTGTTATATTTTAGAAGTAAAATAATTAATACTGGGGCTTCTTTTCTTCTTCTTCATCCAAAGAAGATTGGATGAATGGGTACAACATGAGGAAGATATTATTTATGTGACTGTGGCCCATAAATGCTCTTCCCCTCCACTGTGTAAAACTGTCAACGTCTGCAGAACATGTAAGATTGGGCTTGCTTATAAACTGCAATACAGACACAGTTGTTTCAACTATTGTGCTGGAAGCTCCAGTAGATACACTGTTATCAGTTGAATAGGAAGCAAGTTAATTTTTCTGTAAGAGACATATTTTACATAGACCTTCTCCTTTTTTGATAATACTCAGTTGTTTTTTTTTTTTTTTTTTTTTTTTTTTAATATAATCAGTCTTTTTCTTGCTGGTGACATTTATAGACATCTGCTCTCAATTTCCTTAATATTCTATGCAAGCATCACATTAAATATTTATGGAATTCACAATTTGAGGCTGTGCTGCCAAAGGCAAGTAGATAAGAGACCAAAACTCTTAAATTCTAACATAAACCATGATGAAATTGTTAAAGCTAAAAAGAAATAAAAGAAAAAATCCCTGTTCTCAAGGTGTGAAAATTGAAAGAGCACATAGATATTTTTCCACCTGCAAAACTAGAAACATTCGTAGGATTTTATTTTTAGTCTGTATACAGGATTCATTTCACAGAACAGTATTCAACTTTATGTTTCTATCCTTCACAGGTACTTCTCTAAAGAAGTATACAGATGAATAACAGTATGGCCATCATCAATGTACAGGAAATGTCATCAGATTACAGAGGTCATGATATTAACAGGCTACTCACTATTTAACTGTATTTAACAAGTCATATGCAAGTTCTCTGCAACTTGTAACCTTGGAGCCTCACAGACCTGTTTAACCAGTGGAACAAAGTATCTGCTTCCAAAATCATAGCTGTTACTATGAATCGCTGCATTCACACCACAGGACCAGAGTATAGGTGTTGTTTCATAACAGTAACATTCAGCCAAGGAATGACTGAAGTTGGTAGATGATTAGGGATAGAAAGAATCAGATCTGCAGCATACTAGGACACCATACTGGCTGAGCATCACGAGCACCTTAATGAGGCTGTCTAGTCTTCAGAGTGATAGACTACCTGGAAGCGATCTGGGTTTACTCTCCCATACAAGGCACAGATTTCACTGTAGAAGTTCTGATAGCTTCAGTTCCGTTTTTCTACTTGTACTGAAATCTATTTACCCACTTACTTATCTACCTGCCTATCTACCTTAATATGTATGGTGGGCCATCTGCCTGACTTTTGCATACACTGACAGAAGATGTGAAACACAGTAAAGGTCATGTCACAGATTATGAAATTTAATAAATGCATTACTTATCTAACCTTAGACAGATGTATAGACAGAATATCCCAAGTAATAATTAAGTTATAAAGTTGAATGGAAGATATGGTATATTGCCATACATTCATATCCTTAGGGAGCTGTGTAATACAAGACAAAATGTCTAGTATTTCAAAGTGCAAACACTTCATGATAAACACTCCCCACAGAGATTCCTTATTGCTATTACAAAGAGTCTTTATTATAGGAAGTTCTTTTGTACAAGGAGAAGATGAATTTGGCACTTTAGCATGTTAAACAGCAGTTTCATCAGAGCTGTATGGTTCACAAAAGATTAATCTATCCACTCGGAATATTCATGAATCAATAAGAATGTTCCCTAAGTCCAAGCAATATTACTGCTGTCGACTAAATAAGGTGCTCTACATACCAACGAAACAGAACTTACTCCTCAGAAATTATTTTTTTCTTTTTTTTTTTTTTTTTTTTTTTTTTCAGTTGTTTATTTTTATTTTTTCTTTTTTTTTTTTGAAGAGAAGGGAGGAGTGGGGTCTCCATGTTTCATTCACACTGTGCTGTATCAGTTACTTCTTGTTATGTTATTATTCAAAGGATGCACTTCTACTGGAACAAAGTCAGGTATAATATTTACTTCTACTGGAAAGAAGATCAGAATAAAAATGAGGTGACAACTTCCAGAGGAGATCACTGTTAATATGTACACTGTTTAATTATAGTGGCATACTGAAAAAAAGGGGGATTATAAACTCTGTCTCTCTGGTGTTGAGTTAGGCTGAGTAGTTCTGTATATTAGTTATTCATTGATTCACTACTTTTGTTCTCCAGAAGTCCAGTTTCCTAAAAATTGGCTTTATGCCTGCACAACTGAAAGTAATGTATCATATTAACATTTGCATGTTAATACAATGAAAACTAATTAGAAATATAGCAAATACATGCTAATCCAGATAGCAGCATCTCATTAACAGGACAAGATACTTCTGTTGTTTGTTTTCCAATGTTCATTTTTGTTAGCAATTTTTAATAAGTGTATTTCACTCAGCTCTCCCTTCAGAAATTTATTCTAGTTTGTGTGGAAGCAATTTGATTTATTCCACCTCTCCCTGACCAGATGAGGAATGAAAACAGGAGCAATGCATCAAAGGGTCTCCTCTCCTCATTCTCAGCGTAAGTTATGATTGTTTCACAATGTGATTAAAATTTCTACTGAACTTCTATTGTTACAGCAACATTTTTCTAGTTACAGTGCAGTGATCTTTGTCTGTAAAAGGAAAGATTTGTGAACTCAGAAAATATCATACTAATGGAAAGGGATCTTGAGGGCGATGAGACATTGGAACAGGTTGCCTGGAGAAGTTGTGAATACCCCCACCCTGGAAATGTTCAAGACCAGTTTGGATGGGTTTTTGAGCAACATGATCTAGTGAAAGACGTCCCTGTCCATGGCAGAGGGGTTGGAACTAGATGGTCTTTAAGGTTCCTTCCAACCCAAACCATTTTATAATGATGATGATGATGATTACAGAGACATTTAATGCTGAACATCCACTGGGCTGTATTATTTCTTTCATACTGGTACTGTGTGAAGAAGCACAAAGGGTCAAAGCTATTTTAAAGTATTCCAGCAATTTATTTGTACTAGAGGTATTATACTAGAAATTTCAAATGTTTGGCAGGGACCAAAGGAACTCCATCACATGAACTGCTGAGAACCATGGGAAAAGGCAGGATGCAGTCAAAGGGAAAGGAGTTTTGCCTTCATTGCTATACCTCTGGCATCTGCAGAACAGTACAGAATATGTGGGGAAAAAAGCTAGCAGATTGTGATAGGTGAGTTTTCTGGGTAGTCATTTAGTTCACATCTGAATTTCAAAATACTCTGCAATAGTAACGTAAAGTTCCGGGGAAGGGATTCCAGATAAATGAGTGCTAATTGGAGTGGCCTTCTAGTAGATATTCTACACAGTTAACCATGGGATTGCCAAGGGACAATGTGAAAGACAGCTGTTGTCTGATACCATCTGCAAAAATGCCCATCCTACCCAATCCGTGTGCTGCTATTACACAAGAGTTACAGATTAACAGGGAATAAAACAGTGAAAAACACTGAAATAGAAGTCTCTCCTTTCTGAATCGTGCCTGAAGTGGTTACCCCCTGCTCATGTAAGTGGAGGGGACAATCTGGGTATAAGAGTCTTGATTTGCTATTAGTGAACTGCTAAAAGGGAAAGGCAAGCTGAGCAGGAGGTGGAGCTGCTCTGAAGGATTTCATCTGGTTTCCAGGGAAACCTATTTTTCAGTTATTTGCACGTTCAGCACATCTGGTTCATTTGGACTCTGGCTTTTTGAAAGTGATGAATGTGTCATGGGAAAAATGAATGGAAAAATAATTTAAGGAATTAATGGGATGGAAGGAACATAGAATTCTTTAAAAAATGCAGCTATGTTTTCCCTCTCCTCTTTCTTCCTCCTGTTCTGTTTTAAATACAAACTTTTGGATAATATTTGCTTCACATGTGCAAGACATCAGGACAGTCAAGGATGTCCAGCCCCTTAAATGAAATAATAGATTTTTAAAAGCATATATATCTTTATATTACTATTACTAACACAAATAATGATCGTTGACCCAAGTGGCTACTACTAGAGGAAATACAGGCTGAAGAGAAATGAAAATTTAAATAATATAAGAATATATTTGTCAATATGTTGACAGAAAATATTCTATTCTCAGAATAAAAATGATTTTGCTTTCAGAAGAACAGCTACACTAAAAGATTTCTGGTAATGTAGATATAAACCTCTGAGAAATACAAGATCATTATCTAGCTAAATGGTCTCATATAAGGACTACACACTTAAGCAAGGTTTGTATTACACAAATTTTGAAATACCTAGTCTTTTTATTGTCAGTTCTGGCTTCAATTGACCCATATCCCATTAAAGTCAATGGGAATTTTATATTCTACAACAGATTTTGGCTCAGGTGCTTAACAACCTTGTTTCACAATGTAGTATCAAATTCTTTATGCAGTTCTGTCATGTGTACAGAGCACTGCATAAGATGAGCTATGAAAGAGACAGAATTTGAGACTGTTATTTTCCTGCTGTGGAAAGAAATAAAATAGTTATGACAAAGGAGGGCTGCTAAAGCCTACTATTATTTGATAAAAAAAAGAAAACCTTCATAAAAAGACTACAGCTATATAGACACCACAGAGATTTCAGTAATTCACAGATTTAGAATCCTTTTATGGATTTTGAGCCCTCAAATGCATGTTTAGTCCCTGCTATTGAAAATCCTGACTGGCATGGAGGTGACTATTTCTGAAGTCTACTTCCATAGCATTACATAGACAACACAGATCTGAAATATGCAGATAGGATGTCATCATGTCTAGGAATACCCTGTTCATTTAGAAATCTGAAATCCTTAACATTAAGATTCCAGTTATTCTCTGCTATTTATTCAAAACATGATGCAGAGGAAAGGAAAAACAAAAGTCCCTATCCTACTAAAATATCTGCAATCTGTAGCAGATTTATCAGTCACGGGGATACAGGCTGGTGACAGATGTATGTCAAACCTGCATAAAACTGTGCTGATATGCTCTCATGCTTGATTTTTTTTTTTTTTTTCCAGTTGGGAAACAATCATCCTTTAAATAACAATCATGCAAAATGAAGGACCTCAAAAAATATTACACATACTTTTATCATGATCATAATAATTTCATTACAGTCAGAGATACTTAGCACAATGTAGGGTCACAACAGTATACATTAGTGATATTGACTGAGGTGATGCAGTAAAGCAAAAATAAAGCCTATGCCTTTTTTTTTGTGGTTGTTTATTTTATGTACATCTAAATTATCCTTTTCTTTCTTTTGTGATTTTTTTTCTTTAATTTATTTTATAAATGTGCTGTCATTCCTTGTCACACCCTTCTTTCCTCAATTTTTAGTTTCTGATTTTGTTTAATTGATTTACAGGGCCTTCATGAGTGTGAACTATGCCAGAAAATGCTGTAGAAAGAGCTTGAAACAAATTAGACTATCCAGTGTTCTGCTGAAAATTCTGAAATATTTACAAATTAATAAAGTCTTATAAGAATAACATTTATACAGGAAATGAAACTATGTTTTATTACATCAAAATAAAGATGTTAATTTAGTACTTTTTCCTAAAATTAGTGCAGTATTTGGCTGTGTGAAAGGTTTGTTATTCCTTATGCTTCACTTTTCTTTAACTGAGTAGTGTATCTATCACTCAATGTATATTGTTCTTTTAATTATAATATGGTAATTACTCAAGAGGTTTAGTACTTTAGTATTTCACTTATCTTACCCAGACATCAGTCTTTTTATTGCCTTAAAAGAAAGTTACTTTGGATCCTTCCAATCTTTTAATTTTATTTACAGCTTGTGTGAGTATTTTTTTTTTCTTTTTTTTTTTTTTTTTTTCAGGAGGACCTAGGGTCCTTTAATAAAAATGCAATGATAAATTTCTCCTACTAACCCACACAGCATAATTCTGTTAAAATAATGCTTAAGGTGATAGCAAAAAGTTATCAAATACATAAGAGAAGGCCATCTAGGGAACTGGTACCACTACATGATGAAAACTGTGTAAAAGGAGTAGCCAACAGTGATAGTATGATAGTAAAGAAATTCAGGAAGTTCTTTCTATTAGTTTTTTGCTTCTGAAAACTTTGGAAATTTTTCTGTATTTGCTCCACTCTTTGGGGAGAAAATTATAAGTGGATTAGACCAAATAGAGGAGATGGATCCTGGGATCAGATGACATTCACTCAAGAAAGCAGAAGAAATTCAAGCATGAAATTGTCAAGTGAGTTCCTAATGTGTGCAACCTACATGTGGCAAATGACACATTGTCAGAGGATGATAGATAGTTGAAGCCACTTGCATCTGCATCTGCCAGAAGAGCTCTAGAGAGCTCCCTGGGAACTAGAGAGAAAAAAAAGTCACTGTGGATATGGGTGAATGAAGTCTGCTGGTAAAAAGTCAGCACAGTTTCTAAGAAGGGAAAGTCTTTCACGTTGACTTTCTCAAGCTCCAGAAAGTTGTTAACCAGCAGGTGGGTAAAGGCAACCCAATGAGAGTAATGAACTTGGATTTTTAAAACCCTTGATTTTTTGTCACAAGCCAAAGGTCTTCAGAGAAACTGAATTGTCCTTTTTATAGACTGAAAGCAGTTAAGGGATAAGAAGTCTTATGTGGCATTCCCCAAGTGTTTACTGGGAATAGTTTTGCTCAGTGTTTTTCAGTGATATGTAAGTTTTTGGAGGTTATTAGAACTGAGCTATCTTGAGTAGATAAATGTCATACTGTTAATGAGAAAGTCCTCAAGGACCTCACAACATCAAATGAGAAAGCAAAACGGCGATAGACTTCAGTATAGATAGAAGTAAAGTTTTTAGGGAAAAAATAATCAAAACTGTATTTACAGGATGCTGAATTTGGATTTACAGTTGTAACTCAATAGGGATATCTTGCAATTATCATTGACAGCTCTCTGAAATAAATAACTTAGTGCACAGTGGCATTCATACAACCCAAGAAAATACTCATCACAATTTTGATGTTATAGGAAATCTTGGTCTGCTCTTATTTTGAATACTTAATGCAGCTGCCTTCCCTGCATTTCCATGAAGGTGAAATGGAGTTAGAAAAGGTACAAAGCATTACAATTATAGAGAGAATATAGCTTTAAAAGGAGAGAATAAAAAGTTTACAGCTCTTCCATTGAAGAGATGAAGGCAGAGACTGGACATGATTAAGCCAAGAAGGTGAAGCATAAGGTAAAGACAGTATTGCTGTTAACTAAATATTAGAATTAGGGGGAAAGAGGAGGGGATATCAGTTTGAAAGAGGAAGAGATCAATTTTAAACAGATTATTTACTTTTTTGAAAAACCACTAATGAACTTCAGGAATTTTTTGCCATAGAAGGTAGTTGAGGTAAACAGCATTATCAGGTTCACAAAGGAATGAGACAAATTTAAGGCAAATTGGTAAATGGATACTAAGGAGTATAGGCAGGGACACGTCCTCTAACATCCATAGTCCTGTGAGTGTAAATTCTGGGGAAATGTGAGAGGAATGTGCCCCAAGATTCTGAGGGAACTTGAATACAAATTTGCTAAGGTGCTTTCCATCACATTTGAAAGGTAGTGGCAGTCAGGTAAAGTCCCTAGTAACTAGAAAAAGGGAAACATCATATTTATTTTTAAAATGGGTAAAAATAAGGACCCTGGGATCTACTGACCAGCCAACCTCACCTCCATGACCAGTAAAATCATGGAGCAGATCCTCCTGGAAAACATATCGAAATATATGGAAGATAAGGAGGTGATTAGAGACAGCCAGCATGACTTCACAAAGGTTGAATCATGCCTGACTAACCTTGTGGCCTTCTACAATGAAGTAACTGCATCAGTGGACAAGGGAAGAACAACTGATATCATCTACCCAGACTTCTGTAAGGCTCTTGACACAGTCCCACACAAAATTCTGTCTGCTACATTGGAGAGATATAGGTTTGACAGATGGACTGCTAGATGGATAAGGAACTGGTTGGAAGGACATATCCAAAGAGCTGTAGTCAGTGCCTCAGTGTGGAAGAAGAAACCAGAAATGAATGCTGTCCCTCAACAGTCAGTACAGGGATCAGTGTTATTTAATAACTTCATAAATGATGTAGACATTGGGATTGACTGCAGACTCAGGAACTTTGTGGATGACACCAAGCTAGTGGTGCAGTTGATTTAGTAGAGGGAAGGGATGTCATCCAGAGGGAGCTTGACAGGCTTTATAAGTGTGCCTGTGAGAACTCTGTGAAGTTCAATGAGCCAAGTGCAAATTGCTGCACCTAGTTCAGAGTGGGTCCAGAGGAGGGTCACAAAGATCATCAGAGAGCTGGAACATCTCTCCTATGATGGAAGGCTGTTAGAGATGAGGTTGTTCAGCCTTGAGAACAGAAGGCTCCAGGGGAAGACCTTATTGTGACCTTTCAATATATAAAGAGGGCTTATAATGAACACAGGAAGAGACTATTTCCTAATGCCAGTAGTTTACACAAGGACCAACAGTTTTAAACTGAAAGAGGGTAAGTTTAGATTGGAAATAAGGAAGAAAGTATTTATTGTGAGAGTGGTGAGACACTGGAACAGGTTGCTCAGAGAGACTGTGGATGCCCCATTCCTGGAAGTGTTCAAGGTCAGGTTGGATGGGGTTTTGAGGAACCTGATCTAGTGGAAGATGTCCCTGTCTGTCATCATTTAAGCCTACTCAGCAGCTAAACACCACGCAATTGCTTACCCACTCTCTCCCCACTTGGGAATGGGGAGGGAATCAGAGGGGCAAAGGGAGACTCGCAGGTTGAGATAAAAACAGTTTAATAACAGTAACAGAATAATACACTGACACCAGTACCAACAGGTAACGTACCACACAGCTGCTTACCACCCACCGACCAACACCTGCCTGCTCCTGGCCAGCGAGCCCAAACACAAAGGCCCCACAGCCACACTCCCAGAAGTGGCAGCCCCTCCTGGCCTACTCCTGCCTTTATATAGTGAGCACAATGTCACATGACATGGACTATTGGCCAATCGGGGCCCAGCCCTCCAGCTGTGCTCCCCCCGCCCCCGCACACAGGTGAGGGCACTGGGACCTGGGGAGCCCCTGGGGTCTCAGGGTGCTGCAGCTCCTCCCGCTGCCAGACCAACGGGAGCTCTAGGCCAGCCCCAAACAGGACACTGTCCATGACAGGGGGATGGACCAGATGATCTTCAGCGGTCCTTCCAACCCAAACCATTCTATGATTCTGTGGTTCTACAATTCTATGATTCTATAAATGGATGGAAGTATCTTCTATTGTCACAACCAGAGAAAAAGTATGGTGCCGGGCAGAGTATAGTTCTATCTGAGTAGGGTATATCTGATGCTCTTCTGTAAAATAAGAAGTAATAACAGACTGAGATAAAAAGCATGTCCAATAACATATTTTTTTGTGGTTTAGTAGACAAATCACACCATAATGAAGAGAAAAACAATGGGGAGAACTAGTACAAGAAACAGAGAAGGAACCAGATCTGTTTTAACACATAATTTCATTATTTGCAATTTTTCATAAATAAGAAAATATGAAGGAAACCTGAAATATTTTAGCACACAGTATAAATTATTGAATTTTGTATAGGCATCATTAAAATCTTCTTCAACACGTTTAATCTCTCAATTTATATAAACTACAAAAGAAAAATAAACAATACCCTGGCAAACATTAATTTTCTGATTTCCCTTGGGCCAAGGGTAGTCTTAACATAAGAGCCCTGTTCATTTCATAGTTCTGTAATAATTTCCTGTGGAAAATTTATAAATACTTTTGATATGAGGAAAAACTTTTTTTAGATGCTATTCTGCCTAACAAAGTTCGACATCTTTCTGACTGATTTAGCATACATTCACAAAACTCTAGAACTAAAAGTTGTCTTTAAAAAATGAAAGCAAACTGATCTGAGTAAAAATAGAATTAGTTCACTAATTTGTATTACGAAAGCAATGAAATAAATGTAAAATAACATCTGTAATAAATTTCTAAAGAACTTTAGCTTCACTCATCTTTTAGAGTCATTACATTTATATAGTGCTATACATGTGATATTGAATAAAACATTAGGCTCAAATGAGACATTGACAGAATGCAGTTTGATACTGAAATAGCCTAAAAAGAATGTGCAAAATTTTGGAATTTTCAATAAGATGAGGCTAAATTAGCAATGCAAACACAAAACATAGGTCTTGTGATTGGGCTTATGCTTACAAAGGTTGGTTTTGTTTTGTTTTTTTTTTTTAATCCATTTTATAAAGAAGTAAGTTTGAATTTCATTTTCAAAATAATAACAAATATGAGCATATTCCCCAACACTCCTGCTAGACAAAGTATCTTGAACGTGAAAGGAGGAATTATAGAAATAAAAAATAGAAGGCAAAGTTAAGCCCACAATTCAAATTATATATTAATTGTAGCTAAATATAACTTTGTTGAAAGCAAAATCTGAACAGCATTTCTGCATATGCCACTGAAATACAGAACTGTGAAGTAAACAATTCATTTAATCCATAGTGGTTTACTGTTATCATCTACTATTTAACTATAATTTTGATGTCAAAAGTTAAATTACATTTAAGTATGTATGAATGTAATATTGATACAGGATCAGGTTACAATTTGGTGATCTTGCCTTTAGTGAAAAATAAAGGAAAATCTCTCAGAAAAAACCCACTGATTCAGCTTTAATCTGGGAAATAATGTAGGATAAAATATCATACTATTTTTTGATGGACTTTTCATGTCAACCATGTAACTCACAGAAACAGAAGCCAGTAGGTTTAGAATTTAGACATAGTCCACATGATTCTCATTTCAGAGCAGAAGGTTGCAGCACATGGGTATGGGTTGCTGGTTAATGCTGTCATGGTTGCTCACTTTTTATTCCTTTAATATTTGTCTTCTGAGATCAGATTTCAGAAGACATGATATAGATGAATATTGAGAAAAATACCCTACATTTATGAGAAGAGTGGAAAAATATATGCTTGCTGTGTAATTATATATATTTTTTTGCAAATTTATTCTTAAAAGAGAAAAAGTGCCCTGTTTGGGGCTGGCCTAGAGCTCCCGTTGGTCTGGCAGTGGGAGGAGTGCTGCAGCACCCTGAGACCCCAGGGGCTCCCCAGGTCCCAGTGCCCTCACCTGTGTGCGGGGGCGGGGGGAGCACAGCTGGAGGGCTGGGCCCCGATTGGCCAATAGTCCATGTCATGTGACATTGTGCTCACTATATAAAGGCAGGAGTAGGCCAGGAGGGGCTGCCACTTCTGGGAGTGTGGCTGTGGGGCCTTTGTGTTTGGGCTCGCTGGCCAGGAGCAGGCAGGTGTTGGTCGGTGGGTGGTAAGCAGCTGTGTGGTACGTTACCTGTTGGTACTGGTGTCAGTGTATTATTCTGTTACTGTTATTAAACTGTTTTTATCTCAACCTGCGAGTCTCCCTTTGCCCCTCTGATTCCCTCCCCATTCCCAAGTGGGGAGAGAGTGGGTGAGCAACTGCGTGGTGTTTAGCTGCTGGGTAGGCTCTAACGACAACAAAAAGCTAGCTGCAACTGAGTATTTCGCAGTAAGTGATCTGTCTTTTGATGAATTTCTTAAGTTCCAGTATTTTCTTTGTTACATATAACAGAAGCATCAGTGATTCATAATACTTTTTTTTAAAAATAGGAACAAAAATATGTTACCTGAAAGGTACATATATATATATATATATATATATTTTTTTTTTTCTTTAGAAGGAAAAAAAAAAAGAAAAAATAAAGGAGATCTCAAGATTTTTTTCTGATTCCACCTAGTCTGACACTTCATTACTTTCCACTGTCATTTTATTTTTAGAATACTGTTCATTGAGCATGAACTAAGTCACCACATCTTCTACAATTCTGATAAACTGAATATCAAGGACAGCTCATTTACATATAAAACCATGTACAAAAATCCTCTGCAATAAGAGGAAGGAAAATCTACTACTTCCATGACTATAGATCTTTTATTTACTTCACAATTTGAAATATTTTTCTTCAAAATGAAAGGTCCGGAGGGACAAAGAAAACAGAAAGATTTTGAAGTAGTATTTATCATCCATTTACAATGTAAGAATGTTTCCTCTAGCATGGGAAGATTCAGAGTCTTCTGTGTTTCAGGGACTGGTACTTTTTTTCACTTAATTTCAGCCAAAGAACTCTAAAGCAAATTGTAGTCTCCTGATGTTACAACAATGTTAAAGTAAATAAAAGCTGTAGATATCTTTCACCATATAGATATTAGTTCCCACCTTTCCCCTTCTGTATCAAGAAAGAAGTACAGAAGCTATACTTCTAATGCTTTAAGTCCTGAAGCTCATGCTTCCACATGCCGTGGTGGAGATCAATGTTGTGTAGCTGAGTTACTTGTGCCAAGCATTTGACCATTGTGTTTTTCCAACTGGTGTTTATCATGAAGAATCATACAATTAAAATAATTTCTTAATCCTTTTCACTTTTTTCATTAGTGACTGTGAATGTACATTAAAAGACATTCAAATGTGGCTTGTGCTCCCTTCTGTAGCTTCTCTGCAGACAATGGCAAAAACCTTCCAGGCTACTGTTTCTACACAGCTTTTCTATAGTTTGAGAAAACACATGTAGGCTACTTCACGGAGAAGGAGCTGAAACAAAAAGGGGCCCAAACAATAGGCCTCAAACCAAAGTTGACTTCTGAGTGAATTCCCCGACCAGCAATCAGCATCTTATCAGCAGACTGAAGCAACCAGTATCTTATCAGCATGAAAATGTAACCCTGGGGACAATCCCTGGGAACTATAAGTAAACAATAGGAAGTAACTATAAATCCCAAATGTAAAGAAAAACAGAAACTCCTCAGACATGCCCGGATCCTGGCCAGATCCGGACATGCCTGAGTGAGGCATATCAATCTACCAGATATCTCCTGTGCATTTTGTTTAGACTTGTTTGTTAAACTGTATAAAAGCTGGACCCTCTCACAGCAAAGACGGAGACCTCACCTACGAGTGGACGCACTGCGTAGGACTTCCCAATTGCCGGGAAAGGCTCTCCGACCCTTCGCTGTGACGGGGCTCCCCAGCTGATGCACGGGTCTGGATGATGGTAAAGTATGAGGGCAATTGGTGATGTATCTTTCTTAATCACTATAGCTACCTTTTAATAGTAATGTCTAGGTGCATTACCTTGCTTATTCTTTCTGCTATTTCTACTATAGTAAAATTTCTATTTCTACTAAAGTAAAATAAGCCTATTTCTTTAGCTTGGTGTCTGTGTCCTTTGTGTTAACCCCGTCAATTGGCAAAACAGGAGCTGAAACCTAGCATAAGATGGTATTTGGGACCCTTTTCTCTGTAGGTTGATTAAAACTCACAAATGACAGAGGTGAAGGTGAGAGGAAAGTTTTGGTTACGGTTGGTTACAATTTTGTTGGAGAAGCCTCAGTTAAGATCACAAAACCTTTAGTTTTTTGCTACCTAAAGCTTCTTCTAGAAGCAAATAGCCTACAAAATCCCTTAACACTGGTCCCAAAACACAACATCAACTTCTCTTTAAATATGTGACAAAACCCAAGCTGAATTCTTCCATTACATGATTTCAAGTTCTTGTACAGACAATTTCAAAGACAAATTCAGACAATTTCAATGAGGTCTTATGGATATTTCTAGAATATTTTTCTGATATACAGAGCTTTTATTTCTGCTTTTAGATGACCATTAATAATGTAAAAGTTGCAGAGCACTTACAGAAGCATGACTACTCTCACACAACTGGTGAATGGTTGCTATACCATAGCTGTGCTATAAAGATGAGAATTTGTGCCACTAATTCACAACTACAGTAAGCAAATAAATACAGACAGAATCAAAATGTACACAATGGCTCTGCCACATGAACAAAGCCAGCTGACAGCACCAGTCGTTAATGAATTTCTGTAAATTTGAGTCACTGGAACAATCATCTTCTAAGCTTTCAACAAAAAGATAAAATTATTTTTAATGTTGTAAGTTTTATAATTGACACAAGTTATTGTTGATTTATCTTATATAATCTTAAACATACCTCTATTGTGAATCATCTTTTTATTAGCAATACTTACTGTTAAAAGCTAATCTAAAGTCTCTACCAATTTCCCATATATGCCTAAGCCTCCCTACAATCAATTATGTTGTCAGAAGCATGGAATTGGCAAGTAATGTAGATAGGCAAAAGATCCACCCACAAACAAGTGCAGAAACAAAATATACAGATGTGCAGGAGTAAGATAATTTTTAACTAACAGACATTTGAAAAGAAAAACAGTAAGCTCCCTATAGCATTTTCATTGCCATGTATCACAGTACTTTTAATATGTTGTCAAGAAATCATGGATATTAGAGCTCATGACTAGATCCTAACAGTCAATTACTGTATTAAATTTTTATGATAGAAAGTACAGTCTACTACTTTAGATATATATCTATTATGTTTTATGCATGATCAACTAGGCTATTTTCCTATGCAATTCAGCTGGAAATTTCAAGTGATAACAGAAGCATTGATGTACTTACTGGGGGAAAATTTTATCTATATTTTTCTGGTAAAAGTTATGTAGTAATACAGAACGTCTCCTCAAATTTCATGCTGGAAGTTACCATAAAAGATGGAATATAAGCACCCAAGCTGGTTATTTTTCTATCAGAAGAGCATTTTCTTTTTGGCTTAAAGGCTCACTAAAACTAAATGTGATAACAGGCAAGAAGGCATTCTCAAGTCATATTGCTCTTCTTCAAGGACTGCATATTTATTGACATATTTCAAAGAGTCAGACTATTATTCTGTTAATATTGCTGGAAAAGAGAGATGAGTGCAGAGATGAGATGGAGTAATAACAAATAAGGAATGGATAAAATAATTTTTTTTTTTAAAAAAAGTCGGTAAAAACTTAAGACTACCAGCTAAGCAATTTCCCCATAAACATTAGAATTCTCGACAGCTACAAGAACAAGAATCTACAGTGGCAGTAGACAGTACTATACAACACTGAACCATGTAATTTACATCTTAGTGAAATTAAACATAGTATAATGTCTTAGCTTCCAGGCAACAATACTATTTAATTTGCTGTAGCAGATTATGACATCATCTGAAACCCCAGGATACACTTTCAAGCCAACTATTACGCTTGTAATATGTACTGCTTTTCTGGTTAGTTTTTCATTTAATTCATTGCAAGGATTATATTTTTCAATGGCTGAACATGACATTCAGCAGAATTGCTCTAGAATATCTGTGAGTCAAAGTAATGTCATTTAGTCAACAGAAGTGATGTTATTGTAAGGGGAAAGCACACGGAATCATAGAATCACAGAATACCAGGTTAGAAGGGACCTCAAGGATCATCTAGTCCAACCTTTCTTGGCAAAAGCACCGTCTAGACAAGATGACCCAACACCCTGTCCAATTTCAAGTATCCAACATTGGGGAATTCATCACTTTCCTGGGGAGATTATTCCAATGGCTGGTTGTTCTCATTGTGAAAAATTTTCCAACTGGAATCTCTCCAGAAGTAATTTGTACACATTACCCCTTGTCTTTTCCATGTGACTCCTTGTAAAAAGGGAGTCTCCATTTTCTTTGTAGCCACACTTTAAATACTGGAACGTGGTGATAAAGTCTCCCCTAACCCGTCTCTTCTCAAGGTTGAACAAACCCTGTTCTCTCAGCTTTTCCTCATCTGTTGGGATTCCCAGTCCTTTGATCATCTTTGTGGCCCTTCTATGGACCCTCTTCAGTCTATCCACATCTTTTTTGAAGATACTCAGTAACTGACTTGCCGGCATTTAAACAGTACTTGTTATATTGGTAATAAGTCTCCTCCTAACTTTTCTTAGGCAAGATATTTTCTGTTTCACATGTTATACATTTTGCCAAGACATGCTTCTGAAATTTCCGTACTTTTAAATTTCTACTGGTATAAAACTGCTCATTAGTTCCTACTGGAATTAGTAAGAAAGAACTAAGAGATTAAGATGCAATATAAATAAAGAGTTCTTATGCACCAAGAGTCTGATGAGGACCTTAGACAGAAGTGAAACCATGAGTTTTCCTTCTTGACAGCAGCACTAAATTCTCACTTAGGAGGCTTTTCTGTGCTCAGGACACTACCAATGATTTCCTCAGCTGCTCTTTGGTCTGAGCTTTGTTTCTCTGATAATCTACCAAAAGTACTTCCACAACATGAATAATATAAAGTGCGTGGGGGAAACTGTTGTAAACTATATGGTCTTATAGTGACAGATATAATGATTAACATTATGTCCCTGTAAACATTTATATACACACTTAACTGTATTCATTAAAGGAGTCCATGAACCTACACAAGGAGTAAAATTGAGTATGTACATAGAAATTTGAGACAGATTCTCTGCTTATCTTAAGGGCAGTATGAAGAAAGGTCTAAAATCGGCAGCATCTAGGTCACTGAATTTGGCAGCTCCATCCCTTGGTTTTCTTGCCATAAATTGCAAAAATTTAATTCCAAAGAAAATTTATATGAATTACCACAATATTTTAAAGTTATATAACTCTCTAGCTCTACAAACAACTACATGTATATCATATGTTTATGTGATCATACATATATATCTTGTAATACTTATGTAAATCACATAAAACTGATTACAATATAATTTTATTTTTATGTTTAAAAGTTGAAATTAAATATCGAGCTGATTAATTTTTAATGCATTTATACATACTATTCACTGCTGGAATACACCAGTAGATATTAATCCTCAAGTGCTGGGCCTTTAGAAGTAGCAGAGTTTTATGTATATTCTGGTAGAGCAGAATAGCATAAAGGGAGCATGGTATGTTAAGACATCTGATTCACACCTTATAGAAATAACAAAGTAAATAGTTTTAACATTCTAACAGAAAGAACAATTAAGGTATTTCCTGAGTTCTTTAAATTTTTAGGGGGACAGAGGAAAGTTAATAAGGTAAATATTACCATCTTTGAAATATTACATGACAGTAAATTTTTTAATCTGAAGAATTGTCTTGTGGTTTGAGCTCAGAGGGCAACTGAGCACCACACAGCCACTCACATATCCCTTCTCTTCCAACAATGAGAAGGGACAAATAAGCCAGGCTTGGGATTTGAGATAGGACCTGGATGGGCAAATCACAGATTATGGTCACAGGCAAAAGGCAGACTTGTTAGGGGAAATAAAAAAAGAACATAGATTTATTACAGACACTAAGAACAACACTTAACAGAGTAGGACAGTTAGAAGCATTGTCACATCTTGAAAACACCTTCCCCCAACCCTTCCTTTTTTCCCGGGCACAGCCCTGCTCCCAATATCTCTACCTCCTACACCCAGTAGTGCAGGGGCAGGGAATGGGGGGTGCAGTAAGTGCTGCTGCTTCTTCCATCTTCGGAGGGGAGAGCTTCTGGAATTTATTCCCTGTGGTCCATTGTGGTCCCCCTCTGACAGGAGACAGTCCTCCACAAACTCTCTGATGTGAGTCCCTCCCATGAGCTGCAGCATTTCCTTACACTGCTCTGGCATGGGTCGCCAACTTTAACTGGAGTCCTTCCCATGAGCTGCAGCCATCCTGAACTGCTCCAACATGGGACACCCCTGCATGCTGCAATTTTCCCAGTGCCAAACTACAACAGCAGGGTCTACCTTTTCCCAGAAGACCCTGGCCTTCTTTGGGCACAGACACCTTGATCAGCCATGCGAAATAAAACACAGTCCATAAATCAGTGCCTGCTTCACCATAGGTCTTCATGGGTGGCAGGAAGGGGCTGCCCTGCCATCTCACCACAAGATACAGGGGGTCTCTGCGCCAGCACACTTCCCTCCTTCTTTCTTCCTCTGTTCCTTCAATGACCTTAGTGTTCACGCAGCTGCTGCAACTCTTCCTCACAAGTCCACCTCCTCCTCACCATGTCCCTTTGCAGAGGCACAGCTGATTGCTTTAGTTTTGGTGCAGAGGTGGAGCTGACTTGGATGTGAGGGAGCTTTGAGATGCTTCCTCTCACAGGTGGCCACCTCATAGCCCCCTCCCCTGCTACCAAAAAACCCCACCACTCACTCAAACTCAGGACAAGTTGTCTTCCATGTATGAAACCCAAGAATTAGAACAATAATTTCTCTTCTGTATCCCTAATTTTATGTGATAAAAGGAGATATTGTTGCTTTAAAGACCAGCAAGTTGCAAGCATATAGTCTGACTGAGCAGAAACAAAACAGCAGTTACAAGCAAGTCTTTTCTTTTATAAAGGGTATACTTTCTACATTTAATCATTTTTGCCTGTTGAGTTCAGCAGCACTTACACATGCCAACTGCCATAATGCTTTTTTGAAATAATTGAATTTTTGTGAAGTCTATGAGAGTTACTGGATAGAAAAACTGGAAAGATTTCTTCAGTCAGCTAGATTAAGGAAGATTTTAACAAGGTCTATTATTTAAATATTCATGATTCACTGATAAACTGTCTAGGTTTATAGTGTATGTCTTTTGTCATAATCATCACTAAATTATCGCAAATATCAGATGGCTACTCCACATCTGTTAGATGTGAAAGTTGTTCATATATCATGGAGATCAAAGGGCATGCAGCTCTGTTAGAATTCAAAAGAGGTGGAGACTTTATCTTCTCTTTCACTGAATGAAGAAGGTGTTTGTCAGTAGCCCTTGACAGATCCCAATGTTGTGATTAAATAGGCATCAACCTAGAGACTAATCATAGATCAACATTTTGACAATACATAGATTTTGATTTTGCACTGACTTTTACAGAGTCTATCTCATCTTTTTTTTTTTGTCTCCTGAGTATACCCTGAATCACTGTTTGCTCCAAGTAACTGTTTAACTTGACTATTTGGGACCTAGAGTATTTACCTATATAACAACTCTTGGTTTGAACTAGGTATAGTGACTGAGGAAAAAACAAACTTTCTGGATATGGCTTAAAGGTAGGCTAACAGCTTTCCATATAATTTCTGACTAGATGAGCTGTTCTTTAATAACAGATTAGTATTGATTTTAATTCCAGGTGTCTACGCACCTGGCCTTTATTGCCACTGAACAAGTTGAAAGTTACCCCCCTTGTCCTTCCATGTTCTTGGCCAATCCCAGTGTCTTAATTAGTTAATTAGTTATCTAAATGTGAATGTATTTTTCCTTCTCATTTTTCACCTTCAAGAAAAATATTTTATCGAAAAGCATCCTCGCTTTCATCACTGAATCAAAAGTATCAGTCACTCTGTCAATGGTTTGCCTTTTGCACATATTTCACAGCATTGTGAAAATCAGCATTTAAATTCAGACATAGATTGATAGCAATTTGTAATCAAACTGAATAATGTGTCTCTGTGATCTTTTCGAAGTTTCTTGTGACATAAGCAAAATAATTTCTTAAATAACAGTAATAATCAAGAAGTAAACTGATCTTTTCACATCATTGTATGCTTGCAATTCTGTGTGATTAATCCTTTGATTTCTAATGAAATTAACGATTAAAATTAAGTTCTCAACTACAGTTATCTGTGATACATCATAAAGATGCTTTTGCATGTTAGAGTCATCAGAGTAGTGGAATTAAAGTCCTTTCACTAGAAATAACCAGAAGATGTGATCTAAGAATGCACCTGTCCTGGGTTTGTGTGGGTGACAGGCATTTTTGGTAGCAGAGGATGGGAATACAGCAGTGGCCCCCCATGAGAAGCTTCTTGAAGTATCCCTGGCTCCATGTTGGACCTGCCTTTGCACCAAGGCTGAACCAATTATCAGTGCCTCTGCAATAACATATTTAAGAAGGAGACCTGGCAGGGGAAATTATAGTTGTGGGAGGAGTTGTGACATCTATGTGAACACAGAGGTCAGTGGAAGAACAGAGGAGGAAAGTTGAGGGGACATGTGCCAGATCAGTAATCCCCTTTCAGCCTGTGGTGATATGGCAGGGCCACCCCTCCTGCCACCCATGGAGGTCTAGAGTAGAGCAGATGCCAACCTGTGGTCTGTGGGGGGCCCCACATTGCAGCAGGTAACTGCACAAGAATTAGGCCAGAATCACGTGGAATAAGTAGCCCCAGATGTTATGGTCCAGTGCTGGGAGGATTACAACATGCGAGGATGTCCCACGCTGGAGAAACTTGGGAAATGCTGCATCCTGTGGGAGGGATGGAGGGACTCAAGTCGGAGAAAGTTTGTAGAGTACTGCCTCTTGTGAGAGGGGGACCATGCTGGATCGGGGGAAGAAGTTCCAGAAGTTCCCCCCCTGCCCCAGGATGGAAGAATGGGCAGCACTGACTGCTCCTCCATTCCTGGCCCTGTGCCACTGCAGGAAGGGGGTAGAGATATCAGGAGAAAAGCCAATCCTGGGATGAGAGCAGAGGTGAGGGAATGTGTTTTCAAGATGTGGTAATGCTTCTCACTGTCCTAGTCTGTCTGTTAAATGTTCTTGTTAGTGTCTGTATTAAAGTTATGGGGTTTTTTTCTTCCCCTAACAAGTCTGTCTTTTGCCCATGACTGTAATGGGTGAGACATCCCTCCCTGCCCTTATCTCAATTCCCAAGACTTTTTGGTGTCATTTTCTCCTTCTCAGCACTTGGTGGGAAGTGGGAAGAGAGTGTCTGTGTGGTGCTCAGGTGTCCTCTGAGCTCAAACCACTGAGCCTTTTGCTTTATTTCTCTTTTGCAGTGTTGAGGGGGAAGGGGGGAAGTGAGCAGCTGTGTGGTGCTCATCTGCTCTCTGAGCTCAAATCACAACAGCATCCAACACAAGAGCAGACTAGAGGTTGTCTGAGGTCAGTCACCCTTCAGCTCCTACAGAATCTTCAGTATCAGTTGTCCCTCTTTGTCAAACCAGTTCTATTGACTGACACAACTAGGTTAAAAGGCTTAAGCTAAATTGGCATACCAGATTCAGAAAGGTAATTTGGTCATTCACATTGAACTGCCTATTCCAAACTATTCTTAGTAGGTCAAGCAACGCAAAGGGGCTGTATGTGTAGTCTCTGACCAAAGATGAATGCAGTGCATATTTCCTACAACATCTAAGAATACTGAGGTCTCTTACAGCTCTTGCAGATGCTACCATTATCTGCGTAACTACAGCTGATGCATCTACTCTTGTTTTATAAATTCATTCACCAGCTAAGTACAGTTTCTACATGGACAGAAATGATTGTAGATAAAAACTGTGCATGACTCTGAAGAGATGCATCTCTTGCAATCAGAACAGGAAAACTGTTTTTATCTCTTATCTGAATTAAAAAAACAATGTTAAACAAAAGTAAAACAGATAAATCCAGAGGTGAATCTGAAATTCACCACTGTTCCATTCTTGTCATTGGTTCTTCCATGTTTCTGTGACTACCAAATCCTAGTTCCCAAAGCATATAATTAATTAATTAATTAATTAATGCAAACAAACACACACCCCCCAACAAAAATAATAGAAAAATCTAAATATGACCAATAAGGAGAAAAAATAATTACATTAGCTCAGCATACTGTAGGACAGGTAATACCTTTGTAGATTATTGCATAAACTTAGAACTAGTCATTGAAAAATGTGTTCAGTAGAGGAGAAACAAACATGTCTATGAAAGACTGATGGGCAGCTGACTCTTCCTGTTACTGTCCACAAAGTTTCTTTTAAACATGTTCATAACAGAGGGCATCCAGAGACCCAAAAGTAGACAGATGTAAACAGTGAAACCAGTGTCCAAAAGCAAAGCCCAAAACATACAATCTCTTTACCCTAGACCTCTTCCTCCTCTACATCTCTCGCTGCAAGCTGTACAACACACCGCTGAGTCGTTTTGCTAATTCTCTGATATTTTTCCTCTTATTCTATTTATACTTTGATAGCCATTGTTATTGAAACTGGTGTTTGCAAAAGCAAGTTAGTTGATTAATAGGTATTTTATACATCTGGTATTTCCTCATAAAAGATTGGGAAACTTATTTCAATTATCATACCACCAACAAGGATGCAATCTGTTCACAATGGCTGTTTACGAATGGCTGCTTTGGGTAATGGTTGTTTTCTTAGCATGGGAAATGAAATATAATATTATTAAACAGAGATATGCAGAATGGTGTGTCAACTTATCCATCTTCCTGATGTTTATAGGCTTAATTTTTTATAATGTTTATTTTATTTTATGGCACCAAACATTAAAGTATCACTTATTTGAAAGGATCTAATTTCATTTATTTTTGTTTTAATGTTCTTGGATATTAACATCCACAATTTCATGTGCAATCAGTGCAGAAAACCTGTGGTAGGTACTCTATTAATTCTATTTAGACAAACATGCTATGATGAGAGAGATAATGAACCAAGGAGTTTATTTTTTTTTTAGGTGAGGTATGAAAGTTTTTGCCCACAAGGCTAAGGTGGTTTTGTTTAGTGTTTTTTTTTTGTTGTTGTTGTTTTTGTTTTTTGTTTTTTGTTTTTTTTTTTTTTTTTTTTGACAAATCACCTTTAAAATGTCTTAAAATAATGCTTGATAATCTTAAAATTGTCATGAAAATTCAGTGTAGGTCGGAAAGTGGTAAGTGCATGTGTAAGTGTTTGTATCTTTTTAGATTTCACTAGTGATATTTTATATATTAAATGTATTAGAATGGTTTTATAAACTGCTTATGTTTTTCTGTTTCATATACTCAGATATTTAAGTCTTATTATATACAGACTTGAATTTCTATTCAAGCTTAATTTGTGGGAAAATGAGAGAGAAACATACTTCTTCAACTCACAAATGGATACTGAAACTATAAAGTCTTATAAAATTTTTAAGAGTTTAAAAATTAAACTTTTAACAGATGATATCTCAGAAGGAAGACAGGCAGAATTTCCAACATATACAATATATATGTTCCTACTAAGTGAAAACTTCTTGCTGCCTGCCAATACAGATGCCAATACTGTTAAGCAAACTCTTTAAGAATGAATGGTTCCTTTATCTCCTTCTCTCATATAGAGAAGACACAGTTTGAGTTGTTCAGTGTATACCATCATGTTTCCACCAGTTTAGTATGTAAACATTGCCACTACTACTGATACCTCCTTAGATCCATTGGCAGCTTTGACCTGCACAGTGAAGCAGCTGTAGTTCTTTATGGTAAATGTGGATGTGGTTCTGCACCTATATTTAGATACTAACCCCTTCCCATTCACATAATTGTTCTTGCATTACTTGGTTCTTGTTATGTTTCAGCTTCTCAGCAGCAGCTTAACACAGAGTAATAGCTGAGGATTCTTCATAAGGGACTATAATTCTGGTTACCTAAGATTAAATAGTGTGAGGCAAACATTTTCTCAAAAACACTGAAATCACTACCTCAAAAATTAGGCTACTCTAAACATCCGACATCATTGAATTTTGGCTCTGAAAACCTTACTTTTAGTTCCAGTCGTGCAAATGAGTCCTTGTGGTTGTAATGTGGCAGTTTTATGAAGCTCCACTGACTTCACTAATGCTTACCTGAACTCCAATGACTTCAGCTACAAAGGCTACCTAAAGTGTGTATCTTTGCTTACTGGATAAAGCTGAGTCCTTTTGACTGTGTTTTTTTATATGAAATTAATGAGATTTTTAGTCTCTATTGCATAGCTAAAGATGCTGGAAAAGCAAAGAAGGGAGGTAAATAGGTCCATTTAACAGCAAGCAATGAACTGAATTCATTACATTTATTGGGTGAAACAACCTAATGAAGTAAAATACTAATTAAATTATTAAATTCTGGATTGCAAATAGTAATTAAAAAGACAGTTGCTGTGCAACCAAAAGGATTTTATGACAGAATGTAAAAATATATTTGTTAAGTATGCTGGTATTTTGCTTTGACCTTTTTCAGTCACAAACCTGCCCATGCTGTCTGTATTTTTGAGAATGATCACATTAAAGATACCTGCAGTATTAAGGAAAAAAAAAATAGCAATTTGAATCCATTAATGACTTTTATTGTTTTTGAAAGGGTAAGAGTAAGGAATTCATGAGATAAAAATAAATACATAAATATAATTATGTTTGTAATTTCTGTGCTGATGTTTCATCATCTCTAATGGATTAATTTCTACACCAAACAGAGGTCCTGATCCTATAAGACATGGGAACATTAATTTTCATAATGTAGTATATGACCTAACCCTGCCCTGTCCTGAAGGTCTTAAATAACAATTAAATCCCTTACTTGTATCAGAAACCTAAGCATCTGTTGTTAATAACTAGGGGCAATTTTCCTTATCCTGGAATACCTTGAGAGAACTTTTACTTATCCTAAAACACTTAGACTAAGATGTAGATTGATTTCTGCTGGAATTTCCATTGTTACATATGAAGATCTCTGATGTGATCATTTGATACTAATATATGGGAGAGAGGACACCAATATGCAGATAAACAGTGGCACACAAAGAATTTTGTTAGGGCACAAATATATTTCTATGAAGAGGCATAAATTGTGCCCGAGATATTTGTACAGTGACCTTACATATTCCCCACAGTCAGAATAATATCAAAATTGCTTGGTCTGCTTTGGACTGTGCTGTGCAAATGAGAGGGAGATCTGGTCTGCTGGATGTGAAAGTTTCTGCCCTTGAGGTTGTTTACTGGCTGTATGACCAACCTGAAGTCCATTTTCTTTAATTTCCATTAGTCCTGCATTTAAATCACAAAACATTAAACACTTTCTTTAGTCAATAGAGCTTCCTTTCTACTGGTATCATGACAGGAAAATTAAAGGAAACCCAAACTGGGTCTAAGCAATTGGCCTCTGACCAATGCTGGGTCACCACTACCACCCTGCATCCAGAAACAAAGGGCTTGCTCTCTGGTAAATCCTGCTCTCTACACTTCTTCTTGTTTTCTATTCTTATTTCAAACTTCCTATAAGAGAGGGAACAACAGTGATTCTTAACCAGAATGGAGGTTTTTCAGATATAAGGTCCTACAGAAATTTAATTTGCCCTTTTATTTCTATTTCTTACATCACCGTTCATTCCCAGACATTAATTTATTTAGTGTATGTTTTCAAGATAGTTGCTCTTCATACAACCACTCAGGATAGGTTTAAAGCCTCTTTTCAGCTGCTGAATCAGAGGAACTATGAGATCTAACATCAAAGTCTATCAGTAAGTTGCAAAGCTTCCTAAAATGACCTCTGGGAGGCTCACTTGTCATTGGACACACCACTCTGTAATGAACTTCCTGTGAGCAGAAAGATATGCAAGAATCTATACATGGTTACCCTTGTATGGAAGGAATCTAGGTAGAAGTGCTATTAAAAGTAAGTTTCTTTTTGTTTTTTTCCTTTCCAGAGATAAACACTGTTACAAGAATTTCATTGTTTAGTAGTACCTTGTAAAAATATCACCTTTGATTTAAAATTAGTCTTATTTGGGACTTTTTGAATGAAATTAAGAATTTGTGTTTATGAGATAATATGGAATTATTTTTCCAGATAACAGACCATGTTCTAAAAAAAATACTGTAGGTTCCCTATATATATGTTAAATACTGTGAAACATGCAGCTCTATTAAAATAGATATAGAAGGGGTTTCAAGAGATCACTCATACCAAAGGAAATTGTATCTGTTGATATCAAGAAAAACAACAGTATATATTGTGTTTTTCAATAAAGAAATTATGGTAATGCCCAAAGAATCCCTGGTCTATGAAATAGTAAAATTGAAGAATATGTGTGTCTCATATTCCAACAAGAAAAAAGTAAGAACAGGGGGTTGAGGGTACAAAGAAGGCCAAAATTACATTGAATACAAAAATTTTACAGAATAATGAAAAAATAATCTTTAGTTCACAGGGATGTGAAATTATAGTTTAAGTGTCCCTGACTATCTTCTGTATAGTGTTTACACCTATTAAACAGTTTTTTCAGTATACAGTCTGTCATAAACATTTGTCATATTACAGAAGGTAATATAGATTGTATTTTTTCTACAAAAACTTACACACATCCTAAAGACTTCAAGCTCCACAAGTAAAGTTAAATATTATGAATATTCTTTACTTTTGAGTTACTGATAAAGTAGGATTTACTGGGTTCAAATACAGAACTGCGAACTATTGCCAAAATACTGAAGTTACAAATATACTTTTGAAAACAACTATTAATAAAACTTTTTTTTTTCCCCCAGATAATTACACTGCAACAACTGAGCTTCTTGACACCAAAATATGGAAGTTAATGAGTGTTTCCAATTCTGAAAATGAGAT
Organism: Tyto alba; assembly: GCF_018691265.1. Lineage (NCBI taxonomy): Eukaryota > Metazoa > Chordata > Aves > Strigiformes > Tytonidae > Tyto > Tyto alba. The sequence goes on from NW_024881318.1 coordinate 36,060,670, forward strand.
ATAAATACAACACAACATGTTGATATTCATTTTTGTGCCCTTACAAACTCTGTTTTATCACAAATGTGTGTAGATAAAGCAGGTTCAGAACTATCATTAATCAGAAGTACCTTCTTCCCTCAATTTTGGCTTAAAGAAAATTCTAGAATTCTGGAAAGACAAAAGACTGTGTTCCACTGCCCAGTGAGATTACAACTCCCTAAAAATTTTCTGTTTTCAGAGGCCCCAGATTAGACTCAAATGTAAATTACTGGAAAACTTCACTATTAATGGAAAGATAAGCCTTGGAATATGGTATTATGCTTCAGAATTACTTACAAGTTTAGAAACATTGTTTATTATTTTACATGAACATTTTACCCAACACACCATTAACAAGAATCCACAATACTTCTCAATATTGTGGAGAAGAGATTTTGTTCTGACTGTAAATCTTCACTGTAAACTACCATAGTGAATAACTGTTAAATACAAATCATAAGAAAAATCACATCATCAAGCTTTAATACTCTTGGCTTTGAGTTAACTAGTTGAATTATCCAGTAATAAAATTAGTTTCCTACCTCAACTTTGTGAATTCCAACTCCTGTTAGAAAAGAGAGAAAGAAAAAGATTTTCAGAGAAGTATGTAGAAAGGAAGACATTCAACTTTGCTCAGCAAATTTTTCACAGAAAACAAGTCAACAACTTTGATAAGAAAACAAATTATATCAGCTAAAAATTTCCCCTTTAATAAGCAGAAAGTAAATAAATATTTTTTTGTTTGTTTGTTTGTTTTTCTGCATGTAGTCTCCAGATGTAAGAAGTCTTTTTGATTTATTAAAACATTTATGATGACACTTTACTATATAAAGTGAAGTATTCCCATAAATGGGAATGAGAGCTAGGAGAATCTGTGATCCAATTTACAGATGAACAAAGAAATATTAAAAATATATTAAAATTGCAGTACAAACATATTTCTAAAAGGTCAGTTGTCTGAAGTTTTATGACTGTCTTTGAAACAACTAAATTAATCAACTTTTTTCAGTCAATATGTAGTTCTCTAGGTTTCCTTCACAGTCTTTTTGTCAGTCATCCTGATCTCCAGTTCTGAGTTTCTATGAATTCTGGTATTATTTTGTACCCTACTGTTGCTGTTGAAGTCACTGTCCATTAGACACTTGGCAAGCACTGTCAGAAGTATGGAAAAGTAGGGAGCAAAGGCCCGGAAAGAGAAATTATAGGAGATAATTTTTAGTAAAATATGCATAGAGGTGAAATTTATTTACTACAAACCACAATTTCAGAAGATTTCCAAAAGAATTTAGATTTGTTTAGCCCTTGTAAATTTCCTGAGCTATGTATCATACAAACCACAATCCTGACTTTTTCTGTAAGAAACTTATTCTCTCACCTTTAGCTACTTCCTTGATAGAAGACTGAGAAAAACTTGTAGGTCAAGGGCAGGTTCTGGACAGAACAAGAGAAGTACAAGGAAAGTAAGATTTAAAATCTTCTCCCCTTTTTGATGGTCTCAGACAGTACCAATACTAGAATATCAACATGCAATTGCATCTTTAAAACATTTTAAATTAGTTCATTCACTGAACTACATTCTTCTGGGATGTTACAGTTTTCTAAAGATTAAGATTAATTTAACCCTTTTTCTAATATTTATTTTCACATGATAAAACTTCAGCAAATAGAACATGTGGTTTGACTTATTTTAGGACAGATTTAGAATATATAAAAAATAGAATTGCCTAATAGATGGATGCAGCTGTTAATAAATGACCATATTAAATATCTACACAGGAATAAAATCCCATATAATCTGGATTATGGTTTGTTTTGTGTGTTTTTTGGGCTGGAACAGATCTTAAAGATCATCTAGTTCCAACCCTTCTGCCATGGTCAGGAACACCTTCCACAAGATCGGGTTACTCAAAGCCACATTCAGACTGGCCTTGAACACTTCCAGGGATGGAGTATCCACAACTTCTCTGGGTAACTTGTTCCAGGGTCTTACCACCCTCACTGTAAAGAATTTCTTCCTTATATTTAAATTAAATCTAACTTTTTTTCAGTTTAAAACTGTTAACCCTTGTCCTATCACTACACTCCTTGATAAAGAGTCCCTCTCCATCTTTCCTGTAGGCCCTCTTGAAGTACTGGAAGGCTGCTATAAAGTCTTCCTAAAGACTTCTCTTCTCTAGGCTGAACAACCACAACTCTCTCAACCTGTCCTCATAAGAGAGGTGCTCCAAGCCCCTGATCATATTCATGGTGCTCCTCTGGACCTGCTCCAATAGGTCTATGTCTTTCTTATATTAGTGGCCTCAGAGCTGGACACTGTTCCAGGTGGTGTCATGAAAGCACAGTAGAGGTGCAGAATGCAATAGAGGGGGAAAATTGCCTCCCTTGACCTCCTGGCCATACCTCTCAAGATGCAGCATAGGATACACTTGGCTTGCTGGGCTGCGAGCAGACATTGCTGACTCATACTTTTTTTCATCCACTAATACCTCCAAGTTCTTCTCCCCAGGGATGCTCTCAATTCAGCATGTCAACCACACCACACAGCTTGATGATGTTGTCAAACTTGCTGAGAGTGCACTCAGTCCCACTGTCCATGTCACCAACAAAGATGTTAAACAATGCTGGTCCCAGTATCAACCTCTGAGGAAGGCCACTCTTCATTGCTATCAACTTGGACATCAAGGTGGTGACCACAACTCTTTGAGTGTGATCATCCCACCAATTCCTTATCCATCGAGTGGCCCATCTGTCAAATCCATTTCTTTACAATTTAGAAACAAGAATGGCCTGCGGGACAGTGTCAAATGCTTTTCACAAGTCCAGGCAGATGACATTAGTTGCTCTTCCCTTATCCACCAACACTGTAACCCCATTGTAGAAGGACACCAAATTCATCAGGCATGATTTGCCCTTAATGAATCCATGTTTTTTGTCACCAATCACCTCCTTATTTTCCATGTGCCTTACCACAGTTTCCAGGAGGATCCACTCCATGACCTTGCCAGGAATAGAGGTGAGACTGACTGGTCTGTAGTTCCCTGGGTCTTTTTTTCCCCCCTTTTTAAAAATGGGGATTATGATTCTCCTTTTCCGGTCAGCAGGAATTTCACTGGACTGCCATGACTTCTCAAATATGATGGATAGTGGTTTAGCCACTTCATCCACCAGTTCACTCAGGACCCCTGTATACATCTCATCAGGTCCCATGGACTTGTTCACTTTTAGCTTTCTTAAATAGTCTTGAACTTGATCTTCTCCTGCAGCGGACAGTTATTTGTGCTCCCAGCCCTCACCTTTGCCTTCTGCATTTTGGTCAGCATGGCTGGAGCCCTTGATGGTGAAGACTGAAGCAAAAAATTCACTAAGTATCTCAGCCTTCTCCATATCCTGGTTAACCAATCAACAATTTATACTTGACAATTTATTCAAATCTATATTTTCAAGTGTAATCTGCAACAGATTATCATAATTTTATTTTCTGTAAGGCAGTGACCTGCAGAAATAATCTTCAGAAGTTTCAACTTCTGCAGAAAGCCACTTCATGTTTACATTTGAGTAAACCAAATTAAGATTGTCTGCTTTCCTATTAACACCTCTGCAGGAGACCAATAAAATAAAAAGACCTTCCTCTGGATCCTCTTGTTTACTCAATCTAATTGGAGGTGCACCAGTGACTGAAAAATTCTCACAGACTTAAGAAAAGGAGCAACTTTGTGGAATTAGAATTTCATATTTGTGATGAAACCTGAAATAACCATGTCATCTCTAAAAGTTAATCTTGCCACTTTTATTCAAATTTTTGTTTAGACTTGATATCTTGTTTTCTCTCTAATAATATATCTCCAGAGTATTTTACTGAGTCTTTAGGATTTTTATGTAGTTACTTAACTTTTCTAGAAATACAAATCATAATTTGGAAAGCATTCCTTCCTCATGAGCCTCAGAAGGTAGGCTTGATGTTTAAATAGCTGGTGAAACAAGTGATGTAATATTGTGAATTAGACTCTACTAATTTCAGAATAACTTCCTTTGCTGTTCTCCTCCAGTGCTGTTTCAAATTCTAATTACAGGCTCCCTAGTTTTTTCTTTTTGTGGATGGTAAGTTTTTTTGTTACTTTAGACTTTAAAATGTGTCAGTTTATGGGCTTCTTTTCATCTTTGTATCCACAGCCAGTGAGATTCAGTATTGCAAAATTAATTTAATTGAACATAAAATGCACATTGTGCAGATTATCATTCACTGAGGAGTCTGGATCATAATACAACAGTTAGAAACAATTTAGGAGAAATTACCACCACAGAAGGAAAGATCATCTTGTTTGATAGCCTCCTGTGTCCTGACCCCACTAATCCCTGTGTAACAGAAGAGTGACAAGGTTCCGAAAACATTGATGATAAGGGGAAAAAAACAAACAAACAAACAAACAAACAAAAAACAAAAACTCAAAAAAACCCCTCAAGCTAAAGTCAGTACTATGCCTCCTGGTAAGGTGACCTATAATGAAGAATTTATTGGTGGAGAGCTCTTGTCAGTAACACATAACAAGTGTAATATTAGATACTATTAGATACTATAGGAAGGTACAATTGTTATCTGTGTATCATTGCACAGAAAGAATTACAGTCGCTGAAATATCAAGAGTCAAGTACCACATTTAGAAGTTTCTCCTGCTATGTTAACATATCAAGCTACTGCGAGTAACAGAAACTTTTCAACAAGTCAGTATTCTTTACTCTTCCCTTCTTTCTCTAGTACATATTTTAGTCTTAACTTAGTGCAGACCAGGTCTTACTTTTTTTTTTTTTTTTTTTTTTTTTTTTTTTTTGTGTAGAACCCTACTTCATGCTTATTTGGATCAGCCAGAGAACCATAGACAAAAAAACACAGAAGTAAGCCTTAATTTCAAGTGAATGCCTGTTTCTTTGAATTACTCTTACACATAGTGGCTATTTCTTCTCCAGTGTTGTGCTGTTCTAGTTATTCATAGAACTTTTGTCTGGTTCATTAAGTTAGTGAAATAACTTCAGAAGAAAACTTGCCTTTCCAAACCTTTCCAGGAACAATTATATTACTATACTTGCTCTGTTATTTGAATATTGACTATCAGAGCTTCATTGTCTACAAGATTGGATTAAGATTCTGGAAATTATTTTTTTAAAAGGTTGAAATCATACAGGGCTTTAAGATTTCTAGATACTGAGGCCTTGGATGAGCTCATTTTGCATGTTTCATGCCTTCAGTTCAATACTTGGATGGCAAAACTAGCAATCTGCTATGGTTAACGGGGTTTGGAGTTATGAAGCAATATAAATCCTGTGATTAACTAAGGTGTTATAACAACCTTTGGGCTACTGGTTCTGCACCATCATCTTGTACTCATATTTGACTCCAGGTCTGTAATCTCAGTTTGTTTTCCTGACTATGCCTTCATAGTATATGTGTTCTTGTGACTCTTAATTATCACAAGTTCAGTGAAACTTAAGTAAGCATGTATCTTTATCGATATTCATTCTACACAAGAAATAAATGTATTGGGATAATTACCCCATCATTATTTATCTTCATGTAATGACAATTATGTTCTACAAGTAATTGCTGTTACCTTTTGTTCCAATTCCTTCTCAGCTGGTGCAACTCTTTCATTCTTATTTATCTGTTCCATTATTTTTCTGTCTTTTTCATATTTATTCAGAAATACATGTCAGTGAGTTGGGGATAGATTGAATTTCAGATTTAAGATTTTATTCTGATTTTTTTTTATGAGTTAAACAATCAAGACATTTTTGTATTACCCAACTCATCATCTCAATTCATGAAGACAAGTCAATATGATAATGTAGTGAGTTGAAATCAGGTTTTAAATTGTGTTTTTTTTAATACATATGGGAGTCATTAAAGAGGTAATACAACCCATGTAATACATTGGGAGATTTTAGAACATAGTGCTAGAAAAATGTTACATGTTCTATGTTGCATGTTGTATGTTACATGTTTTCAGTTGGTCTTTCCTACAACAGGCATTTTTAATCCCAGCTCCTAATGAACAGAAGAAATACCACACAACAGACAGTATAATGTCAGCTTCATACTTATGGCAGTAGGCCAGCTAAACTTTATTATTTTGTTCAAGAGGCTGATAGTCATGTTTTGTTCAGCCTATCTTTTACAAATCTACTTTCCTCTACAGAAAACACTATTCTTGGTCACAATACCAGTTGTTTTGTCTAACCTTACTGACTTCATGGGACTAGCATGTATATTTTCCTAGCTAGGGTGACTGTTCATTGCATCACAAACAGCAACAATATTTCTTTCTATTAGGGATTCTGAAGAAAGTAATACTTGTTTAGAATAAATAGTTTTGTTTTGTTTTTTTTTTTTTTTTTAAAAAAAAGCAAAAAAAAACAAAACAAAAAGCCAAAACCAACTTCACCTTTAAAAGAATAATTGCTTTACATTTTCTACCTATTTTTTAACTCCTGTTTACAAATACAGATGTAAACACCATTAATATAAATAAATAAGATTGAAAATAAGACAATATTGCTGAGAACTTTAATGTAAGGAACGAAAAATCACTGTATGGTTAATTAATTTAAAATTAATAATTCTGGTTGTTTTTCCTTTGTTTCTGTTTTATTTTTAACTGTAAGAATTACAAGAAAAGTTTGATTTGGCTAATATTTGGCTAACTGAAAAGGTATCATACGTAGTCTGATCTCTATAATAAGAATTTGATAATCAGTGACTAAAAAAATGTGAGTTAGAATCCCAGTGGGTTTGGAAGTATCAATCTGCTGTTTTAATATTTGAACTGTTAGTTATAAATAACTTCTTCATTTGGAGAACTGCCAGTGTATGAATTACAATATTTAGGCCATTGCCTGTTTAAAAGACTATTATCTTCTAACTAGTGTAAAGTCTTAAACAGACCTTTTATCTACGAGAGAAGCTATGCTGAGGCACTTTTGAAATAATATATGTATGTTTATTTTGGTTGCAGAAAAACAAACAGGGGAAAAATCATGCAGGAATACTTCCAGTAGAAAAGTGTAATGTATATTTATTGGTAAGACATCAAAACTTTAATTTTTCCAGACATTTATGTCACTTTACTAAATTTAGTAAAACTACTAATTTTCTCTGAGATTTAGTTAAGCAGTTGCATTCTTTTTTATGCTGAAAAAGGGTATGACAAATTTGTATCTCTTAATTCTCAAGACAAACTTACAAGAGATAAAAGATTTAGGGTTAAAAATTCAGTCAGTCCAGTTAGCAAAAAAAGAGGAAGGAACAATCAGGAACTGAAATGCCAAAGTAGAATCAAGAATCAGAAAGATGCTTGGTGTTCTTATGAAAAGGAGCTAGTGCTCTAAGCAGACCTTGTTTTCCTTCTTGCTGTCTGTAGCAAAGTTCACTGGTATCAAATTTTAACTAATGACTTCTACTTTGTTCATGATCCGGCAAAGTAGGAAAGAACAGAAAATAAAAAGGTTATGATAAACATATATTCACCATGTCTTTCTAAAATTCACACCTTTACCTCTCTACATTGGATAACTGAGGTCATGTGTATTAAAAAGATACTAAAGCTATATAAAAGACAGTTATGCACTGAAGAGTTATTAAGATGGACAGAAGAGCCTGCCTAAGAAGAAGATACTACTCAGCTCATTTAATCCAGAAAAGTAAAGCTACTAGGAAATACTACGTCTCTATATAGATTAATCAGGAGGGTAAACATTAGGGACACAAGAGAAATTGAAAATCATGGACTTTATATGAAAGCATGGATATGAACTAGGCAATAATAAATGTCTTCTGTGAAGTGTGACCCTCTGAGCATGGAATATCCATGATCAGATCAGATATCCATAGCCAGATCAGATATCTGGAATTTAGCTGAGAAGAAACAGTAAGTATAGGCTGTTTTAAAATTGCAGTCTTATCATGGAGTTAAACTATCTATTTTCCTGTGAAAAGTTATAATTAGTTACCTATACATTACATTTCAATGAAAGTTAATATAATTTAAAACAAATAATTTAGTTAAAATAAACATTAGAATGCTTTTACTGCTTACACTATTCACTGTCTTCAGTACCAAATGATCCCATAATAAAGGACAGAGAGATGATATCTGAAGTTTTTATAGGAAACAGGAATCTTTTCAGAGACTTGGATGTTGCTTTCATCAAACCTTTGCAAAAACAAGTACAAAGTTTCATTTTAAGAAATTGTTTTTTTTTTTTTTTTAATTAAAACTGTTTCTCATAACTTCAGATACATTTAATATGATTTTTTTTATATTACAGAATTATAACTGTTACACACACTGCCATAAAGAAGATAGGAGGTTGTTAATTATACTTGTAAAAATCAGTCATTCAAAATCAGAACAACATTGATTTATGAAGAAGAGCCTTAAAAATGTTATAAAAAGCTTGCAAAAGGAAAATAGAGAGTAGGTTTAGAGGCAAAGATTATCATTTGATACTACATAAACAAAAAGAATAAAAATTATTCTGAATTTATATGATATGTTTTAAGTCTCTCTTAAAAAAGAAAATTCCACTTATCAGCTGGGGTAAGTATTCTAATGATCAGACTTCCTTCTTTTATGTTTACCTAGGATTTGAATAAATAATGGCAAGTGGTCAAGTTAGCTTGAACTGGTTGTTACTGAAAGCTATTGCCCCTCCTGTTAAAAATTTCCTCTGCACTCACCTTACGTTACTGCAATGAAATATTTTATTACAGTTTCAGAATGTGGCTGAATATGGCTTTGATGGTTTATTTCTCACAAAACAAGCATGTTGTGCACATATGGCCAGGTACTGGACACAGCTGAAACAGCAGCTGATGCACTGGAATGTCTCAAATAATTATAAGGCAAAATATCAGAGAGAAAAATGACCTTGCTGTCATAGTGTGACAGTAAGTTGAAAACATGTTTGCACATCTGAAAAGATATCTGAAATATGCATTATTGGAGAAATAAAATATTACTATTTTATCTTGATTTCCTTCACTTTTTTAACAGTTTACTGTTGTTGGTATCCCTTAATGTGATTCATATAGCTCAACATATGCAATAAAAATGTAACTAAGAAAAATATTATGTGGTTTGTGAAAATAATTATCAGCTATTGCATGTTCATTTTGGAAATATAAGGTTAATACAGAGGTGTTGTTTAACAAGCAGCCTTGCTTAAAAGAGGGTGAAATTGTAATTTAAAAAGCCATCATATTCCACAGAAAGACAGAAAACTGGTATCTAAAACCATTTAGAATCTTCCTTATGCATTGTAGGAAGTTCTGAGACCTATATCAAGAATCTATTTGCACCTTACCCAGTTACAAATATATATATTAAACAAAAAATAACAAAAGATCATATATTACTTTTTAGTTGTATGGACTGTAAGACTGACTCTTGCACAGGAAAGCAGAAAAGGTCAATGAATTAATTCTAAAGAGAGATTGAAATATGCATACATCATATATACAATTCAGAAAAAGTAGAATGAGCATATTCTCTTTCCCCAGTCCTTGTCAACTTATACTTTGTCTTTTAACACTTGCTAGCTATGTATAAACTCTAGATGGAATTATGGACAGATGCTGCTCATAACTGAAATGCTGAGTGAAGACTTTGCTGAGAAATCTGTATTGTTCACCATCTTCCATGAATGACTCCAGTCCAATGTGTGAATGGATCATTTTGCACATATTATCTTTAAGAGATATCAAAAGACTTACATGGAAAGTTCTTCAAGCTACCTGAGAAGACAGCACCACAGGATACTCAGATATATGAGTGACCGTATAGCAGGTGAACAACTCAGAGTTACATTATTTGCTGGATATAGTAGAGATTGATGACTTATTATGACACAAGTCTCCTAAAAGCAACAGGATTTCTTCAGTCTGACCAGAGACCATCAGCCAAGTTTCATCACCTTCAATAGCATGATCTCACTCTTTGATGCCTGGTAAGAATGTCTATAAGTTTCACCAAAATATTAATTCTGATTTTAAACATTAAAGTAAAAAAAAATATTAATTTTGAAAATAAGTAGGAAAAATGTCTACCAAAGACAAACATTGGACAAAGTAGTTGCCTTCTGGAACATAAACACAATTGCATTAACTGTCTTTGACAAGATACTAAACAGACTGACTTTTAGTTTGCTCACAGAGAGAAGTTGCTTTATATCTTACATATGAAAAAACACTGCCTTTGGTATATTGGCTTCTTTCCTTAAAATGGTAAGTCTAATAAATTCTGAGTAGTATGAGTTTTTATTTACCTGAAAGTAAGGAAAATAATAATTTACTGAGAATTCTAATTCTGTTTATTATAATTATTACATAGAAATATATTTGAATTTAAATGTAATACATGGTATAAAAGTTGAATTCATTATTGCTTTAATTTACTTAAACATTTTGTAATTTATGAAGCGGGCTGTAGTAATTAGGGTTAACTAGGGAGCAGAAGAGTAATTTTACTCTATTTAATATAGTAATATAATATGCTTAAGAAAAAAAAAGTTTCTGGTGGAATCTGTGCACTACTAGATTTTCATGAACATTTTATATTGCTTTATTACATAACCATAGGTTAAAAAGTAAAGTGAATGTAACGCTAACGTTTAAGTAAAGACATAAAACCCACTTTGCATACAATATAAAGATAACTGAAAATGCATTACTTAGAATTAAGTAATAGATAAAGAAGTATGATATGTTAGATGTCTATGTATCTCTTTCTTCCTTACTAAGTAATTCATATTTTTGAACATAGACTTCATTTTAAAGCATCTAAAATATCATAGCAAAATATAGGCCCACAAATTTTTTTTGGTCACATAGAACTTTATAGTCTGGCTAATTTTTTCATGGCCCTTTATATGAAAAGTACCACTAATACATGTGCATAACATTTGCTAGAAGAACTTGAAAGCAATGTAGAACATTTTTGCTTTACTCTCAGAGGGTTATTCAATTCCTCAAGTCCTTGTCAACAAAGGGGACTATATTTTTACTTATTTTCAGGGAAATACAGATTTATTAAACTGAGTGATGATCCATTTACAAATATCAGCTGGAGAAAAACAACCTTCTAAAACCTGAAAGTGTCATTTCAGAATGTCTATCATTTCTATGGCAAAGCAATGTCTGAATTGCACATTGAGCCAAAAAACATCTAGAAGTTTATTTGGTCTCCTCTCACTGTTATACATCATTTTGATTTTTCTGAAAATTGTTCCGAGAGAGGTAAACTAAAATGGGGAGGGTTGAAGAGTTTATTCCATAAAAATTGTTTCTATTTCATCTATACAGATGTTTTTGTTCACGTGAGTAGACATTATTTTAGAAGTTTAAGTGAGCAATGAAGAAATTACTACATAGACAAACATCAGCAGCAATGACAAGAACATTGCATGATACAGTGAACAGCATGACTCCTCTTTTTGACCCAGCGCGTGTTTCATCCATAGTACTCAAAGTCACTCTCATCCTCAGAAGTACTGCTAAAGATGACAAGATGCCTGTGCTACTACTGGATGCTGATGCTGACATCTGTTAGTAAAAAAGTATTTACAGTTTTATTTTCTTTACTTTTTTCCATACTTGTATGAGAAATTACTTGATTTTAAGAAAAATGCATGTTTCTTCCTTGAGAGTTTTTCACATGGATAGTTTATCCTAATCAGTGTCATAAGTAATTCATAATGGACGTGGCTCTAATGTGAGAGATATAAGGAAGACTTCTGTCATAGAAAAGCTTTCACTTTCTCTTATGGTTTTGGGGATCTCAGGAGTAAAGAGTAAAACTAACTCTGTCTGGCTGAACCTTTTGCATCATCAAAATTCAGGCTAGAAGTATCACAGATACATTTCCTTCAGAGCAATAAATCTTGGCTCTGATGTAAATAACAAGATATTATCTTACTATCATTTCTGAAAAACATGAACATTTTCTTCAAAAGATCTACAATCTATTCAGCTTACAATTTTGAAACATCTCAATTAATAATGTCTTTAAAGACTGTTGTTGTGGTTTGAGCCTACTCAGCAGCTAAATGCCACACAGTCACTCACCCACCCTTCCCCCACTTGGGAATGGGGAGGGAATCGGAGGGGCAAAGGGAGACTCACGGGTTGAGATAAAAAAAGTTTAATAATAGTAACAGAATAATACACTGACAGCAATATCAGTAGGTAATGTACAATACAGCTGCTCACCACCCACTGACCGACCGACCCCGTCTGCTCCCAGCCAGCAATTGTGAACACAAAGCCACCACAGAAACACTCCCAGAAGTGGCAGCCTCTCCCAGGCCTCTCCTGCCTTTATATAGTGAGCATAATGTCACATGATATGGAATATCAGCCAATCTGGGCCCAGCACTCCAGCTGTGCTCCCCCCACCCCCGCACACAGGTGAGGGCACTAGGACCTGGGGAGCCCCTGGGGTCTCTGTGCTGCAGCACTCCTCCAGCTACTAAAACAAACAGGAACTCTATTCCAGCCTGAACCAGGACAACTATGAAATTTTTTGGTTTTAGATCTTACACAAAAGTTGCATATAATCATTCTTTAGAAGCGCAGGACAGAATATAAATGATGATCAATTTTGGCAGTAGCTCTGGCTATTATGTAGCAATACAGTGTCATACCTTTAGTAATGTATTTTAAGTATTACTGCTAAAGAACAACTTGTCAAGGCACCACCAAAACAAAAATCCAACATAATTTTTTAGCAAATAAAGCATAAAGTTCTCTCTTTAAAAACTTTATTTGTGGTGATATTTGCAGTTCTGTACAATAAAAGAAGGCTTTTAAAAGTCCTTTAACTATCTTAGAAATAGCAATACTATTTCACTGAGGAATATGTATTAAAGTGTGATATTTCATTCTTATATCTTATATTCTTGTAGAAGAAGTGTAAAAAACACTTTTAAAAAAATAGAAAGAGCAAAAACACTGTTTAGTCCTTTTTTTTTTTTTTTTTTTTTTTTTCTACAGGGGCATGTAGTGGTAGTACAAGGGACAATAACTTTAAACTGAAAGAGGGTAGGCTTAGATTGGACATAAGGAAGAAAGTCTTCACTATGAAAGTGGTGACACACTGGCACAGGTTTCCCAGAAAAGCTGTGGCTGTCCCCTCCACGGAAGTTTTCAAGGGCTTTGAGCAACCTGGTTTAGTGGAAGGTGTCCCTGCCCATGGCAGGGGGATTGGAACTAGATGATCTTGAAGGTCCCCTCTAACCCAATCCTCCTATGATTCTACGATACTTAATGTATTTTTTTTTATTATTATTATTCCTACACTCACACAACACATTAAATCAATGTCCTCTGCTCCAAATGAGACAATTAATCAAGAGGAGAGGAATCACAGAAGTGCAGTCAAAGAATATTGGGAATATATTCTTTGAGTGGGAATGACATAAAATATATTAAGAAAGGAAGAAATGGAGAATTGAGGCTAGTATTTCTGAAAGCTTATGTAAATAGTATATAGTGCTCTGTTTTTACCCTGCAAATACAGATATGTTTTATAAATATTTTCCTATAGACTGCAAATAAGTATCAAGGACAGAAATAGTATAAGAAAAACATATCTAGTTTTGTATATTTTAATTGAAAATGAACTCCAAATGGATCACAGGTATGTATAACTAGAGAAAATTTGTCATGATCTACACTCTGCAAGACTTGTCTCTCTTTGTAAATCCAGATAGGTTTTAAAAGTCCTTGAATTATAGTCTGGAAGTGAAAAAAAGCCATGTAGAAATATTTTCCAGTTTTTACCTCATGTGTGTTGGTATGACAATATCAGAAATCAATAATAAAAATATTACCCAATGAAAAAGAGGTTTTAAGCAAGCACTTGACCCAGTGTCCATTAAAATAAATGGGAAGATTTCTTCAGTGAATTCAATGTTTGTTTGATTAGGTACATAAACATTCACAAACTGCTTGAATTTTATGATTTTGTCTAAGTGTTCATGCACCCCTCACTTCTGACACTGTGAGACTTACCTTCAAATGCAAATGGAAAGGAGAAATCAGCTCATAGTTTGAACAGATAGCATAAGCTCTAGCAAGCACAGCCAAAACATTCTTCCTAGATACTCTGTGTGCAGATCAAGTAAGAAACTAAGACCTGATACTTAAAGTGTTTTGTGCTTGACAATATTACACATAATTAGATCAGAAAAAATGTCTCTCTCTAAAATTTTTTTTATCTACTTCAGAAGAATTTGGATATTATCCTGAGGGGGAAAAAAAAGTCTTTTTTTGTATTTGTGATTTCCTACTCATTTTCTTAAAAAGTCATGACACCAGGGTGTACACATTTTTAATCATCTATATAAGCAGGGTGAGGATTTCAGAGGAAGTATATTTTATCTAAGCCTAGACAAATTATTGATACTTAAATGCATGATAGTTGGCTACAGATGTTTTATCTGTTCTTAAAGTCCAGGAAATGTCACTAGAGCATTGCAGTCTTGAAATAAAACAAAAAATCCAGAAAATCTGGTAAAATAAAAATTTCCAAGATGGTGTTAAAATATTTTGGATTATTTTAAAAAGTATGAGGTAAATCATAATATCACAGACAAATCTTTTTGCCCTTCAAGGAGATTTCAGATTGTGGCATTCAAGATTATCAGCTGTTGTACAACAAACTTAAAAAGCACAATCTTAGCTCTATTGAAGTAAATGGGTATTTTGCCATTGAATTTATTGAGGTCATGTTTTGAGGCTGTAGACTACAAGTCTATGTAATATGGTGAGGGTGGTGAGGCACTGGAACAGGTTGTCCAGAGAAGCTGTGGCTGCCCCATCATTGAAAGTGTCCAAGGCCAAGTTAAATGGGGCTTTGAGCAACCTGGTCTAGTGGAAGGTGTCCCTGCCCATGTGCCCATGGCAGGGGAATTGGAACTAGATAATGTTGAAGGTCCCCTCCAAGCCAAACCATTCTATGATTCTATGATAAATATCCTTCACAGCAGTAACAACTTCAAATGTTCCTTCAGTTTCTCATAAACAAACTGACTTGAACTGGCAATAATCTTATTGAACTGATACTTTATTTTGCTCACATTACAAAATATTATTTTTTTTTAATGAGAAATAAATTTCAGTATGTAGGAAAGGCAAACAGAGAATAATTAGACATAATTTTTCTTCACATTAATTTTTTCATATGCACCCCATAAGTAAGATGTTTATAAAATTTGATTACATTTATTCAAATTAACTATGGTGGGATTTTTTGAATTAATAATTTAAGTTTGTTAATTCAGTGTAATAAAGGGATTATTTTAGTATATTATAGGTTTGCAGTCCCCAAGTTTAAGAGTTTATTAGTGCTGAGTGGTAAGTAAGAGAATAATTTTTCCTCATAAAAGATAAAACTCTGATTCTAGCTTTATTTGACAAAGATGGAACCTGACCATTTTATCTACCTGTGCATAAAGTATCACATTGGACTATACACAGGAGTCATCATAGAGTATATTTATTTGTCTTATTTATGCATTTAGACACCTCAGTGGTGAGCACAACAAATATAAAATGTTTATGTGTTTGTATTTTTTTTAATCTTGTGTCTGTAATAAAGTGTTTCAAAGCAAAATGGAAACCAAACCTCCGAGAACTGATGTAATTGTAATTTATAACTTGTGAAACCTACAATGGAGTTGAACTGACATTTGATTTCTAAAAGGATGAATAAAATGTAGCTAATCTTCTGAAAAGTCCCTTCAGTGATTTCCACTTCCAGAATCACTGTGTTTTTTAACACAGTGTAATCCTGGGTACTTTTTTTTTCTCTCTTTATAATGGCAAAATTAAATCATAGGGAATTTTGATCTAATCTCATATTGTTTTGGTCCTTCCTTTTGTATCATGTGCCCTCTGCCTCATGTTGATTACTTTAATTGAAGATTCTTGAGAGTAGTGAATTAACAAATCCTTAAGGACAAAGACTGATTCTAAGTTGCTTCTTTCTGCTGTTACCTAGGTAGGGGGAGAAAAACAGTCTTTTTTTTTTACTCAGGATGCCATGCAATCTGTTTAATCTAGACTGCATGTGGTTTGCCAAACTTCCTCTAAGGTGCATATAGACTCTTAAACTCGTACATGCTTTATTCCTGTGTTCAATTCATGTAATCTGCTGGAATACTCTCTTTTTACCTCCCACAGTGAACATCCATCTTTTCTTAAATTACAGTGAAGAGACATATGTCTCTCACATGGATATGCAGTAGAATGCCTTTGTACAGATAGCAAGAACTCATATATGAGGAAATTTATAATACATAAATTTGGATCTCCCAGTTTACTGTTAGATTTTGGTTTGAAATTTGTGCTTAATTTTCCAATGTTTATGGACACAGCACTCCAAACAAAAAAGCAAGACTTCCTCTGACATGTACAATGTGAAGTAGAAGTCTCTGAAGGTCTCCAGAATAAATCTTATGTTTTGGAGTAGTAAAAAAGAAGAAAAAACCCCTTTCCATTAGGTTCTCATAAAAAATCTAAAGTAAGAGTAGTGTATAAAGTCAACATTTTACATATATCAAAGTAGCCTATAGTGTATAAGGTAGTTAAAAGCCCATGGGTAAATAAACTAGATTTATTTACAAAATAGTAAAAAATAGTTTTAAAACTCCATTTGATCAAACCATGGAAACAGAAGTTCAGGCTAGATAACTTGTACCAACAAGAAGCAACTTAGCTCTCCACTGGGTACTGCCAAATTACACTATTTGTTATCATATATCTCCTCTGCCTTGAAGTGTAGAAGCATCTTTGTCTTTATATAATTTTAAAGAAAGAGATTGTGTTAAGAATTAAATGTGACCAAGTTATTTGCATTAATAAGGAAGCTATGACCATAGCACATAGACAAAAAAATTCACAAACCTTTGGCAAACAAGAGGTCACTGTGTTGAAATGCTGGAAGAAATTAGTTTATCTACCTAAATAAAATCAGTGATAAGAAAACAAGAAAAATTCTCTTCTATGAGAGGCATGGAAAACTTTTTCTTAGTCCCACTCCCCGACTATTATCAGGACTAGTCCCACTTTCAGTACTACTTTTTGTTTGAAGGGTTGTAGAGATAATGGTGTGTGCATTATTAAAATAATCTAAACGTGGTAAGTTTCATTATACTTATGGTAGGCTTTCTGCGAAAATAAAGAGAGGACTGAACATACATATAAATTAATACGAAATTGCAAGATACCATTATTTCTATGGCACTGAATTTGCATTCTAGATTGAGTGTATTCTTGAAATTTTGAAGGAGTAAATTCGACCCTGTATTTTCGGTAAATGGTAGCAGAAAGGTAAAAGTGTAATATAAAGGAAATGCAGAAAAAACTATCAGCCTGAGAGTCTGTAGCTAATGTAAGATTGTCCTCTTCATTTTATTTTAGCCATCTTGCAGTGACATCATGCCAAAGTTAAAAAACAGACATTGTACCGTAAAACATGTAAAATTTTGCAGGGACAGTGCATTGTATGATTAACGTCTCCACTATATGGTATGTATAAGGAATTTTCTAGCTTATCTCCTAATAGACTCAAGATATGTGTGTGGGAAAGTGGCAGAGAGATGTTTTGCGGTATGGGGTTGGGGTTTTCCCCCCCCACTTGTTTGTTTTTTCTGAGTCAGATCTTTGTATTGTCTTTGTTCTATACAGGTAATTGCCAAAGGCCAAAATATGTTTGTATTTGCAATTATGTCTTTCCAAAGAAACTCCAGTTGTCAAAAACTGTGTGTGTCCCATATAGACAAAAAAAAATAATGAAATCTCTACAGCACAAAAATGAAAAAGCCAATTTGGTACAAAAAAGGTTAGTGTGTGTTTCAAAATGGGGAAGAGAATCAGATGCCAAGATTTCATTTAAAGAAAAGAAAAAACCCTAATTTAAGACATTAAAACTTTCATAATCCAGCTGGGATGAGATAAAGATGATCCAAATGTTCTTTTAGAGGCATCACAGCTGTAGTGTTCAGAGCAGGGACTAAGGAAGGACAGCGGTACAGAATGTTTTAAGTGCTAAGGAATACCGTCCTAACATTAAGATAACTGGATTGCCACATTTATTAATAAATGAAAATAATGCAAGTGGAGAATATCAGAATATTTGTTTCATACTTATAAAATTCTCCTCTTTTGAGAATTTCAGAAACACCTCATCCAAAGAAAGTAAAACTATAGTACTGC
Organism: Tyto alba; assembly: GCF_018691265.1. Classification (NCBI taxonomy): domain Eukaryota; kingdom Metazoa; phylum Chordata; class Aves; order Strigiformes; family Tytonidae; genus Tyto; species Tyto alba. The sequence continues at coordinate 36,078,956 of NW_024881318.1, forward strand.
TTGTCTTCAGCTTCCTAATCCTTAGGAACACTGTAGACCAGTCAGATTATGTGGTATAAAAGCAGAGGACTGAATTTCCTTATGGAATGAGGAACTTAATTCTCTCTAGTAAATATTCAGCTGACAACACTACTGTGACAGCCTTTGTTCTGGATTGCCTCTGAAACATTACATCATGAGCAGATGATGGAGTTTATACTCATGGTTAGTGAGACAGAAAAAGAGATGGTTATCCATTTCAGGAGCTGCATTCAAATGAGAAACTGCTTGTGCTTCCTTCAATCCTTCACAGACTTTTACAGAAAATGCTAATGGAGTATTCAGTGAGTGACAGCTCTAAATGGTTTAGGAAAGTCCCAAATCCAGACACTACTTCTAGTGAAGTCTGTTATCCCACAGACAAATGTGAAAGGACTTTCCCTAAGGGGTGATATCAAATAGCCAGAGTAACTTTTGGAAAGTGAGAATGAGAGATCAGATATCAAAAATTTATTTCCACTGATTTTACTGTGAGAAATGCCTGCAATATAGATATCTAAAAGATACACTCTGAAACATAGAGGAAATAAACTTATGGGATCCTTTTGCTTCACTAAATAAAGTGATCATCTTGTGAGGACACTTCCTTTCTTCTTAAATGTGGAATAATTACACTGACACACAAACACACCCCTAACCTTACAAGAGGTGGAGTATTGATCATTTTGTGTCTGTGAAAGAAAGGTGAAATAGTTGGCAACATCTACCAACTCAGGCAAGAACCATATCTCAAAAAAAAAAAAAAAAAAAAAATTGAAGAATAGAATTACAGAATATTATTACAATAGAAAAGTGGTGGGGTATTGTTAATATCTGTACATGTAAATTAAAAATAAACGTGGTTACACTTCAATGTACAAAATGCAGTCAGTCTACATAGCTCTAATCTGCTGTACAGAAAAAGGTAATAAAGATGAAGAAAAAGAGAAGCAGATATAATTTTGAATTTTCTAACTGAGGAACTCCTGTCTTTGATTTCCAAATGTGATGAGCTTTGATAGACTCCCTGCACTTCATCCCACTTTCAGTTTCTTGGATTTATGCCTTGATTTGTGTCAACTGACTCACTGACTTTTTGTCGAGGTGTTCAAATATACACTGCCTTCATTAACTACTCGTTTTCTGTCTCATTATGTGAGACAGAAAAGCCCACTAAGCTGTCATTGAACAACAGTCATTACTTCTGAGCTCCTGTACTTCTGTGGATGAGGGTGAGAGTAGCGATTGATTTATCACTATTTTAATAGATACTTGACCTGTGAGTCAATACAAATGTTTCATTCAGTGGTGTCAGAGATCAAATGATCCAATTTTTTGAACATAATGGTGCTCTATAGGGGTGCTCTAGTTTTTCCTGATTTCCTGAGAATTGTTACGGTTTTCTGTTGCTTGATACTTACTAATCTTCTGAGTTAAGAAATCCCTGGTATTTCAAGTTTAATTTCATATCAATGAAAAAAACTAATAGCTTAACATCACCTTGTTATTCTTTAAGTACTACTCACATGAATTTATAAGCAAATGAAAGAAAACAAAATCTTATAGCTTATATGTACTTACAAATTTCCAGAGTTTTTATTTTTTAGCAAGAAGATCTTAAACTCATTCAAGAGTATTTTTCACTTTTTAAATTACTTCTGTTCAAGCCACTCAACATGATTTTAAAAATTTTATAGGTTAAACCATACAAGTTAAATAAAAAATAGAAAAAATATTGTGATATTTTTGCAAAAAAAAAAAAAAAAAATTAAAAAAGTGCAGAAATAAGTAACTTTTTGAAAGAACAAGATGAACTCTCATGGACTAAGATGAGACTGGATGGCCTGTAGTTCCCCAGATACTTCTGCTTGCTCTCTTGGAGACTGGAGAGACCTTTGCTTTCTTCCAATTCTTTGCCAGGTCCATCAGTTCCTCTCCCCTTGCTGGTTCCTTGATTATCTGTGTCAAGAAGCTGTTGGCAATGCACTTCAGAAACCTCCTGGATTACTTGTGCCTTGTAGTGTTGTCCTTCCAGCATACACTGGGGTGGGTCATTCTCCTAAGAAAACAAGGACCTAGGAGTGTGAGGATTCTTCTAATTGTCTGAATAAGGCCTCACCTGTTTGTTTTTCCTCAACATGACTGTAACAGACACCTATCGCAATGTTTCCCACTCTGGTCTGCACAGTAATTTGGCTGACCCATCACTCAACCAAAGAAAGACCTCCATAAATCCTGCTGCTCTCCTACATGAAGAACAACTTTCTTTTTTTACCTTCCTGATCTGTCCTTCCTAAAGGGCCTGCAACTAACAATGCAGCACTCCAGTTGCTAATTACGACGTCCTTAATGTTCACATCAACCTCTATGCTTTGTTTGCCAACTTGGTCCAGTGTTTCTTCATTGGGTTGTTGGCCATTCTCTCCCTACATTCTTATTTGTAGTTTAATCCTTTCTTCTTGAGGTTGCCCAGTCTGATTACAAAACTGCTTTTCCCTTCTTGGTCAGGTAGGTCCCTTCTCTTCCAAGCAATCCTTGAAAAGGGTCACATGTCCATAAAAATTAAAAATCTGTTAACAACATCAAATGTAAAACCAGATTTTGACTGCCAAGATCCATCCACTTCTCACCAAGCCCTTCACCAGCAAGACCAAGAAGAAACCACCAAGCCCTTCATCCTCATTCCCCAGAGATGTGTGGTTACTCCTTATGAGCTCCTAATTTTCTGGCCATATTGTTAGTGCCCACATTGAGAAGAAACGCGGAATAGTAGCCTGTCCAACTCACAAGATGGACAAACATTGTCAGCCTATCCATGATGTCATGGACCAAAACCCTCAGCATGCAGCAAATGCCCTCTACTAGCAGGCTGAATCTGCAGAGCAACATCTGTCCCTGCAGCAGGGAGTCTCCTACCACTAATTTTTTTACTCTATCCTGTTAGTGCTGCTACACATCTCAGACACTGGAAGCTCAGAGGCTTTCTTGGGCAGAAGTCCCTGCTCTTGCCTGTGCTGGAGCCCTGAGCCTGCTCTGCAGGTCATAGATACAGGTGGAGCAGGAAAAGTCATTCTGGTGCCAGAGTTCACAAGCTCCCAGTATTTACCAACCTTGTCATCCTGACTTTCTAGTCTGACAAGCACAAGTGCTGCCTGCCCCTCCTTGGTGCAGCTGCAGGTTCAGGCTCCTGTAGTAAAGCATCTTGATAGACATTAAGTCCATCTTCTTTATTTTATCCCTGATGCTGTATAGTCCACCTGCCTCCTCCCATAGCTCCTTTACTCATGTTGCAGACCCACTACCGGTGCATGCCTCCTGCAAGTGCTGAGAGCATTGCCTGTGGTCCCAGAGGTCACTTCAGCCCCTGACCTGTGGAACTACATCCTCCCATGGGAGCTTATGCTGGGTAAAGGTTTCTGATTTGCCTGGGGGCTGCCAGTGACCCTGAACCATGACTCACGCCCAACATTGCTGGGCACACAAACTTTGTCCTCAGAATAATTTCTGCCTCCACTTCTGCACAAAATGCTGTTTCTCGGGGCTACCTGTTAGCTGAAGTACTAAGCAGTGTAAGTTATAGTAGAATCCACCGTTATGAAGCTACAGGATGTCAATTAAACTTTCCAAAGCTCTTAAAATCTAACCTTAAAAAACTCCGATGTTGTGATTGGAAAGATATTTGGATTCAGGAACAAATCATTGGTGCTAGAAACCTCAGGTCTTTTCCTTGATTTATAGATGGAGAGTCTTACAGAATATTGTTGTATTTACCTCTGCATTCAAGTGTTATGATAAAAAAATGCATTTCATTTGGCTTTCTGGAAACTTTAAAAATGTGTAGTGATAGAAAATTAAAAAAAATAAATTAATGATAAATTAATGCAACCTAATATGTTTCAATTCCAGAACAATATAAGCATTAATAAACAATCTCTTTGAATCTTTGGACTTGTTACTGAAGAAAGCAGAAACAAATAGGGAGCTCACATTCTGTAAAGAATGGAAGATATGATAGAGTAAAAAAATTTGTTCTTCTGGAGTGTTTTTATGAAAAATGCTATGAAAAAACCTGTGCAGAGCCATAAATCAAAATGTGACCAGATTGTATTAGAAGAACAGATGATGCAACTGGCTTTTCATTTCTGGGGTCTTAGACTGAGTATCTTAAATCATAAGTATAGATGAGTTATTTAGTCAGATTCTAGCATTCATCTGTTTCACCCAAAGTTCATCTGAAGTTATTTAAACCTAAGTGTTGAGATGAGGTATTAGAGTCTGACATTAAGAATCACATGCAATTATTTATGTGACACTAGCTAACCCTTGAAATTCTGGTCTTAATTTGGGAATTAGTCAGTCTTCCAATTGTTTTAGAACTTCAATCATGGGTATATAACTTCTGTGTTTCGGGCACTGTGGTACTGCCAGATTAAAGATATTAATCTTCCAGCCTACAAAACCTCCAGACTTCTGTTGAAGATATGTTTAAAGATGCAATAGGATACATCCGATACCAATACACTAAGTTTTGTTTAAAGCCTAAAATACTGCCATATCATAGCGATTTTGAGTTTTTGTTATGTATTATTTACCTTAACTTGCATTAGGCTTATTCTACATTAAGTAGGAGCAAACTAAATATTTTTAGTAAGACTAATGTTAGAATTGTATCATTACTGCCAAATAACACATTTTCAAACTCTTTTAAGCCAGCATTTATTGAATCCAATTATGATACTGAATGTTTATACATATTTCCACTAAAGCTTTATTGACATATTTATGACTTAGGATATCTGGGACTCATGTTGACTGATCTTACTGTTAGAAGACCTTATTAAGGCCTCGCTGTAGAGAAATTATTGTAGCAGCTGAGAGAAAATGTGAAGACACTGTCTTGAAAATGCTCTATTTCATTTGCAGATTCTGCATGTTGCTCTGAGATTTGCAACTGAAAAACAGAGTTTATAACCTAGCCAAGAGCTTGTAAATCTCATTAACATTCAGTGAAAATATCTTCTTTTCCAAATCTAGAAAACATCACTTTTGAACTGATTACTTAATTACTTCATCCACCCACAAATGAAGATATTACTCTTCAGTACAGCTGGTCACAAATGCAATGCAAACCAGTGCTTCCCATGGAATTCCAAGACAAGAGTTATGTTTTCACTGAATGTCTCCCCAGCATATAAATGAAAACAAATTTTGTCCTGTGTGTACAATAAGCATACTACAAGAAATAACACATTTATGCATACAACAATTTCTGTGAGTATGATTTTAAAATTCATTGGAAAAACCTTCTCACAAACTGCAGTATTAGGAACATTATCTTTTATCAAATTTAAACTTGAAAAAATAAATATAAAAATGTAGACCTCCTCTATAGCAAAGTAATACTGTTTAAATGAATGGTTAGATTCAGAGGGACTGAACCTTATACAGAGGCAAGACACTACTAAACAAACCAATTCAAAGAAGCAGAACACTCCTGCTTTGCAAAGACACAAAATCCTTTCCTGGTTCCTCCTGAGTCCCTTCTGAGAAAACAACGCTCTTACCTCTGATCTGACAAAAAAAAATACTAGGCATCACTTTTCCTTAGAGAAGTTGTTGACCTTTGTATAGGCCACTTGGTTTTAATAATGGTGTAAACGCTGCAGGGTCAAGCTCCTCTGAAATGCAAAATCCCTTCTCACCCTCTGAAAACTCTGGGTAAATACCAAAGCAACAAATGCAGGCAAAGTGCTGCATCAAGCAGATAAACAAATACCAGCTGAAAATTAAGGTTAGCGCAGTATCCTAACAGGAAACAAGTATATGGAAGTTAAGTTAAAGATTTGTTGTTATCAATCAGAACAGACATTCCTAATTATAAACACATCAGTACAGTGGCTGTTATTATTCCTTTGACAGCACCTTCCTGTATATTAAATATAGAAAGTGCATATAAAAATCAAAGATGAAATAATGAATAAATCATTCAAAGAAAGTTTTCCACAGAGTACAATTATTTACAATATCCATCAAAACTCTCCCATTGACTGCAAAGGGAGGAGCTACTATAGCAAGTACAGTGCTTTCTTACAGATTGCCTAGCATGCCTTCACTAATACAATCTTCAGTCTTATTCTCTTAGTGATTGTTTGAAGAAGTATCATGCAGGCAGCCAATTAATTTTGGGAAGGGGACAATATTACACATCTTTTTTTCATATTAATTTAAACTTACAAATACATGGAGTCAAAATGACGTGTATATAGAACACAAATTATGAGTTCCTACACTAAAACTGAATAAGAACTCAGGCAATGTTTACATTTCAATCTGGATTTTGGAATGTATATACTTTGCTATAAGAAGTACTGTCCTGGGTTTGACTGAGTGGTGGGTTTTTTTGGTAGTAGGGGAGGGGGCTATAAGGGTGGCCCCTTGTGAGAAGAAGCATCTCGAACCTCCCCCAGATCCAAGTCAGCTCCACCTCTGCAACAAAACTGAACCCATCAGCTGCACCTCTGTGATAACATATTTAAGAAGGGATGTGGTGAGGAAGAGTTGCAGCAGCTGTGTGAACACTAAGGTCAGTGAAGGAATGGAGGAGCAAAGGAGGGGAGAGGTGTGCCGGAGGAGAGACTCCACTGTATCCTGTGGTGAGATGGCAGGGCGGCCTCCCCTGCCACCCATGAAGACCTACAGTAAAGCAGACACTGACTTATGGCCTGTGCTTTATTTCGCATGGATGATCAAGGTGTCTGTGCCCAAAGAAGGCCAGGGTCTTCTGGGAAAAGGTAGACCCCGCTGTTGTAGTTCAGTGCTGGGAAAATTGCAGCATGTCAGGGTGTCCCAAGCTGGACAAGCTGGGGAAGGGCTGAAGCCTGTGGGAGGGACTCCAGTTGGAGAAAGTTGGTGACCTATGCCAGAGCAGTGTAAGAAAATGCTGCAGCCCATGGGAGGGAGTCATGTTGGAGAAAGTTTGTGGAGGACTGTCTGCTGTCAGAGGGGGACCACAATGGACCACAGGGAAGAAGTTCCGGAAGCTACCCCCACTGAAGATGGAAGAAGTGGCAGCACTGACTGCACCCCCATTCCCTGCCCCTGCACCACTGGGGGAGGAGGTAGAGATGTCAGGAGCAAAGCTGAGCCTAGGAAGAAGGGAGGGGTGAGGGGAAGGTGTTTTCAAGATGTGTCAATGCTTCTAACTGTCCTACTCTGTTAAGTGTTGTTGTTAGTGTCTGTAATAAATCTGGATTCTTTTTTTCTTCCCCTAAAGAGTCTGCCTTTTGCTCATGACCATAATGGGTGATCTTCCCCTCCCTGTCCTATCTCGAATCCCAAGCCTGGATCATTTGTCCCTTCTCATTGCTAGGAGAAAAGGGGGAGTGAGTGTCTGTGTGGTGTTTGTCTGCCGACCAGGCTCAAACCATGACAGGTACTTTAAACAGAGAAATGGGTTAGAACTCACTAGAGACTGGTGATTACAGACTAAGCCTGAAATCTTCTGGGATGCATGTCTTACTTGACTAGAGGAGAAAGAGTTGGGGAAAAAACCTCCAAAGGACAAAAAAATCTGAATGAAGAAACAATGTAGAAATGGACATCAATTACAAAAGACAGGTGTCTCTGTATGATACTTCAGAGAAGAAATCTTTCTACAAAACACTTCTAAAAATTATGCTCTAAGGCAAATAAAACAAATGGTTTGCCTTTAGCTACTAACTTCAGTGGAACTTGCAACTTTTAAATGTCAATCTATTACTTTAGGTATTGTCACTGTGTCAATTTTAACACATATTTAAAGAAAAAAAAACCTCTTAAATCCTGAATTTATAATAATTTTTCTTGTGGATCAAATGTTTCATTCTATGTGAATATAGGATTCTCAGTACTTAAAAAGGAATAAAATCCCCACCTCAAAACAAAAAAACAACAAAATGTCATTGTATGTCACCATTGTTTCAGCCATTTATTCTAAACCTCAGGAGAAGTATTTCAGAAAGGTGATTGACACCTACTTGACAAATGATCATTATTTCTTGGGATTTTTTAGAACTGACTACCTATGCAGCTATTTGCAACTCTTAATTTTCACAAATTAGCAATTACAAACCTCGCGGAAAAGTCAAGAGAACCAAAGTTGGTCTAAGTTTACTATGCAAACACAATTGCCAATATTATACTCTAGAGTCTTTATTCAGGTCTAGGTTCATGAAAGGTTACTGGTAAATATACAGTAGCATGCCTTTATCTGTTGCACTAAAAATGGGAATTCTCAGCCAATCAGATAATTTGCCAGTACTTTGCTAATTTCATCAAAAATGGATCATTTGTGTAGAGAATTTAGATATATGATTTTAATTTTTAAAGTATTAAAAACATGCAAAATTATTAGAAATTAGCTGTAGAGATTCTGATGCAAGTACTAAAGTGTTACTTTACTACTCCAACAAACAGTACTTCTTTTTAAAGATATGCATTTTTTTTGCACACCAAGAAGCAGCGGGCAAGGAAATGCCACAAACTGGGGTATGCCAGACAATTCTTTGCTGAAGACCAAATGCTACATCTACACATAGCCATGGGAAAAGATTGCCCAACTCTCTCAAATATGCCTTCAGGGCAATAGAGAACCTCTCTCTGACACTCCCCCATAGAAATCCTAATTAAGGAAAATGTCTCTTACCAGCAGAACATTTATGATCATATTTTGATACATATTTATCATGTGTCTCACCATGTAGCAGACTTATAAATGTATGTAATCACGGTGCTGAACTATTCTGAACAGTAATGTTCCTTAGAACTTTAGAGATTATTGGCTAAAAGTGTATTCTGCTTCGCAGAAAAAAAAAAAAGCATTGGGAGAAACAGTGTGGTCATAGTTGGCTGACTCATGTGAATAAATTTATTTATTACAGAAGTGGTAGAATTTTTAACTAATAAAGGAACTCAGCACTGTACTCCTTTGTGTAAAGGAAGATTAATGATAATAAAACTTATTATAATGCACATACATTAAAGGTATGAATTAAAGTGATGCGGAATTTATTTAATATTCTCAATAGCTAATCAATATGACAGAAAATTATGTACTTTCAATACAAAAATTAAAATGATAAAGATATCCTCCAGAATAATCTGTTAGATTTTCAATCTGAGCAGGCATCATTCTTTGTTTGTTTCCCTTGGTTCTTTTCCTCCATCTTCTTTTCCTACCCCTTTTATTTTTGATGAGAAAGCTGATATCTTTGTTTTCAGATTTGTCCCTACACCACCTTCACTCTCATCCAGGCAGCTGTTCTCTTCTTCTACTCTACCAGAATAAAGCACCTAACTCTTTTCCTTTTCCATATATGTACTACTTATCACTGAGAGGAACATCTCAGGTCACTGAAAACCAGGGTCTTGCTATTAAAGTCAACTGTGTTATATAAAATCTCTCATAAAATTATCCCTGTCTGTTTTAAAATCCATTAGATTATTACTTCTATAGAATGGTGTTCTTAAAGCACTGATGGTTAGAAACCTTCACATTTTTAATCTTATACATTTTCCATGGAAGATTTATATTTACATATTTATGCACTAGCAACTATTACTTCTCCTCTCAACCCAATATTTCTACAGAAACCATTGAGCCTTTTTTTCCTCAAAGCTTAAAGAGGTAAGCTCTTTGAGTGTCTTTCTTTCAATAAACAGTTTTTCTGCACCTTTTATATTGTCTCAATAGCTTTTTGTCTAAGACTACAACTCTGCCCACAGTTCTAGACAAACTTCCTACCTGCAGCAACAGAATTGCAATACTCCGCTATTCCTTCCAGCGCAATTTGTATTTGCCTGTTCTTTAGCTGCAATAATCATGCTGTGATGTTTAACAAATAAAGTTCTCTTTTTCTCTTCTATCATTTCTAGTTGATGGGACTCTAAAAAGGAAATTCCTGCACTTTTCTTCTGCACTGCTTGTTCATCATATTATTGTTAGGCTGCTTTTCTTTGAATGAGATCATGTTTCCATTCTACATATGACCTGTAGAACACCAAGCAACATCAGTCAAGATTTCTGTGCAATTCATATCACTTTAGCTGTTTAACCATGACATAATGAACCCTGTTATGTCATGGCAACATTTAGCATGAAGATGTTAGGTTTTCTCAAGAGAGTATTTCTATTTTTGTTGTTTTATTAAGCAAGCAAACTTATTTTACTCAAGCCTCTATGTTAAAAATGTCTGTAACTCCCTCCTGTCTCAACCTCCATCCATCATGAACAAAAACATTCCAAGAAAGAAAGTACACACATACAGCCTGAGGCATACACACACAACATTAAAAAAAAAAAAAAAAAAAAAAAAAAAAAAAAAAAAAAAAAATCTATCTGAAGGTTAAGGTCTGGAAAACAGCTGAGCAGATACACTGTACATTAATACAAGCATCACAGCATGTGTCAAGATATTTTAGTATTATACAGAAATAATCAGTCACACATGTTTTTAGACCTCACAGTTTCCTAAAAGAAGTTGTGTTCGAGTTGCAAAGATAATTGCAAGTTTGGTACTTAAGTATCTCTTAGTAAGACAGAATGCACTGTATACAGTTTATTAGTAACTGTTGCTTACAATTTAAAACTGAAGAAACAAGTGCACAATTTCACATTTTGTTGACCTTATGCTTGCTAAGCCAGTGAGAAGGACTTTATATTAGGTTTGTCAGGGAGCAATGATCAAAACGTGATCAGCAATGGAAGAGTAGATGGCACTGTGGAAGTACAGGGGACACTAAACCACTGTGGGATGTGGGGACCCCATTGCTGTCTTGGGAGTTTTGTTGCTCCAGGGAGGCTTTTATCTGGGATGGTGTTGAGAATGTGTTCAGGATCAGAAAGCCCTTGTGCTGTTATCTCTGATCATCCATGTGGGCACCAGTGATACTCTTTGTTTGACCCTTAGCATTCTAAAAGTGACTGCAGAGCTCTCAGTTACACGAAGGCATATCACACACAGCCATAGGTTGTATCTCCTTGATTTTTTCAGTGAAGAGGATCCACCTCAAGTGCACTTATGCAAACATATGTAGTGTAGGAGACAGAAGGAATTAGAAGCCTGTGCACAGCTGAAGGTTTATGATTTCCCTTAGATTATAGAGCTGTAGTAAAGACAGCTCACATGACTGGAGTATGGTGATGGATGGAAGAGGTCTTTCTAGGAGGGACAGTCAGGAACGGTGAAGAGGACAGGTGGTGCACTAGCCTAGGGAGAGCACTAAATGCTGAGAACATGGAATGGGTGGTGAATCCATCAAGCACTTATGGGTAGATTCATAAGACAGATGACCATGACAGACACCATAAGGGGACTTTGCTACAGATCACCATATAAAGAAGAGGACATAGATGAAACCTCTTCCTACAACTGAAGGAAGCTGTGTAAAGCCACAGGACTTAATATCACAGGAGGATTTAGCTGCCCTAACACCTGTGAGAAGGGCAAAATGGAAGACACAAGTCATACGGATGATTCTGAGTTGACTAAACAAGTCACTCTTCTGGATCTGTTGTGTACTACACCATTGGTCCAAGATCCCCTATCATTCTCAACTTTGAGCCTTCAGTCCCTGCCTGAGCTAATGCTGTATATATTCCACTGCCAGATGTTTCTCCATCTCTGTCTCCTGAAAGGGGCCTTGAACCCATGCTTTATAGGTGTTTCCAGCCCTGTCTCTGTCCCTTGCATCTTCCTTGTCTCCCTGGATGAGTCCTGGACCTGGTTCAATCTTTGCCTGAGGCTTTCAAAGGACCCATTGCCACCACCACCCCACTTAGCTCACCCTGTTGGGGGTGATGTGGGCCTGTGGCCCAAAGGGAGGGCGCAGTTTCGCTTGGGGCCACCTCCAACTGCTGGCTTATCTTCTGCTGAGGGCAGCCCTGCTCTTACTTGTAGTAGAATTTCTGACAGAGAATGGCCATGCTATTTTGTTGCAAGGTTTGGACAATCCAGGCCTGAGATCAGACTGCTAACAACAGCTGTATTATGAGAATGACCTTGAAGGGCTGTGTTGTGAGGATCTGTATCTGTTGAGTAAAAATAAATGAAGAATTTTCCCAGCTATGTATCCCAGCTAAGCACAAGTATGTAGCAAACCGCAAAATGCTAGCCTATCACAGTTTGCCTTTGGGTGCGTGATAAGTTGCTTATGACCAATAATCAAGGGGTATGGGGTGCGTGAACAGCCGGTGCTTGCTGTGCAAAGGATATAACCAAGCGATTTGGGCAATTAAGGGGGACGACATGTAGCTGCATCAGTGTGATTGTCGTTACTCAGGCCACTCTCCGTATTGGGACCCTCTTCATTTGGCGCCCTGAACAGGACCCTCAGATGCTATAGATGCAGACTAGGATGCTATATAGCCTCTGAAGTCGGACGTTTAAGTACGGATTGAAGACTCCACAGCATCGAATGAACTTTCGATTTGGGAGCTGGAGAGTGGTGAGCAAGTGAGTTGCTGCAAAAAGGAGACGCGAGCAACCGAGTCAGCTGGCCAACTGACCCTTGCCAGGAGGTAAGACCACGATGGAAATGGACACGGCAATAAGACTGCTCCTTAGCATGCTCTCTAAGAGAGTTGAGAGGCTAAAGGAAGGAGATACCCATGATCTGGTTAAGTGGGCTAGAAAACGGGTCAGAATGAGTGACCCCTCGCTAATATTTAGCCAACAGGAGTGGCATGAAGTAGGTGATTTATTGTGGGACGAGACTATTACTGGAGGCAGTAAAGGCAGTGAGGCACGACAGCAAGGGCTGGTCTGGCGAACGATCATAAAAGCTCTGGGGGAGATGCAAGCTGAAAAGAAAATAGCCGCTGCTGCTATTGAGGCTACCGGCGCTATACCATCTCCACCGGTCCCTTCCGAAACCACTTGTCCGTCCCGATTAGCCACCTTCTTCGGGTTTAATCAGCAGCTCCACTTTATTAAGGGCATGTCACCAAGTATTCCTGTTCGCTCCACCGCGCAAGAAGCGGCAGAGAAACCAGGCGGCGCGGGAGCACGAGGGGCAGTGCCCGCGGAATGCGGTGCAGCGCCTGCTAAGAACCCGGAAGCAGCGCCTCTCCCAGCCGAGGGGGCGGGCCCACATGACCCCTCCCGCCAGGGGGGAGCGGCGTGCCGCCCCAAACTCCGCCCGCCTCCCCCCTCTTCGGATGGTTCCGCCCCTGACGGCGCGTCAGCGTCTGAGTCGGAGAGTAAGGCGGCGGCTATGTCCGAATTAAAGCAAGAGAGTCAAACATCGGAAAAGGACAGTGACAGAGTCCAAGAATTTGAAAGAAAATTACAGAAGTTAAGCTACAGAACAGAACTCTGCATTTACAATTACAAGAAAAGGAAGCGCTGCCGGCAGCCCCGCCACACCCACTCCCGCCACCCTTACCAGAACCAGCTCCGCTTTTAGCTCAGTCCCGATGGAGGGGGGTGATTCGTGATGCCTTGTTAAAAGGGGACTGGCATGCTGCTGGAGTGTTGGACTGCCCAGTAGTGACAACGAATGGGGGACCTAATTGGGAACCTCATGGTTGGAAGATCTTGAACCAGGCCAAACAAACTGTGACCACTTACGGGCTACGATCTGAGGCAGTGAGAGACATTATACAGTTCATTTTTACAGCTGATGTTTTGTGTCCAAATGATAGTAAGCAGATAGCATCACTGCTTCTATCATCATCATCATAATTTTTGCTGTGAAAAAGACTGGAAGAGACTAACAGTAGCAGAAACCAGTGTTCCCCAACAACAGAGAGATGCACTATATGGAGTGACAGCTCAGATGCTAATTGAGGACGGACAATATTTGACAACAGCTGCCCAATTAGCTCTGCCAACTCCGGTCCACCAGCAGTCACAATCATTGGCTCATCGTGCATTGTTAGTGGTACCAGATAAGAAGAAAACACCATCGTATGTAACGGTGCAACAGGGGGCCACTGAACCATTTAGCCAATTCGTTGACCGACTCCATGCAGCGTGGAAAAATGCTCCGGAACTCACTGAGGGCATGCAGACACAGTTGTTCCGCGCACTAGCTTTTGACAATAGTAATGCAACCACCAAGCGCCTAATAGCCACACTCCCGCAAGGATTGGGGGTAGATGACATGTTGCTGTTAACATCTCGGGCTGAGCAATCGAACCAAGCTGCAGCTTTCTCAGCAGCCATGAAGGAAACTTTCCATCAACCATTTATGGCAATGGCTGCTGCATTGAGAAGTAGTGGAGGACAGCCAAAGAGGCAGCTGGCTAAAAGCAGTCAGACCACGGGTGCATGCTATCGTTGTGGTGAGACAGGTCATTGGAAACATAGATGCACCAAGCCTGTTTGGTGCCGTACCTGCAATACAGATGCTCATGCAACTATGGCCTGCAGAAAGTCGGGAAACGGCAGGCGCAGCGCGAAGGGACCTCATGTGACGACACAAGTCCAGGTCTCAACCCCCCAGGTTTCCTACTCGACCACACACCAGCAACCCCAGGAAGCCTCGGAGTTGATGTGACAACAGCAGTAGTGACCACATTAACCAGTACTTCTGTGACACTTATACCAACCACAGCATACGGACCTTTGTTTTCTAGAGATTCCCCAGTGGGTGGGTTATTAATTGGTCGATCATCCACGGGAAAACAGGGTGTTGTTGTGCTCCCTGGTGTCATTGATGCAGATTAAACAGGTCAAATCCAAATTATGGCATATGCATTACAACCACCGGTAACCGTTCCAAAAGGTAGTGAAATTGCTCAAATTGTTGCTTTAGAGTCAAAACATCCCTTGCATCAAACACTTCTGAATGGTCCTTCTGACATTCGAGGAGACACAGGTTTTGGGTCAGCAGGATATGATTTGTTTCTAACACTTGTTTTAAATCAGCGACCATAGCAATGTCTTGGAATCAGTGGATGGTTAGCTAGCTTATTAAGAGAAGGCCTTCGCTTGCTTATTTACTGTCTGCTTATATTTTTAGCTGTCGTCTTTGTATTTCATGAATATGAAAAGGGCTGACAAAGGTCATGAATCAAGTCTGGATTGTCCAAAAAGAGAAAGGAGGATATGTAGTAGAATTTCTGACAGAGAATGGCCATGATATTTTGTTGCAAGGTTTGGACAATCCAGGCCTGAGATCAGACTGCTAACAACAGCTGTGTTATGAGAATGACCTTGAAGGGCTGTGTTGTGAGGAACTGTATCTGTTAATGAGTAATTTTCCCAGCTATGTATCTGGCTACGCTAAGCACAAGTATGCAGCAAATAGCAAGATGCTAGCCTATCACAGTTTGCCTTTGGGTGCGTGATAAGTTGCTTACGACCAATAATCAAGGGGTATGGGGTGCGTGAACAGCCGGTGCTTGCTGTGCAAAGGATATAACCAAGCGATTTGGGCAATTAAGGGGGACGACATGTAACCGCATCGGTGTGATTGTTGTTACTCGGGCCACTCTCCGTATTGGGACCCTCTTCACTTACTGATACTGCATTGATGGATGATGGCTCCTGCCATTAATAAACAAAGTGTATGTGGCTAAAAAGATCAAGAGATGTTAGAGTTTAATACCCTGAGAGAGCTGGAACAGTTAGCATACACATGAGAAAAGGCTGGGAAGATTGGGTTTATTCAGCCTAGGGAAGAGAAGACTTTTGGGGAAGATCTTATTGCTATCCACAAGTACCTGTCAGGAAGGTGTAGGGAAGACATTCAGTCTCTTCTCCAAGATGCACAAAGAAGAGCTAACGAACAGAAGTTGCAACATGGGATGTTTGGTAGGATATTAGGAAAAACTTTTAACCATCAGAGTGATTGAATACTGGAAAAAGTGGAACAGAGAGGTTGCAGAGTCTTCATTCTTTGAGGTACTCCACCAACTGAGTCTGAGCTGAGCCTGACAGGGCCTGATATATCCAGACCTATTTTGAATAAGGGGCTGATAAAATGATATCCAGAAATCTTTCCCAAAATACATCGCTCTATGATTCAATGATAATACAAATTAAAATTAAACAGTAATTTCTAAATGTCATTATGTCAGAAAAATATTTACTATCAAAATTTAATCAATTAAAACTTTCCAATGTTTAGTGCTGCTTTATCATTTGAGACTTCTAACTAGGAACTGTATAGTTCAGTCTAGTTCTAATATTCTTGCTCATAATGTTACTTTTCACACATTGAAAGCCACAGGTGTATATTGTAGAACAAGATAGTGGCTATTTCCCCATAGGACTAAATTACATCACCTTATACTGTAATTATACTAAAGATGATTAGATCAAGATAAGCACTGCTCATTGAAATTGAAACATTTTTTTTAACAAAGTAGTATTACATTGTTATAGTTAAAAGAGATGCATTCAATACAAGACTTTAATGTCTTGTTTATTTCATGTTCAGCAATAGTTTTAATGTATGTCAAGAAATAGTTTTAGGATATGTCAAGTTGCTAATGTAAAGGTTACTACAAAACCTCCATTTAATTGTATGCAGGGAAAAGTGAGTCTTAAATGGATCATGCTGTAATAGTTTGCATGAATCTTGTCGTTCTAACTCAGTCTTTAGAAGAACTGATTGTTACATGATAGCTTTCTGAAATAAATAGAAACAGATAAGCAACTGGGTGAAATAAAAAAAAAATGTCAAGACTCATGTGATGTGGAGAAGCCAGTGCTGAAGCAAAAAGATAACTTTGAATTAGTTTCCACATGGGCTTCCTTGGCCTCTGAGTTGCATAGATGAGTGGCTAACATTGGGAATGTGTATTTATATCCTGTTGAAAAACAGTTCAAGATTCATCCATCATCAATAGAAGCCCCAACTCTAAACTTTTTGCATTGTAATAAGCATAATTCCATTTAGACAGAATGTTTCTATCAGTCTACTATAAATAACTAATACCAAACTTCTTAGTTGAATTACATATTTCTCAGACTGGAATCTTGCAGTTTGCAGCACAGTTCCCCAGCCCTGGAGCTAATAGAACTTACATGCCTTGATTGTTATTCTGTGTGAATCATGCAAATAAGAGGAAATGTTATGCAACAAGGTAGTTTTGGTAGCACATATCTTTGGCCTCTTGGGAAAGAGTGAAAAATACCTTTCTTGGCAATAGAGGATAATGAGTAATTTCAGGATAACACATATCAAATTTAGATGTAATGAAATTGATTTTGCAAATCTACCACATTGATAATGTTGGCCAAATATTCCTTTATTTAAAAAGTGAAAAATCGGAAATATAAAGATTCAAGAATAAAATAATGTAACTTGACCTAAAACATGGAGATTGGTATGTGTTAAAATAAGATTTATATATCATATTACAACTTCATTTGCAGTTTCACAAACTGGTGTTTCTAGACGTTCAAACAAATGACTAACCATTAACACCATACACAGTAAACAGGATATTTTTTCTCATTCCTCAGCCTGGGAATACCAAAAACCTTTGAGCCTTTATCTGCTCTTCCCCAGTAAGAACAAAAATCCTGGTTCACTTCTATACAACAAAATCTCCTAACTTACTTTCCAGTTTTAATTGTTGTCACACTCAGTGAACCACTGTGCTGAAAGCAGTGGCTTGCCTCAGGATCTTTTATCTTACAAGAATGACCTTTATATATCACTCAGGTAGAAGTTGTTCCTTAGGTACAACTAAGTAAGTGTTCATTTATTCAGTCCTGATTTTGTTCTGCTGGTGCTAAGAATAACCTTAATTTTAAGGACTCTATTTTGCCTGACACAGATTTGTTTTCACCAAAAAGATCTCCTTGATTTCTATTGATGAATGTAAAAGAATGTATTGTAAGGCATAACTTCAGACTCTTGTAAATCTGCATTGGTAGTCACTGCTTGAGCCCTTGGAGTGTCCAAATTCCAAAGAAATATAGACATAAAAACTGTATCAGCTCCCAGGCTGAGATACTTTACTTGGTGGCTCATCTACAAATAGTCCCTCAGTTTGCTATTCTTGTTAACCTTACTGGGTCTACACCTGGATACCAGCAGACCACATTCTGCAGAGGACTTACAGTCATAATTACACACAACAAAGAAGAACAGAAGTGAGGAAATTAGTTACTGATTTCCCAATATGGTGAGTAATGAGATACCTTACAATTGATGTGAAGTTCTCTTTCCAAGAGAACCCTTAACTTTGCCTCTTTTTCTCCACTTACGAAACAGTTTCAGAGAATGATATAGAAATATTCATTACATTCAGCAAGGTAACAAAGCAATCATTTTATTTAAATATAGATTTATTTCAGCTGCTAATTTGCAAGGATTTCTTCCTTGTCTTATTAGTTTGTGTTCAGTTTAAAATAAAAGGTGAAACAGGCCTGAAGGGTGAAGTTCACAGAATAAATTTTCCTTGGGAGGAAAGAAAAAGGAGCGATTAACTATTTACAGTCTCCGGTGTTTAAAATTAGGGATTGATTACAAAGAAATAAATAAACAGAAGTCAAACACAAGACCTACAGATTAAGACTATTACGGAGTAGAAAGATCAATTTCAGTCTTTTTTTAACTAACATTAATAAATATTCTTATTATGTCTACAGTAGACCATTAAATGCTTATAAAGACATAGAAAATCTAAAACATCTGGAACATAATGCTCTGCTTTGTGAACCACTGCTAGAATATGCATTCCATAATTCTTCCTCAAGTTATTCTGCACTTAAAATTGAGGTCCCAACTAGCATGTGTGGCATGCCAGGAGGGTCATGTTATACAACCAGTGAGAATCAGGTTCTCAGACTCCATGCTCTGGTGCAAAATCTACAGTCTATGACCAACTGTCAGGTGATCACTCATAAAGGATATTAACATAGAGAACTGAACTTCCTGTGTTGGGTTTGTGTGTGCTGGGGTTTTGGTAGTGGTGGAAGGGGCAACAACAGTGGCCCTTGTGAGAAGTTTTTCAAAGATCCCCCAGCTCCAGGTGGGACCCACCTCTGGCCAAGGACAAACAAATTAGTGACAGTGACTGCACCTCTGTGATAACATATTTAAGAAGGATTTAAGATGATTGGTAGTTGTGTGGGAGACACCTATGCAAACACCAAGGAGAGAGAGGGAGAGGGAGAAGGAGAGGGAGAGGGAGGTGTGCTAGAGCAGAGACTCCTCTACAGCCCATGGTGAGAGGTAAAAAAGAATGAAGGTGTAGGGGGAAGGTGTTTTTAAGATGATGTTATATTTCTTACTGTCCTACTCTGTCTGATTGATAAACTAAGTGTTGTTGGTGACAGTGTTTAGATTAAATTGATGTTCTTTTTCTTCCCCAGTTGAGTCTGTCTTTTTCCCATGACCATAATGGGAGAGTCATCCCTTCCTGTCCTTGTCTTGATCTCTGAGTCTTTTGCTGTATTTTCTCCTCCCCATCCCTGAGGGGAAATGAGTGAACAGGTGAATGCATGCTGTTCAGTTGCTCTGTGTGGTGCTCAGTTGCTCTCTGGGTGCAAAACATGACTCTTCTCTAAGTATAATTCTAATGATGTATTACAATTCTAATAGAAAAACATATATACTATGGATCTCAACTATGCAAAGGTAAGAAGAACTTTATGTTTAAATAAATTTAACATGCACATGAAACATATAAGTAAATGCAAGAGAACTCAAATAGCAGACAGCATGTTAACTTTTGGTTTTATTCATGAAATATTCTATCTCATTCAAAATATGGGGTTTAATATATCTTAAATTCTGGACAGATATAAATGCTGATTTTGGACAAGTTATTTGTGTTGATTGAAAAATGAAGAAGGAGATACTACTATAGTATTGAAAGCTCTATATCATTTTGAAAGAAACGTGTCTAAATTGGTTTGACTCTGTGTAAATTGGTTACCACAGGGGGGTAGCTGCTAGAAGTCCTTAGCAATACAAAGTCTCAGTATGAAAACAGATAAATTGTACTGCAGGACTGAGAAATAAGTCCTATCTAAGCCTGTAAAGGCTGTTAAGGAGTATTTTTGTCACAGGAAATGCAGAGAAAGAGTAACTACCCAACAGATTGATTAAATTGAAGATGATAAAGCCTACTATATATTTGGAAGAAGAAAAACAGGTAAAATTAATAACCAACAGTTAGCTTAGTAACAAAATCTTCAAAATAAGGAAGTTAGCTATTACAATAAGGATAAAGCAACATAGTGAAGAAATGAGAAATCTGTAAAGGGGGAAAAAAAAAAAAAAACAACAGAGGGAAAAAGAAATAGTCGATATTTACAGATGTGTGTAAGAAAGAGTAAGATTGAGCTAAAACTTAACAAATTCCCTGGACAGTCAGGCACTAGTTAATTTCAGTGACTTTTGAATTTTTCTGTTATCGAGTGACACCTTGACTAGAAATACAAACACATTTGTATATGTTTTAGAGAGCATTTATCTATATAGCTGTCATGCAACCTTATATCAGTTTGTTATTACTTTTTAATTTGTGACATTTATGCAACTAATTCTTTGAGAAAATAATTATTCAGAATTACCTGTTCCTGATACTCCTAAACAAGGCACAAAGCTAGAAATTCAATCACAATGAATTTGAAATTGGTAGCTGTTCTCTTTTCAGATAGTGTTAACAGTTGCTGAATGAATCATCCAACTGTTCTCAGACCCTGGCTGCTAAAAGATAAGGAAACTATTGTAATGTTGCCTGTTTTATAGACACAATTTGGGTAAGAAATAGGATGTGTAAATATGATGACCCTGTTATCAAAACTCATTATTAGTACACAATCATATACAGATGAAATTTGCTGAAAAATAATGTCACACAGTTGGATATTTGAGGTGTTCATTCATTCTCTTTTCAACATTGGAACTGGAGTTCACATTTGACAGAAAGTGTTAACATTTAAAGTTAAAAGGAAGTTTTTGAGGTGATGGCCTTCCTCCAGGAAGTCTAGTTCTAATAAATACTGCAAAATATGAGAAAATGATGTATTGACAACTGTTGATGACCTCATTGTAAAACTTGCAGGCAGGATTTGTAATCCCAGCACTTTTTGTATTGCTGACTGGGTCAGCATAGCCTGATTAACTATATATTAAAATTTGGTAAACCTGTTCCCTGGATTAAGTTGTATATTATTTTGCCAGTTTAAATATATAGCTATCACAATGCTTTCAGAGAATGTTAGTGTTGTCTGAATGCTTCCTGGCATTATTTTGTTATTCACATCATACTTTATTTTAGATATTTTATTTAACTATATGTGGAGTTTTTCAAGATAAATACAATGATGGATAAATGTATTCATATCGTGAAAACATCACAATAAAAACATTAAGTAAGTATACACAAACTGAAAAGATTACAGAAAAAAGAGGCAATAGGTCACTAGAGAGAAAAGAGAGAAGAAATAAAGAAAAAAAGTAACCAAAGAAGAAAAGGTAAGGTAGGAAAATCTATGTATTTACAGCACTCAAATACACCCAGACCATTATTTTCTATAAAGTAGCTTAATCTTTTTTTTCTTTAATTTTTCTGTTTCTCCCACAGCTAGCATGCAATTAACCTAAGTCTTTCCCTTATAGCTGAAGTTTTTACAGAACCTTGAAAGCTGTCTTCATTTTAGTTTATTTGTATTCTTATTTCATTCTCAGTTTACGTATATATGTTTGTCACTATTTTCCTTAATTGCCTTTGTGGAAAGGTTGTTTAACTGAAATAGTCTAGCTTTATGTCAGAGTTCTCTGAATAAGGTAGAAACCCATAAAAATATGGTTGACATAAAGACTGTGATGAGAAAGGAGGTATGGGATGCAGGAGTAGAGGGCTGCTATCTAGGTCATCTTTAGAAAGGTATCAAAAAATCAATAGTGAGAATTGGTTCTCCCACCTCAAACACTTGAGTTAGGAAAACTATGGTACAGAAGGCACAATAGATGTTATGTTCAGTCATCTCTTCATTGATATGTCCTACCAGATCATGGAAGAAGTAGTTCACTCTTTCTCAAATTGGGGTTTGGAAGGAAGTACAACAGATTTTCATTCTTTCTTTGTCTAGTGCTCGTAAAAGTGAAATAAAATATATAAAAACAAACAAAAAATTTCCATAAAGAATGCACTGCAATCACAAGAGTTAGAGGTTCTCTAAATATTCTGCACATGCTCCTGGGGAATCATGTAGAACAAGAAGTTTGAGAAGTTTCATGATAAAAAGCATATACCATTTTACACTTTGGGGGATCAGAGACTACTTCACCCAGCAACATACACTTCTTAGAGAAAGTAAGGGTAAGCCCACACCGTAAATCTGAGATCACAATCCGAAATTTGAGAAATTTTACATCAGAACATATAATTCTAAAACCTCTCTGAATGTGAGAGGAGAATACAAAAGACCTTTTCATATCTACATTCTTCCTATAATATTTTGGGCTAATCTAAAACAGATGCAGAATGAGAAAAAATTACTTCCACTGTGGAACTGCTTTGGATTAGAGCATCAAAAGTAGCACTGTACAGTAACACCTAACTATAACAAAGAAGAGAAATGAGCAAGTTGAAAAAGTGGAGTTGCATGTATTAACAAGTATTAAATAATATTTTTTTAGATATTAAATTCACACAGAAAACAAGTAGAATCAAAATATGTTGCTAATATCTGTATTTTATTTGAAAAGGACACTAAGATAATGTATAGTGACATGAAAACTAGAATTTGCAAGATAGGCAGAAACTGGATAATGTAATTTTCAGAACACCTCCAGTATCATATAACTCCTCTAGCCCCATGCTGAGCCTATGGTTCTGTATTGACTCAGAAGGAAGAGCAGTTTCTGCTAAACTACTAATACCATTCTCTGTGGCACTTTATGTTCCTTGGAGGTCACTGAATCAAATAATCAGTCTGTAGCTGTTTAGCTTCTTAGATTTAACAAGATCAGAAGCAGAGGTAGTCTGACTGCAGGCCATTAGAGAAGCTAATATAACACACACTGGTGACTTGAGGTTAATTTTATACCTGTCATGAGATCTCACCAAAAGTATTCTAAGCATTACTGCAAATTGCTGTACAATGGCTGATTGTTTCCAAGAAAGGTAACACAATTTTGAGTTGCTATGGTTCACTCCAAACAAATGTTGGTGTGAAATAAAGCAGTATCACCATTGTATATTTACAAAGGAGACATGAAAGAGAAAGTAAAAACACTCCTTTCCTCCTGGATTGTTGGTCAAGGCTTCAGTGAAAATTAAAATGGGTATCTATAAGAACCATAATCAGAAAATATAAATGCAGTTTTTGATGAGCTAAAGTATTAGGCACCCAAACAGTAAAGGTATGTGGGCTATGCAGCACATCATTCTACATTTGTTAATTAAATATTCTTTGGGTCACCAATTTATTAATGGAAAGACTTCAGACAGGCATTGGATCAAAATATATTTTTTTTCATAATAAAGATTTCATTTAGCCATATTTTAGAAAAATTGTGGACAACTGATAAGATATTAAATGAACAATGGTGACAATAGACTTGAAGTTATGCATACAAAAAATTATTTGATTTCACTTCTCTTTAAAATTTACAATTAAGTTATGTGTACATTAGATATTAATAAATTTGAAATTATTTGTTCTTGTATGTAACTATTTAACTTTCAGTTAAAATTAATTCTGAAAACTTAGCTAGCAACATGCTGATTTTTTGGCATTTCAAGGATTGTATGGTATTATATTTTCTTTGCCCATTTGGTAGAAAAATACTTTTTCCTTAAGGTCTGGAAATTTTTACCCTTCATAGAAGCTCAAAATTATTTGATTTACGTATGCAGAATTACAACATTTGTTTCTGTTCCTTGATATATGTTTTCTATTCTGTGTCAAGACTCTTAAAAGCACAATGAACTATTATTATCATATCAAAAAGTAAGGGGATGGAAAATATTTTTTAGACTCTCAAAATGCAGATGGAAATAAAAATCTTTCTGTACACCTTGCTTTCCAAGCACAGAGAAAAGAGCTGAAAACCACATATAAGCCTGGAGCAGAAGAAAATTAATAACCTAACAAAGCCTAACTCCTCAATTGCTTCTAAGCCTTTGTTTTATACAAATGTTTCTGTAGAGAAGGGAGCAGGTTGACTTCACAGCCAATATGTTCATGGCAGAAATTAATGAAGGAATGACAAAGGTAAACTGGCCAAGCAGGACATTACTATAAAAGCAGATGAAAGATATATATTAAAAAACAAAACAAAACAAAACAAAACAAAAACAAACAAACAAACCAACAAACAAAACCAACAAAAAACTAGAGACATTTAAAAGAAAGGAAAGAAGAAAAGCATAACAAAACTTTATTTTTCTCACATTCAAGAGAATTTGTAGGCAAGAAAGAAGTCAAATGCTAATAAAAGTATAGACTGAATAAATGATAGAATCAATAGAGAAAAAAAAAAGAGAATTAGCTGGTGAAGGGACTAAAGGTAGGGGTAATAAAATGAAAAGGTGACAAGAAAAAAAGCTAACTATAAGAAAAACATTATTGAGAACTTGAGAAAACTACTGTGGACTAATGCAACATCAGGAAGAAGTCAGTATGACAAGACTAAAGGGACCAAATTAAGGGTTGGAATTGGAGAAGAAAGATGGATAAAGAACAAAGAAATTTTTAACCAAATCTGGTAGTACAGAAGTTTATAATTTAAAGGCAGAATATGAAACATGTCTGTTTTTATATTATCTGATTATGTCCTCAGTGTATTTAATTTAGAACAAGTGATTATTGTCGGGCAGATGGCCCAGTATTGGACATGACCATGTGGAGGACTTAACATGATGCCTCACTGACCCAGTTCTTGCACACTTTGCTATTGTAGATTATGGTAATTTAATTCACTGAACCGTTTCACTGATTTATCAAGTTTCTGGTTTGGGGGAATTTATTTTTTTTTATCAGTACAGTGACTCCAATGACCCATTGCAGAAATTCTTTGGAAATGGACAGTCTTGAAATCACTGAGTAAAATACACAAACATACCTACACAATGCATGCTAGCCACAGTACACTGTGTCAGTTTGTGGCTTAGTGTATAAGAGGCTCTGTAGTAAGCTGCAAACAATGAGATTATCCCCAGAAGCATTTTGTTAGCTGTATATTTCATCTTTTACGTGTGTTCATCTTGAAAAGAAATACTACTCATCAGTCATTCAAAAATCACCCCACTGTAGTTATTTTTCATACTAACCACTCTGATGCAAAAGCTAGTCATCAGCTAACTTCTGGTTCTGTTTAAGATATTTGTGCTAAATGTATCTTTTAATGTACAGATACAAAGATACAGTATTCTATCAGTATAGATAACATTGGAATGTTACAAAGTTACATTACATTGTTTAGGCATTTACGTTTTTGGTTTTCTATTTAAACATATTCTGCACTAAAACAGTCAAAAATTGTTTCAAATGTAAATTGGTATTAATTTTAAGAACATTTACAGAGATTAATTTTTCCCTGTTACCAATATTCACATTTATCAGCTGTCAGGTGTGCTCAGATCTTGTAAATTTCATATTTGGGAAATGAATCAGACTGCCAGCAGAAGTATGTACATTAAAAATAATATTTACAAGTGCCTGTAAAAAAACTTCGAAATCAAAACTCCTTAGCTCCATACATTAATATCTCAACAAATTTTTAATCAGGTAAAAGCTGTAGTAGATTAAGTAGGCATTAATAAATTCAAAACCAAGATCTTATTTTTAATGAGGTATCCAAAAATAGAACCAGAGTATATTAGAAATTCTGCTCCATTACCAGCAATAAGTTGGTTAAAAGGAACTTCATACACCTTCAAACCCTGATATATGGTAAAGATTGATGTTCAGGGACTGCTAAATCTGACTTTTGAAGTGAACTGGCAATGTACAAGGTCCAGAGATGGCTGCTAGCTGTCTTATATAAGTGAGGTTTATGCTGATAATCTTTGGGGACTATTAAAACCAGAAACATTCAGATGGGTTTCTTCAATGTTTAAGTGCTACATTCATGTCTCTTAACCAACAGACTCCACAATCCATTCACATTATAAGGGTCTTTCTAGATTTTTTAATAAAATACTTTCATTTAAGGAATTATTATCTTTTACATAGTAACATTGGTGCCTGTTTCCCAGTATTTCTTGAAGAAAAGTCATGGTTATGATATATACATGCAGTAAATAAATAAAAAAATATATAAAGAGTAAGACCAGATGAATCTAAAGTTATATAAGCAAAACCAGAAGAACTCAAAGTTTGGCTGATGTTCAATAAGAATTTTTCTCCAGGAATAACTAACATACATTTTAAAAAAATTATTGAAAGTTTGGAAATGTTATTTGTGATGCTCTTAGGATTACAATTTAAAGGGATGTTACTGTGTAAACTAAAACCTGACCATGGTTTTTGCTCAACATATAGAGCAAGCAGAAAAACAAGTTAAAAAACATTATGGATGACTGTTTCATTTTTCTTTGACAAAAATGTGAATAAGAAAGTTGCATAACATGACATGATTAACGGGATAGAATTAAAAGTAAGCTGAATATCTGGACAGTAGGCTGTCTAGCCTTCCATTACCAAAAATATCTTTTTTTTTTTTTTTTTTTTTTTTTTGAGGAATATGAAATATTCCTGGAATATGAATATCCACAGGTATAATTGAGAAAGTATTTATGCAAACCATAACTCCAGTCACACAATGTATGCTTGGAAGGATCTCAGCCCTGACATTAAAGCAGAAGGACCCATGGTTGTACAATTTGACACATAATGCATCACTTATATTTTCATTCCTAAATGAAATACAGGAAAGTGAGCTTTTCATTGACTTGTTTGTCATTATGATTGCCACATATAAAATAAAAATTAAAGTTTCACTTCTAACAAATACTTAACTACTATTTAGGGCAACTCTAATAGAAGAAACAGAACAAACCATAGCAGAATAGTGTATAGTGTGTAAAGTACTTGCCAGGAAAGCTGGAGACTAAAGCCACCATAGTTCGAAAGAATCAAAGTGGGGTGAAAATAAACTTAAACTAGGAGGGTACTGGCAACTGAAACAGACCTTTCAAATATTTTAATGTTGAAGCTGTACTGCTTTTTATTTTCTCTGATTTTGACTCAAATATTCCCTCTAGGTTTGTCTGATTGTTCCAAATTTCCTTATGAAATACCAAATAATGATGTTTAAAAAAAAATCATACTTCTCTTGTCTGTTAGGAATCTTCCATGCCTTAGGAAAACATGATAGCAAGAACTACTACTGAAAGGAAAATTGTACTTTGAAAATGTGGGGAGAGGTTATTATGAGAGTGATGTAATCAGGCGAGGAAGAGTAAAAGCAGCAAAAAGAAATTACCAGAGATTTGGAGGTAAGGGCAAATGTTTAAATAGTTCCTACTTAACAATGTCAAAGGTCCAGATTAATCATGTCTAATTTCAGGTGCTGAATATTGTAGACTTAAGCTACACAAGGCAAATCTGGGCCACAATTAAAGCACAGTGTTTGAAAACTAGCACTGCTGTGGCCCTTGTAATGTATAGCAGATAACTGAAAAGATATGAAAATATGCAGGTGACAAACAATTAATTAGGTTCTTCAATCTTCTCTAAGATTTTGAGAAATTCCAGAGTTGCAGCTAAGCAACAATGGGACAAATCTGGATCATGAAGATAATTTTGTTGACACATATTTTTATTATTATAGAACAAATATTCTTTGCTAAGTGGAAAGCTTGATGAACTCTGTTGTAGATAATCAGTCAAATGCTATCATTTTTATTCTTAAATGCTCTCCAGGAATTTAAATACATTTTTATCTTATTTTCCCATCCTGAAAAAATTAACTTGTTAGTTAGAAGAAGGATAACATTAAGACAGCCATAAAAGCTTGTGTGTATACTGAGACTGTGCATTGCAAAGAAATAAGCTTTACAGCACTCCTTCACATTATTTTTAAGCTGTGAGAAAGATTAATTTGCACACATGAAATTTGCTGTGTTAAAAAACATGAGTACACTGCATATGAAGAGAACAGGATTTAATTTTGTGTAACAGCTTTTACAGTTAAGGCATTCAACATAATAAAAATATGAGCTGCTATCTACCAACTGCATAGAAAGGCTCATTACAGAATTGTTCTAAAATCTTAAACTAGAATAGTTTGAATTTTTATTTTTCTCCTCAAAAAGAGTACAATAAATGTCTATTCTTACAATTAAAAAAAAATTTATATATTTAATCTCCATCTGGAGAGTTACAATTCAGTCTTTTGGTGAAGTGTAAGACTTTTCTCATATCACATTATAAGATTACTTGAGTCTGAGTTTATAATTTGATAGAAAATTTGAATGGGTAGGTTATCAGAACAGAAGTGGTCAATCTTTACTGTATCTTGATTGAAAAAGTGTCTTCCTATATTCAGTAATAAACCGGTGTGTTTACCAAGTATGATCAATATTTTTTAACATTTCTATCAAAAATGTGCAATTAATTTTGAATTTCTGTGAGAAACACATATCATTTCCCTACAGAAGTCTGAAGAAATAGCATACTTTTTATGCAGTTTTTCTATTATTTAAAAATCATAAAATTTGTTCAGGATTTGGGCATGAATTTCCCTTTCTCTTCGGTTCTAGAATAACAACATTTGGTCTATCCATAGGGGATTTCCTGACAGACAGGGAATTTATCAGAATGTCCTTTACTTTCCTCCACATTACTTGCAAGACAGAAAGAAACATAAGAAAGGAATAGAAAGCAAATATACTGTAAATTACAAATTCATAGGAAATACTTTAAAGGTATTGCTCTAAGGGTCATAGTACTGACAGTAAGCCTCCTTAAAATGTTTTTTGTGGACCCATGTCTAATATAGACACTTTCTTAGAACTCAGGGGCTTTAAACAGCTAATTTATGGCAGCTTTCCTGAGCATTTGCAATGCATTACATTGCCTGATAAGTGGAGGGAAATAGTGATGTATTTATGTTGTCCTAAACCTTTGATCCTTCACAAGGTTCAAACTCTGGAGTAGCATTTTTTCCACCAGGGGTACACTGTGTCGAATGATAAACTGAAGAAATCATGATGCTCTTTATGTTCCTCTTAACATGAGGCATCATTCTTGGAAGCAGAGAATCAGCCTAAGTGAAGCTGACACAGTCTCAGGACTCTGTGGTGTGTGTATGGTGGCTCCTCAGAGTGAATCCACCATTGCCCAAGTAGCCGTTCAAGGACACTGGTCATTCTCAGGATTTAAGCAGAAATAATGGTTTATTTTGTATAATTTCTGTAATTCTTTCAGTGAAAGAAGTACCAAGTTTGTAAGTGGGGGAACTTGTGGAAGATGAAATTCCAAGGAGAAAAATACATCATAACGAAGTAAACTATGTAATAAAGTCAATAGTTATATGACTTAGTATAATAAAGTTGGGACTTCAGAAGAAATAAATTATACTAATGCAATCACATACTAATTAATAGAATAGAATTGTATGAGTCATAGGCAGTGTATTACCATAATAATTACAAAAAAGCACTAATCTCATTAAACCAACCTGTAACATGATTATTAACTCACATGAATTAGTGATGTCTGCTTCTCTACAGTAGAGGAAACTTCATATGAAACCACTAATTATAAGCAGTGTAATGGAAAAGGCATGGACATTGTTATTTTTTCACTGTTTTTAACAGATTTCTTCTTTCGTTTAACAAGAGAGTAGGAAATTAGCTTTGATTAATATCTGCAAAATTATCATCTTCATTGCGTCTACTTGCATCTCCTTAATCTATTTTTTTAATGTTGCAATTTTTTTTTTTTTTTTTTTTACACTGAATAGCAAACACCTTATGTAGTTTTTATTTGGTTTCCTAAAGCTGCGTTGCTGAAGTTATTTCTCCAGGGAGCCTTTCTATTGACTATCTTTCTCATGGCATCATCCACACCAGACATCTCAGTACTGTTGGTGTCAGAACAAAGAAGTGGAAGATACAGGAAGGAAATTCTTTTATTAAGCACTGCATCTAGAAACCAGGGAGCCGGCTGTAACCATATCTAGTTCGCTTCTGTTTTCAGATGTGTTTTCTAGTTAATTATCATTTAGTACAACTCAGAAAGATAGATTAAATTTAATATTTGTTGCACAAAGGTGTAAGTCTGTGTCCACAGTGCTGGGAATTGCCCTTATAATGTAAACACAAGATCAGTTACATACAGGAAAATCTGTATTTTCCCTGGAATATTTCAATACTTTTTGAACTACCAACTACTTGGTGTCAAATCTTACAGCTATGACTTTTCAGTAGAATGATTATGGCAGAGATGTGGTAAAAGTAGGCATAGGATCAGATTTTATTTGTATTTTCTTAATATTGCCAAAAGTTGATCAGATTTTTTTTTCCTTTGTTAAAAAAAATTTAGATCTCTGTAAACAGAGAGCCAATAACAATAATTGGAATATTTATTGAAGTTTCACCTTGTTATATATAGATGAAGCTAAATTATGCAATATTTCATATACATATATGTATTAGATAAGGCAGTACTCATACTTCCTAACTTTATTAATTTTTGTATCTTCATACCTCTCAAATTCTTAATTTCTATGCAACTGTTGTACAGTAAAAATTAGACTAAACCAGAAAATACTTAAGGAAATTATTCCATTACTTTTTTACATACTTGCTCAAATGTAGAAAATTATTTTTAAAATCATATTCTTAAGACGCTATAAAATTAAACTTCTATGACAAATATGATGTTGGAAAACTTCTAATTTACTTGTATCTCTCATCTGTTTCACTTTTTCAAAACAGTCTGGATGGACAGTGTCCCTGTGACCAGCACTGAATATTTTGGCTAGAAAATGTTTTCTTGATTTGAAATAGATGTCTCTGTTTCATGTGAACATTTATTTTTCATAAATGTCTTATCATTCATCTTGCATCAGAAGAACATTATCCAGTGACAATGTTCAATTCCTTTTTAACATTATCTCCTAAGTAGAATAATGACTAGAATGATAAAAGAGTAGCAGATTGTAGTAGTCTCCTGTATTCTATAAATGAACAAATACAGGAGTTGGAATTCGTTTTCTCTGTTATCTTTTGCCATGAAAATATTGCACAAAATAAAAAACTAGCTAAAAGCAATCACAAATAAGATGAATCTTGTAATATGGCTTTAGAAAAAAAAAGTAAAACATCTGTAAGTGAATAAAAAGAAAATCCATTAACTATCTAACTAGTCATTGATTTTTTGAGCTCACCTACTAGAAAGTCCTGTGAATTTTTAAAATTACATGCTGTTAGATTTATAAGGAAGTCCTTTATTAAAAATGTTCAATATTATTCAATGACATTAAGCTAATTTTCTCCAAGTACCAGACAAACTCTCTGTATTTGTTTGCTCTTTTGTTTTATTAATATCACTAATACTTTCTGTCACTTAGTTTATGGAATATTCCTCTTAATTGTTTTAGAGGTGCACAAAAAGACTGGTTTTATTTCATGTTAATGTTTTTATTTCTTGTATGTACCCAAGAAAAAAAGAATGCAGTGAACCTGAACTTCTCAAAAGCTCATTTTTTATCACTATACACTTAGAGGTTAGAATGTAAAAGTTGAAGATTTCTACCCTCTCTCAATGATGACAAAAACCCTAATGATGAAAAACAACAACATAACAAGAACTCAGCCAAGCAACCAAACAGAAATATAACCTCAGAAAAAGCAGCATAACTTTTGTGTGCTCCAAAGCTGAATAAAGTAGATATGCCACAGGAGCTGCATGAAACCAACTGATATCACTGGATGCTACGTGTAAGGCCTTAAAAGGACTGTCAAGAAAGCTACTCCCTGCCACATAGCTGTCAATCATAATGAAAACTACTGCTAATTTATCAAAGGGCCTGGGCTCCCTCTTCTTCAAGTTGATTCAGTAAACCTCAACAAATTATTTACAGTTTTGCTCAGGTAGCTTTTAACATTCCAGCCAAACAATTCCAATTACTTTAAGATTTTGTAGTCTTGGACAGGCTGCCTGTCTCATATGTTAAACAAGTATAAATTCTGGTATGGTTGTGGTTTTGCTAATGTCTCGTGACTTCTCATCAGGTATTTTGTAGTTTTTAGCTAACAAAGGACTTTAAATTGTGTCTTGAAATTCTGTCTTATTTGCTCTTTATGCTCTTCATGACACAAGGTTTTTCTTTTGCTTTATGCTGTAGCAAAAAGTCAAAGTTCAACTGGAACAAGAGATTTGTGTATAAAAGCATATGAAGCTGCTAGAAAATACATCTATCTAGAAGGCATTTTTGACTCATTTGATACTAATGAGTATCAAGAGAGTGCATGTGGGTGGAACTTCTGAAAAGATGGTTTCCTCAGGAGCTTCTTTCCATAAAACTGAACTTTGTGTATGTGGGTGACAGGGAAATGTCCCATGGTTTAAAGAAGTTTCTGGGGACAGAGTAGAAACAGCTTACCCTAACTGTTTCACCAAGCAGAGAAAGCTGGTGCTACCTCTCATTCATCCTGCTCTTAAAGCATAGTTTCAATCTTACAACATCACTTCTTTTTCAGTAACAAGCATGCCAGCCGACAACCTCTTACAACACCTGTGTGAATATTGATTCATTGGCTGAGAATTTCAAGGCTTAGATTTTTGATCATTTTTACTCTAACTTTCAAAGTTAACATGTGGATTGAACTTTCAAACTTTTATTCGGTTTTCTATTGGTTCATACAATTTTCAGAAGCTCTAGACAAGTTAATCTCATGTTTATGGCAAATTCCTACTTTTTAGTCGGAAATTAATTGCTCTCCCCATCTCACATTAATTAACAGTGAGGATGAGACTGAAAAATTCTGTTTTACAATTTACTGAACAGCACTGTGAAAATTTATATTCATAATTACGTATTACATTATAGTCAGTAATAATATAATATGTACAAATACAGAATATTTTACTTTCATGTTAATCTTCAAATAGGTTAACACTTTCTTCCTGTACTTGGCTTTGTACATGCATCTTCTCCATTTATTCTCTGCTCTGAATATTAAAAATTTTAAATCCGCTAAAATTTTACAGTAGTGATTGTGAGACTCAAAGCACTGAAAAATGCCTTGACTTGTGCTTCATTTGTTACCTATGTTTGACTCAAATATAGACCTCCAACAGCAAAAAACCTCAGTGATTTTACCAGAAAGCTCTATGGACAACATTTATACCTTTATATTTAAACTGTAAAAACACACTGAAAATTATTAAGTGGTTTGAACTAACATGGTGTTTCTGATACAAACAAATCTTACCTTTTAGAATTTTACTCCTACCAAGATGAGAAATGTGTAATATCATGGATAGTAGTTGATTTTTTTCAAAAAGTGGAATAAAAGCTTTTTTATATAATTTGAAAATTAAAATACATTCTGAAATATTGGGTAATCCCAAAGTGTACTTTAGGTTTTTTTAGATTGTAGAATAATGTGGTGAGAGAAAAAAAAATTAATAGAGTAAAAGTTCTTACATTTGTACTGAAGAAACAATGAAGAGCATGTTAATATTGCTAATGAGTTGGACATCTTTTTCTTTCTTGTAACTTACTGGCTCTCTAGACTAATGATTCTATATGCATCTTCTAATATGCTAATGAATATTGCTTCAAGTGCTTAGTCATCACATTATTATGAGTACGTATTGACCTCTGTAGGATTTTAGTATTACATTAAGAAGAGGAGGTGACTTCCCTCATATGAAACCTCTTTTAATTAATATTTGTATCTCTACAAGCTTGTATTTGGTTAAGATGAAACAATTAACAAGTTGTAAAGCAAAATTTAAAAAACATCTTCATAGTATCTGACCTTTGTTACACCCCTGAAATGTTTATGTTATTACACTGACATTCACAAAAGAACTAATTGGTTTCTGGGAAAAAAAAGTGTGGTTTGGTTTTGTTTTTTTTTTTTTTTTTTTTTTCTGTATCTAATTATCATTCCAGCTAAATAGTTGTTGCACAGTCTGTGGAGCAGGAGAAATGAGAACAAATTGATAAGGACTTGTGCATGAAATCACATTCAGAGGTTCTGATTAAACCACCATCTTTTGAGGTTGGAGCACCAATCCTTAATGTCATGATGCTTTTTGTTCCTTAATTGCATTCTAGTAAAGAAGACTCATGGACAAAAAAACAAATTGGCCCAGAAAAACCTACAATCAAACTTGTCTGTGCCCAGGTTCACAGTTGCACCTCTGTTAACTTACATGCTGTGTGGGCTGGACATACACAATGCTGGACGTATACAGATCTCCTTTAGCTTTGGTGATACTTGTATTTCTTGTGATTTCAGGATTTCAGGAAATTATGAGCTAGTTTTTAATTATGACTACTAAAAGCAGCTATGATTTCAAATGTTGAATTATGCCTGCTATTTTCCAAGTCAACAGATGTTGACCTTGTAGTGGCAAAATTTCCCTCAGTGATATATAACCTAATCAGCATTACACCTTTCACTTGCATAAAAAGAGCGCTATCTAATTAGAGAACATGCTTTTCGAAAATGAAGGTTGAAGGTTAAGATTTCATTTAGGATGCATTAGCTTAAATATGCCTTTGGGCTATTCTTATTAGCTAGGCTTTTCATGAATTCTTTTAAAAAGATGTGGAAAGGACACTCCTAAAACTAAAAAGAAAGTGATTCAATGGTATGCATGAATTCATATTCAGTTTTTGTAAAAGTGGTCCTTGATTTGAAAGTTCAGAATACACCCTTTTGGATGTCAATATTCAGCATCACAGAACTATTCTATGAAGAGTGATACTAGTTTTGAAATAGACACATACATAAAAAGACATGTATTTCAGGCTTGGTTTTGTACAGGAGAAACAGGCATATAGGATTAATGTGTTTGTATCTTTGCTCCAAAACTGATGCCCTGTACCTGTCTTTCCCAGAATCTCTGTAGCAGCATGCCTTCCTCTGATACTCACTGCCACTGGAATAACTGTTTCTCAAACAGAGTTTCAGATATTACAGCTATCACTTTATTTTTTCCTTTTTATTTGGTGTGAGGAGATAAACTGCTGCAAGGAAAAACTGTCAATCCTATCCACAACCAACTAGAGTTCAGTATGATTAACTCCAAAATCTCCATGATGCCAAGAAGAAAGTAGAATATGTACTTATTAACCTACCATGTGAATTAGCACATAGAGGAAAAGGAGTTAAAGGGTCAATGTGATTGGTTCACGAAATAAATATCTGCATTTTATAGAGGGGAAAAACTGAGATGTTTGGCTACCAGTTTGCAGCAAGTAGATGGAGGTGGAAAATTAAGTCCATGTGAAACTCTCTTCTTCATTTTAAATGACTACCCAACATTTTATTTGCCTTGCTAGCAAATGAATTTAAGGTTTAGTGAAGGCACTTCAAAGTTTCTAACATTAGTTGAATATAGTAATTAAAATTTTCTTAATATAACAAGCAAAATCACAGTACATTGGGAAAAAAGGTAAATTGTTTTCATAAATAGAAGTAAGTCTATGTTAAAAGTGACTTATAAAAATGGAAAAAAAGAAGTCCAGTATGTACCTTTATAGATAAATGTTTTCAATTTTCTTTCATTGAAACAGAACACCTTTTAAAAGAAAACTTATTTCATCTTTCTTAATGGCCAGTTTTCTATACTCAGAAAACTATAGAAAAAAATAAAATATTTTCTAACTGCATCTCAATTCCTGATGTCTCAAAGCAACTGGGGAAGTTATAGTAGAAGCATAGTTGTGAAAAAATAAAAAATGAGAAGAAGAAGAAAAAAGATTATATGCTTTCATTTATTTTCTTCAATAAAATGAAGATATTTTGAGATTTATAATGTCATAAAAACACTGATGTAAACCAGAGAACTATCCAGCTCAGAAACTGAGCTTAACCTTTCTCCATTTGGTAATAACTGCAGAAAACAAGAGAGAGGTCTTTTTTCACTTTTTGTAAGATTCCCCTATCATTTTTGCCTCCTTAGGTAAGAGCTTTCCTTTAGCTGCTATCACAGGATAGGTTTCTCGAATGTCAGGGTAATGATTCAATCTCTATACAAATGGGTTGTGTCTCAAGGAGTTGAGTTATTACTATGACTAAGAGAATATGACTACTTTACTCATAAATTCAGAGCAAGCTCTATTTTTGAGTCATTAAATAACTATGATCAGTGTACCACTGAACTTTAGTTTATATTTGGGAAGAACAGGAGGTCATCTTAACTGAGATGAATATACATCTGAAACAGATTCATGCAAACCCCTTTGCACAATTTGTGACATTATTCTTGCTTGCTTGGGAACTCTGACACAAAAAGGTTCCCAACAAGTGGTTAGAAATTTATTCCATGTCATAAGTGTAACATATCTATAGAACATTGGCATTTATGAACACAAAAGGAACATCATCTAGTTTGGTTTGAAACTGGGGTATCATTTTGAAATAATACTGTGACTCTTTCACCTACATAGCCTAATTTATAAGCTACATTGACTTATCTGAGGATAATTTTCAAAAAGTAGTTCATATATATATGGAGGCTGATATGCCTCGTTGGATAAAAAGAAACTGAACTTTTGGCACTTATTATTTTAATGATCTGCCAGCTCAGGACTTCTGAGGTGAATAAATAGGTCTATATGGTATAATGTACTGCTGTGCAGGATATTTCTGGTAACTCTGCATAAGTCAGCTGTGTGTATACATGTATGGATTTAATGTTTGTACATTAATCACCCTATGTTGATAAAATAGTTTGAGAAATGATTGTGTAAAATTGGCATTGCAAAGTTCCAGGAAGGTTTACTGCCAGAATTCCAGATCAAGTTTGCCCAGAAGTGCAAACCTGAATTTTTAATGGTACTACTATCACAACTCTACAGATAGAATTCAGCTTCAAATTTATAAAGTTCATTGCATTCACTTGAGCTGCATAAATGTAAAGGAAAACAGAATCAGGTATGGAAATCATCTAGGAAATATTCTATTTTAGTTATAGAAGTATACCTACAGAAGAGGTACAGGTTCTACAGGGATGAGAAACATTCAGGAAAAACAAAAAACAAAACACAAAACAAAACAAACAAAGAAACAAACAAACAAACAAAAAAAAAAAACAAACAAAAGCCACAACTATGAATACTGGTAGCAAAGAGCCATGCATGGATGACACCATAAGGTCTCTTTAAGGAACATCCAGACCTGAATTTAGAAACAAAAAACCTTTATCAATTCACTTTATTGAAGACATGACAAATTTTCATTTTAAGAATGACAAATTTTAGTTAGTGCTGCTGCTGTAAAAATATATCATAATTATTAAGTACCTTTTTGCATGTGTACATATTTGAGACAATTTCTTATGTCAAAATTGCATATTAAAAAAAGGTTTTTAAGTAGGAAATAGAAGCTGTCCTTGACGATATAGCTCAAATTGAAAATATAAAAGAATAAAACTATTCACAGTAAATATTAACAGTTCTATCCAACGTTATCAGCCATGGTAAAGGCAAAACAATTTTGTAAAGAAAGAAGTCACAAGGTTGAGAAGCATGTAGAATGAAACAAACATTAATATTATTATGAAAATCTGGACAAAATAATGTTCCTAAACAACTTGATAGGTTGCAGATAGCACTGTCACCAAGTCTGCCGAGGGCTTAGAAAGAGTTGCTATAATGTTTAAAGTACACTGATGAAGCAAGATCATTGCCTTTAATGCTAGATAACTAATTGGCATGTAATAAGAAATGTTATATTTTCAATTTTTCACAACAGTAGAAGAATATAGGATCATTTCCTATTACTTTCAATCTGAATCATATTACCATCTTGAGGAACAGTTTGCATCCACCAAAGAATAAAACATTTAGTGGGTTAGAGCAAGGAATCAAGTAGCATTCATAATTTAGCAGAAAATGCCAACTGATTGCACAAACTGGGCATGGTCTCCAGAGAGAGGACAGTAGTTGACTTTCAACAATTTTGAGGAGGGAAAGACTTACAGCCCTATGTATCCCAAAGTGGATCATATTTGGTCATCTAAGAATGAATCATCTGTGTCTCAATCATTACTCTGGAACTATAAGAAAAGAACAAATGTTCAATTTAGACAAAAAAAAAATAGAAATCTTGGCTGTCAGACTCTACAAATAACCACTGGGTATGTACAAATTTATTTTTCAGAACTTTAAAATATCTCTGAAAGATTTCACAAAACAGTGAGTCATAACCAGAAACCAGCATGATACTTCTGTCAAATTTGAAGCCCTCAATTCCACGTAAAAGGTAGTTAGACAGAGCAAGGTGAGAAACATGTCCAAAGGTCAAAATTTATCTCTTAAAAATTTAATTTCTTGTGAAATGTTTTTTTTTCTTTTCCAGATTATGCTGATTGAAAATCACAGTAGTTTAAATATGAACGAGAATAGCCTAAAGTTTTGTAAAAAAAAAAAAAAAATAAATAGAATTTCTGGTTTCAAAAAGATATCAGACAGCACAAAACTGACTGACTGTTTTCAAAATAAATTGTAAATCCTGTTCAACTGCCACTGCTTCAAAATCTTTCAGTTTTCTTGCCAGATATATTTTTTTTCTCACCTGCATCTTCTGCTGTTAAATGATGCAGCATGAATTGATATTTTTCACCTGGGGAAATTGAAAAACATCCCAACAAAACCTTTAATCTATCTTATTCTTTTAAATTTCCATTTTGGAAACATGACTTTATACTGTGAGTTTACCATATCAATAAACAATCATCTGACAGATCTATCATATTTTGAAACTAGTATTCCTAATACACTTCTTACATGGAGGGTCTTGGGAGGTTACTCTACACAAACCTTTCACAAAATGTTGACAAAAAATTTCCACTGTTAATTGTTAGTAACATTCATGAATCTCTATACTTGACATAGTTTGGGGCTTTGGATGTTTATTCTACTAAGTAGTAGAGCAAAAAGTGTATCAGAGATTAATATTTTTGTCTGTTGAGGATTTTCAACCTCTCACACATACTCATCTTTGTAGATGATTTGTTGTAGTAATGAAAGGCCAAATTCAGACCTTTTCCTTTATTACCCAGATAAATGAACACTAAAAGCAAAACTAAATATGTAATCAAAGCAGCTGAGAGAAGAGAAAAAAAAAAGACAACCTTGTATTACCATTCATGGATACTTTACTTATAGTCTTATAGTGTTCTAGATAGTAATTTTCCACAACAAATGTCATCTTCTATGCTTTGGAAATGTACTGAAATTCAACTGCTTATTTGAAGGTGACAATCTCATTTTGATGCACAGTAATATATCCTTCCAATCACAGAATATTTTTAATTTTATTTTTTTTAGTAAATAAGGTCATTTTCAAACAAGAACAAGTTTGAAAGGACTGCTTGGCACCTTATGATTTCCACAATGAAGATGAAATGCCAGATGTCTTTGGCTGCAGATGCAACTTGGATTACTGCTGTGTGCACAGCCACATAAGTAACATTGGTACAATACTGCCAACATGAAAAGCTACAGTATAGTAATTTGCATACATTGTCTGGAGTCAGGGTAAGGTTGGAGCTAACTTTGGAAGAGGCTAGTACACCTTCAGAGGTCAGTACCTCGCTATAGCTTAAACAAATGGGGAGACAGATGGCTCCAGTGAATGGCCTTAAAGGACAACATTCAACATTATGGTGTATTATTATGATTCCCTGCCCTTCTTACAAAGATCAGACTGTCTCTCAGAATAATAAATATACAACTGAGAGTGTTTGGAAAGCTATTTTCTCATCTAGGAAGAATTCAAACTTCTATGAATTCTAGGTAATTCTATGATTTTGTATGAATAAAGCTGGAAACTAATGCACTTTTTTTTTTTCTCTAGTTTATCTTTTTTTTTTTTTTTTTTTTTTTTTTTCAACTCAATCTTTTATTTTCTTCTGGAATGTTTTTATGTTAAAGTTAAATTATTTCCAACAATTAAAATAGATGTACAATATAATATTGTGATCTCAAATATATCAGCCAGATAACTATACACAGAAGTGTTACAAAAAAAAAAAAGGATAAATTTAATAGACATAAAATTCTATCACTTAAAGATTGGATGAAGCTGTAAACTTGACTTTCATACGTTTAGTATATAACTCCTTAAAACAAATTAATTGGTTCCAGATGATCTTGTTTAACATAAAAGAGATACCTTCCAGATAATTTAATTTTTTGAATGCTTTCTATGTCAAAAATCATAATCTTAGGCCATGGGTGTCTTTACTATTTCATAGACAATGTTAGTTTGAAGAGATAGCATATTAGACTTTATTACATGAATGACTGGAGCATAATATGCATTTAATATCTGTACCACTCACCATCACAGCCATAAAAGTCTGTAAGGATTAGGTTCCTGTTACTGTGCAAGCAAAGTGCTTTCAGTAGTTACTACTTAGATTATGTACACTTAAAGTTCGGCCTTTATTCTGAACTAAAATAACTATTTCTACAGTAAGTAGAAATAGTTATTTTACACTACACTACATTATTGTACACTAGTTATTTTACACTACATTATTGTACACTAGTTATTTTACACTACACTACATTATTGTACACTACACCATTTTAGTTGAAGTACCCTGGTCTCACATACTATTTAGCAATTGAAAAAAAAATGTATTTTAAAGTACCAGTAAATCCAACAGTATTGTACAAAACACTTATGTTCTTATTCAGTTTATTTTCAGAACTCATGTCCCTGACATTCTTGGTTCTTGGTGATAGTCAAAATGACCCTTTATTATACTGAAATAACTCATAGTGCATCATAACAGCAGGATATTTATAATTTTATTTAAGCACAATATAATGAAACGGCTTTGAATCTTTTGGTTTCATCTTTCAGTAGGACAACTCCATGCACTTTAAGAGAAATAGTCATGTTTTATATAGGTGAATTGAATCCAGTTTGTCATTATTTTATAACTAAGATTACAATAAAAATAGAAATAGGAGGAAGCTGATCTTCAACATAGTAATTTACATATAAGGCCAGATAGTAACAGTAGATCAAGAGGTTTCAGGACAGAGGAGTTCTGTAAACTTTCTCTGAATGTATTGAACCACAAGATTGATGTGAAATGGTCTACTTGTCAAGTGAAAGATGAAGTGGCTTGAGATCTGTTCTGATACTACTTGCCAACGGCCTCAAGGTTTGTTTCAGTGAACAGAAATTGAAAGAGTACAACAAACCACAGACAAAGGCTCTTCCCCTGAGCATTTGTATTCCCAAGTATTAAAGTGGATATTGCACAAGAGTCCTGATACAGGCTGGCAATAGACCATTTGACACTCTCCCTATACAAAACAGAAAACATCTGGAAGCCGCAGCATGTGGACTGCAAATTTTGTATCCAGCTTCTGTGGAATAACACAAAGCATGCTTCCGAGAATTAGGTCCATATGTCTGTCATTTCCTTTAATGCTACTCTCAGGTATAGTAAAGAGAAATCTAAGCACTTCCTTTTAAAGATTTTCTGCAATCTTACAGCTATCTCCATGTTTGTAATATGTGGACACTTCAAATCCCCAGAATGTTCACAAATTCCTTGCTGTACCTGCCCCAGCAACTGTCTTTTAATAATTAAAATCTCCACTGAAAGAAACCAAAATATGAAAGATATTGTACTAGAAGTTTAATTTCTATCTGCCAAATTTCACAGACATAGCCCTAGAAAAATATATCTTGGACCAGTCAACATCAGACCAACAAACTCAAAACAAGAGGAACAAAGCTATTAAAACTCTTATATTCTAAAAAAATACATTCTGCAGTGCAACACAATGCACTAAACTACCCTCATGGTAACTATGGGCAAAGATTAAAAAAAAAAAAAAAACATAAGCCAGAATTATTTCAAGCAGGCAGTGGATAAAAGACATAGTTCTAAAAGAAAAATTTTCACACTTTTTCTTAGGTTCTGACTTCTTGGATTTGTTTCTCAAGGCAGACCAAAGACAAGACATAAAAGTAAAATTCACAGTCCCCATGGATAGGACTCACAAATATTCTGATTTTATAAGACACTAGAATCACCTTCCACCATTCCTAACAAAAGCTTCAATGGCCCAGAAGCAGTAATTTCTAGGATCTGTCTTTGAAATACCAGACTGATGATGTTACTGAGTCTCCTTTTTCTAACTCTACTTCCTTCTCCTCAGTGTTTATTTCAGATGAAGCTAACAGTTGTCAAAATCTGCTTCACACTGAATTCAGTCTTTCTCTATCAGATATTAATATGGGATTATATGATCAAAAAAGAGATCTCGAAGTGTATCAGTTGATCTAACAAAAGATCTTACCTCTGCCAGCAAATGTTACCTCTTACCTCTGCCAGAAAATCTTACCTCAGAATTATTAACTTGAGCAGACCTTGTTGAAATGTGTTATAACCTAAGATCTGCTGTTTTCAACGAATTGATGCACTGCTATCTATAGGTGTAATTAACTAGGTGCAAGTTACAGATATTATCAATTGTTATGCATTAGGAATTACTATATATCTATAATATATATTAGTTATTATATTATTAGATATTACATTATTACTTTGTGTAGTATACTAGTAGTTCACTCAGAATCTATTACAGGTATGGCAGATAAGAAGCACCACTTGCCTGTCACTACACAGCTTCACATCAGTTGCTATGTAAAACAAAAGAAAAGTTCAGGAAACTGTTTCATCAACATGTTAGTACCCAGCGCCTTTTGCTATGTTGTTCATGGGAAAAAATGGGTCCAGTTTGGAAACAGGGGCCAGGAATGATAAACAGTTTTTTGATGGTCCACTAGCAGCCAGAGAAAAATAGAAACCTTGAAATCTGGGAAAAGACTGGATTTTTGCTCTAAGAAAATAATCAGGGGTTAAGCAAAGCAGGAAGACAGCCAAGCACAAAGATAAGGCAAGTGCTGTGGCTTTGGAGTGTTATATCCTTCCTTTATCACACAGGACCAGCCAGGGGCTGGGGGTTGCCTAGAAACTCAAACATCTTATAAAAGCATAAGATTCAAAATTTGGAAGGTGAAAGATGTCTAATATCCAATCTGAATTTCTGAATGACCTTCAACCCTGACATCTAAGACTATAAAGCAGGGGAAGGGGAGGGGAGGGGAGGGGAGGGGAGGGGAGGGGAGGGGAGGGGAGGGGAGGGGAGGGGAGGGGAGGGGAGGGGAGGGGAGGGGAGGGAAGGGAAGGGAAGGGAAGGGAAGGGGAGGGAAGGGAAGGGGAGGGAAGGGAAGGGAAGGGAAGGGAAGGGAAGGGAAGGGAAGGGAAGGGAAGGGAAGGGAAGGGAAGGGAAGGGAAGGGAAGGGAAGGGAAGGGAAGGGAAGGGAAGGGAAGGGAAGGGAAGGGAAGGGAAGGGAAGGGAAGGGAAGGGAAGGGAAGGGAAGGGAAGGGAAGGGAAGGGAAGGGAAGGGAAGGGAAGGGAAGGGAAGGGAAGGGAAGGGAAGGGAAGGGAAGGGAAGGGAAGGGAAGGGAAGGGAAGGGAAGGGAAGGGAAGGGAAGGGAAGGGAAGGGAAGGGAAGGGAAGGGAAGGGAAGGGAAGGGAAGGGAAGGGAAGGGAAGGGAAGGGAAGGGAAGGGAAGGGAAGGGAAGGGAAGGGAAGGGAAGGGAAGGGAAGGGAAGGGAAGGGAAGGGAAGGGAAGGGAAGGGAAGGGAAGGGAAGGGAAGGGAAGGGAAGGGAAGGGAAGGGAGATAAAAGACACAGATATAGAACTGGATCAGCAGTGAGAAGACAAGCTGGATTTGAGAGCAGGTAAAAGATAATAGTTGAAACTGTAGAAGGAAGTAAGATTCTCAAAGGATGTAATGAAGGTGCATAGAAAAATGGGTGAGGAAGAAGGAATGGAAAATCTGAAGTTGAAACTGAAACAGCTTTGCAGAAGCTGAAAGAATGCTAACTGGAAAATTACAGCAACTATATTCAAAAACCCACAATAATTGAAGACCTTAAGGAAGCAAGATGCACACAGTATTTACAGTGTAGGTCAATTGAGAATGACAGAATACAGGAAAAAAAATTAAGAGTGGGAAAATTAGCTTTACTCAGAAGAAACCATCATGAAATTCTTACAGTTTCTTTTGGCAAGAAAAAGTCAAAAAATGTGTCGAAATTCTTGGTTAAGTTTTGTTATTGAACATTTATAGGGAACAAAAAAAAAAAAAAAAAGAAAAAAGAAAGAAAAAAAGAGGAAACACTTTT
Source organism: Tyto alba (assembly GCF_018691265.1). NCBI lineage: Eukaryota > Metazoa > Chordata > Aves > Strigiformes > Tytonidae > Tyto > Tyto alba. The sequence continues at coordinate 36,123,308 of NW_024881318.1, forward strand.
CTGAGTTTCATAATTTTCTTCAATAAGTTGAATTAGAAGCAGAGCTAGGCAAGACAGCAGGTCTCCCTCTGCCAAATTATTTTTTAAAAAATAAATGGTTAGAGAGGGAGATGGATATTATTAAAAATTATTCTCCACCATGATACAAATTATGAGATATTTCAAATACCTGCATAAAGAATTTCTCCATTAGTTATAGACTGTATTTTTCCACTCTCCTAATTTTTCTTCAAGAACTCTAAAGTGCTCATTGTTCATTAAATTTCCCAAAACTGTGAGATGGCTTTCTGTAAGCTAAAGGCAAACTGAAGATAAAATTATTATGTAGTCTGGAAAAAATAATTTTAAATTAATTCTTATGAACATATATTAAAAAATTATTTATTTATTCTCAAAAAGGAAAACATTCTCCTCAAAGAAGCATATTGTGACCTAATAAATACAATTTTTGTTCTATGTTGGCCTGGCAGTGTATTGTCTCAGCACCTAGTTGGGTTGGCCATGGCCCCTGTCTCATTTTATCTTGTGTTAACCTGTGTGTAGTCTCCAAGTGACCATTGCTGAATGTGGTGAAACTGCAGCTTTATGATTGTTGTATCTGGACAAGGCCTGAGGCTTCCAGAGAATCCCAGTGTGACCAACAATGGACCCTTATGTCCATGGAAGCTGGGGAATGTGATTATACACCTTCCAGGCTCTAGCTGGGAAGTAAGAAGAAGGAAGCACATTGTGACATTGAAATGTATAAAACCAGATCTATCCTGTCAGCTTCAAAGTCCTCTCAGAGAAGACTTAACAACTTTCCAAAATAACACACCACTTCTGTGTTCTCAGGGAGCCTGAAGTCTCAACCTTAGGACCTGGGGTGACATTAAAGGAGTAAATATAGTGGAGAAAAGGTGACAGGTTTCAAGTTTTCTTGAATAACAAGTTTCATTGTATTAGTTATGAGGTTCTCTGTAGTAATCTAGACTACAAAATGTAAACATTACTATAACTGGACTAATAAATACCAGTCTGGTTTTTAATTTTATGATCAGGCTGTTAAGAGTCTAATTAGGTTATAAATTATTTCCTAGTTCTCTATATATATATTCTATATATAGAATACTCTTCTTTTTTGGCCATTACGATACTTTCGATATACCAAATTTATGCATTCTTTGTGGGCGCTTGCACAAATTAATGTGTACTTGGATTCAGAGGTAAAAACTTTTTTTGACAGATGAATAAAAATATAAACTGGTTGAGTTTGTTATATTTCTGGTACAGTAATTAATCATAATATTAACTGAATTTGTCATTGTTAGGCAGCCACTGCTGTGTCTGTTATCTCTGTTGAAAATGAAACAGTCATAACAAAATAATCTCAAGGGGAAGTATACTTTTAAACACAGTTTTTCTGCATTATTTGTACAAGCATGGATTTTGTGATTTAAAGATTTATAGAGAAGAAGACTATAATTACAAAATATTACAGGTCATTAGCTTTTTTTTTTTTTTTTTTTTTTTAATAGAAGGAGCAGTTTGTATGCTCTTTTTCTATTAACTAGAATAATTATGCACCTACACATCATGGAAAAAAATAATCTGGGGAATATACTTGAAGAAATATTATGAGTGAGAATCTAGTGATCTAATTTGAATTTTAAGTACTAAAATTAAGACACAGGTGAACAGAAATATCAGCATACCTGAAAAAAAATAACTATTGTTTTGCCAAGAGAGAATGAAAGCCTAGTAGTCTTTCAGTGACCATTCAGTCATCATCATCATTCTTGTGTGTTGTACTTAATTTCTGTCGAATTGAGTTCCAACAAAAAATATTGGGATAGAGGTTTTTTTAACACAGAAAATTCTAAGTGTTTACTGAGCCTACTTCTATGATTTCTATTTGCTATTACAGTTCTTAACAGTGAACATATATCTAAGAAAACAATATTTTTCAAACATATAAATGGATGCAGCTCTAGTTGCTGCATTATTTTACAAAGCAAATAATGATAGCTGTGGAAATGGATGGTGCTACATACTTTGAGAGTGTGTGTAATACAGTCAATGAAATTTTGTAAAAGGTAACAGAAATCTACTTTTTTTTTTTTTTTTTTTTTTTTTTTAATTTAGACCAATGACAAATTTTCTTTTGAGAACATAATTTACTAATGATAATTATTCCACATATTCATACTGGTGAAGAAGATTGTTACCGTAACTGTTTGTTAATAAATTCCAATGAAAAATATGGACTGGAGATACTCTAAGATGAAAATGTGAAGTATCATAGTGCAGCTGTGCTGAACAAGTAATAAAACCCACAGATATACCCACCTCCAATGTAATGTACTAAATTACTAAACTAATACATTTACTACTAATAAAAACCAATGCTATCTACGCTTTATTTAAAATTTAAGTGAATGGATTTCTGAATACATATACATATTGATATTCTTCCAGCTCTTCAGGACATGAGATACTCATTCAAAACTCCAGTGTGTGTGAAGATAGCACCTGGATTCTGCAAAACTTTAGTTCTGGGGTTGAGGGTTTGTTTTACTTATTGTATTGTGTGGAAGAGAAAAAAAGTGTAAAAACTAACAGACTGATCAGACTGATCTTTCACATTTGGGTATTGCTACAAATACTTGTTATATGGTAAGTGATTAAGAACTTGGAAATCCTCCTTCCTCTTAAAAAGGAACACACAAACAAGTGACAACACTTCTTTGAAAAATACCTTTACTTCAACAAGAGTTCATATTCTAAAACAAACTGTTTTTCTTCTTTTAGTATATCAGCACCAAAGTGATGAGAAAAGGGCATATATTTAACAGCTGTTTGACTTAAACAGTCCTATAAAAACATTCAGAAGTGGCTTGAAACTACAAAGTTTTAAATATGAAAGCTACTGATTTTAAAATACAGTTGCCTACATTTTGAAGGCAATGTGAAAGAGATTGAAGAAACATACAGAACTTCGGAGCTATATTGCTGTGTAGAGTTGTAAATCCCGTACACCCAATTTTGTTATTGGAAAGGCTAGAGATAATTGGCATGGACAAACATACAGGCAAGTATAAGGAAAATCATACATTGAAATTAAAAGTTTTGAATTATAGTAGAGTAATATTTTATTGTTTATTTTCAGGAAAATAGTTGAGCAATTGCCTAAGTTTCTGTTTCAATGATTTATAAGAGAAACTATTTACCCATTATTAAGCAAAATTGTGCAATATTGCAATAAATCCCAAGAACAGATGCTTAAGACTACAGTTAGAAAAAAACAAACAAACAAACAAACAACAAACGAACAGAAGAGTTATGACATGAAAGTTATAACCACTAATTATTTTTGTTTGCTTTTTAGTTAATGTTGACCCTTAACAAATGTATAATAAAAATTCTGGTTCTTACACGGCTTTGTATCACCAGTAAACAATACTCTATCTACCAATATATATAATATAATTCTGACAAATACAACTGTTGTACATTGTTAGTAGGAGAAGAAACCTCAATTTGACTGATCTTTTCTTTGCAATAAGACATAATTTGTGAAAACAGATTTTAAAGTGCTTGCTTTGCCTGAAAAGTCCAAATGGGGCAGAACTTTTATTTGTCTAATATGAAAAAAAAAAAAAAAGTAGTTCTAGCTTTTCATTTTGTTTCCCCCTCCAAGGAGTAGGCACACAAAAATTAAATGTGGTTTTCACTAATAGCAGATGTTAGCAATCATACAACAAACACTTCCACATGGTAATTTCTTATCTAGTCTTATATTCTAAACTAATTATATCAGCATTTTTGTGTTTTGTTTTGTTTTGTTCTAAAACATGCTCTCCATCAATCAGGACAATACTGACAACATTGTCATTGTAATGGACAAATATTTAAGATCACTGAACCCTCTCCTAGCCAAATGTGCAACGTTTGTAACAGATAACATAGCTAATGTGAGAAAACCACTATGGTGTTCTTAAAGGAGTTCAAGATGTTAGACCATATGTTCGTAGACATGGGATGTGCCTTGTCAAGTAGGTCATTTTGTTGCCTGGAATACTCTCACAGCCTGAAGACAATATTAACCAGAACTCTGACTCTCTAAATGATACTGAGAGAGAAAGAAACATTTCCTAAATCGCTGATGTTTACTGACAGTTGAAACTCCAAGGACTTTGAACTATGATAAAAAAATCTAGTGGATGACTTAATAGAATTGCTTGGAAAGGAACTTTAACAATATATTCTTTCAGTTGTTGATAAAAATGCAGATAACACTGTATCAGCTGCCTGTTTTCATTAACACAAACCTGGCATCTCTATTCACGTTGTTGTTGTGTAAAAATGTATTGCTTATTTCCAATCTTCCACATTCAGTTGTGTAGGAACCAGTGAGAACATGTGCATAAACATATGAGAAAAAAACCCATGTCCTACTTCAGGGGTCTCAAATATTCAAATATATAAGCTCTTTCCTCAAAACAAAATTTATTTTCTCTCTCTCTTTTTCCTCTTTCACCTTAAGATTTAATTCACTTCAGGCAGGAAACATATGTCAAATTTCCTTGAATGTATAACCTTAAAATACTGTAGCTGTATGTTTTTTTGGGGAAAAAAAAAAAAAAAAAAAAGGACACAACAGAAGCAAAAACTGAGCTTTTTACTCCACAAAAATCTGTGTTACTGATGCTCTGAAGGTATATCTAGGAACTGTAGGGATAAAATGAGAGCTAAGCTCATTTGATTCATGAAATAATTGTGCTTCTGTCTTACTTTATTTTATTAGAGTTGTACCGTATTTGTAGGAGAACAAGAATTGTACCAAGAAGAATTTTGTCTAGTGTTAAGGAGAAAAAAAAAAAAAAAAAAAAAAAAAGGAAAAAAATAGAAACAGAATAGAAACAGATCATCCCAACAGCTTTAGCGGCAAATAACATGATCCCATGTCACTAATTAAAAAAAAAAAAAAAAAAAAAAAAAAAAAAGAAAGGAAAGCAACACAGCCAAATAAAAACAGTTTTAAAGATGCTCTGGTGTTTTTGGACTGCTCTTTTCTGACAGAATTATTGCAAACATTTCTATGTATGTTTTATTCTCCATGAAGACAAAACTATTCTGTGCATATTTGCATGTACATACACACATTTTACCGTTGACTGCATTGTGAAAATTAAGCTAGAGCTACCTGCAAAAGGAAGATGTATATTTAACAATGCAATATTGAAAATATTCAAGAGAATCCTATCCACACACCAATTGAAGGAGATTCGTCATATTTTTTCATACACGTTTATGAAGAGAAACTATTCTGAGAACCTGTTGTACTTGAAGAACTATTGCTGATAGTTCATTTTGAAGACGCTTATTGTTTCCTATTTAACTGAATTTGAGAATATTTATTATATTTTCAGAAATATCTTAAATGTGGTGACTAGATACAGTTAAAGAAGTTTTATAACTTATGCAAGCTACAGTGCATAATAATAATATGAAAAGAAAAAATGTCATCTTGTGAAATGTAAGAGCAATTTAAATTATTTACTACTACGGTAGGGATGAAGAATATCTCAGAATAATATTAAGAATCATTATTATAATAAACAAAAAACACATAAGAACCATTACATATGATTTAAACAGAAATTTTTATTATCACTGAAACATACAGCTGTTTTGTGATAATCACTTGATTTTTGAGCATGCACTTGTCTGTTCTAATAAACACAGCTTTGTCCTAGAAACTAGTCCATCTGTATTTTTATTTGAACCTATGTGAGAATTAGTCAGATGACAAGTGAAAAAAAATCTAATGCATGGAAAAGAATGTCTTTATAATTTAAAGCTTGATAAACCTTGCATTTCAGCAAATTTTCTGTCATACAATGTAGAAGAGAAACTCTCAGTTTTTCTAATTCCCCCAAAATTCAGATAAAATACTATTTAAAAATAATGGAACAAGCATATCCACAAGATTTTTACAAAACTGAATAAAACTTTGTAAAAACTGCTACAGCGTGAAGTAACTCTATGTATTTACTGATGATGATATGTTTCTATTCATTTGCACATTGCCATCTCAGATAAATGTATTTCCGATGCACATGGTCACAGTTCAGAATTCAGTTCTTTTTCTCTCAGCCTCATGAAGATTATAATTTTTATTGAAAAGAGCCAGAGTTTATGCATAAATTAATGACAGAGTTGTAGAGAGTTTCATCTCCTTAGAAGACAAGAATGATAACAATATTCCTGACAATAACTTGACTAGTTATCAACTCACAAGATGATTAGATGACTTTAGATAGTGATTTTTGACTTCAAGGTCATTTTCTCTGTCATGATGGTTGAACAAGCTCCCTTACTACTTTGACCAATGACTTCTGAAGCTGCTGGTCAAAGTTTGCATTTCAAGGCTTGTATCAATACCAGCTGCAGTTCCCCCCTTCTCATACATCTGACTCTGCAAAGATACTTCTGATGATAAAAAGGACTACCCAGGAAGCTAGAGGTATTATTCATATTTAGCAAGAGATATTGTTAGCTACTCGAGGTGTCAAACCATGGAATCTAATACCTATTGACAATTAAACAAGACCTCTAAGGCTGTGGGAGAAAGCTGACTAAGCCTATACAGGGAGACTGCATTTAACACAGAATTCCTATATTGTTAATGAAGAGATGAATTTACAGCTAGCAGTCATGGTAACACAAAGCTTAATAAAATCAAACTTTAACAGTTGCTGACTGTAAAATATGTATGAGATCATTAGTGTCCATTGTAAACAAGTGTCCAGTATAACAAGCACACATAGTGTCCAGTATAAACAAGCAAAGCCTTGTTTATATCTGTAAGCAAATCTCTTACAAAAGGAATTTAAGAAGGATGAAATAAATAAACCTTGTCCTCTTTTATGAAAGGTACATATATGGTGGCTTCAGCCTTTTAGTCTAAGCAAGCATTAAATTTGTTACAAGAAAAGCGAAATCTGATCTTCCAGATAGACATGATACTATAAAATAATTGTGACTTCAAACCCCACTTATCTCCATTACATTGTGTTCCAGCCTAGAGCATCAGGACTTGACCAGTCAATGACATTTCTTCACTTAGCATTGGCCTTGAAAAAGAATATCACATATTCTAATACATTAACAAGTGTTTCTAGGTTCCACTGTCCTCTTGTTTGCTCTCTTATTACCATGCATTTTGAATAATACAGTTAAAGGTGGCCAAATTTTAACTCAGCGTTGTGATCTGAAATAAAAGACCCATAGAGGGACTGACACACTGCACATTTTATTGTGGCACTTGCAATTCCCAGTTCATATTAGTTTGTCCTGTTTCTCCAGGTCAGCACTGAGAAGAGACAAGGCCATTCACAGGCAATGCAAAGATCGAGAGAGTGCAACAGAGTCAGAACACTGGTGAACAAAAATCTGGTGGCTGGTAAACCACCACATTTAAAAAAATGTCAAACATCATTCCTGATCCCAGGTGGAGGAAGATTTTCCCAAGATATTTGTGTGTTGTTTAACTTATTTTGACCTATATAGGTAATGAAAATTACTGTAAGCACTCAAGCATGCTACCATTCTTTCCCATGAATTTTTAGAAGTCTGATATACACATACAGAACAACAAACTCAGATCAGCTGTTTTCTAGGAACAGATTGAAGACATTTTCTCAGAAATCCAACAACTTCTTTTACCAAGAGGATGTGTTTGTGGATGGGTGCACAGTATAACCCAGAGGTGAACAGTTTGAAGCTATTGAAAAGATGTGCAAGCTAAATTAGTGACAAAGGATGAGGGAAAGGCTGAGTTAGTTAATGCCTTCTTTGCCTCAGCCTTTAATAGGAAAACTTGGGGTACATATCCCCCTGAGTTAGAAGACAGGGGCAAGGAGCAGAACAAAGTCTACATAATTCAGGGGGAAATGGTTAGTGACCTATTGCACCACTTAGACACATACAGGTCTATGGATCCAGGTGAGATCCACCTAAATGTACGGAGGGAGCTGGCAGAAGTATTTACCAAGTCACTTTCCATCACTTGTCAGCAGTCCTGGTTAACTGGGGAGGCTTCAGTTCTCTGGAGGTTAGCAAATGTGATGGCCATCTACAAGAAGGGATGGAAGGAGAATGTGTAGAACTACAGACTTGTCAAGTCTGACCTCAGTGTCAGGGAAGGTTATGAAGCAGATCAACTTGAGTGACATCACATGGCATATACAGGACAAGCAGGTGATCAGACACAGTCAGCATGGATTTATGAATGACAAGTCCTGCTTGACTAACCTGATCTCCTTCTATGGTAAGGTGAACCACTTAGTGGATGAGAGAAAGGCTGTGGATGTTGTCTACCTGGACTTTAGTAGAGCCCTTGACACCATTTCCTACAGCATTCTCCTTAATAAACTGTCTACTCATGACTTGTATGGGTGTGCCCTTCACTGTGTCAAAAAATGGCTAGAAAGTTGGGCCCAGAGACTTTTGGTGAATGAAGTCAAATCTAGTTGGTGGCCAGTCACAGGTGGTGTTTTCCAGAGCTCAGTATGGGGGCCAGTTCTGTTCAATAACCTTATTAATGATCTAGACTAAGAGATTGAGTGTACACTCAGTAAGTTTGCAGATGACACAAAGTTGGGTGGGAGTGTTCAACTGCTTGAGGGTAAGAAAGTTCTACAGAGGAATCTAGACAGGCTGGATCAATGAGCCAAGGCCAATATTATGAGGTTCAACAAGGCTGAATGCCAGGTCCTGCACTTGGGTCAAAACAACCCCATACAATGCTGCAGGCTTGGGCAAGTGTCTGGAAAGCTGCCTGGTGGAAAAGGACCTGGATACGTTTGTCGACAGCTGTCTGAATATGAGCCGGCAGTGTCCAGGTGGCCAAGGCAGCCAACAGCATCCTGGCTTGTATCAGAAATAGTGTGGCCAGCAGGACTGGGGCAGTGATCATCCCTCTGTACTCGGCACTGTTGAGGCCGCACCTTGAATGTTGTGTTCAGTTTTAGGCCCCTCACTACAAGAAAGACATTGAGGTGCTGGAGAGTGTCCAAAGCATTTTTTGAAGACTTGCCTCAATCAAGACAGTAAGTAAAAATCCCAGAGAGCTGTGTGTCAGAGAGAAGACACTTGGCCTAGCCAAATTAGTAATTTATGATAATATATAAAAAATATAATTGTCTCCCAGTTTGACAGAGAATGAAACAATATCTTTTGGAAGTGGGAACCTAAGTTAACTTTCAGAACAGATGACAGCTACTATTTTTTAAGGAATAGCAATAGGAAAACCACAGTGTTCCATGCATTCTACTTAAGAAATAAAAAAATATGATAAAATATATTAGTCTTTATAAAATCTAATATGTACAATATACTATTTATATTAATATATTAAACTAATATAAACAAATTAATTTTTATATAAGATTTATTAAAAGTATAATCTTTATATATTATATGTAGCCATGAGAAATTCCAGTGCTTCTGCATTGGTTCTTATCACTCCTTAAAGTTTTTCAAAAATTATAAAACAAAAAATAACCCGTCAAATCTAAACATAAAGCCCATCATAATATAATGAAGTTATGATGTTGTCTAATCCAAGAGAGACATAACATATTAGGAATTGATCAAAGCAGTAGTTCTGCAATTGTCAAAAAAAGAAAAAAAAATAAATAGCCCTGTAGATAAATTCAAATATTAAATTCTCACATTTTTACAGTATCTGAACAGGTGCACTGAATAACACGTTCTATTAAATGACACTTGGGGTATTATAATTTCATTTATTATAACAAAAAAATTGTATCTGTTAGAAAGCCTCTGGTTTATAAATTCCAAATGAAAAATAAAGTTTTAGTTCATCTGCATAGGTAAAATACTGTAGTTATATAAGAAAGATATGGCATAATGTGGGTATATAAAAGACTTAAGTTTTTCATGACGAGCATTGCAAACTGCTTGTTTTTTTTCATTAATAAATAGGAAGGTGGCATGTCGTGTATACCTATTTTACATATTTAGACAGCCTCTCCACACTGGGTAGGAAAATGCATGAAACATGACTAACAACCTATCATTGTAAGATTACTCAGATTTTGAAAATAACAAGTGTCCTCAGAAGGCTTCACAGCCTGAGAGCAATTCCCTGACAGTATAGTTGTTGAGGAATAAATTTAATTTACAATTTGTCCAGCAGGGGTGCTATGAGGAAGGAGGAAAAATTCACACCCTGAGTCCCATCAAAATAAAACAAGGCTTTTGTTAAACTACAAATATAGTTATGTTTTCCCCTTCTTTACATTCCTCCCACCCACTCTGCATGTATACCTGTGCTATATTTTAATGGGTTGCTGTAAAATAATTTAATGAGATTAAGTAACACACTGGAAATAACCCTAAGGTTTGGTAAGTTTATTCACTGAAATTCAATAACACTAGATGTATTGAAGAAACAGTCAGTTACTCAGATTAAGAATTCTCCTAAAGCAGAGGTTAGCGGCACAAATCAATAAATTGAATTATGCATTCTGTCTATATGTTAGTAATACAATAGTTGCAATTCAGGGAGTATTTAGTTTACAGATTGTAAACCAAAACTAAAGCCACAGAAAAAGGATAAGTTGATCATATGAGAATGTTGAACATGGGGTTTTCAGAAGTGGAAAAGTCAGACTACTATATCTGGGAAAGTGCTGAGGGCCCACTAATTTAAAAAAAAAAAAAAAAAAAATGAGGCCATTTATTCAGATATTTAAGTAATGACTGAAAGTTTAACTTAGCAAAATCTTATCATTACTTTGTCAAATTATCGGTACATAAATGTTCCTTAGCTTCTTAATAGTTTCTTTCAGTTTTTTAAATTATGAAGGTGAAACTGAAAAAATGTGCAAAAAAAATTCTGTGTAACTGAGATTTTAATCTATACTGGTGACTAGTAAACCTTTTGTAGATATCACAGTAGCTGTTACATATACACCCTGCTCATTTCTATCAACAAATGAAGTATCCACATAAGCATGGCTAAATGCATGCACTCACTTGCATGTATCTTCCTGACCCAGTGAACAAATGAGTGAAACATGGTCTCATTTTAACTTGTAAACAAAACTGGAGATTCTACTTTGAAAATAATTAAAAACTGTTTTAGACAGAAAAGATTACTAGTCAAGTTCTGTAACTGTCATCAGTGCATTAGTTCTCTGTCAAGTGTGCTTGGGGAATTTCTGAAAAATTGTTATGGTGCACTAACATTACAGCTCCTCTGAACTACTGATTTATATTGTCAAAAAGACAATTTAAAAATAGTAATAATAATAATAATTTATCTAAATCATTATATATTATAATAAACATGTTTTATTACATTTTAAAATAATAGTGATAATAATAGTATTATTATATCCACTAGAAAAACAGAGCCTGTACTCAGTCCGGTTTCTGAGTATTCCCAGAGATTAAGAAAATAAGATTAAACATTTAAATGAATAAAAAAAAAATAAAACCCACACTTACATTTCAAAGGCAACTGTACTGCTATCAGGCAGAGTCCTTGATTTGGCAGACAGTTACATAATCTTGTCTCTTCCACTGGCTTGTCCCATATTACTTTTAAGCTACATTTTTTTTTTTTTTCAAATTTCTAATATTTTGGGGTCTAGTTGATCCTTGAATCTTTCTTTTTTTTTTTTTTTTTTTTTTTTTTTTTTGTTGTTGTTGTTGTTTTGTTGTTTTTTTTTTGTTTGTTTATTTGTTTGTTTGTTTTTTACCCCCCCAAAACATTAATGTGTTTTGTTGTAATGTTTTCCTTTAAATTTAAAGTGTTCTCTTCTCCTCTCTTCTCTCCTTGAATGTTATATTGTGTCCTCAAAGAATCTAGAAAGACAATCTAGATCCATTCTTTAGAGTTTGCTTTGATACGTAGGATAAACTAGACTCTACATAGACACAGGCATTATAATTAAAAACCAGCTTGAATAAAATGAAAGTACTAAACTCTCACAGATTAATCATTGATTGTGTAGATGGAAAAAGATAAAAAAGTCCATAAAAAAAATGTAAATGGGTCTACATCTGCCTGAAAGCCAGTGACCAGTGGTGTTTCTCAGAGCTGAATTCTAGGGCCAGTTCTGTTCAATCAGTGGTGCAGGAGTTAAACACACCATTAGCAAGTTTGCTGATGATACCAAACTGGAAGTTGCTGTTGACCCTCTTGAGGGATGAGAGGCCTTGTAGAGGGATCTAGATAGATTAGAGCAACTAGATAATTACTATCCTATCTACTCCATCTAGATAGGATGGAGTAACCCTAGATACAATTACAAATGTGAAGAGGAGTGGCTGGAGTCTATGTTTCATGGATTTTTGTAATAGATCTGCAAATATTAATTCTCTTCACTTTCTAGTTAGGCACAGTCATTTCCACAGTGGCTAAGCAGACATACATGTATTCAGCAGCCCTGCAGAAAGGGATCTGGGGGGCTGGTGACAGCAGGCTCAGTATGTGCCAGTGGTGTGTGCCCTGGCAGCCCAGAGGGCAAACCCCATTCTGGGGTGCATCAAACACAGCGATACATCCAGCCAAAAGGTGATTATCCTGCTGTATTCAGCATTCCTGTGGCCTCATCTGGAGTTCTGTGTGCAGCTCTGGGTCCCACAATTTAAGAAGGATGTAAAGGTCCTTGAATGCCTCCAAAGAAGGGCAACAAATCTGGTGAAAAGGGTGGGAGGCATGTCCTGTGAGGAGCATCTAAGGACTATGATTTGTCCAGTTTGGAGAAAAGGAGGCTGAGAGGTGACCTCACTGCTCTCTGAAGCTTCTTGAGGAGGGAAAAAGGAGAGGGAGGTGTTGGTCTCTTATCCTTGGGATCCTGTGACATTAGATGTGGGAATGGTTTAAAGCTACACCAGCAGAGGTTCAGACTTGACATTAGGAAGCATTTCTTTACTAAGGGGATGGTCAAACACTGGAACAGGTTTCCTAGAGATGTGGTCAATTCCCCAATCTTGTCAGTGTTTAAGAAGCATTTGGATGATGTTCTTAAAAATATGCTTTAACTTTTGGTCAGCCCTAAAGTGGCCAGGCAGTAGGCCTAGATGATTGTTGTAGGTCCCTTCCAGCTGGATCTATTATATTCTGTTCTATATTTATTTTAATTGACAGTAAATTATTTTTCCCAAGATGAGGCTGTTTTGTCCACAATAGTAGTTGGCAAGCAATCTCCCTGTCCTTATATTGACCCATGAGATTTCTCTCTCCTATCCTTCCTGTTTCCTCCCCCATCCTCCTGGTGGGGGTAGTGGGAGTGATTAGGCTGCTGGGTGAGAGTTTGGCTGCTACCTAAGACCAGCCCACTGCACTCACATTTTGCCTTGTCAATTTATTTTTTTCCCAGTGTAACTATTAGTTTCACTCAGCACTAGTAAGAATTTACTTCTCACATTAAATAAATATGTATTATCTGCTAAGGTCTGTGAAGTCCCTACAGAGGCAAATGTAAACTCTTCTTCATTTTGTTTTGTTTTGCTTTGTTTTTCTCCAAGAAAAGAAAGAAAAGAAAGAAATTAAAAACTTTTTTGCTCAGGAAAACAACAACAACAATCCTTAGTCACCAACTTGTATACATGTCACAGTTTTCCTCCTTGTAAGTTTTTAATTCTGCTTGATGAAAATATGAAGTATTGCTCCTTGTCACTGTACCATAATATATATACATACTGAACTATCAGGGCTTAGAGAAACAGGGGAAATAAAATTGGCCAGACTTTAGCAATTAACTTGTCTCTTTACTTCTACAGCTCTTCCTCCTCTTGGAAAGCAACTTCATATCAACAATACACAGCAAGAGAGTACTGAAATTTCTTCTCACAAAGAAGACAGCAAAAATAAACACCAGAAGGTAAACCTATATTTGTAATCCTACCTATGTACTGTTGTTGGATTTTAAAACACTGTGAAGTTGTGACTGAGGTCTGCAAGGAGAGTTTTTTTAATAAAATTTATAGAGTTCACTGCAGTAGAGGGACATCAAAGCCTAAATTTATCCTGCTCATTTGTTCTGTTTCTTCCTGAGATTGCTAGCAATTAATCTTTATTGTGACCCAAAATTATCACTGAAGAAAAAAACAAATCAAAACAAAATCCAAGGTCAAAACATTTAAAAGTTCAGGGCAACAGTGAACCAATGCAATATTACAGTTGCATTCTAGACTGTAACCTCAAAATTATCATTGTAGATTCAGTCCTGATCTATGAGAGTTTTAAAATACATGACGTTTACAACTAGATATCATCTCTCATTTTAGAGCTTGGTTTTAAAAGCAAGCCATAATACATTTCCAGTATAAGCTAGAACAAACATCTAGGTTTTATTTTTGTCCTAACTCACCATGGAGAAAATAAATACGTTCTTATTAACAATGTATTAACTTAATGATCTCCATTGTTTTTAATACTTCCTGCATGAGTTTAGTAGTGTATGGTCCTCTCTTTTCATTTATGACTTCCCTGAGCTCTGGGTCATTATAACTTTTGCATTTTAGATAAAGTAATTCTGGAGTCTTCAAGGCTTTTCCATAGTTTGTTTCCTGTTTTGCACAAGCATATTAGTTCACTTCCATCAGTCCACCTTAAATTCCAAACACACAAGAAATAATCTTGCTGATGGGAACTATATAAGAAGGAAAATTTCTGAAAAAGATGTTACCACGTAGAAAAAAAATATACATGAAGCTAGAACTCTGGTTAAGGACTATGTCCTTTCAAAAGCAACTAGGTACTCTGTAGAAGGAAATACACTTGTCTGGATTTAGGTATCATATATGTAAATCAAATTTCACTATAGTTGGATCATGTCTATTAGCACCGACATTGTCCAATCACAAAGTGCAGGATAGAATCTTGTAAATGTTTACTGATAATTCTAAAAAAGTGACTACAGACAACGGGACAAATAGTAAGACAAGAGGAACATAAGAAGACTAATTGGTAAATGCTTATGATTATCAATATCTTATTTTCAAGTACAACCCTAATTTCAACTTGAATATGAAAAATTACAAGTATTCTTTTTTTTTGCATTGATATTCGCCTGCTGTGAACTGCAGTCAACCAAAACACTTCACATATCCATAAACAAATTTTTCTTTAAAATATTAATCAATTTTGACAGCTTAGTGTGCTATGAGAATAATAAAGGAATGATGAATAAGTATTGATTCCAGTTCTAATAGAAGTTTCAATTTTTATTTTTTGAATGCAGATGAAACTGAAATATTGGCAATTTTCAGAGTAGTTACTGCTTTTTGCTGATTTCCTCATCTAATAGATCTCAAAGAAACAGCATACATTCTTGTCTTTAAAAAATCTTGATAAGAGATATAAACACAGTGTTAATTGCTCAGTAAAATCACTGGTTTTGATCTTGAAGTCTGACTTTGTGAACTCGGATTGGTATTGATGTTTACTGAATCAATCCATAATTTTCCATTATGTAAAAATCAATCTCCATTTTCCATTGCAACAGCAGATTTGTATAAAAGCTAGAGACTTTCTTAAAGTGATAAAAATTTTCATTTTATTGGCTTAAACTAACAACGGTGAAACAGAGGGAGAAATAAAGAGCTAAGAAACTGTAGATTTCAAGTCTTAAAGTCATCAACAAAATCTTAATTTTTGGTGAAGAAAGAGTAGTACAAGCAAGCTACATTTACAAAGGCATCAAGCCTTTGTGTGTCTTTTTATTGTATTCTAGATACCTGCAATGTAAAAAAAAAATAGTTTATGAAGGCAAGATCTATTCTTGAAAAAAGTTTAGTTTAACAGCTAGAACCAGTGTATTTCTTTAAGTACAATAATACTTCATACTTCATTTGTTTTCTCTAAAAGTCAATGTCTTTTATGTTTAAAAAAACCACAACAACAACAACAACAACAACAACAAAACAAACAAAAAAAAAAAAAAAAAGAAAAGAGTGATTTGTACACATTAATGAGAAATACCGGGATGCTGCATTGTTTATTCCATTTTTTCTCCAGTTGCTTTATAGACATATTCAGCTGTGGCTGTGCAGTCAACCATCAGTTCACAATACCTAGGAGAATACTAGTAAAAATTTCCCTTTGAGTTCATGTATTAGGAGGAGCTTGAAAGAATACAGAGTTCTAGAGTTGAAAACAAGGTTTATTCATATCAGAGGCCATAGTTTTTGCTGTAGCATGAGTCTTACTATCCTAACAGAAAGTAAAGCCCTGTAACATCATTCAGTTAAAAAAAATGTCACTTTTGGTGTATCTTCTAGCCATTTCTCTGAAAATAACTCATAATTTTTCTGATGGGTTGTTCATTTCCATGAGGCTTCAAGCGGTAGTTTGTCCTTTGTATTTCATTCTTTCTGCTATGGTGGACCAGATAAGTTGATTCAAAAACTATGCATTATTAAGGTATTAAAGTGCAAGATGAAGTCTAGTTTTCAGTGGACAGGTTTGAAATTTGGAATCTATACAGCACAACTATGTCAGCTGGATGGATCCTGACATGTCTGTGTTGGTATCAAAATGTTGACACCAGGCTGTATGGCTATCTGGATCATTCTCTAAAAGAATAACTGTCATGTGCTGTCATTGTGCTGTGTCAGTCTCCTGTAATAGAATTTATTTTTTTTCTGTTTTTCCTACCATGAATTTTTGAGATTTCAGGTCTTGGTGAAAAACAAGAGTTTCTAGTCCTGATGGGTGCAAAGGGAATTTTGATAATGAACTCGAGGTCATGTAATAGTTGGAAATCTTAAGTGCTATAAAAAAATCCTGTATTTTATGATAAAATGTAGTGATCTTTTACTGTTCAGTCTTCTTTTCTGTCTTGAGAGTACACAAAATTATTGAATGACCAGAGATCAAGAACTCTGTGTGGTGGGTACTTACACCACACAAGGCAAAACCCTAGATTGTCATTTCCCCTGAAAAGAATGTTTCTTTGAGGTCTAAAAGACTAGTCATGCCATGTAGATGTCATCAAAGGTTGCCTTTTTTCAAGGGGAAAGTACAGCAGATAATGGGAAATTAAGACATAAATCCTAACTGTCTAAAATAAAACTTCAGCTGGAACTAGAGCAGCTATGGGTGACCCTGAATGTCATTGTCCCAACATATTAGAGTGAGGAGACAGTCGTCAAGCAACTGACTTTCACTGTAAGAAGCTTGGCTTTTTATAGCCTCAGACATTTGGTGTAGTTACCTTTAGTTACAATTAAAATTACCATTAAATGAAGAATAGTGAGACATACAGATCTGTTTTTTTCCCAGGGAATCCAACCTGAGACAAGAAAAACTTCTTCTCAGTACTGTTGCATATGGTCATGCACTGCTTTTATAGCTTGTATTCTGATGGTTACAATTCTAGGAGAGTTTATATTGATCCTGAAATAAATAGCGTAATCTGAAAAAGTTCTGATTGGTCTTTTCCCTCAGTATATCTTACAGATCCCCCAGCGGATCTTGTATTCTACTAAATAACATTTAAAAAGTCATCAAAGTACAATCTCATGGTTTAGCCTAATGTTTAGAAAAGTATTAAGTGTATTATTGGGGTTGTATTTTTAGGTGTTCTAAACAAATTTTCTACCACATAGTCCTGTAATTAACAGAGATACTTTGAACTTAGAAAAGAAAAACTTGATTTCAGAAGGTGAATTTAACTTGATCCTTTATATTTCCTGTGACATCATAATGAAAAAGTAGAACCATAATCATATAGACCAAGTTTAATTTCAACTTGATTGTTACTATTCATCTTGAAATCCAAGCCAAAGTATTTCCTTCTCAACTTCATAAACTATCCTTGTATCCTAAAACTGTAATGTGCATATTTGATAGGACTGATGGCTATCAGGAATTAAACATAAAAATTATTTAAATGTATTATTGTTATGTCTACTTTGATATTTTTCCAAGAAACCTTATCTGAATTTTAGTTGATTTCATAAAGTTCACAATTAAGTGGATGGCTAATGACAGATTAGTTTATAAAAAAAAAAACAAATTGAATGAGAAAATTACAACATAGAAAGAACATCAAATCTAATTTATTACTGACAGCAGTTGAACATAAGTGATTCCCTACAATGATATTTAGAACAATAGATCTTAAGAATCTAAAAAATTAATGTATTGGGTCAAGATCAGCAAAATACTCAGACACCCTCAGTCCCTTTGGCACTAGAATGCTGTTTGTAAGATATTTCTCAGATGTTAGGGCTAGAAGACACATGAAAAAGTAAGAACCATTTCCCACAGATTGTCAGCAGCACTCTATGGGTGTCACTGAATATTTCCTAATTTGCTTTACTCACTGGGAGAGGACTTTTTTTTGACGGTATAAAATGCATCTCTTACTTAACCAGTTGTAATCTTTCTGGAGCTGCAGATACTATTAGTTCTCACAGCACCCAGCTCAGAGTCATGGTATTAGAAAACTTTCAGGACTGTGCATGTATGCAGCCACAGTGTGTGTTTTGTGGATTGGAGAACAAAAAGGACGATGTTAGTTTTCAGCTGGGACAAAAATATGCTCAGCTTCTTCCTGGCAGACACTGAGCAACTTGGCTACTCAAGGAACAAGAAAGAGGGACAAGATTTTACATGTTTGTTGGAACCATGTAATTCTGACTGAACTTGCAGCATTCCTGAGAGCTGTGAAACTAAGATTCTCAGTCTGTGAACTTCCTGAGTGGAATTTATTACTAAATTACATTCATAAAAGATATGCTTTTAATTACCATAACTTTAAATCATCCTTTGTTGTTGAATCAAACATGAATACATTTACAACTCAGAGATGCTAAATCTGCTGAACTGTCTTATACATAAATCTGCGTTCATCTTCCAAACATTTTTTTTAAACAATTCTGAAGTTATAAGGAATATCTTATGAAAAGAGAAACCATCTGAAAATGCATTAATGAAAGATTTCAAAATGTTTTCCAAGAAGGGAGGTGATGATATAAAAAGTCAGCAGGAAACAGCAACACTTGCATCTCCACTTGTTTATTCTTTCTCAAAGCTCACTTGATTTAGATGCAGAATCCATGCTTATGTTGCTTTTTGCTCATTCACTTGTTCATTCACTATCAACAAGGGGCAGATTCTCCAAAACTGAGTATGTGGGACAAGTGCTGAAATTTCTATTGCATGCATTCACTTGGCTGAAAATGTATGCATATGTGCAATGTAAAATTCAATGATTGTGCTAAATATTTAAGTGTTAGCAAAATACACCAACACCTGCCTCCTCCCATACAGTACTTGATGGCTTACATATCGCAATTCTTGTGTTTCCTAAAGCACTTTTTATAAATACTTTCTAATCACAAAATAAAATTGAGCAATAACCTCTTGAGCTTCTGAAGTAGTTGGACTTATTTTGCTGTCATTGACTTTATGTAATCATTCCTGGTTTACTTTAATATGATACTAGTAGCAAACCAATTATGGTTGATAGTTTTATCTTTTTTTTTTTTTTGTTTTGTTTTGTTTTCAGAACTACAAGTGTTTTACAATAGAGTAACTTGGTTTGTATTAGATGAAATATATACACAATACAGAGCACTTCAAACAAGAATTATTAAATGCATATGTTAATGTATAGGTGTAATTTGCAATCAGTTTCGTTATTGTAAATCCCGTGCCCTCCCGAACAAGTCACATTCAAGGAAGCTTGATTAAAATATAGTGTTTGCCTGTCCTGTTATCTTCAGTTCCTATTCAGCACAACTAGTGTGAAAAATATTTATTATAATATGCATTACATCTCTTGCAACGTTAATTTGTCACAACATGCATTTGACAAATGCCCGTCTATGACCATGGAATTGTAGAATCATAGAATCATGGACTCATAGAACCACAGAATCACATTATTGTTTGGGTTAGAGGAGATCTTTAAAGGTCATCTAGTCCAACACCCCTGAAATGAACAAGAGCATCTTCAACTAGATCAGGTTGCTCAGAGCCCTGAACAATCTGACTGTGAATGTTTCCAGGGATGGGTCATATACCACCTCTCTGGGCAAATTGTTCCAGTGTTTCATCACCTTCCTTGTAAAAAATTTCTCCCTTATGTCTACTCTAAATCTACCCTCTTTTAGTTTAAAACCATTACTGCTTCTCCTTTGATTACAGACCCTTGCAAAAAGTTTGTCCCCATCTTTCTTATAGGCCCCCTTTCAGTACTGAAAGGCTGCAATAAGGTCTTCCTGGAGCCTCCTCTCTCCAGGCTGAGCAACCCCAACTCTCTCAGCCTTTCCTCATAGGTTAGGTGTTCCATCCCTCTGATCATTTCTGTAGACCTCCTCTGGACCTGGTCCAACAGGTTCATGTCTTGTGATGAGGACTCCAGACCTGAACACAGTACTCTAGGTTGAATCTCACCAGAGCAGACTAGAGGGACAGAATCCTCTCCCTCAACCCACTGGCCATGCTTGTTTTGATGCAGCCCAGGATATGGTTAGCTTTCTGAGCTGCAGAAGCACATTTTGGACTCATGTCCAGCTTTACATCTACTAGTACAACCAAGTACTTCTCTGCAGGACTACTCCTAATCCCATTATTCCCCAGTCTGTATTGATACCAAGGGTTGTATTGACCCAGGTGCAGGACTTTGTACTTGGCCTTGTTGAACCTCATGAGGTTCACATGGGCCCATTTCTTGAACTTGTCCAGGTACCTCTGGATGGCATCCCGTCCCTCAGATGTGTTAACTGCACCACTCAGCTTCATGTTGTCTGCAAACTTGCTGAAGGTGCACTCAGTCCCACCATCTATGTCACTGATGAAGACATTAAATAGTACTGGTCCTAGTACAGATCCCTGAGGGACACTACTTGTCATCAGTCTCCATCTGGACATTGAGCCATTGACCAATACCTTCTGGATGTAACCATCCAACCAATTCCTTAGCCAACCAACAGTGCAACCATCAATCCTACATCTCTCCGATTCTTCTCAAGAGAGAAGAATGTTGTGGGGAACTGTGTCAGAGGCCTTACAGAAATCATGATAGACTACATTAGTAGCTCTTCCCTTGTCCACTGATGTAATCACTCCATCAGAGAAGGCAACTAGGTTGGTCAGGCAAGACTTACACTTGATGAAGCCATGCTGACTGTCCCAAATCAACTCCCTGTCCTTCATGTGCCTTAGTATAGTTTCTCAAATGATCTGTCCCATGATCTTTCCAGCCACAGAGCTGAAACTGACAGGTCAGTAGTTGCCAGAGTCCTCCTTTCTACCCTTTTTAAAATGGATGCAATGTTTCCCTTCTTCCAGTCACTGGGGACTTCAACTGACTGACATAGCTTTTCAAATATCACACAGAGTGTCTTGGCGACTACATCAGCCAATTCCCTCAGGACTCTGGGATGCATCTTGTCAGGTCCCATAAATTTATGCATGTTCAGGTTCCTCAGGTGGTCATGAACCTGATCTTCTCCTACAGTGAGAGGGACTTTGCTCCCCCAGACTACCTGTAGAAGCTCTTACTATTATTCTTTGTGTCCCTTGCAAATTTCATCTCCAACTACATCCTGCCCTTCCTGATCCCATCCATAAACAACCAGGGCAATGTCCCTATACTGTTCCCAGAATACCTTTCTCTGCTTCCACTTCTTATCCATTTCCTTATTTCTCTTTAGTTTGACCATCAGGCATTGACTAATCCATGCCTTCCTTTCCTGATGTTTTACAGCTGGGGATCAAGATCTCTTGCACTCTCTGGAATGAAGCCTTAAAGATCTTCCAGATCCGTTTTGTTCCTTTATCCCTGAAGGCATTTTCCCAGGGGTCCTATTGACTAACTCCTTGAACAACTGGAATGTTACATGCCTTAACAGTTTTAACATTCCTCATATAGGATAGATAAGAAGGCTATATGAACTGATATGAAATTTATAATTATGCTAGTGAGATTTCATTCAAGGTAGAAAGAATTATAGTAGTTTAAATATACTGATAATAAGGAAATTTATTTGATATAGTGGCAGTATTGATCTATAAGCTATCAAAGAGAGAAATTATTTTTAAAAAAATTTACATTTAAACATTATGCAAAATGAATATATTGCTTAGTAGTTTTGATATGGAAAAACTATCACACAACAAAATACAAAAGACTTTGGGAAAGTACTATCATCTTTGGAGACCAATGTGACATGCTCATTATTCATTCTTGTTTTATAGAAGAGGTGTACACAGTGAGGGATAGGAAGCTTAAAAGAGGGTAGTCTTAGGCATTAGTGGTATATAGCTTAGGTTTTGCTAATTTCTGTGGTGTTACACAGATGGGATTTCCTACTAGTTTAACTCCTTTCCCATTTTCCTCTCCATTCATTTCACAGGGCCTGCTGTGTTCTGAAAAGGCATGCACTTCTACCATGTGCTCTTGGCAGAACTTCTATCGGCTTTACTTCTGCCTCTCAATCACTTGCACTGTACACACACGAGGAAAATTAACTGTTGGGCAAGGGCACAGAAATTTAGGAAGATGCTTCTTGAAGCTTCTTACCGAAGATGAAATTCTAACCTAAAAATGTCAGCCCCCAAATTTTTCTGTCCTGTGATTAATTAATTTTATAGTGATAATCTATTTGTGAGCTGTCTGTTTTGAAAAAAGATCACACTTTTATATTCTCATGCCCTTTCAGAGGCAGTCTGATAATCAGAGAAGCTTATTTGGCAGCTTTAGAATATGAAAAAATGCCATAGGGAAATAGTTCAATGTTGAAACCGTATTATATTAATATGGTAGGGTTTAAATACATCAACACCACTATACAGGTCATCATTGTATATGTTTAACATTAACAAGTTAAGGAAATCTGAAGATATAAAAACAATATAGTAAAATTAATTAAAAAGATAAACCACAGTGAGGGATCCTACTTTATCAAAATCTGTCACTGTACAATAAAAAAAGTTTCACCCTGTTGTTTTTATCTTAGTTGTAATCTAGGGCAGCCATACAGATAATTAAGAAATTGATTTGACAATACAAGGTCATGTCCTTTTATTTCACATGAAGAATATATTTTAAAAGAACTGGATACTGTACCAAAGTAAAATCTAAACACACATGTAAATGTTACTTTATCCTCAAGGTAAGTAAAAGAAACTAGAATGGAATTGATATGGGTGTTTAGGAACTGTGTATTTACTTTGACCTTCCACACACCTGTAGCAATGCTGGGATGTAGTTCAAAACTTTGTTTCTATTAATGAAACTATTTCTGTACTCCACAGCTGTCCTGTGCAATAAGGAAAATGAATGTTCTCTAACATGTTTAGAATTCTGCTGTGCTGCTGCTGGTGACTCCTAATTTTACTAGAGGCACAGTTTCTGAATGCCTTAGCTCATTACAGAGACAAATATCAGTCAGTGACAGGTAACTTTTCATTCTAACTCATTTATGCCACTGATGTCTGTGCTTCAGAGATATTCCATTTTGCACCTGAAATTAGTTTCCGTGTTACAGCTATGAAGTGTGATAAAAAAAGATACTGTAATTTAGATAAACCCCACTAAATGGCTCAACTGAAACAAAGCTGAAAACGAAGGTATAAATGGCTGAAGTGATTAAGACTGTCAAGTTCTCCTGAGTCCTGTTAGAGAATGAAATAACTGATGGATTATTATTTATCCCTGAATGTGAGTTTTGGGGATTTAATTAAAGATGTTCTATTATATTTTTCAAAGCCTATTTGAGTCTGTAAATCAAAAACTGCAATAATAGAATGTGCTGTTGTTAATGGAAAAATGGATAACTAGGCACTTCAGAGATGTCCATCTTTTAAACTCTTTAATTTGCTGCTTGGATTTTTTTCCTTTATAGAAGTCAAAGAAACGTGATTTTAAGAATGTCAGACTTTTAGTGAAAAATGAATTTCTCTAGCTATTATGAATGCAGATTTGCTCACTGACCACTGTTGTTGCCATAAAAAAGGAAGTATATAAATGTATCTTCAAATAAAAAAGAAGATATCCTTACAATACACACATGTTTTATGGTTGCAAACAGGATCACAAAACTGCTACTAGTAAAATTTCCTGAAAAATTTACAGTGCTCTCATTAGTGAATTTCTTCAACATGTGTGGAAAATATAAATAAAAGTGCAGCTATGGAACACCATTCTAAAAGGAGAATGGACCACACTTTTCAGTGGAGTAGAAATAAAAATAAAAGTTCTGCCTAAGTTTGTGAATCACAAACAATATTTTTCACAATGTTTATATATATAGTAATCAGAAAAAAAATAAGGTGGAAAACAGTTGAAATCCAATGGCAAACTGTGCTTTTAGCTTAGTTAAACTAAGCTAAAAAAAGACAAAGACAAACCAACCAGCATTTTGCAAATCCTGATAACCTGATTAGAGTCCAGAGGAGGGTAGATTAATAACTGCTATATAAGATAGAAAGTGAAACCTCTCAGTGCAGCTTATTCAGTGATCCAAGTGAGAGGAGTAGGGGGAGTTTGGTCTTTGTGAGAGATCTGTAACTAAAAATAAAAGAATAAACAACACTTTTACCTTTAGGGAAATACTCTGACACTGTTCTGTTGTACTAAAGAAAGAGAATAGATTCACTGAGAAAAAATAAACATTGTACAACAGTGTCCCTGAGACTCCCTGTGAGGGAGCCTAGGTGAGCCAAGTAGATTTGTGGTGAAAACCAGATAGGTTTATGTCTCTGCGTAACAATTTTAAGGAGCTGTGCAAGGAAAGTTAGCATGGCCTCAGGCCTACAGAATCTCTTTCTCCATTGGTTCATGCTTTTTTTATTTCCTCAGTGACAGTAGTCAGAAGTAGCTTTCCATCATAGCATGAGCTTTGCTTGTGGGGTCATAGACCTGGGAGCAAAAATGCCTGGAGCTCATCACGAGACACAGAGAGATCATCAAGAATTTTTCTCCACCTAGTACCTGCTTATGTTGAGCAATCCTCACACCTCCCAAGAGACACAGAACTGCACAGAGCAATTGTGTCAAGACTAGGCTACGTTACAGATGAATTATTTAAATTACAGAGATGTCTATAATATCTGAAAATCTTCCTTTTCTCTTGTCAAGTTGAAGATTGGGTCAACTACAATAAATCCCACTTCATAATCTCAGCTGACAAACTGATGCTAAGATCTAGTTGTTTATGTATGTATTTTTTTATTTATTAAAAAGTTGGCAGCTATAAACATATGACTGTAGCTGACCCTGCTTTGGCAATAATGAATTCTGGAAAGGCTATATATGGAAATTCCTATGTTTGACATAATCAAATAGCCAAATACTTTAGGCTGAGAAATATGTTCACATATGATAATGTTTACCAAAATTAAGGTGTAGGGTAAAACCCCCAAGAATTCTATTCAGTATTTTGCACATCTTTTAAATCCTTAATTTTGGCCATAAACAAATTTTTTTGTACTTCATTTTTCTAGTCTGTAAAAAACTTAAAAAAAATGCATTTATCTTTTCAGTTTTAAAAACACAGGGGAGAAACTCTGTATATGATAAATTTTAAACAAGCATAATTATGTAGGAATAATTATTTGTCTAAAAACACAAAAAAAGCCCCCAAACTAAAATACGTTGCATCATACTGCTGAAACCATCTTTCAAAAGAAAAAAAATAACTATGTTGACAAGCTAAAAAATAAGAGAAAATGCAAAGAACCCACATGTAAGTCTTTATCTGCCAAAATATCTCAATACACAAAGGGTTAAGCTTCAATCAGGGACCATTAGCATACTTCACATTTAAATTCTGCTGTGATAGGAGCATAATTTTTATTATTTTGAAGACAATCTAAGATACACTTCATATAAATCTAGTACTATCTCTGAATGAAAATAAAAAGTTACTTTGTGATGTTGATACCATCTGGTTTCTCATTGTAATTTTAGTTCTCACTATTTGATAGAAATTCTAATTGTTCATTCATACAATAGAAAGCATCATAAACAATAAAAATGGAGGCTTCCAGTTCACCTAACATATAGAAGACTGAATTTTATGTGGTTGACTAATATTACTAGTGATTACTGAAAAGATACAACAATTGAAAAACATTTTGTTTAGATATTAAAGCAAATACCTGTGCTCTTTTATACACATGACATATGCCCCTCATGTATTTTCACATAAATATCATATGCACCTTAGTACTACCTTGACTGCTGTAAGGAGCAAAACCTATGAAGATGTTCAAGGGAAGTAAAAAGTAGGCAACACCTGAAAAAAGCATTGTCAGGAGCTCTCAGTCAGAGGAAGTTTTCATGTCAATTTAAATTAGGTTAATGAATCTTAGTTTTCTTGCACCATGAGGTAGCATAGAAGATGAATAAAATATGAAGAGATTATAGTCCCGTAAGTGTTGTCCCAAACATGCAAGGTCCCAGGACGTGGCTGGGCTTGCTGTGGTCCAGGTTGTTTTCCATTGTTTTAGCAAGGATCCAGGGGCCAAGTGACCATTGCTGAAAGAGTTGGAGCTCCACCTTCATGAATGCTGTACCTGGACAGGTCCTGAGGAACATTAGAAATAAACTAGGATGGCTGCTTATATAGCAACATTAACTGCATTATTAATGAGATGTTTCTATGCTAATTTGAACAGCAAAATTTGAACAACAAAATTGTGACAGCACCTTAGTGTGAAAATTGTGCTAGTATTTTGAAACTGGACCAGTAATAATTGAATTTAATTATACTGTTAAAATCTGTTGTCAGTTAGTGTCAGTTCAGCTTAAAATAAGGTCTTGTCTCATAATATGTGGTGAATTCCCTACTACCGATTACAAGATTTTGAGCATAACAAGATGTAGGCATAAGGAGCAGATGGAACTGGAATGCATCGCCAACTGCTGTCCCAAAAAAAGATGCTGAGAAATACTAACTCAGCGTAGAGGCCCCAGGTGCATTTGTTCTTGCTCCAGGGGTTTGGCTGCCTGGGATCAGGGCCAGTTTAAATAATAGTGCAGGTGTCTGGCCTTGAAAAGAGCTCTTCAAAAAAATCTCTGCTAAGAAGCTGTGTTGAGACCTTGCTTTGCTTGAGAATTGCTTTCAAGGGGAGGCTCCTGTCCTTGCTAGCAGCTACAGGGAGGTCCTCTGTTGCAGCTCTGCCTATCCCTGGCCTTGTCACTACTCATCTGGACCCTGATGCTGATCCACAGATTTGACCTATGAGCTGGGACTTTGACCTGCCTCATCACTGTGGACATGCCACATGGTTATGGGGCTGCTGGTGTCCCTGGCCACTGTCATGGACCAGCTCAGCTGGCCTTGTCCAGATGTATGGGGGCTCTGCCCTGCCTGCCATATATCTGCCTGTGGCTCTTGGTTGACCCTGCTTTGCAAAGCTATGCCTGCCTTTGCTGCTCTCTGGTACTCAGGTGAAAAAACATAACCAGCCAGTAGGAAACTGCTTGCCTCTCCTTAAGCAAGCAATAAGATTTATAGAGCTTGTCATGCTTTCTGAAAAAATTAGAGTTTACTTCAGAGTAAACAGATATATGGACCCTTTTTTTTGCTTTTATAGTGCCTCTGGTTTCCAAGTAAATTTGGAATAAATTTATAAACAATTTATATTAAAGAAGTTAAGCCCTTTGGTAGCCTGGAAGAAGAGCACTTACAGATGCCAAACCCTTGTGATTTTTAAGGCCTGAATGGCCTCTGCCACCATCGTGAGGTTCATTCTAACAGCTAAAAAAGATAAAAGGAATCAATTTTGCCCCCAAAAGGGATACAGCTGTGTTGGGACAAAAAAATTAGAAGTCCAATGTGTGCTGTTTATTAAGAGTGATATTATTAGAATTGTTTCCACAATGTATTATTATGACTTCCATGGGTACTGTAAACCCTGATTTAGACAGCATAAACGATGAAACAATCATGGATGTGGACTACGCTCTAATAGATATATAGATAAATAAATAAATAAACAAACAAACAGATAGATAAAATAAAATAAAATAAAATAAAATAAAATAAAATAAAATAAAATAAAATAAAATAAAATAAAATAAAATAAAATAAAATAAAATAATAAAAAAGATCTCATAGTTGCTGTGCAGATCACCTCAGTAAACTTTTTTATTCATATTCTTAGAAACCTCCTGATATAAACTTCCAATAAATGTAAAGAGCAACAGAAAAAGAGTTAGGATATTTTCAGCTAAATTTTATGCGTCTTTCATGAGTATATATTCTGAATACTGCTAAAATGCCCAATGAACTGAAACAAGGTTTCCCAAAGACTAGATAATATAATTATGAACAAATAGCTTTAATTCAAAATGAAACAAGAACAGTTCCAGAGAATTTTAACTGTTCTATTATGTATGAACCTGCCATGTATTCATGTTAATGCATAGGAGGTTAACATATAGAGCTGAGGCGTCTAACTTCTTAGAAGACTTTTCCTCTTTCTGGGAATAAGGAACTAGGTATTAGGAATCTATGAGGCACTAAAAAACAAAACAAACAAGCAAGCAAACAACAACAAAACAAAATAAAAAACAAAACTACAGAAAACACTACATACTGACAAAGAAGTGTACAGCAGATAGCCAGTATTTCACAACTGCTTACTCATTATCTAGCATAATATGAGGTGTGTCAATGGAAAAATATGTATGCATAAAATTATGGACTTAATATACAATCCTACCTTTTTATATTTTTTTTTTTTAACAACTGTGGTGAAGTCAATATTTAAAAAAAAAAAATCTTACAGTTGATAAAAACCAAAGGACATACTTAATCTATGATGTTTACTGAATAGAGGGATTAGTGATTACAGGTGATTTTTCTTCTTATTTGACTGAATCTTAAAAAAAATCTAAATACAAACACTGTTGTGGATTGAAGCAAATGTGCACAGTGTTATTTAGAGAATCAACAACAGCATACTTTTAGAGACTGTTAATGAAGTAGGAAATCATTCTTCCACTAGCAAGACTAGATGCAGACAAAGGATATATACATTTAAATTTTTTGTGTTTCCCTGCCTACTTGAGATAAAACTGAAGTAGACACTCCCTTGTAGAGTGATGCTTCACAGTTTTGCTTTTGATCCATTTCCACCTGCTGCTAGATATATCTCACATCTACTGGACAGGAACACTTAATAACACAGACAGTAAATTCAATTTCAAGAACATTGTTGCAGCAACAATGGTGAGGAGAACTGCAAATGAGAATAGGAAATGCAATTGTTAAACATTTTCCCTCCTTCAAGAGAAAATTTGCTATTTCCTTTACTGAATTATCCACAGGTCTGCCCCATTATTCATAATATAAATACTGTGGCTGTTATTTGTAACTTGGGCCTATGTAACCTAGGAAAATTTTAAAGGACATTGTTATGTTTAATCTAGTGTAATAAATGAACCCTAAATATGAGCCAAAACACTAAACTGCGGCTCCTGAAACTTATGACTGAGAAAAGAGATCAGCTGTGTACTAAGGAACATCAGTACAGTGCAGAAGAGAGCATGGATTCTATAGCTAAAATGCTCCAAAGAAGTCGGAAGTTTCTTCTAAGAAAACAGGTCTGCAATTTGCCTTATTGCTGTCATTATTTGGAAAGGCACAAGGAAAGATGGTTAACATCATAGACACAGCAGAAAATTTGTGTACAACACCTAAAGATGCAAACTCAAAATGCCACTTTTTTTTTAACCATTAGGCTGAGCCATGGGACTACACCTTGATAACTTTTTAAATATCATTCAGTAGAAGACAAGACCCACAGAGGGATCTGTGCATGGCAGTGAGGGAGAAAACACTAGTATAAATTTCTTATTTTAGGTTAGTCATAAGGGTTTAGTAGTAGCACAGGGAAAAGATGCAGAGAGCACTCTTCAGTATTGAAGAGAAGAAAGAGCTAAGACAAATGTCAGGATTTTGTACTGGGGACAAAAAAAAAAAAAAAGAATATGTTTCATTTATTAGAAACTCATAAATGGATTAGAAGGAAAGGCAATGTTAAGCTGCCAACTCATAATTTTTAGGACAGAAGGCAGAATGATGAAAAGAATTAGAGAAAAAGGTAAAACAACTTATAATGCAGATATTGTATATATTCCCAAGATGAAAGATTGTATGTCCTGGAAGATACTGCAAAGAGCTTCGGTAATGGAAGGTAAAGCAGGAAATAAGACATCAGAGGTGGAAATTATCAGGGCAGAAATGATCACTCGAGACTCAGGGAAGAGATGCAGGAGAGATAAGACCTGAACAGCAAGGAGAGACCCTATACCATTAAGCTGAAAGGAGATAAGAGAGGAGGCAGCATCTCCCAGAAGGAAAAGCTCATTTAATATTCACTGTTCTAATAGGTACACACACAAATTGATAACTTTTCAAGGCCTAGGACAAGTACAGACAAGAAGGAAAGAAGGAAAAGTAAGAACAGTCAAAACCACACACATAATCAGAGGATCATTGAGATGGGTCAAGAATGAGTTATTTTCAAAGAAATTCAGAGAAGCAGAAAAAATTTTATTGTGTTTAGTATCTTCCTGGAGTACTATTTATTTTCTTCTATTCATGTAAAAGAACATTGAAAAATTAACCTGCTGACTTAATCTTTTGTGCAAACAACTTAATTATCCCATTTACTAACTGAACAATGTGAAAAGTTTGATTGTAAAAGATCAAAACCAGACCTGTGGAAAACAATTTCAATTTTTATTTAATTTTATTTAATGTGAAATACCAAAGAAATTCTTCCAACAGAAGGTTTAGTTTCTCTCATATTAGTATGAGTTCTACAGGGTGAGTTAATGTTGTATGCAAAGTTAAGGCTACTTTAATACCATAATACCACAATATCAGATTCTGTAATAGTAGACCACAAACTGTAAGAGATTCCCCAGGTCACTGAACCTAATTCACTGTTATTATAAGGATTTGTATTACATGTTAGCCCTTAATTAATTAGTACATGTAATGTACTATGAAATCAAAATTATCAGGTAGCTCACACAGTTTTTATGAATGCATCCCTTTTCCTACAGTACTGTAAAATAATTATCAATTTCACTTCTCAGGATCCATAACAGGACCTACACCTAATAAATTATTTCTGCTGTATTCTGTGAGTACATTTTTAGGCAAGTTGCCTATAGAGTTTATTTCATTTTTCAGAGAAAGTTTACGAGTCAACCCCTTCACCCTTTCAGACAAGAGGGATATTGGAAGGAAATTATTTAGATACATGGTCATTACCTGTTTTGGTGATATTAAATCAGTCTGGTGGCTGAGCTGATGTCTTAAAACATGTTATTTTCATAAACTGTAAGTGTAAATTATTAGGAGATACTAAATCTTACCATTTAAATAATGCAAATGCAAATACACATACCATCTCTTTGTAAACTCATTGGCAAGTTCAGAACAAAGGAAGATCAGGATTTGATACTTGCTGGATGACCTTATCTACAATGGAATTACTAGAAGAAATAAGAGCATGGTTTTTAAAACAATGACTTTTAGTTCTGAAAGTAGATGGATACTTTTTCAACAGTCACTAATCTAAAAGCTAAGAAGTGCATTTTTACTATTCTAAACTTAACTAAGACAAGAATCTAGAACAACCAAATCATATATTTTGAAAGGTTCTGAAATAATTTTAAACTATCAGCATATGATTTTTATTTTATCTTCTCCGTCATATAAAGCCAAGCCAAATTACCATTAGATGAAATGAAACAGTAAGCATATGCGTATTCAGAAAGCATCTGTATATGCACCAAGAACTGTTGTTTAGGAGACATTAAGGTCAAGGAAACTAGTCATATATTTGAAGTTTTGAATATGCTTAATTTTTTTTCCTAGTTTAGGGATAAATATGTGAGAGATTTCAGTAGACACACATTTTAGCCTTAGTTTATTAGGCGGTGATAAATATCATAGGAATGCTGGAAATAAGAAATAATCTTTGAGTCAAATTTATTAAAATATGGACAAGTAAAAGTAAAAATATACAGTAGCTAGTCGTTGATTTCAAAGGAGCACACTTTAAGAAATCAGGGAAATAACAAAAATGTGAATGAGGCAGAACTTCAGGTCTCTTTAAATCAAAGTCCCAAATCCAAATTACATTGGATGTCAAATTTCTGTCTAAAAAAAATACACCAGATTCATCACCAATTTTATTAAACTAGATTATGTCTTTTTTTTTTTTTTCTATAATGTAAAAATTCTTAAAGAAAGACATTTTCACCTATTTATATTAATCATTAAAAAAATGTTTCTATTATCACCTGCTTATTATCCGCCCTGTGACTTGAGTATACTTAGTGAAAACTTGTTCCCTGTTGACTTAGGTGAATGTCCTGATCTGTTTGATAGCCATTATTCACTGTGCTATTTTATCTTTCTCCTTATAGTTTTAGATACTTAATTATGATCTTGTTAGGTCTTAGCTTTTTCACTTCATTGAATTTCTCTAACAAAACTCTAGCAAACTCTCTAGCATGCTCTAACAAAACTAAGAACTGGCATTTGGCTAATCTTGATCAACACCATTTTGTGATAAAAAGTTGTGAGTTTAAGTGATGCATGAATTCTTATCAAAGATAAGTTTAACATCCTCTTCAATACATTCATTAAAAGTATAATTATGTTGAACTATCATCATTTAATTATTTTGAAATATCTTAATAATAGTAACTGAGATGTGTGAGCTTTATAAAGTATTATTTATTCTCACTGGTTTTAAAACTACAGAGGATAAAGGATTGGTCATCAGTAGAGTGTTTTCTTTGGTAATTGTGCAATAATTCATTGCTTTTAGGTGCACTTCAACTTTTAGAAGTGAATGTCCTATTAAGTCCCACTTATTAGACTTTACGGTATTAAATATTAATTTAAAATAAATGACTTTTGACTCAGAGAAAAATTTTACTAATTCAATAAGGTTATTTAACAGTAAGATAGAGTTTACAGTCTTACAGAACTGTGATATTTGGAGGCTATAACATTTTCTTACAGACCTACTTGACATTTATAAAAAGAGGAAGAAAGGTTAATGGAAACATTTTTAAAGGGAAGTCTAATGATAGTGAAACTTATTTTGGCCAGAAATCCTTATTATAAAATATTATCACTTTTACAGCTTTATCTTTATTAAAAAAAAAAAAAAAATAATCCCCAAGCAAAACATCAAAGTAACTAACAACTCTGTCTTGTAAGAGGTGAATTGCCACTAAAGAGCTTTGACAGTTGGACAGGCACAGTGTTAAGAAATGAACTGTTAAAATTCAGACTCTCGTATGTCAATTTGACTTTTTCCCAAACTTTATAGCACAGCTACAGAGTCTGTCATCAAAGAAATACAGATCTATTATATAAGAACCACAATAAGTATATCTCAAGGCTATGTGTATTTGTATGCATGAAGAATTTTGTTCTTTGTTTATGTTTTCAGCATCAAGCACAGAAAATTTTGACTCATTTGATGACTCATGGGTAAAGAATAAAGTGTTGAATAAATTAAGTACAATTTTATCAATATCTACTAGAAAATAAGAAAAGTATGTATCATAAGTATTAGATGTTCAACATTTAAATTGCATGGTCATTAAAAATATATTAGTTATATAGAATTGAGGTTTAAGAATGAATTTATTACATTAGATAAACCTTTCTTATTTTCTGTTCTCTGTATCAATTCACCTACTAAGTCTTTTCAAAGAAACTTTGAATATACTGACATCTACAACATTCAATCAATGCCTTTGTGACAGAGCTATAAATACCTGTGTAACAAGAGAAGTAAGGGAGAGACTATTTGCAGAGGATGCATGCATGTCTGCAATCACCTACAACGTCAGCATTCATACAGTAAAAAGGGTGATGATAAAAAACAAACACCTGAGGAGAATACATTATCTGAAGCTAGCATAAACGGCATAAATGCTTCATTACCATGGAAATGGTGCACTGTACATGACAGCAGAGAAAGTCGGTTGAGACAGATTATTTTAATTTTTATTGATAATATGATCACAGGTGTGCTTTTAATCATTTCACTTCAGGTCTCATCAACTGTCACTAATAATTTCATATGAGAAGCATAGTGCCCTTGTGACATTACAAATACAACATAGAGTTACTTACAGTGTCTGCTGACTGGCAAGTAACTCTCTCTATTGTCAAGGCACAAGTCCAGAAAGTCTATTCATTTAGTAAACCAGAGGTCACTCAACCTCTCCATGATGCCCTGTGGCATTTTCATTTTATGCAAAGTGAGGCTGATGTAATCAATGTCGACAAAGTTTTTGACAATGTTGTCCCAAAGAAACAGTGCCTTCTGGGTGAAGATGAGATGACAAAGAGGCAGGACAGGATTCAGAAGGACCATGAAAGTTACAGGATCATAAAGCTCAGTATAGTGTTAAATTGCTCATTTTAAAGTATATTTCCTGTATAAAAATTTTTGACCTTCACAACTACATTAATCAGTACTGTATAAACACTAATATAATTAATAATAATATTTCTATGTTCATCTATTAAATGTTTTTTGTATTAATATGAGTATATTTTTTTTCCACTAAGAATGAAAGGGAATTGCTTTAAAGACATTTTGTAAGATGGAAAGGAAGGAAAATGAAGTGAAGGGAAGGGACTAATTTGGGTGATTCATCCAACCTTATCCAGTCTATATTAACTAGTAATTCTTCATTAAATGACCACACAGAAAACATGATCAAAATTACATTTCCTTCAGCAGATCTTGCCCTATTGCAAATTTTTGGAGGTTAAGAACTTGGTTTAACGTAGAGAAATGCATTTTAGTCTTGCAAGAGGCTGTCATAATAAAATTTATTGATGGTTTTATAATGCTGTTTTAGCATGTGAATTACAAGGAAAATTTCAAAAGCTCTTAGAAGCCTCTTCAAAGCCTCCAATGAATTTTTAATATGAAATGGAATTCTTCTATGTGAGTGACAATTAGAATAAAATAACTAATATTTTATTACAGAGTAATAAATATAATGCCATTTACTTTATTAATGTCATACTGGAGCCACTAATAACCAGGAGCAAAATATAGTTTCTATTGATAAAAAGTGTTTTGACATGCTATTAATAACATATGTGTTTACCTCTGCTTTCATTTGTTCCCTTTATTATTTCATTTGTTTTGCAACTGTTTTTTGTTATAAATGCATGTTATCTTCATACTAGCATAGTATGAATTTGATAATTAAATGTAACTGACATTGTAGTAATTTAAGAAATCCAGAAGTAAAATTACCACCTTTCCTACTAGTTACAACTATTCCTCAGTAACAGATATAATGACATTAGAGATAACATGCTAGTATCATTTTTCCTTTCTTAAAATATTTTACTTTAAGATGACAGTTTAAAAATGGAAGTAGCAGAATTTAAACAGTTTCATTCAGAATATCCAAATATTTTCTATGTGCTGAAAACTATTTCCCATGAGAGAAGGATGAACAGAAGGAATCTATTATCTTCTGCTTCCTATTTGCTTAGCACAGGTGTCAACCAAAGTAACAGCACAGGGAACAGAAGGGATAAAATCATGGCTTCACTGAAGTAAATGGCAAATCTCCCATTGACTTTAACGGGTCAGGGTTTTTCTAAAACTGTTTTTAAAATCACTGTTTCCAAAGTGTGAGACACTACTGAAGAGCCCACTTTCTCCTCTAGTGAGAGATGAAGGCAGACTGGATGTGCATGGTAGTCAGAGCAGAACATTGAACACTGCCGCTTCATGGCAAAGTTAATATGCTGTAGAGTGCAGAGCTCTTCCAACCAAAAACAATGCATAATTTACTTCTTTCATTTTACATTGTCTCATAAATAAAAGATAAGAGGATGATGAATTATAGTTTGTAAACACTAGAGCCAAATAATAATCATTGATTGCTAATAAACTACAATGAAAACTGATTCATACAAACCAGAAGTTGTACTGCAGCAATAAATAGCTAGGAGGGCACTGTACATCAATAATTCTAATGCTGTTTCTTTGAATATTAATTTCTATTTGCATAGCTGTTGGCTAGAAACCAGTGGGAAAATATTTCAACAAGTTGAAAAAAATCAGACTGTCAACAACTCACTTTTTTACCATATTTCAAGTTAAAATCATTTTAACTTTGCCATGATATATCACCCTGCTTGACAAATTCAAAAGACTAAAAATTAAAGTTAAATATATTGTTATAAAAATTTAAGAGTATCATAATATCCACTTAAAATACGTATTATATCAACACTGAGAAACTCTGCATTTTTTCCTTGATATTTACTGCTTTCAGAAAGCTATTTCTCCATTTTAGCAAGATAATGCTAATGATACAGGTATTAGAAGTTTCATCAAATGGTATAGTTTCTGGCAGCTATGAAAGGTAGACCCTCTGTATTGAATCTCATTGTCAAAGCTGGTGGAGCATGCTTTTCACACACATAATTAATACTGCTGATCCAAATTGTACAGTAATTACAGTATTAGAATAAATGGGAACATGACAGCACATCACCTAAGAATCCTCTGGCAGTAAAAAGATAAGTACAATTGCTGTGCACAGCTTTGTCTAAGCCTTTTAAGACCATTTCCAAGAATCTAATACGTAAGTAGAAAAATAACATCTTTCAGATTCCTTCTTTAATTCCCAACACAATAGTTGTATGTTTTGTGGCTGACTGGAGTTATTTGTATTTGAATCATGGACAGAGGTAAGGAGATAGGAGACAATACACACACAAAAATTTTCCTCTTCTGTACTTGACGAGATCCAGCTGATGAAATTCAAAACTAGATGGCTGCTATCATTCTATTACACTGTTAAAATATTGCAAATCCCTGATTACCTTCCCTTTCTCAACTCCAACATTTCATCTTTTCCAGGACCTTCCAGTCCAGTGCAGTTTAAAATGGGTGGCCAAAAACCCCAGAACATATTCCTTTCTCCTTATATTTGGAAATTTCTGCGTTCCCTGGAGTCTATTGTTGTAAAATGTCCGCGATAACTAAGGTTAAATCACAGACTGCCAAGAATATATACGACTAAACTTAAATGCTAGAAATTTTCCATTTGTGTAGAGTAGCCTAAAAAATTAATATGACCTGTCACAGTCAAACCTATTAGAACCATATACTTTTCCAAAATCTTGAATGTTACACTGCAATAAAACAAACAAGTCCCCACTCACCCCCCACCAAGAGCACCCTAAAAGGAATGGAAGTGCATCTAACATTTATAATCAGTGTAACTGTCATAGAAAAACAATACCTTGTATTCCCCAGCTTACTTGCAGACCAATAGAACCTGCAATATAAGAAAAAAAAAAAAAAATCTGCATAATTAGTCATTGAATGCATATATATACACACATGCATAGAAAGAGAATATTCTCTTAGAATTAGTATATGTGCTTTCTGATTTTGTAAATGTAGGTATAAAAAGAACTGAGCAGTTAAGTATTTCCCTCTCCATGTCCTGAAAGCATTCACAAAGTGTAGCAAGTAACACACCAACACTAAACACATATTGTCAGATTCAGCTAATTACCCAATCTTTATAGGGTGGCAGTGAACTGCCTCCTTTTTAAGAGCTGGTGAATGTTTTAGGAGTCAAACTGCTTTGGTTTTAATTTTGTAATAAGTTTGAAAATATTAGTTTATAATGTAAATGTCTTGAGTTACCCCTATCTTAAATGGAAAAAAATAAAACCCCAAAAATAGTAACAGCAAAACTTCATATCTATGAAGACCTTTGATATTTTCCCTGGCCTAGACAAGTCCTAATCACAGATGAAAACGACTGCATTGGGCCCTGGGGTAGCACAGAAGGAAATGAGATGAATACCTTAAAAAACAAGGAAAGGCTACTTTTCTTACCCCAAAGAGCTCATGTTCCAATTACATCATTCATAAAATACGTTTATTTTATTGTTTCTTGATTTCATTTATTTTTTTCAGATCACACAATATGAGTTCAATCTATGTGTAAGAAATCAAACTTTTCAAATTTCAATCAAATATGATGACCATAAGAATTCTAAACGTAACATTCAAAACTATATATTCATATCTGTCCCTACAAGCAGTCTACAATATTTAATTTCCACTTTATAACTTTAACAATGACAGCATTTATATTAAAAAAAAAAAAAAACAAACCAAAACAAACAAAACCCAAACAAACAAACACAAAACCCAAAACCAACAAAAAGAACTTTTCTGAATATGAAACAATAAAACCACAAAAAGCCTCTCTTTGCTGATGAAAATTGAGTTGCCTACAGCAAATCTCATTATGACCTCAAATTAGAGATCACTAATTTCCTATGCAGGAGACTGATTACCATCATCTAAAACAACAAGATACTCAGTCCCTGATTTATTTCCCATTGCAGCAATACAGAGAATGTCTAAAGGCTTTTCAAGATATACAGTGAAATATAAAACACAATAAGGGACTAAAACTGCTATACAAAATATTATATGTCATCTACTGATAAAAAATATAAGTGCCAGGATCTGTCTTAGTACAGTAAATTCAACATATGTAGTCCAGCATTTGTACTTCCACCTCCCTGCACAAGATCAAGGGAAACATCTCTTAAAACATATTGTTGTTTGCAGGATATGCCACAGATACCTCACACACACATACAAAAAAAAACCAAAAAGCAACAACAACAAAAAAGAGTCATATCTATGAGTTAGACCATGGAGAACCTTCATTTCAAAATACAGAGCAGTAAATCCAAAGTGTTTAATACTTAATGAATAACATTAT
This sequence comes from Tyto alba, assembly GCF_018691265.1. Lineage (NCBI taxonomy): Eukaryota > Metazoa > Chordata > Aves > Strigiformes > Tytonidae > Tyto > Tyto alba. Next base: position 36,162,151 of record NW_024881318.1, read on the forward strand.
ATTGGTGGAAAAAAAAAAAAAAATCTCTCCATTGTGTCATTTCCAGGCAATTCTGATTTAACAGTACAGTTAGCATCTTTACCAGATTCATCAGTTTTAAGCAAGAAGACCAAATTGCACAGAGAGACTGTAAGGACCTTAATGGTGTCGCAGTGCTGGGATTCTAGATAAAAGCAGAGTTTGAAAAGTTAAATGTGACTTTCCCATAGACTATGTCCATTGTGTTATTTAAATCTCTCATTCTTCACCCAGGCAATAAAAAAACACTTGGGTTATAAGGCAGGTCAAAAGAGTACCAGCAATACAGACGCAAAGAACTGCAAACATCTATTGTCCTCTCAATCCCTTTGCCCATGGATCACGTTGGGTTGTTTTGACTCTCAGTTACAGAATTATCTCATTCTCCTTTAGAGAGCAGGACAGAAAACAAAGTGTTGACTGCACAATGAAAAAGGAAAAATGTCATATAGAAGACCTTTAGAGGTCTACATACAGGATGCTTGTCTTCAGTGTTGCCTTATAGCATGATTTTAGGGATATTTATACCTCGGGCCTATAAATTCTTAGCTGATACACATTATTTTCATGCTCACACACGTATCCACACATAGAGCATCCAAGGTAATTGTGATTTACTACTCAGAGTCAGTATCTGAATGCATGTAAAATGTATGGATACTGACAGAACAAGAAAGATTCTCAATGAGCTTAGTAACACAGTACAATACATATCCAGTAGGGAGAGAATGAACCATAAATCTCATAATATGAACTTGTGTTAGTTATGAAAACCATCTTCTCATGTAGTCCTGATCAGAAACATATAGGCAATGAAGATGAAAGCTTCTGAAAAGATAAAGCCTCATGTAAATGACACTTCATTGAACAGTCTGTGGGAAATCACAACATCTGCTTCAACCCTACAAATAAAATTAATTTAAATTAAGTACATAAATAACTTGCTATGCACATATCAACATAATCAATAAGCAACAGACTCCTAATCACAACTGCCATTAAGATTTGTAGTGAAAGATAAGAATAAAGAGATAATTGCAATCAGAAAACATGCTGAGTAGAAATAAATTACAGTAGATTTTAAACAGTGTTAAAGGAAATTAAATGTTCATCAGAAGTTTACTGTAGCTTATGAAAAGCCCCCAAAACATGAGGCCAAACTGCATCTTCCTCTCCTTACTCCTCATCTCTGTTTTTCTGAAGAGTGAAATTCAGTTTCTTTTCCCTTGCTCTCTTTGTTTGTAGCTTGAAACAAATGTAGATCTAAACCTACTATCAGCCTCAGTCTTTGAAAATGAAAACAAACTCTAAAGAGTTTATTCCATTCTACTATAGCATCATATGTGGTTCTGTCCTAGAGTATGTATTTTCTTATAACTTTCCAAACTTACTTTTCTTGCGCACAACTTCCTTATTCATTCTTTTTCTCTATTTTTGTTATTGAAAAAGCTTTCTGCACTCCATAAGAACATATTTTATTTGTTTCTTTTTGTCTTCTTTCCACCCAAAGTCCCCGGTATTGTTTCCCTTTATGCTTTGATACTCCTTTTACCATTTGTCCTCCCCATACTCCTCTCAGATTTACACATCTTGCCTGTAGCTGGAAATTTTAACACATGCTCCTACCCTGCCCCAAAGTCACCTTTCCCTTCCTTTCCTCTTCTGGTATTTCTCTTTCAGTTCTGTGATGGAATGTGGACCTGTGGTGTTCTTAAAGGGTATTTTGTAGCAGAAATCCATCATGTGCAAAAAAAAAAAAAGAAAATGGGAAAGATCCCCAAATTTCAGGAGATGCAGTACTATTCCTAACTGATCATCAGTTTTTGCTTGTCTTCCTCCTGTTCTTTACCCTGATTTCATCTCTGGTGAGTAAACCAATTGCCACCTTTCTTCTCCGCCCCTTGGTCTCTCATTTTACTGCTGATTTTCTTCTCTCTGTGGACTTCTGTCTCCTTTCTGGTCTAGACAATGCTATGTTTCTTCTGGATTAGCCCTCATTTCTCTCTCTTCTGTCAAACTAGAATCCACATATTTAGTTTTCTGTATCTCAGAAATTACAAGGTTGTCACTGTTGTTATTTAATTCACTGTTTTTCTTATTGGTCATGGCTTTTTTTTTAATTCCTTCTCTACCCTGTCCTTTACTAGGATGGCAACTGAGGGTAACAAAGGAAAGGCAATGATGGAAATAAGCCTTTTCCAGCAGTTATTCTTTATTAAGAACAGGGAAAGTGAGTAGCCTTTCACTTCCTCCCCAAACCAGCCCAAATTCAGGTTTCTTTAGTTTTCTGTTCTTGTGTAACAGTAATACAGGAAGACTATTTTAGATAGATGGCTTATTTAGAATTACACATATCTCAATACCAAGATGATGTTACACACAGATAGTTCTTTGCCCACTTGAGAACCTTTCCCAAAATTATAAGGTTCATGGAAATAGTAAACCTTCATTTCAACAGTGTAGTTCTGCTCTCCAGGAGCTACCTCAATTATCAACAGCATATTCTTTATGCACCCTAAATTCTTAAAGCAGCTGAGGGAATTCTGATTCCAAAAGAAAACACAACAGGTTCCTCTAATGATTTCTATTTGAAAAGATAGTGACTTGTGACATAAACAATTGGGATGAAATTCTTCTCTTGATGATTTATCGCCCAGGGAGATTAATGACTTCAGTAGAAAATATGGCTGAGCATCCTAGGGTACAATTTGCTTCCTGCTGTGTTTGTGTTTACTGAGACTGAAGATTACTCTAGGGAAGATACTATATGTGCAGAAGAGAAACTAATTATATCTGAAAAAAGATGTTGATGGATCAAGAATATATAAGCAAATAATTCCACACATATTCAAATAAAGAGCTTAAGCTAACGTAAATATATACTTATATAGTTCAACAGTGTAAAAACTATAGCATGTATACTAGAATCAACCCATATGCTATCTTCACTAACATGGCATCTGCTAGAAATTTTAATGCTCCCAGAAGCTTACATGTTTGTAGTTCCTGAATACCAAATCTCAGATTTAGGAAAGAGACAAGATGTGACACTGAGTCAAGAAATGTGAGACAGAGTTAATGAAGAGAAGAAAACAGTTTTAGCAGTCTGAATACGCAACCGCAGTCTTGATGTGAGAGTATGGCCCCTAAATATCTCTTCATGTAAATGAACAACTTTCACTATATGACATCATGGGCATAAAAATTTCCAACATATTTTGATTTTTCTCACAGGAAGAAGTTTGCATTGTAAGTTAGTAAAAAATTATTAATTTATGAATGAAGTAAGTACCCTCATTGATTTCTGTCAAAATATAAGTATTTGTAAATCGAACCCATATAACTTCTCTAAACATATACATAAATAAAAATTTATTACACACATTTAATAGATTTAGATGGATTCTCTGCCTGCTATAACATTTAATAATAGGAAAAGTCAAACACACTAGGCAGTTCCTCATTAAAAGAATGAACAAAAAAGAAACCAAAACCCCCAAACAACCCCACTCTCCAAATAACAACAAAAAATACCACAAAGTGTAATGAGAAGATTTCTCAGGCCAGTGAGGACCAAGTGTATTCCAAAGTTCCTAATCTGTTCTGACTCACCACAACTATATATATATAAAAATCCTACAGGTGACCTCACTATTGAAAAGATCAAGAGGAGACAGAGGGAGACAGAGAGATGGAACAAAATGGAAAATGTGAATGCCACAATTATTTACATCATTGCATCATCTGAGACAAATAGAGACTCTTACTCAGTATACTTTATGGAATTAAATGTGATTTCCTTTCAATTTTATATTAACCTAAAATGTCAGGAAACGTACTGGTAAATTCTTATTTCTGTGGGTCAAAAATTAAAAATTTTCCACAAATTGTGTGTTCAGATTTTGCTGGTTAATTTTAAATACCTTGATTTGTTAAATTACATGTTTTTGTTGGTGTTTTTTTTTTTTTTTTTTTTTTTTTTAATAATGTTGCCAGGTAATATGCATAGAGATACTGCACAAACATATACTATGTGTATATGATACACATCAAATATGTATTATACATACATAAACTGCACAAGTATATAACACAACCTCATGGAGGCTTTTAGCTTTCTTTTAGTTTTGTTTTAGCTTAGTTAACCATCAATGAATAGGCAATTATAATAGTTCTCATATTTTCCTCACTTAGTCCAGAATTGTGATTCCAACATCTGTCAAGCATCATCTCTCAAATAATTTGTTAAAGAAATTGTTTGCATTCAGTCATAAAGTAAGAATTTCCAGTGGTGTATAAGGAAAAATACTTTTTCTCCAGAAGCCCCAGAGCACATTCTACAGAGTTGCAGCATTAACAGCAGCATCAGAAGAGAGATTATTCTGTGTGGCATTGAGAGATCACACATTAAAGAAGCAAGTGAGAGGCGAATACATAATAGATAACCATAAGGATTAAAAATTGTCACGAGGTAATATATAATTATGAGATAAATATAAGATACTAAACTTACGTCCCTTTTCTTCAATCAGGAAAATCTGGCCTACCAAGGGTACTCTTTTTAGGAACCGTATGTAATCTTTTAAACTAGTGTAATTTTGTGCTATACACATTCCCTAATAGTAGTTTTTAGAATATGCATTGGCCATTATTAGTGCGAGAAGGGATGTCTTTTCAGACAACTGGGCCAGTGTAACCCTGCTCTACCAGGCTGCTGTGCAGAGTGTATACCCTTCTGTTTTGGCACTGCAGTACTGTTATAAATATCCTTCTGCTGGTGATGCTTACTAGTAATGAAAAGTAAAATCACTGAGGAATCAAGGTTTTTGTATCAATTTTCCCACTCCATATGTCAGTAAACACAAAACTTTAATACATTGTGTTGGGTGCAGATGCCCAAATGCTGGCAGTGAGGATCTGTTAGGAAGCAGAGATTCACCTGCACACAGCAAAGAGGAGCCCCCACAGGAGGAGGTTTAATGGTGAGTGAAGGACTTATCCTGGAGCAGGGGAAAAGTGTGTGGAGGAAGGAGTGGCAGAGACTAGCTGTTATGAACTAACTGCAAAATCTATTCTCCATCCCCCTGCACTGCTCAGAAGGGTGCAGGTAGAGGAGTCATGGAATTAAGTTGAGCCTGGGAACGAGGAGGATTTGAGGGGGAAGGTGTTTTTATCTTTGTCTTTGTTTCTCACCATACCACTCTTATTTTAATTGACTTTCAGTTAAAATAATTTTCCCCAAATTTAGTCTGTGCTGCTATGGTAGTGCAATTCTCACCACCCCTACCCCTCCTGGATGGGTGGATTGGTGCTAAGTGTGATTCCACCCAACTATCCCAGGCTATACACCAACCTGAAGAGATAAGGATTGCTAATAAACAGTGAATCAGAACATTAAGATGCCCCTTTAATGACCCTGGCTCCTGCCCCTCCATATCACTTAGAAATGGTTATAACAGTCCATCATCTCCTAACAGCTTGACACACCTGTACCTGGGATATAACCAAATGAGTACAATGACAGAATTGTACATTCATCATGTTCTTGTGCAACTTCTGGAAGATAGCAGAATGCTTCATTGTTCGAGCTGGGCCTGAGCGAAAAGTACCTGACAAAAGTGAATTATCTTGGACCCTATAAATTGCCACTCCAACTGAGACCATTTGAGCTCTCCTGGGTTGCAGCAGAACTGTGACCATCATCTCCCCTAAGGTGGAATGCCTCTCAGGTATCAAAAACCCTAAGGTATCATCTGCTGTCAGAGCTGATGGAAGGCCAGCACCAAGTCAACCTACCTGAGTCTCAGGTATGGCCCATTGAGGAATACCAAGGCATTGTGAGTACTTACTCTAAACTCTAGAGGAGGGAAATTTCACTTTGACCTAGTTTCTCTTTCTCTGCTTATTGGTGTGTGTGTGGACGCATACTTCATTCTACTGGATCCGAATACTTTTGTCTGTGTGTGTGTTTGTATGTTTTGCATTTGTGTATGTGCATGTATATATGTATTGATTTAAGATACCATATAGTAAGATAGAACAAATCTTGTCATCTTAGAGTCTGTAGATAAGTTGTTATTTTAATTATAACATATTTTTCTGAATTATTTTGGACATATTTAAACCAGTTAATGATCAAGTTCTGTTAGTTATTAATAAATCTTAATTTGCTGTCAAATTATTACCATGTTAATACTTTCATGCACCACAGCTGCCCTTGAAGGTAATTGGTAAGTGACCTCCTTGTCCCTGTCCCAGCCCATAAGCTTTTCCTCCCCTGCCCTGTTGAGAAGGGGGAGTGAGAGAGCAGCTGGAGGAGGGTCTGACAGCAACCACATACGTGTTCAGTGCATGTGGGTGCATTATATAGATTTCATCAATATACCTTCTGTCCGAAACAACATATCTCAGGACTGGGAGAGCTTGGAAGTGTGAGCTGCCCACCAAATCTTAACCTTTATTTGGTGAAATCTCCTAAAACATCACATTTCATGGTTAAAATGTCTCTGGCAAAGTGAAAAAAAAAAAAAATAATAATGCCAGGTTTCAGCTTTCAATCAGACCATATCTAGAGAAAAACAAATTTTATATTATTATATAAGAGCATGCAATTCAATCTGAAATGAATAACCATTACCAGCTGAAGAACAGTTCTTAAAGAACATCTGTACATATAACTTGTTTTTTGATCCAAAAGGGAATTGTCTCTTATGTCCACATTCCTAAATCACACACCTTGAAATATACATACGTGTGTTAAAGGATATGATGCTGGAGAATTTCTAAGGTGAACACTTTTTCTTAAGTAATGAAATGCTGCATTAAAAAATAAGGAATGTTTTAAAAACAAACAAACAAACAAACAAAAAAGTCCAAATTAAGAGGGAAGACATGGAAAATTACAAATTGTCAGTAGTGGCAAGGTCTGCTTACAGGAATGCTTAGTGTAATATTTTGTTCGTAGTTCTGCTTAAGAATCTGCCTAATAAAGGAATAAGGTACACCTTATTTATGACTAACGGGCTTGAGGCTTGAGTCTGTCTGCTTACGTTATTTAAGTACACACCTATCTATGAAAAATAAAATAATGAAAGAAGGATGCTGAAGCCTGCAGAACTACCAGATGCAACAAGTTTTGTGGTCTCAGCTGTAAAGGAAAGGGGGAAGACAGAACCAAGTTCACAGAAAGGACACTGATGAAGATAAGAATGATGAAGTAAACGACCACTGGGGGTCCTAGAAGACCACCTAGAGACAGTAGTGTGCATGTAGAAGTAGGCAGCAACATATTATAATGCTTTATTGGAAAAATAATGAATATTGTAATTAGTTCTTGGAGATTACATGCATACGTAAGTGAATTGTGTATAAATATCATAAACTCCACTACAGTGGTATGCATATCAGGAGGAATGATCCCCTATGCGTCTGAAGCGTTGAATAAAGAATACCTGCTTAATAGCTATTACGGCTATTGAGATTGATTTCTTAGCTTCACAAATCACTGAGAGATAAAAACTAATACAAACAATCTGTTATAGGTATGGAATAAAATTAATAAATAAAATCAAGCCAGAAATATCAGAAAATACTGTAGAATAGCAATAATAAAAAAAAGACTGAACCCCAAATATTTACATACACACAAAAAAAAAAAAAATGAGGGGAAAGAAACAAGTTTAATATGCATAAGTATTTGTATAAATACTGTTTACCAAATTGCTGGGCAATGGCTGTCAAGCTCAGAATCTTTCTACCACATAATAGCACATTCAGAAGAGAAAAGTATATCGAAGAAAAGTGAAACCACAGATTCAGTGTTGCTTTACAGAAGAATAAGCAAAACAAAAGGCTAACTGAAAATAAATCTTCATTACTAGTTAAAAATCCTCAGTCATGTCCATTTTTTTCTCCATCAGGCCAATTCTGACTCTCAAATATTATATATTTTTCCAAAATCACTGAAGCATGCTGAGATTGGCAGCACCAATACAGCACAAAAGCATTTGGATTTTTGAAATGATTAGGGGAATTTGTTGATTTAAACAATGGCATTTTAATCCTGAGTATACCAGTATACCTGGTGAACTTCAGAATAGTTTTCATATAAGCAATACATTGCACTGGGTGGGGAGCAATGTATATAAATCTCTCTCAATTTCACCTGTTAGAGAAAGAAGAGGATGCATCATCATGTCTAATTCTTTTGAAAGAGTTTTTAAAAAATTTCACTGTTAAACAAGCAGGTGCCTGAGTAGGGATGATATGAATATTTTATTCAGGAAACTTATGAATGGATAGGACTAATTGTTCATCACTTAACAGCAAGGCAAGATTAACTCAGTGAAAACTAACTTCATTAACTAGAGAGATATTTGCAATGATTTTGGCAATTCATTTCACTGTAGCTACTTTTGTAATCCTTGCTGACAATGAACTTCCAAAACTTAAGGTTGGTTGCAATCTTGAAGAAAATAGCTTTTGATTTATTTTTTGTTGGAAATTTTGCAGAATAATTAAGAATACAACAGGCTTATAATGTGTTTTTATGTTTCTTTTTTCATAAAAAATAATGATTTTACTATTAACATAACTACTTTATTTTCTTCATGTTTTCACCATCCTTTTGCTCAAATGAGTGTGAACATCCTATGTAATTACAATGAATGATTAAGTCCCTATATATGAACTTTCTACTTAGGGAATAAAAAGAGGTAATTACATTAAATATTAATACTTATATTACATGCTACCAGTAATATCAAACTTTTTTATGGAAGGAATGTTTTAATCCTCTAACAAAGCTGCTTACACCTGCAAGGAGTGTTATGGGTTTACTGTAGTAGATACAGTTTCTAATGCATTTGCTTTCGGGCAATCTATTCAACAAATCAGTACTGTTTTCTGACTAAAGCATAGATAGCTTTCAACATGCAAAATATAGGTCTTACTGGTTGTGTTTCTTCCCAAAAGATCCTAATCATTATATCAAAATAGAATTCTTTGTTACATGGGCACTGTAGAGGTATATTGGAAATTTAATGGGAAATTAAAAAAAAAAAAAAAAAAAGTGAAATTTAAAGAAATGCATGTTTTCTAATGTAAAATAAAAGGAGGAAATAAGAAAAAAATCCAATCACACTAAAGCAGAAATCAAAATGAATAAAAAATAATGAATTAGTACCTATCCTATACTCATATTAGATTACATCCCTATCAACTTAAAATAAAATGAAAACCTCTACAATTACTCCTCTAGACAATTATTTTCCTAAATACAGAAATGATCAATGCATAATAGTATTGTTCAAGATATTTGATTGTTCAAAACATGACCTTAACTGTATGAAATGTTCATTGAAGAGAATCAAGTGCAAATTTTAGATCTACCTGCTTAAAAAAATCAAATGAGCAAATTCTGAGGATAATTTGTTTCAAATCATAGTGAATTTTGGAACAAAACTAGAGTTTTGAAAAGCACATAGAACAATATAATGAGGTACAAATATTTGAATATATGATTATCACTGTAGCAGTGCTATACTTTTTTAGAGTAATTCTACCAAGTACTTTGTAGAACTGCTATACTGCCTTTAGAAATGTGTTTTTTAAGGTTGTTGACATAATCTAGGACAAATGAATGATAAATTACTATAGGTCCAATTGTAGTCTCATTTTATTACTGCTTTTAAAAGCAGAAACCTAGTGATCAGTTTGCTGTATTGTGAAATCTTACAGCATGAAATTACAGTTCATTTTTTGCAGAGAGGGTTAGATGTGCATACTTATTAAATACAATAGTGTAATTTGACAGATTTTACTAAATTTGATTATTAGTCTGAAATAATGTAAATTCTAAATCATTATGCCTTAGGATTCTGTAGCAAATAATATTGCATATATGTTCATAAAATGAGAATGATAATCTAAGATTTATTTAAGTTATGAACATTCTTTTAAAAAATGTTAAGTTCTGAGACAAATAGCCTGTTTCAGTGCACGCCAAACATGTATAAGACTCATTTTCTTATGACTATAAGAGCCACAGTTGAGCCCTAAATTTTTTAAGAGAAGATATCCAAGATTTTAATTTTACTGTAGACATAGCTGATTATTGTTTTAAAATGTACATAGCCCTTTGCACTTTCAGATGGTTAAAATCACTGGGGTAGTGCAGGAATACTGTCACTAGGGAAACTGGTTTGATAATGTTATTCCTTGCTACTTCAATTATTTGGTTGGTTACTAGCATTATGAACAGGGAATGTAAAACCCCAGAAACTTATTCCTAGATGTAAGGTAATACCCTTTTGTTGTGTGAACAATTTAGCACCAGAAAAATACAGAAGTGAAATGAATGAGGTATAAGAGCAAGATGGCAACTTCCATGTGAGGGAAGCAGAAAATGTATTTACTTGAAATGCAGTTTAACAAAAGTTTATTGATAGTACATCAGTAACATCTTGGAAGTGTGTGTTCCAGTGATAGTGACGACACCTCCAGTATAATCCTGGATTCACTAAAGCTCTTTTGGCAAGTAATGTGAAAATTAATGTAACAGGTAACAGTAAAGGTTTTGAACATATACTGATTACGCAAATTCTGCGTGTCCTGGTGGACAGTAAGCTGACATGAATCCACAGTGCACCCTCGCAGCCATGATGGGAAACTGTGTCCTGGATTGTATTAGCAAGATTACAGAACATATTAAGGGATGTGGTAATGCTGCTTTATTAAGCACTTCACAGAACTGCAGAGTGGCTGAGGCTGGTTGGCATCTCTGGAAATCTTCTAGTGAAACTTCCTGCTCTGAAGTATGTTAGTTAAAACATGTTGCTTAGGGTGTCTTCCAGACCGGTTTTAATATATCTAAGCATGGAGAGTCCACAGCCTCTCTGGGCAACCTCATGTCAGTTTTTGACCACCTTCACAAGCAAAAATATTTTTCTTACGTTCAGACTGAATTTCAAGTTTTTCAGATTTTGCCCATAGCCTCTTGTCCTTTTCACTGGTCACCACTGAGAAGAGACTGGCTCCATCGTATTTACACAATCCTACTCAAGTATTTATATACATGGATAAGATCTCCCTTGAGATTTCTCTTGTCCAGACTGAACACTCCCAGCTCTCAGCTTCAGTTCATATGATGGATGCTCCTATCCCTTAATGACTCTACTAGTCCACAGGTGGAATATTCTTCACAGTTAAAGGTCCTACAGCTTAAGAGAAGCTCTGAAATATCTAAGAGAATCTAGCAGCTAGTGAAGTTCTTCAAGAATTGGAGAACATGACATATGGAGACATAGGGTTTGTTCAGCCTGGAGAAGAGGTGTCCCTAATGGGAATCTAACTGTGGTCATCCAGTACCTACAAGGTAGCTACCGAGAAGATGAAGGTACTTTCTTCATATAGATACACAATGGCAAGCGTTAACAGGCATAAGAAAAAAAAAAAAATCTTAATTGGGAGAGCAATTAAGCATTGAAATATGTTGCACAGAAAAGTGGCAGAATGTCCCTTCCCTTAAAATTTTCACAGTGTCTTGACAAGGCCTTTGATAGCCTAATATAAGGCTCTTGTTTCAACTGGAGGTTTGACTGAATGGTCTCCAAATGTCTCTTCCAATTTAGACCTTCTTGTAATTCCATAATATTAACAAACAAGGATCTAAAATGCTTCTATTTGTCTGCAGATGTACATTTCCTGCCACTCTTTCTACAGTACTCTATTCTGGTTTTCAGTGTATTGTAGAGTTGCTGTATTACCTCCTCCATTTTGATCTAATAGCTACTTTGTGGCATTCTGAGTGACTGACAGTGAATGCAATGACCTTCAGATAGAAAAGAAAAAACTTTATTTTAAACAAGACTTAATTCAATGCAATTTGTCATGCCTGACTCAGTTTCAATTAGTTCATATATACTTGCAAATCCTTTGCAGTGTTAATGACGTTATCTGTTTTAGTGCATTCATTAACAATAGAAGCTGTTGTAAACTTTGTGGATCCAATTTGAGAGGGTCCAGGCGGGATGAATGAAATCTATTTAGCAAAAAGTGAGAAAAAGAGAAAGAAAATGTGTATGTGTGTCTTCTAAAGTTTCTGTCTCTGAAAAATATACTGAAATCAGCCAATTTAGTTAAGATTCTAAATAAAATCATGTCCAAACAATGACATTTAGTATTTTCAATATCTCAGTTTTAACTAGGTTAAACTACTAAAAAAAAATTAAGGTAGTTTAAAAATTGTTATTCCAATTGTGATGGTCTTTGCCTTTAATACTTTTCTAGTCCGAACTAAAACTGAAACTAGAAACATTCTTAATGTATGCAACTAACTGTAATCATAGGTTTAATTTTCCCATGCTTTAACTTGAAGAAATTGTAGTTTAATTTTTTATATATATATCTGCAAACTATGGAAATTAAGGGGTTACAAATGAATATATAAAAAAAAACTTGTTATTTCTTCACAAATTCAGCACAGCTACTTGATTTTGTTTGATATCTTTGCTAAAAGAGTTTTCCAAGAAATAAGAAACTAAAGACATTCGGTAAGCAAAAAGCAAATAATATATCTTCAAAGAACAATAGGGTTATTTAGTCATTAGCCAGAAAAGCAGAATTTTCCAACAGAATGTTCTTTTCAATAACATCACATTATCAAAATAAAAGGAAAAATATAGAGAGTAATAAATAATGCATCAAAACTTGCATGTGTGAGCTTCACACAAAACCAAAACCTATGCAGTCTAAATCATTAAAGCCCATGATTTTATTAACTTCAACTCCATGCAGCAATCAGTTCACTGTGATGTAAACTCCAAGGTGAACTCTCTCACTGCCAGAGTATCTCATGGATCTCTTTCTTCTTGAAAGACAGTCAGACCATACTAGGATACACCTCTCACCTACTGCTGGTTTTGCATGACAGACTGCCCAACAACAGACTTCATAAAGAAATGAGAAATTGTCTGTAATGTCATGTGATGTAACATACATGATACAAGTACGTGTTATTGGTATTAGACTTGTGATTGCTACATACTATTAGTAATTGTACATATGCTGTCGATAAATTCATTCATATTCCACACATTTTACCCCATCTTTGCTGGATTAGTTGGCTTTTCAATTTCCATTGTGTTGCAGGAGAAAAGCTTATGAAATAAATTGAATAGTTTTAAATAAAAATTTTAATCACGTAAACCTTATTTTATGTTTTTTCTTGATTTTAAAAATGTCTACAAATGCAAAAGACAAAAAAAGAAAAAAAATCAGGTATTTTCTGAGTCCTCTGTTCCAAGTAGGCACATATCTGAAGGCCATGAAAATAGAATGAAAACTTTATTTTATGCAAGAAAAGGCAAATAAGCAAATAACCAGGGAGGGAGAATCCATACCTGACAAAGTTGTTGTGCAGCTATAAAATGCTTACATCCAATATGCTTCAGTTTTGGATGACAAGGCAGAAAATGACAGGTTAAGTGTCTTCTCTCTATCATGCTGAGTGGAGAACAGATGAGACTTTTTGCTGCAAGAGTTAAGATGGGTGTCTAAGAAGATTAGACAGAAAAAAGTATCAAATATATGATACTTAGATTGTCATTGCAGGCCCAAGAAGACACTCATGGTAGGGATCAACAGAAGAAAAAATGTAATCAAATCCATTTCCTATTAGATCAGCACAGGCCGGAACTATATAAGAAGTGACTTCAAATAATAAAAGAATTATACTAATTCTTAATCATTGAAGCTGAGAATAACAGGCATATACCCCTTGTGCATCTAAAACCTAAATATAAGATATGAACATGCCTCAAATTGTGTAACTTCTGCACATATATAATTCTCAACAATGACTAATCCCACAAAGTTTTTTCCTGACAAAAGGGATGATAAACAAGCATACAAGGAATCATTTATTAATGAGAAATGCTACTGTAGTCTCTGAATCCCTTTATACTCCTTGAGCTGAACTGGGATGAATGTTTTTGCCATCAGTTCATTATTTTTGTTAAATGTCAGGAAACCAGGCCCTGGGACATGATCAGCCTGTTTGAGCAGAGTGGTGTGTCAGCACCATCCCTCCACATCTCCCTGAGTGGGGGGATGCAACATGTGCATGGTGCCTTCATCAGCCCGGTAAGCTATTTTAGTCTGCTTCTACATCAGGAGGCTGCCTGCACTCAGTGCTGATAACAAAGCACTATCGTTTTTCAAAGTGACAGGGCACAGTGACATATCAACACTGGAATTTAAACGAAAGCCCCTTCTAATTTAACTGCTAATCTTCTGAAGCTGTGTTCAAACCTGGCACTCTCGTTTTCAATTAAAACTTTCTTGTAGCTAGAAATAAAGTTTGGTGTACGCCTTTGACTTTTTGGGTATCAGTCAAGTCAGGAAGGAACTGAAAGGCTAGGAAGCAAAGTGGAGTATTTTTCACACAGCTAAATGTCAGATATTTGTTTGTCAGATAGAAATTACACAGAATATACCTTCTGGAAGCTGTTTTGTAGGAGACTGATGGAAGGTTTGTTATCAAAATATGAATTTTCCTCTGAAGTAAAATATACAATTATTAATATGCTTAAACAGGGTTACAACATTTGTAGATAAGGGTAGAACAACTGACGTCATCTGCCTGGACTTGTGCAAAACATTTGACACTCCCACACAACACGTTTGTCTCTAAATTGGAGACACATAGATTTGATGAATGGACCGCTTGGTGGATAAGGAATTGACTGAATGGTTGCACTCAAAGAGTTGAAGTGAACAGCTTGATGTCCAAGTGGAGAGCAGTAACAAGTGGCATTCCTCAGGGGTCACTACTGGGACTGGCACTGTTTAACATCTGTGTTGACGACATGGACAGTGGGATTGAGAGCACCCTTAGCAAGTTTTCCAACAACATCAAGCTGTGCTGTGCAGTCAACATGCTGGAGGGAAGGGATGCCATCCAGAGGGACCTTGATAGGCTTAGAGGTGGGCCTGTGCAAGACTCATGAAGTTCAACAAAGCCAAGTACAAGGTCCTGAACATGGGCTGAAGCAATCTCATGCACAAATACCGTGAATTGAGTGGATTGAGAGCAGCCCTGAGTTGAAGGACTTGGAGTATTAGTGGATGGAAAACTGACTATGAGCCAGCAATGTGCACTCACAGCCCAGAAAGCCAATCGTACCCTTGGCTGCATCAAGAGAAGTGTGACCAGGAGGTCAAGAGAGGCAATTTTCCCCCTCTATTGCATTCTCATGGGACCCCACCTGGAATTCTATGTCCAGCTCTGGGGTCCTCAGCATAAGAGGAACATAGACTCGCTGAATTGGGTCCAGAGGAGGGCCATGAAGATGATCAGGGGGCTGAAGCACCTCTTCTGTGAGAACAGGCTGAGAGAATTGGGGTTGTTCAGCCTAGTGAAGGCTCTGTGGAGATCTTGTAGTAGTCTTCCAGTATTTAAAGGTAGCCTACAGAAAAGATGGGGAGGGACTTTATCAGGGAGTGTAGTGACAGGATGAGGGGCAATGGCTTTAGACTGAAAGAGGGTAGATTCAGATTAGACATAAGAAAGAAACTCTTTCCTGTGAGGGTAGCGAGGCAATGGAACAGGTTCCCCAGAGAAGTTGTGGCTGTCCCCTCCCTGGAATTGTTCAAGGCCAGGTTGGACAGGGCTTTGAGCAACCTCATATAGTGGAAGGTGTCCCTGCACATGGCAGGGGGGTTGGAACTAAATGATCTTTAAGGTCCCTTCCAATTCAAAACATTTTATTATATGATCCTATGTTATGATATATAGGCAAAAAATTCTTTACTCAGTGTTAATTTAAAGCTTGTATTTGCAATTATTAACAGCAGAACGGAAAAAGGTTAAGACAAATCCTAGTTCATTTGGTGCTTTGAGCAACAAGAACAACCATTTCAGATTTTAAGGCCATACTGGCAAGTACTCAGTTTTTGCTTCAAAGTATTTTCTTTCACTTTCACTGATGTATCCACAAACTAACCTACAACATAAGGTTTTTAGACACTTATTTGAGAAAGAAGAGCGTACTGTATTTCAGAGGAAAAAAAGCTAGTACTGCTGGTTTAGAGAACATTTGAAGCAATATCCACATGAAGCTGTTAAAAATTTTGGAAGTAACATTTCCCTTTGGGCAGACAGCAAGTTTTCTGGCAATTTGTCTCTTGGACAACTATTAAGAACAAAGAGTGATTATTTTTTCTTTCTGTTTTTCAAAGCAGCTTCTACTTTCTTTGGTTCCCTTCAACACATTTTTCTTCAGAAAGCTGTTTCAGTGGATTGGCTACATATCAAAATACTGTCTTCTATGTAATCGTATGAGTCAGCCTGCCATTACTTGATTGATCAAGAATTGGACCTATGAAAAACAAAACATATGGCCTATATCCCAACAGCACTATGTGGATAAATTCAAACTTAGAATTAATAGTGCATAAGATCAAAAGTTTGGTTTGGTTTTGTTTGTTTGTTTGGCTTTTTTAATTTAGGTGACTGAAATGCAGATAAAATTGCAGATATTTTGAAATTTATAGTTATGCATTGTTATGTAGCATCAATGTTTCCTAATGAACAAAATTTTTCCTACAATGTTGGCAAACTAAAAACAAACAAAAGAAACTAGTTAAAAATATGTGTTCAATATCTTGAGCTCTTAAGACAGCTGAGTAGGTATAATAACATGTACAGCACTGTGTATTTTTTCCTCTGAAAACATTCTTACTTACATCTAATTTTAAAATACAGAAGTAAAATTTATGCAGTTAGTAATTCATGAATTATTTAAAACTCTGTTTCTAATATTCTATGCTAATCCCAATATTATACTTTCTTTTCCTTAAAATTCTGTTTGAATATGTAAATTCATTAGTCTTAGCAGCAAGATACAATAAAGTTTCATTAAGTACTTTGCCCCAGCTTTTCAGACAGAAGTTATACAGAATTGAGTAAAGACTGCCATTTCTTGAATAATATTTTCATTGTGTATTTACAGTCTTGAACCAAGTTTTACCAGGCAAGTATCAAATTCTGTGCTCAGCACAATAAACTGTTCCAAACTTGTTAAATCAATTTTATTCTGTTCTTTAGAAGGAAATTTTTCTTAGCTATTGTCCTATCTACATGACATAATATAGGGTTCTTTGTTTAGGATTGTCAGAGAGGAATCTGTGGACATATGTAAAAACCTTCATAGACACTATATTATTCAGTCTTTGCTCCTGAATTTTACTAAGTGTTTATCTTTCATTTCTTCCCAAGCTGTGATTTAATATTCCTCTATTTTCTTAGGAAATTAATACAAGTTTATTTACTGGTGCTTGGGAGTGACTGAGGTGTTTACTATCTAATTATTAACATTATCTTTATGTGTATAAACACATATGTGTGGAAACATAACAGTATTAATTAAGGAAATGTATTTTAAAACCATTGGGTTAACATTGTGCATGCCAGTTATGTCTGTGTGATAATTTTATAGGGGATGATAAGGGACATAAGGAAATGTCCTAAACTGCACAATATGTTGAGGGAAGGAGAGTATGTACAAATGACACTTGAAATTTAGCCAGATTCCCCAGATTCTGTGTGTTCTCAGAAGAAGTAGCCCTTTGCAATATGTAAGAAAAGTCCTTGAATATTCTGACACAAAATTATTTTATTCAAGTATACAAAGAGCTGAAAGCACAGTGGAAGATTAGCTCATCCATGGCCTCACCACATGCATCCCATTCACAATATTTTTTTAATTCTATGTTGCCCAGTGATCAGGACCACAACTGCTATAAGAGTACCTGTAACAACTCTGCTAATGGAAAACAGCCCTTATGCTGTTTTTCCATGAGCCAGTTAAACTGCCAACGTGGCTAGATCACACTGAATTGTAGAACAGGAAGAAGACATACTGATATAAATCTTGGCACTACATAACCTTTTGTCCTTCCTGTGTGATGTTAATCTGAATGTTTTCAGACAGATGATCATTTTAGCTATAAGAAGCCCAGTTTGTGAGTTGTATCTCAGAAGCTGCCTAGATTTTGTGACCTATTATAGCATCTCTAGTCCAGGAGGGACAAACTTCTGTGAAGATTCCTTATAACCAGCTGGAGGATCAGCTTCCTAAAAGAGAGTCTGATTTTTTCTCTTGGCTGTTCAATGTTAAATAACAATTTAGTAGATAAACCAAAATTTATTTTTTTATATATCTAGTGAGATAAAAAATGCTTAGTGCATAGCTTGCATTGGCTAGCAACTGAGTTTTTCATAATCAGTTATAATCAAGGAAAGTGAAACTGTCTGCATCCATAGTACTCTGCTGTTTCCATTGCAACTACTAACACTATTTCTAAAGAATGAGCTTCAGATATCCACAAACACGTAAAGTGTGGAAGTGGTGTATCAGGGGGAAAGTCAGTAAGATCTCTGAAAATCAGATGCTCTGGTATTCCATCTGGAGTTATGCCAGCTAGTCCTTTTTCAGTCTACAGTTCTGTTCACATGCAAGCACAACAATTTCACTCACATAATTCAAAACCTCTGTGGTAAGTGAGTAGAAAATAGGAATGGTAAAATATGGTGAGTGAAATTATAAGCTCCTAAACAAAAAAGGCCTAGAAAAGCACTAAGGCTTTTCAGCTCTCGTGGCAACATTTAACTATAAAACACTTTTTCAGAAATAGGATCTCAAATGCACTATGTCCTGGTTGGGGCTGGACTAGAGTTCCTGTTGGTTTGGCAGCTGGAGGAGTGCTGCAGCACCCTGAGACCCCAGGGGCTCTCCAGGTCCCAGTGCCCTCACCTGTGTGCGGGGGTGGGAGGAGCACAGCTGGAGGGCTGGGCCCCGATTGGCCGATAGTCCATGTCACATGACATTGTGCTCACTATATAAAGGCAGGAGTGGGCCAGGAGGGGCTTCCACTTCTTGGAGTGTGGTTGTGGTGGCTTTGTGTTTGCGATTGCCAGCTGGGAGCAGGTGGGTGTTGGTTGGCGGGTGGTGAGCAGCTGTGTGGTACATTACCTGTCGATACTGGTGTCAGCGTATTATTCTGTTACTGTTACTAAGCGGTTTTTATCTCAAGCTGTGAGTCTCCCTTTGCCCCTCTGATTCCCTCCCCATTCCCAAGTGGGGGGAGGGTGGGTGAGTGGCTGCGGGGTGTTTAGCTGCTGAGTAGGCTCAAATGACAACACACATTTATTGCATAATTTTAAAAACTATTTCATAAAATTAAAAAAAAAGATGTTCTAAAAAGAAGACGGGAAAAAAGCCCCACCATGCAAATTTTATTTTTTTTTTTATTTTAGGAGTTAAAAGCATCAGGTGACTGGCTGATTGTGCAGTCTTACATAACTGACAAATGCAGTGTGAAACCATAAAGCCTCCAGCAAGGTTGTACAGCAGCTAAAGGTACACTCATTCATTTGGGAGAATACAGTTCAAGACTTCCAACTTGTGATCCTATATGAAATGTACTATACCTCAGCTTCTTCTCAGAATCTTAAGTAAGAAAAAATTGTGTTACACAATTTAGAGACCAAATTCTCTATAAAGGGTATCATATTAGAACCTTGTACCGGAAACCATAGTTTATATGAGACAGAAAGAATACCTAGAAAGTAAATGCTTTAGATGTTGAATGCATTTTGGCATACATAAATGTATCTCCATTCCAAACATCAGTCTACCAACTGATTCCAAATCTAATACACATGCCCATACTTATTTGAATAAAGATCCATGATTTTCTCTTGCTTGTGAAAAGTAAAAAGTGAAAATTTTTTTGAAAACAGTAAGACCGATACTCCCTTTTGAGTTACACACTCTAGATGTACAATCTCAGCAGCCTGTAGGTGACCTGTGCAATTCTTAACAGCTTGTGTTGTTATATTGAACAAGATTTTGAAGATATCGACAACATTATTTTGAAGCAAAACTTTTTAGTATGTGACTCCCCAGACTCAAGGTTATTTCCATGCAAACTTCCTTAGACCTGTTGATTTATGGATTGTGAATTTGCAATATGACATAAGGTTCAGTAAGGGACCAAAGCTTTGTTCTGGAAATTTACTGCACTTGCTAATAAAACTGAAAAATAATTTGCTGACAGCAAACTGGTGGCAGGTGTGCTTTAGCATTGACAGCTGCATTTCTGACATGGATCATGGAGAAACTGTTGTGTTCATGCTACAACATCTGGAATATTTGATCAGATTTCAAGACGTAATTCTAATGGTCTGTCTATTATCATTTCACAAAAAAAAAATAGCATTATGGTGCAATGTTCATATTAACAAAAGAATAATTAATTAAAACATTTTCTGAAAAATCTTGCAGATGCCTAAGAAAAAAAAAACACACTAGTTAAAGATATTTATTTATACTTATGTAGTGTCCAGAAGTACTTTGCAACATTGACATTAAAGAAATGCAGAACAATGAAATCCTTAAAAAAATAGTATGTGAGATGAAGGCTGGAATTGTCCCTCATCAGAATTGTCACTAAAGATGTAGGACCTGAATTCCTTGGAGCATCCGTTTTTTTTTATTTCAGAAGAAGTAAATTATATACCAGATTACACTGAAAGAAACAAATATCAAAAGCATAACCAATGCATTTCACCATCCTTTTTTAATAAGATCAGGCTTCCCCAGGTGCAAAACTACTATCCACATGCACATTGGTGTATGCACAGTTGAGTATTTTTTTTTTCAAAATTCATCAGAATGAAAATGATCATGTGTCAATGTTACAACAGCCAGTACTTGAGCAAGGATGAAATCTTTGGCTGTCTACATGAACTGGTTGTCCTGGTTCAGGCTGGAATAGAGTTCCTGTTTGTTTTAGTAGCTGGAGGAGTGCTGTAGCACACTGAGACCCCAGGGCCTCCCCAGGTCCTAGTGCCCTCACCTGTGTGCGGGGGTGGGAGGAGCACAGCTGGAGTGCTGGGCCCGGATTGGCCAATAGTCCATGTCATGTGACATGCTCACCATATAAAGGCAGGAGAGGGCTGGGAGAGGCTGCCACTTCTGGGAGTGTTGCTGTGGTGGCTTTGTGTTTGGGATTGCCAGCTGGGAGCGGGCGGGTGTCGGTCGGCGGGTGGTGAGCAGCTGTATTGTACATTACCTACTGATGTTGCTGTCAGTGTACCATTCTATTACTATTATTAAACTGTTTTTATCTCAACCCACGAGTCTCCCTTTGCCCCTCCGATTCCCTCCCCATTCCCAAGTGGGGGGAGGGTGGGTGAGTGGCTGTGTGGCATTTAGCTGCTGAGTAGGCTCAAACCACAACAGTCCTTTTTGACGCCCAACGTGGGGCACAAAGGGTTGAGATAATAACAGATTTGATCTGTGGGTACTATCAAGTTTGTTATAATGCTGACTGCCCATCCTGTTATAATGTAATTTTCTTGGCTCCTAAAATCGTGGATTTTGTTGCTGTAATTGAGTTATACATCATATTACTTACCATATGTAGTCCCCATGTTGTTGCTTATTAACCATGGGAATTGGATTAAGATTTTTGCCTTACTGTATTATGTAACTCTAATTTATGGCATGATAAAATCTTTGGTCCTGGGAGTTATGGGGCACCTACTGGAGTGGGTTAGTAACTATACCCTCCACCTTTTCTCCTCGGAAAGCCCACCCAAGGGGGAGATACCTTTTTCTATCTTCCCCTTCTCCAAGCTACTTGCAAGTATACTTGAGAATGCTGAGAACTCTGAATATCCATGGAATGTTCATATTAATGTTGTTGTCTTGTTTCTGGAAGCTGTAGTGTTCCTGAATGTGGTTCAGGTTCTGTTTCGGGTTAAGCAACTGTTTCTGAATACCACCCAGAAGTCTACCCCAGGGTTGCAGAGTTATGAGTGGCTGGGAGTGTGGGGTAGCATGGGCAAGTACCTAGGACAGTGGGGACCTCCAATGTTTTGGAATTTCACCCCTGAACAAGTGCGGGATCCTGAGAAATTAGTAAAATATTTAGAAAAGGTGTGCTGTCATCCTGACACCTCAAGAGAGACGCAGATCATTGCAACATGCTGGGGCCTGGCCCATGCCTACTGAACCGTGCTTGCCACTAAGCAGTATCCTCAAAAGGAAGACGTCTCGGCATCTGCGAGCAAAACAACCAGCACTGCAACCACTCTGACACCCCCACCAGGCACTGCAGCCACTCCAACTCAGGCGACTGACGCTGCAGCCAATCCGACCCCTACGATAAGTACTGTGGGTGAACTGGAGCATCAATCCACAACAGTATCAGTTGCTCCCATACAGAAGAAGAAATACACTAAAAAATCCCCTCGCATTATAAAAGATGATGATGAACCAGGGCCCTCACAAGAACAGGAGGAGGAGGCAGAGCCAGTGGTAATCACCCAATCTCTATCCCTGAGTGAACTATGAGACATGAGAAAGGATTTCAGCCGCCATCCGGGTGAACACCTCCTTACATGGCTGCTCCGATGCTGGGATAGCGGTGCAAACAGTGTGGAATTAGAAGGTGGAGAAGCCAGGCAACTGGGATCCCTGTCCAGGGACGCAGGCATTGACAAGATTATTGGAAGAAAGACACAAATGCTCAGTCTTTGGAGACGACTACTGTCAGGCGTGAGGGACAGATATCCCTTCAAGGAAGATCTTACATGTCATCTAAGTAAGTGGACTGCCATGGAGAGAGGCATCCAATACCTGAGGGAACTGGCTGTGCGGGAGATGGTTTATTATGATCCAGACGATGTGCGGCTACCCACAGACCCATATGAAGTCCAGTGCAGCTGGCCCATGTGGCGGAAGTTTATACAGAGTGCTCCATCTTCACATTCAAATGCACTAGCAGTATTCGACTGGAGAGACGAAGAGGGACCAACTATGGATGACTTGGCTCGCCGACTCCGGCACTACGAAGAAAGTCTCTCTTCTTCCATCATCGCAGCTATGGAGAAACGTCACAAGAAGTCCGACAACTCAAAGAGGACATGTCCTACTCTCCACCTCCACAGACTAAGGTCTCGGCTATCAGGAGCAAATGACTCCCTACTCAAGCGAGACGGTATACACCATGGGGGAACCTATGGTATTACCTGCGTGACCATGGAGAAGATATGAGGAAATGGGACGGGAAACCCACCTACGTTCTAAGAGAGCGGGTCCAAGAGTTGGAAGGAAGAATGGCTACAAATCAAGGTTCTTCCAGGATAAGTGCTGCTCCAGTCTCAGCTAATCAGTTACCCAAACAGCGTAGAAGAATTGACTTTGCTCCTGATCCTATGAGGAGAACTTCTGAGTCGTACTTACAAGAAGTGAGTAACCAGGATGAGACCGAGGTTCGCACAGACCGCACTAACCCCTTCATCAACAATGGATACTATGAGCAGCGTTAGAGAGGCCCTGCCTCCAGCCAGGTGGAGGAGAGGGACAATCGTGTTTACTGGACGGTGTGGATTCAATGGCCTGGCACATCTGACCCCCAGGAGTATAAGGCTTTGGTAGACACTGGTGCCCAGTGCACCCTGATGCCGTCGAATTTCCAAGGAACAGAGGCTATCTGTATCTCAGGAGTGACAGGAGGTTCTCAACAGCTGACTGTGTTGGAGGCTGAGGTGAGCCTAACTGGAAATGAGTGGCAAAAGCACCTTGTTGTAACTGGCCCGGAAGCTCCCTGTATTCTTGGAATAGATTATCTCCGGAGAGAGTATTTTAAGGACCCAAAAGGGTACCGGTGGGCTTTTGGCATAGCTGCCTTGGAGACAGAAGAAGTTAAACAGCTGTCCACTTTGCCAGGGCTCTCAGAGGATCCTTCTGCTGTGGGACTACTGAAGGTTGAAGAGCAACAGGTGCCGATTGCTACCACGACTGTGCACCGACGGCAGTATCACACCAACAGAGACTCTGTAGTTCCCATTCACCAACTGATTTGTCAACTAGAGAGCCAAGGGGTGATCAGCAAGACTTGCTCACCCTTCAACAGCCCTATATGGCCAGTGCGGAAGTCTAATGGAGAGTGGAGACTGACAGTGCACTATCGAGGCCTGAATGAAGTCACACCACCGTTAAGTGCTGCTGTGCCAGACATGCTACAGCTTCAGTATGAATTGGAGTCAAAGGCAGACAAGTGGTATGCCACAACTGATATCGCCAATGCCTTTTTCTCCATCCCACTGGCAGCAGAATGCAGGCCACAGTTTGCTTTCACCTGGAGGGGTGTCCAATACAGCTGGAACAGACTGCCCCAGGGGTGGAAACACAGTCCCACTATTTGCCATGGACTGATCCACACTGCGCTGGAACAGGGTGAAGCTCCAGAACATTTACAATACATTGATGACATCATTATATGGGGGAATACAGCAGAAGAGGTTTCTGAGAAGGGAGAGAAAATAGTTAAAATTCTTTTGAGAGCTGGTTTCGCCATAAAACGGGGTAAAGTCAAGGGCCCTGCACAGGAGATTCAGTTTTTAGGAATCAAATGGCAAGATGGATGTTGTCAGATTCCAATGGATGTGATTAATAAAATAATGGCTATGTCTCCACCAACCAGCAGAAAGGAAGTACAAGCTTTCTTAGGTGTGATAGGCTTCTGGAGAATGCATATTCCAAATTACAGTCAGATCATAAGCCCTCTTTATCAAGTGACCCGAAAGAAAAATGACTTTTGATGGGGCCCTGAACAAAAGTAAGCTTTTGAACAAATTAAACAAGAAATCGTTCATGCTGTAGCCCTTGGGCCAGTTCGGGCAGGACATGATGTTAAAAATGTGCTCTACACTGCAGCCGGGGAGAATGGCCCTACCTGGAGTCTTTGGCAGAGGGCACCAGGGGAGACCCGGGGTCGACCCCTGGGATTCTGGAGTCAAGGATATAGAGGAACTGAAGCCCGTTATACTCCAACTGAAAAAGAGATACTGGCAGCATATGAAGGAGTCCGAGCTGCTTCATAAGTAATTGGTACAGAAGCACAGCTCCTCTTGACACCCTGACTGCCAGTACTGGGCTGGATGTTCAAAGGGAAGGTCCCCTCAACACATCATGCAACTGACGCTATGTGGAGTAAGTGGGTCGCGCTCATCACACAGCGGGCTCGAATAGGAAACGCCAACCACCCAGGAATACTAGAAGTAATTACAAATTGGCCAGAGAACAAAGACTTTGGAATGTCACCAGAGGAAGAGGTGACCCGAGCTGAAGAAGCACCACCATATAATGAGCTACCGGATAATGAGAAGTGATATGCCTTGTTTACCGATGGGTCCTGTCACATTGTAGGGAAACATCGGAAGTGGAAGGCTGCTGTGTGGAGCCCCACATGACGGGTCACAGAAGCTGTTGAAGGAGAGGGTGAATCCAGTCAATTTGCAGAAGTGAAAGCCATCCAGCTGGCCTTAAGTATCGCCGAGCAAGAAAAATGGCCAGTCCTTTATCTCTACACTGATTCATGGATGGTGGCAAATGCCCTGTGGGGGTGTTTGTGGCAGTGGAAACAGAGCGGCTGGCAGCGCAGTGGCAAACCCATCTGGGCTGCTGATTTGTGGCAAGATATTGCTGCTCGAATAGAGAACTTGGTTGTGAAAGTACGCCACGTAGATGCTCATATACCCAAAAATTGAGCAACGGAAGAACATGAAAACAACCACCAGGTGGACCAGGCTGCAAAGATTAAGGTGGCCCAAGTAGATCTGGACTGGCAGCATAAGGGCAAAAAATTTATGGCTCATTGGGCCCATGACTCCTTGGGCCATCAAGGAAGAGATGCAACATATAGATGGGCTCGTGACCAAGGGGTGGACCTAACTATGGACATTATATCACAGGTTATCCATGAATGTGAGACATGTGCTGCAATCAGGCAGGCCAAGCGGTTAAAACCTCTTTGGTATGGAGGGAGATGGTTAAAGTATAGATATGGGGAGGCCTGGCAGATTGATTACATCATGCTCCCACAAACTCGCCATGGTAAGTGTTATGTGCTCACAATGGTAGAAGCAACTACTGGATGGTTGGAAATATATGCTGTGCCCCATGCCACTGCCCGGAACACTATTCTGGGACTTGAAAAACAAGTCCTGTGGCAGCATGGCACCCCAGATAGAATTGAGTCAGATAATGGTACTCATTTTCGAAATAATCTTATAAACACCTGGGCAAAAGAACATGGCATTGAGTGGATATATCATGTCCCCTATCATGCCCTGGCATCCGGGAAAATTGAGCGGTATAATGGGTTACTAAAGACCATGCTGAGAGCAATGGGAGGCGGAACTTTTAAGCATTGGGACACACATTTAGCAAAGGCCACCTGGTTAGTCAATACTAGAGGATCTGCTAACCAGGCTGGCCCTGCGCAGTCAAACATTCTGCATATTGTAGATGGAGACAAAGTCCCAGTAGTGCACCCTAAAAACATGCTGGGGAAGACCGTCTGGGTTATACCTCCTTCAGGTAAAGGTAAGCCCATACGTGGGATTACCTTTGCCCAAGGACCCGGGTGCACTTGGTGGGTAATGCAGAAGGACGGGGAAGTCCGATGTGTACCTCAAGGGGACTTAATGTTAGGTGAAAATAGCCAATAAGCTGTATTAGATTAGTCACCACACCACCCTACCAATGCTTTGTTGTGGCAAACATGAACGTGTATGAAAATAGGACTGGTTCCAGCAACTGATGTCCAGCGACTGCCGCAGACTGTGAATACAGACACCATCAGATGCATCAGCTCCAGCTGCAACAGAGACTGCATGCCATCCTCCTGTCAAGTCCAAGAAAACTTCTGCCCTACTGACTGAGCATTGCTCCTCCTGTCTGAAGGGACTGTTATGACAGATGGAACCTGAAGCTATGGACCAAGTCAACTCATGATACATCCTGCAATGATGGACCATGGACTGAGGGAATGACATCTGTATGCGTATGTCTTTGACCAAGGAAGAGGATTGTAAATAACAATAATGTATTAGAAATATGGAATGTGAGCGTAATGTAAAATGATATGGAATAAGGGGTGGATACTGTCCTGGTTCGGGCTGGAATAGAGTTCCTGTTTGTTTTAGTAGCTGGAGGAGTGCTGCAGCACACTGAGACCCCAGGGGCTCCCCAGGTCCTAGTGCCCTCACTTGTGTGTGGGTGCGGGGGGAGCACAGCTGGAGTGCTGGGCCCAGATTGGCTGATATTCCATGTCATGTGACATTATGCTCACCATATAAAGGCAGGAGAGGGCTGGGAGAGGCTGCCACTTTTGGGAGTGTTGCTGTGGTGGCTTTGTGTTCACAATTGCTGGCCGGGAGCAGGCAGGGGTCAGTCAGTCAGTGGGTGGTGAGCAGCTGTATTGTACATTACCTACTGATATTGCTGACAGTGTATTATTCTGTTACTATTATTAAACTGTTTTTATCTCAACCCACGAGTCTCCCTTTGCCCCTCCGATTCCCTCCCCATTCCCAAGTGGGGGGAGGGTGGGTGAGCGGCTGTGTGGCATTTAGCTGCTGAGTAGGCTCAAACCACAACACTGGTCCAGAAGTATCTATGCAGTCTGGTACTATCAAGTTTTGAGTTTTCCTGCTTCGTATCAGGAATCTACAGAAGCTTTCACTTTGTTTGGTTGTATTTCACAAATCAATCAGAGGCATTAATATACCCCCATCCCTGACACACACAGTCCCTATTAGAGTTAAAATCATAGAAAAAGTTTCTAAGTACAACAGTGTGGTACTTCTTCTCCCTCTTCCTCCAGGCACAATCTCTTTTGAGCTGTTGATATGTCTGTTCATTCTACTGCTGTGGAGTTACAATGGCACCACCCTCAATGGTCACAGCAGCTCCCAGAGTTTCAGCACGTTTGCCTTCATTATGCACCTCTCTCTTGTCTTACCCTTGATCCAGCTATGCAAAACCAAGTCCAGTGGTGGGGCTTTCATCTGTCTAAGTCTCAGATTCCTGCCGGTTTTGGCACTCTATTTATAGCCATCACACCGGTCTGGACTCCAGAACACTAATTTATCTGCTCCAGACCTACCCATCTGTTCTTTTGCAGTTGAAATATTGGAGCAATCTTGAATGTAGACTAGCAATCGTCTAACTGAGGAGAATAAAGATTAAGGAAAAACATTAAATGAACCTGTAGCTTTAGGTAAACTACTGCAAGAGCATGAATGGCTAGAAAAAGAAAGCAATACTGTTTTCTTTAGAAGAGTTGTATAAATAATGTCAACTTAATCTCTATTTATGAAGTACATTCAGTATTTTAAGATGTGTTTTTGAAATCATTTATATAAAATCCATTACCTCTGCAACACTGCACATATATCTGATAAAAACAGCACTCACCAAGTGAAGTATCAATCATCAAATAAAATAGGTTCACTGATTGCTTGGAATATTGTTTGGTCATTTCTACCAGTGGAATGGAGAAGAAGAGTACCATGGGAATATTCCAATATTTTATATCTGCTTTGTTCTGAAATGATTTTTTTATAAATGCTTGCTGCAGAAGCAAGTGCAAAGAAAATTAGGACGTGTAAATGCAGGAACAACGAAATCATAAGCAATAATAAATGAACAAGATTAAACTGCAAGTAAATCATTGACTCTTACTGTATAACTGAATATTGTAACAACAGTGCAAAGGACTAAGATGCTATAACCTTGATATATCTGTACCATTTTAAAATCCTTGAAGACCAAATTAATTTTGGCCTAAACATTTGTTAAAAACTTCTTTAAAGATACCCATTTCCTAGTTTATTGAAGAATAATTGGAATATCAAGGTTTTTTACTTTATATTGAAGAAAATATGGTGGGCTTTTGACACATGTTGATATACCAAGCTTGAGCCAAGCTGCATAGGATTCCTATCAACTCTGACTAGAACTGTGAGGTCTCCAGATGAAGTAACTTAATTAAGAGTGAGCGACGGCTTCCTGACTAGCCATTTATTTATTCTGTGAGATTGCTCTTGTTTTGAAGTCCTTCTCAATGCCATCCTTTTCCAGGTTGTTTTGAAAAAAAGTTACAAACTTAATCTTACTTGGAAAGAAAATGCACCTTGATTAGAGGTCAATGAAGAAGTTTAAAGGTTAAAACTCTGAGTCTAGCCAAACTTTTGTTTAATAATAATCATCATTATGCATCTGCCAGATACCATCTATAACAGAGAATCAATCTGAAAAAAAGGCTAAGAAGAAATTATTCATGAAACAATGCTTACAGAAAATATCATTAACATTCAACAGCACTACACAGAAAGCAAGAGAAAAGCCATTCAAAAACATAAGGCAGGAGGGAAGATGAAAGAACACTGACATAAAAATAACGATGCCTAACTACTGCATTGTGAATTTTTTCTTTAGTGGAGTCCTTTTGAACCAGCCAGGTGTATTGTAGTACCTGTGTTGCACAAGTCAGCAGGACACTCATGCACAGGACTTGAAATACATGAAAAACTGAGGTAATCAGTTTTTGTGATTTTTTTTTTTTAATTATTTCTTTTTAGTATATATTTAAAATAAGTAAAACATGAATACAGGGAATTAGGGCTCTACCTGACAAACGTTTACTGTTCAGGATTGTATATCTAGAAACAAAATATTACTGAATGATATGAGATTACTGAGAGGGCTATGCAAAGGACGCACCAGCCTGCTAATTTACAGCAATTTCAGTATTATCCTCACTGCAATTTAGTCAATGTATAAAATTTTGTAAACCTTCTTTGTTTACAAAAGAAGCAGGACTCTTCAGTTTATTCTCAAATGTTTTCTAATCATTGTGACTCAGCACCTTCCTTTATTCTGTATGGTGCATGGCATTCTTTCTAAGTTATACTTCAGTTTTTGACAGATATTCCTAAAACTTACAAACAAAAAATCACTAAAGCACAAAGAAGTCAGCAAATGGAAATAGAATAATCTTTTAGATCAGAGTCTTCCTTCTCTCCTCCACTTAACTGGCTTGTACCCAAATTTAAAATTTAAATGTACAGGAATTATCTGATATTTACTGTACCCGGTAGTGTTTCAGAGCTACACATGTAACCAAGAACTGCCTGAACACTGCTTTCCCATTTATGGCTAAATGCTGCTGTTTGGTTCATTTTTAGTTGTTTCCCACAACAACATTCCTTTCTAGTTTGTTTTGTCAGTGATGCCAGTATTTTTAAGAAACAGAGAGCTTTTACACATGTAAGCAGGAGAGAGTGAAAGAAACACACTGCTACATTTATTACAGTTCTGACGTATATGCTTGAAGAAATGAGGAAAGGTAGAGGAGTGAAACAGGATTAACATAGTTCCTTGGAAAGTGAGCATTAAAAATGACCATGTGTCTTCATGAAGAAATATGTATATTTTGATGTAGACATGAAAAATATTCTGTGATAGTTCACATCCCAACATAGTCCTCGTGATCTGTAACAAGGAGAATGTCATGCACCAGCTGTTACTGAGCTGAAGGGGTTGTTTTATCATCTTTCACCCTGTACATGGTCAATCGTACCCAGCATGTTTTGTGCACAAGGAACCATGCCACATCCTGTGCTATCATTCTTCCCTGATCAATAACTGCAATCTTGTGGCACTTTGATTATGACAGAATCAGATACTAATGTTCAAGAGCTGTACTTAATAAGACTTATATTATTGTATTGCCTCAGAAGTGAATTATCTCCCAAATCTGCACTTAATACAGCAACTAATATTGCCTATAAAGCTGAAGTGTCACTCCTGCATCCATATGTTGTATTTTGGGCATTTATTTTCTGTTTAAATTGGCTTTATATGCTGAAACAAAATGAGGAACTAGTTTCTACTCCAGATAACAAGGTACTTCTTGAGGCCCATCACTATAGCACCAATGTGTCAGTCCTTTCATAAGGAAAGAGCTGTGTGAGAGCAATAATAATTGATCATAACAGACTGAGCCACTGAAGCAAGAACACAACTCAAAGTTATTCATTATCATTGTCTGTTCTACTTCCTCTATGAATGAGTAGATTGCTTTGGTTGGAAAGGAATATGGAGATGGCATGATGTAACATCCACACAGTTTGATATATATTTACACAAAGAATTTTTACACACAGCATTTCTTGGGCTTTGTTGTTTTTGTTTTTTTTTTTTTTTTTGACAGGACTAGCAAATGGAATACTAGTTCACCTGCCCAAAAGGAGGAGAAAATAAAGTTGCCATAACAGAAACACAGGGAAAAGCATATATTTAGGTTTAGAATGTGGAGGAGAATGGTCTTTTGTCTTAAGATGGGTGAGACATCTGTTCTAGAGAAATACCATGTACTATCTTTGTCACAATCTCTATTTGTATTTTCTTAGCTTTTTCAACACTAATTGGTTCATAAATAAATAGGAAAATAAACCTTTTGTTTAATTAACTGTAATAAAAAGGGGCAAACCTGGACTGATATCCTGTTGGAGGTGAAGGAACTCATTAAGGAGAAACCTTTGTGGCAGGCCTGCACTCTCACGTATATTCAATTTCATAGTTTTGGTGGATAGGGAAAGATTTGTGATGAAAGCTCTAATATCCTTCCAGAAACAGCTATTTGTCTGGGAATGCATCATGACAATGTATGTTTCCTTTGGTTTAAGATGTCTTATGTTCAGACAGCATAAAGGAGGAAAACCGTGGCAAAATATTTTACTACCTTGTCACAATTTTCAGGTTTTTTAGGTTTGTTTTTTTTTGTTTTGTTTTTTTGTTTTGTTTTTTTTTTTTTTTTGGGGGGGTTACATGTCCTTTCCCATATGACACAAGTCACTGTAGTTGGCTAAGATATGCCTTAAATCTGTTCCATGGGTAGTTTAGGAATACATTAAGAATTACATGCTTAAATATGTGCTCTGCATCTTGTAGTATTTGGACCTTTTCCCACAGTTTCCTTGCCCACAATAATTCCATGGAAACAGAAGTGTATATTGTGCTCTTCTGAGTTTTACATATCAAACTACAAAGAAAAAATAAGAAATTAAAACAGCAATAAGTTTCCTCCTATGTTTTCTTTAAATTTACCAGAAAATTTAATTCCACAGGGTGAATACAATTATAATTATTCTTTTTAAATGTAGTTGAAAGAGTGTGTCCAACCCTATCTGGAGAAGGTGGTGTTTGTATTCCAAAGAATGAAAATCTCCCAGGAGTGCAGAATTCTGTTTGCCACATTAAAGAAACCAGAGGAAAAACACAAATATAAAATACAGTGATGTTAGTGCATAAGTCTTTAAGAAATTAAATGTAGATTCCATATTTAAAGTGTCCAGAAATGGATAAATATAAATGGGCCTCCAGTGTGTCATTCAGAAAAAGACAAAAAAAGCAAAATGCTTCATATTCTTTAATCAGCTTTTCTCTAGAAACTAGGCATTCTTTCAAATGTATGGGAAAGAAGAATATAAACTCAAGATCTATGTCTATGGAAAACTATGAAGAAATGTCATTTGAGGGAATGACAAAAAGGAAACCTGTTAGAAATTAGAAAGGTATGACAAAAAAATTATCTAAAGAATTTAGAAGATTAAATTGTGAATGATATTGGACACAAGGAAGAAATGTTTTACAATGAGGGTGGTGAGACACTGGAACAGGTCACCAACTTTCTCCAACTGGAGTCCCTCCCACAGCTACAGCCCTTCCCGAGCTGCTCCAGTGTGGCACACTCCCACCTGCTGCAATCCTCCCAGCGCTGAACTACAGCAATGCCTCAGCACTGGAAGTGTTTAAGGCAAGGTTGAACAGGACATTGAGCAATCTGATCTAGTGGAAAGTGTCCCTGCCCATGGAGGGTTGGACTTAATGATCTTTGAAGGTTCTTTCCAACCCAAACCATTCTATCTATGGTTCTATGATTCTTTCAAAAAGATTTGAAAATCATCTGGCAAACTTTAACAAAGAACTCTATCCCAGTACCGAAACCGAACTTTTGAACTAGATCATAGAATTCTATAGGTGTTTCCTACAGGTTACTGTAGATGATGCATATCACTGTAGCTTTCAGTGTTTTGAAAGGAGTGCTATGCACTTTGGACTCTAATAACATTTGCAGTCCACAATTACAAGTACATGCTGCGCCCAGCAGTGAAACAACCATTGGGAGTGGGAACATGTCACAGGTCTGACAATTAGTCTAGGTCAGTTAAGGGTCAACAGTGGCTGATACTGACAACAGACAGATAAAGCCAAGATATAGGATGGAAATACTGCTGTAGTCCCAAATGCACCACAGAAGCAGCCTCCAGCTGGCAGAGGCTATGAGAGACTCAGTGATGTGAGAGCTTCACATTTCCTTGGAATTCCTCCTAGTCTCTCTCCTCTGAACTCCTTTTAAAATGCAGCAGTATAAACATCAAACACCCTCCCTAATTAATATATGTCTCCATCTAACTCCTACTGATAATATGAATTACAACACACCTTCCCAGATCACTGCAGTCCTAGATCAAACATTTAAATAAGAGGTATAGACAGAGGAAGTTACTACAGCATATCTCCTTACAAGGCAGCAGAGCTGATACGAACTAATATCATGCAGATAAAGACAAATGTATTTTTTGTGCAGAAGTAATGGAAGTGCAAATGATACTCTGAGAATGTTCTAGTCTTGCTCTTTTACAGCTCTACCATATCAGCCTGAGCCTGTAATTGAAAACAAGTTAAAAGCAAGGCAAGTATATGTTAATTTCCATCTATGGTTTTCTCTTAGTGTAAAATTAATTCATTAATAATGAAAATTTATAGCCTGGGTTTCATTTCGGGAGGAAGCTTTTGCTAGCTTTCTCCCAAGACAGTCCCTCACAGAAGTTTCACTTGAATATGTTAGCCACTACATGTTCATTGTGCTATCTAACCCTAAATATTTTGAGATTTGGAGAAAAGATACACCCAATATAAAAAAACCTTCCCAAAGTGATAGACATACAACAAACTAGGCCTCAAACCCACAAAATCTTGTTCCTATTATGCAGTAGTTTCACTCTTTACTTCATAAAGAACTACTCTGTACAAAGAGATTGCCTGATATTTCATTCTACAGAGTCACCTATTTCTAAGGTTAGTCTTTACTTTTTTGCATCACTGGGACTGATCTACAAAGGCACTAAGTGGTTTTGGAAGAAAGAAAAAAAGAGTTAAAGCATGAAACAAAACATTTTTATAGCAAAAATTATGCTTGTGTGTCTCTGTATAGAGAAGGCCATTATCTACTATCTGCTGGAATTTTTTCCATGACCTTTAACATATTTCCAGGTATAAAAATAGTCCTATTTGCTCCAGTCCTCATTTTCTGCACTATAACTTGAGAATAGTTGATTTGCATGCTACTATTCTTCTGGTGTTCAGAAATATGTTAGTTTTATAAACTGACTGTCATCGACTATATGGCACAACAACCATGTATATTTTCTGTGTAGAAAACAGAATATCTTGTTTTGAAACGAAGAAAGTGAATCATATAACAAGGATACTTAACAACAAAATTCTAGTCTGAAATTAAGAAGTGGCAGTCACTGCTAATTGGTAACTATTGATGAGAGTGGCCATTTATTAATAATCTGTCATGTAAAACTGATATATTGGGTATTGAATTCCACTCAGTTACACAACAAAATCTCATCTATTTTATTACTTCTAGAATTACCTACTTTCTGTTGAAAGGATTTTGTAGATGTAAATATGTTTCAAAGTTATTTTTTTAATGCAGGTTACTTCTTTTTTTCTTTTCCCTCTAATTCCTCATTATCGATAAGACAATCAAAAAAAAAAGCGCCTAATCTTGATCTCGTAGTATGCACATAGTCCAAATAAATAAATAAATTCCAGGTCAGATACAAACTTTGATAAAGACTGATAGTGTTATCAGCAGTCAAACCGACAAGTCATAGTATATAAATTACTTACTTGATGTATTACTTGATATATCAGGTGGAAAAAGAGACAAAAAGAAAATTATATCCCAGAAGATGTGTATACCTCTTTAGACTGTACATTCTGATGTATTTCAGACAAAGTCTTATGCAATTTATCAACACACAAGCATGACTGAACTTGGAGTTGATTGAAGGAAGAGATTGTACTTGAAGTAATTGTTAGGAGTATAGAAATCATACAGTTTTTGTTTCCCACATACACAGAAATATGTGTTCTAGCATATGACATGTTTCCTTTTCTTCCTCTCTAGTTCAGTTTAATTTTGAATTGAGACTAACATTTCCAAGGAAATTGATTCAGAACTGCAACATTCTTTTTGAATTCCCTAAAAAGCTGGTTGAATTTAACACATAACAAAATTTGAGAAACTTCACTCAGCCTATTTAGGAATTATAAGAATTTAAAATGCTTTCAGATTTCTTCATTATCCTTTCCCACTTTTCCATTTCAGTGTAATACAGTGAGATGAGTCAAATCAACAATCTGACTGACAGAATCTGGAGGCTATTTCAGAAGAAAAATTACCTAAACCTTTACAGCCAACCACCACTGGAAAAAATCATGCCGAGCCAGTTGGATATTTAAACTAACTCAGAGTCTCAGAGTTTATGTTGTGCTCTTTAATGTCTTTATTAAAATAACTAATTATTTTTAATTGGTGTTCTGGATTAAAGTAATTTATCAGTCTTTACCTTAAGACTATCATTGCATTTAGTTGTATATTTATTTACACAGTTTATAAATTATTTTCTCTTAAAAATTCTGAAGTACTCAGTTGAGATCACATTTTAATGGACTCATTGCACAAATGCATGTAGGTGAGCATATTGGCAACACCTTCTTTGAAAATTAATTTCTAAATCTTTTTTCCTACCTCTGTCTATGCAGAAAAACATGGACTTGTGGGACTCACCATTCCAGGTGGACTGAAAAGAAGGTTGGTTTTTATTATGCAATTTTTCTTTTTCTATTTCTACAGTTTCTGAGTGAGCATAAAAATTCAGAAAAACTCTTCCACAAGACACACACATGCACACACACACAAAACCACGATGTTTCTATGAAAGACAGTGGGATTTTTATGCTGATATTCGGCCAGAGTTACAAAGTATGTGAGAAAAACCCAGTGTTGGTGACATTTTCACATGACAACTCCTAAAATAACTTTTGGAAGGCAATCATAATTGCAAATGAAATGAATTTTTTTTTTTTTTTTTTTGCTTTTTATGCTATTTCAGAAAACCATTATTAATCAAATTTGAGCTGGACTCTAGAGATCTGCACAGGTTGACAACTCAGGTGATACTTTTTAACCAGATTATTCAATAAAGTTAGTTTATTTCAACAGCAAAAGCTGGATGAAGATGAAAAGGCAGAACATGGTCCTTTGAAGCATGTGCCCAAAAACCTAATAACAGTCTAAATACCTAGTCTACCTCTGCTATATTTTCAATGTGAATTTTAAATTATCAAATCTCAGATTGACTTGTGCTTTAACAACACTTTCACTTCTGCAGTGAATAATATAATTATTTTATCTACTTTCATTCTGATTCTAAAATAATGAGAAAATACAAAAGACAACAAAGAGTGATTGATTTCTGGTTTCTAATGTCTTAAGCAATAAATGTGATGCTGCATATGGCATTTATAAAGTTCTTTAAAATTTTATTGAGCAAATTCCTTCTTCCCCTTCATTTTGCAGGGGATTTGCATAAGGTAATGACTCAGTCATTTATTTTATTTTCTTTACATGCCCGGTAAATATAATTCATATGGAAGATATAGATAGAAATACCTACATACCTAAGAAAGTGTAAGATGTGGATCTGACTGACAAAGACTTCTGTGTAAGATTAAGCCCACTAGAAGTGTATGAAAAAGGACCTCATTTACAGGTCACTGATATTAATAGCTGTCTTTACTAGGTTTTGGAAAATATTCCAGAAGAATAATTCTCAGTTCTTTAAAAACTGAAAAATAGTTCAAATACATCATTACTATTTTTTTTTTTTTGTTTTGTTTATTAGTTGTTATTTTGTTGCTGTTGTTGATGTTTTAAAATAAAAGGATAGGAAATAGTTACCTTTAATAAAAAAGTTCTGAAATTTATCTGTGATGTAATTTTATCTATGACTTCAGTGAGGTTATATGAGTCATTAATTTTATCTTGTAGCACTACAAAATGGTAGTACAGTATCTTTTGGTCTTGGGAAAAAATTCCTTCCTTCTGAGAGACAACAGGCCTCTGCAGAAGCAAGTGGAATACTTTTTGTTATGTTGCATTTTAAATTATCTCTGTTTCAGATATTCTGTAATAATGTTGGAGGATGGATGAAAGAATCAATTTTACTTTTAACTTATAATTTACGTTTCCAATTTCACATCCTTTGCAAATGAGAGTACCTAAGGTTATGTAAACAGATACTGACATGCCTTTGAATACAGAGTAATAGCTTAAAAATATTTTGCCCCTTTTCCTATAGCCTAACATCAACTAACAATAATTATGTTTATTGGGATGGCTGTGAATTGTCAAAGAAGTTCAAAGATACATCAGAAAAACAGTCTAAGAACAATTGCAAATAATCCATTGACAATGGTAGCCACCAGTGTGTCCATTACTAGTGATTTCTAGTGTGTCAAGAAAGACGTGTCTGTCACCCATTGAATAGTTTAAATAATGTAACTGGAGAAATTGATTAAAAAATTAATGCCTGTTTAGCAGAATTATGAGATAATTTCTTCCTTGATTGATTTAACTTCTAACAAATTCTCATCTCGTAATATTTGCAACTCTACATGATAACTTTGCCTCTTGGTTCACAAGCTCTGTCTTTATCTTGTAAGCAAGTTTCAAGTTGTAATTATTGCTGGCTGAAAACTAGCGAAGTTTATTATAAAAAACAGAATATAACCACCACTGCAAAACCCTGAGGACTGTGATGAGGGTTTCTGGTTTATGTGAGAAGAGATTTACTCCCACAGTATGTTTAGCTCCATCCACCTGAAAATAAGATTCAAGCTGCCTTTTCTTTTAAAGCTAATTTTAACTTCAGAAATAATCATATTCCCAAGAGATACAATGACATTTTCAGAGGTACAAAAGACAGAATATCATCAAGATTGTACAGCATCACTCTAATGATAATTTACCCTACTCTGTGGCCATGGTGGGACTTTTTAATTAATACTCTCAGCTTATGCTTACTAAAAAATGAAACCTGTCATCAGTATAGAAGATTTTTTTTTGTTTCACATTTTGTTCAAGTTGGTTAAATCTCTATTGGTGTTATTCCTTAATAAAAAACTAATATAGTGAATAAATTGTGTTTCAAATAAAGTAAATTATTTTTTTAAGTGATACATTTTAGTCTTTCAGAAAGGTAAAATATGTTTCAACAAGAGTAACTTATTTGTGAATATCACAAAAGTAAAAAAAAAAAAAAAAACCAAAACTAAACCCCAGACATCATTCCTAATTTATATACAACCTTTTATTTTTACTGTGGCATGGTATGCAAAATCTCTAGCCATACTGCTTCACATGCTAGTGAATCTACTACTAAGAGTATTAAAATATAATTTTGCTGTATTTTTTTTTCTGTATTATTACACCTATCACACATAAAATTTACAGTAAGAGAGGAAATGGTTAAGCAATTTTGCTGTGCTTTTGAGAAGACATTAACTTTCACAATGGAAAAACATAAATACATAAGTATAAATATACAGGAGCATGTATGTCTACACATAAAGCACATACGAATACTTAAGGACTGACCAGGATCAAATCTTGAATGCATTCAGGAAGTTTAATATGATCTAAACACATGTACCCACATATGGTTGATTTTATGTCTATCTAAACATATGTAAATAAGTAATCAGAAGAAATGTTTTCCAGATATAGTGTTAAATGTAGTATGTAAAAGCAAAGTTTTGCCAGTGAACATACAAGCATACCTGTAGTCCTATACCCAATAATTAGTGGTACATCATTCAGAAGGATTTAGGTAAAATGGCATTTCAAGTCCGCTTCTGTAAATTCTGTCTTTAAAAAGAATTTTCATTATATTTAAATAGGAAAATGTTTTTTATTTGTTGCTTTATCATTTTTCTCGATCAGATTATTTAATACTATAAAAATTGTAAAAATATGGCATTTCTGGGATGATGAATTCTGGTGGCCACCCTACAGATTCATGGCCAAGAAAATGATTTTCTTAAGTGCCACCTAATACTAAAAGATATCAAAAGTTGAAAGTAAAATTAAACTGAAGTCCACACTCCATGTCAAGTTCCTTCCATGACACTGATTTCACTGACATAAAACTATCAAAAATGTGACCAAGACAACTATGGACAGTTATCAGAATTCATTCAGTTGCTTAACATTCTAGGAGTAAAGACATATCCTTCAAAACTGTGATGACTGCCTATTGCCTTTTACAGACTTAGATCATCCAAAAAGTGTCCAAGAAACAGATGCCTCTGTTACCTCCTATTGCATATATATATATATATATATTTTTTTTTTTTTTTTTTTAAACAATTATCTCTAAAGGAAAATATTGCAGATTTGATTGGTCATTGGTGTTTTTTTGAGAAATCTGGCTAAGGTTCTGAATTTTTATATTCTTTCTTCTATCACATAAGTCAATAGATAAATAAAGTATATGTCTGAAAGAAGTTTTAAAAAATTAAGATATGAAGTTGGAGAGGACTAGCAAAAATAGTAAGAAGAAATGTGCAGATGAATAAGAAGGGTGGGTTTTTTGCTTTTATTTTGTTGGGGTGTTTTGGTCTCGTTTGTTTTGGGGTTTTAAAATTCCTTTTTATTTCATAGAAAAACAAATACTGGATACTAGAGGATGGCACAGACATGACCTTGACAGAAGGTTACATAACTTCCTGATATTAGTTTTCCAATGGAAGACTTACTTTCATCCATTGATTCTGTAGAAGTTTGTGTTTTTTTTTCTCATAAAACCTTCATAAGAATGATCAAGTCAGTCTTAAGTGAAAGCGAAAGTTGAAATTACATAATTACATATTTTTAAAAAGCATAGTAAAATGTATGAAATCAGTACTACTATTTTAACAGTGTTAAGACAACTTAGATTGGTCTGTGCCCCCTTTTTAAAAGTATTTATTATAAATTACTAAATGGGGCATACCATAAGCCTTTGTTTAAACTTCTATCTCAGCAAAACACTGTTTAAATTACAGGACCAGATTTCATCCCTGATTCAAATTTTGCAAGGATTCCTTGATACTGCAGTAGCTGTCTGTATCATTCTAAGTTCTGCTTCAGTCATCTGTATCACTTTTATGCAAACAAATTTCAGGTCAATAAAACAATGTAAGGAAGTTCTCTGACAAATCAGTTATACCTACAGTTTGCATACACCAGAAGGGAGAATTCCATGTCTAGTTTATGTCATTTCAACTTTGTCAATTTATGCAATGAATTAATTAGTCTATTTATCTTTCCAGTTAGAATAGATTGGAAAGATTATGCTATTGGAAATGACCCCCTTTCCATAGTAAAACCCTATCAGCTCTTTTAATTGCTCCAAGTATGCTGAACTTAAGTGATACAATTTAAACAAGTGGTTAGAGCTTCTTTTTTTTTGCTGGATTTTCCATAAAAGGTGTTGATTTCTATTGTGTATAATTTGATTTGTTGTGGGGTTTTGTTTGTTTTTAACTCACAGAAAAACTTCCTTTATTGTATTTTCATTATATTTATCAATTATTTAGTGTAGCTATCTCAGTTGACTCCTGTATTCAGAAGCG
Organism: Tyto alba; assembly: GCF_018691265.1. NCBI lineage: Eukaryota > Metazoa > Chordata > Aves > Strigiformes > Tytonidae > Tyto > Tyto alba. Next base: position 36,202,914 of record NW_024881318.1, read on the forward strand.
TAAAAAGTGCTTTAACATGTCACTGAAACCTTGGTTCCTCAAACCATAAGATATCATTGGTTTTGTATAATCCTTTCTTCAGAAATAAAGCTTTATTATTGATGATACACATACATGTACACATATATGTTTATGTGCGTTTTATATAGCATCATTTGTTCAAAACATGAGAAAAAAATTGATCACCAGTGATCTTATATTAAGTAATATACCAGTATTATAATGAGAATTCTCTAGCAGTCACTTCAGTGTATTGTTACTAAACACTTCTAGTGTTTCCTCAACCACCAGAAATTAACAAATATAACAAGGCAGGTACTATACAGTTAAGAGTTTTGACAGTATTAGATTACTTACTACTCCTGAATTTCTGTGAGTGCAGGGTCTTACAGGAATCTGAATAAGCCCTGTGTTCCTGTACACACTCTGATATACAGAAAAACACTAGATTTGAGGGATTTGGAATTTCAAAGCATCTTATAGGCTTACAAGACATCTCTAAATCACCTGCTGCAGGTAAGATTATACAACTCTGCTGTGCAGCATGTGAGATAGCAATAATCAACTCCAATCCTCAAGAACTATGAGCAAAAGAGTGAAAAGGAATCTGATGGAAAACCAGAAGAAACAGGGTGAAAACAAAGTCCACCAGATCTGTCCAAATATTAAGAAAATGTATTTTATGTGAGTCTTTTAAATTGATACTACAAAATTCTAAATTTCAGGCTATCACAAGAAGCTTGTGAAGCAGAAATATGCTTTAAAGCTTAAAGGTTCTAACTCATTACAGAAAGTCACATGGTAAAAATATATAAATGTTTCTGCCATGGTGGTTTTTGAACTACTACTTTCACACAATGAGTGAAATCAGAAAACAAAGATGACAGATATGATCTCCTGGGCTTAGGTTTCCACTGTCTAGGAGTGTTGCTTGCTGCCCTTGTGTACAGAGTATGACAGCTATTTGTGTTATACAAATGAGGTTTCCTCATGAGTTTGATCTCAATTGCATGCTAATCATATTGTCCCTTATTATAAAAGAAGCTCTCAACTTTATTATATTTAATATTATGAAACAAGCTTAAAACACAGGAGAATACTTTGGTAACTTATTTAATCTTGTTTGTCTCAATAGCTATTTTATGTTACTTATTAAATTATTTCAGCAACATGCTAAACATCAACATACTTCATTTAAATTACTTCACATTAAACATAACATTTCTCATAAAACTTAGTAAATGAAGAAGAGAAGAAATTTAACTAAATCAACCACAAGTTTCCAGTAATTTTAGTTTTCATTAGACAGCTATCTGTTTTGTATCTCAATCCCCAAAACTGCCACATTAAACTTCTGTTAGTAGGAAGCCATTTTGATAAAACCCTTAACGTGATAGTTTTACTGTCTACTGCTGCTTGACCCTTATTCAGTCCTAAAAGATGATTTCTCACAAGGGATTTAATGTACAAAAATGGAAGTTATGTCTGGAGAACCTCTGTAATTTTTATAAATCATTGCCTCTTTGATTCGTGTTATCTCCTGCATTTTGAAATTATGTCAGCTCCTGTGTTTGTTGACTGTGTTAATATTAGTCCCAAAAGGCAACATGGTCAAGATACTCATGTAGCAGTGAATTGCAGTTATGTCATCGTCTCTTCAGTCAAACTATGCTCAAACAAACAAACAAACAAACAAGCCAAACCCCCATGAACAAATTCATCTTCTGGCTACACAGTAAGGAAAATCCCCATTTTCCTCACTATCTCTTGAAACAAAAAGAGGTTAATTGATCACTGATATTATCAGCTGACAGTATAGCACAGTGGGCAGGATTTTTTTTTTCATACTCCAGGAAAGATAGTTATATGCTGGAATACAGATATTCACAGAATCATCCAAGTTCAAGCTAAAGAAATAACAAAAATAATTACTCACCCTGAACTTGTAGGTTTGGAACTCAATCAAAAATTCTCTATCCTGAGATCTGAGAAACACAAAACAAAAGCTTTCTATCAGCACTGACAATAAATAGCTAGCCATTAGATATACAGCAAAATGAGTAAATTATAGTTCAATATTGCAAGTATTTAGCCTACATATATGTTATAGGCAAAATCTGTTGGATTAAACCTTGAATAATACACTTTGAAAGAAGCACCTTTAAGTCAGAAAAGCAGCCCAATAAAAGTTTAAGCTTTCAAGTATGTTCAGTTTTCCTCTCCCTACCCCCCAACAGTGTTGTGAGGAAAAATTAATTTTAAGATCTCTTCTGGAACTGAGGATTTGTGGATTTCCATGGAGACCCATAATCTCCAGGGATATCTAGACAGAAGTTCAGGTTGTATCCCAGAGCAGTTCAAACTATGAGTTGAGAAGTTTATTTGAACATAAATAGCTCATTTAGAAAACAAATTACTTCAATGTTCAGAAGGTATTAAAAAAAAAAAAAATCAGATTACATTCTAAGATTTTGGTTCTAAAAGTGGGAAATCAAAGTAATCAAATTAGTAATAGAGGATATACATTTCATTTTTGAAAGGTATCAGAATGCTCTGTGACAGTTGACAAAAGTGCATTGGAGTAAAAGCAATTGACAATCTGACTGGGGGTGGTTTGTTGTGAATCTGGGGATGCAAAAATGGAATTTCTTCTACAAAAGCAGAGGAAGAAAACAGATTAGTACACCAAATCTCCCTTATGATCATCAAATACATACAATTCATCATTGAATTAACATTCATTTAATGGACCTGGATGAATTTATTTATAATTGCTAAGATTTTTTAAATTTATCAATACTATAACCATGGATATTTCATTAATAAGTCTTGTGGTTAACCATTAGCTTAATAAGAACAATCTAAAATGGATTTTCTTGCAGCAAATTAGTTTCCAACTTTTTGTCTACAGGCATTTTTCTCTTTGCAGTACAACATTAATGAAGATTAATGCTCAAAATTTAAAATCTAGAAAATAAATATTAGAAAATACATAAAGTAAAAATATGCCTGAATAATAGAAAAGAAGGATGCATGGAAAAATATGTGCATAAACATAATGGTAATTAACTTATTAAAGAAGAAGATTAAATGCTACAGTGGTAACCTGTATGCTTTGGAAGATGTATGCCTCTGCAAATTTAAGATTATTCAAGACATGTTATTAACAGATCATCCATTCAGTGTTTGCAGTGTTGCCATGTTCTAACAATTTTTCTATGGTGTTTGTGCTACATAAATAACTTCTATGGGGTTTGGTTTTGTTTTTTTGTTTTGTTTTTTTTTTTTTTTTGTTTGTTTTTTTTTTTGTTGTTTTTTTTTTTTTTTTTTTTTTTTGTGTGTGTGTTTTTATGGGGTTTTGTATGTTTGTTGTTTAGGTTTTTTATGGGGAGGGAGAGGAAGGGTGTTCATGGCTCAAGGAATGCCAGTTTTTTTTTCAAATGTATTTTAGATATGTTCAAAAAAGAACCTGAGAATAAAAATGTACATATTTGGCCTTTCTTTATCTAAAAAAAAAAAAAAAAAAAAAAAAAGGTTTTTTTATTTTTAAAGTTTCTAAGAAAGTTTTGAGATGGGCATTTAAAAGCGAACATCACATGGGTTCATCAGAACATTATTTATGCTCCCTTGTTAAAGACCTCAGCTTTTCTACCACAGCAATGTGATCAAGTCTCAGGTCTCTCACACTGCTGAACAGTCTGTTCCATCACTGCAGAAGTCATCATGAAATGTGGCCATTATATTATAGGTGGGGAAAAAAAAAAAAAAGGAAAAAACCCAAACCCAGAAAAGCATCTGTCTTAAGAATTTACTTTACTCTTATCTCTCCACATATTTTTTTCCAAGACATTATTTTGTAATTTTCTTCCCTGCTCTTTTTTTTCCTTATGAAAGCAGCAGTACATGACCACTAACATCAGCATCGTAACACAGTTGAAAAAATGCCGTTAAAGCCAAATATACTTTGCAAATACTTGGTCTAAAGAGTCTAAATTAATCTGTGGCTCTAAACCAGCTTTTTTCTATTTTATTATTTTGAATCTTTGTGGGGACAATTATGCTATAATATTTTGCTATAGTTTTAAGACACTGAAAGAAAGGAATTACAAGATTGAAACTGGGTGCAAAAATTTAAATATTATTACCTTCCCTTCAGAGAATCAGTTCATTATAGCACCACTATAACCTTATATTAGCATGAATTAATAATCCTCAAACATAGTTGTAGTTCTGTTGTGAACTAAAATATTGATCTAGAAATTCTTTCTGACTACGAACTTTCCTGCCTCACAAAACCATTTTGGGAGTTTCAACAATACTTTCTCTGGTACTTTGAGAGGTTTAGATGAAAAGCTGTTTTTTTGTACTAAAGATTATTTCTATGTATATAAAAATAAAATATGAATAAAATACTTCATTATACTGTAGTGCCAGCAAATTAATCATACTTTGGAGAGAACAGGAACTCTACCTCCTGAAAGTAATTTGGTTTTATTTTAAATAAAAAGTGATTTATTCTCCAACTTGCAAACTCACACAATTTAGAGCATTATTCAGTAACATTTCAATGCTTGGCCACTTTTGTGTGACATTTCTTTAACAACTGCCAAATTTTTAAGGCTTCTTTTTTCTCAAATTTCTTTAAATTTCACAAGATCTCTGTTGTCTGCAGTCATCACAATTTTAGAAAGCAATCAGGAGGCCATTATCTTCTGAAAATGTTTTATTTTGTTGACATCACTTGATTCAAAGTCACAGATAAGAATGAACATCAAGTAGACTACTGTATTTTCAAGCTCCTTTTATAACACTCCCTATTTAAACACATTATGGGAACTACTAGACACTAACAACTACTGTAAGATGCCTCAGTACTGGACAATGTTAGTGTACCTTTCTTTTAATTGGTCAGAAAAAAAGAGGGGATTAAAAGTCTGCTTTCAATGGCCTTTATGCACTTTGACTTTAAAATACTGGTAATAAATCAACTTAGAGAACAAGCCCCACTAATTTTGTAACGACGATTACCAAGACAAATTCCAGTAGGTATTCTAATAGTGTGTGTTATCACCTTATTTCCATTAATTTTTACTTCCTCATGCAAAGGTGGAAGCAATTATCAACAAAAAATATTTGTTTACTCACTGAAACTTAATTCAATTCCAGGAAAAACATTGTCCAAAATCTTATTTCAATCCCACTAGATAGTATCTTAAAATATTCACACCAAAATGTGGATATAATTAAAAAATAAGAGTTGTCCAAGTAGGCTGTGAAATAATAAGGAATTCTTAACACTTGAATATAATATATTTATTGGAAGCAATTTGTAGTTAACTTTTATATGTCTAAAATATTTTAGTACTTTTGGAGAACACAATATTATTTTCTCTTTAATAAATTTCTTGGATTTTTAGAGAATAATGTAGAAGAGACAAGTGATAGCTTCGTATATTATTCTGTTATATAGTTCTCCCACAGCTGAAACAGTTTGAAGCACAGCCTACAGCAAGAGCAGAAGAAGTGCATTTTGTTTAGGACTGCTCTGTAATTTTATTTGATAACAGTGTCCCCTTCACTTATAAAAACCCAAATTGTCCCTACTTATTCCCAAATGTATGGGTTTTAGTATCACAGTAGTTATCCAACAATAGCCACTTCACAAACCTTTTCTATTTTTGCTGAATCAATATCTTTGTCAATCTGATAAAATTTAATGAAAAGACACAAATATACCTGCTGAAGAAATCAAAAGGTTCCATTAAATTTTATAATCTCATTTCATAATCTCTTGAAAAAAAAATTGGTTTATAGTAAAACATATTCTTACATATTTCAAAGCTTAAAAATTAAAAAAGGTATCCAGTTCAATAGTTTTATAGAGATTAGCTTCATAATAATCTACATAAACTTCTTGGCAGGTAATCTATACTTTCATAAAATACCTCTCTCCCTTTTTTCTCAGTATTAACAGAAAATCCATCTTCATTGCCAAAACACTACAATTTGGGCTTCCCTAACACAGCATAGACATCATATTTTACATGACAATATGATTAAATGTTTTCTATTAAAGGATTACTTTTTCTTGGAGTATCCCTTTGGTAATTCCTTTTGTTTATGTGAACTGGAAGGGCTACATCTGGTTTTCAGGGCAGATGCTTTCTACCTTAATTCCAGTGGTCATGATGCCCAGACATACAGCCTAGAATATGTTCTTATTATTTACAGGGTTGAAACCTCACTATGCACTTCCCCCTTATGCACTTGTCATTAAAAATAATCTCAGGTATATAAGGCAGGTAGGGAAGGAATTAAATAGGTCCTGAAATTTGAATGGTTTGACAGTGGTGTGGGATCTACTAAAGAGTTTGTCTATGCTGTACTGAAATTTGCAGTATTAGTCTGTGTTAAATTTTTGTGCTTCTGCACTCTATCCAGTTATTTCTGGTTTGTTTCTGTGCATTTGGTGGTGATATTCTTGCATTTTTATTGCATACTGTTGATTTTGGATAAACTCTCTAATTTGCCAAGATTTTTGTAAATTCTAATCCTATCCTTAGGGGCATTTGCAATCCCATCCATCTGTCTGTCAACCAGAGATATTTAAAGTTTATGGTTTCTTCCATCACTCAAATCACTCTTTTTTTTTTGTTGTTGATTTTAAACACTGAAAACCAACATGGCCGAAACAGACCCCTGCAGCATACTCCAAATGAAATGATTAATAAGTATTCCTTGTTAACTGAAAGTAAATTTTCAAAGAGCTGGTGGTTACATCCAATTCATATTTTGCTGTTCTGCTTAAAAGAATGTAACAGCACAGAGACTCTAGATCCCCCTTAATAAAAACACAACTATATCATATTTACTTATTTTTTCCTCATGGAAAACATCATGCTTTAGAAATTCATAAATAAATTTGCCTTACAGAGTTAAAGTCATAAAAAGCATTTCAGAAAAAGTAATTATTCTCTCATAATTAGAACCATTTATAAACAGATTGAATTTTCCTCGAGCTGCACTGACATTAAAATTTGTTTTCAGCACAATATTGGTAATTTTAAAGTAAAAGTTGCAGATGGCCTATCACTTTAGTTATACACCCCATCATAAATGGTTATCTATGAAAACTCTACCTTGGATTAAAAATGTATATACAGGTATCAAAGTACATGTTATAGTGTAAATATACACTCCTTAATAATGATAGCTTCTTTATATGCCTATGCTCATGGAATTAATTTTAAATAGAGGACAAATATAAATAAACATGATGTAAAACCTTCTGGAGATATTCTATTACCTTTTCAAATTAAGAATGGTTTATGTCAGTTTAGTCTAACATCCTTCACATTTGGCTCAGTTCTTACTAACAATTTGAATTCAGAGAACCCAGACAGGTTTTCATACAAAATGACTGAAGTCCAAAAGTATTGAGACAAAAATCTGTTTTGCTTTTTCTCTCATGTTGTGCAGATCTTCAAACTTGCAAGTGTTCATGGGAAGTGCTAGATACCCAGTTATATAAATAATTTTGTAACATGCAGAAAAAATTGATATTATTAATTTCTTAGTAAATGATAATTTAACGTGATAATTACCTTTATAGGGACTGAAAATTCTGATTAACTCATTCATAAATATATTAAATGAAACTACTGATGGGAGTTGTTTTCCCTGTTTAAAAAGTTTTGAATATAATTTTATAGGTTAACAAACTACTCACAACTTTAAAACCTCTAGATGATAAAGAACTGCTGACACCTCCTTAATGGAAGAACTGAACAGAACTGTATTATGAACTAGAAGGGAGTTAACTTTTGGTAGCAATAGGTGCATGCCTTATGTTATCATCAAGAGTTAGAGGTTATTACTATGCTATCATCTAACACTTAATGGAGAAAAGGTGGCTCTGAGGCCACAGAAATGTCTGTTTTCAGATGAAAGATTCCAATGTTATTAGCACCATTAATTCATGTAAGATGAGCTTTTTATGAATCAGGATCTCTCTATCCACTGAGTCATAAAAGTAATTAAATTCTTGAAAATAAAAATATGCAACTTGAATATTTGATGTAAGCCTTCAGTTTACATGTTAATAAGATTTTGAAGCAGTTATTCAGAGTTTCTACCACCCAATTGCAATAAATTTTTAGAGTTAACCATGTGGTAGAATTTTCATTACATAAAAAAATGTTAGCTATCAGATCTTTAATGTATTTAATGTTTTTAAAACAAATTTAAAATTTTATTGTCTTTGGGACTGATTTCTCATTTCTTTTAATATTTGAATTACATTTCTGATCTGATTTTCTTTCAGTAGTTGGTCTGTTTTCAACTGAATCGGTTTGCACACAAAGCAGAAACAAGAAGTAATATCAGCATAATATAGTGAATCTGGTAATTGACCATATAGGAAGGCCACTCCCACATCCTTGACTCTCCAAACCTTAGGCTGTTCTTGTGAGTACACTCGTATCACAGAAATTTGAATTCATGGTTAATTTGTCTCACAAGTTGTTGCAACAACCAGGAAGTCAATGTCTGTAAGGAATGTAAAAATCCCAAACTATTCTCCGTAAAACAAACCTCCAAAGCCCCTAGAAAAATTACTTGTAAGCATGGAAAAAAGCTGTATCTGCAGAAATATTTAATCATATTGTTGTCTTGACAAAAGCATACCACCATATACACAAGGAGTTAGGCTTTGTGTTGATTATGTTCATCTGTCAAAGTGACTGTTTTCTGCAACATTATGTGTACTCTGATGTACAAAGTTCCTTTCTTACTCACATATCCTGTGGTAATCACAAATTTAAAACTGCAAAGCATGAAAGATTCAGGCAAACATCAACTTTAAAACATCCTCTGCAAATCTTAATCAGTTTAGAAAAAAAAAAAAACAAACAAAAACAAACAAAAACCTTTGTCAGAAGACACAGCACAAAGGCTTGGGAAAATCAACAAAGGAATCTGACTTTGATATCCAGGGCACAAACCGGAGCTGAATAAGTAATATAAATTTATTGGTTGAAATTGTGAAGAACTGATATAAAACCTAACTGATTTCACAATTTACAGAACCCAGTAATGCAACATAATGCTATTTCAAACTAATAGAAGAATTAAAATTACATAATTCTAAACTAAAAAAAAAAAAAAAAAAAAAAAAAAGGAAAATCAACTCTGTACACAAAAAAACTACAATCTAAAAGTTTTCAGGAATAATCCTATTTGCAGTTTCACAGGAAGATGAAGTCATATGACAGAATGAATGAGTTATAAGATGCTTAACCTTTTAAATGTATTATTTCCTTTCATAATGTCTGTTTATAAAAGTTGGTATATTAATATTGCTTTGGTGTATGTATATTACCTTAAGAATAGAACTACAAATGTTCATGAGTCTCTATTATCTCCTCTGAGCCCTAGTCCAACACAGTACTGTAATCCTAGGTAGTCCGGTATGTAACAATGCAATTACTAGTTTTAGTTGCTTTCAGTGAAAGCTTGTTTTACTTAAGAAGAAACAGGGAGAGAAACACCACAAAAAAATATTAAAAAATCACATTTTTAAAAGGAGAACATTCTTTTAAAAGTATTTAAAGTCACTTAAATCTAACCTTGTAAAACTATGATTTATGGTAAAGATAAATGCAATGATGTTCTCCTACACAATGCATAACATTTCAAAGGACACTATAACTGTCCTACGTCTTGTTATCACTTGGGATAAGAAGACAAACCAGTAACAACATGGTACAAATTTTAAGGATGTGAGAAAAATCAGAATTAATTGCAGGTGTACACAGCACAAGCAATCATTCTTGGGAGTAGAGAAATAACAAGATACATCTGTTTTATGATCCCTTTTATTGTATGCTATGTTATATCAAGAAACATTCCTTCTGTTGATTCAGTTTATGGAGGTGTTCTACTGATTATGAAAAAATGCATTTATAAAAATCTTTTTACTGTGGAGTCTGGAAAGACAATTTGAACAGCTGGAAATTCTATTAGAGTCAATAATATTTTAAATTTTCAGATACATTAGAATTATTAAAAACCAGCACACAGGACAGATTTCCATCTTATTTAACTTTCTAAAATGTTGCTTGTTTGTTTTTGTTTTAATGAACAAGACAATTTATGAAATCACATTATAAAAAAAGTTGATCTGTACATAAATGTTTTGGATGAATGAAATATGGTAGTTAAAAGGAAAAGTAAAAATGTTCAGAGGCATGGAGTATAATGGTAACTGCTGCCCATTATTCACATCTGCCAACTTCATCTTTTTTTTACTAAAGCTTCCAGTTAAACCAATGCTTTGGAGCTCCGACTAGAAAGAAAAAATGCACTTCTAATACAAAGAGGTTACTGATTTGTTTTCTACAATATTACTGTACAGAATGTTTATGTCAAATCCTAAAGTCCTGGTTCACTTCAATCATGAAGGCGTGTGAGAGAACAATTTTTAAGAACTCAAAGTTTATAAACAAGAAGTTCTGTTCTCATCTTACATCTGCTTTGTTGCAGTTAACAGAGAAAAGTCTCAAGTTAAAAATACATTAGTTATAAATATGTGTCAGCCTATAGCTTCTACTGAAGAATTACAAATACTGAAAAAAAGTTTTATCGTGTATGTCATTCTCTTTGTGATGAGGTATATCATTTTAATAACTACAAAATATTACACTTGACAAATCACACTCAGAGAAAATACGCTCTCAAAGCAAAAACATGTTTTAGTACTATGTACTATTCTGTATAGCCTTCCATTGTGATCATCTCAAGCACTAGTGAGTGATAAGGAGCTGGTCTAAAGGACTAATGGCTCATAACATTAGGACAGGTTCTTAGCATTGTCCTGTCTCAAATCATGGAGGAACATATATAGTGGTGGACTGAACCATAAAATGAAGGCATGTCCTGTAAGTGTGACTGACTAACAAGAATGACATGTTGGGCATTGCTGTAGATGCTGTAACATGTCACTTTGTACATTTATGATGATCACAGAATGATCTAGAAGATTGAAACTATTTTATCACATTTATTAAGACAGCTAGAAACTAAAAATTGTTTTTTATGGAGTTGATGTCAACAGGGACTTGGAGATTGTTATGTCTGAGAGCAAATAACCTGCAATATGGAGGTTAGAAAAATGACCTAGTGTTGTCTAAGTAGCAACATTTCAAAATCTGCTTTCATTCAGTAATATAGAAACTTACCTTTTAGTGGGGTGGTTAGTTTGTGGGAAAAGCATGCAAGAGGCAAGTTCATTACACTGTTATAGCTAACAGAGAAGTGAATAGGTCTTTTGAATTTGTTTGTCAAAAAGATACAAAACAAACAGGCTCACATCTCTGCTGTATCCAGCTGATAGTTACTTGTTATGAAATGTAACTCTAAATCTCACTGGGATGGAATGGAATTTAGGTCTCTCTCATCCATGACCTGTCCTGTGCATTTTGATGAGCAAATAAATCTTTCCTGCTCTCTCTGAATAAGCATATACTTCAAAACCCCACAAACTGTTGTGCAGCAGAATTCCTGTCTCATGGATGTGTCTTTCATTTATAATTCATTATTTTCCACAGTTGAAAATTAAATATATCACTATTTGTATCAGTTATATAAGTACCTTAAGACAAGAAAGTTTTTTGTCCTTTTATGAGGATCAAAGCCCTAGCTGTTTTAATCATGTGATGAAACCTACTTGAAAACAATGTTTAGATGAAGGAAAGATTGACTATATCTACTTGATACTAACTGATTTGATAAATGACATTTGAGCTGGAAAACAAGGAGTAGACAAAGTTTTTCACATAACCACTGTGAGCTTCACACCTCTTTAAGACATCTAAGCCAGGAGACCAGCAGGTGACAGAAGCCCTGGTGACAGCTGCTAACTGGACTTAGATGAGGAGAGAGTCACTGAAACTGGCACAGAGCCACGTGAGTCTATGCTGACTACCTTACATACAAAATGAATAGATAGAAAAACCAGTAGCTCTTTGGTGAGGGACACACATCCATGGATGTCTAATGCAGTGTCAAGGTGGAGCCACAGAGCACAGGGGTTGGCTACCTAGTCAGATTGGATTCATCAGTTGTTAGCCTGAGTGTCCTGCTCCTGGGACCCTGGTACTGGGCCTGACTGGGCCACAACAACTGGGCACTGGCTTGTGTGATGCAAAGTGTGTGATCTGTCTGTGGAATAGAAATGTTAGAAAAGAAACTGCAGTTCACCAAATGTGGTCTCACTTAGGAAATTCATCTCTGATCATGTCTCAGAGCAGCTCCATTATGCTCTTGTGACTGTACCACCAACAGTCTCCGTTGCAGTATTAGAGAGAAATGAAAATATACTCAGTCAGTGTTTTAACATCTCCAAGGAGGAAGTTCCATTACCTCTTTAGGCTGCTTGTGCTGGACTTCAATCAGCCTTACAATGAAAAGTTTTTCTACTGTCTAACAGGTTTTTCTGGTGTTACTTTTATTTTTTTAATACTAGCACTGTGTTATATTGGGCAGTGTATAGCTCCATATTCTCTATCTCTGCATCCTCCCACCAGGTATCTGTATACACCACTAAGTGCCCCCCAAGGCTGTTCCTTCTTACAGTGAATAGGCCCAACCTCTTATCAGGCTCCCTGTTCTCCAGGTCCCAACGATTTTGGTGGCCTCCCTTGGAGTCTTTCCAGTAAGTCAGTGTCTGTCCTGTATGCAGGAGACTCGTGCTGGGGACAGCACACAGGTCCCAGACAGGAGAGCAGGATCCTTCCCAAATCTTCTGGCTTCACTCTTGCTCATGAAGACTGGGGTGTAGCCATGACTTCTTTGCTGCCTGGAGGAACTGCTCCTTGATGGTCAACCTGGCCTCCTTGGGGCCCTGAGGCATTTCCTGCTGCTCCCAGCCAGTCGTCCCTGACCTGTTCTACTGCAGGATTTTGCCCAGGGGCCAGGTTTTACATGTGCTTTTTTTGAATACTTCCATTAATACTTTGAGAAATTAAACAGTTAGTACTTACTTCTCATTGGAAACTACAAATAAAAAAATCATAGAATCATAAAATCATTTAGGCTGAAAATGATCTTTAAGATCAAGTCCTACTGGAAACATAGCATTACCAAGTCCACGAGTAAGTCATGTCCCTAAGTGCCACATCTACACATCTTTTAAATACCTCCAGTGATGGTCACTCAACCACTTCCCTGAGCAGTTCCAGTGCTTGACAACCCTTCCAGTGAAGGAAATTTTATTAATATTCAATCTGCACCTCCCCTGGCACAACTTGAGGCCATTTTTTCTCATCCTCTCACTTGTTACTTGGGAAAAAAGACTGACACCCACCTCACTACAACATCATTTCAAGTAGTTGTAGAGAGTGATAAGGTCTCCCCTCAGACCCCTTTTCTCCAGATTAAACAACCACAGTTCATACAGCCATTACTCATAGGTCTTGTTCTTGAGACCCTTCAACAACCTCGTTGCTCTTCTTTGGACATGCTCCAGCATCTCAATGTCTTTCTTGTAGTGAAGGGCCCAAAACTGAACACAGTATTCAATGTGCAGCCTCACCACTGCTGAGTACAGGGGGACAGTCACTTCCCTAGTCCTGCTGGCCACACTGTTTCTCATACAAGCCAGGATGCTGTTGGTTAACTTGGCCACCTGGGCACACTGCTGGCTCATACTCAGCCAGCTGTCAAACCAGCATACCTGGGTCCTTTTCCATCAGGCAGCTTTCCAGACACTACCCCAAGCCTGCAGCATTGCATGGGGTTGTTGCGACCCAAGTGCAAGACCCACCACTCAGCCTTGTTGATCTTCATATAATTGACCTTGGCCCATTGATCCAGCCTGTCTATATCCCTCTACAGAGCCTTCCTAACTTTAAGCAGTTGAACACTCCCACCCAACTTGTTGTCATCTGAAAGCTTACTGAGGGTGCACTCAATCCCCTTGTCCAGATCATTGATGAAGATATTAAACAGAACAGGCTGCCATACTGAACCCTGGGAAACACCACTTGTGACTGGCTACCAACTGGATTTAATTCCATTCACTATAATGTTTTGTGCCGGGTCATCCAGCCTATTTTTTACCCTGCAAAGAGTATAACCTTCATTATATTAATTTTAAGAATCATTTAATACTCATTATATTATTTTGAATAATACTGTAACTGTACACTCTTCCTGAGGTACATATGTATCTCTTATATCTGATCGCTAACCTTATCATTTAAATAATATACACTATGCAACATAACAATGAGTACTTCATTGATTGTTAGCTTTTCAGTAAAATTTATTGACTATCCAACAATATGTGATACCTCTTGGTTTTATATCATTATCATAATTTTCTAACTTCCCACTACCAATTTCAATATTTTCTTTCATTGGTTTTAGAGCAAACTGGAAAAAAAAAAATTTGGTAACAGGTAAGGAAAAACAATATTTATTCTACATAAATATATTATGCAAGACTTCAAATCCTCTGTTGCTCCTGAGAGTAGGTACTCTGATTTTAGTATCTGTAGAAATTTTACCAGCCTGCATCTTAAAATGTCAAATTTACATGCAAGATTTTTCCTATATATGTTTCAATAGAATTTAAATCACAAAGCAAGTAGTAGTCACAGAATGCATTCTGTAATATCATAAGTATAAATTAATAAATCATGGAAAATACTAGAAAATAAGTATCATACATGTACTTTTTTAATATTTATTCATACTGACAGCAATTGACAAAACTAATACTTTAATTTTTTAATGATAAAATACACATAGAACATGGTGAAATAGATGGCTTTACACTTCACTTACATGATTTAATCATACCTTGACCTGCACTAAAAACCAACAGCTCATGTCTGAAAATTATTTTCCACTACCAATCCACATATTCTATTGTATCTATCAATGAAGTAGATGTTAAGAAAGCCAGTGGGGGGGATGGGTCATGGTGGGGAGGGAGGAGCAGGGCATGTGTAAGAAAGAGGAAGGGAGAGAACAAGCTATTACAATACCATACAACATAACCATTCACTGGAAACTGAGACAGCAAATTTTCCATCATAACCCTGCAAGTAAGAAATGTTAGATCATTCCCAAGTCACAAAACAAAGAAAGGATTAAGAGTTCCTGGGTGCAAGAGGAAGAGCAATATACTTTGCAATTCTTTTTGTAAATTATATATATATCATTTTGCTTCCCAGGACATGTCAAACACTGTTAAAATGTATTTAAGAAAAATGTCTGGAAAGAAGATTTAAGGTGTTTTAACAACACCACTCTTACACACAGTTTGTGTCAACTTTGTAATTATTTTCTGTAGAGATCACACTGAATAAAGCAAGCTGCTAGTGTAAACAACAGTATTCTAAATCTGATTCTGATTCACCATGTGATCTGACCAGATTATTTAAATTTGTGTGTATCCTACCACAAGTTCATGAGGGGTTTGCTTTCACTGGGAAGAAGTGTTTTTTTAATTAATACTTCTGATTAAGCCGAATAATTAAATATCAGTGGGAGGCAATGACGAAAATAACTGACCATGCTTGGAGTTACCTGTATGCTCTATTTTGAAATGAAAAAAATTTGTTTTAATTACAAAAATACTTTTTTTTTTTTTTTTTTTTTTTTTTTTTTACTGAAGAGTAAAGCACTAATTAATTTGCTAAGTGCTATTTTGATAAAAGAGGCAATAAGCTCCCATGATTACAGTACAGGAGAGCACATTCCTTACTTTACAACTGATTTATTGTTCAGTATTAGACAAATCATGTTTTTGTCTCATAGTTAAACTGGGAATAACACCTATTCAAAGACTTAAAAGATCAATAGTTGTGAAATGCTTTCTGTTTATAAACATGTAAGCGTCTATACGTATTATAATTATATTTTGTCAAAGCAGAGAGAAATTTCTCCTTCCAGGTTCTCTTCATTAACAGAGAAATATCAAAAAACAAAGACACTTTAAAGAAGTCTTTAAATATTTCTACTGCCACAGGGTTTGCAGAGAAAGCACTTAATGAACAAGCAACAACATTTATCTCTATGGAAGACTCAGTAACATTTTTACATGGAAAAAGAGGCCATACAGTCCAACCAAGACTGCAAATTTGAGCACAACCCTAAGAAAGATGGGGTAATCTTCTTGTCGGTAACTATAAGAAGAGGGTGACTGCTCTTTTGTGCAGTTTTTTATTAATCCACTGCACTATTTTTGTGTTACTGAATGAAAATAAACTCAATTACACAAATTTAAGATAATTTGTGTCTTCTAAATTAAAGACATGCCTGTAAGAATAATGTAAAATGACTGAATAATATGTAGAAGATTGCACAGAGATGTCTCAGTCTTATCTCAAGCTACAAACATTTATAAAAATAAAAATAACTAAGATGTTAAGTGATACAAGTACATGAAAAAAAAAGAAGGTAAAAAATGCACACATTACAACTATAGCATCATCCAGTTCAGTAAGTTTCTGTAATACTTATGTGTGCAAACTGCAAATTTATCTTCACACAAATAATACTTGTGCAAGTGAAAATGAAAGTAGTCTTCTTGTTCTGTTTTCATCTACTTGAGTTTAAATAGCTATTACCTTGAAATTTCTCTTCATACGCATTCCTCATTTTTACATCAATCAGGTGTTTCTCCTGAGTTCATTCCTCAGTGATTCTTTCAAGCAACCTATTTTTGAACATTTTAGTTACATACCTACAGGCTAGACTATGCTGATTTTAAACATAAATTAGATAGATCTGATCTTCAAACACAACAGTTCTTTCATCATGTTTTGCGTCACTGATGGGGGTTTCATGAAGTTATTCTGATTTATTAGTCCTACTATAATTTCCTCAGGAATTGACACAATGTGCAATGTTACAGATAGTCACCTCCTTTCAAGCGTTCTACCAAAGATTCTATTCCCATGTTAGATTTCAGCTGTTCCTTTCTCAAAATCTTTAATCAATCAGTTTGGTAATTACCAGTTCAAAATTGAAAAGATTTTCATTTAAGATTCTCATTAAATGAGGGGATTTTGATGACATAATTTTTGGGTGCTATCATTTAAATACATAGTTTGTGTATCTGATGGTTAGATTTCTTATATGATGTTTCACATGCTTTTTGTATGCTTTTTGCTATTTTATTCTGCTTATTTTGGAGTTGTTGTAGTGAGACCTTATTTGAGGTTGTACAACCTGAGCGTATATCTATCATTTTCCAGGTTTTCAGAGTATCTTGTTTGGGTTTTGAATTTGATTTTTTTTTTTTTTTTTTTACCAAGGCCATTAATTTCTCATGTAATTGTGAAAATTGATATAAGCTAACTGACATAGGGTGCCCAAAAGAGACGCTGAAATAATACATTTTCTTTTTTTTTTTTTTTTCAGGTCTTCTGCATTCACTTTCCCAATGATGTCCCAGACAAGACTCCACTGCCTCTCCT
The DNA here is from genome assembly GCF_018691265.1 of Tyto alba. Taxonomy (NCBI): domain Eukaryota; kingdom Metazoa; phylum Chordata; class Aves; order Strigiformes; family Tytonidae; genus Tyto; species Tyto alba. The sequence continues at coordinate 36,220,403 of NW_024881318.1, forward strand.
ATTTCAACATGCTGTGAATCAGTCTTTCTTGAATATTTGAGAAAAAATGCTGAAGGGTTAATGTTAAGACCTAACAACTCTGAAGTGAACCTCAGAAAAGCTGATCAGGTTTCTAAACAAATTACTACCAGTGAATTTAAGCCTGTCTGGTGTAACTCAGCAATTACAACTCAGCAATTAAAATTGTAGGTATATATAGACTCAGTATCAGGCATGAAAGATATAGTATCTAAGGACTTCTGTTAGGAACATGAAGAATTATCTTCACAGTTACACATATATTCTATGCTTTATTTTAAATCATTTTAGGCATTAGCTACATAGAAATATAACACAATATATATTTAGAATGTAGAATAAATTACTGTCCTTTTTTGGTGTATTTCAGATACAGATCAGTAAAAGAAAATAGCAGCACAACATTAAACAATAATTTCTCTCATGAGTTTCTGTAACTCTCTTCACATTTTGTCTGCAAAACACACAAACAGGCAACATTGCAAGGTGTGAGAAAACCACAGACCTTAGACAATTATAAGAACAGAGGAAGGATGAATTAAGAGCAGTACCCACTCTTCTGCTTCCTCTTCCTTCACTTTTTCCCTGGAATTCTATACATGACTTTCCTCACTCTGCTTCCTTCTGTCTCACACCCTTCTTCCACTGCTTCTCTCACATTTCACAAATATTCCTTAGTCCCAGAGAGGTAACATGTCTCCTGAAGATGATGTCAAATACAGTTGGTAGGTACCTTATGAATGAAGAATTATGACTAGGAATTAGGAGATTGTGCTTTTCAAATAAAAATTATATGTAGGTAGGAGCTCACCCAAAAAGTATCACACTCTCTTCCTCTCCCCTGCCCTTAGTCTGACTTAGGAAGTACAGCCTAAAACGTGAGATTTCAATGTTTTCTTCATGTACCTGTTTCACTGTGATCTCTTTCACAATGGGGAAAAGTTTTTCTTAACGTTTAACCAGCTGCCTCCATTGTTCTCTGTGATCTATGCTTATATTGCATTAAACAAATAAAACCTTAAGTAGGTAAACACCCAAACGCAATTTTGAAAACACACTGAGGCAGTGAAACTGAGAGCCACGGATGTGTCACTAGATCGTATTTTCAATAGTGAAAAATATTTTAACTAGAAGATCATTTTGCTATGAATATTTACAATTAAGGTCCATAATTACTCTGTCTACTTCTGTCTTCTATCAACTATTCTATAAAATTAGTACTAAGTTTTAATGTATTACTTCAGAGATTCTTCATGTTTCTTCAAATGTCTGCTATGCATTCTGTTTATATAAGAAGAGGTATACTATAAAAAGGTTTTGTTTTTTTGGTTGTTGTTTTTTTTTTTTTTTCGTTTGTTTGTTGTTGTTGTTGTTGTTGGTTGTTTGTTTGTTTTTTTTTTTTTTTTTTTTTTCTTCCAAAGAGAATCAGAAGTTATAGTTAATACACAGGAAGAGTTGCTCTTCTCACCCCATCACAGTCATCTCATATATCACTAGTGATGTTGCACATATTTTTCTTGAAATGGAAAAATGCATGCTGTATGATTGATTTCTAATTCTTTCAGATGATACAGTGACAAATAAGAAGCCAGAGCAATTTAGTCTGAGGTGTCTGTTAAATATCATACGATCTAAATTGTGAGAGAACCATCCTATTTCCACCCATTTAACACTTAAATTTATCTTCATCCAGTGTTCATATGAATAGGAAAAAACATGACATAAATGTGCATTAGAAATTAACAAATCAATGTTCTTTGTATTTTTAGTATCACAGCAAACCAATTTTATGTTGTAATTTCAATGTTCAGTATTATTGATGTATGGGTATTCTTTAAGTTTGACAAAGCTGAACATGCTTAAAAATTCCAAAAATTATCTTACTTGGAAGATTATGGTACAATAAAAGAATTATTCATTGTTTTCAACGTTTTGTAAAGTCATCTCCTTTTCTAAGACACTGCAATTAACAACATTTCAATTAATAATTATTTCACTGTTTATAAGTAAGCTTAAAACATTTTTTACACAATAAAACATATGCAAGGTTTTCCTCCAAGGAGATATAATGCTTCTTCACACTATAAAAAGATATGAACTGTACTATATAAACAAAAATTATGAGTCAGACTCTAAAATTTATAATACAGATACATCAAACAATGCTTCAAGATATTGGCAGTAGTTTCATGTTCCTGACATTCAGAAAATAGCCTTTTAAGAAGCAAAACTAATTTATGAATGTTCCTAGTTCAAATAAGGTTCAATTATTGTCCTAGTTCAATACACGTCTTAAGTATTCCTGATAAAGTTTAATGGGAAAAAAACATTGAGGACTTGGCAAGTCAAGAAGCTACCATCAGTTATATCAGGTGAGAATTCAAAGTCATCCACAAGAAGGCACTTTTGCACATGCGCTGATGATAAACACTGCCCATCTGTTTCAGACATTCACAATAGTGAAGAGATATACAGACTGAAAGATATCTTCATGAAAAGTGTTTGCAAGGCAAAAATACAATTCATAAGAGGCAGCATCTCAGACATTTTGAGTATAAATTCCATGTTGTTATTTGGAAAATATAATAAATACTTTATGGGATCCATATGTACCAAGGAAATTTTTTTTTTGAGTTGGCCACAAACGTACACCTGATGCCAATTTAATAAGCGTGCATACAGATGGGTGAAACAGTATATTTCAGTGGAGAGGAATTGAAGGGAAGAACTAAGTGGAGATAGCTCTTTCCTGTTAATTCCCTACTCCTTTTGTTTCTGGAGACAGACCAAAGGAGTACTTATCCAAACAAAACACTGAAGGGCAGAACAGAGGTCATTTAGGTCATCCTCTTTTTAATAAATATGGGCAATGTATATGTGGTTTTTGTCTGCCTGCAGACCAATATCTAATATCCATGGGATCAAACTGAGATAGGGGACAACGTTCATCTGTATACATTACACATTGTGTTTTTATCTAATCATTATTAGATCAGCCTGAGCTAGGTAGGTGTTCTCCCTTGGCTTACACCATTGTATGCATTAAGCAACCAGTTCAGCTACTTGTTTTGTGTAAATCAAATTTTCCAATAAACAAAGTTCATAGTGAACCAATGCAAGACTCCATGAACCTGGAGAAAAGACCCTCTTCTAAAAAGTTTCTTTTAACTTTTTCTGAGAGATCAATGTCATACATAGAAAAGGAGTGCACATATACACATATATCTTACACAAAACCAAGATTAGAGCTCCACATTTTTGTTGGGAAAAACTGTCTTCAACAATGAAGATATTTTTAAAAATGAAATATCTGAAATTCCGCCAAAGTCAACCACTGTGACCTCTAGGAATCCCATCTAGGAGTATTCTAAATTCATATATAATAGCTTACGTTTTGCTGTCTTTATTATTTTTTCCCCATATAATTTATTTCACATATTTAAGCACATTTTTAATTTTATAAAGGTAAACTTATATAATGTAAACTATGTTTATGGTCCACATTCAAACCTCAGAAACTATAGTCATTACAATATTTTTGATAAGTGAAGGCAAAATCTAGTCTTTAGGATAAAGTACTCACAAGTCATTTCTTGACAATATCACTTGCATAAGAGGAAAAAACCATGACAAATGTCTCAATTTATTCTTTTTCTTTTTCCCTTGTGTGAAACTCATAGAAATATGGTTCTTAAAGACTTGGGTGGGAGAGGAAATCCAGCTTCTTAAAAAAGCACAAGCAAAGTAAAGAACAAACAGGTTCTGTGAAATTATTTTCATGTCAAAAATGTTTAAAAAAGCTTAGGCTGTACTTTTTAATTCCTTTTTGTTACGGGAATATATATACTGGAATGAACTAAGCACTAAGAGCTCTATGTACTAGATTGTGTACAACTTATCAAGTGCTACTTAGATGTCAGTAATTCAGCTTTGAAGATGCATATATAAAGCATCTAGTATTCTCTATTTGTTAACATCTTCCATTTAATCATGTGTAATTAGGACATGTTGAATCCATAAATTAATTTACTAGTTTATTACGCACAATAGAGGATTCTCATCACCAAAAGTGATTCAGCTGTCCCTTTAATCTTGTATCCTTTAGCCAATGGAAACCTGTAACAGCAGCTTTGCAGAAGCTGTGCAGACACAACTATAGTACCACACTTGCATGCCTCTTCAATTTTTTCCAAGAAAAATAAGATCCCTGCATTCCCATGATTTCTCTGTGTTTTGAGATGAGATGAAATGAAATGGATGAAATGTGGTATAATTCCCCCTTATAGACTGCACAGCTATTTTTGACAGCCAAACATATGATGAGTTAATATCTCTACCCTCTTCAGAGCTGATGCAAGTTACAATTTTTATAAACAAGTATACTAAGTTTCCTAAGGATCCTTATAAAAGAGTTAAATTCACATGAACACGGTATGTGTCACACTCAACTATTTCTTTATAACTGTGGTTTTAATTCTCAAAGCATTACATGCAGAAGTAGCTAAACACATTATACACTAAAATGAAGTTTTTGGAGTTTTTCTGCTATGGAAAGAATCGAGTGGTTAAAGACATCATGTCTTCACTCTTTGTATAACCTATAAAAACAGTTCTCTGCAGAAACAATGTAGAAATAGTCTCATCCGATTGGATAATCACGTAACATTCTTGGTGGTGTTACCGTTTTGTTTTTTTTTTTTTTTTTTTCCATTTTGTCACCTTCTTCAGAAATAAGAATTAAACAAAACAAAACTAAACTAAACAAAAAAAAAAAAAAAAAAAAAAAAACAAACAAAAAAAACAACACAGAACAAACCAGAAAGGTCTTGGTTTATGCTATGTTTATTCATAAAGAATTGAGAGCAACAGTACTTGTATGTAGATAGACTTCTGTAAAAGATTATCATTAGATTACCTGCTTTACTTGTTAACATATAAAAAAAAAAAGTTATGGGAATTTTTTCTTCACAATCAATATGTGCACAATCAATATCATTTAAATAATTTTAAAAATATGCTGCTCCAAAAGGAGACCATCATGTGTTCTTAAACTGATACAGCTAAATATTTTCACCTTTTCTTCCAACTTTATTTCCCTATTTAAAAGTCTCGAAAGGAAGTGAGGTCAAATAGCTGAATTTTAGGAGATTAAAAGATCAGATCAAAATGCATATTTCAGCACTCTTGGAGTGCATCTTTCTAACTGATGACATGTTTCGGTGTGATGCATCACAGAATAAAGCCCATTACTGATGTTCAGTTATCCTTCTAGGTGGAAAAGCCATTCCAATAAAATCAAATAAATTCCTTAACAGTCCAGAAAGTTCTATATTACAGTCAGGCATGGTAAATGACATCAGTGATGGAATTATTAAAGTAGATGCTTATACCCAGTGAAGTGTCAACACTGTCAGCTGCACATTTCTTGATTAAGCAGCTACTCTCCTTTGTAAATTCACAGGTTTTTTAATAAGAATTGTGAAGTGCCCTTGGCAGCTGTCCTATCAAATGCTACAAGTGATCATTCTCACATTGTATTTTATATCATTTTCTGATACTAGTAATTGCTACCTCACAGTCTAACAAAAATAAAAATTTAAATTTTCCACCAATAATAATACAATCAGATAAATGAGACTATGTCCAGAATTTTAATACAAACCCTCTGCCAAAAACATGCCATGGTTTAACCCAAGAAGGCATCTAAACCCCACAGCTATTCACATAGTCCTCCACAGTGGGAAGGGGAAGACAATCAAAAGGTTAAAAGTGAAAAAACCCATGGGTTGAGGTAATGATGGTTTAATAGGTAAAGCAAAAGCTGTGCATGCAAGAAAAACAAAACAAGGAATCATTTCACTATTTCTCATTGGAAGGTAGATATTTAGAGATTTCCAGGAAATTGGGGCTCTATCACACCTAATGGTGACTTGGAAAGACAAACACCATAATTCTGAATGTTCCCTCCTTTCTTCTTTTCCCCAGCTTTTATTGGAGAGAATGACGACATATAGAATGGGATATCTCTTTGATCAGTTGGGATCAGCTGTCCCAGCTGTGTCTTCTTCCAAATTCTTGTAACCCCCAGGTTACTTGCTGGCAGGGCGAAGCTGGGAAGAGCAAAGGCCTTGACACTGTGTAAGCACCATTCAGGAGTAACTAAAAAGTCACTGTGCTATCAACACTGTTTTGATTGCAAATTGAAAACATATTCTCATATGAATGAATATGAAGAATATTAACTCTATCCCAGCCCAAACTAGTGTAATTATTAATAAATGTGGAAGATTTGGGGAATCAATAAGTCATCAATAAATTTGTAATTAAGAACAAGTTGTACTCCAGTTACAGATTTCATTTATGACTGTGAGTTAGTCTTATAATTAATTTCTGTCAAACCAAGTCTTATACTATTTAAAGACTGGTACATTTTATACTATTGCACTGTCCAATATAGCATTAGGGCTCTCTGTGATAAACACAGATTATCATCTAGATATAATAAACCCATGCAAAGATTGTAAATGTTTACTAACATGAATTTTCCTGTGACATCAGCAAGAAAACCCAGAAGAATATGGAAAAGAATATGCTTGTGTGTACATGTGTGATTTGAGAATGGGTCATCATCCAATGTATATGATGTAAAAAAAAAACCCAACTACCTACTTTCATGATTTTTTTTATAGATCTGCAAGTAAGAGTTCTCTTTAGTTTCTAGTTAAGCACAATCATTTCCATAGTGGTTAAGTAGATATACATGTATTGAACAGCCCTGCAGATAGGGATCTGGGGTTCTAGTTGACAACAGACTCAATATGAGCCAGCAGTGTGTGCCCGGAGAAAGAGTACAAAGCACATTCTGGAGTGCATCAAACACAGTATAACCAGCTGGTCAAGAGAGCTGATTATTCCACTGCATTTAGTGTTTGTGTAGCCTCATCTCGAGTACTATATGTAGTTCTAGGCTGCACAATTTAAGGATGTTAAGATACTCAAAGGATCTTTATGCAGCAGTTATCATGGCTCATTGAAAGAGCTTTAAATCAGGCTTTGAAGGGGGAACTAACAGTATCCTGGCTTATATGAGAAACAGTGTGGCCAGCAGGACTAGGGAAGTGACTGTCCCCCTGTACTCAGCAGTGGTGAGGCTGCACATTGAATACTGTGTTCAGTTTTGGGCCCTTCACTACAAGAAAGACATTGAGATGCTGGAGCATGTCCAAAGAAGAGCAACGAGGCTGTTGAAGGGTCTCAAGAACAAGACCTATGAGTAATGGCTGTATGAACTGTGGTTGTTTAATCTGGAGAAAAGGGGTCTGAGGGGTGACCTTATCACTCTCTACAACTACTTGAAATGATGTTGTAGTGAGGTGGGTGTCAGTCTTTTTTCCCAAGTAACAAGTGAGAGGATGAGAAAAAATGGCCTCAAGTTGTGCCAGGGGAGGTGCAGATTGAATATTAATAAAATTTCCTTCACTGGAAGGGTTGTCAAGCACTGGAACTGCTCAGGGAAGTGGTTGAGTGACCATCACTGGAGGTATTTAAAAGATGTGTAGATGTGGCACTTAGGGACATGACTTACTCGTGGACTTAGTAGTGCTAGTTTTATGGTTGGACTCAATGATCTTCAGTATCTTTTTTTCATCTAAGTGATGCTATGATTCTATGAATGCATCCAGATAGGGCAACAACGTTGGTGAAAGGACTGGAAGGAATGTCATGTGAGGAGTGGCTAAGGATTCTGGGTTTCACAGTTTGGAGAAAAGGAGGCTGAGAGGTGACCTCATTGCTCTCTACAGCTTCCTGAGGAGAATGAAATGGGGAGGGAGGTGCTGATCTCTTCACCCTGGTGTTTAGTGACAGGACACACTGTAGTGGTTCAAAGCTGGACCAGGGAAGGTTCAAACTGGACATTAGGAAGTATTTTTTTACTGAGAGGGTGGTCAAACACTGAAACAGTCTTCCAAGAGAGGTTGTAGATGACCTGAGCCTGTCATTTTTTAAGAAGCATTTGGATAATGCCCTTAAGAATATGCTTTAACTTTTGGTCAGCCCTGAAGTGCTCAGGCAGTTGGACTAAATGATTGTTGAAGGTCCCTTCCAACTGAACCTAAATTCTATTCTATTCTATTCTATTCTATTCTATTCTATTCTATTCTATTCTATTCTATTCTATTCTATTCTATTCTATTCTATTCTATTCTATTCTATTCTATTCTATTCTATTCTATTCTATTCTATTCTATTCTATTCTATTCTATTCTATTCTATTCTATTCTATTCTATTCTATTCTATTCTATTCTATTCTATTCTATTCTATTCTATTCTTCTCTTCTCTTCTCTTCTCTTCTCTTCTCTTCTCTTCTCTTCTCTTCTCTTCTCTTCTCTTCTCTTCTCTTCTCTTCTCTTCTCTTCTCTTCTCTTCTCTTCTCTTCTCTTCTCTTCTCTTCTCTTCTCTTCTCTTCTCTTCTCTTCTCTTCTCTTCTCTTCTCTTCTCTTCTCTTCTCTTCTCTTCTCTTCTCTTCTCTTCTCTTCTCTTCTCTTCTCTTCTCTTCTCTTCTCTTCTCTTCTCTTCTCTTCTCTTCTCTTCTCTTCTCTTCTCTTCTCTTCTCTTCTCTTCTCTTCTCTTCTCTTCTCTTCTCTTCTCTTCTCTTCTCTTCTCTTCTCTTCTCTTCTCTTCTCTTCTCTTCTCTTCTCTTCTCTTCTCTTCTCTTCTCTTCTCTTCTCTTCTCTTCTCTTCTCTTCTTCTCTTCTCTCTCTTCTCTCTCTTCTCTCTCTTCTCTCTCTTCTCTTCTTCTGTTCAAGAGAATCTGAGTTTCTTGATTCTTGGTTATTAGTCCTGTTCAGAAAATATATTGTGCTTCTTGACACTGTTGCTGGAGTTTTATGTTTTTCATCTTTTGCTATGGTTCAGACATCAGACTGCCACTCAGTGACCACTGCTGCACATTTTGCCTCATAATACCTAACCTGTTTTGCAATTTGGTGTCCAGGGATCTGTTAAGATTCTTAGTTTTGTTTTTGCCTTACTTGCCTTTCTCTTTTATGTTATTTCCCTGATCCAATTATCAATTGTTTATGATCTTGTGCAGAAAAATGACTAGCATTTGTTCTCCCTCTTTACTTTCTCACTTTTGGGGTAATATCACTGAACACTTCAAAACAAAAGGGTTGGATATCTGTTTTGATAAGGTATTTCAGATTAATTTGTTTATTATTTGTTCAGTTTGATTTAAATATTTAATTGCATATCTAAGACATTAACATTACTGTGAAGTCATCTTCACTCTAAAAAAGTACTTCTTGTGTTCACATGGAATGTCAATGTCTTTTAATTTGTGATCATTGACTCTTGACTTGTTACTGGGCACCACTTAAAAGAGCTTGTTTTACTCTTCACTCACCCCACAACAATGTGTATTTATACATGTGTATTTATACATATTGATGAAAATATTCTGAGCTTCCTCTTCTCTAGGCTAATCAACCTCTATTCATACAACATATACTCCAGTTTCTTAATTATCCTTGTGGTCCTTCACTGGAGTCCTTCCAGTATGCCCATGTGTCTATTGTACTGGGGAGCCCAGCACTGGATACAGCACTCAGATGTGTCTCACCAGGGCTGAATAGAGGGGAGGAATCACCTTGCTTGATCTGAAGACAATGATCTTCCCAATGCAGGAGGTCTTCTTTGCCCCAACAGGACATTGCTAGATCATGGCCAACTTAGTGTTCACCAGAGCTCCCATGTCATTGTCTACAGAGGTGCTTTCCATCAAGTCAGCCTTCAACCTGTACTGATGCCTGGAGTTATTGTTCCCCCATGGACAAGGTTAACCATTTACCTTAACTGAACTTTTAAGGTTATTGTGGGTCTATTTCTCCAGCCTGTCCAGGTGCCCCTGAACAACATACCATCTGGTTTATAAGTCACTCTTCCCCTTTTGGTATCCTATGCAATCTTGATGAAGGTAGACTCTGTCCCTTAACACAGGTCACTAATGAAGATGTTAAACATCTCATTTTTTGAGCAAAGGTAGTGAATATCTCAAAACAAAAGGGGTGGAAGTCTGTTTGGGTAGGGAATTTCAGATTCATGTGTTTATTATGTACTATGCTTGATTTAGATATTAGAGTGCACATCTAGGTCAATAATTTTACTGTAAGTTCAGAATGGCTAAATATCTGATGGTGTGCATGCAAAAATTGTATCATACCTCAAACTGTACTATTCTGTTCTGATGGTTAATAGATTAATAAATATCTTCGTTATCAAATATGAAAAGAAATCAATTTTATAAATTAATATATTTGATATACTCTAATAAATATACTCAATATGCTCAAATGACACCTGAGACACTCAAATACAAATATTTTTTCACAAAAGTGGTTGTCTCAATGGAAAAATATTAAAATCTAGACTTAGATGATACAGTATTCTATGGATCAAACAGAAAAAAATAGATCAATCAATTATATTCAGGTAATAGCATCTTTTAGGTTTGCAGAAGTTACTATCATATAACAGAAGCAAGAACATTTTGTAAAACTAAACACAGAATAAAACAACAATTGAAAACCCGAAAACTGGTAGGTAAACTTTTCCCTCCTCACTATTTTAAAAACTTTTAAATTTATAATAATTTGTCCTTTGAATTGTTAAATGAATGAACACATTTTTTTCTCTCCACATTTCTGGGGTCAGAAAAGACCAGAATTATACAAAAGCATAAATGCTTGTTCTAGGAGTATTTCCAAGCAAGTAGACAGCAGAAACGCTATGAAACTTACAACTGGATATTTTATTTTTTTTTTCATTTGAGAGAGAGCTTTCCTTTCCTATTTTGCTGACTAACAGTGTTCTTATTAGCTCAGAAAAAAATCAAGCTAAAGTTTACACACATCCCAAAATCATGCAACACCTCTGTTGTGAATATTGACTTTTATTTATTTAATTTATCTACATTACTGTATTAGTAGCAAATATGGTTAAGTATGGCAGGCTTTTAATCCTGCTGTAGATAGGAGAAAACTTGTTTCTTCTGTATTATCATAACAGGGAGGCAGTATAATCGCACTCTCTATCTTTAATTTATCGACTTAAAACCACTTTGTGAAGTACACATCTCTTTCATGTGCAAAGGCAATCCTGTAATACAGAGAAATGAAAAATATTTTTTTCATAGTTGCATTGTCAGAAACTGAACCTAGGCTCTTCAGAATTGACAGAGCCTATGCCAACCATCTTTTATATACATGATCTGAAAGAAAGAGGAAGGAAAGGAACATCTCTTCGAAAGAGACTTGGAGGCTGTTATCCTGGATGTGTATCTGCCTCACAACACATTAATGAGAGAAAATTCTTTCCCACCATCAGCTTGGCAGTGATGTTAAAACAAAGCTAGCCCAATATTAATGTTTAATGTGGAACTTCTACATGAAATTTAACTCTCAATAATTTTAATGGAAATTAGGAACTCCGGGAGCAACAGGTTTAGGGCTCCTTTCAGTGACCAGATTTTCCTTGTTTTCCTGCATATATATGTTGCATTGTACTTGTATTTTTATTTTGATTTGAGGAGGCTCACCATGCTTTGAGAAAATGACACCTCATTAAAAATAAGAAATATTTCACTCCTCAGTAGTCTGATAACTCCTTTGTCATTTCACAGCTCTTTCTCTGAGCATTATATGCTGATTACGCTGATCCAAAATGACCATCAAGAGGAAGGGAATAAGTATTGGGATTTTAGCTACCAGCCTTTCTGTTTGAACTTAAATATGTTGGCAAGGCAACTGGAGGAAAGTTGAAATTATTTTTTAAAGAAACTAACAATCATAAGATGGTGGCAACTATTTTAATTACATATATTTCTTTTTGGCTTTAACAGAATGTTGAACCTGCAAAAGAAATCACTGCAATAATAACATTCTTCATGCTGCAAAACAGCAGACTTGTACAACTCAAATGCCTCCATAATTCTTCTTTAGTCTTTCCAGCTGTGAGAAGCAACTTCTCTTAGTCCTTGGGCTGGAGGTCTTTCAGCAGCAGTTCACAGCCTACAAATCAGAAAGTTAAAGAGATGGCAAAATTTACACTATTAACCAACTGGCCCAGGAGGTTGAAATTCTGTTAAAAACAGGGAGCATCTTCTCCTAGAGGCATTTTTGTTCTTTTTCAAGCTTTGTGTTGTTCAGTTTAGCCCAAGATTTTTAGTAGTTTTTAAAAACCACTTTCATCTCATAATAGCCTTCTAGTTCACTATCAACTGGTAAGTTATAGATCTGATAATGGTTTGATTTACACACGTGTTATCTCAGTTTCTCTCTCAAAAAAAATGTTAATTTGCTAGGAAGAAAATACAATATTTTTGAGCCAAGAAGATAAAGTTTTTTCATATTTTATGATTTCTTATCTTATGATTAGAGAAGTAATATTTTTCATCCCTATTTTTGTCGTCATTCTTAGCACCTTTTATTCCATTCATATTTCTGTACAAGGAACACAATATGTCCCCTCTTTCTCAGATCATTTGCACTCCAGGAAAAGCATGTAAGAAAATTTTACTGTTCATTCCTGCATATACCATCCTGAAAACTCATATTTTCCACATCCCTGAAGAGAATGGATTTTTCAAGAGGTTGAAAAGAGAGAAATTATCTCTGTAGAAATTGATGTAAACTCATAGACATCCTTGGAGATTAAAATAAATTCATTAAATTACACCCAGAAGCTAAAGTGGAAGAAAACAGAGGGCACAAGCCATATTCTGGGAGGTAAACCTATAATGGGAAAGGACATTAATTATGACATAGATATTTGAGATTATGTGATTTTGACCGTAAACACTATCAAAGTAAAAAGTTTCAGGAATAATATGTATTATCACTAGTAATGCATTAAATCAGCCAGAGAGAGGTAGAAAAAATCAGCAATTTTTTCCTTTTCTAAGAAGTACTATCAGCTGTCCCAAAAGCTTGACTGCTTGCTTAATATTTATTCTAATCTTTCTGACATTGTCATGGCTTTTTAGCTTTTCTCACCAAAGTAAAGCAAAGGGATCTTCCTTAGTAGGGGCAACATCAATTTGGAAATACAATATATGAAGTAATTAATAAAATTAAGGCTTTTCTTCATTTAATTTAAATGGTCATTTAAGACAGAGGTATTAATTACATGTATTCATGCTTCATTAAGCTTAAATCAGAGAACAACATTCCAGTCTGCCTGTTGATCTGTGGATATGGGAATATCATTGGATAATTTATAGCTGAAATTTGACAAGGTGTTTGTCACGATCTCCCATAATATCCTTATAGACAAACTGGTGAAACATGCATTAGATATGAAATAAGGGTGTTTGGAAAATTGTCTGGACAGTCAGGCCAAAATAGTTGTGATGAACCCAACTGGAGGCAAATTATCAGTATTGTGTCTCAGGGTTTGATTCTAGAGTAAATACTGTTTAATGTCTTCATCAGATATGTGGATGATGGGGCAGAGTGCATTCTTAGCAAGTTCATGGTGGCAGACTGCAGGGATCAGTCAATGAGTGGGAGCTGTTCATGCATTCATCTATTCAGAAGCATAGGACAGGCTGGAGAAGTGGAAAGCCGGGAATTTAATGAACCTCATCAAAAGTAAACACAATGGCTTGACCCTGGGTTGGACAAAGCCTTGCAGCAGAACAGGCAAGGGTCAACTGCTTAAGAGCAGCTCTGTTAAAAGGTCTCAGAACCCTGCAGGCACCAAGTTGCCTATGAGGCAGCAGTGCCCCTGCACAGAAAATAAGACACTACATCCTAGGCTGTAGAAGAAAGGGTGCAGCAGTGGATCTGGGGAATGACCCTGCTCTGCTATCCAGGACCTGTGAGATGCACCTGAGTGCTGTCCCCAGACTGAGATTTCCACATACAGGACGGACACTGATGTACTGGTGCAAGTCCTAGGGAAACCACAAGCTTGTTGGGGACTGAAGCATTGGGCATCTGATGAGAGCCTGCAGGAGCTGTGTCTCTTCAGTCTGGAAAGGGTCAGCTTTGGTCCTGTTTGGTCTCTTTGGTCTTATTGGCATTATCAGAGGTGTAGAATGGAAGGATAAGAGGAAAGGAACACAGTCTGAATGAAATTTGACCTGGCTTGATGGGAGGAAAACCTTTTTCACTTTAAGGATGGTTAAACATTGGCTCCAATGTTATGCTTGGAGATATTTAAAATATTACTGGAGGGACCCTGAAGAACTGCATTCGCTGCACCTGCTTTAATCAAGTCATTTGACCAGATGACCTCCAGAGGTCCCTTCCTTTCTATGTGTATGTACTGCTCTTGGCTGAGATGGAGTTAACTTTCTTTGTAGTCACTGATAATGGTGCTATGTTTTGAATTTGTGACCAAAACAGTATTGATATCATACCGATGTTTCGGCTATTTCTGAACAGTGCTTATACACCACTAATGCATTCTCTGTTTTCCACTTTGCCCTGCTACAAGCTGATTGGTGACACAGCCAGGACCGTTGACCCCAACTGACCAAAGGGATATTCTATACCATATGACATCATGCTCAACAATAAGATCTAGGGAAAAGAAGTGTCAGGGGAAATGTTCAGAAATTACAGTATTTGTCTTCACAAGTAACAGTTATGTGTGATGAAGTTCTGCTTTCCTGAAAATGGCTAAATATCTGCCTGCCAATGGGAAGTAGTGTATTAATTCCTTATTTTGATTTGATTGTACATGTAAGTTTTGCTTTACCTATTAAACTGTCTTTACCATGGGTTTTCTCACTTTCACCCTTTTGATTGTCTTCCCCTTCCCAGTGTAGGGGCATGACTGAGTGGCTGTGTGAAGTGTAACTGCCTACTTGGGTTAGTCCATAACAGTATAATCATATTTTGATGATTCTATGATCAAAAAAGCTTCCACACCTGTAAGGTCATGTTGTTTAGTGAAAAGAAATGTTTAAAATGATTGAAACTTTTTTGATATTTTTTTTTACTTTTACAAAATATAAATTTCACATAATTTGTTTTTTAAAAGGTACACCTTCAGTTTTTAGGTTTTGTAATTCTCAACTATCATTCTTCTCCCTGGTTCCACCTTCTTCACATTTATAAACTTCTGTATCTTTCAATGCTATGTTGAAGTTTCTGCTATAATAATTTTCCCAACTAATTAATTTTCAGTTTTGTGAAATGTTCCAAATGCATCAAAGAAACTTCAGTTTTCATACATTAATATTAAGTTCATTCTCAGAGGATAATTCAGCTTTGTGGGGACCTGGAGAGGCCTCCAGCCCCTGTCCAGAGCAGGCTTAGCTATGGGGTCAAATCAGACTGCTCAGGGCTTCATCTAGCCAAGGCATGAAAACTCCTAGGCCAGAGATGGCCCAAACTCCCTGGGCGTTGGCTCCATGACTGGGTTCTCCTCACAGGAAAAAGGCTTCTCCTTACCTCCAGCCTGAGACTCTTGTGTTTCAGCTTGTGCTGCTGCCTCTTACCCTCTTACTATGCACTGCTGTAAAGAGACTGGCTGTGTCTCCTTCAATTCTCCTGTCGATACCAGGGATGCTGTTGGGTGCCCCTGAAGCCATCCCTTCTCCCAGTGAAATGAATTCCAGCTCTGCAACCTCTCCTCACGTGCCAATCACCACACATGGTGGCTTCTGCTGATTTAATTCCACTTTATCTAGGTGCAAAACTGGATGCTATATCTAGATGTGATATAGCTAGTGCTGAATAAACGGTGATCCCTCGATGCTCTACCTCAGCTCACACTGCCTCAGGTGCTTATGCCCCTGCTGGCTGCAGAACAGCTGGTTCCAGCTCAGGTCCATCTCCACAGAACTGCTCCCTGGCCCCACCAGCCCCAGAGTGCCATCAATGCAGGGCTCCAGTTTTAGGGCTCAGCCTCTGTCTTAACTGAATTTCAAAGGGTCACCTATGGCCCCTTCCTCCCACCTGGGCAGGTCCACCAAAGAAATTGCTTGTCTCCCTCGGTACCATGGCAGACTGTTCTCACAACTGGAGGTACTGTCCTTAATAGTCTTCCAGCTTTCCCGAGAAACTTTGTCTTTCAGTGTTGCCTACCATGGATGCCCATCTGCCATCCACCAGTTCTCTGAATTAGCCAAAACATCCTCATCTGAAGCCCTATTCTCTTTCTTCATTTTGCTCAAGTTCTTGAATTGTCTGATAATATGATCACTACAGGCAAGATACCATTGATTTTCACATCTCCCTCCAGCCTGTTCCTCCCTGTAAGGGAGCAACAGATCCAACTGCTCATCACCCCTGTTTGACACATCCAGTGTCTGTTCACAAGGTTATACCAAACATCCTCCAGAAATCTTGACTGTTTATGTCCTGTTATTTGCCCTTTGAGCAGATGTCAGGGAGGGCAAAGCCCCCATGAGAACAAATGTTTGTGAGATAGTTATTTAAAGAAATCTTTGTCCACTTTTCCACCTTGATGAGTGGTCTGTAACACACTCCTGTCTGTGTCATGTTTAGTGGTCTACCCTCTGGGGCTGAAACACAAACCCTCAGCCTTCCTGTTGTCAATCCTACAGATAAGCCTCAGATATGTAAGCTGGTCCTTCACATCATGGACAGTACCTCCTTTTGTCTTCACTGCTTGTCTTTTCTGAAGATCTAATATTGATCCATTGTTCACTCCAGTTGTGCAAGCTATCCCACTTCATCTGCCATTGCTGTAGCTTTGCAGCTGCACGTGGAGCTCTCATGTCTCCTGCTTTTTTTCCCAGGCTGAGAGCATTTGTTGCAATGCAATTGAGGCAGATGTCCCTTTGCCCTGTTTAATTACTTTTGAGGTCTCCCTTGTTCCCACCACCCTGCACCTTTCTCCATTCAACCCATCTAAACTTTCCCCACTTGACGCTAGGTCATAATCTCCTTCCTTGGTCTCAGCAGTTTAAAGCTGTTTTCACCACTTCATCCACTCTCTTGGAAAATGGGGCCTTACCACATTTTATCAGGTGAATCCTATCTCCCTTCTTCAGTCCTTGGTCCTCAGTGTGTGTCCCATGGTTGTAAAAGCTGCATCCCTGCCATCAGCACCTGCTATGTAAGCACTTATTGACTCACAAGATCCATACACTGTTCCCCAAACCCTTTCTCCCATCATTGGCAGGACAGAGGGAACATGGTCCATTTTTCATGCCATGTGGCCCAAACCTAGCTCTGTTTGTAGCATCAGGCCTTGCTGATGTGCAGATCCCTCCCTGGGACCAGCAAAAAGTCACTGGGTCATTCCCTTGGAAGGATCAGGCTGTATCTAAAGGCAGGAGCAGTCTACAGACAAAACCTCAAAGACAATTTGGTTGGGAACAACCAACAAGAGTTATCAGAATAGAATGCTAGGTCTTGTTGGGAGCAACAGCCTCCTGTGGTGACTCTTTCTGTTCAGCCACAGGCAGCCCAAGGTGCCTAAAGGAGTTCCCAGGAGATCCCAGAAACAGAGGCCAGAGACTGCTGCACAAACAGCTGCTCATATGGTTGAATGTGCCAACCACAAACAGGAGCTGACTGGTGGACACAGCTCCTTCTTGTTACCTGAAAAAAAATTATGATGTATGAAATACACAAATCACTGCTGTGTACATAAATCATATCCACTATGAAACAATCCACTATGAAAGTTGTGACCAGGAAGAAGGGAAGGGTGGGGAAAGGTATTTCTAAGATGCAGTTATACTTCTCACTTATTCTGTCTGTTAACTGCTGTTGTTCTTAGTGTCTGTATTAAATTTGTCCTTATTTTATTCCTCTAATGAGACTGTCTTTTGCCTGTCCTTATCTTGATTTCTGAGCCTTTTATTTCATTTTCTCCTTCCCAGAACCTGGGGAGAAGTGCGGAGTGAGTTGTGTGGTTCTCAGTTGTCCTTGGAGCTCAAACCATGACAATGACAAAATTCTTATCTTCTGCATACAGCAATATTAAGTGTTTAAAATACTAGAAGTTGAAATGTTTCAAAATAAATACGTACCTTACTTTCACTTTTCATTTTTAATATTAGAGATAGTCACATTTTTTTCCCATCAAAATTGTTTTCACTGGAATAGTGAGTTATGGAAAAGGACTGCTTACAGTATATTAGTAGTTTAAAGCTGATGAAAACTATTTTGAAATGAAGCCCATGTCTATTTTTCCCTGGAAATTTCATGGAAAATTTTTACCTTGATGGAAATAACTTATGAAATTCTCTATGTGGTCACGTGTAATAAATGAAAAACAAAACAAAAATAATTAAAAACAAGTATAATGAACCTGTTGAGGGAAAGTAACTGTGAAACTAGTCCTTTGAAATGGCAACAACACTGCATACCAAACATATCCTAGAATTTAGTAAGGGAATAGCTAGTATAATTTGAATGTCTGTACTGGCAGTCACCACATGTATACTTATGATTTTGCATTCCACCTTCAGTGGTAGCAACCAAAATTGCTCTTGAATGTTCTCTTGAATGTTCTTTATTTATAAGACGAAAGTATATTTTATCTTTCCAATTACTTTATATGTTTTGGTAACTTTGAAGACAGTGGGGTTTTTTATATATGCATAAAGACAAAGAAAATAACCCATTGTGAACAACAGAGATTTTTAGAAGTTTGACAGTAGAACATTATTTACTGCAGTGCTGAATCTGATACATATATATGATGGACCATTCTCTTTGGAACACTCCTCTTCTCGTACATCCCTACCTTGAACATTTCATACATATATAGGGGGAAGCAGGGTAGCTAAGTAAATTTTTTTCATTAGTTGACAGAGGTGAGAGACACATGTAATATCAGAATAATTCATCACTTACAGTCTGTAAGGGAACACTACAGGATGGGCTGATAATTTTTAGATGAGGAAAATTTCATCTTATTGTAAAGAAAATCTGCTCTAGATTGTTTGATTATTTCAGTAATTTAAAAATAAATTATGACTTTACCTTACTAGAAACAAAACTGGAATTTTTGTCTTTACTTCCTTTGCCTACTTAAATTTGTGACTGTTCTTTATTCCTTGTCTATTCTCACTTTGGTTTCACTCTATAAAAGACTAACAGAGTAGTGACAGCACTATAAAAAAACAATTGATAGAGTAAAATGGTCTAACATTTCCAAAGAGAGACTAGATTAATTATTTTTTGAGGGGAGTGGAAAAACTGACATAACATAGTCATGGATTTGCAAAGACATGTAGCCTGCACAATTTTAGGATGACTTCTGAAGAAGAAGTAGAAGGATTGATATCCCCTTCCCTTCAGTATTCCCAGTATCCATCCTCTTTGAGCTAATCCCAAATGTTTCATGTACAGGATACCTTGTAACCTCTTTCTGCATTAATCCACCTGCAGGTACTCCAAATAGCATAGTTCTTTGGCTAATCCAGTCTCTTTCAATTTCCTGAGTGGCAGGACAGAAACTGAAATCCTGACCAGGATGATAGCACTAGAAATAAGAGGGTATAAAATTAAATGAAACAACTATTTTAACCAACCACTTCCCCTGAATTACTTGGACAGAGTAGAACTTTTTTAATATGTACCCTTCAAACATGTAGTGTTGATGTTCTATAAACTGGAAAAAATACTTCTGCCTGTTAAAATACATAGATAAATATGCAATACATTATCCACTTTTATTCATATAAAGAAACTCTTCTTACACATAATATTTAATAGCTGCTGTTTAATTATTTCTGCGGACAAATATTTCAGAAAGACTAAGGAATGATCTGTGTGATACTGGATACACTTTAATAACTTTTTATTTGTTTTTTAAAGATAAGTAATGCCAGAGGACTAGAGAACATAAAAGATTGACAATGATATGCAGAAATTTTCATTAATGGGTCGATGGTTCAAATCCACTCTAAGCCAAACATAACTGAAAATTAATACCCAATGGCAGTCATCATTGAGGGGTGTAAAATGTATTAGTTGTCAATCGAATCAATGAGGACATTTGAAGATTAAAAAAAAAAAAAAAAAAAAGTTTGTAAAATTTCAATCAGTTGGCAATCTGGGTTTTATTAAAGTAACTAAAGTTTTGCTATCTTGAAAGATTCTTCCATACATCCTCCCACTGAAGACAGATAACAGGTAATCTGTATGTCAGCTTGCTCTAATATTGTGAAGGTGTTCTTTTATGCCTAAGAAATAACAACAGGCTCATATTTCAGATGTTCTAAAGTCTTTTAACCAATACAGGATTTAAACATTTTGGGGAAGAGATGTTTATTTGCCTGTGCAGTATGTGTCACTGAATTAAAAAAAAATCATAGTCCATGGCTAGATTCTGGAACCTATGAGAGAACAAATACTCTCTAGTAAATAATAATAATAATAGAAATAGAAGTAGAAATAGAAATAGAGATAGAAATAGACATAGAAATAGAAATAGAAAGAAATAGAAATAGAAATAGAAATAGAAATAGAAATAGAAATAGAAATAGAAATAGAAATAGAAATAGAAATAGAAATAGAAATAGAAATAGAAATAGAAATAGAAATAGAAATAGAAATAAGAAATAGAAATAGAAATAGAAATAGAAATAGAAATAGAAATAGAAATAGAAATAGAAATAGAAATAGAAATAGAAATAGAAATAGAAATAGAAATAGAAATAGAAATAGAAATAGAAATAGAAATAGAAATAGAAATAGAAATAGAAATAGAAATAGAAATAGAAATAGAAATAGAAATAGAAATAGAATTTTTTTTTTCCTTTGGAAATATAAAATACTGTGGTTTTGTAAAACTGTAAGATTCAACATTCTTGTATATTCCCTAAGAGGGTAAATAATTATTACAGATATTTAGGGTATGACTAAGGTTTTCACCTGATTTCACTTGTCAGTGAACTAGATTAACATAGATAAGTGTACCCTGGTAAAAAAATATGCCAATATTGTCAAAAAAAGGAGTTTGATTTTTATCCTGTTTATGCTTAATAATTCAGGGTGAATAATATTGAAGTTGCTAGAGCTAGGCATGGAAATGGAAGAATGTCTACATCTCAACAAAGTTTTATCACTGGTTATTAGAAATGTGAAAAATACAAAATTCTATAGCAAAACAGTTATTAAAAACAGACAAGCAATAGTAAAGTGCATGATACACCATACTTTTAAGAGAATTTAAGTGTAAAGTGAAGGATGTCTTAGAAGTGATGTCATTTTTTATATAGCAGACACTATTGACAGCTCAGGGTGGCCTGTCATGACATGATGGAAATGCTGTGTGTATAGCCAAGAGTTTTCTCAATAGTGCTGTTTTTAAAAAACACTATGTTTCTCTTGAGGGCATTGTTAAAATGAGGTTTCAAAAGCCTTTTAGATGAGTGTCTCAAAATTGTGATCTTACTCTCATGCAGCAATGCTATAAGCAAAATACTGTATGACTCTCTAGAGGGAAGAGAGAGTGGGTGCTGGGGCACAGTTTGATATTTTTAAATTATTAATGTTATATCTGCTGTACTGAAGTTTAATTTCACCTCTTTATTTCTCATTAAACTCATCATTCAAAGCTACTGTCTGACAAAATAAATAAATTCATTTTCTGCTTTTCATATTTTGTCACAAGAAGATATATATACCATGAAATTAAATAGTAATTTCAAAGTATGTCTTTGTAGATAGATTACTGCTGTCTGCATACATCTCTACAAGCCTAGTTTAGATCAGTTTTTAGAAAGACTACAGAAGTATAAAGGTCTTACCCACATCATTGTTTTATTTTGTCAAGGAAACTCAGTTTTTTTTATCAAGAAATACATTCATTACAAGTAAGTTTTAAAAAGTAATATTTTCTTTAAGCATTTGCAGAATAGTAATGAATTTTACAGATGACTACTTCTACTGCCTTGGCTGAGACTCTGAAGTACTGTTGCATAAAGACTGCTCTGACAAACTGGCTTCTTGTATTCTGCTGAAAGAGAATGATCACTGACTTTCCTAGTGATAATGTTTTCAATAGATATATAAGTGGAAATACTTTCTGAAAAACAATGTATGTGGAAAGACAACAGATTGTTTAAGAGAGCCTTGTTTGCAAAATACATACTGTCAAAGATGATAATCTATCTAAAATCTAAAGAAAAGTTTCATAGTTTAAATTCTTGCTTGTATATTCCTTGTTGTGAATGATATAACATTTATGAAATCACACTAAAAGCCATAGCATGAACCATGTGTGCTGTCAGGTGGATCTCTGGAAGAAAACTGAAGGGGTTTTTATCTTTTTTTACTACAAGATCTAAAAAAAGATACAAATTTTTTTTTTATGTGTTTAGATCATCATAGCTGCAATTATACTATGCAATCAGATTAAATATTATATCATCTCTATACAATATAGTTGCCTGTGGTCAATGTGCACATACATTCTTTTTTTTATATAGTAGACAGAATATTGGAAGTGTTAATAGAACTGGTTTTTAGGTTTAGAGGAGTTCAAGCGAGAATGAGTTAAACTCTATACTTTTATATCATGGCTTCTAGTTCTCCTGAAAATGGCATATTCCTCAGACAGTTGTCAATTCAACCATCTTTTCTGACTGCACTTAATAAGTACAAACAGAAAATGATAGATGAATTAAAGTAATTAAAAATAATAGTTGCTAATAATACTGTGGTTGTGACATCTCCATTCTTGTAGAATGGAAGTCGTATACACTGGCTGACCCTGCTTGAGCATGGTGTTGGTCAGGATGACCACCAGAGGTCCTTTTCAACCTCAACCATTCTATGGTCCTATGAAAAAGTTATAAAAAATTACCAGTGTAAAGACAGTTACACTGTCTTATTCATTCTTGTATTTACTCTAACTCACAAAAGAGAAATTGTGAGGAAAAAGAGAGAGGAAGCTAGGTCAGGGGAAAATCATACAGAAACAGTAGAATATCTACATTTCTATTCAGTGGCCCCTCACAGGTCTTTTGTGTGTGAATTTATCTAATATTTTTTAAAAATGTCTTGTTTTTCTGAAATACACAGTCTTCTGTGGTTATGAAATGATGAAATATCACAAGTTACCCTGCAAAATAACTGTGCAATACTGATAGGCCTTTCTGAAACACAGTGGTATGAAATGCCCTTAATGTTCACACCCTCTAAGAGGTGTTAACTCCTGAAGAAAGCTACAAGCATGAGACATTTGATTTACCTCAGATGCCCCAAAGCCTCAAGAAAAGGGACTATCACGCTAGCTGTCATTTATAGCAGCATTTTTAAAGATAAATTCTTTAAGGTGTTGCCATGTGCACTGGCACAAAGCTGAAAGATTTGTTTGTCTCACATCCTAAAAAAACGGTTTAGTGCACACAGGTTCTGGATTCTATTTCAGACTAAGTGAGGGTTCAGTGATGATGATGTAGATACATAACTTGTTCCACGTTCCTAAGATAGCGTCAAGAGAATGGGAGAGACCAAATAAGTTTAACCTATGATTTACATTTCACAAATGAGTTTACAGGACACATAAACAGGTGGACAGCTACCAGATCCCTTTATCAACCAAAGAGTATGAATGTTTGTGGCAAATGGTTAAAAAAAAAAAATAAATTATCTGTAGTAATTTAATCTTAATGTAATGTTTCAATTTTAATTATGTAATATAAAAAAGATTGCTTTAATTTTTGATACAGAAAACTTTTTTATTTCTTTCAGACACGTAATTTCCATCTTTATTCTAAAATAATATTTTTTTCTTTTTCCAGATGTGTGCTTGTTCCTTTTCTGGATAATCTGTCTCCCTTTCTTCTTTTTTCAGACATTGCCTTTAAGCACAGGTTTTCAGCTTCATTCTTTTGCTTTATTATCAGTAACTCCAGTGGTTTCTTTCTCAGGGTATAAACTGTTGATTGAGTTCTCAACAGACACATTTGCATTGTTTAGGTCTAAGCTTTGGAAAGGGAGGACATCTAGGAGTGCAGCAAAAGCTGGTTATGTATTTCAGTTGATGTAAACCAATCTCCTTATAGGGTTTTTTCAGCCCCCCGGGGTGTCAAAGAGCTCCTACAGACATGCAAAATTTCTCAAAAGTTACTTACTGAAAGCTGATAATGTTGTTTACAAAATTTAAAGAATGTTACTCAATCTCCAGAGATATTTTTAGTAAAGTGTTGTCATGGTCTAACCCCAGTCAGCAACTATGCACCAAGCTGCTGCTCACTCAACCCTCCCAGTGAGTTGGAGAGGAAAACTAAAACTCATGGGCTGAGATAAGAACAGTTTGATAACTAAATAAAATAAAATCTAATAACAACGATAATAATAAAGTAAAATAATATACTACTACTACTTATTATCATTATGGCACTATTATTATTAATTAAAATAATGATGAAAAATCATATCATAAAAAAGTGGGAGAAATAAAATCCAAGAAAAGATGAGTGATGCACAGTGCAAATGCTCACCACCCACTGACTAATGCCCAAGCAGTGATCTGATGCACCCCAGCCAACTGCCCCCAGTCCATGCACTGATCATGACATTCTATGGTATGGAATATCCCTTGGGCTAGTTTGTGTTACCTGTCTTGGCCACTCTCCCTCCCACCTTCTTGTGCACCCCCTCTCTGGCAGAGCACAGGGAAATGAAACGTCCTTAACTTAGAGTAAGTGCTACTTAGGTACACCTAAAACATCAGTGTGTTATCAACATTATTCTCACTGAATACAAAAAACAGCACTATATGAGCGACTGGGAAGAAAATTAGCTCTATCCCAGCTGAAACCAGGACAAATGTGTAAGATCACAATAACAAGATTAGATGACTTCTGATATTAGTGATGACAGAAGCTATCAAAACACAGCCTTTTGATTTACTGTAATTTAATGATTCTATATTCCATGCTCGTGTTCCACTCATTTAGAGATAGTTTCATTACAGTGATGATTAGAGTTCAAGTTTCAGAGACATTAAGCAATGATATTTTCTACTTGAAATCTAAGGAAAAATGTGCATTAAAAAAGTCAGACCAGAAGGAAAGGAAAAAAAAGCATACACATACATACATACAAGAGCCCAGTTGAACTGAATATTTGGTGACCAGGATATTAATTCTAGAAAGATACTTCCAGAGTTTATGTCCCTTATTTGCCAAGATTGCCAGATTCTACTGATATTGATAATTCTGTCACATTTTCTGCAACTATATGCCAGAGGGGAAAAAACCTAACAGTTTCTTGCACAGACTTGCATAAACTCTTCCTCCTTCAGATTTTAAAATATAAGAATGTAACACAAAAATTAATTTACAAAATATTATACTATATTGCCTTCATAGTCAAGATGAACAAAGCACTGCAAGTCCTCCAAATTTAAGATTGTTTCAGCCAACTAGATCCTTTATTCTTCTTTTCTCTCTAATATACATACAGACAATAATAAATGATAAAATATTAACTTCCAGACGTGTTGTATTTACAAGATTAACTATTATTAGTGTGTCTAACGTAGTTTTATTTTCTAGCTCTGTCAATGTCTTGCTGCATAAAATTGAACAAATCTTTCACTTTCCACACCTGAGCTTCCATTTCTGGAAAACAAACAGTACTAACTTATGTGGACATTAAAATTATTGCATTTATGACTGTCAGGTATCTGATGGTCTTCTACATTTCTTCTCCTGATGTTTAGTCCTCCCAAAAAGAGTGTCTAAAACCCCATAACTTTATAGTTCTTTCAATTAAACTTGTTATTGGTGTGTAAAAGTGAGGTGTCTAGACCAGTATCTACTTTTAAATATTTATTTACATTTTGCTTGCCTCAATTCAGCTATATGAATTACACCAGTAGGTTGTTAGGCAGTATGAATTTCTGTGAGGAAAACTTATTTTTTAGGTTAATATTTTAGTAAGACACTGAATTGGTAAATCTTGTTTTTCAAACTTTAAATTTTGTTTGTTTGTTTTAGGGATGTTAAGTTCATTAAATATTTGTGTATATTGTATCTGGTACAATAAAAGAAAACCAAGGACTCATTGGTGATTTAGAAACCCATGTTACATTATTTATTTATTTATCTATTATTTATCAGTTGGGGAAAAGTCACTGAAATAGAAGTACCTACACAATTTTAAATGTACTAATGACCTGTGAGTTAACTTTTTTACAGCTTCAGGTGAGACAAATCAAGAAACAATCTGAACAGGAACAATATAGATATATATAAATTATTCTCCTGTCATACCAGAATCAACACAAAAATTAAATTCATGGTAAGTAAATTGCCTTTTATTCCGATATGACTTCCTCAGCAACAGTAAATTTCATCCATATAAATAGAATAATTTAGTCTTCCAAGATATGTAGAAACTTAATTTTGAATTCAAAGTATTCCCTTAAAATTTTAGCAAACA
Organism: Tyto alba; assembly: GCF_018691265.1. Lineage (NCBI taxonomy): Eukaryota > Metazoa > Chordata > Aves > Strigiformes > Tytonidae > Tyto > Tyto alba. The sequence goes on from NW_024881318.1 coordinate 36,246,819, forward strand.
ATAATTGAGAGAGACATGCCTCATATGCCAACAACACTCAAACCAGGTAAAACCAGATAAAACATGGATTAATTAGAGGATATGTAAACAAGTCAATACAAAACCAACAAAACAAAAGTGACAATTGTAAGGACAGAAACTTGGAATTACATCTTACAGGATAAATCTTCACAGCTAGGAAAATTATAGCCCTGATTTTATTTGTTCATATTTATAAAGTGATGCTGAACTGATAAAAATATATTAAGGTAAAAACAGAACAGAGAAATAAACTAATACAAAATGCACAAAGTAACAACTGAAGTCCTTAATGGAAAATTCCACATTTCCACAGGAGATTTCTTGTGTTATGAAGAAAAATATACTGAGAACTTTTGGTGGACTTAGATTCTTAATTAATGTTTTATTTAATTATTTTCATAATTTTAAAAAGTAATTTATTCCTCCTCGTTAGGAACAAAAAAACAGCCAACCAACCAACCAAAAAAAAAAAAAAAAACCAAAACAACAAAACCCAGCAGTTAAAAATACATTAATCTATTTAAAAAAATATATAGTAAAAATTTATTTGTGTATATTTTATGTCACTAATCTATATGGCTTGAAGAACAGAACTGGGATGAGAACAGGTTTTTAAGACTAAACTTGAATAGCATAAAGAAGTCAATAGAAAACTTGTTAGTACATTGAATTTAGACAGAATGATACAATCATGCAATATTATTTTGTCATAAAGATGTTTGGGTTGTTTGTTTTTCTTTTTGTTTTTGTTTTTTTTTTTCAGTGAGTTTAATATTATAAGTTATACCCAAAAATTATTAAAAAAAAAAAAAAAGCACACACAAAAAGCCAACCTGACAAAGACATATTTGACTATAATATTTTCTTCTTTTATACTTTTTTCAAATATTTTCTTCGTACTCATCTTTCAGAAACAATTACTAGAAACTTTTTATTTATGCAATCCATTTATTTTCAGTAGATTAACCAGTCTCCTTGGTTCTCTGTAATTACTGAATACCCATTTTTCTACAAAGTATTGGTGACCATCCATTCCACACACCCCCATACCCTTGCACAGGCTTTGCTCAAGACTCCATAAGGGTTCTGCTTTCTACACTACCTCTATTCTCTCTTTCTTAGCCACCCTATTTTCTCTCCCTTCTCTCTCCAAGCAAATCCAGGAGTAATGTCACAGCAAAGGCAGACAGAAAGAGAGGTGGGAAAGCATGAGGAAGGCAATATACAACACTCAAGCCCAGCACTGTGGTGGCTCTGTGCTGCCAGGGCATCATTTGAGAGACTTCCCCACCAATTGCACAGCAGTTATGTGGATGACTTTATAAAACAACTGTAGATCTACACATGGGTTTCAATTTTGAAGTCATTTTTGAAACAAATAGACACCCTTTCCTTTAATTTGACTACACTTGGGGATTACATTGAACTGTATTCTTCCTTTTTTGCTTATACTAAGATCTAATACTAAACCAGTGCTTGTTTAGTTTGAAAAGGGTAAGGGGCTGAGGAAAAGAGAGGAGGGGCTGAAAAAGACTTAGTTGAGATGTTGAATATCCAATGTTTCCAGTTTAGCTTCAGTGAGGACCAAGATGTCAATACCCTGAGATATTCATGTATGAAAAAGGGTGTTTTCAGGAAAGACAGCAATCCTTTTATTACAGAGGTGTGCAAGTAAGTGGTCAGAGTTCATGCTGACTTAGTACCTGAACAGAAATTATGACTTCATAGCAACACAGATCTGCTAAGGGGAAGTTCCAAAGTTCATTCACTTTTCTTGTCGCTTGAGTACTCTTTCCTGGCAAGAAATACAGTAATAGTTTGATATCATGCACACCCCATTAGCAACAATAGTCACATGGTCTCTTCATCTTTTTATTTTCTCCCTCTTTACCTGTCCTATCCCTTATCAAACAAACAAAAATAGAGGAAGAGAACATGTGTCACTATGGGTATTATGGAATTTGAGCTCTGGATTTGTGTCTCACAGATGTCAGCATACATTTTCTCTTTCATTAGTGCTTCCTTAATCAGCTTTCTCCTGCAGAAAATTGTCTCTGTTTCAACTATTTGTATTACATATTGTTTAATTAAATTAACTCAGACAACACCCTTGGATATAAGGAAGGTAACTTGATTTTTCTGTTTTAAAATTATGTTGAAGAACCACACAGAATACATGAAAGGTAGTATACAACTCTATGGCTATGTGGTAACCCTTTGCTTTTTCAGCTAAAAGAGAAACAGTGATCTCAACAAGCATCACATAGAAACGAGAGGTTTCTTGGGCACAAGGTTATAAGCAAAACAGATCTGAAATTTTCAAAGTGATCTAATATTGGTAACACCCACTTGTTTTCAGTTCAGTAGAATGTATAAGTCTATTTTCCTTGGTCTCTTCTTTAGACATATAATTTGCGTTTAAGTATTGGAGGCATATCTATATTGTGACAAGTGTGACATTTCTAACTTTATAGCAATATTAAAATAGAATCACTCCAAAGAAACTTAAATACTAAAACCCCTAGATTTAAAAATGTCTCCCAACACTAGTCTGTTGAGGAAAACAAATGCTGAGGTTCTTATAAACTGGTCTTTATTAAGTAGGGTTTAAATACAGGAACTCTCTTAAGACCTAGTATATTAATAAGAGCAACATAAAACAAAAAGTTGTTGTGTCTATCAGCATAATTATCACTTTACACCTGACAAAGTTTGATAAAATGATTAATTATTCACGACCTTCATTGTAAAACCAGCTATTAGTAAAAGTAAGGTTAAATATCTGTCATTTCCTAAGAGAAAGTTGGTGGTATTTTTAATTTGATTTAAAAATCTATTATTTTTATTAAAAAAAAATATGGATTTTTAACTTCTGGGCTACTATTGCCTCTCAAATTGCCTACAGTCTTTATTCCTCATCTTGCAAATCCATACATTCAGTGTAGTTATTAATGTGGAGGATCTTTGAGATCAACACTGTTCAATATAAGTTAGGATTCTGTAATGAAGACATTCACAAAAATTTTAGGGAATTAAGGAAAGCTACAAAGAAACCTGATATAAGATACAGAGCTATTGTTTGCCGTCTTAGTAATTTGTATGAATCCTCTACTTTAACGCATCACAAAATTCAAAAGAGCAAATATGTAGAAAGCTACCAACTAAGAAGATTCTACAGAATTCTGAATAGCTATAAGATACATTCTGTAACAGAAGATTTAAAGCAAATGCATCCTTATTATAAGAAAAGGAGAAGCATCAAAATACTATAAAAATTAAGGCTACAAAACAAGGACATGAATTAAGGTTAGATTGGGGTAAGGTAAAATATTTTCCTAGAAGAATCAACTGCAAAATTTTGTGAATGCTGAAGAGGGAAGACATCTGGAAAATTACAAATCATCAGTAGCAGCAAGGTCTGCTTACAGGACTGCTTAATGTAATACAATTTTGTTCATAGTTCTGCTTAGGAATCTGCCTATCGAAGGAATAAGGTACACTTTATCTATGATTAACAGACTTGAGCCTTGAGCCTGTCTACTTACATGATATAGGTATACTCCTATCTACGAAAAACAAGATAATGGAAGAAAGACACTGAAGCCTGCAGGACTACCAGATACAACTGGTAGCTGTAAAGGAAAGGGGAAGACAGAACCAAGTTCACAGAAAGGACACTCTGATGAAGATGAGAATGATGAAGTAAACAACCACTAGGCATCATAGAAGACCCCTTAGAGACATTAGTATGCAAGTGGAAGTAGGCGGCAACATATTATAATGTTTTCTTGGAAAAGTAATGAAAATTGTAATTAGTTCTTGGAGGTTACATGCATATGTAAGTGAATTGTGTATAAATATCATAAACTCCACTATGGTGGTATGCATATCAGAGCAATGATCCCCTATGCATCTGATGCATTGAATAAAGAATACCTGCTTAATAGTTATTATGGCTATTGAGACTGAATTCTTGGCTTCAGTGTCTTCTTCATTTGTCTATATATCATATCAGTCTATTGATATAAATATCATAGCAATTCCCTATGCAGAAAATACCCTTTACAAGCCAATTCAAAATTTCTATAGTAATATATGAAAAATATTTTCAGCATAAGTCTTTTGCACATGCACTTTATTTAATAGTAGTCATACTTAACATTTCTTTTTATACCATTAAATCACTGAACCAACACATTTTGTCCTCTTCTCTAGTGAAATGACATGCAAATTTCTTTATTTTCTTTCATAGAACAATTACCATACATATAAAAACGTATTGATTTTCCACACCTTTCTGATCAATCTACATAAAGAATGAAACTTGACACCACACCCTGCACCTAAACTTGGGTCAACTCATCTGTGGTTAATTTCAAGAACAACAGGTGCTGCAATAGGCACTCAACAGGAACTGACAGACGCTAGCTAATTTTGCAGTGTGGAGCATCTGAAGTACTTTAATATGCTTTTCTTCTGTGGGTATCTGCATTTACAGAAGAATGGCAGTATAGGAATTTTTTTTTAATGAAATTTAAGGAATCCACTTCTTCAGAAAATGAAACCCACAGATTCTTTTTTTTTTTTGTGAATGTCTGATTCTGTTTAGCGTGCCACTTTGTATATCTCATATATCTGGCCAAAAAAAATTATTTTGTTGATGATTCATCAATACAGATGCTATCTTAAATTCCAGCATTTAAGAAAATAAATGGAATAATTACTAGTTCTTGTAACAAATTCTTTCTCTTCAGCATTCTTGTTAAGGACTTAGTTCAGCAACAGTCATTCAGGGTTTAGGTATCCTAGTACAAGCTCAAAAATGACCTGTGGCCCACAATTTAGTTCTAGTAAAATCTTAATTTGCCAGTTCAGATATTCTATAAAAAGGACCAGAGGTAACACTTGCACTCAAATGAGTGTTATACTGAGCCACTTTAACTTTATGCAGTGTATCATATGTTTTTCTGTAGACAGTGTAATCTCTATATTCTTTGTTCTGGACACTCCTTATGATTAGTCTGGCTAACTCAGTCGAAATATGGTTCTGCCATTTGGTTCATATCACATTTGTGATTTCACAGGTCAGATACCAATACTGAGGAAACCACAGTCTTGCATTGAATAACAAAATTAACAAAAAATTAATGATCTGGTGTGAATACAGTCTGCATGTCTTGTTCTTTTCAAAACCCTACTTTTCCCTTATACTTCCCACATAACTCTGGACAAGCATTTATTTTCTGATTCATATCCAAATATTTTCCTCTCTCATTTTCTGTCTTATCCCAGATATCCAAACACATTCTTGTCATCCAAACACAAGAGGCTACTTTATCCCATTTTCTTCTAAGTGACTTGATGTTGTCTTGAAAAGCAGAGCAAAAATAAAACCAACCCAGGGAACTGAAAGTATTCTCAGAATTAGGATGTAGGATGCAGAAATCATCACGGGTGTAAGGAAATAATAAAAACATATGTAGCAAGTGTGTCTTCCATTTAGAAAATCATTTGTGGTTTCAGAGGAAATCTTTTATCTGGTACTTTATATTACAAGTAATCACCTCTAACACATCTTGCTGAGGAATGAACAGGGATCAAGTTCTTTGAAAATTTGTCTGGGAAAAAAAGGGTGGGTTGAACTTTATCAACATGTTTCAGTAGTCAAAACATTTGAGGAAAATGTGCAAGTCCAAAGTTTTCTTCCTCCTTTGTAACCAGTCATTAGATTAAATATATGAAAGATATTTAGACAAGAAACTGAAACTGTGACTTAAGCAGAGGATACAACATTATGGTTTTCCTTTTCTTTTTATTCTGAAACCCAGGAAATTTGAATTGGTTGGTTTGTTTGTTTGCTTGGTTTTTTTTGGTTTTTTTTTTTTTTTTTTGTGCAGAAGCACTGTTTACACAAAATGATACTTCCACCTGACATTCCATATATAATTGGAACTTAGAGCTTCTTTTATAACGGTGATTTAAAAATTAGTCTCTTACATCACAGGTGAGTGCGCTAATTGGCTGACATTGTAAAATAATTTGGCTGTTATGTAAAAGAGATTGGCAGTAATTTATTCTCTAATTGAAAAGTTGTTATTATTATTATTATTGTTATTGTTAGTAGTAGTAGTATTCCACTTAATGACTGTTTAAACTTAATAGAAACCTGTTGTTCTATTGTCATGTGTGGTAAGTGATGTCATCTTGCTAAGTAATAAAATTTTGTAATGTATTAAAATTACCAAATGTTAAAACCAGAAAAAAAGACATAGGCTACAAAATATATTGGAAACCTATCCCACAGAATTTGGAATAAGTTTTAAACTTAATAAGGCTTAAACATTGTTTTTGTGAAAAGTGAGTTACATGCATCAGTTTGCATATAAGACAGTCCTGACTGAAGAAACAGATTAAAAAAGAGATCTTAAATTTGAAATATAAAATACTGAGATCAAAGGACTCACATGTTCAAAGGACTCTTTCATGAGTTCTAACATAGATAGTTCCTTTCCTTCTAGTAAATGTGTTCCCAAGAGGGGCAATTTAAGTCTATGAAGGTGTTAACAAACAGGTCAGGTATAACACATAGTTCAGGTGTAATTAAGGGATGGCATAGTCCCTTCACAGTTTTGAGTGGAAGTAAAGGTAGCCAGGAAACAGCCCATCAGGGGTGGTCAGACAAAAGGTAAGGTAACTGAAGAAAGTGATCCTTGTTATGTTTTCATTTGGTAGCATATTTATCTTGGATTTTGACAAACTTAATGAAAACTTCTCCTCAAAAATATATCCTGAGTTATATTTCTGTAGAAGCCATACTTCCACCTGCCTGAGTGGCAAATGTGTTATTTGGTTGCAGTGATATATACGACATTGGGATTCTTCATCTTTATTTACAAGTGAAGCTTCATTTCCTATCTGTATTCAAATTATGTGAAAAAGATTTATTTTTTGTGCTCTCATCTGAACAAAAAATTTGCTTGACTGAGGTATAATATTTTAATTATCAACTTAAAAGATTTTGACACTGAGGCAAAAGCAAATCAGATGAGTAACTTAACTTGAATATTAAGGTTTTACATCATCTTTATGCTATTTTTCTTTGAAAATCAGGTATAAACTGACATCTCAGTGGCTGCTACTCAAAAGAGAGGCAACAATGTAGTTTTTATAAAAACATTATTCCATTGCTATGGGAATTATTGTGAAACCAGAAATTAAGAATGATAGTATCAGAGAAACATCTTTTGCACACATGCATTTGTTATGTGGAGCAGGAATTGGATGGAATATTAGAAAGTGTAAAATGTGAATAAATAGATTTAGTGTCTATTAAGACTGAGTTATTTTCCTAACAATAGTAAAGACAAGATTAAGCATCAGACATCCAAGCATATGGTTTCTCCCTTTCTGAAACTATTTATAATTTTTATAACTAAAAATGTCACACCATACAAAATATCATATTCTATGCAGCATATTTTTTTCTTCTGTGCAATTTAATGACTAATAGGAGAAGATCAAGAATTTTCAAAATATAGTAAGACAAGTATAATACTTTCCCAGACCTATTTACAAATTCAGGATTTAATAAATATGGCTGTAGAAATAGACCAACTTACACATTGTCAGAACTTCAAAACACTTATTTCTTGACCTTTTCTGTTATATTTTTACTTAATCTAGGACTCCAGATACTGGTCCATGGTTAATTATCAAACTGACTGATACACACATGGGGGGAATGAAATATTCTTTCCTTTCTGTTAAACTGGCATTGGTTAATTCTATTGTTTATTGTCATAGAACATAAAAATTGTATTTATCACATGTGAAATTACTACCCAGTTTTTGACATAATTTAGCTCTCAGTACAAGGGGGCTTTTGTCAATTTATTTGAACTATTTAAATTTGAGAGAAGCAAATTGGCTTAAATCCATGAAAGCAGCCTAAACTGAGTCCTAAAATTTGCTGACTTGAACAGTAAAGATAACATTGTAATGAATGTCTGACAACACGTTTTTATAAAGACCAATTTAAACAAAATATTTTCAGCACAAAGGATGGATGTTACACCTTCAGACAATATGGTTAATATATAATGGGGAGAAGGAGTTGCAGTGTGGTCCCTAAACTAGTCTGCTGACGTTATTGAGAAAGTACAGCTTCTTTAGTTGTGTTTTGTTTGTTTGTTTGTTTGTTTGTTTGTTTGTTTGTTTGTTTTTTGTTTGTTTTGTTTTGTTTGTTTTTTTTTTTTTTCATCAAAATCATGATACTCTTGAGTGTTGGCAAGGAAATAGGAGGTAATAAGAATGCAGTGAACATGCCTTTCATCAGATGAAAATCTTTAATTGTAATTGCAGTATGTAATGGTGTAATTAGTCGTCTAAGTGACAGGATAGGCTTGAATCTTTCTTAGTGTTTTGCAAAAAGTCTAGTTCCCAGAAACCTTTCTTTAGACTACATGAGTGGCAGTGAAAGATTGAAGGGTTTTCTTAACCCCGAAGTGTCTAAAGTAAACAAATGTCCAGAAAAACTCTGTAAAGATACAGTGATTTATGTAGAGATACGTGGTTACTGAGAAAATTTTTGTGAGAAGTATTCATTTGTATCATGAAGAAGAACACAGAAAAAGACTATGTAAGAATGTGCAGAGGAAGCAACAAAGAGTAAATATTTGGAGTTCATTTACTGATACTTAGGAGCAGTTGAGACTGATTAGTCTTGGCTATCATGAACATGTGTTCACAAATAAGATCAACAAAGAAAAGGCTAAAGGAATGTTATCTTCTCATTAAAGAAGCAGTTAAACATCAGTGACTCATTTCAAAACATAATTTTGTAGTGGACCCAGTAACCTCAGCTGATCGTTTATTGTAACTGGTTTTCTGCCTCTTGAATTGAAATTTATGACTCTGGTAGATACTGGTGTTTAAAAAAAATGATTTATTCTGTATTCCCTAGTTCTCTATTTTATTGAAGAATAAGTGACCCAGGTGGAGCACTCATCAGAACTTCCAACTCCTTATTCCTCCATAATTCCATTTCCCTCTTTCAGATGGCTTCTGAGAAGAACTGAGGCGAAGAATGGGGGACTAAACCATGACTCAGATCCTTGCAAAAACAAGTTCTGTGTCTAATTTGTTGCTGCTGCTTGGTGGCCTCTTTAGGAAACCTTGTGAGAAATCTTCCTTGAGACCCTGAGAAATATATGTCCGTGGGTATCATTCACGTGCATGAAATGATCAGCTTTGGAGAAGATATTATAATGACATTTCAATAAATGTAGATTATTAAGATTTACAATTAACAAAAAAAAAAATATCAAATAAACGTCTTCACAGAATTAAAAATCTCGAGGAAAATGAGTCACGTTCCTGTAATTAATTTATTGAATGCCATTAGGCATATAAGGCTATGCATGTTACAGCTGTAGAAAAATGCTTAAATAGAACATTTGCTTAATCTTAGTTTACTGCAATATTAAATCAAAAGCAGAATTTTAATGACTGAATTAGAATTTGACTCCTAACCGTAGCGTTGTGTTGACACACCTCAGAGATAAACTTTCACTTGGTATTACAGGTCTTAGCAGAGGTAAAAGAAAAAAATAAATCCTTACAGACAAAACAAACAAACAAACAAACAAAGTTCCAAGTTATGCTAAATTCAGAATGCATCTTCTTTTAGCCTTTTCTCTTTCTACAAGCAGAAAATCAATACCTGTTCAAACATATTTGGGCAAATACTTTTGAAAAACAGCTCTGGAAACAAAGTCTCTTTTCACCAATGAAGAGCTCAAAAGTCTTAGCAAACCATTTTTATTTATTTCAGAATTTTGTATTTCACAAGCACAAAAATCAGAGAACATTTCAATAGTTTTCTATTATTTTCTAATTGGATTAGAAATTACCAAACAGGTACTCTTAATATTTATATTTTTTAAAATAAACATTTTAAGCTAATGTATTTCTTTTTGTTATTTAGTAAATAATGTCCGAGGACCATATAGTTCAGTATTTAAAAAATAACTATCATTGTATATATGCTGCTATGAAGTCATTCATTTTAAAAAAATATATATTTGTATATTACAAAGAAATTATTCTCAAAGCTTTCATTTCAAAGTTTTTTTTCCCTCTTTCTAATTTAGACTTAGCTTTAAATATTTTTAAGCTACTATTTTGGTTATTGAATATCATTAGGGATAATTACACTTTATTTCTCTCTCTGGGAAGATTTGCTGTAATATTTTGAAACCTCTCACCTCACTAGTTAAGTGCTAATTGTTTCATTGCTTTATAATGGTACATGGGAAAGGATTTAAGTTTAAGTTTCTCCTAAATATTCTGTTTCACCACTCATTCCTGAAAATGTCAAAGTGAGAAAAAAATTTAAAGGTTTTAAGGAAGATTAGGCAATTTCTGTGTCAAAGGCCTTTGATACAAACAGAAGGCACCTTTGGATAACTACTATTCTATTTTAAACATTCAGTCTCAATCTCCAATAAGTAGGAAAAAAGTTGGTCTTTTGTATGATAATTCAGACACAGGCATTTACATACCACTTTTCCAAAATTTGTGGCATAGGGGCATTCCTCTCAATCTTCCAAATCTCCAGGACATTAAATTGAATAAATCATAGTAGCTCTGCCAGTTGATTAATCTGTTTTGTCAAAAATATTCACACTGTCATTATATTCCTTAGAATTAAAAAGCAAGTACAAAAATCCAAATTTCCCATGTTTCCATAATTTCTTTCCCTGATCCTTTCCTCATTTTTCCTGTTACTGAAAATTTTTTTGGGGGGGCATAATATAAACTGATACCAGTTTATCACTTAAAAGTCTCTTGAATACATTCAGCATCCAGTCCATTTCGAGAAATTCTATAGTCATTTGGGGAATCAATATAGCTGGTTTCATATAAAACTGTGAACTAAACAATTACTTTTTCAAACCTGCGCAAGCAAAGCCTTGTTCCATTCATCTAGTAGTACTTCTTACCTGAAGTGTGATCATACAGGTTTTCTACCTCATTATATTATTATGTAAGAAAATAGTGGTCTACTTAGGAAAAAAGTGGTCTACGGAAGACATCACAATTTAAGTAGTTGACAGAGATAACATTGGGAACAAGCAAATAGGAGGGTACATGGAAAGGGTTACATAATAATTGTAACAACACTTCCTTGTACCCCTTTTAAAAAAATAAAAAATGTGTGTCTCGTTTTGGTAATCTCTCAATAACCTCTTTAAAAACAAGTTAAAATCTTAGAAGAACTTGTTCAGCAGTGATCTGTAGATATAAATTTATAAATCTGAGTAAAAAAAATTTAGAGAGCAGTTTATTATCATTTTTGCAACAGTCTCATATTTGTCTTCCACTTAGATTTTTCCAAAGAAAATAAAATTGTCCATCATACCAAAGCTCAGGCTTCTATTTTCTAATCAGTATATACTAATCTTGTGACAAAAAATGGTTCCAATTCAGCTTCTAATACACAATGAACTATAGTAAACCCTTTCTAGTTATTCCAGATTCAGCTGTTAAAATGGTAAGCTATCTTTACTTAAATGATTGAATACTACAATATGAAATTAGTCTTTGACTGTGTAATAGCTTCATTGACTGAAGAAACCCATACTTCAGGAATCCCATGGTTACTCAGGATGTATAGATTTGAGTAGGATTAAAGTAGTTAAGTTACATGAGCATAGATAGAATTTATTTCTTACCTGAAGTTAAATTGTGAAGAAGAAATAATGTAGCAATTGAATTGTATTGAAGAATATGTCTTGAATATGTACCCTTGCCAATTAGGATATTAGACAATAAAATAAATATTAACTAACACTCAAAAAGACAAAATATATCTTCTGTATAAGTTTCTTTCTGATTTATGAATCTATTTCCAGAAAAAAAAAAAAAAAAAAAAAAAAAAAAAAGAAAACCAAACTGGAATCTATTGAATCAGATAACCTGTAGGATTATTTGTCATGGGAAAATAATTCTGATTTAAATCATTTAAAGAAAGACACTAACTTCATTTTAACTGAAATCATAGAATCACAGAATCATTGAATCATAGAATTGTTTGGGTTGGAAGAGACCTTTAAAGATCATCTAGTCTAACCTCCCTGCAATCAGCAGGGGCATCTTCAACTAGATCAGGTTTCTCAGAGCCCTGGACAACATAACCTTGAATGTTTCCAGGGATGGGCCATATACCACCTTTTTAGGCAACCTGTTCCAGTGTTTCAACACCCTCCTTGTAAAAAATTTCTTCCTTATACCTACTCTGAATCTACCCTCTTTTAGTTTAAAACCATTACCCCTTGTGTTATTGCTACAAGCCCTAATAAAAAGGTTTTCTCCACCTTTCTTACTGGCCCCCTTTAAGTACTGAAATGCCCCAATAAGGTATCTTTGAATCCTTCTCTTCTCCAGGCTAAACAACCCCGACTCTCTCAGCCTTTCCTCATAGCACAGGTATTCCATCCTTCTGATCAGTTTTGGGGCCCTTCTATGGACACACACCAACAGGTTCATGTTTTTCCTGTGTGGAGGACTCCAGATCTGGATGCAATACTCCAGGTTGGGTCTCACCAGAGTGGAGGAGAGGGGCAGAATCACTTCCTTTGACCTGCTAGTCACACTTCTTTTGATAGAGCCCAGGATATGGTTGGCTTTCTCAGCTGCAAGCACACATTGCTGGCTCATGTCCAGCTTTTCATCCACCAGTGTCCCCAAGTACTTGTTTGTAGGGTTGTAGGGCTGCTCTCAATCCTATCATCACCCAGCCTGTATTAATACTGGGGGTTGCCCTGGACCAGGTACAGGACCTTGCATTTGGTCTTGTTGAACCTCATAAGGCTCACATGGGCTCACTTCTCAAGCTTGTCCATTTCCCTCTGAATGACATCCTGTCCCTCAGGTGTGTCAACTACACCACTCAGATTGACGTTGTCCTTAATTTTGATGAGTTTCACTTAATCCCACTATGTCATTGATGAAGATATTAAATAGCACCAGTCCCAGTATAGACCCCTGAGGGACACTACTTGTCACTGATCTCCATCTGGATATTGAGCTGTTGACCACTACCCTCTGGATGTGACCATCTAACCAATTCCTTACCCAGCAAAGAGTTCATCCATCAAACTCATACTTCTCCAATTTAGAAAGAAGGATGTTGTGAGGAACCGTGTCAAAGTCCTTACAGAAATCCAGATAGATAACATCCATAGCTCTTCCTTTGTCCACTGATGTAGTCACTCCATCATAGAAGAACAATAGGTTGGTCAGGCAAGTCTTGCCCTTGGTGAATCCATGCTGACTGTCCTAAATTGTCTCCCTGTCCTCCATATGTTTTAGCACATCTTCTAGGAAGATCTATTCCATAATCTGAGGCTGACAGGTTGATAGTTCCCAAAGTCCTAGTTCCTACTCTTTTTAAAAATAAGTGCAATGTTTCTCTTTTTCTAGTCACCTGGGACTTTGCCTGATTGCTATGACTTTTCAGATATCATGGAGAGTAGCTTAGCAACTACATCAGTCAATTCCCTCAGGATTCTGGGATACATCTTATCAGGTCCCACAGACTTATGTATATTCAGGTTCCTCAGAAGATCAACAAACCTGACCTTCTCTTACAGTAGGAGAAACTTTGCTCACCCAGTCCCTGCTGTGAGTTCCATCCACTTGAAAAATGTGGTAAGAGATGTTACCAGTGAAGACTGTGGCAAAAAAGTTGTTGCAAAAAAGGCTGAGTACCTCAGCCTTCTCCTCATCTGTTGTTACCTGTTTACTAGTCATGTTCATCACAGGGTATACTTTTTTTTTTACCTTCTTTTTCTAGCTGACATACCTGTAGAAGCCCTTATTATTATTTTTTGATGTCCCTTGAGAAGTTCAGCTCCAACCATGCCTTGGCCTTCCTGTCCCCATCCCTACACAACAGAGCAACATGCCTATACACTTCCCAGGACACCTGTCCCAGCTTCCACTGCCTGTGCATTTCCTTCTTGCCCTTTAGTTTAACCAGCAGGTATTGACTCAGCCATGCCAGTCTCTTGCCTTCCTTTCCCAATTCCTTACACCTGGGGATCAAGATATCTTGTGTTTTGTGGAAAGCAGCCTTAAATATCTGCCAGCTCTGTTCTGCCCCCTTGTCCTTGAGGGTATTTTCCCAAGGGGTCCTATTGACTAACCCTTTTAACAGCTGGAATTTTCTTTCCTAATATTCAGGGTCCTGACTTTACTCATCCCTCAGTACTGTGGACTCCAGAGCATTATCACTGCAGTCCAGGCTGCCTCCAGTCTTGATGTTACCTATTAGCTCATTTACATTAGTGACCAACAGATCCATTAATGCATCTCCTGTAGTAGGGCTGCCTGTTACCTGGTTTAAGAAGTTATTGTAGGTGCACTCCAGGAGTATTCTGGATTACCTACAGCTTGTCATACTAATTTTCCAACAGATGTTGGGTTGGTTGAATCTCCTCAGAAAGATGAAAGTCTGTGATGATGTCTTCAGTAGCTGGAGCAAGAAGACTTGTCAATAAGTTTCCTTTGATCTGGTGGCCTGTACTAAACACCAACCACAAAGTTCCCTTTGTTGTCTTGGTCTCTGATTCTTATCCATAAATCTCTAATGAGCTCTCTATGTCAGGTCATTTTCACATCAGTTTGGCAAAAAAGAAAAAATATCTAAAAAATAATTTAAAACATGTCAGATTAAAATAATTTTGATATTTTCTACCTGAAAATATATACTGAATGAAAAAATTTCCAATAAAGGAATATCTTCAATAGAATCGTTGAGTCTGGAAATCATGTTTGGAGATTGCCTAGCCTCAATCCTGCTCAAGAAGTGTCAACTACAGCAGGTTTCCCACAGCTTTGCCCAATTACATTTTTAATGTCTCCAAGAATAGAGACTCCACAATGTCTCTGGAAACCTGTTTCTTTGTCAAAGGGTCAGTAACTCCAAAAAAGGAGGATAGAGAATCCTTTGCAAGTCAAAAAAAAAAAAAAAAAAAAAACAACAAAAAACTATCAAATATTTTCTCTGTATGATTTTTATTTTTTTTTGTTTGTTTGTCTAATGATCATTAATTATTCTCTTGTCTTTTCACCAAAGCCAAAGTAAAAGTCCACTTCTCGTGTAACTGGGCTTGGTATACCTGAGTCATCAAGTGTTTTGGACAGGAACAGTTTACGCAAAAGAAACACATCTATAAGTATGCATTAGATTACTTTTTCTCCATATTACTGAAAGGATGGAAGACATTCATGATATAGATATTCTAACTTCCTTATTTCTTCCCATGGTCTTTAGAGGACATGCAGAACTTAGACAAGAAGTGTCAGGTAATTCTTTTCAACTTTCCTTTGAATGTCCTCTTCACTTTTCTACATATGGACCAGCTAGCTCACCTCTGCATGTCACCTTGTATCTTATGTCATACCTACCAGGTCTGTGAAGGTATCTGAGATATCCCAAGAAGTCTAAAGTGGCACTAAATATTTCTGATTGAACAAATGAATTCACAACCCTCCCATTTTTTAATTTATGAGTCAAGCATGGGTCTCAGTCAGATCTAGAGAGATATGGACAGTAATGACTTTTGAAAGTTCAAAACAGCAGCTTTATGGACTTCTTGAGCATTATGCCTTCCCATTAGGCCAGTGCAAGCTGCTCTTATTTTAGTGGACTTGGAGGATATGAGATAACAAGCTGCAGTTTTTTTGCTAGAGGAAGGTAATGTTTAAAAATATAAATAGCTGCTTTAATTTCAAGCCTTGGTGTTAAATATTTGGAAAGTGTTTGAACTCTGAATACTATTTGCATGTAACAAGAAAACTTTCTTCAACACAAGAAATAAAGATTTTTTTTTTTTTTTTTTCATATACAAAGAAAAAGGACATGTATGGCTATGTGGACACATGGCTGGGTGGCTAAGGTAAGAGTTAGAGACTGAAAAATTACCTACCTATAGGAAAAGTTATTGTAAATAAACGGAAAAAAGTACCTACCTACAGCCTGCAATTCAGTGTTTGAGCAGATCTATTCAGGATTTACTTTTTCCACTTGTATATAATTTTCTCTAGCTTTAGAAATCTTCTGATGAAAATACTGAATATCACTATCTTATTGATCAACCTAGCAAATGGCAGTTGTTTGCATGAGATGATGACCTTTCTTTGTACGTCATGCAGAAAGGAAAATTAGGTAACTTACCTCCAAATTCTGGGGTTTGTAAGGTTTCTGAAGACTAAAACTAACAATGTGGATTATTTATTCTGATTTGTCCTTTAGTGCTAAAATAATGTGTAAATAGCTTGTTTGTTCTTGACAGAAAAACTCTGTATTTCCTCATGGTTCATGTAACAGCACTGTTAAAATGCAAACAAAATCTTTATGTTACTACTCTTGGTCTTACACTGTATTAACCACATAGAGATCAGATTTGAAACCTATTTGTATAAAAAATACATAGTGAATTGTGTGTAAGTTTTCATTTTCTTCATGCAAAAGAAAAATATGAAATCAGAATACTCATTGAATTACTGTCTCAACTACAATTAGTTAAATTTTTTGATTTACTAACCCTGCACATCTGTCTTTTTTACACTTCATAATCACAGCTCAGATTTCATAATGCAATAGACTATGCCTTTCCAAATTCACAGTGAAGTAGGATACTTATTATTGCTAATGATTATTCATTTTCTCCCATGTAAAATTACAAAAGGATAACATGGTTTTGGGTAAAAGATTACTTTTTTTTTTTTTTTTTTATCTGACTGCAGGAAAGATGGATATATGAATTCTATGCTGCTGCTAAATGTATGAAAAATATGTTCATGTAATTAGAAAATACTAACAATTCAGTCATCAAGCTGATGAAGCACCTTAAGCACCCACATAAAAGATGCTATCTATGCTCACTGTAAGTTTGTTATTGCATTAGCTAATGGTGTAAATTATAGAAGCAGAGAAAAAGACTAGTGTAACCCATTTCTTTTATGATGTCCCAATTGAGGAAAACATAATTCTTCAGTTAAAAATACAGTCTTTCAGAGAAAGGCTCAAGTACTTCCTTAAGACTACAATCTAGTCTGTGTGAGTTTGAAATACATATTTTTCTTCTCTATTTTCACTTCCCATGACAGCTCCTGAGCTATGCAAGGGATTACTACACAAACCCTGGTGTTAAGTTTCTTGTCTTGGATTCTTCCAAATTCCCTGGTAGTATAGTTCATGTACTTCCTTCCACTAACATCAGAACTCAATCAACTCAATTATACATGGTAGCATGGATTGCTGCTGATAAATAACTTTGGGAAAATAATGTCTGAGCAACCTGACTGGTGTCTATAATGAAGTGAAAGGCTCAGTGGACAATGGAGATTGGAGGATATTGTTTACCTTGACTGTAGAAAGGACCTTGACATGGACTCCCAGAGAATCCTGATAATCAGATTGGTGAGATATGTACTAATAAATAGATTATAAGATGGATAGAAAATTGTTTGGATGACTAAATTCAACACAGTATGATGAGCAGTACAAAAGCTGGTTATGAGTGGCATTCCTCCAGGGTCAATACTGGAGCCAAAAAATCTTTATTGATGACCTAAGAGTGGGATGGAGAGTACCCTCAACAAGTGTGCAGATAAGATCTGAGAGGAGTGATAAATACACTGGAGGACAGGGTTCCCATTCAGAGGCAAAGGACAAGCCAGAGAAGCAGGCAGACAGGAAGTCCAAGATGTTCATGAAATGCAAACACAAAGCCTGGCACTTGTGACAGAAAAAAATACATTTCCTCCCAGCTGCATAACCTCTCCACTTATCTTTCCACTTCTTCCTTTCACAACAGGTACAAAGAACTCAGTTGTGACTGTTCTGTAGTTTCCATATCAGAAGTACTTTTTCTGTTCTTGTCCTCTCTTCTTTTAGACTTTCTATCATTTGAGCTTGTTTTCCCTTTCTTTTTGTTTTCTTTCTTTCTTTATCTTTTTTTTTTTTTTTTTTTTTTTTTTTTTAATTTTATTATTATTCTTTATTTCTCTTCCACTCTCTTCCAACTATGGCTCTTTCTAGCTTCTGCCCCAAAAGGTTGGCTGCTGTCATCCACCTCATGGTTTCTTCTCTGGTATTGCAGAGTGGGTCAAGTGGACTTGGACATTTGTCTATGCTACAGTTCTATTTTCTTATTTCAGATCTGCCATGTTTCCTGCTAAAAAATGACAATTTTCTAAATTAATGCCAGCCATCCCTTTTTTATCTTTATTCACCTTTTACCACCATTTCTTCTTCATAGAATGTCTGATTAACTTCTTCTAAGAAAACAAAGGACAAAATATTAAACTATCTTGTTCTTTTCTCAGCATGATTTTTTTTTCTATATATCTATCTTTTCTTCTTCTTGTCAAGACCATTCTGAGTGAACTCCTTTGATCTTCATTATCTTCTCTACCATCTTTTTTCTACTTCTTTTCTTTTTTCATTTTTTTAAACTAGTTTCGCAAGTTCTTGCTCTTTCCTTGCACATGGCTAATATCTTAAGATTTAAAAATGTTTATACTTGAAAACTATTTAATTTTCCACCTATCAGCCCTTTTTTCTATTTTTTTTTTCTACAGTCACTGAAAACATGGATAAACATTCTCAAAGAATCTCTCATAATCTCTTTAAAGAGCTTTGTATCCAAATCTGAGAGACAGGGTGCCACTCTTATCTTCTTTGATTAATACCATCAGAATAGTCAGACAAAAAATTGTTTTTCCCTTTCTTCCATGACTCTTCTAACATTTAATTCTTATTTTCTTTGAAAACGTCATTCCTTCAGAGAATTCTCCTCACTCTCTATCCACAGCAGTTCCAAAGTGTTCTCTGAGCCCAGTTAATTTTTTTTTTCCGCTTGAATTCTATTCTGGATAATCTCAGCCACAAACTCAATTACCATGTTTAGGCAAAAAGCAAAACTTTATTTCCCTACTCTGGACCTCTCTAATCAGGTCCAGATTAAATCTAGCCCTTAGATAATAATCATCACATCATGTTCACCATGGTTAACATAAACATCTTGACTTCTTGTCTGTATTTGAACCCTGCAGTTACCTTCTTTTTTTCAGGCATTGTGAATACCAGTATTACGCCTATTGATCTTCCTTTGCTTTTTATATTCAGATCATGTCTAGGCTTTAAGATATATGTTCTCCTTTCCATTCATATGCAAATATTTTGAGTCAGTCTGTCATCAGCTCATCTGATGTCACCCTTTATCCTGAATACTTCCAATGGCGCTTCTGTCCTTTTATCATATCAAATATTAACCATTTGCTTACACTTTCAAAATTCCTAACTTTTGATCATCTTTATGCAATACCAAGAGGATATTTTCTATCTCTCAGCAGCTCGTGATATTAATCCTCATCACCATATTATTAAATTTTCAAATAAACATCCTCCATGTTGTCATTCACACTTGGGCAGAATTCCCTGTAAACATCTTCAAAGTTGACTTAAACCACCTATAGAAGTGCTTATGCTCTTGAAGGGCTGTACTATCATCTGTTGTGATGACCAGTGTTGTCTCATTGTTCCCCCGTGATTTCCAACACATCTTCATCCATATGTCGTCCATTTTGTTATAGCATATGTTCTGAAAAGCACTGTCCATCCTTTGTTTCTGTGCTTGCAGAAGTCCTACTATCATGGAATTTTGAGTCAGTGCTTTGTTTATGATGATTATTAAATAGTTGGTAAGCATTCACTGAACAAGAGCAAGAAGACATGGGAAGCAGAAAAGTAACAGTTACTTATCCATGAGGGACATGACAGAACCCTGCACTGATTCCAAAAATTATCTATAAATGTTTAGGAACAGTAAGCGCAGATACATTGAAGTGAATTATTTTGGCTCCTTCTAAAATAAATGCTGCACAGTTTTTAAATTTCACAGAACATGAAAACTCTCCCATATACTTCTTTGTGTAGGAACAGAGATTCATAAACTTTACGATAATGCTTTCTGATTATATCAGATAATTTCATGAGATTTTTACCTCTTTGAAAATAGATTAATAATTTATTTTTTTAAAAAACTAAAACATTCAGTCACCTATCAACTGATGATGTTTAATCCACTAAGATTTGGTTGTTTTTATATTTGCCCACTCGTGTATTTCTCTTCTCTGTTAAGAAGTGCCTTATTGCAAGTTTATCTGAGTCAGAGGCATTCATTTATGTTTTCATAGGACTGAATATAATGTTATGTTGTGAATTTAACATGATGCTATTGTAGGTTTACAATAAAAATACAATGTTAAGATTACTGAATAGTAAAGACTGAAGTCCAAACCTTTCTTTTATTTTTTTTTTTTTTTTTAGGTTTCTGAATTTGATAAACCAATCTAAAACTTATATGTTCTACTAAAATTATTTCCTCCTTCTTAAAGGAATAAGTATTCCACTTCTCTGCACTTAGGATGTATAGTTAAGAGAGCTTTTTGATTAAATAAAAGTCTTACTATAAAACCAGCACAACTAAAAATTTAAAAAAGAAAATACACACAATGATGTATTTTCTTCTTGAAATGACAACATATTAAAATTATAAAGTAGAAATTATTAAAATGAGCACAAGCACTCATGTAACTTGTCATATTGCTCACTTGATGAATTTGAAATGAGGGAGTTTATTTTCCTCTGATGTATGCATATAGCTTCAACCATACATCAGTAGAAGAATAAGCCTTTAGATGTAGTGAGACACAAAACAAACTTTTTGTAGTGTGTGGTGCAGATATGGAATCCTTACAATGGACTCTGGAATATGGTATTTTTTCAACAGACTTTCTTATAATCAAGCTTTCATCTGATGGAAACTACAGGCCTCCATAGCAGCTGTAAAATGAACTCTAAGGGTGTCATTTGGCTCACCCTTGGTCATGCAGAATGCAGCCATTTATATTCTAGTTTTAAAAAACATATTTCTCATTAAATTATTTCTCTTTTCTACTCTGCTTACTACTCACATATTTTAAAAACAAAGGGTTGAAAGT
The DNA here is from genome assembly GCF_018691265.1 of Tyto alba. Taxonomy (NCBI): domain Eukaryota; kingdom Metazoa; phylum Chordata; class Aves; order Strigiformes; family Tytonidae; genus Tyto; species Tyto alba. Next base: position 36,267,918 of record NW_024881318.1, read on the forward strand.
ACTTCAATTTCTTTAGTATAAAGACAGTTTTCTCAAAAGAAATTAAAATAAAAGATTTTATCTTCCCTGAGAGGACAACTGTTCTCACAGTCTTCCTTGAATGCATGACAAACTGTATCGTACTTTTTTCTCTAGAAATGCCTGAAGTACATAAGATCATGCAGAAATGTGTATATAATTCAACATGGAGCTGCAAATAGTTGCTGTTAGAACAGTGCTCTAAATATAGAATCATACATGAAATTACCAGTCTTGTAGACTTCACAGCCAAACATAAAAAGTTACTTCTGTCCCACACTACAGACAAAATGTTCTAAGGAGAAATTTTCTATTAAAAAAAAAAAAAAAAAAAACAAAAAACCAAAACACAAACAAAAAAAAAACAAACAAACAAACAAAAAAACAACAGAAGAGATTAAAAAGTTCAGCATACAAGAGTAGTATAAAAAAGGCAAAATAAAGTCAACTCTTTAAATAGAACACACTTTTGTGTATCATATACCTGTATTATAACCCCAGTTCCAAGGAGAGCTAAATTAGAAAGATTAGAAAAGATGATGGTCATGTCTTTCATTTTGTAGTTAGCACTTAATCGAGATGTAATCAACCACCAGAGCTATCACTCTCTTACCGTGTCATAATTTTGTGGAAAAAAAATTATGGCAATTCTAGTATAAAACCTTCCTCTGTCCATCAGGTAAGTAATTTTTTTTTTTTTTTTTTTTTTTTTTTTTTTTTCCTCCAGTTAAAGAAGTAACTTAACAGAGAAAACAACTCTTGAAAAGTTACTCTTTCTTCTAATAGATTTATCATTATTTTAGTAGATTAAGACAGAAATTTGACACAGTGAACTTATGAATATTGTTTTGTTTTGTTTTTGTACCCTGTGTATTGCTGTTTTTTTTCAATTTTAATGTTTTAATGATCTTTCTATCATAACAATATTTTCAAAGAAGTACAGTAGTCATATGTCATCTTGGATTCACCAGTTTACAGCAAAGTTCATCAACTACTCTCAGTAGAGCTAGAGGACCGAGTAGTCTTTAACTCCCTCTTCTGACCAGATTCAGCTTAGTATATAAGTGCTAGTTTAGGCAAATTAGGTATTTTGTACATGTTTGAGGTTTACAAGAGGTCCTTGATCTTCAATGTTGTTAAACATGTTATTTTAAATTCCTATTACTGTTTACAATATTTCCTGACATGAAAGATAAAAAGTCTTTTTTTTTTAGCCCTGGAAGAGTTTTAATATAGTGAGCACAGCAACAGCCTCTCTGAATCCTTCTTAACTTCATAGGAATGCAGGAGCACAAGCAATCCATATTTCCCAACAGGAATCTAACTAAGCGATCTCAGTCTTCACATTGCAAACTCTTAAAGAGATTGCAGATCACCTATTGATGTTCACAGTATCTTGAACTCATCATATTCAGACTTTGCATAATACAAGTTAGAGGAACACATGTGACTCTCCCACTGTATTAAGTTCTCTTAATTAACTATTAAGTAATACACTTGTGCTACAGAATTTTGATATCCAAGAAAGGAAAAAGTGGTGATATACAAGGCTTCCAGGAAAAGACATTACATTAATAAACATTGTAATTGCTTAAATAAATCCCTAGAATTTTTATGTAAAGGAAATTAAGATATTAATATACTCTGCTAGATTAGCATCTCATCTTTATGAAATCAGTTTTCCCTCACTGATGCTTGTACTTGAAAATCTGGTATTAATTTTTGTCTTTGGCCTGATTTTGTTATTCTTCTGTTTACCTCCTTTAGTCTACTGTATGTGCTAGTTTTGGTGGAACATTACTTAAGGACTGGTAAAGATAAAAACTTCTATTTAATTTTACAATCTCTTTAATTACCATGAAATCAAATAGCATTTTGAATAGAAGGTTTATTTGAATGTCTAGCTAATTGATATTATATACAAACCTTTTATTTTCTATCTAATGTAGCCAGAATATTATGAACTTATTACTTCATTTAGAATATGATGAAAATCAGGTTTAGGGATACAGAATTGAAATCTCTCAAGGCCATTGTCTTGGATAAAACACTTGTTCAGAAAATAATGTACGGTCTTCCAATAATTAATTCAGGAAGGAATAGATTTTCTGCAATTGCAGGCTACAGTATAACTGATTACTTGGTAATGCTGTCATGTAGGAAGATAGGTTACAGTTTTGAACATTTTGAAGTGTTTTCTTCTCTCTGGCTTCACCAGTATTGCAGTCAATGTAATACCGAGCTACACAGAAATATCCATCAGTATCTTACTGTTCAGCTTAATCTAAAGAGTTTTATTAGATAATACGTTGTGGGCTTTTTTCCTTCGGTAAATTTTGCTTACAACAAAGAAACAACAAAATGTCACATTTCTAAATCCTTTTGTCCTGGGGGAAAGAGCAGCTACTCTCATTTAGACCAAAGAAAGAGAAAGGGAGAGATTACTGAAACAAAACAAAGTAAATCTCATAAGTGAAACTGAGCAATGGTCCCTTTATCCAAGCTTTGACAATGGTCAATTTCTGGTATTCCTCATAATGAAGCCTTAACTACTCCCATAAGGTACCTAATAAAGCATTTTTAATATAAATGAAAGTGACTCATTTCAATAGCACTCAATTTAATATATATTGAAGTTCTTTTTTTCTATCACTTCTCTTCAATCCCTTAAAAAAATACATCTTTCTAATCTCTTCATTATGGAAGCATCTCTACATCTAATGTTATTTGCTTCCTCCCTCTAAAAAATACAGTATTATCAAAATCGAATACCGAAGCATAATATTGATATAGAGTTTTTCTTTTTCAAAATTATATATATATGTGGATTAAAAATGTCCAACAGAAATGTTGACAACAGGCAGATATGTCACAATTAGCCTAGAATTTGTTAAACTGAGGCTTCCTCTAATATTTTGGGCTCTATTGATTGGCCTAAATACTCTTTGTCAATGTTTTAAAAATTATGTACAGTACAGTATTGCTTAATACAGAGTTTTAATCTTAATCAACATATTGCTTTACTTTAGAACCTGACTGCTTTGTACTAATTGAAAATCTGTTATCAGGCAGAATAAAATTCATACACTTTTTACAAATGCCATCACCTTCCCTTTACCCATGCTGAATTTAATCTATTGTCATGTTGCTAAGCATGTAATTGACTAAATCATTTTGAAATGGCTCTTTCCTTTCTCCTCCTTTGCTTAGAAACATTTTTCAGCTAACAGTCATGTCCATTTAAGTATATGTAATACACTTCTTTTAAGTAAGAATTTCAATATACTTTAATCTGAAAACCATTATCAGTGGTTTTGTTCCTTTATTTCAGCTTGCATCTGAAAATCAAACCTGCAACCACAGAGTTTCATACTGATAGGCAAAACTGTGCTTTAAATTAATTATTTTCTTGAAAGTGTACATGAAAGCAGAACTGCAAATCAACAAAGAACAATAATTCTGATGTGTATTTGTAACAGTGCATGGAATTATATTTCACAGACATGAATAATTTTTGCCTCTGTACACACTTTAAATATTGATTGAAAATGAAGATTGAAGTATTATGGGGTTTAATCACTAGCTTGTAACTGATCCTTGGTCCAATGCTTTATTTCACAACATCAAAAAACTTATTCAGCCCTCAAAATCCTTAATGTAAAAATTTTGTTCTAATTTTATATTAACAAAACAGGAATTAAGGGTGAGTGATAGGTCTCAAAATCCATTTAAAAAAATGTATGTATCTGTTTGAATTTCAATTTCAAAATAAAATAAATAAATTTCCAAATTAGAATGAAACATATCCTTTCAAAACACTTAATTAAAGCTATGGAGATACTATCTGTATGGTATTTGTGATTATGACTCAAATTTATGCTCTATCTTTTATTTTCCTCCTAGATGATGGGTAGGCCTGATCACCAGCATCTTGGTGATTCTAGGAGGACCTTTATTATGGGATCAAATATTTTAACCTGGATTTAAATAATTTCTTCAATTCAAGTTCAGTTAAGACATTTTATACTCTCTCAAAACAAACCACAAATTTATTTAAGCAAATGTATATTTTCTGGCAAAAAATATCTACTAAAATATATTAATTGTTTTTAAAGAAACACTTGTATTTCATTGGGCATTCTAGAATAATTAATAAATGATAGAAATTGAAGTGGATAATTTTTCATTCACTTTTTTTTTTTTAAATATAAGATCATATTATAAATTACAATACCTTCCTTCAAACCAAAGGCTTATTGACAAATATGTAATTTCATGATTTATAGATTATCACTGGCCATCTATCAGTAGATGGTTATTAATCAGTCAAGATATCATTTGCACAAAACTAGAATTCAAGGCATATTTACATAACTATTAATAAGAATCAAAGTATTCTTTCCTTCATGATAGCTGTCATACAATTAGTAGAACTATACTATGTCTGAAGTCAATGAAAGAGTTATGCACGCAAGGTGTTGCTGTGTACTCCTGTGGTACTTAATTTACATTTTGGGAGAAAAAAAATACATGCCTGTAGGAGCATGTATATTATTTTTCAAATAAAATAAAATAAACAAGCATCTAAACTAAATCCAGGATTATGTTATCTGGCAATTTACTTCAGCAAACTTCTTTATTGAACACCTTCATCAAAATTTAAGCAGTTTATTTTATTGAGGAGAGAACTAATCAGTAAAAGACAAAAATGTATTCATACAGCACAGTCAGGTCATTGGATTATGCATGAAGTGTTATTGTTACCACAAAATTTTCTTTTTAATAAACTGATTAAAAATAAGAAAATAAGTAATTTAAAAATTTCCTTTTGTCAGTACTGTATTTAATATGATTATCTGTGTGATTATTACTGCTAGAACTGGTTTAATATTATACTATACTTAATTAATTTGCTTTCTGGATTTCTTTTACTTCCCTGGTCTTTTTTTAAAATGTTCTAAATGTTTCTAAATGTTTTTCTAAAATGTTTCTAAATGTTAAGCAGAAATATAAATACTCTTTCTGGAATATTTTAAATTATATTCATAAATATATAAAATATTACTACTCTTCTTGAAATTTACAAGTAGGACTTTAAAGGAAGTAAGCAGTTTTAATTCTTCTGACTTCATTTAAATATTTAGGAACTGGGGGATACCGAGGTGATATGTAAATATTTGAGACTTGGAAAATACTATAAATTATTATATAAATTATAAACTATAATACTATATAAACTATAAATTATAAACTAAATTAAAAATTATATTATGTATTATATAAATTATAATCTATTAGTTTATTCTTTAATGGAGATTTTCTGTATGTGTATAGTTGTATTTACAAAATTAATTAATAGTACAAAACCAAATTGTAGTCCTCTGTTTAATGAGAAACTACAGTTGAAAACTGCAATTCAGTATCTATTAAAAACAATGACAGTAATGGGCCCACACATTTTTCACTGAGAAGGTGACTGAGTGCTGTTACAGAGCACTAGTACAGAGGTAATAAAGATGTAACTTATCTCTGTCTCAGCTCCTTGGCAAAGGTGTGCAGCAGAGGATGCTGAATATCCTACCACACAGTTGTGCATAGTGTTAAATACAAAATATGCACTCTAGGGAAGACTGTTGTAGAAGATTCAAATTTTGTAGCTTACAAAGTAGCAAATTAATTAAATCATTGTAACTTCCTGGTAGACTTAAATGCCCATTTCTATATAGATTATATTCACCTTCCTTTAGGGATGAGTCATGATCTTAGTCCAAGATGCTAATGGTACTAATGTATTTCCTATGTCACAGCAGCAAATCTTGGTTTATTTGCATACCTCTGGTATATGCACAGTAAGGATTTTTAAAAAGAATTTCAGTTTGAAGGAAATATACCAAATCTCTTGTAACCATCAGTAAAATAAATGTAGATGTTTCAAAACCATTTGTCTATTTCTAATAACTAATTTCTATAAACCAACCTAACAACATTTCAAATCTTATTAAATAAGAGGTCACTGATCTGAAAGTTCACAGTTTTTCAGTGACCAGTAATGACGCGAATACATTCAATAAGGTCAAAGAGAAGCTTACCAAACCTAGTAATATGTACAACTGGAACTTTTGAAGACCTAGTATCTTAAAGTGGAAAGGAAGTGCAAATGAAATGATTGAAAAAAAAAAAAACAAAACAAAACAAAACAAAAAAAACAACAAAGGGCTTAGGTATCTACTTAATCTACATTGGGAATTCTCATTTACTCATTCCCTAAGGACTTCCCACATAACCCACTTTCTGATGTAATAATAAAAAAGTTTTTATAACATTTTTCCCACTACTCTACAGTTGTCTTTGAAATTTTGATTCAGAATGTTACTTTGATCACTTGAAGAATGTCATGGACCCTGGCTGTATATACAGTGAAGCTGACATGTAGGTTATCTGTTAAGCAATTTTGTCTTCCACACAACAGAATTGCATAGAAATTCATATTAAGTCTCTGTCTAGTGAACTGGTGATTTGAAAGTCTGAATCTCTGTAAAGTGACTATGGGAACCTCAACATAATACATGATTTTCTGTGTGAAAATTTCAAGTGCAGATTCTCAGAAATTAATGAAAAATTACTGCTGAAACTTTGGAAGAGATATAATGGAAAATTCACCTTGGATAAAAATTTAGTAAAACTATAAGCAAATTTAAAAGTAAGAAACTTAAGAAAAAGGTTTTACTAATACAGTTTAGCTACAGGATCTATTACTAACTCCTCCAGATGATTTTCAACTAACAATGTATTTTCATGCACTTGAAAAAGAAAAAAAAAATGTTTTTATTACATCCCCTTTCAAAAGTTTCAGGAAGGAAACATCAAAAAATTTTTATGAACAGATTATTATCTTCTGAAATCATAGTTCATTAGTATTTCAATGCTTAGAATTTATCCTAAGGACACGAAAGAGTCGTTAAGTCTAGAGGTACTTCTGGGACATTGTCAGTTTTGTTCTACCACTTATAAATATCACTAGTACATCATAGGTATTTGAATGCAAATTATAATAACTCTGTGCCCCAGAACTCACTGAGACACACAGATTCTATCTGTCTTCTTGAACATGGAAGCCAGCAACTTCCTACTGAGTTTGTCATGGTATAGCAACATAGTTCAAAAGTGCCAAAAAATACTAACTCCTTTACAAACTGACACTTCTTCCAGCAAAACATCTACTAAAGCAAAAAGACATAGTCACCTAGACAGTCAATAAAGCAAAAGAGATGAGATGGCTAATGCAGATGTGGATTTCTCTATAATGTAGTGCACAGAATCAGAAAGTCACAAGGTCACTTATGAAATGCAGCATACTAAATTCAAAGTCAGCCCTTGAGTCTGAGATTATTCTTTTTGTAAAAGTCAATACACATTTATTTTTTATTCCAAGTAATACAAACTCTATCCAGTATTTGGACAGATTTTTAAACCAGGGAAGTTCTAATAAAATACTGGGAAACAGCAGACATTAATAGCTCCTTGTCTCATTTAATGACACAGACTCTTTTTATACGGTAAGAAGTTCTTTACATTATATGAGTATGGTCAAACTTTCATCAGAAGTACTTTTCTAGTTAAAATGTTGGAAAGGTTTTAAATTCAATGTCATACAAAATTAAATAGATCAGCCTCTCTCTCCTCTCCTCTCCTCTCCTCTCCTCTCCTCTCCTCTCCTCTCCTCTCCTCTCCTCTCCTCTCCTCTCCTCTCCTCTCCTCTCCTCTCCTCTCCTCTCCTCTCCTCTCCTCTCCTCTCCTCTCCTCTCCTCTCCTCTCCTCTCCTCTCCTCTCCTCTCCTCTCCTCTCCTCTCCTCTCCTCTCCTCTCCTCTCCTCTCCTCTCCTCTCCTCTCCTCTCCTCTCCTCTCCTCTCCTCTCCTCTCCTCTCCTCTCCTCTCCTCTCCTCTCCTCTCCTCTCCTCTCCTCTCCTCTCCTCTCCTCTCCTCTCCTCTCCTCTCCTCTCCTCTCCTCTCCTCTCCTCTCCTCTCCTCTCCTCTCCTCTCCTCTCCTCTCCTCTCCTCTCCTCTCCTCTCCTCTCCTCACAAAGAGGATACAAAGAAAATTGTATTTTCTTCCCTAAAAGCTATCTTTATGTCTTCATGTAGTTGGGTGGAGTAAAGAACATTAATTAATATCTATTTCAAGCTACTACTGATAAAATAATTATTAATAGTAAAACTAGATTAAATTTAAAAAATTAGTATCAGAAGGTTTTTTACAATGCCAAGTTAGATTTATATTCCTGCAAGTAAATTTTAGCTCTTTGTGGTGTCTTGTTTTTCAGTTTAAGGATGATACAATATTAAGGATATTTAGGACAAGTTGTAGAACTCCATGAGATCTGTTCTTCATTTCCCTAGGTCTTTACTATATGTAACATCTACCTCTTAAAGTGAATGATTCTGATGAAGCTAGGCTTTTAGTGTAGGCATTTTACTGGATTTCCTGGAGCCATATTTACAGGTATACAGTGCAATGCCTTTCAAAATCTAACAGGCATTTTGTTTCTTGTGGAAAATGTAACTTAAAACTCCCTTTTCTTTTTTTGTCTTGTGAGGCAGCTCTTGATCACATCAGTACAACTTATTTTAATGGAGCAGTATATTGGAAAAAAAATTTAAAATTTGTTTTGTGTTAATCTGTGTTTTATTATATGCAAGAGTTTCTCTAATTGTGCTTTTTTTTAGAGTTTGAACATTTCACTCAACCTATTTACATTCCTTGATTTTAATATTCCTTTAAATAACAGTTGCAAAATTTAGTTCAGAAATAAATCAGCTTTCATCAAGACAATTTTAGGCAACGGTTCCACAGTTGTTTTGAGATTTATTTCCTTACAATTGGAAGGCCTAGTATTACCATAACTATTTGGTGAATAGGAGCTTACTTGAGTAGAATTTTAATAAAACTACTAAACCTCAGGCAGAAAGAACATCTTTAGATAAAGTTATCTACAAATCAGAAGTGCCGCTTTTTCTCTGCAAAACAAGACTGAGTTTCCTATCATTAGGACAAGAATCAGACCTCCTTATCTTTGCAGAAAGAGAAATTAATTTCTATACTAAGCCATTTATATATTACTCAGGGAATCATGGTCTGTGAGGAAATCCTATTAATTGATATAGTAGCTACAAATTGTCACACTATGTAATTCTTACTGAATAATGATAATAATGAAAAAAAAAAAAATGGAGTGAGTTGATCATGAAAAAGTACGGGATACCTGCAGCTATAATTTATCCTTCACACATTTGTGAAGTTTCAAAGCCCACCTGCCTTTTCTATCCTTGGTCAAAAATGTTCTGTAATTTCAAAACAGTGCATCTGAAATCTGAACTTGGCTTCTATTCATTCATGAGATCACAGAATCGTTTGGGTTTGAAGGGACCTTAAAGATCATCCAGTTCCAACTCCCCTGCTATGAGCAGGGACACCTTCCATTAGACCAGGTTGCTCAAAGCCCTGTCCAAACTGGTCTTGAACACTTCCAGGGAGGGAGCAGCCACAACTTCTCTAGGCAACCTGTTCCAGTGTCTCACCACCCTCACAAGAAAGAATTTCTTCTTCATATCAAATCTTAATCTACCCCCTTTCAGTTTAAAACTGTTATCCCTCATCCTATCACTACACTCCTTGATAGAATCCCTCTCTGTCTTTTCTGTAGGACCCCTTGAAGTACTGGAAGGACTCTATAAGGTCTCCCCAGAGCCTTCTCTTTCCTAGGTTGAACACCTCATAGTGTCTCAGCCTGTCCTTATAAGAGAGGTGCTCCAGACCCCAATCATCTTTGTGGCCTCCTCTGGACCCGATCGATCAGGTCCATGTCCTTCTTATGTTGAGGGCCCCAGACCTGAACACAGTACTTCAGGTGGCATCTTGAGAGAGCAGAGGGGCAGAATCACTTCCCTCGACCTGCTGGACACACTCCACTTGATGCATCCCAGGATACAGTTAGCTTTCTGGTCTGCAAGTGCATATTGTTGGCTCATAGTGAGTTTTCCATCCACTAATATCCCCAGGTCCTTCACCTAAGGGCTGCTCTCTATCCAGCCATCACCCAGCCTGTATTTGTGCTTGGGATTGCCCTTGGACTTGGCCTTGTTGAACTTCATAAAGTTTGCAGGGGTCTCTCAAGCCTCTCAAATTCTCTCTGGATGACATCCCTTCCCTCCAGCCTGTTGACTGCACTACACAGATTGGTGTCATCAACAAACTTGATGAGGGTGCACTCGATCCCACTGTCCATGTCACCAACAAAGATGTTAAACAGCACCAGTCCCACTACTGGCCCCTGAGGAGTGCCACTCATTACTGGTTTCTGTTTGGATATCAAGCTGTTGACTGCAACCCTTTGAATGCAACCATCCAGCCAATTCTTTATCCACTGAGTGGTCCACTTGTCAAATCCATGTTTCTCCAGTTTAGAGACAAGATTGTCACATGGGACGGTGTCAAATGCTTTGCATAGGCACTGGTAGATGATGTCAGTTGCTCTTCCTTTATATAGCAGTTCAATGACCTTGTCAGATAGCCCAATCTATGTTGTGCATGCTGCACAAATGTATGCGTACACCTGTACAAATAAACATGGGTATGTATTTACAAACATAAAAATATATAGAAGTGTTATTCATCTCTGTGTACACACAAATCTCAAAGACAATATCTTTGTTAATGCTGAGCTTCTGCAAAACATGTTGACTTGTATGGGAACTGTGTAGTTCCTCAGAAGGTAGACAAAAAATAATGACTCATATAAGGTTGCATGTTTAAGCAAAATAAGCAAAAAATGTAATAATTTACACTATGCTTACTTTTACTGAGAGTGAAAAGGAAATACGCAAGCCACTGGAAATTACCTTCATCATGCTATATGAAACTGGTACCTGAAAAGTAAGAAAGATTAACCACTCTTTCCTCTACAGTTGTAACAAAATTGTTAACTTTTGTGTTCTAATTGGTACAATTGGAAGGCTTAAATTTGTAACATCTATGTTTTCTTTCATTAAACTGTTTTGGTTTTTGTTTGTTTGTTTGTTTGTTTGTTTGTTTGTTTGTTTGTTTGTTTGTTTGTTTTCCAACAGCACATGTAGTGGGAATGAGAAGACAGGGAATAAACAAATGAAAACTCTCACTTAACTTTAACTGCCATGCTAAATAAAGAGAGTGAAGAGAAGAATGACTATTTAAAAATTGTGAGAGGTCATTTGACTTTTTGGGGAACATGTAATCTGTTATCAAATGAGAATCAGGTTTGATCATTTTACTGGTTTTTAGTCTTTGATTTCACAAGCTATCCCAGTGACTTACAAACTATAAAATTATACTTATGTTCTCTTTTTCAGTAAAATGTGAAGGAATGTTAAGATTTTCATTTTATACTGATGATAAGTAGAGTGCTTGAAAAAAAGAGAAAGGTATTATCATAAATAACTATTGCATAACTATGCAAAACCCGGTAAAAGTTGTTTAAGTGTTCTAGAATGCTTCTTTTCATACATGATGAAAATGTGTATGTTGTGGATAAACAAGGCAGTCTGAATTGTCACTATTTTCACTATCATGCACCTAATAAAATACACAGATTGATGTATTAATTTTAACAGACAGTATTCCCCTTCGTTAGATATATTTGTGCTCAACAAACTCACAATGTCAGTCAAAAGTTACTTAGTACTCTCTAAACAATGATCAAGTTACCAGGCAGGAACGACTTAAGCTAACTGGTGGAAATATCATAAAAATAGTTAGAAACTGTATTTTTTTAAAGACACTTGTTTGATTCTGAAGGTTTTATCAGATAAAAGGCAGAACTCAAATAAAAAGGGACTCTTTTCCATGGAAAGCAAGAACTTCTCCAATTTATGAGTAAAACCATTTATTAATTATTAAATGTTGTACAATGACCTGGTAAAAGTGTTAAAAATATGTTCTATATCAAAATTTAGGTGAAAAAAAAGAGCAAATATGATGTCTGAATTCTCACTGAATTTTGTATAAAGTCAATAATAATCTGCTGCATAGTTTTCCTTGTTGAGTATCTAAGATTCCATGTAGCATATCTGATTACATCATGGGGTTTTATAGGTACAAAATAGAGGAGTTAAGCAAGTTTCAGCTGCTGAAATTATTCATACTATGACAGATGAACTTAAACAAGAAAGTCTAGTTTCCCTTTAATTTTCTCAGTTCACTCTATTTCCAAATGTTTAAACATTGTAGATATCTCTAGATTGCAAAGAAAATAATGAATGGAGAATTGTAGTTGAAATTACAAGAGGTTAAGAACTCCACTAATAAAAATTCTGGTTATCACATGTCCTATAACAATGGCTACCCAGGAAAGAAAGGGACTCTCTCATTTGATAGCTTTTTTAACTACTTTATCTGAGACAAGATCACATTACAAGGTAGTGAGTTTACTTCTACCTCCTTTTATGTCTTTAACATCCTTGAGGAAACTGATCTTTTCAGTGTTATCCTTTTGCAAAAGAAAGTAATCTTAATAATAGGAATCTGCATGTCAACTTTAATAATTAACAATTAAAAAGATGATCACAAGAGTGTTAGTTTGGTTTAGATCTATTGGTTTTAATGATGAAAATAATTGGCACACAATAACCAGCAGAGGGAAGCTACTTGGAGGATGTTAGCTGTACTGTAAGACACAGAGATACTGCAACAAGTTGTATAACTTTAAGATGGAGGTTGCTCATATTCATGCTTATTTGCCACTATCAGCATTCTGAGCCTTAGCAAAGGTGTCACCTTGAACTTTCTTCCTGATGATTACCCATTTTTTCTCCCTGACAATTGACAAGCTTGACAGACTCGTTAAAAAGCCAGATTTGTAATTTGCAGGAGACCTTCTTCAATAGCACCTGGATAACAGCAGAGAAGTGTTATTATGTGAACCTAGCATGCATTTTAATACAACTATAATCTTAAGTCAATTGCTGGCACAGCAACTGAGGTTTTTTCCACAGTCACAGAGAATAAGAATGTAACAAGACAAAAGGAGTACCTGGGATGTGATTCCCATCTCTTTTAAAACACAGCTCCATTTAGCTAATAAGTTTATTCTTAATTTCTGCTATTCAAAAGAGGTTAAATAAAACCGTCAGCTTTATCTTAAAGGCTGTCTCCTGGCCTTCTTACCTGTATGTACTTGGTACTTAATATTACATGTATGTTGTTTCAATAAACAAATTAAATTAAAATTCATATATTATTCAATACAATCCTTCTTTCAGTTTTCTCGCTATCGCTTTGTATAGACTGCAGACAGGAAAGAAAAAATGCACTCTGCTTTGAAAATATCATAAGTAATTTCAGCAACTCTAGAAAATCCACAGTGTGAAGTTTCTAAAAGATGCTCTTCTCTGATGCAGCAGTTCTGTGAATGTTCAGAATTTGAGGGAAAGATCACTCAGTCCAAAGAAAAAACCATATTGATGGATTAGTTTCTTCGTGTACTATTTTCTCTACTATGTTATTAGGATACTGTATTGAATACCTTTTAATATTATGATGATCTTAAGATATTTTATTTCCAAAAAGGAAAGCATGGGTAAACATGAGATCCAGTATTAACATGTTGATCAGTAAAATGTGACATGCAATTTCATTTTTTCCACCAAAAAGGAGAGTAAACAATATTCTAGAGAAATTGATAATATGTGCTTGATATGCAGGTGTTGTCTCTGGAACTTATCCACAAGAAGCTTGGGCATGGATAAAGTAAACTAAACAACTGGAAAACTATTAAAAGTAGAATCAAGGTAATTTCCTACACCCAAGTTTCTGACACAGCTTTATTCACAAACACAAACACAAACCCTGTAATCTGCATGGTGTATTTGCTAGACAGCTTTATACATTCACATATATATTTGGAAGATGGGAGGAAAACTATTGAAACCAAACAGATATAGATAAATAAAAATATCCTCCAGGATCACCAAGTTTTTCAGGTGACCCTCTTTATGTATGCTTCTGAATTGTTTTTGTAAGTCACTCTCTAATTAATTTTAGGTCATTAATTTTTTTCTTGCTGGAGTTATAGGTTGGAGAACCTGAATGCAGCCTTGACCAGAGGGCCATGTCCATGTCTGTTTAGTGACAGAAAGGATACAATTATGAAATATCAAACAAATGTTGAAGTTCAAAAAGGAAACAAGGGGATAAAGGGGCACAACTATTCACAAAGATTACCATTTTAAAACATTAATATTCATATCCACAAGGACATGTTTTCCGTGAATACTAGCCAAGCCTGATCTGCAAGATACAGATGGAGTACTCCAGCTTTTTAGTCATTTGGTCATTGATTATAATGACATATGTTAGTAAGGGCAGAGGTGGTCAACTTTAATGCTGCTGAATTCAGAATAAGAACACTTAAAATGACAGAAAGTGTCTCTGCTTTTTAGGTTAATGGTAACATAATAGACCTCAATAAACCTGTTTTCCTCTCCTTCCCATCAACAAAGGCCAAGCTCACTAATGCAGCACACAGAGTATTTAATAAGTCAGCAGGAGCTTGGCTTAACCAAGGTTGAAAAGCCTGTTGTGCTAGGATATTTATTATTTTAAAATGTTTAAAGATTTTTTTTTTTTTTTTTTCTGAAATGCTTAACTTGCTCTGTAGGCAAATCTACAGGTAACTAAACCATCGAAATACAATCTATTTTGGTATTTCTAAAATGCACACTATTTAAAACTGTATTTCACTATGTAATTCTTCTAAATCAATTAATATATTTTTTGTGCATCTGTATAGCCCTAGTACCTAGAATATGCCTGTTTAACAAGAGAAATATGTGATTGCAGCCTACTCATGATGTTCCTGTGCAAGCTTTCTCTAACTGATCAAGGTAGATCAACTACATGTTAAGATGAGCTCTAGCACAATGTAAACCCACAGACCTCTTTGCCTGATTTGAGAGTTTTTTCCCTTTTGATGTCTGAAACATAGTAATGATTTTGTCACTGTACTTCTGCTGCTTTTAGCCTTTCCAATGGGGGTGCAATAAGCATGGTGATGTTACAACAACATCTCTGTTTTGCACTGAAGGCTCATAGCCAGGCCACAGCTGTCTGATTGAAGACCAGAGCATGTAATATATGTGTGGGGATTTAGTGCCAATGTAAAGTGCTAACAACTGCCTGTCAATGAATGGTAGTTAGCCTGCCTAGCTACAGAAACAGATGGCAGTATGTGCAAAAGGTGTATTACCAGCCAATGACAAATGATGGTCCAGCATAGTCTTACAGAATTTTTCAACTGAGACACTGGTTGTGAAAATTTAAAATCTCTGTTTTCAGAAAGCTAGTCCTTTCTTAGTATCCTAAGCTTCTTTAACTACCATTCTTCCACTAGTAATGGAGCCATGTATACACAGTTGTAAGTATGGCTGAAGATCATTTGTTGTACTTCACTTGCCTCCAGAGGAAAGATAAGAACATCCGTATAAGGATTTAGATAGGCTAGGAGTGAGGACTTAATCTGAAAACTACATGAAAATTTTAACTGGTAGTTGAAATAGTTTTATAAAGTTAAAATTACGTTTATCTCAAAATTGATACTTGGTTTTATAAAAGGGAAAGAGAAAAGAAAAGGGGAAGGAAGAGGGAGAGAGATTCTGTTTCATTAATGAGAGGTTAAAAATTTCAGTTTCGTTCTGGATTAGAAGAAACCAAAGATACTTTAAAATAAAAAGTGAATGAGCACTCATACTCAGGAGAATGTTTGCATAGTTATTATAATACAAAATCTTCTAAATCCTCTATCATACTTGATTAATAAATACTACTGAACTATATTTTCTTTTGAAGAAAATTCATAACAGTCAAACCATTCAGCAGTTCACAATGAAATTGATAAAAACTTGTGGGCTACTGAAACGCTAACCCTCTTCTTACATTCATACTAACTTTGACTTGATATTTGTATGTATTAGCCACATCTCTCAATCTCATTTTTGCTTCAACCTTTGAAAAAATTGATAATAATTTTGTTATTGGATAGAATTTTCTATCTTAAGGACAATTGATGGTTATAACATGCTTTAGCCTTTTTGGTGAATGATATATCAAGATGTATTTATGTCTTTTTTTTTTTTTTTTTTTTTTTTTTTCAAAATTATAAAAGAATTGCGGTCTTTTACAGGACATGGGAAATTCTTAAAACTAGATTTTTCACATTCTATCCTAGTGCAGGTCTTTATGACCAGGCTTTAAAGAGAGTTTCTGCTCTTAAAAATTCTAGTCCAAAGACAGTGGAAAACTTCTTCAGATGAGTATAGTGTTGAATCTACAACTTTTTTCACAAAACATTTAATTTCAAAACAAAAAGGCTGAGGCTTTGTTGGTTTGTTTGGTCAGGTTTTCTAATAAAAACTATGTGTATGTATACATATGCGTATGAACTATTGAAAAAGTTTCTGAAATAATCTTTAATATTTTCAGAGTATTCTAGTTTACTTCACAGAGTGTAGCTGAACATATTTTTAATTATACAATCAATTTTTCTAACCAATTTATTTCATATATTGCTGGAGACTATTGAAGGGGAAGTTTAAATGCCACATAATCAAGTATACATTCCCCATGTATAGTTTTTCCCCCTTTTAGCTATTTTCTGAGACTTAGACCTTTTCTTTTTTGTGTGTGTTCTCAATCTGTTAAACTTCATAAGTGCTCTGTAGCTAGTAAATCAGAAAGGACTTATGAGAAATGAATCTAAAAACATTTCTGATAAGTCTGAAAGAAACAGGGAAGGTACCAATAACATCAGCTGTAAAAATTTAATCTGATGTGGGAGTATTTCTGATAAGAATGATTTATGAATGGTCAGAGGTGATATGTTAGAGAAATTTACAATTTTTGCAGGAAATGCAGATTTATAAAACTAGTAGATTAAAAACTCCCCACCTTTCCTAATCTGCTAGGTATTTCTGTAGGTTTTTTTAACAATTGATTCACCAATGTTATACTCTGCTTTCAAAATGATAAAAATACAAACTGTGAAGTTTTAGAAAGTTTTCTAGTTGTAGTTCTAGCAACAGTTTCAAGAAGGCAACATCTACAAGAATGTTATTTTGGCTGAGTTCTGTTTCCTCTATTTTCTCTTGTGAGCATATGCACAGTTTGGATGACTTTATCAAAAAATACTTCTACATTCATCAACTTCTCTCTAACTATCACTTCAGCACAATCACTTACATCTTATGAATTCTATTTTAGGCACTATAACATCCTGTTGTCAGTTTGTAATTTCAAAACAATTCTTTGTTTTATTTCATATGTTTCTGTTCACCGCTGTCTTTCTTGTAACAGTATTGACTTTCATAATCCATGTTCTTTTGCTGTCTACTCTTTATTATTCATATCATGACTAGAAGAACTTTTATAAAAAAATAGCATAATAGTTCACAAAATCACTGAAATGACATAGCAAATGGAAGTGATGGGTTTTCCATCTCTTTGAACCTTCAGATTGAGATTATAGGTATCTCTAAAAAGAAATAATTAGTCAAAAAAAGTTACTGAAGGATTAATAAAACTGTGTTGTTTTGTTACATAGTGACCAGGAATAAATGAACAAATTATGTTATAGATCTACTGTGCTCTAAATAATGTCTAATAACCTTATACTAGAAAGTTTTAAAATAATCTTTTTTTTTATGTTGAAGATTAAATTTGTATTCTTTTAATCATAGTCATCACTATATACACAGCATAATATTCATATTTCATAGAGGTTGTAAAGATCTGTATCTCAAAAAAACTCAACACCAAATAATTTTAATTTCCATTTCTAACAAAAAAAAAAGGTCATAGAACCAAGGCCTCTTTGTTAACAGCCATGTTTCCTCTATTCTCTGAAATCCAATGAACACTTTAAGTTGCAGCAGTTAAAAATTATCCATTAATTAGAGCTTGAAGCAAGCACCCATGAAATACAGGTGATAATCATAAATCAGAACAATTAGTCTGTCTAAAAAAGCAACATGATCAAATCAGAAACTCTCTACCAGCTGCTCATTTAATCTTAGGTTGCAGTGTTTTTCTGTTCTGAGGAGACAAATCTGTATAGGATGACATTGAAATTTTACAGCTATGCATCCCTCAAGGTTATTCCTTGCAAGAAAGTACAGTCAAAGTTCCCACATGCTAAGATTTTTGCGTATAATCACCTTTAAAAATGCTTGTAGTTTCAAAGAAGCATTAATAAAATGAAGAAGAAATATGAATAAAATTAAGACCTATATAGATTTTTGTAAGTTTGAGTGAAATAAGTCGATACAATCCACTTCCCAAAATCATTTAAATAGATATAATTATTCACTGTTACGATTAAATGTGACATAATTACTAGAAAAAATCCCAAGTGAAAGCTACAAGTGCTACTGCATTAATGCAGAAGATAAATAAAAAAAAAAAAAAAAAAGACACCTTATATAGAGATGCAAGACTCTTGCAGTAACACAGAGAGAAACATAAAGAGGAAAGGACAAAACTAAGGAGGCAAAGCAACATATACCATTTATCTCTTTACCCTAAGTATTGTGTCTACCATGGAAGGAAAATTAGTGGTGTGACTCAGATTCTATTAGCCCATAAATTTTATTAAACATCAGCTCACCTTTATTTCAAATTACTTTTCTTTTTTTTTTTTTTTTTTTTTTTTTTTTTTTTTTTTTTCAGGTCTTATAAATAATACAAAATCTTCAAGGAATATCTAAATATCTCTCTACTTTCCAGTAAAAAATGCAGGAACAAGTAAGAATTTCTCACAGAAAAAGTATTTTGTCATAGGCGTCTTTCAGAGCACATTTATTCTCTCAAGACAAAGTAGAAACCAGGCATATTTGGATAACGGTTTTGCTAATTATTGCCATGCCTAATTTTCTTGCTCCAGTCTCACTTATATCTATGGATTTCACAGCAGCTCAGAGAAAGAACTATCCCCCAGACTATTGCTGTTACAGCTCACCCTCATTAATGCTTTCTCTTCTCTCTCATCTTTTGCAAAAGAATGATAAAAGACAAAAACTTCTATTAAATGTAGGAAACTGGTAGGACACTACAAGTTGTTATCTGATAGAAATGCTCTGAAATAAAACAATAAAACCAAAATACTAAGGTGTTTTGTTTTGTTTTGTTTTGTTTTGTTTTTCTCTCAGTAGGATTTCATGGCAACAATACTGTAGAATAGACCTGTTCCTGAAAGGAGTAAAAGAAAATAAAAAAATTCTAGATGGTGAAATTATCAAATGTTGTCTATGTAAAATATTTAAACTCAGCAAAGATATAAATATGTGAAAAATTCAGTACTGCTCGGAAATAAACAGTAAAAAAATCATTGAGAAAAGCTGTGATCTAATACCCTTTATCTTCTTTGTCCTCCCTAAAACATGGGATATAGTTGCAGCTAAAAATGTGCCACTCTGCAATCATATTCCAGTCTTTAAATATAAGACTACAATCAAAATAATCCTGGTTTTCAGTTTCATGGGGCCAACTGTTTCTTTCAGTTACTTCTGTTCAAACATTGCAGAATGACAAATTATTGCTAGCAATGAAATTAATTCCTGACCTTAAATGAGCAGAACCTGGCAATCATTTATCAAAAGATGACAAATACTCAGCTGTACTTCAGCTAGACACAAATATAAATACAGTCAATACAGTCAAACCAAGAGCAAAATTGTAACAACATATGCATTTTTTTCAGGTTTACTGTATTAATATATCATTTACTAGAATACTATTTCACATCAGGAGCTTTATAAGTATGCTGGTCAAAAGCAAAATCTTTTCAATGGAGACACTTCAAAATCACGGTAATGAAATGGGATCTGTAAATACAGAAGAGCTTATGATTGAAATGGGGAAAGAGAGAGAGAGAATGCTAAATAACAGTTTGCTGTTGCTTCTTTTTCCTCTCCTGGGAATCAGCCTGAACATTTATTTTTCATGCTACAGTGAGACCTTTGTAAAGAGCTAGAAATCCATCTTACATACTCAGCTGTACCTTAGGTCAAGTACTGCTCAGTAAACATTCATAGAATTGCATATGACAGGTAATATTTCATAATAGTTTCTTCAGTCTTAAGCTACCCATTCTTTAGTGCTGAACTACCATAACTGAATTAATATTCAGCTGAAATTAGAAAAGTATAATTATCAATTTTATACCAAAATTAATTTAATTATGTGAGGAACTGAGTAGAGGACCCAAGGCTTGGAAGTTCACACTTTACACTGCAGAAAAATATTATTAGATGTTACTTCGGAAAAAGTAATATATTACTGTCTGATTTCCCCCCTCTTCCCCTAGTACTAAACTGTACTTCAGTATTAATATTAATAATCATAAAGATAAATAGTGTCATCAATATGCGTAATGCTGTTCAGTAGCTGACTGCTTTCTGTGCCATACAAATAGTAGCTCTCTGCACATAGCAATCAGAGGCAAAAAGTGATATAATTTGGTACAGCAAACCTCACAATATATTTTACTTTTCAGAATGAAGGAACACAATGCAACCTGAGTGCTGTGGCTTGCATAACACATAGTAACACAATACACTTGATTCACTATTACAACTACACCTTGTACAACGATTTACCCCTGAGAAAACTGAGGTATAAAATGGTGCCAGACCATAAGTGTAGCTTTTCACACCTACTTTGTAAGATAAATGACTACATCAGATGCAATTGCAGATAATCAAGTTCATCATTACTTTTCCTTGTAGGACAGTATTGTCAGAGGTGAACAGTTACTCAGGGTGTATTTCCAGGACAGATTTTATTTAGGGGAGAAACTAGTTTAAGAAGCTCCTCATTACTCCTCTGAAATGGAGCTAGCCTTCTGAATTGAACCAAAACTAGGGGGAAGCTTCACTGCTAGCATCATTACATGAATGTAAGAAAGTTTATAAAAAGGAACTGCATTACTGGTTTTGATTCCAATCATTTCAGTTGTCTGATTTACAGCACAGACCTACGGAAAGCTGTTAGAAAAGTTGCGGGAGAAACTTACAGATGTGAAGACAGAAACTGATAAACAGGAACAGAAGGAGAAACATTTATACTGACTCCTCAACTAAAATGTATTCATTGCTCAGCTGCAATGTGACTGAAATGGTCCTACTAGAGTCAGCAGAAAAACTTGGGTGAGTAAGTGTCCTTCTGGATTAGGTTCTCATATTTTTCCTTGCAAGAAGCCTTTTAGTCCTTTACTGCCCTGAGCAAAATGGTGTTACATAAATTTAAGAATCTATGTCTAATGTAATAATTTTTCAAAACAAAGGAGATGTATCAGAGACCCTAAAACTGGCTACTAATAGTCCATCATGCTCACCATGAAATATCAGGGACATCTTTACATAACATTTACAAATAAGAAAGCTACTGGAAATCCATTGATTTTTAATGTTCATAAATGTTATTGCTTGTCTAACCTGCCTCAAACAAATGGGGAGCATGATTTTCTTATTTATAAGTTTTTGGTATACACCGGACCAGGAATATAAAGTTCAGAGGACAAATTCCATTATTACAATTGTATGCAATTTACAGCTTTGTTTCAGTATATAATCCAATTAACAGATATAAGTAAAGTTTAATCAAATAATTTCTTATATTCTGATCTGAAGTTTCCTAGATGAGGACACATACTAATTGAGGGAAAAAAAATAAAAAGAAAAAAATAATTTCCACTGTAGGGAACTTTACATGACAAGAGATCTTTAAAAAACACAGAAGTCTTGCTAAAAATATTTTTTCTTCTTTTCTCCATAGATTTTCATCAGTCAGTTCAACAGCTATTTTTCTATCATAGCTCATGACTCCATTAATGTAAGCTCTATACTCATGCAGAACAGGACAGCTTTCATAAAGTTTGTTCACTTATAAAGGTCCTAATTTAGATAACCTGACAAAAAGAAAAAACAGAAACCTTAAGGTTTTTCTTACTTGCTTAAAAATTTTATGGTCTAATACAATTTCAGATGGAGGTTTTACACTTTGTTCTATTCTTTTTCATATCTGATGAATATTTTTCATATGTTTTCATATCTGATGAATACTAGCTCATAGTTCTCATGTAGAACTCATTTTTCATACTTTTTAGGCAAAACTATGTATTTATCACAGACATAAGTATGGGAATACTTAGGCAGAAAAAGATGACTTTGAAAAAGATTTCTAAAGAACTTTCATAATAAAAGATTTTATTTTGTGATACCCAATGGTGAATGTACAGTTATTTTTTAGATTAAAATTTAAATAACACTCAATATTAATTTTAATGTAATTTTAAAAATATCTAAAACCTTTTTTGTACATGTGGAAAAACTGAAACCCAGAACTATGACACATACCTCAGAGAGGTAATATGGAAATATTTCTAGACTAAGATCTCTCTGTTTTATTTAAGAATCACACAGTGATGCGTTCAAAGAATACATCTAAAGTTGCAGAGCACTACTGTAAAGGTAGGAATGCCATTAGTCACTGTCTATACTGGACTCCATGGGCAATCATTTTTTCTCCAAAGATACAGTCAACCCAAACCTAGAAAATTTATTTCTAAATTAGTTATTGTTAAGATTGTCATGCAAAATTAATTCCCTAGCCATTTCTTTTTCCTTCTGCAATAATCTTACAAAATATCATAAGATTAATAATTCCTTGGCCTCTCTCACAGTTAGCTTATGTTATTTGAAATAGGACCTAACACTTTCTGTTTCAAAGTTTAGGCCTCTTCGCCTGACTAGGTGATATAAAGTGAGGCAACACAGGTCAAATTACTTTTATTTGCTTTTTAACAGAAGTTAATAATTTAAATGACATTTCTATAGCTAGGAACTCTTTAATAGAATAGGATTAGAAATTAAATTTATAAGAGGAGTATCCTTGGCATTTAAATTGTAACAAGCATTTTGAACAACTTCAACAGTCTTAGGCCATCCCAGAATACCTACTTGAAAAAATAACGCAGCATTATCCTTTTGCACCTGGTCTTCACACACATAAATGTGGGAACCAACATAAAACTAAACACATAGTGGCATGTATATCAAGCCTGCCTGACTGATTAAAATACAGTGAAGCTATCTTTCAAGTCTTTGATAGAGAATTGAGTTTCCCTCAAGAGAATAATTTATGTCATGCATTATTTGTTATTGTATGAATGAAGCTCATTTCTGTGTGGAAATCTAACACAAAATCGACTGTGTATTACATAAATTATTTAAATAATTAAAAGAGACCAAAGGAGAATTAAAACACACAAATATATGTGCTTATATATATATACACTCACATATACACACACATATATAGAAGTATATATATATGTATATACACATATATACACATACATATATATATGTATATATGTATATGTATATGTGTATATAGATGTGTAAGGATATATATACACACACATATATATATATGAAGCATAAAATGTTTTTAATTCTGATTTTCCCTTTGGAAGTTGGTACTTCTTATAATGCTGAAATTTTGTCTTCAACAGAGAGCAATGTTGATGTTTTCCTATCGTTTGTCAAGACACGTCTACCTATTTTTCCTGGAAGATTTTAGAAGTTTTGTGTTTGGGTTTATGGCTTGGGATTTTTGTTTGTTTGTTTGTTTCTTACTGAAACATAGTTAGAAAATTAAGTAGTTATTTAAATAATTTTCTGGTGACAGCATGTTCACTAGAGATCCTAAGGAATGTCTTTGCCTGTTTAAACCTGTTGTCATAAAGGAGAGAAGTAAATTAATTAAATTAGAAGTAGTTTTTTAATTTTTACAAAATTGAGCAACACAAAAGTTCAGAAATTAAGTAAAATGATAAGTGATATCAGCTAGATACAAAACAGTGAAAAATAGGAATCAAACTGATAAATTACTGTAAAACAATGAATTGTAATGAGCTATTTTATGTTCTTCATTTTCATTTCACATAAATGATCTGTATTAATACAAACACAAAGCTTTGCTTCTGCTTTATTAAGTATTATATTTCACATTTCATGCCTTTGACAATGGGAAAAAATTAACAATATTTGGCTATTGTAACAGATCATTTGTTTAAGATTAACAAAACATGAAATTTTAGCGACTTTCAAAGAGGTAGAGATATTATTATTGATTCTTCACTGTGTTTGACTTTGGCTTGAGTGTTAGTTTTGACGTTTAAAATTCTAGCAGAGAGATATAACTGGTAGTATTATAAATATGTCATAATACAGCTATTACTTCCTGGCCTTTAGATAGGCAAAGTGATAATTTCAAACAGATTCTATCAAAATAAATTCATGTGACTTTGCATGAACTGGGATTTTTTCTGTGCTGACTGTACCTAACAGTTCAATCCAGTAAAAAAGAATGGCTGAAAATTATTTGTTCACTGAGGTATGATAAGCCATTTTTTTCCCAGAAAATGCTGACCTCTTACTGAGGTAGTTGACTGAATAATTTTAATAGAAGGATCAAGTTAGGCCTGCTGTCATGTCTGTACACTGAGGAGAGCGAAGCAGAGGAGGTCTCTGGCCTTATATGAAAGA
The DNA here is from genome assembly GCF_018691265.1 of Tyto alba. NCBI lineage: Eukaryota > Metazoa > Chordata > Aves > Strigiformes > Tytonidae > Tyto > Tyto alba. The sequence goes on from NW_024881318.1 coordinate 36,292,566, forward strand.
AATGCTTGCTGTCACAGGCCTGCAGAAAACAAGAGAAGAACCAAGATGCTTTCTCATAAACATACATACAAGCAAAATGTTTGGTGGTTTGTGGCTTTATAGTCTCTTTTTCTTTCTACAGTAAAAAGGAAGAGAAAAAACAGAGATGTATAGAAATGAAAGACACTTTTACCCAGGAATCATGTAAGATATTAATCTCACTGCCACTGATCCCCTTCAAAAGATAATCAATATCTGAATTCAAAATGTTATTTGTAACAAATGCTGTATAACCCCTATATAATATAATGAGACTATATAATATAATGCTATATAATGAGTTATTTAAAGACTATTAAATTTTGGGGTGGTGAGCAAGAGTGTGGAATCACCAAATGCCAGGTACCAGTGCAGTATGTTCATAAATGTTACGTATGTTATGTAGTTTATGGCAATTATGTTAATGATCAGATACAATGTTTCATGAATGAATTAAACTCAATTAATATTGAATGCACTTCACAGCTGATAAAAAATCTCATCCCACCTCAGAAATCAAAAGCATACAGCTTTGACTTAGGTAAAAAAAAATTAAAGTTTTTCAAACTATATAAAAATAAGAAATCTTGCTCTGGAAAATAAAGATATTTTACAAAACCTAACAGACATGCATCATGAGAGCAATTTTGTGTTTGTTCAGAGTTTCTACATATTGAAAAATTGTCTTTTGTAAACTGAAATGTTTTCATTTATAAGCTTTTTATTTTCTAACTAATTAGGAAAAAGGAAAAAAAAAAACATTCTAGTTGAAAAATGGGTGAAATAACAAAACATTGTTTTTTGACAAAAAAAAAAAGAAACTAAAACAAAAGCACATTTTGAAACAACAAATATGTTTTATATAAAAAAAAAAAAAATTAAAATGAACCAAAATTAAATGTTGAAATTTATTTACTGCTAAATGATTTTTTTCTGCTAAACTGACATTTCTATTGACCTCAGTGGTAGAGTTAAGCTGTTAGAAGTCTACTTTTCATTGAGATCTTATAGTCATTGACAATTTTAATGCTTTCCACTGAGAAAAAATTCCTTTCTGCAAGGTAATTTGCACTAATATTTCTGAAAGTTCACTCCCACTGGACAGCTCTTCTATAGTAACATAGAATCGAGTAGTTGATGTTTAACTGACTGATGAAGTGATCAACTATAACTTTGAGTAAAATAATTTTAAAATGCTATTTTTTTTCCCCATTTACCAGACAAATTAATTCATAACTGGAAATCTGCTGAATACTTAAGACTGTTGTTTTATTTGTGGATTGGAATAATATATATAGGAAACTTCACTTGTGACAACACTTAGAGAGACCACAGGGAAGCTTTTTTCTAAGAATAAAAATGGTAGGTGAAATATTGGCTCCTGCATAGTTATTAGAGCAAATGTTTTCCTTTCATTTTGTCTATTTTACAGAGACTGGAAAAAGGTCTAGCACTGTTGCTAGGACAGTGTTCTTCCATTTGGGAAATAAAGAGGCCATTTTCTCATGTTAAAATACACTCTTGAATATACATTTTTATTTTGCAGTGTTTTCTTATGCTGAAGTCTAATTCCACATTCAGTAGTTCTGTAGGAAAGAAAAAAACAATTAGTTTTAAAGGCACCTCATGTGAAGGTGTAAGGACAACATCTGCTACTAACACTCTGTTCTCACAATTTTGCCAACATTCAGAAGCCCAAATCATGACATTCTTTTAGCCTAGTTATCATCAGAACTTGTCACAAAAGGTCAAACACTTAAGCTTCATGTATGTATACACTAAACAAATATCATCAGCAGCACAAACCTAAATAACAAGGTCACTGGATTCCTTAGAATGTCTTACACATACTGGGGTAATGACTGTGGAGCAACATAGTTAAAAAGAACTATGTGTTATATGGCAACTAGTTGTCCAGACTTTCAACCGTAGTTGCATTATCTCTAAAACATCTGGAAATGATATTTTAATAAGATAGAAAAAATAATCTTACCAAATGAGATATTATATTAGAAGAATGGAATGAATAAATCAATGCATAGCTTTCAGCAGCTGTCACAATCATGGTTAATTTTTCAGCTAAGACTGAAGTACCCAAGAATATCTCTAGAAGACTAAATCCATAGCTAAATTTCTCTTTTGAACATGTAAGACTACAAATTTTTTACTTCTTTTTTTTTCTGTTCATTATAACCAGAATTCGCAATATAATCATATTGGGTTTGCAGCAATAATTTAAAGATATAGAACTTCTGTTGTTTTTGTTGCTGCTGTTATTCTTGTTGACTTTTCTTCCTATATCAGAATATTAGATATTTCCTCTGAACAGAAATACCTGAATTATCATTTAAGGAAGTGAATCAACATTCTTGTTTTTCTAGCTCTTTAATTATAACATCACTGAAAGCTGGCCTGGTCAGCAGATCAGCTCTAGGAACCTTGCATTTGGAGACAAATAAAATCTCATGTCATCACGTACCAAAATGAAAAATCTCACAATGCCATTCACTTCTGCTCAATAGTGTTTGTGCCACACGTAGAAATTGACAATATCTAAGATTCCTAATTCTTAAGAAATACATTGTAGAAACTTATTTATATAAATGCATAAACAATTGGAAACTAATCCTAGCTGTTACCTCATTATGCTCTTGTAGCAACATACCTTCTTATATGGGAAGATGTCCCAAGACTTACCTTAAACTTTTCTAAATTCTCTCTTTTTTTTTTTTAATTAAAGTTTTGAAGGCTCAAACAATACTATTTTTTTTTTTTTTTGTAGACTAAAAAAGATAAACCCCCACATCTTTGCTGTATATTTGGTTTATCTTTCTCACACTTACATTATTCTTCCCTCTTCAAGGGCCAGTCCTGTCTGCTGGCCAGACTGAGGAAGACTCTAAGAAACATGGTGCCACTCAGACATACAATCTCTTCCTGCTAAAGGGAGGCTAAAGACACACACAGATCTCAAAAGACTGATGTGCATATGAATGTCACCTTAATTTCCTGTGAAACAATGCATGGCTGTGGTTGTTTAAGCCTGGTCAGTAGCTAAACACCACACAGTCACTCACCCACCCTCTCCCCACTTGGGAATGGGGAGGGAATCAGAGGGGCAAAGGGAGACTCACGGGTTGAGATGAAAACAGTTTAATAACAGTAACAGAATAACACGCTGACACCAGTATCAGCGGGTAATGTACCATACAGCTGCTCACCCCCCATCGATGAACACTCGCCTGCTCCCAGCCAGCAATCCCCAACACAAAGGCTCCACAGCAACACTCCCAGAAGTGGCAGCCCCTACTGGCCCACTCTTGCCTTTATATAGTGAGCATAATGTCACATGACATGGACTATCGGCCAATCGGGGCCCAGCCCTCCAGCTGTGCTCCCCCCGCCCCCGCACACAGGTGAGGGCACTAGGACCTGGGGAGCCCCTGGGGTCTCTGTGCTGCAGCACTCCTCCCGCTGCCAAACCAAAAGGAACTCTAGTCCAGACCGAACCAGGACAATGACAAAGAAAGAACTTCTGTTGTTGCTGAATTCTTCATTTTTCAGAAACTGTCCTTTAATCTGTTCGCTTCTTTTCAGTTCCTATCTGTCCATGTTTTGAACCTAAATATCACAGATTTTATTATAAGATTTGTCAGGATTTTTTTGTTCTGGAAATTTAGCAGAAAAGCATGAGAATACTTCATTTGTGGTTTTACACTGATTTCAGAAGTAGCAAAGATAGGGGCTGTGTTGGAGAATGGCTCAGAGACAAGGATCATGAGCCCACTGAGAAATTGTACGATCAGAGCCTGTTCTAAGGGCTGATGCTGGGCCTCGCTGATGCTGGGCCTCACTAGGGTTTGCCTGCAGCTGCTCGCAGCTGCTGATACATGAGGAATGTCAAGGATGCTTCAGCCTTGTGTACCGTAGTGTGTCGAAAACAGGTTAAGAGGAATTAGAAATAGTGGCATGAGAAACTTAGTGTTATGAGACGCTTGTGCTGTTAGCTAACTGCAAGTAGGTGGACTGTGCGAATACAACCTTTAGAGCTTAAGCCAACCAGCTAGTGACTAGTAGGCATAATAATTATCGTTGTCTGTATAAATATATGTACCCTGGACCAATAAGCACACACGTTAGTTGATGCTCTATCACCCACATTGAACCCGTCTCGGCATGTCGTTCTTCCGCGGCTCCACAGGGTTGCATGTTTATTGTGACAGAAAAACATAGGAGAAGAAAATATATAGGAGAGGGATGAAAAGATGTATGAGAAGAAAGAGCAAAATTTTACTTTTTTGGTTTTTAATCTGTGAAGTTTTTGCTAAAATTGTATTTCTTTAAATATAAAGAAGTACTAGGTGGGACTACCCTTCGGAAATAGAACATCACAATGGCCCTTCATCTGAAGAAGCAATGGCCCTTAGGCTAAGGGATGTTGGATAAATAAGTTCAGTATGAATATTGTTTCAGGTCAAAGAGCTTCAGGCAAAAAGTCACCATGCATGCTTCTTATTAGTGCAAAAGAACACTAAAAAAAAAAAAAAAAAAAAACTAGAAACAAAATAGAAAACTTGGAAATTATTGATAAAGATTTGAATGGGACAGTGTGATATGGCAATCAGGAGCTCATAACCCAGAGAGTTACTCTGTGACTGATAATCACAGAATCATATAATCCTTTAGATTGAAAAGGCCCTTAAGATCATTGAATCCAACCATTAACCTAACACTGCCAAGTCCACAACTAAGCCATGTCCCTAAGTGCCACATCTACATGTCTTTTAAAAACTTCCATAGATGGTGACTCAATCCCTTCCCTGGAAACCCTGTTCCAATGCTTAATAACCCTTTCAGTGAAGAAATTTTTCCTTATATCCAGTCTAAACCTCCCTTAGCACAACTTGAGGCCATTTCCTGATCTCACTGCTTGTTACTTGAGAGAAGAGACTGACGTCCACCTCATTACAACTTCCTTTCAGGTAGTTGTAGAGGTCTCCCTTCAGCCTCCTTTTCTCCAGGTTAAACACCCCCCAGTTACCTTAACTGCTCCTCACAGGACTTCTTCTGTAGACCCTTTACCAGCTCCACTGCTCTTCTTTGGACATGTTCCAGCACCTCAGTGTCTTTCTTGTACTGAGGGACCAAAAACTGAACACAGTATTTGAAGTGCAGATTCACCAGTGCTGTGTACAAGGGAAAGATTACTTCCCTAGTCCTCTTGGCCACACTATTTCTGCCATCTTCCTCAGTACCCTTGCGTGGATCCCACCCAGCCCCATGGACTTGTACGTGTCTAAGTGTTGTAGCAGATTGCTAACCAATTCCCTTGGATTATGGGAGCTTCTTTTTGCTCCTCGTCCCTGTCTTCCAACTCAAGGGGCTGGGTTCCCAGAGAACTCCTGGTCTTACTATTAAAGACTGAGTCAAAGAAGGTGTTAAGTCCCTCAGCCATTTCTTCAACCTTTGCCACTATGTTTCCCCTCACATCAAATAAAGGATGGGCATTCTCCTTACCTCTTCTTATGTTGTGAATGTATTTATAGAAACCCTTTTATTATCTTTTACCACAACAGCCAGATTAAGTTCTAGTTGGGATTTGACTCTTCTAATTTTCTCCCTGTATAACTTCATGACCTCTTTCTAGTCTTCTTCAGATTTCTGCATCTTCTTCCAAAAGTCATAAACTCTTTCTTTTCCTGAGTTCCAGTCAAAGCTCTCTGCTCAGCCAGGCTGTTCTTCTTCCCCACTGGCTTGTCTTTCAGCATGTAAGGACAGCCTGCTCCTCTGTCTTTAAGATTACGCTCTTGAAAAATGTCCAGCCTTCCCAGAATCCTTTGCCCTACAGGACTGCCTCCCAAGGGACTCCGTCAACCATTCTCCTAAAAAGGTCAGTCTCTCTTCCAGAAGTTCAAGGTAGCAACAGGCTACAGCCATGCCCCTTATCATGCCATCTATACTGAATTGACCAAGAAGGAACTGCATGTGACCAGTCAAGACAGTTATTTGTATAATTCAAGATCTTCCTTACGCTGGAATTTCTGCTAACTTGAGATTTCAGTTTTCTTTACATCAATCTGACTCAAGCTGCTTCCATGTAAGAAAGACAAAAAAAGTGCATCACTTAGCTACAGCAAATTGATGTGCTTGGCAAAAAGAAATTTGACACTGCAGCATTTGAAAAAGGCAAGAGTGAAACATGCATCTTTAGTAAAGAAAGAGAGAACTTCACAGAATAATATTTACATAAATAATTTCACCCATACACCCATAAGGCATCCCATCTGAAATGTGTACTATATGGAAGGTAAAACTTAAAATACTTGTGTAAATAAATTTCCTAGATTTTATTTTCCAAAGGCTGTACTTCACTGCCACCTGGCAACTAAAATAATCAGTGTCAATATTCTGTGCCAACAGTATATCCTACACAATATTAAAACAAATAAAAATGTTCAAATATATTTTTATAAGACTTTTACATAACATAATATTATTTTTGAATTATCTAGTAAAATCTGTATTGGGGATAACAAAATATATTGTTATTTCGCTGATTATATGTGTATCCATATATATAATTATGTCTACATATATGTATAGTTACTTTTCTGATTGTTACATAAAAATGTATTCTATTTTGCTGATTATATGTATAAAGTTGTCCTGGGTTTGAGTGAGTGGTGGGGTTTTTTGGTAGCAGGGGAGGGGGAAATAGAGGTGGACCCCTGTGGGAAGATTCTCGGAGCTTCCCTGGCTGCAAGTCAGCTCCACCTCTGCACCAAAACTGAGCCAATCAACTACGCCTCTGTGATAACATATTTAAGAAGGGATGTGGTGACAAGCAGTGGGACTTGTGAGGAGGAGTTGCTGCAGCTGCGTGAACACCAAAGTCAGTGGAGGAATGGAGGAAGAAAGGAGGGGGGAGGTGTGCCAGAGCAGAGACCCCCCTGTATCCTGTGATGAGATGGCAGGGCAGCCCCCACCCTGCCACCCATGAAGATCTATGATGGAGCAGATATTGATTTATGGCCTGTGTTTTTTCGCATGTCTGATCAAGGTGCTGTGCCAGAAGAAGTCTGGGGTTTTGTAGGAAAAGGTAGACCCAGCTGTTGTAGTTTGGTGCTGGGAGGATTGCAGCATGTGGGGGTGTCCCACGCTGGAGTAGCTTGGGAAGGGCTGCAGCTCATGAGAGGAATTCCAGTTGAAGAAAGTTGGAGACCCATGCCAGAGCAGTGTAAGGAAATGCTGCAGCTTGTGGGAGGGACTCACATTGAAGAGAATTTGTGGAGGACTGTCTCCTGTGAGAGGGGAACCATGATGGAGCAGGTGGAGAAGTTCCAGAACCTCCCCCCACTGAAGATGGAAGAAGCGGCAGCACTGACTGCACTCCCCCCCGTTCCCTGACTCCTGTACCATTGGGGGGAGGAGGTAGAGATACCAGGAGCAGAGCTGAGCCTGGGAAGAAGGGAGGGGTGGGGGAAAGGTGTTTTCAAGATGCGAAAATGCTTCTCACTGTACTACTCTGTTAAGTGTTGTTAGTGTCTGTAATAAATCTATGTCTTTTTTTTTCTTCCGCTAACAAGTCTGCCTTATTCTCATGACCATAATAGGTGATCTGCCCCTCCCAGTCCCATCTTGAACCCCAAGTCTGAGTCATCTCTCCCTTCTCACTGCTGGAAGAGAAGGGGGAGTGAGTGGCTGCATGGTGTTTGGCTGCCAACCAGGCTCAAACCACAACATAAGTATATATAAAATAATAACTATATTTCTGTGTGTATGCATGCTTATTTATATAAAAAACACCATATATTTTTATATAACAATTGTCAGAATAACAATGCATTTTCTGTGTGTATATACATACATATTTATACATGCATGTATATATATATTTGGCCAATTATGTTAGTTGAAGGAGGAATGGGTGATACTATGGGAGTGTACAGTCCCAGACAAACAACCAGGTCCAGTAGCAAAGTTTCCCTTTAGTTGCACAGAAAGTAAGTACAATTATTCAATAAACTTCTGTCTTTGCAAACTTACAAACAACAGTAAGTCTGGTGGATGTCTAGGAGAACAAGACTGTTTGTCTTCCAGTGAATGGAAGCAATTACTCTTTTAATAATAAACTATTTCTTTTGGATTATCAGACAATTTATAAGAAAGATGTGAGAACATATGATCTGCTTGATATTGTCATCTGTAACACTCCCACAGAAGAGAGTGTATATTCCGGGAAACACACACACAAAAAAAAAAAAAATAAGAAAAAGCTGATGACAAGAGCAGCTATTTGTTGACATAAAAGGTTTGGGTTTGTTTTTGGTTTTGTTTTTGTTTTCTGCAGATAAATCTTCCATTGTCACGGAGGTCACAAATAGCAGCTTTATGAGGACAGAATGGGGAAAACACTCTCATGCATTCTGAATTTTGGTACTCTAATCAACCTGTGCACTTCTAGGAAATTAATATCTTCAACAAACATTCATTTTAAGCTTATGTAAAAGTTAGATAGTGATAAGGAACAGATATTTATGAAAATTACCTACACTTTATAAAACCACTCAGAGACAAAATGCTAGCCTCATTGTACCAGGAACAGACATTATAATCCAGATTCCACATAGGATGAATTCAATTAAAGTTATTAAAAATCCCAAATGTCTATCTTGGTAATTTCCTACTTCCTGTGATCTATGGCATTTTTCTATGTTTGACCTAGAAAATATAGTACAGATAAAAGTAACATTAAAAAAATTATAGTACTATGAATAAATACACAAAAAAATTCAGGCTGGCTAATATACCAGAAATGTTACTATTGCATTTAGGTATGTTATTCACCTAGTGAAATTTAACATGGTAATAAATAGAAATACCAGCCTGGGCAATGCTTCAAGGCCTTAAGGTGCAAGGTGTTTTATGTTGTGTGGATGTCTCCCATGGAGTATTCTATTCATACTCCCTGAATCTAACTTTTGTACCTGGGTATTTCTGAACTTCAAAATCTTTATCTCTGTCAGCTCAGAGCCCACCAATGTACAAAATCAGAAATAAACTTTGACTGTTTCATCACAACACAAACATGATAGCAGATATTCTGAACTTTATGCACCATGAGTTAAAAACTGGCAGTGCAGCAACTTCACTATAATCCTGTTGTGATAGAAGAGCTGAGTCTCAAATCCCCTCTGATGTTATATCTACAAATACGGATGTTTGAAACAGAGGTCAAAATACAACATAAATTCTATTTCCCTTCACTGAAGATCTAAAAGCATTTTTTATTAAAAGGGCAGGATTGGGATCCTCGGTATGTAATTAAGTAGTGTATTATAGATCTTCACTTCTTTTCAAACTAGAACAAAAGGAGGATAGTCCACATTTCTATGATGTTAAATTTCAGAGGGTTTTGAAGCACAAAAGCAGCAGGTGGCAGACATTGAAGCTCTAAAGTGAGGGAGTATGTGAGGCCATAGGCTTTTAGTCTGATTCTGATTAAGATCTTGAGAATGATGGAAAAATTAAATTAATACAACCTTTGAATGACCCATACTCACAGTGATACATTTCACCTGTATTTAATTCATATATTACTTGAACTTTCACTAGCCTCCTACTGTATTATTCCTCCAAAGGATCATACTATCTTCAGTCATTAGCTTGAATGAAGTTAGATATTTGTCATATGGGCTACTTACAACTGATTCTAATTGACTGAGTTACTTCATTAAGATACGCCCTTTTAGGTCATAGTTACTCCAGTAATTTCTTTTGTATCAAAACTGATTTAAGAAATTTCTTTTTACCCTTATCCAGAGGTATATACTCTTGCCTTCATGACATGGTAAACACCTCCCCATCTACTATGTTGACCCAACTCCTGTTGAATCATTGGGTAAACAGGATCACCGAAATGATCTTATTCAGAAGAATGGGACATTCCTGCTGTCAGCAGTTTCCCTAACCTGAACACAATTGCATTACATGTGAACTGAGGGAGTTATTCTCACCACAGTCTTGGCAGAATCAGGAGACTTTCAGAGATTTGAGCACAAGTTTTTTGAGGTTCAAAACTGAATGACTTCTTCAGGAAAGGAGTGGGGACATGATACAAGTGTTAAGGGAAAAGGTAGAGATTGAGTTATGTGACACAAAGAAAAGACATATAGTAGTGGTTAACACCCATGCTGACAGCTCACATCATTGCCGTTTCCTTCATTGCAGCTTTGTTGACTTGTTGGTCTGTTAAAAGTCTTAAGTTTCTATCCCAAAACTGGAAACAGATACCTCAGTTACACCTGAAATATGTCTAGAATCATGATTAACAGTTAACCTTCTGCATACCTGTTCATCATTTATAAATACACACACTGATCTGGCCCTACTCAGCTGTTGTGCAAGTCACATTTCAGCTGAGGATTTCATAGGCTTTGACAGCTCTTCACAGACTCCTACAGCATATATAATAGGTTAGCTAGAGTCACACATTTAGGAATTTTACATGCATAAATGAAGTAAAGTCTTCCCCAAAGGCCTGGCAGTTTAGCCACTGTTCAGGAAGCTGACTGCACTGCAGCTTTCAGAAGTTCCTGGAGCCAACTATTTCAGCACAAATATGGGGAGAAAACTAAAGAGGAACAGAAATGTTGTCTGACTTTATAAACATCTTTGGTATTCAGAGTTTAATATTTACTCTGATGTTCATTTCCACATTATTCATCACAAACAGACATCAGAGAGATGGAAGTTAAAAAAAAAAAAAAAAACAAACCTCTGTTGTTTGAGGCTTGGCTTGCTTGTTTCATTTGGGGTATTTTTGTTCTTTTCTTTCAGTTTATTGTAATGCTCAATTTTTAATATTTCACTTACTGAATTTCTGACTAAACAAACTCCTTAATAAAAAAAAAAAAAAAATTAATCTCAAAGCCCCAAAATCTGTCATTAAAAATTTCTTGAGGTTCCAACTAGCTAGAAGCAGAAATGCCCTGTAGCAACTTATATGACTTCATTGTGTGTGTAACATAGGGTTTATATTTCTGCAAAAGATGGGATATAAGGAAGGGAAGATTGGAAAGATGCAAGCACTTGTTGCTCATCTTCAGAATTTTTGAATTTCATTTTAGCATTGACTTTAAAAGTTCTCCTCCTGGCTTCTGTGATTATAGCTTACTTACAATCACATAAATATGAAGCTATATATTTCTGATTATTTTTTTCTGGTAAGAAACAGAGTCCCAGGAGAGCTAGTCTTTAGCTGTCACAGTACTGACTGGGGTATACGAACTCAGCAAAATGTGAGACTGAAGTGGCTAACATAATACAGTGAAAAACACAGCTGTCTTTTTTAATAAGAACATGAACATTATTTTAAATGTGTGATTGTCTTGTGTTTTGTTTCCTTGAGAAAGCTTCCTTAGACATAGTAGGGACATCTTCTGTAAGATTTCCTGTAATTACAGTAGTATGAGACCATGTTTGTGTGTCCTTTTCTACTGGAAGTAGATCCAATCTAAGATCTAAATGATTCATTTTTATCTTTAGCAATTTTTTCCAGCTCCCTTCCAGGTAATCATTTCCACTTTGGTTGTGTCAACTCAATTGCTTTTGTGATGTTTTATTGTTTGGTTTTTTGTTTGGTGGGATTTTTATGTTTTTGTTTTTTAACACATCACAAAATGACTTTAACATTTTAAAACGTCTAATTAAAAACATAGAAATGGAAGAGAGGATGTTGTTTGTGATCTAAAGATGGGTCATTACAGGCTGATACACAATCAAATGAATCTTCACAGCTGAGTCGCAGGAGCTGTTGGTGAGATGAAAGTAGAACATTGGGAAGATAATATTTTTAAAAATTTACTGTTATAACAGTCCTATTTTTTTCCTTATCATTCCTAATACAGAATACCACCATGTAACATCTTAATCCAAAAGTGAAGAGTATGACAAAGAGCATAACAACTGGTGAATTATACGTCTGTCTTGATAGTATGGCTGCAGCAGGTAGTTATTTATCTTTACTTCTCCCTTTAGATTAATTCTCTATTATGTCTGAAGAATAAAGGTTGTGTAGTCACTGTAGTCATTTAAATAACTGTAGTCACCTGTCATAACAAACAAAATACTACCTCTCCTTAATACAATTTAGGAGAACTGTTACAAAACACCAGTATACTAACTCCCTGTGACAGGAAAAACCCATTTACATCAATCTGTCAATGTGGCTTAGGAAATATGTATTTTAATGCATTATAAACAATTAGAATTAACAGGTTTTTGCTGTAGTTTTGGTGTCAAGTTTTCTTTTCATTAGGTAAATATTCTTGCCCCACAGCTGGGAGACGCTACACCACAGCAGTGCCCCAATAGGTAAGGGTAAATTTATATGATAAGATCAGTTGAATTGGTGAAGAAATAAAAGAGATGCCAACCCCTTGTATAGTCGACAATATGTCAAAAGTGATCACATGCTGCACAGAACATTTCAATAGCAGTGATTAATGGGATAGTTTCTGAGACCATGAATATTATCCCCAATGTTTAAAACATAAATACTAAACAGATACATACTCTAACCAGACAAAACTAATGATGACTGCCCAGTCACTAGCATTAATGGATGTGACAAACAGCAGAAATAAACATCAGAAAAGTTAAAAGTGAACCAGTGACCAAAACTCTTCTGGGAGCCTTCAACTTCCAGAAATGCCCTTTTCACCACTTTTCAGTGTGTCAGTGCACTCTTCAGGTTAACACTGGTGAAAAAACAGCTGGCTATCACTTTTTATTTCTCCCAAAACACTCCTCCCAAACTAGCTCATATAATACTGGTGTATGTGTCTGTGTATGTGTGTGTGTGCATGTGTGTGCATGTACCCTTTCACCCTTAGAACAGTTTGAAGGAAGAGCTGCAGAACTGAGGTTTTAGACAGTTCCCAAAGTGTAGTTAATGATTCATGCTGTAGATAAACTTAGTGCTATTCCAGCCTGCATAAGTCATACAGATATTAATTTGTCTGTCCATTCAAAATCTGTTATTATTAATTTATTTGCAGACAATGTTTTTATTCAGTGAAAACTTCCTCCCTATTCCTTTGGTAACCAAGATTACACCTTTTAGTCTGAAGAATTACCTCTATGCCAGTACATATGTTTACATGTACAATTGATAGAAAAGAGTCTGGGTGGAATAGATCTTTGTAGTTTATTGTTCTTGACTAACATCAAACAGGAAGTAAGCTGTTGCTTTGACCTGAGAATGATCTTTGGGCAACTGACCCTCCTCAACTTTCTTCCAGGAGTGTTGTAAAATTGTGGCACACTCCAAAGGAGGAAGCAAAGGTTGATCAGTTATGACTCCTCTTAGCTTGTGAGTGGCTACATCTGTGTATTGGCACAAAGTGCTCTTGTATTATAGTGTCTTTGAAGTAGATCTCTAAACTGTGACTGACGGAGAAACAGGGCTCCTGACTGCTTCTTTGTCAGCAATATTATTTGTTAGTCAATGAAGTGCATATCTATTAATTTTGAGTAGGCTTCCTTCAAGAAAACTGGGCTGAAATATTTGGACTTCTATCTTCAGAACTGAAGAACCTGACAAACATGATGCATGTACTCAGGCTGGGCTAATAACTTATAACAAGTAAAAATTATTACAATTTGTAATTGCAGTTGTAAGGTAATTACAAGAAGAGGAATTTTTTTTTTTTTTTTTTTTTTTTTTTTTAAGTAGAACAGCAAGGTTTTTCTCATGTCAAAGAAACCAATGAAAATTAAATGATCTAAACCATGGTGAACTCTGAAAGCATGTCCAAAAAGCAAGCTCACAGGAAGATCATGCTCATGTTCATCTGTCACCCTAAGATGTTTAGACTAAGACTGGTTATGTCTCCCCTACAATAGCTTGTCCTTTATGAACGTACACTAATAAAAAACACCAGAGAATAAAGGAGTGTGATTTCTACTTCCAAACCTGAGTTAAAAAAAAAAAAAAAAAAAAGGAAAAATTGTAAAATAGAAGCTTATCAGGAAATAAATCATTTAGAATCTATATAACCTAAGAGAAACAGAGGTTCTAAGTGGTTTAATATGGGGTGAAATCCAAACTACTGGCAGTTGTTTGAAACACTGCCAGCACGTTGTATGTATTATGTGTTTCCTGGGAGAACAATTGATGCTGATTTTTTCAGTGTTCACTGCATATAACTTCAGAAACAGGACAAACTTGTATAGCAGCATAGTGAAAGAACACTGCATAAGATGAAATTAAGGCATCAAGAATATTAGAATAATATTAGAGGCAGTATTGTATATCAGCATTATATTTAAGAATCAAATATGTACCTTTTAACACAATATTTACATCCAAGCTATATTTTTTATTCTAGGTACTGCAAAAAACTTTCTGGCTCCTTGCCTGATCATATTTTTACCTTTTATGGGAACAAAAGACTAATAACTTCTGCGAGTCATGTGTAAACAGTAAAATGATTAATTGCTCATTTCAATAAAACAGCTTTTTTCATAAATTAAACTTTGTACTGTAAACTATGCAAACAAAAAAAGGTACAATGGAATTTATTTCCTTTGAAACAAGTTTATAAATCACAATATTCTATTGTGAAAATACTAAAGTTACAGTCTTTTCCTAAATAATATTTAGTCAAATTTACCTTTTTTTCCCCAAAAACTGCATAAGCTCAGATAAATATGGTGCTTTCTATTGAAATACTCAACAGCAAAAAATTAATATATAATGATAAACTGCACTCCTAACAGTCTCCATTTAATATAAATATCTGTGTTTCATCAAAACAGCGCAGTGTGTTACATTGACCCTGACATTTAATGCTTCTATATTTTTATCATTAGAACCATTATTTAATGAGGGAAAAAATGCTGTGTAGTGTAATTTTAACTTTAACAGTTTTCTTTTTATCTCCAGACTGATTCACATATTTTGCTCATTATTTTCCCATGAAAATTCTTTCTATTCTGGCTGTTTGAGGAAATACCACATATTACATCCACTAAAAGATCTCCTTCACTGCTCTGGGAAATCTAATATTTTAGCTCTTGGGCATTTGAGTCATTAAGGGAATTCTCATTTCTGTATCCTGCAACAGATTCAGCCTTGCATAATTCAAAACAACTTCACACCACTTATGGTAAATGATCCATGCAGGGTTGTTTGTTTCTCTTATTCTTTCTTTCCTATTTCTCACAGATGATTTTCTTCAACCATTTTATAATTCTTTTTACTCAATTAATGGCAAAGGGTAAAGGGGCATCAACTGATTATCATAAAATGATGACAGTTTGTAATAATCTGGAAAGTTCTGAAAAATTAAATTTATCTACCAGTTTTCTGCAACTAACTGATTTCCATACTGTCTATCTAATACCTTCATTCCACACAAACATCCAACTGAGAAAATCTCTACAGCCAACAGCAGTCTCACCCCAATCAGTTTGGTGGGCCTGAAGCTTAGGATGTGGATCTTGTCCATGATTATTTATAGTGGAAAAAGCTATGAAGAACTTCTATTTAGGATTTACTGGGAGAGTTGAAATTAAATCTTTAGCCTGATTGGTAAGAAAAAAGTATTCCTAAAAGGGCATCCAAAATAGAAAGAAGATATGAGACATCTTGAAGTCTGGTCAAAGCAGGAAATGTAAACACAGTGATAAAACATACAACACTAATCATAGGATAACTGACCTAAGAATTAAGGTGTTTTTTTTTTGTTTGTTTTTTTTTTTTTTTTTTGAATGCACAGCTTTCAGAAAAAGTCAAGAATGACTCAGCGATTATTTATAATTAAAAATGTGTCAAAATACATAAAATCTAGTACTACGCAGTTATGATATTTCTTACAGTACCGAAGGAAGATGTCTTGCATTGAATGACACTGAACAGTGTCATTCAGCGGGCCTTTTCTATATCTAGCTACATGTAGCTATAAGGGAAATTCAGAAGTGAATCTAGTCTGCTGTAAATTATCCAGTAGATATATATATATATTCCTTTTGCCCACCTATTAAGTAATTGCTCTACATCAGATGTCTTCAAATTTTACTTGGAAATACATCTTGTGGTTCAGGAATATTCACTGAGCAAAGCTATTGAGTGAATGATATAATCAATTAAGTTGACTTTTTTTTTTTTTTTTTTTTTTTTTAGCTTGGACCTTTAAAAATGGATTTTTTAATATATAAATTTTATGCACAATCATTCAATGAAACTCAAAGGGCTAAATCAGAAAACATGTAAGAAACTGTAAATTTCTTGCTAATGGGTTGCTGTCAATATAGAAATATCTGCAGAAAAAATGTGCAAAACCCCCTCTAATTTACATGATGTAATAAGTGGACAAAATATCTTATTAAATCTTTCTGAATTTGTCTGTGAATTTGATCCTAGCTCGAGTTTGTACACCTGAATTCCACCATTATTTTTATCATAAGCATCTGAAAATTAGATTTTCTAGAACACAGCTGTAATTAAAAGAAGGAAAAAAAGAATAAGATCAAATCCAGGAAGTCCAGACCAATCAGTGAAACATTAGTGGTAAGGGGGTATGTTTGTAAATATTCTAAAGTGCTTGGAGATATACCAGGAAAAATACAGTTTAATTTAGGATTGTTATTCAGGCAGGGGAATTCATGCTTAATTACACAGCATCCTCAGCAAATATTTCTGTTATGATAGATAAGGGTAATTCTTCAGTTTCTGTAAAATTATTCTTTCAAAATATATCTGAGAAGGTTTAATGCAGGAAAGGATTGGTTAACATAAATAATACTTCATGTAGGAAAATGACCAGAAAGTGCATATATTCTAGTAGATATTACATATTCTCCTTCTCTTTGAATTTACTCACCAATATAAGATTATGTAGCATAGGAAAGAAAAGAAACAAACTATGAATTTTTTTCTACTCAGTCACTTTCACTAGTCTTCACTGTTGAATAGATCAAAAGCGAAGATAATATTCCAGGTAGAACTTACAATTTTCATTGGTGTCAGAAATAAGAAAACTCTTTCAGTTAAAGAAAAATGTACAGGCAAATTAAAGTAAACCTTCCATTTTATTAGCAGTTTCTGCAAGGAAGAGATTTGAATGTTCACATTACATTACTTCATTCTTATTTATATATTTTCTAGTGATCTCTTAGGCAAAAACTCTCTCCTGTATTTATTTCTTCAAAGTTTGTTAAGCTTCTGTAGACCATAAATGTAGTAAATCAACACTGTAATAACCTCCATTTCATGTGAGTTTTTGTAGTATAGAGGGAACTGCAAAACTGGAGCTGCCCTATAATGCTGTCTTGAATCTATCTGTAAAATTCTGTTTCAAATCATAGGCAGTCCAAACCAGGAGTTACTGCTTTTCTAAATTTGTATAAGATCCAGTATAATAGCAGTTTATTCCTTAAATGTAGGTGTCAATTGTTTTTGACAGAGAAAAACAGGTATCTTTTAATTTGGTTTTAAGTCAGCCTTTCTCTCCTTACTTTTAAAGACCCCTACAGTGTCCCTCATGACAGTAAACATTTTAATCTTTTAATAATATTTCAAGTTCTTTTGTGAGTTGGATATTAATTGGACCCTCTAAAATGCAGGAAGGTCATGATGCATCATTATGCTACTGTAGTCAGAATGGCAAGCCATGTTTGATACAAGTTGAATAGAAATTTAAAAGGAAAAACAAAGCATTTCATGAGAGACAAAAAGTATATTTATGTTAAAAATGAACTAATTTTGTAATAAAATCAGGTTCTACTAGTAATACAGTGAAGAAGTTTTTGGTTTTCAGTGAGAGGTTTTTACCTTCCCTTCATTCCCCTCAAACCACAGCTCCCTGAGAGGAGAGCTCTTCTTGAGGAGTCTTCATTGTCAGACAAACTAATTCCAGTTGTAGAGCACTGATTAATAATCCACAGTTATGCCTCTGAATGTGCACTAAGATAAAGCAACTAAAAAAACATATTGTTTGAATATAAGTGTATGAAATAGTATCCATCAGATTAGAAAATCTAGTATCTGTCTACATTTAGGAAAGGGTTAAACAGAGAAATATAAAACAAAAATGTGCTTTTCTTCTGAAATAATGTTTTAGAATTATTATTTATATTGGTAAGAAATCACTGTGCTGTGTGATCACATTAGCAATCATATCTGCAGAATGTTTTTTTAATATTTGGGTTTTCTTATAAAAAATCAAAACCTCAAAATTTAAAACACCACTGCACCTCACTTTGGGAGGAAAGCACCTGAAATATCAAACAAATTTATGAAGGTATATAAAAGTTTTAGACTGTATAAAAAATACTTAAATAATAGTTATCTTTTTTTTTTTTTTTAGTAATATTTCTGCTTTGCTTTGCTTTTCTGTTGTTTTTTGTTGTTGTTGTTTAAAGGTGTCACATGGGAAAACTGTCTACTTTATTCTTGGTGGTTCATCCAAGAGCTTTTAGAATTTTCGATCACATAACACTTTTTATACAACAAACAAAATATTCTTAAGTTTCACATTTCACAACCAACAACATATGAAACACACGTAGCTAAGTTTTGATTAAACTTCTCATACTCAGTCTAAAACCTCATTTCTGTGTATCCAGGAAGATGTAAGAGTGAGCTGGAAACCTGTGGGTACCAACATCAGAAAAAAAAAAAAAAAAAAAAAAAAAGTCAGTTTTCCAGAAATTTCTTTAAAAAATTTTCCAGGTGACCAAACTATGTAAATGTGACTGGCATTTGTGTGTTTCTGCCAGTCTGTCAATGGTGTGAGTCTGATTGTACAAGTTTCTTCACACTTTTGCAGTCCTCACATTCCAGTTCTTTCTTATTTGACTTTCCACCTTTATCCGGCGTTTGTTGTTTTGTTTGGTTTTTTTTTTTTTTTTTCTTATTCTCCACTAACATGTCTGCATGTGCCAGCAAGCCCTGTGCTCATTTCACAGTTTCTTCAGAAATCTCATAATTTCCCACAACCTTTTTCTATCCTTTCTCTCCACTGTACCCAATAATGACAAACAGAACCTATAGCCCAATGCTACCCCCGAAAGCAACTAAAACCGCTTTTGTGAAAAAGAGCTTTTATCAAACTCTTTGTTTTACCTCTTGAAGGCATACCTGTGAGTTTTTTTGGCAGCAAGGCTTGTAATTTATCAAAACAGTGTTCTTAAGACCCTAAAGCAGAAGCAGTCAGAACCTGCATTTGCAGGGAGCAATCCAGAAGACACAACATCATAGTGGGTTGTTCATGAGAAGGAGATAGCTGGAAACGATTGTGTTGTTGGGTGAGAAGGAGAGAGGTGGAACATTTAACAGTGTGGAAATTTATGAGACTGAACTGCAGGCCTATGGTTCAACAGAAAACAGCCAAAAGCTTTGCTGAAAGGACAGGAGTTTTGTTTACTAGGTATTTCTAGAGTAAAAGGTAAAATGTGGACACACTTCCACTCAGCTGTCAGAAGGACTGAGATCTGAGGAGATTCTTATCTGTTCCAGGAATACAAAGGTAGGATTCTTTTCTGACCTCTTTTTTCTTCAGCCCCCAAGAGAGCTGTGGTAAACCAGACAGGCTAGAAGGAAGATCCTTGGAAACCTTTCTTTTTAGAAACTAGAAAAGAAAGTGCTTATCAGTTCTCAAAATAAACAATATGTCATCCTAGTTCCAAAAATACTAGGTATCTTTTGACAGCCTGAATTCTGTTATTGATATTTTAGACTTTTTTTTTTTTTTTTTTTTTAATTTTAAATTGAGCTTACTTTAAGGTATACTATGGAATTAAACATATTCTCTAAATACAAGAAGCTGCCAAAAGAAACACTATTTATAAACAACTGTCTCATGACCCTCTTTCTAAGCATCATTTTATTTTAGTTCCTAAATTCCCTGTGTCTTTCCCAATTTACATACACTAGAAATCTAGACTCTAGAAAGTTGGAATTTATATTTTTTATCTACTTGTGGGGCTTTAAAGAAGCAAAACCTGTTAAGTATCTCTTCCTCAGATCTTATTTTTCACTTTCAAATGGAATTCTTTACTGATTTTTGTTGCTAAAATAAGTCTCACTAAACACAATATTTTGTCTACTTACAGCACAATAAAGTCTCTGTGGGACTAGAAATCGAAAGATGGAAATACTGGAAAATACTTTATTCAGTAAAAAAGTAAGAAAAATATGTCATGGGTCATGCTTTTTAGGTCTTGAGTGATTCATACTACATTTATAACTCTTCCTTTTTCCCCCCCTCTTAAAAATTACAATACTTTTTAGCTTTACTGGCATTTATCTCCCAAAAGTAAATTCACAGTTGGTGTTATAATGACACAAATAAAAAGGTTTTAATTTCCAAAACCTGTTAAAAAGCTGTTTCTAAAACAAAAAGGGTTTGAAGTTCAAATGAAAGACAATATCTGAATAACACTAATGCCCAGGAGAATGCATGGCACCTGCCAGACACATAAAGGTTTTATAAATGTTGTCTTCTGCAAAGTCAAATGCAAATATCATAAGGCGTTTGGTAAATATGTCTACCATCCTTTCTGTTTGAGCAGAAATATTGAACTTCCTGCCATTATGATTATAAAGTAGAGAAGATTCTTTCATATTTTTTAAAAAAAATATTTGATTAGTGGCCTCTCTCTTTTTCCTTGGGATCAAGTTTCAAATCATACACAGAGCTAAGTGTTTGAAAAAAGCCTTCATTATCAATACAAGGATGAGAAAACAATCTATTTAGAAGTTATTTGTAACTAAATATACAGAAACACTGAGGCTGTCAAAGAAAAAAATAATTTGGCTGCCTGATCCACAATATCAGAATGAACAAGCAAAATTCTGCACTGCAGGAAAATATTACTGTTGTTTATATTGCATAATGCAAAATGTCTATTTCTTTGGCAGAGGCAAAATACCACATTTTGTTTGTCTACAATTATCTACTGATAACTCTATCAAACTAATTTTTCTGATGATTGTTTCAAGTATAATGTTCATATTGTATCCTCTTTTTTTAAAGAACACTAAATTAAAAAAAGGTAATAAAAATCAACAAAACATCACAGACTTCAAAATAAGCATAGGTAAAAGAGCTTCAGTGAACTATATTAAGATATATGCCATGGCGCTTTGTAGAAACATCATCATTAGGACAAAACTTCTACATTTAGATTAGTTTTTTCTATTTGCTGCTGTTGTAATGATACAGTGAGAAAAGGGAAAAATTTAAAACACTGCTGTTTGGACAATGGCAAAAACTATATTGCCTTACTTTTCTTCATAATACATTTCTAATTATTTGTCCTTTACTTTGCTTCAAACATAGAAAATACCACAGTGCAGATCTTCATGTACCTCAGGCAAAAAATTTAATCCAGATAAAAGCATATAAATTCTTCATCAGACCTCCCCGTATCCAAACTTCAGAGAGTCATTTCCATCAGTATAAAATTTACACATTTGAATTTTTGGCCCTACTTAACATTAAGACTGTCAGGAAATATTTTAATATAAATAAGTGAATATTAAAAAAGAAAGGGAGAAAAAAAATAGGAACCTTTGCTGCAGACAAGACTTGCATTTGACTGCTGGCCTTGAGAATCAGACTGGCATACCAGCCATAGGAGGGTAGGTCCTTCATCTCTTTTACTGACCTCAGATATGAGTCACATACAAGAGGAGAAAAATATTCTGTCACTGTTCATCTTTACTTTTGTCTTTACACAGAAAAAATTAAAATGGTAATTACCTTAAAGGACAATAATTTCAGTTTATTGCCAATTTAGAAGCTTACCATCAGAACCATGCTGATTGACACAAAATTACATATTACTGTCATCACAGTATCAAACTTCTGCAATGTTTTACATTCTTTATTAATGTGTTAAATAAACAAATAATTAACATAAACTCTGTGAAGTCATAATAACTGTAAAATCTGAGATCAGTCTCCCACAAAAAGCTTCTAACACCATAAGTACCAAAAAAATAAAGGCCAAACCCACATACACTATTATTATTTTTACAAAGTCAATGTGTTATAAAGACTGCAAAATGAAACCAGACCTTTGAGAAAGAACTATAAGAAGTTTACTCAATAGATGTATTTTACACGTATAAAAAACTTAGCAGCATCTGACATGTAAGTTTTAGAAGATAATCTTGAGCTGGTTTCACTCCTGTTTTTTACACACAACTTTCCTGATGTAATGAAGAACTTGCTGAATTAATAGTTTCCAAAAAGGACAGACAACTGGGTTATTTACATGGATGTGGGCAGATTGTACATAAAAGAAGCTATGTAGGAAATATATTGTCCTTGTTGCACTTACAAAATCTCATATTCTGGGGTAATGATAACTGCCTATAGGCTTCTAAACATGTGGAGTTCACAAAAGTACCACATTGCTAAAACCTTGTGCTGTGTTGCCTGCCATACATTACAAAGTATTTAGGAACTTGTGCCCATTTGTTAATACATTAGAGGTCTTTTGTTTGTGATTTTCAGAGAGAGAGGTTCCCATCCTGAGGCTGAAAATATTACTCTTTTCCTTTCTAGACACCTGGGTTGCATCTGTTGGTTGAGATCTCCCCAATGGGTGTTTACCTTTTCTTTTCACAAAATGTATGTGGCCTGTTTGTTTTATTTTTGTTTTAGTTGTTTTCTCCTATTTGTTGGAAAAAAAAAAAAAAAAAAAAAGGTTAGATTATTTGATGTGGTCAAGTAGGGCATATCAACTTTAGAATTTGTCTTTGAAAGAATAACAAACCTTTCATTTGCCATTTTAATGAACATAAGGTTTTTGTGTTGGAGTAAATAAAAGGAAAACATTTTTTTCAGGATTTTCCCAAATATAATAGAAATAATGTTCTAAGGGATTGGATTTTAAGTTACTTTTGAATACCCAAGGAAAGCAGAAGTAATTCATAGGCAAAACCAGATACGTAGACGTGTTTTTTTGATGATTATTTTTGGCTACTCTGAATTGAGCCTTATGCTGCATAATCACTTCATGAGACTATAAAATTGTCCTCAGTTTATACCTATGTTGATTTTTTCTTCCTGTGATATTTAGGTGTGATGTAGATGTGTTTTACAAAATAGTTCACAGTTTTTAGTACATTTAAGGCTGAACTGTTATCTTATCTCTTTAGTTTTCACTTATAAGTAGCTCTAATATGTGTCTACTTATTTGGCTGTAATAAATAAAATAATTATAAAATTTAACAAATTCTATTTAATTAAGGGACATATAATAAAATAATAAAAGAATCCACAGATTTATTAACAGAATACTAGAAAACTTTCTGCGGTATGCAGAGAGACAGACATAGAATTGAAAAATATTTACCTCTATAACCCCAAAGATCACTGAAATTTGCTCCATTTCATTGCTCAAAAAGTACATACACTGGACCTCAATTCAGAACTGATCAGTTGAATTAGAGGTCTGACAGAATTTTGCTGGTAATCAGATGAACATGATGGTCTTAATATATATTGACAATGAAAAATAGATTTATATATATGCTAAAGCATGTCAAAGAATAAAGAATGCAATTTTGGGGCTTATTAAGGTACAGATGCTGAAGCATGATGACATAACTATTGCTGTCACATGATTCAGTTAATAACAATTATAATAGAATATGATCAACACTTTTTTTGGTAAGAAATGCAAATTTGGTTACAGCGATTCATTTTGAAAAATTATCTTTTCACATGATTGTGTCAAAACTGTGAATAACAACATTTCTAAGGTCTTTTTCACATTAAATATTTTTTTTCTGTGTAATAGATTTAGTTCTAGTTTATTTCATTCATTCCTTTCTTTCCTGCATTTCCTTCAAATTTATTTTAACATATAAGGTTTTACGTAAGTATCAATCCAAAAATCAACTCCATAACACTATTTTAATTCTGTGTCTTTGGAGCACACAGTGTGTCATAAATACAATCATGTGCAAATTATTACCTACATTATGCAATTGTATTATATAGATTTGCTTATATTTATTTTATGATAACTACATTATTGCATCATAACAGTTAAAATAACAACTTCAACCTTTATTTGCAAATAAGGAACATAATCATTCTCCCTTTCAGCCAAGCACTCCTGCTTGCTGTTCAGAAGAAAAGAAACAGGTGAAGATGCATTCAAATCCAACATTTTTGAAATGTTTAATTGACTTCAGACAATGATACAATTATAGCAAAAGAATAATAAAGATGAGAATTTTCTGTCCTTTTGCACTCATTACATTTCTAGGAATATTTTAGTCCTAATATTTTTTGACATTTAGATTGGTTTTATTATAAGAAAGGACATCTTTTATCATTATAATAAGAGGGATAAGATTTTAAATAGACCAACAATTAGAAAATGTTCAGTGTGCACAAATTATGAAGACATTGAAGCCATTTAAAACTAAACAAAATAATTTTAAAGTTAAAAATGTACCTGTTTTGAGGCACTATTGCTTAGAAAATTTTCAAAGATATACATTATCTGTTAATCAAATTTTAATGGAGTTTCATATTAGTCTGACTGATAAAGTAAATATTCAAAGTAATTGTTAAACATTTGTCATTTGACATGACAGAGCAGGATGACTCAGAAACTATATTTCAGATACCCCATTTTTATTTCTCCAGAAAAATACATGGTTTGGTTTTTGAAAGAAAGTTCAGCATCCTATTCACTCATATCCTAAAGCTGTCCTTTTTTTAAGCACTTTTGCTAAGTTTAAAGACTTTTAAAAGACTTTAATTTAAAACATTTTTATTTTCTTAAGGTACTTTGCATTTAAATTCAGTCCAGGATTAACCTGATGAACTACAATTTTGCAAAGATTATTTTATGACTTCTGTCGACACAAAGTTAGCTTAAGTCTGTAATCTGAACTTTGTGTGAAAATATGTTTTTTTTAATGACACCTCTGCTGGCATGAAATATCTACAAATTAGTGAAACTAATTTTACCTGCCAATAGCAGTAGATGTAACACTTTAGGAACGTGAATTAGTGGTGGACTTGGCAGTATTAAGTTAATGGTTGGACTACATGACATCAAGAGCTTTTTCCAACCTAAAAAATTCTATGATTCTATTCCATCTATGAATACAACTATAGTACATATCTGGAATGGTTAAAAAGCAGTAAGGCATAAGTATTCTGCTGTATTTTGAATCAAAATACTTATTTTAGGACATAACACAATTTCCTGTTCATTATCCCTTTTTCCTCCTTGTTTGCCAGAAATTTCTTGCTAGTTTTACTTGCAACTGTATGAAGTAACCCACATCCATAGAGTCTTCAGTCTGAAAATATCTTAATTTAAGAAAAGATCTGTTATCCTTCTAACATCTAAATGTGTGGTACACACTTTGCTTATGAATGATCTCATGTTTGCAACATAATAGCTTTAAGGCAAGAGAACTGCATTTTCCCTTCTTGGCTTCCTCCAGTTAGAACTTTATCTCTGCCCATCTAGTGAAAATATCTTGAGGAATTATCAGGATACAACTGTGAATAGTAAAGAATAGCTTCAGAACAAAAGTACATTAGTGAATCAAGTAGGATACCAATTTCTCAGTAGGCCTGAAAGAAGCATAGCTCCAAGACTGAAGGATTTATGCCGAATGTCTCTTAGAGTGCCCTGCAAATGTGACTGTAAGTATAGCATATTCTCACAAAACTTATCAATGGAAGGGAAAAATAAAACTCATTAATTGAGGTAATAAAGATTTATGTTCAAGCAGTGAGATGATGACAATTAATACCACCCCGCTGAATGGAACAGAACTGTGACAATTGAAATTAATTTAAGATATACCTCAAGTGTTTTCAGTGTCTGTAGGAGATTGCTTTTATATTTGGGGACAGGAAAAATGAAAGATTCTCCCAGTAGCCAGGCACAGATGATCTACTCCCAGTACTGTTCCTACCTTTGACCCATTGCATCTTTTTTTTTGTATGAAGTGAAACAAGATTCATTTTCCTAGCTAGAGAACTTCTGTTTCTTTAGGGACTGGGCTTAGTCTTTGGTCTAAAATCCAAGTCTTAAACTTATCAAATCAAAGGCAAAATTCCAAGTGTGCTCATGTTCTCTTTTATAACTTCAGGATTATAGAAACTTTACTTTTTCCACTCAAAAACACTGTGTGGTAACTTTAAGAAATAGAAATAATGATTAGCAGTCAGCGTTGTAATGTAATACCATGCCATTTGGAAGTCAATATTACTTACATTGAACTAATTTTGCTGTTGAAAACCAGCATGACAATTTCTTGACTCAGTAGAGACTTGACATAGCAAAGATTTTGCTGCTAGTCATTCACTCAATACCAAACAGTTAACAGTTACTATTCATTTCTGCTTAACCTACGTTATTGAGTCACTGGCATTTGAACCCGCTGTTATTAGGATAAAGCAAAACAGTACAAAATGTGGACATGAAAAATGCTTCAGCTTTAAGCTCATGAAGTGCACTTTGTGAGAGACGCATAAAATATATATTAGCCTTATGTAAATTTTTTAGAATAAAAAGCTACTTTCCAAGCACTACAGACAGACATTTCAGTTGTAGAGAAAGGAGAAATCCCAGTGATTAATAGGTAGCTAAACACATATAAATAATTTTCCTTATGGTATTTACATATGGAAGATGTACATCAATGAAAAGACACTGATAAGTGTACTTTATCAATTTCCTTGTTTCTTTGTTTGCTTTGTAAGAATAGCTAATCTTCCTACGGGCTTCTTTTCTACAAGGAAGTTGCCCAACAAAATCACCTAGAATGTTTCTCTGTTCATAAACAGGAGATTTTAAGAAACATAGATGCTTAAATATTTGATATTAATTTACTAAAACTGCTAAAGTTTAAACTGAATATACTCAAAAGGATGTTACTGAGGCATAGCTCCTGATGAAATCAAGGTCAAGTCTGAATAAACAGTGTAGAACTTGCTAAATAAGACAGTGAAATTGGTTTACTGTTTTTAAAATTCATGGATAATGGATTAATTTCATTGAAACTCAAGATACAGTATTCAGTTGTTAGTATTGTAATAAAAAATATATCAAGGACAAGGAATCTTTTAACTTACTCTTCTACGAGGCACATCCTGTTGTTCTGTCTCAGAACAGAGATCTAAAGAAAAAAAAAAATTATTACTGATAGTAACAGTCATTATCAAATAGCATGGCTTTATGCATACACAGAGTTATGTCTGTTGATAGGAACAGACAGAAATAATTGTGACTCATAAACGTTGTAATACCTGATACATACCTGAAAAGAACAATTAACAATAAAATTTAAATACATATCTGCACTTCTTTCTTTCCTCTTTTTAAATGCACCTGATGTTTCTGAATTTTCTTACAAGTCTTATTATGAATATCAATTCATATTAGAGAACATTTTTAATTTCAGTTTTCATAATTGAATTTTTATATGATGCCATAAGTGAAAATATAAAATGACGCAGAATTCAATACTTCTACTATGGATCACAATTTCCAAATACATACCTTTGTAATTCTTGAAGCATTTATTCAAGTATTGAATTGGTTTACAGACTTTAATGACATTTAAAGACCAACTCAGATAACTCTATAACGTAAAGCACTTACACGCACTGTTTACAAGGCTGCATGAAACTTTATATTAAATATTATCAATTGTCTCAGGGTTTGTTTTTTTCTTTTTCATATTTATTATTTGAAGAGTAGAACTTGAATAATGGCAATTAAATAATAATAACCAGGGTATACTATTAGCATTAACTTCAGTGTTCCTACATCTGTGTCCTTGATATTGATGCAACAAAACTATTCATATGCGGAATTTCAATGTGCCATTGCAGAACTCTGCAATATTTCACATTAAAGGATTAAAACTTAATCGGATTGATTTGAGAATTGGCACTTTATTCACAATTTATTTGAGCATGTGTAATATTTATATTAACATTTCTAATGTGCACATCTCAAGATCTTTGTGCATTGAAGAATAAAATGTTCAAAAGCTCTCTTCACCAATTTTCCTCATCCCTTTTTCTGTTGGTACGGGTATATATGCACCTCTAGCATGAAACCTATACATTCATTGTTCATGAAAGTATTTCAAATGTTTCCATTCAGAAAACCTTAAGATTGTTATAATTGTGAAATTTTAAGGGCTTAAGAACAAGAGTATGTCTAAGAATAACAGTAGTTGTTATTAGAAGGCTGAAATCTACTATACAAGTGCATAAAGATTTGGGTTTAGACCTGCAATAATTAGAAATACCAAATCTTAAGTGTCCAAACAGGAGAAGACTGTTTGCTTCCAGGAAGGATATTTCATTTTATGGGCACAGAGGAAGAAACTTTTCTTAAGAAATTTGACTGTATAAATAATGAATACTAGAAAGTGAACTAGGATCAAGATTTTTCAAATATATTGTTGGGAATATGGACAAGTGGGCAGAAATAAGATAAACATAAAAATTGCAGTCAGGATTTACATCAGAAATAACATATGGTCAGTTCATGACATGATTGACTACACGGCTTTTTACTGCTCTACACATGCAGCTGTTGGCCTAAAGATATTTACAGTTTCAGTTCCTCTGCCAAAAATAAAGCACCAAAAACCCCAATAAAAACAAGCAAACAGGCAAACAAACAAACAAAAAATAACCAGATCTAACCAAGGGCTCAGAATGTGTAAATTTATTTCAGTTTGTGTTCATGCTATTTAAGCTTTGAATTCATTTACTTCAGAAGCTGAATTATACTCCTGTGAGTTATTTACACTTTTAAACTTTGCAAGGTTAAAGTTGTAATTAGCAGTGACCTTAATGTAAATTATTATTTTCCTCCTTTTAAACATAATTAAATAATCTAGACACTCTAATCCTTCTACAGCACACCATTAAGAGCAGTGACTGATCTTGTCACTTGTCAGATTCGTTGAAATGTTTCGAGTAGGGTTTACTGATCATTATCTATATGGAGGGCACGAGAAAGAGTACATCATATTCTGCAAGAATTCTTTGAGTTTAGAAGAGGGGGGCATATCTTTGAAGTGAAAGGAAAGGGTAATGAATTCTTTATATTCAATAACTCTTGCACTTAATTTAAGCTAAGAATCTTTAAGAATCACTGAAAGCACATAGGGCTATTTCAAAGTGTCTAACCCATAGTATCTTAATAAAACATATTAGAAGAAGGCAAGATTTTCTTTCACGTGGCAAATACCTAACTTCAAGATGTCATTCTCAAGATAATAAATATTCAATAGGGCATCAAACACTTATTCCTGATTACAGACAAACTGATCATATCCTGGGGTGGCATCTCACCAAGGTGACATTTGTTTGGCAGCTAAGTTACATGTTTCTTCATGAAACAGTTACTCCCTTCTGCCACCCTTCCTAACCCATTCCTCAGAATACCAATCTTTCTATTATTTTCCTTTATTTTTTAAAATCAGAGGTATTGGACAATAGTGCTTCCAAATAACTTAGTAATTGGTTTCCAGTAATAATCCTACCTGCCCCCTCAAAAGGCAGTTTTCCTAGACCTGAATCTGAATTATGTTTTACTTGAAGGACTAATTTTTACAAGTTTCAGAGGTAAGAGTTAGTGTCAAGAAGAGTGATAGGAACTGAAAAAAAAAAAAAAAAAAAAGAAAGAATTGTGCACTGAATCTAAACAGAGGTCAGAGCCTTTTATTTTCAGAGTTTTGAGCCTTTAATGGCTCATTTGAGAAAAACAAACAGATTTCTCAGCAGCAAGTGAGTGACCTATATGATATTTTGTCAGTGTGAATTAATTCTTTCTTACCTTATTTATATTAGTATCAATTGAAAACAAGTTCACTGAATTTGATATGTTACAATGATGAAAGTAAGCATAAAAATTACATTTCACACTGAAATGATAAAGTGACATAGCTGACTCATAAACGTCCAAAGGATACTTTAAGACAATACATATTTGAGCAAAGAAATAAAAATCTGCATTAATATAACCTCTACCAATGGGCAAAACCAACTTAATTTTTTACAATGCTTTCAAATGGTTTGTGGTAACCTGTGATTGATGAATTTCATCCTCATTTGCTTGACTTTGGGCGATTTTTGTGAATGAAGGCTGAGGTGGGATATACACCTACTTCGTTCCTGAACAGAAAATAATCTTCTCACCCATTTCGTGTGATGAATCATTAAACTGCAATCGAGCTACTTCATACTTCAACTCCTTTCATGATGGAACCATGAAGGATCTTTGTTCTTCAAAGTACTCCCAGTATTTTGGATGATCAGTGTATTCGTGGTAAGAAAAAATATTTTATTTGAATATCAGTCTTGTCATGCTCTGAACTCCAAGGCCTGTTCCTTACTCATCTTATGTCCATGATATATATCATGTAGAAAAAGAAAAATCTGTTCTGGACAGTACATTGCTGTACCCAGGCATAGATGTTCTGGGTTTGTCCTATGTCTTTTCTTGATTATGTTATTAAAGATGCCTAAACCCTAAGATTTTTGTAAGGTATTTCAGTATGTAAAAGACAGATGTAGATTTGCCAGAAATTTAATCATCTAACTCTCATCAATGTGATTTCTAAAAGCACCTGTGTAAGTTAGGTGTTTGAGTGCTTTTCCAAGCATACTAATTCCTTTGAAAATTGTCTGCAAGACTTATGTCAGAGTTCAAAATTAAAGAGGTGTTGTTATGACTAGACAGATCATGACATCAACAGCTATTCTGAGATTTATTATGAAGTCATCTTAATCGAGGGCATCTGATCCTTCATTTGGGACTAGGACTGATGGGAGAATTATGGTCTCATCTATAGCAATTCTCATGATGTGTCTGTGAATACTGCTTCCATGGATATAAAGCCACTGAGTAAACATTAGCTTTATTTATAGAATGGTATTTCTTACTAAAGTTGCAACTGGAGGGTTTTAAACTGTATCTGACACCTGTATACTTATTTGCACCAACTGTGAAGTTGTGAGTCAGTCAGTAGTGTGAAAGATTTGCTATCTAAGGCAAACAGGGATGAAATGGAAAGAAAAAAAAAAAAATCAAAATTTAACGTCTCTTGAAAATAGACACAATTACTGTCAAAAGACTTAATGCATTTAACCATTAATGTATGAATATTTGTCTCATATTATTTTGTTAGGTATTTCAAGACAAGAAAACATGCAATATTTCAGTCTGTTGATTGCCTTCAAGGATCTTTGTTGCAAAGTCCAGCTAACTAGGGTATACTAATTTCTTGCAACAGCTTGTCAATTATAAGTAAATGCACACATTGGAAAAGCAAGAGGGTTCAGAATAGAGGGTACTAAAATCTTTCTAAAAGGGGAGAATGAAGTGATATCAACACATAAAATGAACAGCTTATAAGCACCTAGATAATGAAAATAAATAGAAAAGCATTCTCCAAGACATGGGTCCATAAAGACATTACTAATTCACAGAGGAAAAAAAGAGGAAAATATATTCAAAATGTTGTCTTGGGATACCATCCAGGAATCCTCATTGTATCACAGTTAATATATCTGTGTAAGTGACTTTCCTTATATAACACAGTACACAAGAGAGCAGAATTTGATTTCTTAAATACTGTCTAGCTGAATGTAGAATTAGGACTGAAATAAATCGCTTCTAGTCACAGCATATTAATCTCCAAAATCCTCTTCATATTTTACCACTAAATGATAATTTTTAAATATTAATAAATCTTTGGAAGCACAGAATATGCATGATCTTTTTCTTCCTACTTAACTATCTACTATCTAACACAAATATTTAACATTCAGTCAAACTTATTACATCTTCAATTTTGTGTTAGAATAAAAAAGCTGAATAAAATGATGACTGTTCTCCATTTTTACTCTTATAAAAAGAGGATCCCACTGGAAAGTCTTGGCAATAGGCTGACTTAAGTTTGTAGGCATGAAAAAATATCCATGAGACCCATTTTGACAAAATTTGTATGACTGTTTCATAGTATAAATTAAACAAGCAACATAAGTTGCATTCAATATCTGTGGGTTTTGATAGTCTTGACTTTAACTCCAAGAAGTGCTTTAATTCCTTGCCTTCTACCTCAACAATACTGAACAATTGTTTATTGTCTAATTCAAAAATTTCTGTTATTGTCAGATGCATAAGAAATTCATTAGTATTTTCATTCACTATCTTCATCAGTAGATTTTTCCAGAAATTTAATCATGTTTTGCTATTTCAGCATAAATTTTAACATATAGGCCTCAAATTTGATACTCCAGAGGTGAGTAAGCCCACGGTAGCATGCAGATGGAGCTCAAATCACTGAGGTTATTTACTTTTCCTACAGTTCATGAAGGGTTACTTAACCATAAATAGGCAGAAAATTTAAGCAACACTGAACATTTGAACTCCAGAACAGATGTTCTTAAAGAAAATGTAAAACTTTCTGCATGATCATGCTATACTTGACTCCCATTCTGCTCTTATACATATTATATAGAGGTATTCTTAATCATTATACTGATAATGACCTAATAAATGGAATAGCTCTTCATCATATACACATTACATCATACTCCTAAAAGCACATTTTAACATTACTCTTTCAAAATCACTGCAGGACTCTGTTACTGGCAAAGAGAGTAGTTATATTAATGTGCAATGACAGCAGTGTCAGAATTATGCTCAGACTGATTCATATTAGATCATAAAAGAGTATCTGAACCTGTGATAGGGGTACGGGGTCAGAATTTGTGTAAGTGGTCTATATCAGTTCTGGCAGCTGAATTGCATCTGTGACTGATAAAATGGTAATTGTGCCATATTATCAGCCCACAACGCTGACATTAAAGTGTTACACCACTATACGATTACACAGATGGAAAGGCAATATTGGTCTTTGATTTCTTTTTAATTTTTACCAGAAAAAATAATTTCTGTGCAAGACATGTAACATAGAATACTAAAAGAGGAATATTTCTACAGATATCATACTAATATCTATGCATTTGCTTCATTTTTTTTTTTCTATAAGGTTTATGTTATGTTTTTCCTTATGTAAACTTGCCATATAGTCTTCTCAACAAAAGCATGTGCAACATGCCCAAAGAGTACTGTTCATCCAGTAAAAAAATTCAAGCTATGTGATTTGTCCTCTGTCTTTTGCCATGGTAAACTCATTGTTAACTTCTGCTACAGTGACTCAGGCACCTTTACAGCATCACTTCAGACCTTTAAGCACCTCTGTTTTCAATTCTGGATCTCAAGTCATCACATGTCTCCAAGAAGAGTTGCACAACACACTAACTTTTAGTATAGGACTAGCATCAGTATCCGCAGGTATTATCTGTTTTCATCTCAGGTTGTCTATCTCACCTTTGTTTTTCTGGAAGCTGTCCCCAGTAAATGGTCAACACTACCTAAGGGAAGGTTGTTTTCTAGTACTAAAACTTATCAGGAAAGAAGATTATGACAGTAACTACTGTGTAAACATTCTCATCTTCTCTTAGGTCTTATAATTTTCTGTACGTTTAGAGATATTGCAGCTACTTCAAACGTTTCTGTTAAGCACGTTCTTAGGTTTACTTCCCTCTGTTCTCTCAAATAAAAGATCACTGAAAGCTTTACTTTCAGCCTCCTCTCCTCTGCCCCTTCTCTCCAGACAGTCTAAAGCACTTAGGTTTTCTATCTCTCTCCAGTCTCTCAACTTCAGTAAACAGCTATGTAACTATGTAATATCTTAATCAGTAAAAAATGGCCTCTTTTTTTTTTTTTTTTTTTTTTTTTTTTTGTAAGGTGGCCTATTTACATCTACTGTTTTTCCATTAGCCCTGAATAACATGACAAGAACTATCTCATCAACTAGTTTGGACTCTATTTAAAGTTCTCCTGGAAATATACACTAAAAACACACTAAAAAGCTGTGACTATTGTATAGTTATCTTTTCTGTTTCTAGTTTTTGCATTATTTCCTTCTGAGGAAGAATTTCAGACACAAAGGTGTCAGACGCAATGGAATTTTCTATCTCTTTGCTGCAGATGCTTCCCTTCTTGCAGAACTGTAGACTGAAGGTGATAAATTTCAAGAGATGTTTTTTCTCAACCTGAATGAATATTGACATACCATTATTATCAGTAGGAAAAAAAATTTGCATTATTTGACACAGCATATATAAAGGACAAGAAAGCAACTCTTTGCAGATGAAACAAAGTTAATTCTTTATGTCAGTGAATTAAAAAAGAAAATATGTTAAATAACTTTTTTAGTTGAAGGAGCATACAGTAAAGAACTGACCAAAAAGCTTGTTTCAGCAAGCATATAAATTGTGATATAAGTAAATGGCAAGGGGACAAAAGAGCTGCCAAAATACCCCAACACCAGCACATAATAGCATCATGCTTCAAGGAAAAGTGTACCTTCCTACCAATGCTTGCCTTTCATGTTACATCATTCTGTAAAACCACTATTTAAGACATGTGTTTCTGAGCCAGCATACTGACTTTGAGTTCAGGGTTTGTGCAGAACACGACTTACAACACCTTAAAGAACAACCGTTCTGAAAGAGCTAAAGTGATGACACTGCCTGCTGCGTTAGCTTTATCCTGATCTTATGGACCTTTTTCCAAAGAGGATCTCCTTTTGGTTTGAAAATAAGTAGAATTCTAATAATTTACACATTAATGTAGCACAACAGTCTCATTTTCCCTCTTCTATGTTAAAAATTGAGGAAAAGTCATGTACGCTAACCCTAGCATTTTGGACACTTTCCAGTTTGGATAATTGCATTCTGTCTACTAGCAATTCTCCTGCAGTTTCAATTAGATACAATGTTCTTTTTCACTGTCCTGAGCTCTTGTGCAGTATTGCTATTCACTGTTCAACAGCTGCCACATTTCACTTGGGAGGTGCTTGCATTTCAGTATTTAATGAGATGAGCCTTATAATAGGGCTTTCAATTAGCTGCATTGTGACTTTTAAACTGTAATCTGTATCAGAAGAATTAGATGGAAGGTAGAATTTTTCAGAAAAAGTCCAGATAGCTTAGGAAAGAGTCAGGTTTCCTGTATAACACAAAGAATAAAAGAACACCTGAAAATCACTGAAAAAAGCTGTAGGAATCACAATCACTCCACCTTTCTTCTTCAAACATATGGAAATTTTTGTTTGTTTTTGGTTGGGTTCTGTGCAAAATGGAGCAGGTTGTGTAGGGCAGGCTGACCATAACCTCAGTCCACAGCTGTCAACATCTCATACTTTTCTTCTCCTGAAAAAAACCCAGATTTTCTTTTGAGTTCCATCAGAAGAAAAAGAGAATTGGGATAGCTTTAACATGTCATGAGTAAGTATTCTTTACCTAGCTGTAGCTGCAGTGGGAGGGAGGTGTGACAGTCATTGCTACGCATTGGTATAAAGGAATGACATTAACTAGAAGAAAGGTGTCAGGAAGTTTTGGGAAAGATCTCAGAGCAAAGAACTGAAGAAGATACTTGTCTACTTCAGTTGGAAAGATATTGAAACACTGAAGAAAATCTGGTGTAAAAAATACATTAGTCCTTATCATTACTTATAGTCTGTCTACAGGTAGTATCTCAGTGTGGTGTTCATGAATTTCACTGCTTATCTCTCTGCACAAATGTATGAGGGATCTAAAGCAAACATTCAGAGATTTAAGAGTCAGATTTCAGCATTCAAGATTTAAATTCAGTCATTGAAAACTGGTAGAACATAGGCATATTAAAGGCCATGTGGTAAAAGACTGAGGTATTCCCCAGTCTGCGCTGGGACCCAGCATACAAACTATATGTGTTTCAAGGCCTTTACCTGAGATTAACTACTGTCTGTCACTCAGCAATGAACATGCACTGACATTTGGGTCATATTGTATACACTCCTGAAGCAGATTTTCCACCTCAGTTTCATCTGGAAAATATCCAGTTTGCAGACCCAGGACACAAAGTGAACTAAAGCCTGGTCACTGGACAATCAGAAGATTCACTTCAAAAGCTTGGTCCAAATTCACATGTTAATATTAACACTGTGTTTGCAAAATCTTATTGTAACTCAGCTTACTCATGAATCTTGAAGTAAACAAAACCAACTTGGCATTTGCAGATCATGTAAATAAAACTGAAAGACAAATGGGTGAGATACTAATTCAAAAATCTTGTTGCTTGGATAGCTTTGAAAATAGTATTTCTTGAATGCTGTTGTTTCTCAAACACTCAGTTGCATACACTAAAAACACCTGCAGAAGAAGCAAGCCATAGAAGTAACTTTGAGTTTTTGTCATGGTTTGTCCTGGAATAGAGTTAATGTTTCTTTTTGGTAACTAAATAGTGCTGTGTTTTGGATTCAACATTGGGTTTGGTATGAGAAGAATGCTGATAGCACATTGACGTTTTCAGCTGATGCTGAGTTTTCAAGGACTCTCCAACTCCCCATGTCCTGCCTGTGCACAAGTCCTCAAGAAGCAGGAAGGGAGCACAGCCAGAGCACCAGACCCCAATTCGCCAATGAAATATTCCATATCATGTAACATCATGCTCACTATATAGAGGAGGGGTGGTCAGGAAGGGACTCTCTCTCACTCGTTTCCGGGATTGTGATTGAGGGATCTTGGTATTTCAGGATCACTAGCAGGGAACTGACTTGGTATTGGTCAGAGGGTGGTGAGCAATTGCATTGTGCATTGCCCGTTTATATTTTCTATTGCTGTCATTGTTTTAATTTTATTACCATTATTAAACTGTTTCTATCTCAACCTGCAAGTCTCCATTTACCCCTCCAATTCTCTCCCCCATTCCCCGGTGCAGGGGAGGGTGGCTGCAGGGTGGTTGGCTGCTGACCAGGTTCAAACCATGACAGTTATTTATGATGTCAACAGATGACATGGTGTAGCAAATGTTTACAATACAGCAAAACCCCAACAGCAGATGGATATTTAGAGGTACCTACACAGATTTTCCAGAAAGATAAGGATATAATAGGACTGCTTTTTTAAAAAAAAAAAAAAAAAAAAAAACAACAAAAAAACCAAATAAACAAAAAACAAAAAAACAAAAAACCACAAACAAACAGATTATGTTAAAAGAAGCATGATATCTATATTCAAATCTCTGTGTTTTAATCAGATACATCTCAGTATGTTTCACCAGTTTGGTTGATTCATTTCCCTTTTTTACTTTTTAGCTCTAGATAAAGGAATTCTGGAATACTAATAACAGAAACTATGTAAAGATGCAGATAAACAGATAGACATTTGTTGCAGCAGTATGAGATATACATAATTTCTGAATTTATCTATTTATCTGGCCAAATCTACCTTGGATCATCATAATCAATATGTAACAAAAATCACAAAATCTTTACTTGTCATATAGCACCAACCATTATTGCTGAATTAAAATCTCTCTAGCAAGGAATTAAATATTTTGTTTTGTTTTTCATTTCAGATCAAGAAACAGACAAAATTGTATGTGATATAGCAAAATACATATCAAAAGAACAGTCTTTCCTGTATTCTTATGTGATAAAAGTATTCTTGCATAAAAAATTTATTTCATATTATGGTCCATAAGGTTGAAATCTTCTTTTTTTTTACTAATCCCTTCACCTTTCAACAAGCTTTGTTAGATCACTGAATCATGACGAGTGATTCTTTACATATTAAGATACTCAGTTCACACTGATGAACTAACAAATTAAAATGTAATATGAAATGATGACACTGAGAATATTAGGGACTGTCCTTTTGATGTGGGTAAAGAATTCATAATTAGACCATGATTTACCCTTTAATTATAACATTATCACACTAATAATGTTGAATGAAATGCAGTTTTGAGAAATTCAGTGAAGTAACATTAAAATGACAAGAAACTATCATACTTTTTTTGTCCCGAAGCAGCTATATTTTATTACACAGTACTGAAGGTTAGAAAGCAATCAAGTGTGTCTTGCCATCCCCATCTCAGGTTTAACACTCACCCCCCTTACCTACCCCCTTATTTTTTTAACTGTGCTTACCCAAGAGGAAAATGAACCACAGTACTTATCAGCACAATGCATACATCAGAGATACTGAAGGCAACTGACCATGGCTGGAGGCATAGGTTAGTTGCAAATCCATTAGTGATTCAAAAAAATAAAAATAAAAAAATAATCTGTTAATCCAGGCTATAGCTGAGTGATAAGTGTAGAAAAATCACAAAACATGACAATATAATTTGCATTAATATTGGATCAGAAAGGCTCTTAAAAGGCCAAGTAAGAGACGTGAAAAGTTATCCATGAGGGGACTGAAAACAAACTTTCTAAAATTATAGCAATGTCAAATATTCTTCACTCATGTAGTTTTTTGCACTCAGTCTCAGAAACAAATAATTTTAACAAAAAGCACTTTTTTTCTTTTCATAAAAGGGTGATAACAACCAGAAGATTATAAAAATAATAAAATAGTTAAAAGAACTTTAAGATCTTAAGTAAGACAATGACCTTAGGCTAAAAAGACACTAGCATTTCAGACTAAAAGTTGAAGGTGAATCATTAATTTTAAAATAATTTGTATTATATTTTTGGATTTGTTTTAGTGTTGTTGACTAAGTTTAAGTTGTGAAAATTGGGTTTTAGTAATTCTCATTTTAACTTCATATCTTCCACAGAAATCTCCATATGTCAAAGGTTTGGGGTTTGATTTTTTTTTTATTTTCCTTTAGCTATTATACTTTGAAACCTCTTTATAGTTTCATGAAATTTCATGAATGGTCTATTTCTACACTTCCTACAAAATAATTCTTTTATATATTACATAAAAAAAATCCATCATAAATTTGACTAACACCTTCTTCTGTTCAAAAGGAACTTTAAGAAAGAAGAGGCATCATTTTATATTCAGTTATACTTGAAAATTAAAAGCATTCATTTACCTAGCCATCGTATTTCCAGATGGTCCAGATTATCCAATACTTTGAGTTAAATAAATGTATGTTTGTAATCTGTATCTTTTACCAAATCTTTGTTTTGTCAGAAAAATAATCTTTAAACATTAATATGACAGATATAACTGAGACTTATTCATTCAACATTTTATTGACTTTTTTGAAAGATCAACTATAAATTCCTACAAGATTGAAACCCCTTGTTTATATCAAAACAACCTAGGTAAAACCTGGATTTCACAAAATAATTTTGGTTTTGTTAAATTATACAAACTCACAATTTAAACTACTCACTACGAAACACAGTCAAGTAGAGATTGAATGCACAACATTTTCTTATAAATTTCATAATTTAGAAAGTACATAAAATGTCACCTAAGATCCAGCTGTTCAACTACAGAATAATGTTTATAAATGCTAGTTGAAAAACTTCATAAACTAAATTAACAAATTCACCTGATGCAATAAAAAGAAAGTATTAAATCCCTTCTTAAAAAGAATTATAAAAATAGAGAAATCACAGAGTTCAGTAATAGCAACTGTTGTCTCTATCAAAGGAAAACCAAATTTTTTGAAGAGAATTATGATTTGAGAAACTCATATGTTTCTATAGAATAGTATCATCCTTTTTTTTGCCTGCAGGAATGAGAGAATTGAGTTTCTATTTCTATTACTGTTTAGAAAAGTAAGCCAGAAATATCAACTTCTGGATGTAAAAGTATTGTATGTGCACAATTTCAATTTTAGTATTAGTTTAGTTGTTGCTTTGAGGTTCTCTTCTATATGTGGAAATATATTTAACTCTTCCACACATTTCCAAATATGTATTTTAACGTTTAAGTAGGTTTTGCTCTACCTTTTAATATGAAACATACTGCTACTGTGTAATTGTATTCTTGACTGGTTAAAACATATGAAACATGTAAGCCCAAAGTCTGACCTACTGCACCAATTTGACATTTTTCTGAGAAAACTGCTTCTAATGTGAATCCGGAGGAAAAGAGTAATGTAGAACTAAAAAGCAAAAAAAGAAGTCAGAAAGAACAAACACCACTGTCAAGGATGGGCTTCTAATGATGGAAAGAATGTCAGTGTTTTGGAGAGTCGGAAGTTTCAGTTGGTATATTTCAAACACGTCTTCATTTGTAAGGACTCTTATCAATACATGGTCCTACAGACTCCTGTGTTCCTCTGAAAGACATGGTGCTTCAAATGGAGACCTCCACCTAAAAATGGAGAAGACAGTTCTGCTCTTGCTAGTGAAGGCAGATGAGATTACTTTATTAGGGAGAGCAAGTTTTCTAGAAATGTAGTTCCTAATCCTGGATATTTTTCAGTTTTTCCTTTCTGTGTTGGGATCAAATTTACCCGTGACACACTTCTCAAGTGTTCTGCAGAGAAACGAAACAAAGGAGTTAACACTGTGTTGTGTATTTTTTTGGTTATTTTCTCAGTGCTGGCTAATGTTGTTTTTTTAACCATAAAGATGATGGTTATTAGTATCTTTGCCTCATCTTCAACACTTTTTTTTTTTTCTCTCCAAGAGAGTAATGATCCTTTTGCCTCTTTTTTTTTTTTTTTTTCATAGAACATACTTCAGCAGCTGAGGAGTTTGCAGTGGATAACAATATTTTGCCCTAAGATAGCACAAGAAAGTTGAACAAGATGCCAACAGACTGTAGTAGGGCCTCCCAGAGGAGGGCCACAAAGATGATCAGGGGTCTGACCTCCCTTATGAGGACAGACTAAGACAGTTGGGGTTGTTCAGCCTGGAGGAGATCTTATAGCAGCCTTAAAGAGGGCCTAAAGGAAAAATGTGAAGGCACTCTTTATCAGGAAGTGTAGTGGTAGGATGAGAGGTAAAAGATTTAAACTGAAAGAATGTAGATTTAGATTAGATTTGAGGGAGAAATTCTTTGCTGTGAGGGTGGTGAGGCACTGGAACAGGTTACCCAGAGAAATTGTGGATGCCCTCTACCTGGAAGTGTTTAAGGCCAGGTTGGATGGGCCTTTGATCAACCTGTTTTAGTGGAAGGTGTCCGTGCCCATAGCAGGAGGTTGGAACTAAATGATCTTTAAGTACCCTTCCAACCCAAACCATTCTGTGATTCTATGATTGCTGTGATTTAATCCAGGCTGGTGACTAAGCACCACACAGCTGCTTGCACACTTATCCAGTGGGATGAGGAAGAGTATTGGAAGGCAGAAAGTGAGAAAACTCACAGATTGATATAAAGATGGTTTAATAAATAAAGCAAAAGCTGCACATGGAAACAAAGCGAAACAAGAAATTCATTTATGGCTTCCCCTCAACAAGGCAAGTGCTTAGCAATCTCCAGGAAAGCAGGACTCCATCACATGCAACAGCTACTTGGGAACACAAATGCCATGACTCGAAATGTTTCCCACTTCCTTCTTTTCCACAGCTTTTATTGTTGAGCATGATGTCATATGGTATGGGATATCCCTTTGATTAGTTAGGTTTAGCTGTCCCACCTGTGTTCCCTCTCAACTGCTTGTGCACCCCCAGCCTACTCGCTGTCAGGACGGAGAAGCAGAAAAGGCTTTGAGGCTGTGTAAGCGCTGTTCAGCAATAGTTAAAACATTCCAGTGCTATTAACACTGTTTTCATCACAAATCCCAAACGTAGCATCATACAAGCTAGCTACTAAGAAGAAATTTCACTCTATACCAGCCATAACCAGTGCACCTGGTGATTCTAAATGAGTTTCTCCCGATTCTGAAGCTCCATCTGCTTGGACAGATCTGACAATGTTGGTTGTCTAGATCACTACTTCCACAGGTTGTGTTTCTGTTTAGTCCAGGAGTTGTCAAAAATCAAAGCAGAATGCCTGCTCTGCAAGCAGTCTTTCTATTCTGTTCTCCACAAAATTTGTGATGAAGATGACTTTTAGGAGCATATACTCAGACCTGAAGAAAACGGCTATTTTGCCAGCCCTAATGGCTGGAGATTTCCTTACCATAACACCCTAACATGGAAACACTATATTTAAGCAGAATTCACTGGTCTTGCCCTATCTCCTTTTAAACTGCAAGCATATTACAATAGAAGCATATGGCATCAGCATGCCAAATATGATTCTCCTGCTCCACTGTATGATGAAGAGAACTGTTCAGACTCCTCATTTATTAAAATATCTCCATATGACACAGATTTTCAAGAATTAGATATCAGTTCATCTGTGATTGGTATTGATCAATCCCCCTTGGGTGATGGAACTCCAGGGCTATCATGTTCCATTTCAGGAGAGAGGCTCATATAACAATAAATTCTCCTCTAAAGGTTTCAGAAAGTTCTGGTGAGGACTTTACCATGAAGAGAGATGAACTCAGTTACAGGCTAATGTTGACTTAAATGACAGTGACTGTTCTTTGGATAACTGTGTTATTGCTGCGTATGTTAAGCCAT
This sequence comes from Tyto alba, assembly GCF_018691265.1. Classification (NCBI taxonomy): domain Eukaryota; kingdom Metazoa; phylum Chordata; class Aves; order Strigiformes; family Tytonidae; genus Tyto; species Tyto alba. The sequence goes on from NW_024881318.1 coordinate 36,335,005, forward strand.
TAGCTGAGAAGACACCGGAATCAGTTGATCTGTCTCTGAACGCTGAGGAGTCAGTCAGGGAAGAGCAAAGGAAAGAAGTGAAGAAACAGCAGTCAATTCAGTTTCACAGTTGTAGTGACAGTGAATCAAGCACAAGTTCTTTGCCATATTCATCTGTATATTCAGAGAATGTTGGTAGGTGTAAAGCTGTTTGTCCTCTATAATTGAGGGGAAAGATTATATGAACAAATGTAAAGTAAAGTAAAATGTTTATCTCCACAAGACTTGATTTGGAGACCCTCTTCAGGAAGGGAGATGATTTGTTCTCCTTGAAATCACAGATTTTGCAGAAAAGGAAAGTCCACAAATCCACAATCCTATTCACATCACAGTGGAGGCAGTCATGGCAGCAGGACTAGGAAGAAGCATCATGACAAAGGTCAGTTTAAAAGGAGATAAGAAACAGAGATAGTAGCGTACAATGGAGCAAAAGAAACAAGATGATATCAAGAACTCATGACACCAACACCTATCAAGAAAGAGAGTGTCTCTAAGTCATTAAAGTGCTACACCCAAAGAAGTAAGTAGATCATGAGTGTGTATCTAAGGCCCTCACAAAAGAAGACCCAGAAGCATAGACAGTCATCATTACTATATAAGAGACAATTGCCAAAGTTGATATTGGGAGGGTTCTGCTTTTTATAGTTAAAACATGGTTGAAGATGTCTAAGAAACCTCATGCTGGAGGAAGACCCAGTCTAATGCTCACAACTGAAGGCAAGTTACTATTCCAGAATACAGTATACGGTCTTCTACTGAAATGATATGTGTGCATAGCTGGAGGGCACTCTATGAGAGACACTACTGTTATTATGAAAGCTGCAGGTCAATGAGTCAATCAAGAAATAAACACCCTCTAGACACCCTCTAGAAGTACTGATGGAATTAAAAGTTAAAAGACTGTTGAAAAAAGGAAATACAAAACTCAGCACTTCGACAATGCAGTCAAGGACAGCACAATTCTAAAGAAAGGAAATGACCACAAAAAAACTTAATCAAAATTCAGTGACTGTTACAAAAATTAAGATAGCCTTTCAGACAATCAAGCAAGTATCAAGACAAAGTGTAAGAAAATGAAAAAAAAAATATTAGGAGTTGAAGTGTGGGGGTAGTCTATGAAGGAAATATGATACAAGGCATCATAAAAAGAAAATGGAAAAGCACAAAAATAAACACCAGGAAGACCACACAAGTAACTTGGTACATTCTTTTCCAGTTGTGATTAAAATTAATAGTGATAGTGACAAGGAGCTAGAAAGTATTGACTTGGGCAGCAACATTACCTGAACAGGCACAACCTGAACAAGTAAATAAGACAGGAAATGAGTCTCCATCTTTTTTTCTGGAAATGACAGAATGTGAAGATATATAAAGAGTCAGCAATGAAACTGTAGTAGTAGCCAACAAAAATTATAGTTTTACTACCACAAGAAAGGTCTTGATGGTGACATTAGAAATGCTGAAATTGAGCTTTGAGAAACAGCAAGTGATGAGTCTTGTTGTAATGGATATCAGTACTAACACCCCTCACACAGAAACTGTAACTAGCCATGTTCAAGGCACACAAGGGGTATCCTCCAGTCAACTGTCTTCTCTCAGATTTTCCTTTATAGAGCATCCAGAGAAACTACCTTTGGTGCTAAGACTGTCAAAGATATTTGTCAACAAATCCTGTTGGTTTCATTCCCCAGGAAGGAAATAGAAGGTGAAAAAGGAGGAAAAGAAGGAGAAAAAAGAAGGAGGGAGAGGAAGAGGAAGAGAAAAAGGGAAAAGGAAAGGGAAAAAGAGAAAGGGAAAAGAAAAAAATAAAATGAAAATGAAAAGGAAAAAAAGCAATATGTTTTACACTAAATTCTTAAAAGTTAAGAAGATAGAGTATTTTTGGCCCATAACTTCTAAAGTTTCTCAGAAGAGGATTTGAAAGTTCTAATTTCATGAAGCAATCCTATATTCTCAGAGTTTGTAAAATATATCCAAAGAATATTTCAAAGCTGTGTTTAAAAAAGAAACAAACCAGCAAACCAAAAACATATAAATGGGTCACTTGCTTTCTTTGAGACATGGTTCTCTTCTCCCTTCACTTGTACTTCAGACAACCTTACTCAGAGAGCTAAAATTGACTGTTCTATTCTATAAATGTACAGAGCACGGTGGGGTGTAGAACTGACCCTCATTCTTGAACCTGCTTGCAATTACACAAGTGTGATCCCTGGAAGCACTTCCTTTGGTTTACCTGAGGACAGATATGAATGTTAATTTGCAGTTGGATTTAACAGGGAATTCTCTAGGGTAATAATTTGGAGCTCTCATCCCATTAACACATTTTTCAGCCCATTACCATTCAGGGTGAGAGCACAGGTACTTGAGCACAAGGAGGAGAGATCACACACACTCAAGGTCCAGACTGGAGGCGAGAAGAAACAAGGACCAGCAAACTGTCAATCTTTCTGCAGTTGTAACCCAGGGGGATAACTACTCTGATACAAACCACTTCCACTTTAGTTTGTCTAGGAGTGTTACTTCTGATTGAAGCAGAGGAACAAAATTTGCAGAATGCAGGGTAAAACACTCAAGGCACCCACACTCACACCTGCTTGGATATAATCTCACTTATAACCAGCCTTGTGTCTCAATCCCCAGATGGAAAGGACAGGGGCCTTGGAGGGTTGGGGTTGTTGAAGAAGGCAGTGTAATTGTGAGAGATGCTGGTGACCTCTGTCCTTGGAGAGCTCTTGGGCCACACAACTGAGTTCCTGCTGGAATCTGCTGGGCTGCCTGGCCAGTTCTCCCCTCTGAGGCAGAAAGGTCATAGTCAAGTGGCCAGACTCTTTCAGTCTGAGTCTATGCTTTCCACCTGGGATATGTAAATCCCTCTTCTGGAGCTGGGGAAGGTCAAGTGTTGGCAGGTCTTTGGCCAGGTCTCACTCATCCCTCCTCCATCACCTTGGGGAGCTACAAAGATCATCTCAGTTCATGCAGTAGCACAGACAGCAGTGGTCTAGGAGGACTGTACCTCCCCGACAACACTAGCTAGGTATTGACTGATGGAAGTTGGAACCTGGACACCAGAAGCTCCCCTCTGGTGTTTTCAGTTTTCTGAAGAGTTGTTGGTAGCCTGGGAGGTTCAGCTGCTGAAGGAAGAAAGATGGACACTGCTGAGCACCCAAATCAGTCATGATCATGAAAACAATATGCTTAATGCAATAGGAGAAACCCTGCTGCTCTCTTTATCAATGAACAATAGTATTTAACAGGGATAGTTCAAAATTCACGGAAAAAACTCACGGATTGCAGTATCATGTATCACTGGAAGGTTATGAAAGCATGCCTCAGGGAAAATTATTTCAATAGAAGAATTTAATTCCTTTAGCACTACTAATGTATACCCAGTATACATTACATAATATATTACACATGTATAGCCAGTATACAAATCTAATCTGTAGGATAAGGAGGTACTTCCCAGTTCCTGAATCTGGGGGCAAGTCTTGCTTACTGAATACTGTGAAGGGCTACAAATACTCATTTGCTCTCTCCTCCCATAGACCTCTTTCCTTTGATTGGAGAGACCCAGACATGCAAAAAGGGAACATGAAATAGATACCAATGGGTCATACTGTGTTAACAACAGGATAGGCACTTCTCCTCCAGAGAAATTGTTTTTTTCTTAATGTAAATAGGATGAGGTTGGCAAATATTAATAAATAACCCTGTATTTGGAAAATCTAGTATGTGGACTAAATAGATTCATAGACAATTGCAGTTGTCTCTAAACGTTTAAAGGAATATACCTAAGAGATAAAAACATTCAGACAAATGTTGCAAATAATTAATTCCAAGAACTGTGCATATATTTTACAGATTATGAAACCATAGATCTTTGGGTTTTGTTTCTGAGATAATTTCAACTGGGATAGTAACAGACTTGATTTCCACTAATTTAAGTCCAAAATCATTGTGTATTTGCCTGTTTTCAGATATGATTTTGCTATTTTCTTTTGGAGGATGTGTTCAGCCTTTACTCCAGATGTATAGTGAGTGCTGAAAATGCCTAAATAACATTTGAACATCATCACACATTAGCACAGTTCTTGTTCATCAATGTTAGGAAGCAGGCTTCAATAATAAATGCTAGCTTTTTTTTAAATATATATGCTGAAATTGTGGTTTAAAAACAAACCAAACCAAACCAAAACAAAAACCCAATAAAACAAAAAACAAAACAAACAAAAAACAAACAAACAAACAAACAAACAAACAAACAAACAAACAAACAAACAAACAAAAAACAACAAAAAAAAAAAAACAAAACAAAAAAAAAAAAACAAAACAAACAAAAAAAAAAAAACAAGAAACATTCCTGTAAGCAAGATCTCTTTACTTACCCCCTGGGGTTGTCATGGACTCCCAGGGCAGTAAATGATCATAGACTTATGAATTCAGAGAGCTAAATAAGGCATTTCATTTAATCTTTATCCTGTGAAGAAGGGATTTTTTTTTTTCCAGGGTCACAACAAGGTGGTTTTTTTCCACTAAACTTCTCTTGATATTGAAGAATAATAGTATCACAAATGTACAAACCTGGGCAGAGCTAAGAAAGTGTTTATTGCTGTACTACTTATTGAAATTGTAGTCTAGTGGAAGCAGGAAATAAGAAATAATGAAAACAGGAAATAAGAAATACCATGCTTCCAAAATATTGTATACTTCTTGGTATTTAGCTGCTTAAATCAGAATGTTTCATTGGAAGTGGTTTTGGTCTGAGATGATGGGGCTTCTCGTTATCATGCCCTATCATGTCAGACCAAAAGCACATCCAGCAAAATACTCTGATTTCAACAGTGGGCAACAGCAGAGACAGACGTTATAATATAAAAGCTAAACATGGAGTATTTTCCCAGTATACCTTCTTATCTTCCAGACTGCAATATTTAAATATGTGTCAAGTCTCTATGTGCAGTAGTGCCATACAGGAGACAGAGGATGTCACATACATGCATAAATATTTGACTGTTCTTTCTGATGTTGTGTTGTAGTACACAAAGTTAATAAATATTACCATAAGTACTTGGTGTTCCCTTTTATTCCTCTTGAATTAGAGAAATATACATAAAAATAATATAAAATAAAACACTGGGTTGTAGTCAAGTGTGAGTTCACAACTACATATATGTAAACTGTTCAAATTAGAAATACGGATTGACATTTGAATATTTTCACCATCCAATTATCTGTCCACCAAGCTGCTAAATAGGTTGGTTTTATTTCTGTTTACAAAAAGGTACAGCATAGCCAGGCTTGTTTACCTGTCTGTTTGTGTATTTATAATAGTTTTAATTCCAACAGAGAGTTTGAAAAATTGTAATGCTGAAAGAAAAACTAACTTTAGACACAAGGATAGACAAAAGTAGAGATTTTATGCAATCAGTGAATTTGATGTTAAAGAACACAGCTTCGTTTACCCTGGAGAACCAAAAATAAGTTCACCATTGGTTCTTGGCTCACACTCCTTCTAGAAGCAGAATATGGAGAATATGCATATTTTATAACATCACAACCCACAACTTTAATAAATGGGAATTATTTATAACTTAAAGAAGGTTTCTTGTATTTGTTACAGTTTTGCCATGTTAGCAGTTTATCAAATAATTGTGCTAACACTAAACCCAGAAAGAAACAACTAGTTTGGGGTGTAAAGGTTTTATGAAACTAGCTATTGTTTTTTCCTTCCTCCCTGCTTGTTCCCACTCCCTCCACGCAGTAACTCAGTGGTGGATTTAGGAATTATAGAGCAGACAAATGGCGTTTTCCATTAAACTACAACTATTTCTAAAAAATCACATTTTGACAGAAATTTTTTCCCACTGTCCCCTTTTTAAAATATTGTGAAAGATATCCATACTGCAAAATGAGTTTAATACCTCCAATCAGAAAGGTTCAGAAATGTATTTTGGAATATTGTGATATTACAATACCAAGGCTGCCACAAATACAAAGAGTTTTGTTTTGTAATATTTCTGTTCTCATTCTTCTGAGATTGTCATGAAGATGTATTCTATACAGTTTCCTGTTTTATTTTTGCAGCCTTTGTTATGAATATGGTCTGATTTCGTGCCAACCTTTGTCACTAGAATAAGAATCAGAATACATTGTGAAAACTAAAATGTACTAAGCATTAAGATTGTGATAGCTCATTCTTGTGACAAAGAGATCACTTGGAAAGAATGGCACAAAATTAATCAATTACAGTGACAGTTTCATGATTATAGTAAGAATAGAAAATAGCACTAGATTTTGTGTGTTTACATAACTGAGGAATGGTCTAAAATTAACTCATTCATATATGGACATTCACCTCTTTTCCTGGAAAAATAAAACTGTTGTATTTTGCCAAATAACCATAGACAATGAATACAGTCTGACATTAAAAAATATATATATAAATTCTGCTTAATTTTGAGTCACTCCCAAACATTTTCATAATCTCTTTCTAATAGATATGCTTTCTTTTTTTCTTCTGCAAGAAAGGGAGAAATCTCACCACTAGCTATTAGAACATAACTATACATTCCATAAGTGCAGTGAGAGAGGAGGCAAAAATACTCCTTTGGAAATTAAAAAAAAAGAGAAGGAAAGCCTCTGAAATGCTCTTCATCTGGTTCTTTCATCTTATGCTTATTTTTTTTTCAGATCCTTTTATCTCTTTCTTATTTTGATTAAAAATAATAGTTCAGAAAGAAATTATGTTCATGAATATCTGAAAAACACAAAAATAATTGTATTTTGAAAACTCCTCTGTCTGGTTATCGGCTCTTTCTTCTTTTATTGGTTACAAGGTAAAATTATCACACTCCAGCAAAAGCCCAGGTAAATAGATCAAGGGCTGGGGCCTCACAGTAAATTAACTTGATTAGATACCCCATTTAGGCAGATTTTTTTTGACAGAAAACAACTATAGTGCTGTTCACAAGTCAATGGTAGCTCTAGAAATCCTACCTCATTGGGAAGGCAGTGAAGAGCAACACCCGGACTAGTCCTTGCTGTGACTGGCTCCTGGCAAACCCAAGGCAACTCAGACCATGGTAAGTTTTTAAAAAATTCTGAGAAGCATACAAACTCACTCAACAATGGGTGGAAGCAATCTCTTCTATGAAGAAACTATCCTTGTATACAGACTTAAATGGTGTTGGTGTGGAAGTCTGAAGTTTTGTCCAGGACTTACTTGGTACTTTTCTCATTATCTTGCATTTAGTACTTGCCAAAGACAAAATGCACAAGATGGACCAGCTGATTTGATTCAGGTCAACATGCTTTTAAGATCATTGTGAAGACTATCTTTAATCAGATATGTATTAATTTACATAATATTTTAAACTGGTGATTACAGTGATACACTGTTCTTGACCATGCCTTCATATTTATAAAAATCAAAGAAAATAAAATGTTCCTTAGTTCCAGTGATCCTGGTGCTTCATTAGATTTATGCCTATGCAACTGGAAAATAATATAGAGCTTTGTTTGTTAGCTGGACATCTAACAAAAAAAAAAAAAATAGAGTTCTGGAGATTTCTCTAATACTGTTTGAATTTTTTCCATTGCAGTACAGTTTCACAGAGCTCATAGTTGGATCTGATATAAAGCAAACCCTCCTTATGGATAAATGTGGTTGTCAGGTTACTACAGTCATCTATTTTCTCTTCATTAGGGCTGTCTTACAGTGAGCAAATTATATGAAGTAAGGTTTTATCCCTAAGATTATTTTTTACTGGCAATGATCTTCCCTATGTTATGTGACTTACAATGTACAACGTACAAAAAAAGATTAATTATAGTTTACACGGTTGCCATATAAACATAAAAATGTATGAGTTTTATTTATTTTAACTTAAGTATTTTTGGCCTGAAATTCTCATGTTACTATTGTTGTTACATGTATTTTTAATAATTATCTTATTAACAGTGGCTAAAAAATAATTTTTCTACCAGTGAAAGAGTAGAATGAAACACAAAATGCATTAGACAAGAATAACCTTCCTCAGCTTGGAACCTTAAAATATTTGGACTGAATAACATCCAGCTAAATTGGTAGAATAGCAGGAAAAAAAAATATTTTAAATTAAAAATGTAAGTGAACACCATATATTATTTTTTTCTTGTTTTGATATTTTTGATTGTTTTGATATTTGAGAAGTAGGAGAGGGAACTTGTTGAAACTTATGGTAAACAAGGTGATGGTTTTTAGACTATATTATTAAAAACTGATTTCAGACAGTAACAGAAATTCTTCATAACATAAAACACAAGTATTCTTTTAAAGGAATAAACAGAGAGTATTTCTAAATAATAAATCCATAATTGTGACAGATCTTGATTTTTTCTAAATTCATTAATTTATTTTATATGCCATTTTACTTTCTTGGTGGTTTGGTAAGATATAATTTAATTCCTATATCTTTTTTTTTCTCCTTGTCAAGGTTTAAACCTGGCCAGCAGCCAAGCACCATGTAGCCATGCGCTCATCATACTCCTGCCTCGGGGAATGGGAAAGACAATTAGAGGGGACTTGTAGGTTGAGATAAAACCAATTTAATAATTGAAATTAAATAAAGTTAAAGTAACAATGATAATAATAGTAGTAATAATAGAATATACAAACAAGTGACTCACAATACAATTTCTTACCACTCACCAACCAATGTGCAGCCTGTTCCTGGCTAGCCAGCCCAGGGGAGGGAAAATCCCAAAATTACAATCCCAGAAGAGAACGAGCCAGCTTCCTGGCCAGCATACATATATATACTGAGCATGATGTTATATGATATGGAATATTTCATTGGGCAGTTTGGGTCCATTGCTCTGTCTCTGCTCCCATCAGCTTCTTGTGCAGTTATAGACTAACAGGGTACGGGGAGTTGTAAAGTCCTTAATTTCTTATCAACAACTAAAATTATCAGTGTATTATCAACATTCTTTTCATACCAAATCCCATACTGAATCCAAAACTCAGCACTACTTTAGCACTAAGAAGAAAAATTAACTCTATCCCAGCTGAAATCAGGACACTACTATATCTTAGGAAGAAAAATAAAGACATTGAAAAAAATAACCTTGTCCTTATCAACAAAAGACTAATGAGTGATGGTGGGTGATCAGCGTGTTCACCTCAGTACCCTAGACTTGGTAATTCATAGCATTAGGAATCAGTCTCAGAAAATCTTCTTTCTTGGTTTTATGAGTGAACTTAAATACACAAGTCATCCACTACCAAGTAAAAATTACAGAAGTTGAATTATTTTATTCAGGTTCTTTAAATATTTTGACAAATTTTCATGTCTTCATACACACATTTCATAGCTAATAGCTTCAGGAGAAAATTCTCTTCCTTTGATAAATAATGTTTCCATACAGTTACAAAAGTATATCTCTCATAAATTTGCTTTAAAAACTGGGCCCACTATTTGCTGAAGCAGGTAAAGATAACATTTTAATTTTGTAAAATATAGTATCAGCTGATATTCCAAATTACATTCAATTCTCAGAGGAATGGAGTTAAAGGCTGCACAAATACCATTGTTTTATCTCAAAAGGAGATAGAGTGATATATTCCATTTGCTTTCTAGTTCAAATTAATGTAGTGCTAAGCCCTGTACACTTGCATAAACACTTATTTGGTTCAATGTCAAACTTAAAATAGAAAGCGAATCTAATAATTTTTCCCTAAAATATCAGAATTTACTTATATGCTTGAAGAAATTAAAATGTGATTTTCTATGTATCACTCCGTATGCACTGTTGCCTTGTGTGTGATCCCAGTGTAGTTCATTAGATTCTCTAGGATCCACAGCGTTAAACACTTGAGCTTAATTTGCCTATGGGAAATAATATGCTAAATAATAGTGTCATGCGATTAAGCCTTCTCAGGCAAAACATGTGCTTGGTGGCCATAACATTCCAAATTAACATCCCACAACAAAATTAAAATTCAGTGTGATTACCTCAGATGATGCTAACATGCTCACAGCATTTAGTTTACTCAAGCATAAAATGGGGTCCTGATCAAAAAAGTAAACTACTTGTCAAAACTTGTTTTAAATTCAAGATAAAATGGTTTTCACTGTTTTTATGTTTTATACCCTTTTAACACATATTAAAGAAAATGTAAAAATACCAAAATAATAGAAATCTTCTGAACTTTTGAAGTGCCTCTTGTAATTCATTTATTGAGGCTGAGAGCTCTCTGACATATTAGTAGTTTGCAGAGCTAGATGAATACCTTGCTAATAAGATACATAGGATCTTCAAATTTTGGACAGTGAAGGATGGGTCATATATTTTGGACTAGCGATCCAGATTCACTAAGGATTTTTTACTGCATAACAACCTCTAGATCTGCATTGATTATTGTAAGGCATCTCTTTTTCCTTTTTCCTTGCAGCTAAGTAATGTTTTTTCCCTATTGATGTTGGGAGAAATTTGTGCCACTCTTGATCTTTGGATTTCACTCTCTGGAACAGTAAAGAATTCACAGTTACTCCACCAGAAATCCTGACTAAATTCTTCCCCCAGGGGAGTGGTACATTTGTTTACCCCATCCTACAGCAATGAAACCAGGACCTGGAAGATACCTTTTTTCTAATTGGCAGCTCAGAAGGCTCTGAAAAAGGTTGACTTAAACAAAAATGTGCATACTGTTACACTGTTTTCTTGAATCCACCCTGGGATTAAAAGTGGAGTAGAAGAACTTCACAGCAAAAAAAACAGTGACAAACCACTGTTAGAATACTGGAAATGGTATAATAAGTATTGGGAATGTGAAGGTCTTCCTTGCAGAGATTTCAAAAATAGTTTAAAGACTGGTAGTGTCATGAAGTATCTGATTAGCCAACGTAAGTTATCAATTCCCTCATATATATTTCAAAGTAAAAGATTGCTGAGATTTCTTAAAAAATGTATTTTGCAAAAACTAGGACTTAAGAGCAGATGGGAGAGACAAAGAATACAGAGTAAATTAACTACTGATCACTGAATAGCCTGAGAATGCTTTAACTTTGCCAAACTATAAAGATAGGTGTAAAATCTCAAATGTTTAAACAGTCCTATTAGTGGCTGGCAGGTAGGGTACTCAGGACTGAAGAACATGTGTAACATAAAAAACTTATTGGATTTGCACAGGGCTAGTTCTCTCCATGTTGAAATACTGCATTTTGATAGATGGACACGTATTAACTTTGTTAACAGATTACTAAATTATTCAGTATGAATTTGTTTCTTTCTTCTTAATTGTGGAGGCATGAAAAGACATCAAAGAGTCTAAAAGTATCTTTTTTCTGAAAAGAACAGAAATAGTCTGAGATCATTTATCAAACAAACACATTTTTTCTTATCCCCATACCTCTCTTTACCATACTGAGATGTTCTTTTTTTTTTTTTTTTTTTTTTTTTGTTGTTGTTGTAAACATGACTCTTTGACAGTGTGATAACAAGAAGAGGTGATTCAGTCCATGACCTTGTGCTTTACCAGTTTCTTATACAGTCTAAGGACAACAGATGGCATGAAATCCAGGCTGGAGAGGCTTCCCACATCAGAATTATTCTTGTCTAAGTGACCTGACCTGAGAAAAGAGATTTCTTCCATCACAAAAGAGAAGAAAGTGGAAGATCACATACTGGGAACCTTTCTGCCCTATTACTTTTGTCATGGCACACTTACCACCTATTAGCATCTCCATTTTTCCAGATACATCTGCTCCCAAGACAAATACTTTGAGAAAACAAGTCTCGTGCATTCTGCTTATATGCTTGTGTGTAAGTATGGGGAAGGTAAGAATGCATAACTCTAAACACTGTGCAAGTTTTGATTTTGTTGACTTTGGGGAGGAGAATATCAAGAGGGTGCCTAAGAGTGCTCAGAGACAACTGAGCTTTTAAAGTTGAATTTCCAAAAGACTAAGCCCAAAAGGTCCCCAAAGGCAAAAGAAAACAGAAAACTCAGTTTTATTTTCCTTATAATTATATTTCATAATGACACTAGGCTCGTCCTTTCTTACTTCTAGAGTTCGTATAGTTCCTCAGTGGGAAAAGTGAGCTTCTAAATAAGGTGGTGTAAAAGCTGAGACAGAAAAGAAGTTGCTGAAGAAACAGAGGAAAGAAATGAGGAAAGATCTAACATGGTATGAAGAATATAGGAGAAGGTAGCAAGAGATATGGATGAAATTATATTTTCTTTCTTAAGAAGCAAAACAAAACCCAACTGAGATATATTTATGTTGCTATATAAATATAGAAGTTTAAGTATAGAACACATTGCTGTTTAAATAGGTCAAGTTGCACAAGGAGCTGGGACACACCCCTTTAAACCCTAGCAGCATAGGAAGAGAGGCAAAGGAGAGGGTATAACAGATGAGGAACTTTGAAGGCAAAGGGACCTGTAGCATTAAGAGTGACTGTTTTAGGGTTCAAACAGAGAAGCCTGTTGTGATGTTAAGACTTGGAAAACAGCCAAAGCTCCACCCAGCTGCTCACTTACTCCCCCTCCTCTGCAGGACAGGAGAAGAAAATAATAAGAAAAAAAGTTAATAAGTCAAGGTAAAGGCAGGGAGATCACTTACTAATTACCATTACAGATAAAACAGACCTGATTTGAGGAAAATGAATTTAACTTAATATCACCTATTAAAATAGATCCAGGTAGTGAGAAACAAAGACGAACATTAAAATAATACCTTTTTTCCTCCCTCTCTCAGGCTCAACTTGACTCTTCACTCCTGTCTCCTCTCGTAGCCCCAGGCAGTGTGCCAGAGGTGGGGGGGGTGTGGTCAGGACACAGCAGTTTCTCTCTGCTGCAGCTTCTTCCTTACTCATTTCCCCTGTTCCAGTGTGTGCATCTCTCCCTGGTTGCAGGGAAATCTCTGCTCCAGCATGTCAAGCACCTCCTCACTCTTCCTCTCTGCCCTTGGTGTCCACTCTCATGTTTCTCACTATTTTTTCCCTTCTGTGACTGTCCAGCATCTTTGCCCTTTCTTAAACATATTTTCCCTGAGGCACCGCAATAATTTCTGAGTGGCTCAGCTGTGTCCTTTAGTGGACCTATTGAAGGGTGCTAGAATCAGCTGTGTCCACCACAGTGGAGCCCCAAGCCTTTTTTAACGGAGGCCACCCCAGCAGCACCCACTGCTAGCACCTGGGTACCTGCACAGTGTGGGGCATATAGTTGTTTGTCACTGAGAGATGTGGAGGATGCAAGCAGCCTTGCAGAAAGAGGAGCAGCTTAAGAGGTACAGGAAGACAATCCATCCCAGCTGTAGGTTGACAAGATTCAGAGCCGTAGACTATTTATGGTCCAGGGACCTATGTTTCCAGGGCCTATTTCTTCAGGAAGACTGGCCAGACAGGATGTCACCTGCTTCCACTTGTAATTTGTAAGGTTCAAGAGGGAACTGCCCTTGTGAATTGACAAAAACCCAGTGAAAACCTAACAGCAGGTATGGTCTGCTTTTAAGCATTTAATTCGGGCACTTAAAGCCCTGAGTACTTTAGACATCACTACATTGCTGGTGAACTATAGTCCTTTTCTTTTTTTGATTGAAATTAATTCTGATCAGTTCTAATCCTAAATGGTTAAAAGGGTAGGATTTTGGCATTTTGGTTGTTTGGTTGGGTCTTTTTAATCTGATTTTAGCAGAATTTTTTTGTTTGTTGACTGTTTTACTGATACTTAAATACTTCCTGAAATGTTGTGCTTACGAAGCAAATAATTACTATTTATTAAGAAAACACCAGTACACTATAAGTAAAAAGTATGATTAACCATTTCTAACTGTTATTCATCTAATACTTGTCAAAAATATTAACATTTATTACTGTTACCTCAAAGAGTTTAAGACAACATTTATGTAGCCTTGAGAAAATGCACTTTTTGCAATTTTTCCTCTGTTAGCATAAATAATTTTATCTGATTGCTTGCTTGGTTTTTAAGGGAACTACAAATCTACTATGTTTACAAATAGTTGTCATTTTATATTATCAATTCAAGAAAAAGTACATGAATGAAAAGACATCTTCTGAAGAAGATACGTATTCATTTTACCACATTTGTGGAACAGAAGATCTATTCTGTAGGCCTTCATAAGTGTACAGAAAAGTGATTAAATACAGGCAAATGTCCTCTTGAAAGTAGGTTGGTTTTATTTGCTTTTTGTAGCTTTGTGATTTGTATAAAGCATTTATGCAAGAAAACTGTTAATCCAAAGCATTAAAAGCAAAGAATACACTACAAATCTGGGACTGGAACTAGGTTTTAAGCATGACAATTTGACTTAAAATAGCAAATCTAGATTATCAGCAGTGTGTTGTAGAGAATGGAAAACAATGTATTTAGCTCTAATCATTAATTGGTACTATTTTTTTTTTTAATTATTATTTTATTTTCCTCCTCACATATTTTAATTCTTTAGGATGCAAAGGCCCTCTAGTTCCAACTCCAAGCCAACAGATTTTGTTGTGCTGAAATTCTCTGTATTCTACAAGACGTGTCTTTATAGTAAATATATTTTAGAAGGAAAATTAGCTCTGAAAAGACTTTGTATGAATATGTGGCCTGTATCAAAATTGCACATTTGGTATTGATCCAAATTTTTCATTATCCATCTGCATGTTTAGAATTGAGTAGGAATGGCCAACTGCTTTCTATATGTGCATTTTTACTGCAGAAATGAGATCAAACCTATTGAAAACATCTGGGAAGAACAGGCATTTAGCTCTCCTCCATCTACATTTTAGTGATATACTTCATATCATTTGAGGATTTTTTTTTTGAGAAGTGTTTGGAATGATGCACACTTGAAGCCATTGAAGAATCCACTGAACATTCCCATATTTGCTTTGCCTAATCTTTAGTGTTTAACAAAGATGTTAAGGGGATATAGGAGAAGGGGAGGAGAGGGAGGGTGTTTGTGAATTTACAACTTCAGGTTGTTTGAAAGTGTTTTCTTCTTGGAATTGTTTTCATATGTGGGTGTATGCACATGTGTACAATTGCTCTCCTGATGCTTTAAAGAAATGTTATTTCTCTAGAAAAAAGACTGAATTTCCTTTAAGGAATGTGTATAAACCATGTAACATATTCATAACGAAGTGTGTCATCCTGTTTCTGATTAATATTTTGTAGACTGCATATTTAACATATTTTTACATATTTCCTCTACGGCTTGCCAGAATCTTTCTTTGCTTGAAGTCAGGCATTAGCAAACAAGATTTCATTCCTAGGAATTTCTGCATTTCAGTAATCTAAGTTGTTTTAGGTATATACCTTTAAAGCAAAAAAAGTAATCCCCTAAACACTGAAGCTCTTGCTGTGTTACATTTCTTCTATCTTGGAAATCAATCTAGTTCGCTTTTTTCTACCTCAGTAAAAATAGTTGCTATGCTGCCACCTTATGGCTAATAGAGATTTTTAAAGTAAAAACACGTCTCCAACCAAGCTTGTGTTTTGATACTTTGGCATTTCATGTGGTTCCCACAATGTAAGTACAGAATTAAACTTTAACCCCTCCTGAGAAGCAGCTTAACCTTCAATTTAAACTGAAATATTGTTACCTGACTGGCTTTGTCTCTCAAGTTGTAAGAACAGAGTACATGACAGCACACACAGGAGGCTTAAAATTGGGTGGGCAAAATCTAATCTCATTTTTACAGTGATGTGAAATTGTATGAAAGTCTTTATTCAACATCTGCTGTTCTTATGTGGTTTAAATCTATATACATTATGTGAAAGATGAAAAAAACTAAATGGAACCCATATCCATTGAATATACCATTTTTTCATTCCCAGTGTATCTAAGTAGCATTGAGAAATTATACTCTGATACACATTTAACAATTGAAAGTGCAAACCAGAAAATTCTAAGTGCAAATAAATAACTCTGTAGTAGAATGTGTGGTTCCAAATACATTCAGATTTCTCAAATACTTGCAAAATATCTCAGAGTAAAATTATGCATCACTGTCCTTATTTAAACAAGTAAAAATTACAGAATGTCTGCCACAGTCAAAACTGAAAGTAAACAATTTCCCTTTATCAAATGTATTAATAATCATATAAGATCATCTCTAAGCAAAATAATAATAAACTCACCCTAATCATCTAATCTTTCTCTACTTTAGACTCTCAAAACAAAATTCTTACAAATAAATTCTCGGAAATAAAAAGATCCCTTCTGACAGAGCAAGAATTGACAAATGGCAGAAGCAGGCACTGAACAAGGTGAGTATTAATAAGAAATATGTTGCAGCAAATAAAGTGCTTGATTAAAAAAAAACACCTAAGTATTGTCTATTTATTTAACTTATTTGTAGTTGGTATTATTATGTAGAAAATTTTGTTTTTAAGAGCCTATGAATATAGAATGCAAGAACATGTAAGTGGTTTTCATGCACTGTAGTACTACAATTAATTTAAGGAAAAAAGTTATCTTTATTTTCAAAGACTATCAAAGCTTGATTAATTGTTTTATCAGTATAATTGAACTGAATGTCTTCATCCTACTCTTTATGTGACTGAAAGCCTTTGTGTTAGGGTTCATAAGTCATCTTTCACAATTGCTCATCTGAAATTCACTCCCAGTGACTATTTTGCAACATTTGCCTAACTTCCATGCCAGCAAGTGTATTTGTTGAAATAGTGTGGAATGAAATCTCTGAATGTAAGCCTACTGTCAGCAGTACAAGTGAAAATAGTAGTGAAAAGGAAGTGTCACTAAATGCAACAATTATTTCCTCGAATCCTCAGGCTTCTGGCACAGCCTGTTACTATTTCACTGTTACTACTGCTGCACCTGTTATTCAGCTTAATGTGTATATGTTGCAGCTCTATACCTTTACTACCTTTTGTTTGTAGCCAATGATATTATTTCAGTTGTTTGTGAGAGTTTTTAATTCGCTAAGCGGTAGGGTTTTAATAGATCAGTTGCACTTTGAAATGAAGCACCAGTCAGTGAATACTGCAAGAGCACTGATTTCATGTTTCCCTTGGGAAAGGCAGGTGGTTTCTTGAACAAATACCTCAGGTATAAGGAATGCAGTAATCTGATTTAGAAAATGATAAAAAACATGGGTAACATAAAAAATATTACATTGAAAAGGAAAAACCTAAACGACATAAAATATCATATCTTAGTTACAAGATTTCTTAACTTTTCTTTATCTCAATATGTACATTTAAATGTTTGCAATAATCCAATTACCTTTTTTTTTGCTTTATGCCTGTAATATGCAATGAAAGTTGCATGAGGGAGATCAGTCTTGAAAAAAAAGGGGATTCAGTGTATAATACTTTCAATGCCACAACTGTGTAACTGAGAGTTGTACAACTGGCCTCATAACTAATTAATTCTACTTTCTAGCAACATATCTGAACTTTACATGGAAGAGAGAAAATATCATGGGGTGTCAGAAGATGATAATTAGAAACAGAAAAAGCAAAAGGAAGTTTCATTTCTCTACAACTGGAACAACCAAAGTGGAACAAGGGCCCTTCAGCTGAAGGTTATTAATTTGTATCTACTATATTTGAAGATTTAATATGGAAGCTGTAAATAAGCAAATTACCAGCTGTCAGAAAAATTTTCACTATTAATTTAAATTAACATCTTTTAGGCAGGTTAACATTTTTTAGCTTGCAGACTAGTTCTACAATAGAAAAATGCATAAATAAAGAGTTAATTTATTTCAAAGTTCATTTTCCATGTTTGTACTAATATGAAAATAAACATTTATAGTCAAAGCATCATGTTTATAAGAATGAACAACGTGATGAATGACCTCCCTCTGAGATACACAATTAAAAATTCTTGTTATTCTGCTTGTCTCCTTTCTTTCTTTAAAGGTGACTTTTACATTGTAAAATTTGGTTAGAACATGTGCCTTGCAAAGGTCAAACTGGAAAGCTTTTTATCATGAATCTGAGGCAGATAAAAGCTACTCTGTGATTTATGTTTGTATACTGTACAAGATGTCAACTGTAAGAAGTAACCTTGGTTAGTTCCTCAAACAAAACTGTCTCAGAGACACCCTTAGTGACTGAAAACACGGTTTGCCCTGTGTAACTCATAAAGGGTTCTGCTAAATATTTTTTACCTAACACTGCCCAGTAAAGAATCACACTGTAAACTCACTTGCTTTCATTAAGCCCTTTTGAGAATGTCTACAGAATGCAAAGGAGAGCAGAGAGGACACTGTTGTTACCACCTCTTAAGCCCCTATGTCCACGTAGGGAAATGCCGCACTGCACAGACCTAAGGCAGGTCACAAAAAGCAGGAGTTTGTGCACTGTTAACTACTGCTACACTGTCATGTTTCAGACAAATTCATATAATTATTCAGATAACTTCCAGGAGAAAAAAAGCCTTGTATTTTCACCAAATACAAGCTTATAAAGACCCACTTTTATATGTGTGCTGGGTTTGAGTTGCAGTGTTTTTCAGTAGTGGCAGAGGGGGCTACAGCGGTGGCCCCCTGTGAGCAGCTTCTCAAAGGATCTGCCAGCTACAAGTCAGACCCTCCTCTGGCCAAGGCTAACTCCGTTATCGGTGGTGGCTGCACATCTGCGATAAAGTACTTAAGAAGGGCAACCTTGAAGGGGGTTGATCCTCGTGAGTAAGAATCATGAGAAGGACACCTAGGTGAACACCCAAGTCAGTGGAAGGAAAAAGAAGAAAACAGGGGAGGTGCACCAAAGCAGAGACCCCTGTGGTGAGACGGCAGGGCTGACCCCTGACACCTGTGGAGGTCCACAGTGGAGCAGTGGCTGACCTGACGCCAGTGGAGGAACCCACATCAGGACAGGTGGCTGAGCTTAAAGGAAGCTGGGGCTCTTAGGAAAGAAGCAGCAGCCCCTGCTGTTGTAGTTCAATGCTTGGAGGAGAAAGGTCATGGAGTATTGTCTCCAGTGGGAGGGGAGCCACATGGAGCAGGGGAGGAATGTGCGACATTCACCTCCCGTCCGGAGAAGGAAGGAGTGGTGAGCTGACTGTAACCTCCATGCCTGCCCCCTGTGCCGCTGGGGGAGGAGGGAGAGACATTGGGAGCACAGCTGAGCCCAAGAAGAAGGAAGTTGCAGGGGAAGGTGTTTTTGGAATGTGGTGTTGCTTCTCACTGTCCTACCTTCTCTGGTATGTCTTTTTGTTAGTGTTTGAATTAAAGTGATGTTCTTTTTTTCTTTCTTCCCTTAACAAGTCTGTCTTTTGCTTGTGACCATAATGGGTGATCCATCCCACCCTGTCCTTATCTTGATTTCTTACTTCTTTGCTTTGTTTACTCCTTCCCATCCCTGATGGGGGAATGGGTGAGTGAATGACTGCATGGTTCTGAGTCAACTTTTGGGCTCAAACCACAACAATATCATAAGGCAAAAGTTACATGATTCACATGTTATTTTTGACTTATTCACATCATCCCATGACTTGTCTGGGAAAATAAAAATAACGGAAAAAATATATATAAAAAAATAAACTTTGTATGAGCAGAAATGTCTTGTCATGTTGATCATCAATAATTCTAGTGAGCCTGTCATTGCCACACTTTAAAAGATAACTGGAGAATATACATGAGAGTTACAGTAGTTCAAAGAAACAAGTTTCTTCTAATTCCACAGCAGATCTTTAACTTTACATTCATAAAGTCAGTTTTTTAAATATGACAGCCTTTATATTAATGATTTATATAACTGGATATTGTCATTTTACAGAAGAAACCCAATGTAATTTATCTCTTTTGGTTCCTTGTACAGCCATTAATATTCAAGTACTGGTCAAGGTGTTAGTAATATAATGGTTACTCTGCTAATGAAGATGTAGCAGATGCTTCAAGACTGCAGACCTATCCAGGACATACTAGACACCTCTGGAATTCACAGCCATTTCTTAGCCTCCAGGCAACCAGTAGAATACTGAGCCTTCTTTACCAGAAGTCCAGCTACTTATAAGTGAGGGAAGGGTGTTTGGCTGAGATACAGACAACCTAAAAGTTATAGATCTGACAGTCAGTAATTCATTTAAAGATCACAGTGGAAAGCAAGTTAGAAGGGGTGCAGAAAGGCAGATGAAGTTTGAAAAGCTTGATGAAATCTCCACTTTCATACTTCTCTTTAATCAAACTTCACTAAACCATAACTTCATTAGAACTGTATTTTCTGGGAAGATTTGTTGATGTTGGTCACTGGGCTTGCACTGTGTATTCTTGCTCTTTTGAAGAAGTATCAGTGCAAAGAGGCAAATACTGATTTTTATTCTGAATTTATACATTGATCCTTCTTTGAAGTCATCTGTCAGTACATAAATAGTTTGTAGTTTCATATGAAGTACTGTAATTACAATCTCCCCCAAACAAATTTACACTGTATATAAAGATTAGTGGATGAAATAAAAATTCTTGTTCCTCTGCTACAGGTTATTTGTAGTACAGTGTCATATTTTGACAAATACCAGATTAATTTCAATATTTAATGCAACAAAACGTAGTCACCAATGTTTATCTGTCCTTTTTAGTAATTTTCACAGCAGTTCTTCTTTGAAGAATATTTGGAAATATTGTATCCCTCTGGAGAGTCTTTTAAAAATAAATAAATTGCTGAAGTTTATAGAAAAAAACATATAGATGTATTTTCTACTGAGGCAAAGGACAACAGAGCAACTAAAACAGCATTCCAAAAAAAAGTTTCAGGCAAGCTAATTTCTACAACATATCTCTCGATAAAATAAATAGTAACACTTTATTTCTAGTAATTTTACCTGATTATAATGTTTATTTACTGTACAAAAAATAATAAATCTTACTGATGTCTGCATATTAAATTGTGGTAAACAAAACCATGCAGCCAAATAAGTTAAGTCAGGGTTTATCCAGAGGCTGTTAAGCATTTATAATAAACTATATGAAAGATTTACAAAGCCACGGGCTTATCTGGGACTGCTGTGAAAGGCAGCTCTCTCCACTTGGTTTAGTGTAGAATCATGTGATCTTCTTAAAGGGTAAACTCAAAGCATATCTTAAAAACACATAGATTTATGTTTTTGGAACAAAGAACATGGATAATGCTTCACATTAACTGTATCTATGTCTCACAGTTAATACTCTACTAAATTACACAAAATTATTTAATCCTTACTCCATTAGTTATATGAAATTCCTAAGGGCTAAAAAGCTTTCAGAGTAGTATTATGTATATGTATATGTACTTGGAAAACAGGAAATCTCTATATTTATTTCCTATATTATGATAATCCCTCAAATACTACTCCTTTCAATTATTTTACAGTATATTTTGCTTTGCTATCTCACTTACAGAATACATACATAACCAGGTTTTAATTTTTATGGTAATTATATTTTTAAAATAAACTCGGTAATAGAATAGAATTAAAAATCCTTCAAAATCACACTACAATGACATAAATAACTACTAGCAGATCATAGATTTTTAAAAAATGTACTAGTTAAGTATGTTGGGGAAAAAAAGTAAATAAAGATTATGGGTAAGACTTTTCTCACTGGTATCTAGGATTACAGTATCAACAGAACTTTTTTTTTTTTTTTTTTTTCCTCTTCTGTTGGAAAGATGTTTAAATGAAAGGGAAAGACAGAAAAGCAGGAATTCCCTTCACAAATCATCCTGAAAAATTTCTTCAGGGTGAATTTATAGAATATTGATGGTCCTCATGCTAAAGCCTTTGAATGTTCTAACTTATATTAGCAAAGCAAATCTAATATGAAAGAGAAAAGAAGTAGCAAATTTTTGTTATATGAGAAGGATGTAATTTCCAATACACATAAGGAAAGAGGCTTTTTGAAGAACAATGCATAAACCTCTCACAAACCCTACATCTGTGTTTGAAGATTTATTTAGTGTCTTGTGGAGATGCATTGTGAGTACTTATGGAGCTGGAATTTTATCAACATTTTTTAGTAAAGATTTACAAGCATTGGCAGGATGGGACTAGGAAGAATATGCAGAAGGCTTACTTCAGAGGGTGATGTCATGCAAAATTAAAACACAGGGAAAATATTTTAAAAGAAAAATTGGTGAATGTTCACAGGAACAGAATGCTGTTCAAATGTGACACTTCAATGGTAAACCCAGCATTACCCAACTAAGAACTCTAGCTTTCACTGACACCTGAATCAAGAAAAACAACACCATGACTCAGTGATGAAGATCTCATCAGTGATTTTAGAGGCACAGATCAGACCAGCTCTTTAACTCTAATTTCAGGTGGTAAAAAAAACAAAAGCAAAGGACATCAAAGGCAAGATAAATCAATCAGTTGTACTGATCAGTAGATTTTTACACTGATTGTGTAATTGGAAAGTTTCTGAGGATAAAAACCATATTGTTTTATGTGTTTCATTTCTACAGCAATAACTTTGCTTAAGAAATTCCACAGTGTAATATAACAATAAATATTTTGGTCTGAAAATTCTATTCTATTCTATTCTATTCTATTCTATTCTATTCTATTCTATTCTATTCTATTCTATTCTATTCTATTCTATTCTATTCTATTCTATTCTATTCTATTCTATTCTATTCTATTCTATTCTATTCTATTCTATTCTATTCTATTCTATTCTATTCTATTCTATTCTATTCTATTCTATTCTATTCTATTCTATTCTATTCTATTCTATTCTATTCCATTCCATTCCATTCTATTCTATTCTATTCTATTCTATTCTATTCTATTCTATTCTATTCTATTCTATTCTATTCTATTCTATTCTATTCTATTCTATTCTACTCTATTCTATTCCATTCCATTCCATTCCATTCCATTCCATTCTATTCTATTCTAATTTATTATATTATCATTAGTCTAGTATATGACATCACATTATATTATATTACATTCTATGTTAATAAAAGTTTTTTTAAAAATTCTAAACAGATATGTTATACTACAGTAAAACACAAATATACCTGATATACAGGACAGACATAGAAGAGATAGGACAGCACTGACCAAGATTAATATTCACCATAAGAGAGAAAGATTTTGATTGAAAGGGAAAACTAGAAAAAAAGCCTGGAAGATCCAACCAGGTAGATTATGAATGCCTAGGCATTATCATTATATTTAAGATACCGTTACATGAAATTGGAGATAGCACTGCACTATCTTGAATAGCTGAATTAGCTGTTATTATGAAATATCCAACAGCCTAACCTTAAATTACAAGAAAATTTTCCTAATCATCAACAAGCTCAGAAGAAATCAAAATTATTTTCAGTATGAAGGCAAAACTGTAGGAGTAAGCTAGGATATAAGATCATAAAAAAAAGACTATATTTTTGACAGGTCTATATATGACATGCATGCAGTTATGACATTTTTTTTGTCATCTGCCTATTAATAATCAGCAGAATGTGAAGGGCACTTTTACTACTTAACCTGTAGAGAAGCTGAGACAATAAAAACACATAGCTATACACCAGCATGCATATATCTAGAAAAATAATGGTAAGTAGGGCAGGCAGGGGACAATGCAAGTCATACCAATCACAGCCATTTACACATCTGAAGTTAAAGAAGCCACTAAACATAAGTACCCTAACTGATGCTCAGCCTGATGGGAGAAGAAGCAGAATGTTAACATATTGTAACAACTACTTCAAAGGTGGTCAGGTGTCCTGGAGATGACTTTTAGTTAGAAGTTTTTGGACTGGATGCTGAATGTATTCCCATGGGAGATCCCCAGTAATTGATTAACAGGAGTAGTAATATCAGTGTCCTTGGACTATATGGTACATTTCGCCTGCTAAGGGAAAGGGAGAATTCTGCAGATATAGCCAGAAAGAAAATTGATAGCATGACAGTGCTGTGATGTGTGAAAATAGTAAAGACCATAACACAATAAAACTAATAAAAATAAAATATATTTAGTAAAGTGCATGATGGAATTCAGAAAGAGGATGAACCCACCAATATTTAAAACAAACATTCTTCAAAACACATTTTTAAAGATTTAACTTTTCAAATATTTGACATTTTTCTCTTTGCAAGCTAGGTACTCCAATCTCCTTTATGATTCTAAATCCCGATATAAAAAAATCTAACTATATTATAAGCATATATTGAAATTTATACTAATGTTCTGTTTCAAATATTATTTTTTCTTCTGTGAGCTTGGTGCATAATCTTATTTTCCTTTTCCATAATCACGCTATAAATCATAATTTTATAGATTTTGGAGAGGGGTCACTTAGTACAGCTTTGATGTTATTGGTCCAAATGTACAAAAAGAAGAGATGAGCTGACCAAACATCATCAACATGCATTCTTCTTAATTTGCAAAATTATACAGTTTATTTAGCTCTTGTTTTGGTTTGGTTTGTTTTTTTTTTCCCCTTCTTGAGCACCATCTGCGGTATTTCAACCATGTAAAATGTTGTTTAGTGCCATAGGGAGACATATAATTTGCATTGAGTTTCCCTGAGAGTAGTACAAATGGTTTGTTGTGACATGTTTGATCAAGTTAACTCTTACTATCTCATAAGACTAGCAGCAAACACAGTAAAAAATCCCTAGTCTTACTGTAGTTCAGGTGAAATTGAAGGAAAAAACCCCCTAACTTTACAGAAAAAAAAAAAAAAAACAAAACCCAAAACACAACACATTTGGGCTAATATGTTTATCACAAAAACCTTAATACCATGTAAAAGACTCTGCACTGAGAGTATGCCTACCTGTGGGAGTTACTACACATTAAGCTAGGATATGAATCTATTGGACAAAAGTTACTCTGCATTAACTTCCCATGCAGAAGTGCCCTTATAGCAGAGTTAAACAGACTGACTACAGTAAAATCAAACATCTACCTGAATTTTTGCAATCAGCATGCTTACTTGTCTTTCACGATAAGCTTTTGTGAATTACCTTACACTTTTTATAGGACAATCACAATCATTTCCAGTGTTCCTGGGAATTAGATGACAGACACTGATGTGCTATGTGCTACTAGGGGAATTTTTTCATCTGCCAAAGACATTACTTTCCATTAATTTCTTACATCTTGGAGATACCAGCTCTCAAGAAAATATTCATATCTATTTAAACAAGATAACCTGAGGTTCTGACAACACCTTTGGACTATCATAGCAGGCCATAAGGTTACATCTTAAAAACACAGTGTCCTGTATCATAATATGGTGGAAATAGAGATAAATGTATGTCATCTTAAAATGGAAGGGATATAACTCTTCTGGGTTAAAAAGAGAACAGGGATAATAATTAATTACAAAAAATCCCCTGTAGCAAAACTGAATGATTAGCATGCTGTATCTCTCAAAAATAACTAAGGGTGATCCTGTACCAGAAAGGAGCCTTTTAATGCTTATGCTAAAGTTTTGTATCATGCTCATAAGAATTATGTTTAATTAACAGAAGTTTTTCATGCTTTTTTAATGGCAGTGCTTGTTACACACGTTAAGTAGAACTATTTGTTGGCAGTGGTGATAGTTCTGTTACTGTGTTTGATATTTATATTTTGGTATCGAAATATGACTAGAATAGAACCCACAGTCACTCAATATGAAAACTTCATATTTCTTAGTTGTCTTGCTTTTCTTTTCAGGGTTTTGTTGAAGTATATCCTTCAGTTGAAGGTAGGAAGAACTAAAACCATTCTCTTGCTTTAGCAAAATACTACCCCACACTTTCAAGAACAGAATTTTCTTAACCAACATCTTAAATAGTAAGACTTTCGCTGAGGGCTAGAGTTAGTGTAAGCTGCTTTCATTTGGATTGTTTGATAATATCCACAGTGTATTCAGGGTTTCCCAAAGCAAACATAAAGTATTAAAGATTGTCCTTTATGAAACTCACAGAATATGGCAAGAAACAATCTAAAAACTGATCAATAACCCTGGCTCCCTATGTTAAGAAAAACTCATATACAACACAGTTTTAGGAATTTGTCATGGAAAACACTTGATTGTGTATTTAAATCTTAATTTATTTCCTTCTTACAGACTCAAATAATCAAGTGAAATAGAATTAAGCTGGGCAACAAATAGTCTTCCTGATCACCTAGAACTATATTCACATTGATCAAAAGTGAGACTCTTCAGTTTTAGTTCAAATTCATAGAAAATCAGCAAAAGAGAGAACAATGGGTATTTGACACTTAGGGCTGACTCTTGAAAATGGGTTCTTCAAGTTTCAAACCAAGCAGAAACATTTATCCTCACCTTTTTCAGTTCAGTAAACATCCTATACTGAGATATATGTGCATGTCGCTCTTTCTCCATCAGATAACCTGTTCTAGAAAGTAAGTTTTTTCCCAGCATGAACTGTTAAAAATTGTATGTTCCCACAGAACATTTCAGATTCCACAACTACCAAATTCACTCTGCAATCCTTCAAGACCTTTTCTGAAAGTTCTAGGTGTAAAATTTTACATTAAGCTAAGCACTGACCGAATCACCTTGTATATTCTTTATGAGAGTTAGGTAGATGCTTTCCTGTTCATCTCAGATGACTTTCTTCCTTTGCCTGCAGCTATGAATGCCCCCTGCAGCTAAGGATGCACAGAGGATTTCGAAACTACTGTCTCACAGGATGCCAGGATTTTGATAAAAATAGCATCATGAAATTAATTTTATAGACAGAGACAGATGATGAGCTGTATTTATAAAACAAAAATTAGTTTCTGCCTATGTTATACCAAGTACGTCTGAAAATTCAGTAAGTCAGTACTAAAGTTTTACTTAATTTGTTTATTTACTTAAAATCAGATCTTCCTAAAATGATTTATTCCAAGGTAAATATTTCTGCTACCACAAGGGCATCAAAGAATACACATAATTGCAGGCAGTGTAATTTTGTTAATGCTGTTCAGGGGGACTAACACAAATTTTAATACATGGGAAATGGTTTTAATAAAAATAGTAATCCAGTTCTAAATTTAACCAATAATTTATAACATAAATCTATCCCAAAGTTGGTATGAACTGGTCTAACAGTACAAAACTTTTTCAGTCATCTTTAATAATAGTCACTGACTAGCTGTAAGTAAGATGAGAAGATCACAACTGTTAAAAGAGATTGAAGAAGGGCATAGGGAGCTACGTGTGCCATTTTGAGTATGTAACAAAGGGTTTGTCAAGGACAAAAATGTTTTGGAGGCTTCTGTTCTAAATAAATACATCGGTATTTACCATGTATGTGCTTAATTATAATGACACTGTAAATACTAATAAGATGTACTGATTTAGTATGAACCAAATTGAAAAACAGACACTGTATGGACATTTTGAAGTTCATAGTTATTACTATTCTTTCATTTCTGGTTTGGGTTTTTCTTATTTACCTTTGAGCAGCACAATTCAATCAAGTTTGAAGTGCTAAAACAAAAATATTAGAAGCGCTATTCTCCGATATTACCTAGAGTGAATTGATTCAGAAAACATATTTCTAGTATAATGACACTAGCCACAATTTTTCTAATTATTGTTTTTAGTGCACCAGATCTTCTATCTGATCTGAGTAATGGAGGATGAATATTTATTGATGGCACCTTTGCTCCCAACTGAAAGTTAAATGATACAATATCTCTTACTGCTTTTCAATTAAACCTGTTCTTCAAAGGCATGAAAAATGTTCCTATGACAATGTATTGCAGTTAGAGCTCATCTGTGTCTGCTTTGCTGGAATCCATAGCACAGACTGCAACATCACTCAAGAAAAATGGAATTTTGTCCAAGAGGGAGAGACAAGAAAAAGAAATGGGTCCTAATTATAACATTTTAGACAAAAAATACAGATGGAGGTCTAAATAATCTGTATCTGAAAGATCAAAAGACCTGGGACATACATTCAGGTGCCCTGTTATACACAAGTGTGCAATATTTCAGCAAAACCATTATTATGATCCCTAATGATCACCTTCAAGGAAAGTGTAAGAGGCGTATCTTATCAATCCTTACTCCTTTCCAGTTAAGTATACCTTTTCACTTTATATTTGTTGCTTGTCATTTTTTTTCTACAGAGGTTCCATTTTAAATAAATGGTTTTGTTCTTAGGTCTGCTACTAGAATTAATACCATCTATTCCATTCCACCTTATTCAAGGATTGATGAATCTTCTTTTTTGTTTTCTTTTTCCAATTATGATCTTAATTTTTCATTTAAGTCAGCTCAAAATTACCCAAATTTATGGAAATACGATGAAATATTGTTTACGACAGAAACACAAAATTTGGAAAATCATTTGACTGGACAGAATTACCAGTATAACTGTTTTCCTTTACACTTTTCACATTTCATTTCTGTGTCTTATAATGAATGTGGGCCACATTTGGGCCACTATAGATTTTTGTAAGGAATCTTGGGTTATAAAGGAGAAGGGCTGAGTAGGCTACATGAAATTTAATTTTTATTCAGATCTGACTATGACAATAGATCTATATGGAATTATATATCTAAGCCAACATATATGCTCTTTGGAATAAGAAATGGTACAATTATTTCTAGCAGCTATTAAACTTTCATTAAACTGAATTTCTTTAATAAGTTTACCTTTTCCTCTCATTTCTATTATTAGTGTCCATTAAGAACACTTTCAAATACTATTAATGTCACTTCTCATATTTTAGAAATATTAATAACATTTTGCATTCATTAACTCTGACATTTACTATCCAAATAGTTCAAGGACAGCCAGGAAAATAAAAAGGCCAGTAATATAGCTTTGGCACCACAACACTCATCATGGGCTTCAAAACTTTAGAAATTGAGGCAGTATTTGGTGGAGAGCCATTGCTAATCTCTTTGCTGCATCAGTTCTGTTGTTAAAAGTGTTTGAGACCAATTTAAAAGGGAGCATGTAATAGTTGTAATAGTTGACTAGATGCATAACGGACAAAATTACTGACTTGAAGTCCAGCTGTCTAAATGACTTCATCAGCTAGTTGCAGGACCACAGTTTTCATGTTTAAATCCAGGGGTTGGGGACAAAGATATACTCTTAAACATTTAATTGGAGTATCTGAGATCATGTGACACTGAAGGCCCTAACCCTGATAGTTCTTGGAATACAGCCTTTCCACCAAAACAGTGAACTTCTGTCCAGACAATTCACATGATGTTACATTAGTAGGAAAATAACCATGGCAGTCCTGCTGCTTTTAGTTGATTCTAGCTAAACACAGATCACCTGAAGGAAGTATTTATATAGTTACTAATCACTACTGTGCTTTCTGTTCTAGTTCCAGAAAAATGCATAAACATTGCATTACATGAGAAAATGTAGCTGAGCAAATATGGTTTAAGTGCTTGAGTTACAAATTTAACTATACAGTAGGTTAGCAAATACTTAAAATTGTTCCCCTCATCACACAGGTTGCAAAGAGCTCTCAAAAGTATAAATTACATTTCCTGCCACATCAGGTCAAGCTGATGGTAGCTGGGTTGACTAAAGTGTGAAAAGATGAATGGAAGAAATTATGTAAAATTTGAGGTTGCAGAATATATCTTCAGGCAAATTAAATTAAATAGGAAGTGCATATTCAGCATCTACCAGTCCATGCTACAGACAACATAGTGTTGAATCCTGTGTTATCACATTGATCCAGATCTTCAAAAATAAACTCTTACTACAGTTGGGACAGAACATTTTTAATTACCTTGTGATATGGATTATACAGATAACCACATGAGAGTCTTTCAGTATTGTACTATCTGTGTCAACAGCCACTGCAATTACTGGAGGAACTCATAGGGAGTGAGTGATCATAAGAAATTAATATTTCATGCTCGCATGACACAAATATCTTCCAACCTCTGTGAGAATTCAACTTAGTGCCATAGTACAAACAAAAAAAAGCAACCAACCAACCAAAACAAAACATAAATGAGCTATCAAGAGCAGACAAAGAAGAAAAAGGAAGGAAAAAGAGAAAGAAGAAAACATGTTAAGAAAAAAACCCAACATATATTCTACTATTTCTCTTGTAAAAGTGTTTTGGTTTATTTTGTTTTGTTTTGTTTTGTTTTGTTTTGTTTTGTTTTGTTTTGTTTTGTAATATAAGCTATCTTTTATATAGAAAAGTTATTTTTCTTTAAGAAAAAATATTTTATTTTTGTTTAAAAGCATAGTGATTTTTCTGTGATCTTTATTTTTCCAGGTAAGGTTATATGAATACCCTAATCCAGGAATCTGGAAGCTGTCATTAGCTACAACAATCATAGTCATATTTGCAAATCAGGTGTAATTACTAGCTTCTCTCAGTTGAAAAGATGGACTGAGAAGTAATGACAAGTGTTATTGAGATATCCTCCCAGGGTTTTCCTCCCTGGACACAAGTCATGCTTAGAACTTTCTGCAGCCTTGCTCCAGACAGGTTTTAGGATGTCAGGCAAAAATATCAACCCCAAACTTGTGTTCAGAGTCCATTTGTGTGGACACAAATGCAGGCCAGAGCTTAAGAGTCAGAAGCACAAGTGTTGTACTTTGTGCTATGTTGAAATGTCACACCCTAAGAAGTTTAAGTCTTTGACTTGAGGATGCTTCACTTCTCACAAGGCTAGGGGATCAAAGTTACCAACTTGATTACTCAGTGGAAAGATCTTGTGGCCACTATTGCTTTGTCTCCTTCCAGATACCAAACACCATGACTACTTCTGTCTGGATATAGGATAAAGGGCCTCTCTTAGTTTCAAAAGTCAATTTTTTTTTCTATACTCCAGTATCTCTGGTGACATCAAAGGCTGTTTCTTACATCTGCTCCTGCAATTGGGTGTCTTCTGCTGCTGTTATCCTTCCACATAACATCAAAGTTAATGAAATCTGCTCTCCTTCATGAAAGTGTGCAGAGAAGTTCCATTATAGATACTAAATAAATGTACAGAGACTATTTGGCAATGAATACAATTTCAGTTTAATCTCTGTGTTGCTTGTAATATAGCTATCTCTTAATGGACTATTTGAAAAAGCAAGTTTCATTAAGAATATTATATAAGGAAATGTAAGACATAGAAAGGGACGATACTCCCACTTTGTGAAGTAAAGACAAATTCAGAGTGTTTACATGCACATTAGATATTATCACCTTAAATCCTGCAGTTGTTTTCTTCCATGCAGTCTGATGGATACAAAGACAGAGCTAGAGAGTTCTGAGTAAGTATCGTGGTTTGAGCTCAGAGGGCAATTGAGCACAACACAGCCACTCACTTCTCCCTTCCCTCCCACCAATGAGAAGGGAAAAATAAGCCAGGCTTGGAATTCAAGATAGGGCTGAGAAGGGAATATCACCCATTATGGTCATGTGCAAAAGGCAGCCTCATTAGGAGAGGACAAAAAAGAACATAGATTCATTACAGACACTAACAACACCACTTAACAGAGTAGGACAGTGAGAAGCATTGCCTATCTTGAGAACACATTCCCCCCCACCCCTCCCTTCTTCCCGGGGTCAGTTTTGCTCCCAATATCTCTACCACCTCCCCCCAGTGGCGCAGGGGCAGGGAATGGAGGAGTGTAGTCAGTGCTGCCGCTTCTTCCGTCTTCGGTTGGGGGAGCTTCTGGAACTTCTCCTCCTGCTCCATCATGGTCTCCCTCTCACAGGAGACAGTCCTCCACAAACCTGCTCTGTTGTGAGTCCCTCCCGTGGACCACAGCATTTCCTTACACTGCTCCAATGTGGGACACCAACTTTCTCCAACTGGAGTCCCTCCCATGGGCTGCAGCCCTTCCCAAGCTGCTCTGGCATGGGACACCCCTCCATGCTTCAATCCTCCCAGTGCCGAAATACAACAGTGGGGGCTGCTTCTTCCCACAAGACCGCGGCCTTCTTCAGGCACAGTCATCTTAGTCAACCATGTAAAACACCTCACAGGCCATAAATCAGTGTCTGCTCCACCGTAGTTCTTCATGGGTGGCAGGGGGGGCTGCCCTGCCGTTTCATCACAGGATACAGGGGGGTCTCTGCTCCAGCACACCTCCCCCCTCCTTTCTTCCTCCGTTCCTTCACTGACTCTGGTGTTCATGCAGCTGCCGCAACTCTTCCTCACAAGTCTGACTCCTCCTCACCGCATCCCTTCTTAAATACGTTATTGCAGAGGCACAGCTGATTGGCTTGGCCTTGGTGCAGAGGTGGGGCTGACTTGGAGCTGGGGGAGGTTTGAGAAGTTTCTCACAGGGGGCTACCCCTATAGCCTCCTCCCTTGTTACCAAAAAATCCCCACCACTCACTCAAACCCAGGATAATAATCTCCCAACCCATTATGTTATTAGTATGAGATCTTGCTCCCCAGGGGATTCAGTACAAATGCTAACCAGAAGATCGTTATCTCAGTTCAAAAATACATTGCAATAAATGTGATAGAGAAAAAATGGATTACAGTAAAAGGAAGAACTTCATGTATGTATTTTGTCAGTGTCTTCTTAGTTTTTTCCCTGTTATTCTTACTTTTTCATGTAGTTTAGATGAGGGATAGAGATATTAACCGCAATATCCGTGGCCAAGAAAACCAATGATGTTTGTTAAAACCTTAAACAACAATGCAAATACTTTCACAGTTTTTATCACTGATAGCTCAACATTACCAAATTTTCTTCGAGCACTTTGTTTCTTAATTCTCCTGCTAATATGGACATCACTCCCTTTTTAAAAAATTACGGAATTTTTTCTATAAGTGGTAGGCCCTTAAAAGTGTTTATTAAATCCTCATTATTTTTTTTTAATACAAATAGAGCAATTATAATAATTTCCAATAATTTCAAATAAAACAGAACAATATTTTTTGGAAGCTATACAAATCCTAAACCCAAATCTTCAAAAACATAATCAATCTTAAATACTCCAAATTATTTCCAGAAGATTTAGTTTGCACTGGAGCAGTGAACTAAGAATCATAGAATCATAGAATCATGTAGGTTGGAAATGATCTTTAAGTTCAAGTCCAACTGTAAACCTAACAGTGATGAGTCCATCACTAAATCATGTCCCTAAGTGCCATGTGAACACATCTTTTAAATATATCTATGGATGTCAACCACTTGTCTGAGCAGCCTGTTCCAATGTTTGACAACCCTTGCAGTGAAAATATTTTTCCAAATATCCAACCTAAACCTCCTCTTGAACAACTTGAGTCCTTTTCCTTTCATCCTCTCACTTGCTACTTGGGAAAAGAGCCTAATACCCACCTCATTACAACCTCCTTCCAGGTAGTTGTAGGGAGTGATAAGGTGTCCCCTCAGCCTCCTTTCCTCCATCAGGACACTGCAGTTCTATTTTAAGCTTTCAACAATTACTAGAGTAAATGTTATCATACAAAAAAGCACTCCTTATGTGAAAATATTTGATAAACCACCCACACATCTTCAGCAGTGGGATAAATATGAGATCACTGCATTTCATATAACTTATTACAGTGCATAGATATTAGTTTTTGGGGAAAAAAAACTTCCTTAAATCTCTTTATAGATGGCATATTTATAGTCATGCCTAACATTCCTTACATGTTTTTTATGTATTTACAAATGAAACACTAAAATAAGATGCTCAGCTGTAAGATAAAGATGTTATAGAAATCAGTGAAGTACAGGATTCTCAAGTGTTATTATGCACAGATTTCTAAAAAAACCCACTGAGAAACAAAGGTAAAGTTAGTTGTTTACAGAAATATTTTCTAGGAGGTTATCTAAAAAAAAAGAAAAAAAATAGCATTGTATTCTGTTAAATAGGAAATGAACCTTCAAGCATAACTTTACTAGTTAGATGAAAGAATAAAGTTTCCTTCTCCTTCCTTTCACCATCAACAGCAGTCTAAACCCCAGCATCACACGACTGTGAAGACACACTGTAAGCCCTGTTCACCTTGACAAACAACAGATAACTTCAGGCACAAGTACTAATGGAAACATTTTATAATATTCAGTAAACTGCAGATTATATTTCAGTGCACGATTCAGGAAATGAAAAAGATCAATAGAGAGGATGAAGGCTGATGATATTTAATGACATTTTGCTTGTTGCTTTGTTTTGTTTTGTTTTCTCAGAACATAGCTCAGCTGAATTTACGATTTAAATGTGTAATACTTGCTTACAAATGTGAAAAATTCTCTATAATCTGTAAACAAATATAAAAATAATGCATATTCAGAAGTGACTTTATTTTGTCTGAAAATAAGTATTAGCAGGTACAACAAGCTACATCATCAGAACTGGCTTTAAAGCAGAAACTTACATCCTCTCACAGTACTCTAAAAGGTCCCCAGCGGAAAAATATATGCCAGCTAACAGGGACAAACTTCTCCACATAGAAGCAGTCAAACAACTGTGAAACTAAGCAAATGGAGGATCCTATCTGCAGTATGTAAAACTCATATTGTTCTGAAAGTTGTGGAAAACCTCTGATCATCACTAACATATGGCAGTGCCCTCAAGCACCAAGTATCAGTGATTCTCTTCAATGCTTTTTCAAGTATGGAAACCGTATAAAACATTAATGAATTTTCATACATATTTATAAAAAGGTTATCTAATTTTCACAGTAATAAGTTAGACTACAAAGGTAAAAATAAACTTCACAGTACTTTCCTCTCTTCTGCAGTCTTTTCCAAATGAAAAGATGACTAAAAACTACTGTCAACTCGCTGGTGTGCACCAATATGTAAAAAGCATGCTATTGCTTAAATATACTTACTGCTTAAATACACTACGCTTTTTAATTCATTATAGACTGCATATTTTGGTGTCCTAACTTCACACGTCTCTGAGATGTCGAAGTCATGCAAAAAAAAAAAAAAAAGATCAGGGAGAGAAAGATGAGATATACTGCAGGGTTGCTGATGCCAACCCCTTCCCTTTGGGACTGCTATGTTTCCTTGATATATTATAAAATAATATAACAGAAAAAACATTACCAAATGTTTGTAGGTACCTGGTCATTTCAAATCTGTAAAGGAAAGTTATTATTTACATTAATTTTCTGAGTTCTTTTTTGTAACAGACATTATTTCATACACATAAGAACAATGGTTATTATTGCAGTCCATTTTTGTGGTTTGGTATCATTTTAGGCAGATGCTGTTTGGTGCTGAAAGAGCTATTAAAGGCAGCCATGCATGTAAGTGTTTCTGTGGATCGATTAGCAAAAAATTCTCATTCTGCTGATGATTCTATGAACTTTACTATGAAATTTTTTCTCCTTTGCCTGTCAAACTAGTGTTTGGGCTACTTTCTTGTCTGTGCTGAGATCCCAGATTTCGGTAATTAGCTGAACTTGATCTCTGGTACCTCATCTTTGCTGCTGCCACTTTACTGGTGCCTACGTACAGTAGCACTTCCAGAAAAAAAAATAAATCAACCGACAGTACATTTTTGTCTCAATCTACTGCACTTTATACACAGAAAGGAGATACAAACTCTCTGTACAAATAATATTTGAATGAAGATATTATAGAGTCATTAATTATCACATTTTTTATAGGTTTTCAAAATGTATCCATAATACATAACAGCATTTTATTTAAAGTGGCATAACTTCACTGCAGAACTGTTTGATTCTAGAAGTGCCACAACACCATTTTATCAGTAGCAGAAGAACAATATTGCAGAATTTTTTCCTATGTAAATTGAGTAAATTTAACAATTAAAATGACAAAGTGCTTTTAAAGGTTCTAGAACACACGTATAGAGAACCATAGAATCATTTAGCTGGGAAAAGACCCTTAAGATCAGAGTCCAACCATAAACCTAACACTGCCATGTTCACCACTAAATCATGTCCCCAAGCTCCATGTCTACATGTCTTTTAAATACCTCCAGAGATGGTCACTCAACCACTTCCCTGAACAGCCTGTTCCAATGGTTGATAACCCTTACAGTGATTTTTTTTTTTTCCAAATATCCAACCTAAATCTCACCTGGTGCAACCTGAGGCCATTTCCTTTCATCCTCTCACTTGCTACTTGGGAGAAGAGACCAACACCCACCTCACTACAATCTGCTTTCAGGTAGTTCTAGACAGCGATAAGGTGTTCACTCAGCCTTTTTCTCTCCAGACTAAACACCCGCAGTTCCCTGAGCTGCTCCTCACAAGACTTGTGCTCTAGACCCTTCAGCAGCCTCATTGCTCTTCTCTGGACATGCTCCTGCATCTCAATGTCTTTCTTGTAGTGAGGGGCCCAGAACTGAACACAGTATTCAAAATGCAGCATCACCAGTGCCAAGTACAGGGGGACAATCACTTTCCCCAATCCTGCTGGCCACACTATTTTTGATACAAGCCAGTGTGCTATTGGCCGCCTTGGCTACCTGAGCATGCTGCATTTTCATATTCAGCTGGCAGTTAACCAACAGCCTCAAGTCCTTTCCTACTAGGCAGCTTTCCAGCCACTCTTCCCTAAGCCTGTAGCCTTGTGTGGGGTTGTTGTGATACAAGTGCAGGACCCAGAACTCAGCCTTGTTGACTCTCTTAGAATTAGCCTTGGCCCATCAATCTTGCCTGTCCAGAGCCCTCTGTAGAGCTTTCTTACCCTCAAGCACATCAACACTCCCACCCAACTTGGTATCATCTGCAAACTTACTGAGGGTGCACTTGATCCCCTAGTCATATTGACTTTTGTTTTTATCATGCCCTTTAATAGAGCAAGAGAAGTCTAATAATATAAAATATCCTGCACGTCGAAAAGCTGTTACTTTCCAAATAAAAGAAAGAATACAATATGTGTCATATATATATGGAGAAGATGTATAATTTAAGTTCTGATTCTGCATATTGACTTTATTTGCCAATCCCCCTGTGTTAGAAAATCCTATTGCTGGACTAGGTTGTATAAGAATTTAAAGAAGGCCTTCACCTTTGCATACACATAATTCACAACAGTGTCAGAGGTGATACGTAAGGAATAAAGAATTAAGTCCTTTTTTTTTTTTTCCACTGCTTGTTACAAGAATCCTAGGTGACTGTTAGATCATTCGTTGAACTGAAGGAGATATAACATATAACATAACATAACATAACATAACATAACATAACATAACATAACATAACATAACATAACATAACATAACATAACATAACATAACATAACATAACATAACATAACATAACATAACATAACATAACATAACATAACATAACATAACATAATAAAAAAGCTTATTTTTAAATGTTTTCCATCTTCCAGTACAAATCTCTGTTTGGGTAGAAAGTGATTAAAGTTGTCTTAAATTGAAGAAAATTTTACAGAGGGTATTTCACAGAAAAAACTAAGAATATTTCAGGTAGTAATGGGGAAGCCCTGATGAAATCCATTATATTTTAAATACTGCGTGAGATCTTTACCATTCTCTTACTCAGGTGTTCATTTATTTTTTTTGATCAAAACAAGACTTATAATGTGATGATTATCCTGCTTTTAAAAGAAAATTAAATTAACATGTTTTGTCAAGTAGATGAAATGCAAAACTAGAATGAAAACAAATCACCCCAAGTATATATTTATAGTTTTCCTTTCTCCAGGAACTTTATTCTCCTATTGAGGTGCATTAATTCATGGTTAGTCTTGCTCGTCTGTCTGTGTAAAACACCAGAAAGTTTAAATGTATGCTCTCACATATCATAGTATCACTAAGCTGGGACTACTGTCCTTAATTTTGAGATTAGATTTAATTATATGAAATAAGATTTAACTCTATATTTTCCTTATCCACATATTTATTTTGATTCTATTGCAAGTAATATTCCTTATTGTTTTGATATTAAACTTAGA
Organism: Tyto alba; assembly: GCF_018691265.1. Taxonomy (NCBI): domain Eukaryota; kingdom Metazoa; phylum Chordata; class Aves; order Strigiformes; family Tytonidae; genus Tyto; species Tyto alba. The sequence continues at coordinate 36,372,813 of NW_024881318.1, forward strand.
GTTTCCACTGACAGAATCAATGTTTGATCTAGCAAGAAAAAAAAATGCATTTGACTTTGCCAAGGTTTACTTCCTTGAACTCTAACATCTGCCTTCTGAAACACTCCAGTAACATAAACACCTACAATAAGTCTCTCAGTCATCTACAGATCAAGTAGAATACACAAGATCCTTTCTTTCAACACTCTACGGAATGCCTATGTTTTTAATCCTTCAATTTGACCAGTCTGTTTTAGTATAAGTCCACTGTCAATGCTGTGGAAGTCTTCTGTGAATTTCTGTCATTTAGAACTGCTTCCCTGCAAAATGCCACATCACCTCTTTTGAGATCTCATCAGAAAATATGTTTTCTGCCTCAGGTATCTTTGAATACTTTTAGCCTTCAGTTAGCATTCAACACTCATAAATTTTATTAAGGATGCAGTTTGTAAGTAAAAGCTTACATAAAATAAAGTAGAAATGAACCTGATATATTTCTGCATCTCACATTGCATTTTTACTCATTTCCAATCCATGACATTGTGGAAAAATAATTCCATATCATAGCAATAACTCAAATAAAGGAGGAGGAAGACTGAATGTCTGAGTGGAAACAGGTGACTGTATTGCTATATTCAATTTTTACCTCTACTTTCTAGTAGAAGCAAAAGCCCATTGGTCATATTTGGAAGGTGCTTTCCATCATCTATTCAGAGTTAATATTTTTGTTACTTTTTAAAATTCTTTCAGTTGCAGTATAAATCACATTACAGAATGACTTAATGCAAAGTCTAGTGTCAGAAATTTCTAAGTTGTCAAGATATAAGAATAATTATGAATAAGTGTTATGAATTTCATAGTACTGACATTCTCTCAAAACTACAATATACTTGGAAAATGTTCTTGCACTTAATATGGGATCCTCAAAAAAAAAGCTATATAAAAAGATTAATATTTTTATACTTTTTAGTGAATAGAAACTTTTGCCACATCTTAATATTTTATGAAATCCAGGAGAAGAATATTTAAAATGGTTAAAATGTTCTATTTTTTTTTCCTCTTGGTGGTATATAGTAGCTTTGTGTAGCAGCTATTGCAGAGGCCTGTGACACCTATGACGAATAAATTTAATAATCAAGATAAAATAAATTAGCTTACCTTGAAATGAAGTGTAAGTTTCCTAAGATGACACAGCTCAAACCAGTATTTCATAATATCTTTATTACACAGGCAGACAGAATTTTACATAAGTATGTCATCACCAAAGGAGAAAATAAATGGTATTAAATTAATTTCAAAGGTAATAAATTTTATATTGTAGGTCTCCTGAAATATATATATTTATATACAATATATAATTTCAATGTTTGTAACTTTTATATCATAGAACTCCTGAAAAATATATTTATATATTTATGTATTTATATACAATATATAATTTCAGGGATTTTACAATATAAGTAAGACCTGAAATGAGGTCTTGTTGGTGACTGAAAATCTTCAAAATTTCTCTCACTATACTTTGATGAGATGTATGTGCTGCATCTGATTTGAGAATTTGAGAATCAAGAAGCCAAGTAGTTAATGAGGTGGGGAGTGGAGGGGCAGGCATGAAAAGAGTAGAAGTTTTCCACTCTTAAGTCTTCTATATTGTACTTATTTTGCAGCTTTTTGTGAAATGGTTCAGACGTTCTTATCCTTCATCCCTGTTACACCATTAGCATTAGTAAATGAAAAGTAACAAATAAGTGGTATTACTTCAGCTTTCAAGTCCTTTTCCACTACTGCAAGCTGCACCTTTAAACAAGGGTAGATTCTTCACACTTGCCTTTTTACTAATTTGGAAAAAAACCCAAAAGAAATATACTACTCCAAACTGGCTGATGGATGTGGTAGTTTTCTCTGCAATGGAACAATTATTTGTCATCTGGGCTGTGTGGCAAGTGAGTATAAGTATTACCTTGCTCCTAAAATGACTGATGGGAACTTAAAAGGTCCGTTTGTCACACTTTGTCTGCTACAAACAAGATAGATAAGAGACTTAGTCTTGTGGCTCAGTCTTTTGCATACAAAGACCGATTCATGTTTTCATCAGATTATGTGTACTTGAACAACAAAAAAAATGTGCACCTGCTAGTTTTCTTTTTAAAGAATGTGGAAGAAATACAGAAAAATATCTAGATGATATTACTGGCAAAGCAAGAACTACTTTATTTTCCACTTCTTCCTCTGTATTGAGTGCAGCAAGAAAGACTGAAATAGAGTAAGAGTAAATTATATCAAAATATGTCTTGAAATTATTCCACAGATGATACATCTTGCAATGCAGGAAACACTTCAACATTTTCAAGTTGTCAGATTGTTTGTGGTTTGTTTGTGTTTTTTTTAACATGATGATTGAAAAGTAACACAATGTTTGTCACACAGTGCTGAGCTTAAAATAGAAAGGTCTTCCACATATTTACAGAAAAACAAACAAACGAACAAACAAACCAAAGACAAGATAATACACTAATATAAACTAAATTAAAAAAACATATATAATTTCATAATCACTGTCTTGAGTATGGTTTTAATTTCACTGCCTTCAGGATCACAGAAACTGGTCATTTTTTTCTGCATGATATAGAATTTTAAAATTGCATATTATATTTTTAGTTGTTTAGAATAGAGAATGTATATATATATCTTCAATTTTATATTAAAAAAATGCAATTTAAATCATAGAGTTATTTTTCTTTTTAAATCAAGTGGGTATATTGAAGTTCAGCAGCTATAAGATTTTTCTGAAGACAAATGTTGAGATCCTGATCTTTGAATACTACTCATCTATTTATTTTATTCCTTATACAGGAAAGCAAAACTAGCAATTCCATCTCTCTGTAGATCATTATTAATTAAATTTTCTTTTTGTCTGATAACAGTGATATTTTTTTATGCTAAATAATATCAAGATATGTGGGTCTACAATCTTAACACTAAAAAAGTATTTTTACTTTTTTATTTCATATTTTTCCAGTGTCTTCCCAGAGAATAAAAAACATATTTCCATTTTTAATAATTCAGATAGTGAATTAAATGAACACTACATCTGAGTTTTGCTATAAATATATATATATAGAATCAAAACTGTTATCTTCTCATTTTCAGGCATTTTACTACCTCTGAATTTCCTCTTCAGAAAAAGGTGAAGTTACACATTTTCTTCTCACCACACTGCTTTCCACATTTCTGCTTCAAAATAGTAAATGATTAGGAACCATAAGAACAAAGATGTGGAAAAACTTTCATTAATAGCAGGACAGCACTCAGACCCTCCAAGAAGTCACCCACAAAAGGGATGATGTGAAGTTAGAGAATAATTTTTCTAACAAATATGTTGCACATGTAAGGTAATCATATGCTCCTTTTATTCAGAACGATAAAAGCTTTCAGCCTGGGATTTAATATTTTAGGATTTTTTTCAGAATATCTACAGTAATATAAACATTTGTTCCATACATTTATTCAATAGGATGTCCTGGTTACCTTTGTGTTTTGGTTTAGGCCCAGGGGTGTTTATAATATGTATATCTGCAAAATGTTTGTTTATGGATGAGGATAAGCTCATGTCTTCTTTACCAAATGCTTTACACAATCAGTTCAGCTGAATCAGTGTTCAGTGGGTGTAAACAGCACTCCCAAGGATTTTTGTACTCAAGGAAAACCTTAAGACAAATTACTGCAGAAGAATCTCCTGCTTAGAAAATCATGCATGTTTACCATGATAACACAAAAAACAACATTTATTCATTTTAAGGTATACTTTTGCTCTTTCCATAACTCTTTAATGACTTTAAAATGTCATCACAAGGGTGTCCATATTCTGGTGTTTGATTTATCACAATGACATCTGGCACAGAGCTTACTCATAACATCCCTTAGCCTGGCACAAAAAAATCAATAACAATTCTCAATGTATTTATTTTTTCCTCTTGACCTGTCAGGAAGCAAGAGAAATTTCTTCAGTTGCATGAATTATACATACATGCTTGTACATGTAACCCTATTTTTTGAGGAGTTCCACCTAAAATAGACTGGTTATTTTCTCCTTTCTCTCTGACTAGCAGTAGTTGTCTGCACAGGATTGGAAATAGAGGGGGAGAAAGTATGTGGGCAGACTATGAGAGGAAAGAAAATGACCATTTCATTCATATGTATGTACAAATAGACTGGTTTGAAAAACACACAGACTACATCACTAGCCTGTATTACTTTTCTATATGCCTATTCTGGGGTGGACATCTTCACTCAAGGCATTCAGGGACAGCTGACAATGTGTCAATATGACAGTGTGGTTTAAAGCCGAAGAATGTTATTGTATGTGCATGTACATGACAGACAGTGTTATCAAGGCAAAAGACAAGGTAAGTGCCAGGATTTAAGCAGACCCACAGGCTTCATTGTCCCTTTCTGCTACTGTCCTGTTCTGTATTTCTGGACCTAAAATCAAAACAATACCTCTTGCATTCATAATTGCAAAAGTTTAAACAATATATATTTACTCCAGAATTTTGATTTCTGAAAACATTCATTAGAAAAAGAATAAAAACTAAAAATATTTTCTTGTTTGAAAAATTTATTTCTTATCCTACTACAACAGGAATGGAATTTATTAAAAATAATAAAAAATATCACTTAAAAAAAAGGCATAATTAGTTAATAGTTAATAACATACTTACAAAATATTATTACAACTTTCATAATGTGATTTATTTCTAGTACCTAAATTTAATTTCCACTAGCATTTGTTCTTTATCTAGCTACATCCAAAGCTTAATGGTGATGCTGTATTCAATATCAATCACAGCTTTGCATAGTTAAAAACAGAGTTAGTATTGCCCCTTGATTCTCACTGAGATGAAAATAAAAATGCGTACCCCAATGGTCTGCATCAGGCTTCATAGGACTGTCCTGATACACTGATATTCCTTATATTTTGAAATTGTAATAAAGTAAGTAGTAGTAACAACTGTGAGCATACAGATTTTGGTTGTCTCTGGAATTAAATAATGTGAACTATTATTAGCTAACAGTACATGTTAATATCTCTCAAGAAGATTTAATGAAATATATTAGAACATAGAAAAAATAAAGAAGCTGTGTTAAGACAAAGACAGTCTTTTTCAATGTTGTAGGGTACAAAGGGAGTACTGTAGGCATATGCAGAATATATAGTTGATTAATTCTAGCTTCGTTACCAGTGCTGATGGAAAAACAAAAGATCTCAGAAATGATCTAAATGTCTCCATTAGTTTTATATCTATCATGATTAAGATCTTCAAAAGTCAGTAGTTCAGAATTTCAAGGAAATTAAAATCTAATAATCTTTGAGAAGAGTTTATTCTCAGCATTGAAGTTTGGCCAAAGTCTTTGAATGCAGGTTAGTTCTTTTTTAATTTTTTTCCTTGAAGGACTCTAACAGATTGTTCTAACTGGAAGAAGTATCTGTGTAAATGCAGTTTCCTAATGTATAGCCAGGTTCCCAAGGAAGAACACTTCTCTTACCCTCTTACATTTACATTCTTTTTCTATACTAGAAGATAGTTTTCCTTAGAGGATGCTGTTTTATAGTTTAAAGACCAGATATTAACTTTTCTCCTTACATACAACACAAGAAAATGTTTAGAGACAAGTTTAGCACTAGTGCTTGCACCATTTTGAGCACTGCATAATTTTCTTAAAGGTGTCCAGATGGTAATTTTTGTCAACAATCCACTTATAATTGTGGACAGTTAAAATGCAGAAAATTCTAAAGAAAAAAAAAGAACAGAGGATCTGTTTTTATTTTGGAATTTTTTATGTCTTACTGTACTTCATTACATCAGTGGCTTTGCATTTTCACTGTTACAGGAACAATGTCATATCCATGTTAGGAAAACAGCTAAGGAAAGGTAAGTCTGTTAACTTCTCCTCGACTACATATACCATACTTTAACTTCAAAATGTGATTTTTCAACATGGAAGGATAGGTGACCTGTGTGAAACTATTTTGATTTCTACTATTCATTCTTTCTGATTTTAGCACCAGAAGTGATTATTAACTTAACATGGAACCAGCTCAGCTGAAAAAACTCTAGAATACATTCTTGTTCTCTCACAAAACATTGTGGAACTTTATTTTCTCCAAATGTGTCATGGTTTGACCCTGGCTGCCAAACACAATGCAGCCACTCACTCCCCCTTCTCTTCAGGCAATGAGAAGGGAAAAAAATGAGCCAGGCTTGGGATTCGAGGTAGGATCGGGAGGGGCAGATCACCCATTATGGTGATGTGCAAAAGGCGGATTCATTAGGAGAGGAAAAAAAAGAACACAGATTTATTACAGACACTAACAACAACACTTAACAGTAGGACAGTGAGAAACATTGTCACATCTTGAGAACACCTTCCCCCCGACCCCTCCCTTCTTCCCGGGGTCAGATCTGCTCCTGATATCTCTACCTCCACCCCACAGTGGTGCAGGGGTAGGGAATGGGGGGTGCAGTCAGTGCTGCCGCTTCTTTCATCTTCAGTTGGGGGAGCTTCTGGAACTTCTCCTCCTGCTCCATCATGGTCTCCCTCTCACAGGAGACAGTCCTCCACAAACCCGCTCTGTTGTGAGTCCCTCCCACAGGCCACAGCATTTCCTTACACTGCTCCAGTGTGGGACACCAACTTTCTCCAACTGGAGTCCCTCCCATGGGCTGCAGCCCTTCCCAAGCTGCTCTGGCATGGGACACCCCTGCATGCTGCAATTCTCCCTGTTCTGAACTATAACAGCGGGGTCTACCTTTTCCCACAAGATCCTGGCCTTCTTTGGACACAGACATCTTGGTCAACCATGTGAAACACCTCACAGGCCATAAATCAGTGTCTGCTCCACTGCAGATCTCCATGGGTGGCAGGGGGGACCACCCTGCCATCTCACCACAGGATACAGGGGGGTGTCTGCTCTGGCACACCTCCCCCCTCCTTACTTCCTCCGTTCCTTCACCAACTCTGGTGTTCATGCAGCTGCTGCAACTCCTCCTCACAAGTCTGACTCCTTCTCACCATGTCCCTTCTAAAATACTTTATTTGAGGCTCAGGTGATTGGTTCAGTTTTGGTGCAGAGGTGGAGCTGACTTTGAGCCAGGGGATCTTTGAGTAGCTTCTCACAGGGGTCCACCCCTATTGCCCCCTCCCCTACTACCAAAAAACCCCACCACTCACTCAAACCCAGGACAAAATGTTAGAAATCTTTCCACTCAAATGGAGGAAAATGGAACCCATGGCAGAGAACATGAAGAATGTGAGACAACTCCAGGGGCTCTTCAAAAGGTGGTAAGTGCAGGGGTCATGAGGATTCATGGAAGAAACAGAAGGCAATTTGTGAGAAGTGATATTTCTTTCTAGGATGTGACAGACTAGAAAATGGCAATATCTGATGCATAATCCCAACACTAATCTTGACCAGAGGAGCTTTTCCTCTCCACTGTTAGATGTACACATCATGTGTAACTGGATATGTCAGATGACTATGGAAAGAAAGAGGGAAAGAGAGACGTCAACTGCAAATTCAGAGTTTGTAAAGGTTGGTACTGTGTTACTGCTGTGATCTCCTGGCACTCATTGAAGCAGACCCCATATTACTCTTTCATGTATTATACATCTGGTTTTCCACTTTTACCCATCTCAGACACATTCTTCCAGTCTGCCTGACATAGCTATCATATCCTTAATAACTTAATCTCTAGTAGTCAAACAGAAAGAAGACTGGAGATATTTTTACTTTGGTGGACTATTGTTTAAGTAGAGCCTATATCACTTGTTTATCACATTGGGTCACTCACTATTCTGCTGAAGACAGCAAAGGCTAACTGATCTCCCAGGACACTTTCTCTCTTGATTAGGGTCAGGGGAAAGATCATTCCTGACGTCCCTGAGCTATCTGAGCTTCCTGAGACTAACTTGCAGAATAGGCTGAATGAAATCCATCTGATTTTCTTCCAAATATGTCAAGCATACAGATGAAAACATCTATATGTGTTGATGTGAACAACCATAAAGATGGCATGGTTATAACTGAAGAGAAGAAATTGTCTGCTGAAAAATATTGACAGAGAAAGGTATGCTAACCTGAAACTGCAAGCTTGAGTAATACGCCTCTGAACCAGAAGCATCCTCAAAAAGTGCCACTGGCCTCATTGAAATGTAGCCAGGGTACTTAGAAACCAGAGACATCCTAAGATACCACCAAAACATATAAAACCAAGGGATTGTAATGGCAATTTATTGTCTGAGAAGGTAGAAAACTATCTGAAAGAAAAAAATGCTCTGAAAGAACGGAAAATGACATAATCTATTGGATGTTACAGGTGAAAAATAGAAATTAACAGTATCTGTTTGTTGCTCGAAGTTGATTTTCCTACACCCTCTTATATTTCTATGTTATTAAAATAACTTAATTTTTATCCAAAATGGAGTCTCTCTCTCTCTCTTGGAACTTGCCAGTCAAATTCCACAAGAACCTTCTACAAGATCTTGTGACTCTCACTGCAGACTCTGTTTCATGGACTGTTACTGAATTGAGACTCTGCCTCTTATTGGTTTGGTCTATCCTTGCCCCTTTTGGAGATGGTTGTGTTCCTTTCTGGGACTGGTTCGTCCTTCCCCCTGTTTAGGATTGTTTTGCTCCTTCCATAATCTCTCTAGTTAGCTTCATATCTGTATTATGTAAATAATACCTATTTGCCATATAACAGCAGAGAAAATGAATTCAATAACAAGAACTGGCTCTGACACCTACTGTCATGTAAAAGCATATGTCTGGACCTTTTAAATTTCTTGTCTTCCAGAAGAGGCTGGACACATCCAGGGTATCTATTGAGAATGACACTTTTGTCTGTGCTAAATTCTGAATCCTGTCTGGTAATTTGAATTTTTTATTGTTCTTTTACTATTCTCTTGTTTTAAAAATTATAAAGACTACTTCAGCCCCTTTTTTTTGAGCTGCCTAAAGCTGCTTAGATGCATTTACAATTCCAGTTTCCATAACATCATGTGGCAAAGAGTTCCACATTTTAATTCAAAATTTAATTCCACATTTTATTTCAAAAAGCCTTATTAAAAAAAAAATCTTTTATATGAATAAAGTAGTGACTAATAATACCTAATTCATCTTTTCCATGATGCATAAATTTATGTAAATTTCTATCAGAATTCCCTCAGTTATCTTGTTTTTAGCTTGAATGGTGTAATGTATTTATTATTTCAAGGGTTTATATAGAAACATCTTTGATCGTGTTCTCTCCTTTTTCTAGATTTTTGATACATAGGGTAGGGATGGGACAGAATTACATACAATACAATAATGACCAGATATACCATCAGGTATTTAAATTACAAAACTATATTTTCATTCTGTCTATATTTATTACCAAATAAAGGACAATGTTTGATTTGCATATGCCTGTGATTGGAGCCACTGGAACTGACAAAGCTCATTCCAAGTGTTTGTCTTCTTATTAATCATAAATTTAATAGATAATTCAACAAGGTGCTAAGCACTGTGGTCTGATCTGGCAAACTTTAAACTCCAGAATATGTTTAAATATTTAATTGGATTGAAATCTCTTTTCAGCAGATCTGTGCACAAAATGCATTATTATTAGACATTTTATATTTATTCACAAAATTACCACACTACAAATACTCTCAGCATTCTCAATGTTCATTGTTCTCGATGTTCTTATTTTTGTTAGTATCTTTGTAAAAACATGTTGAAAGCTCCATTAGAGATGATCTTGGTGTTATTCAATCAGGTCTTTTCAGCTAGATATCTCACACTTACAAAACATTCTCTTTGAGGAGATTTGATTCTGTGAGACACTGAATACTCTTAATTTAACATCTGCCAGGTTCAGGTGGCTGTGTATGTAACAGGGAGCCTGCTTATCTACCAAACTTCTTGAATGTATTCTATTCTAAGATGCTTTGATTTTCATTTTCTAAGAGGAAGAATACTATGTTAAAATACCCGTTTAATTAAAACAAAATCACCATATTTTCAGAATCCTGACAATACGATGGAATCCTATGATTTCACTTAATATGGTGCTGCATTCACTTTAAATCTATACATGATTAACATCTAAAAGGCTGAAGCCTTTCATCAACTATCAGTAAATACATCTCAAAAAAAGAGTAGATGCACATGCAGTAGGAAAAAAAAAAACAAAAAACAAAAAAACAACAAAATTCAAGACTCACTTCATTTAACAGGAATGACACTACAGTTATATTTTTACTGAAACTACATTTATTTGTTACAATAATAAAAACTAGGAATTAATACCAAACTGAGGCAGTTTTAATTTTGATTCTCTAAACGATATAGAGAAAAAATTGTCTTTTCTCTATTTCCTCTATTTATTTAGTGACTTTTCTGTGGCGACCATAGATTCTGAAAGAGAGTAATTTTGTATGTTGCCAAATCACTATGCAATTCATCCTGGTGGATGAAAAAAAAACACATAAGCCAGGCACTATAATAAACTTTTGGAAAAAAGGAAACAGATTTAAAACATTATTTTCAGTGTTTCCATTTTAGCCTAGCAAAAGAATGTGTTGCATTTTGAGTATTCTGTGTTAAACTTTCAGGTAGTATGATCAAAGTACTAAGTTCTACACAGCTTTCCCATGCACAAACAACCACTTGCTGCTGTATCCACAAAGGTGAAAAAAAATCATGCATGAGCTCTGTTTGAATATATATATTATGTCTCTCCAATAACTTAGACAAAATAAATGTGTGCGCTAGAAAAGAGAGTGCTCTACCTAAGCACATTCCTCAAGTTTATTGTTTTGATAAGGAGGAGTTCTTTGAAAAACTGATTTTATTTCCATTTTTATTGAGTAATTAAGACAATGGTATTGGTCAAAGTGTCTACTGACTGACTTACAGGCAGGATCACAACTGCAAGGCTGGTCACAGGATGAATGCATTACAAATCATAATTCATTAATATTTTTCAACAGTCTGCATGACACACCTAACTTTTCAAAATAAAATTTTCCAAGCTTCCTTTAGAAAAAAGAGAACAGCATATATATATTTTATATATAAATGCCCAAATCTGTTTATTCGCTATAGCTTTATGTAGCTGTGTCTCAGCTGAGCTCAACTTTTTCTTTTTGATCTTGCCTAAGTGGTATTAAACCAAATTTTTGTCAGCACAATATATATGCCTTTATATTATACAATCCAACTGTTGAAACACAGCTAGAAAAGAAATATTAAGTCAGCAATGTGGTCTGAAATGAGGAAATGACGAAAGCAAATCTTTTGCTCTAATGGTGATGTTTCCCAGTAGTAAGAATGGAATAGTACAAAGGTGGGGAAAGGTTAACTGAACCAGGATCTTGAATATGTCTTATGGCTTTATCTAACTGAATTACAATTCAATATTACTGACACCATATCATGTTCAAATCTCTTAACTTTGTTTTTTCTTTCTTTAAACATTTTGAAAGTTTGAAGATATCTAGTATCCAAATAAATTAGAATAATTAGCACTGAATTGTCTTTAATTTTTTTTTTTTTTTTCGTGCTTTCGGGAGATAATACTTATCTCTGAAATTATAGAGGGTGTCCATTCAGAAAATGAGAAATTTTGCTGTTTCCAATGGTTCAGCAGGGGAAAAGGAAGAATGAGTGGCAGAGAGAAACATCTACGTACTGATCACATTCTGTCTTTTAGACATGTGACTTGTCATTTACTTTGTAGAGTGTTGTTTTTTGATTTTTTTTTGTTTGGTTGGTTGTTTTTTGTTGTTGTTGTTGTGGTTTGGTTTTGTTTTGTTTTGTTTTTTCCCAAATACAGGCACACTGACTTCATTTTAAAACCTTCAGTATTCCAAACTTCAAAAACTCATGCCACATTATTTAACTAAGTACAGATCCAGTGAAATATTTGATTGCAAACATCCAAACTATAATATAGAATCCATAACTTTGAAATCTAATATCCTTTAATCCAGTATATTAAGCTTTTTGCAATTATTATTTCAAGAAGGACTGAACATGACAGATTTTTCAAAAATAGAATCTTTTTAGTAGATATTCATTAAAGAATATTCTTCCACAAATTAAAAGCAATGAAACTAGCATGGATGTGCACAGGAAAACTATACCAGCTTAAAATCAGTATTTTAGATTTCTACACAATTTTACTCCCATAGAAAGAAATTTGGTGTTGTTTTATTCCCTGTAGTTCTTTAAAGTTGCATTTAAAAATTGTAAAGTTACAGTTTAGAACATTCACTGCTTGCAAAAGTAACTAAATTTAAAACCTACTGAAGTATATACGGTCCTTGATTTTGATCCTTTTTTCTTAACATCTCAAAATTTTTGTTTCCTGGAACTGATTCCTGTGTTTTTGTCTCACAGTATGTACAAATCTTATGAAGATTTCACATCAGTAGAAACACAATAAGGTACTTTGAAACCTGGCAAATGCTTTACTTATATTTTTTCCCTCTATACTTACATTGACAGTTTTGCATGTATTATCTCTTTTTTTTTCTAAATTGAGGATAATATCTATCAAATTGTTTTTCAAATGATCTAGATACTAGGTTGCCTGTTAAAACACACAATTTACATACAAATCAGTTTCCACAATCCAGCTATCTACCGATTCAGACATTGAGCAGGATCTGTTCTAGGAACAGCTTTGAGATGGATAAGAGCGGAAATAGGATATACTGTATTTCTTTGGGTGTTAATATATACAAAACATATTACAATAAAGTAGGCTAATAGCAAATCAAATTAGTCTAGAAATTACTGCTGTTTGTTCAGCTGATATCAAGATGCAACAACTTATAAACATCATAACATTTCAGAAGATACTGTATAGCTTGTTTAACTGGCTACCCTAACAAATTAACAAGGTATTAACACAGTGGTCAGTGTTATGTATACAACTAAACTGGTAAATGTCAAAACAAAAGCATGGATGCTTTGTGACTGTAAAGAAACAGAAAGGGAAATTATCTGCATCTCTTCCAACGAGTTTGAAAATAATTTGCCTAAGTCAAACAGTAGTCCAGTCTCCATAATAGGAATTAAAACCTGCCTCAGGTAAGTTTCTATCCTGTAAACTATGCAGTCAACACTGTACTGAACTATTAAAGAAGAAAGAACTATTCTGACAACATTTTTTACAGTCTACATCCTGGGAACAATAATCTTCTTCTTTAGTCTTCTTTCAGAAATAAACAGCAGACCCAAATGCAAAGTTTGGCTTCTGCTTTTACAGACTTTAATAGTTTTTGATTGCTGATGCACATTCTTTGCTCATTATAAATTAAACAAGGGAGACAGATTTCTACCTGAAGAAGCATGTCTGTCAAATGTGTGGTTAGCATGGTGTTTTTCATAAAATTCTGCTATGGATGGCTAACATGCTGATTAATGGATTTTAAGGACAAGTTTGCAGTTTTGAAGGATAGGTACTCTTTCCAATTTAGCAACCAAAAAATTGCAAAGATTTTTTTCCTCTTGCAAATATATGCACATTTATTTAGAGTTGGTATATTAATAAATGACAACTGCTACAGGAAGTAGTCTAGCATTAAATTAAATATATTTCATGACCCGCTCACTCAAAATGCATTATCATTTAATACATTATGCATGCAACTATAATGACACTATGTAAATGACAATCTTAAAGTCCCATGCAAAAATAAAAGCCTGCTTGTCCGATGAGTTAAAATAGCTTTGAAATATTTTTTAAAATATCTGTTAATATTACAGTATTATGTAATTGTATTAACACCTAAAAGTCTCAAAAGAAAAATAAAGAAAAAAAGCTGCTTAACTATCCATTAGAAATTATCAACAAAGGATAATTAGGACATTTGAGTGCAAGTTATAGGACCAATAACAGAAAATAAGTCTGGAAGGGACTCTTTAAGACACTCCTTGCCCTTAGACAGTAATAATTATATAGTCTGTGTTTTTAAAATCTTTTTGTTAGAATTCTTAAATTATGGATTTTCTACATCTTGCACAATATATAGTCACCATTGAAACTATATTGTTTAATCAAAATCTCACATATGATCACATTACTTCTACTAGACACAATGGACATGAACAATCAACTTATTCATTTTGGAGCCAGCTACCAGGATTTTGAAGAGTGTTACCACTTCCTATTCAACTCTTCCTTAGTTAACATAACTCCCAGTGTTTCAATCTGTTCTTACTGATAAAGTTTTCCAAAGTTTTCCAGAGTTCTAACCTTCTTTCTTGTGTTTCTCTAGGATTTCAAAATGTATCACCTTTTCCCTAGAGGTCAATTTCAAGAGATTATGTCAGTACTTCATCTATCAAGACAGCTATTCCTTAGTATGTATTTCTGGACTTTTAATTCCTAAATGTAGTTTTTTAAAAAATGTATTATGTTAAAGTACAACATTATATAAGCTAAATCCAACATTTGCTACAGTACTATAATCCTGCATTCAACAACACTGAAACCTTTCCAAGCACGGTGAAAGGTGTAAAATTTTTTTTTCCTCCCTAATTGTTGGTTAATTGTAGAATACTGTTTGATCTATGGCAACTTCACAGTGAATACCACTTGATATCTGGTTTGACATTAAGCCACTAATACCTGTTCTTTCAGTAAGAGAATTAATTAATATTCTTCTTACTTTTCCTCTTATGTCCAATGCATTAACAGTTTATTTAATTGGTGTTAAATTTTTAATATAATTATAAGCCTGATTAATCTGATACCAGCTTTTGATTTATCAAATCCTAGAAATGAAGTGCTTGAAAATTTTGAATAGCTGTATTGACAGAAAATATTTAAAACATTCTAATAATAAATCACTGCTTATTAAGAGAACATTTCAAGACTGAGGAGACAATGACAAGTTGATGAAGTTTTTTTAATTACAATGGGCTCTGCATCAGGCATTTAAAATAAGCCTGCTGAGAGACCATAATAGAATGGTTAGAAACAAGTACTTTCAAGAATTTACTGCCTCAGAGCTGGAGAATATTTTCTCCTTGCCCACTGTTCCTAAACTGGAAATTACCTCTCCTCACCACTGAGAACAATATAGTACTTTGCTCTGATCTGGATTAGGAATACACAAAGTGTTGGGAACACAGAGTAGGAAGCTTGCACATTTAGGGAATTATGATTCTGACCTGGGAGAGCATAGATAATTGTTAAGCATATCAAATGATATTTCATACTTTTCCATAAATGGTGAAATGTCACAGTTTGAAAACATTAGCCAATAAAACAAAACACATATACACTGACAAAACTATACTTTTCCCTGGAAGTGCAATGGTAGCTGAATTTTTACGCCAGCTACACAATTCCTTACAATAAATATCTAATAATATTTTTTTTTCTTTTCCCCCAAAAAATATACAATGTAAAATCACAAGGAAATTAATTTGAAACATATTTTCTAAAGGTGTCTTCCTAGATATTTAAGTATTTTAATAATAGTGTAAATTAGAAATTTATTTCCACGCTGAGAAAAGTATGCAGAATCATAATAATGCTTTTATTAAATAGTTAGTATCTTTCATTTAAAAAAAAAGTTATTGTTTTACATCCTTTCTAAAATGACTATGCCATATTCAGTGACTATGAAGAAAATGAAGCAATCACGATACAGTTAAATAAAACTGTTAAAAAGTTAAACCAATTTATTTTTCTAGTGTTAAAAAGTGATTTTTTTTCTATACAAACCTTTTAAAAACATATTCTAAATTATATGTCAATTTCATTATTTCCTAGGTTATTAACATCTTACAATAATGCATTTGCAAATCAAATTTAAGTGATTTTTTAAATATATTAGAATGAATTTAGAATGCGTCCTGTTCTGTGTATCTGTACATTTGGTCATGCATCAAGTCAAATTTATAGAACTAGCACACAGTGATTATTTCAACACAGAAAATAAAACCACTTGAAGCTTTCTAGGAAGTGTTTGCAAATTGAGGAGCAAGACAAATGATCAGTTAATGACTTGCGGCCTCAGCAATGTATTTTCAATGTGGTAGACAAAGCTTATAAAGCAGTATGTTAATGCAAATTAATCATGATATATGTAGGCTTCAAATTAGAATTCAAACGTACAAGTTCATTGACAGTTTTTAACACAGGATAATTTTTTAGTTGAAAATATGATACTTCATACTGAAGCGACACACTCTTTAACAGTATGTAAAGTACAGTAAGAGCTCAACATTTACAGAAGAGAAACATGAATGGAAGATTCCAGAATATAATTTTGTAAATATATTTTAGTTAATGTGTCAAGCATTTCTTATCAAGGAAGGAGCAAGGATTAGCCAGTGTTTGTAGAGTCAGAACTACTTAGAAACAACTCAATCATCATTCAGAACTGTCAGGTACCACTATCCTTGTAACTTCATTAACATTCAGTTTTTTCTTCCTTCATCTGTAAATTATGAATATTTTTAGTATTTTGATATTATAGGGAAAAAAATTCTATCAGTCTACATTCTTATTATTACATCACTGAAATAGGCTTTAAAGTCCTAAAATATGTATGTAAGTGATTTTTAAAGGACTGTTCCTTCCTCAGACACTTTAAAATTATTTTAGAAATGCTGGATTTTTTTTTTTTTTTTTTTTTTGTGATACTTCGGTATATTAATATAGAAAAATAGCATTTGAGTGGGAAAATGCCAAATAAAAATCCCATTAATATGATAAATCTTAGACACGACCATATATTTTAATTAAATCACATTGAAAAAGCTGATCTGAACTTAGTTAACTTTGAGGTGCCACTGAAGAAGTTCCCTTGATTAAGCATAAGATCAAATAAAGAATGAAACTGCACTGGCTGTTAAGTTACTTAAAAGCTCTTTTGATTAAAGAATGTTCACTAATATTCAATTTAATTGTGTTAGAGGCAGCACCCCACTGGTGATAAAGCTGGGATATATAGTTAGCATGTCCTCTATGAGCTGTATCTACATGTGGTTGATTTTATGCAGTTCTGGACACAGATTTGCACTACAGAGACTTGGGGAGAAAAGCTAACATTAATTTTAAATGTATGAATAAAAATAAGCTTTTATTTAAAGAAGAAAAGGAAGGAGGAACAGGAAAAAAAAGGAAAAACCAAACCAAACCAAACAAAACCAAACAGATAAAAATCAAGAGGCTTTCAAATTACAAATATTTTCTTCAGGTATGATATTAGAAAGCAGAGTTCCATAATCTTTAACTTGGTTTTATCCACAAGGTTATCTGGTTGTTGATCATTTTCTCTGAAACAAAATCAAGGTACTCACTTAAGAATGAAATTCATTTAACAAGACAAAATAATTGCGCCAGGTATTGACTGTTAAGATTTTTTATAGTGAATTGATGTTCAAATGTAAGCACCATATTTTCTGTTTTATTCAGATTTCATTTTAAGGAGAAATTATATTTTTTTTTTAGAACTACCGACAGAACTGGAAGAAAATAAAAAAACCTTTAACAGCAGAATGGTAGATGCAATCCCGTTTCATCCTATTATAAACTAGTTTGCACCATCTGAAGAGGCATTTGCATGATCACTCCAGGCCAAAGGATACCACGTTAATATTTAGAATTCCACTCTGAAATGAGGTGTGAGACCTTTAAAGTCTTTCTTTAATTTTTTTTTCTAGGTTGAACATGACTACATCTCTGTGTCACAGCTTGACTTCATATTTCCAGAAGTAAATGACTTGTGATAAGAGCAGGGAACTCTCAACAGTCTGAAAAATATGTACACTAGTCACTTCTCTCAAATAATTTCTTGAAAATCTTCTAGAAATAGGGTGGACAATTCATCCAAGGTTGCTTCATTTAGTCATGGCATCAGAGCGTTTCTCTACCTATCTCTACTTCACTAGTGTAGGTGAGAGAAAGGCAAAATCACCTCCTGTTTAAGGGTCTAGTCAAAAGATGCACATTGCTGGTGGATTGGAGAGGCCCAGATCGCCCTGGCTGTGAAAACACTGATTACTGGCACATTATACCCAGTTCACTTCTTGCTTTAGAACTCAATTCTCTTGACTTAGGTGGCTGACATATGGGGGCATTAATATCCTCCATGGCTTGTTTGAGTGGTGAGGTCAATGAGAATGCAAAGAATATTACTGACCTGGGCACATATTTGCTTCAGATTTGGTTCTAACATCATGCTGGATATCATTTCAGCCTGAGTACCTCATCTGATAAATGCTATTCAGACTGAGTGAAGCCATCATAAGTTTCTTGTATTTATTCCCAAGATTTCTGATTAGCCTACCATCTGACTACACCATAGCAATCACAAATGCGTCCACATCTGTCTGTCAGAGCACTAGGCACACCTTAGTCTCATTGTAAAGAATCCTGTCAAGGTTTAGAGACCAATTCATCATTTCCACACACTTGTTTAGGACCTACCATTGTAAGGAACTTAAGGAATTGATGCCTCAAACATTTATCACACAGAAAACCTCAAGGCCAAACTGGGGTCTTTGTGATTAGTCTAAGGAACGCTGCCCAGGGAAGTAAATGCTGCAAATGAAACATTTTATCTAGTCGTTTGATGTCATTTCACCTTAATTCGACCCAAGGGGATCACAGAACCTTTATGACACCCTGGGCTCCAAGTCTGGGTCATAGCAATCATGTGTCTGTATGGATTTTCAGACTGGCTACGAACCATGCTTTTTTTAAGCAGCACTTTAATCCTGAGGGTATATAAAATTGGATATAACGACATAGAAAGTAACTGAGAATTTCAGCAAGAATGAATGACCTTAAGAATTTCTTAAGAGTGGATTATAAACAAATCTTTTAGAAAGTTTGTTTTCTCCTGAACTCAAGGGCACTAGCTTTAATTTTTGAAGGAGAGGAAATTAGAGTGGGGGAAAAGTTTGATTTGTACTTAATTATTAATTGTTTACCTTTTGGTTTCTGATAAATGATAGAAATTGAATGGCAGGCAATAAATTACAAGTTCCTTAGCTGAGACCACTTATTTTAATTTCATAAGGATTGATTTCTTACTAAAGAATAAATTAATAATAATTTATATTGTTATGAATTTTATCTAGTCTTTCAACACCTCACTTTCTATTTATTTATCTTTATTTAATAAAATAATATCAATCCTCCTAAAACATTTACTAGAGTGGAAATTTCCATCTTAGGAAACTGTATCTTTAATAATTCCTATAAGAACTGTACTCTGCAATGTTGATTGACAAGTAAATTGTTTACTTTTTATTTCAACTAGTTTATTTCCCAGAATCTACTTGTCTTTTGCCTTTCCTTTTTCTGTATTGACCACTAAAATATAATTGATCTTCTGCTTCAAAATTCCTGCTGTTTCATGAGCTCTGTTATGATTCAACATAATCTATTTCCCACTGATGTTGGAAAACATAATAAGGTCACAGCAGGGAAGCTTTAGCTTCATTAAAGAACATTATTATAAAAAATGAAATGATCTAGGGTAAATTGGTTCTGTCCTTGTGGTACAGTTTGCATATATCCACATTATCTGAGCATATAAAGCAGCGATAAATTTGCTAGCCCTATTACATTACAAATGAGTCTCCTTATCTTTCATTTCACCATGGGAACCTCTAGTGGCAGATGGAGATGTCAATACTTCACATTCCAGGTGATATTTACCTTTGTTGGGTAAAAAGATATTAAACCTCCCTGCAAGAACCAAAAAATCCAGTCAATAAATTTCAGTGATTTCTGCTTCTATATTGTTTTGAAGACTTCGTCTGTGTCTAGCAAATGTACATGTCAGAATATTAAAAAAAAAATGAGAAATCAAGGAAATGAATTTAAATTTTGGCCCTCTCACTTTCTTCTATAATGGAAAGCCTTAATAGAGGGACTGTGCATAAAGAATTAAGATAGAGAATCAGTGATTGTTCTATTAATCTAGTTTAACTGATACTAAAATCTGACAGAACGAATTACAAGTTGCAGGTAGGAAGGCTTATCAGTTCATTACTACTTTCAAGGTTCTCCCTTCTCTCTTTCTCTTTGACTTCAGCTGCTGGCAAATGATAGGCCTTTGCAGTTCAATTTTTCAGTTTATTTTTGACTGCTTTTAATTAAATTTGATGGCCTGCTTCTACACCAGTGAAGTTTTGGAGTTGCAAAGCACTTTGCTGTTATAATGATAGCTCCCTTGATGTCTGTTCATTATTAACTGCCTTTCAAAAGCGCTTCTCTCGACTCTCATTTTATAAATATTTAAATAACTGTGAATTTCTATAACATAAATATCTGGGCACTAGCGATAGGAATTCTATTGCGTATTTAATAGGTTTTACATAGTAATATGATTTTTAAATAAAGTTATACATTATAATGTTAATTGGGAAAGTGTTTTCCCTAAATCATGTTACTCGTGTCAGCATAAATTGTAGTCATATTTCAAAACAGCAGTAATCGATGAATTAGTCAGTAGTTTGTGAACTATTGCTTATGTGGCTATATTTTTCACACACCTTAATTACTCAGAGCAACAGACAAATAAGTAAATAATACAAAACAAAACGGAGCACTTCTGATCTTTACACTACACGTGATATTACTGGGATTAACCTCAATGCCTTCTGAAACAAATTTTGATTTTTAATACAAAGAAGGAAAAAGAAGGTAGAGCAAATGAAAGTAAAGTTTCTAATTACTAGCACTTTGACTAATGTGAGACAAGGGACTGCTTACAGTTAAGTCTGGTGAAGAATTTAAGAGCCCCAAAATCTTTCAATAGGCAGGACTTAGTTAAAATAAAAGACTCCTCTTTGCTGTTTAATGGGTCAGCTACTTGTCCCATCTCCCATGGATAGGGAGCCTTGAAGAAATACGTTATTCTTCTAATCATTAAAGAATTAAAATTATACATCCTTTCTTATGTTGACAAGTGCTTTTGTCACCCTGGCTTCTGTGAAAATTCTCCCAGAGGAGGGATGCACTTGGTATGAGTAATACAGGCAAAATGTGGCACAGAACTACCCAGTAGTGGACAAATGTTGCCTTTTGAAAACAGAAAAAGGGAGAATAAAAGGTAGGTTAACATGTGGTTCTGGAAGTTTAGAATTATTTTAGAACATTCTCTTCTAGAAAACAGTATTTTTAAATTACCTGTAATTTTAAATTTTAAATTTTAAATTTTAAACTGCCTGTCTCTCTGGCAAAGCATACCTTCTTAATTACTTTAGTGTTGCATAGGACTGTAAGTTCCAAAGCCTATGCAATCAAGTAGAACCTCTTTTTTTTTTTTTTTTTTTTTTTTTTTTTTTTTTTTTTTTTTATTCCATATGGGCTGCTCTCCGCTCATATTTATACTGACTCCAGTTTTAGGGGTTACCTGCTTCTGCAAGTTCCTCACCCAAATTTATTACCCATTTAAAGGAACATTTTATTATCTACACCTTTAATAAAACAAAACAGTGATCATACCTGAAAGGTGGAAATTCTTTTTGGCTAGATTAATTTAGTTTGTTGCTTGAAGTAAGTCTATACTGGATATGTTCATATGACAATTGAAAATAAAAGGCATAGAAATTCTCCTGTATGACAGTTGAAAAAAGTAGTAATATAGTTACCCACTGCAAGTGCAGCAAGGAAGATACTCTTCTATGAATGTAACACAGTCAGGTGTATCCATATTAGATTTAATACTGACAACAATGGTAAATGTGGCCTTCAAGACCTTTGTCCATTCTAATAATCCACAAACATCTCCAATGTCCTTTACTTTTTACATAGTCAGGACTATTGAAGACGTTTCAAACGAGTTAATTGTTCTCTGTTCTTTCATCTTTTTCTAAGTCTTGATACTCCCTGACATATTACAGAGGCAAAAGATGTGACACCCTTAATTTACTCATGTTTTGTAGTTTCATATTTTCAATAATGTTAATATAGCCCCTTTGATTTCTCAGCAGGTGGTATCCCACCTGTCACACACAAATCCTCCAGGAATGTCATACTACTTCAGGAAATCTGTCCATCATGATCCATCTGTCCATTACTACAGGAAGAGTGCCAGTTTTCTTTCCCCACTGTTTCTCCCACATTCCACAAGGACTACATTAAACACTTCAACAAAAGTATAAATAATCTGGGGAAATTTCTGCACGTTAATTACAGCAGGCTAGGACTGCTTCTCCTCTAGTTTAATCATGTTTTAGAGAAAGAATAATCATTTATAACTGTTCCTACTAAAAAGGCAACTTCATATTTAAATTGGTAATTGCAAAGTTTCTAAAGAATCAGCAGATCTTTTTAATTATTTCGTTTATTATTTTGTGTGAACAGTTGCTATATATCTGTCTAAGAACTGTACTGTGGTCCACAACAAACTAAAAGTTCAATTTGCATGAGACCTTTCAGTGATGATGGGGTAGGTCAGCACTAACCTAATCTGTCCTAAAAGGTCTGAGTTTAACAGGGAAACCTGAAACCCATCAGGTACAGATCAAGTTTCATACAGACTTCAGGAAGGACCTCCAAAGACAGACAAAACATATGCATTAGCTGCCCTTTTAGAATCTTGCTGAGGTTTTCACAACCTCACTAAATGTGTTGAGACTAAAGAAGGTTCAGATGTTATATTTACTGCTAATATACTTTGAAGCAGTGAATGTTTAAACGTGATTTTTGCTGTAGTAAGCAAAGATGTGCTTGTGTGCATGTAGGCTGCTTGCCAATCTGACTGACACTATTTGAATGCTAATGATTTATTGGTGAACAGTAACTCAGATTTAAATTGCTTTAAAAAAATAAATACAGCATCAAACTACAGCGTTTGGGATTTTTTAAGACTGATCTTAGATAAAATATTTCTTGTACAATGTTTGCTAGCATATTTGATTTGTAATGTTAACAAAGAACTCAGAATTTCTTTCCTTTGAAGTACTGTAAACATTCCTCAGCAAAAGAAGCTAACTACACTTTTCTTCAGAAAGAATTCACTCACCAGTTATACTTCTGTGGACAATATATTTATTTCTATATTAAAATAAGAACCAATACCAGAAGGGAAAGAAAAGAGGAAATCTAGTAGCTTTAAGAGAGTGTAAATTGTAGAATTAATTATTTATTTATTTTAATTTTGGGCTCAAAAAGACCTCGAGAAAGACAATGCACAGAGACAAGAATGTTTCATCTTATTTTCTGTTTCAAAAAATTCAAGCCATTTTAGTACAAGTGGCATGCATTTTATTCCAAAATATTAGTTGAAAACAACATCTTTTTTTTGTGACTGCTGTTACAATCAGAGTAAATAAGTTAACAAATGTTTCTGCTTAAACATCTGCCTCTGAGTTTGGATAAAACACATTACAGATATGTTACTGGAGATTGTATGCAAAATATAAAACCTAATCACAGATAAGCAGAGTACTTCAGAGATAAAGGAGAGTCAATCCCACAGTAAATGTGGATAAGTTGACAAAATAAAACTTTAAAAAAATGTTTTAAGTGAGTTCATTTTGTTATTTGTAGCAGGTCTGACATTTTTAGGCCTCACATGTAAGCAATTAATGAAAGAGATAATGCTCATTTAATGAATAGCTAACATTTTATGACAGAATTTTTTTACTAATCCCTCCTCTACACTATCTACAAATCAGATAGAAAACACTGACAACATACAAGAGACCATTTCCCTTCCAGTTTCAGTCTTTAGTAACAAGGACGAGCACTTACAGAGCAATTTACCTACTGCTCATGGTAGTGCAGTATATAAAAATTTCACTATTGCTAGTAGCAGATCACAGTCTTTGTTTTCACTTTGTAAGCTTCAGAACTGAAGTTTGCCACTCTTATTTTGTCTGAAAATGCTTTGACCTGCCTGAAGCTGTATTTTAACATGTTTAGATATAATTTTTTCTCATGACAACCTGATTATACCTGATTTGGTTTAATTTGAGGGTTTGGTTTTATGTATTTTTGTTTTGTTTTGTTTTTGTAGTGCATAACTATGTTTTTAAATAAGTAATAGTAACAACTAGGTATTCTGTATAGTAATGTCTATGGCTTTAACATAATGACTTGCTCAAGTGGGCTTTGGTACAAAAACAGAGGTCTTGGAAATGGGGTACATGATGGAGTGTAGAGGATCACAGGCAGTAAATGACAAGAAAAGAGGCCTAGTCTGATACTGGAGACCCTACAGTTATGAACAGCTCACCAATGTTCAGTTAAAGAAATGCAGACCTGTACCAACCAGGAGTTGTAAAAAGCCTAAAGAACATATGCTCAAATTATGGACAGCATATCCTATACAGTCAGGTTAGCTGTAATATGGTCTAGCAGGCCAATGAAGAAATAGAAAAATGCAAAGAGTTAAGAAATGCAAAAATAATTCCAAGTAAATCCTAAATTCAGTAGGAAGAAAACTTCTACCTCAACATTATACTTATTCCATTAAAGGAGTCAGAATGATGACTGCTCATTGTAGATTTCCCCTGCTCCGTACTGAAATCATCAATATTAGAACACACAGAAACAATGAAAGGGAAAAGGGTTGAATACTAGGATTGTGTGCATAGCATTTTTAACAATAGAATAGAATAGAAAATAGAATAGAATAGAAAATAGAATAGAATAGAATAGAATAGAATAGAATAGAATAGAATAGAATAGAATAGAATAGAATAGAATAGAATAGAATAGAATAGAATAGAATAGAATAGAATAGAATAGAATAGAATAGAAAGAATAGAATAGAATAGAATAGAATAGAATAGAATAGAATAGAATAGAATAGAATAGAATAGAATAGAATAGAATAGAATAGAATAGAATAGAATAGAATAGAATAGAATAGAATAGAATAGAATAGAATAGAATAGAATAGAAGAATAGGATAGAATAGAATAGAATAATAGAATAGAATAGAAAGAATAGAATAGAATAGAATAGAATAGAATAGAATAGAATAGAATAGAATAGAATAGAATAGAATAGAATAGAATAGAATAGAATAGAATAGAATAGAATAGAATAGAATAGAATAGAATAGAATAGAATAGAATAGAATAGAATAGAATAGAATAGAATAGAATAGAATAGAATAGAATAGAATAGAATAGAATAGAATAGAATAGAATAGAATAGTTGGAAGGGACCTAAAATGATCACCTAGTCCAACTGACTGGCTAATTCAAGGCTGACTCAAACTTAAAGGATGCTATTAAGGGCTTTGTCTAAATGCCTCTTAAATACTGACAGACTTAGGCCATCAACCACCTCTTTAGGAAGCCTCGTCCACTGTTTGACCAGCCTCTCAGTAAAGAAATGCTTCCTAATGTCCAGTCTAAACATCCCCTGGTGCAGCTTTGAACCATTCCCATGCTTCTTATCATTGGGTACTAGGGACAAGAGCTCAGCACCTCCCTCTCCACTTCCCCTCCTCAGGAAGCTGCAGAGAGCAATGAGGTCACCCCTCAACCTACTTTTCGCCAAACTGGACAAGCCAGAAGCCCTTAGCTGCTCCTCACAGTACATGCCTTCCAGCACTTTCACCAACTTTGTTGCCCTCTTCTGGAAACATTCGAGTACCTTAACATCTTTTGCAAATTGTGGGGCCCAGAACTGCAGACAGTACTCCAGATGAGGCCCCACAAATGCCAAATACAGCGGGATAATCACTTCTTGTGACTGACAGGCTATGCTGTGTTTGATGCACGCCAGGATGGGGTTTGCCCTCTGGGCTACCAGGGCACACACTGCTGCCTAATACTGAGCCTGCTGTCAAACAGCCACCCCGCCCAGATCCCTTTCTGCAGGGCTGCTCTTCAGCCACTCCTCTCCCAGTTTAGACTTGTGCTCAGCATTACTCTGTCCCAGGTGCAGAGTCTGGCATTTGGACTTGTTAAATTTCATTCTAATAATCACTGTCCAATTCTCCAATCTATCTAGATACCTCTGCAAATCCTCCTGTTCCTCAAGAGGGTCAACAGAACCTCCCCATTTTGGATCAACAGCAAACTTGCTTTTTTTTTTTTATTTTTATTTTTCTATGTAATAATTAGCTCTGGACTAGTAATAGTATTTTATCTAGTCTGCCAATATTTCAATTATAGTAACAATAAATTATTTGATTTACAAATAATTGTGATACCTTTTCACCCTTAACAAGATTTTGACTGTATATTCATTGTCACCTTAGCACACAGGCATAAAGATTGCCTAGCCACATGTAGCAGCAGTTGGATATTGGGGTAATCTTATGCAGATAACAACTTAAAGAAATTTTTACACAGAACATACGCACAGAGATTTTCAGAGGCAAAACACTTTGCAAGATGTGGCAGTCTTTTCTAGGAATTGAAGCAACACCAAACCATGGCCTTGTCAAATATCACTTTTCCAGTGACAGAACTAATAGCTTATCTCAAGGAAAGGCTAAGTATTTTTAACAAATAATGGACAAAACAATATATTTTGTACAAGTTTCACCTAACAAATGACTGAACAGATATAGCTGCGACTTTAATATCTGCTTCAAGGCAAATAACTTTGCATGAAAACTGTCAGTTTGAATGCCTATGTTTGGCAAGTGAAAGGCAGTTGAAATCAGGGTTTTATAAGATGAAAACTGAAGCAACACTCATATAGGGAAATATATATTTAATTACATAAGTAAAATATTTTATAGGCTGCAATCCTAAAACCAAAATATGATTACTTTTATGTTAGTTTAAGCTACCATGTTTTGCATGTTCTCTATCAGAGGTTGTCATACATATCTGTATACTTAAATAACAAATTTTATAGCTCTTGTCTCTGTACTGCATATTGTTTCAAACTAAGAGTGATGTTCATACTATTCACCCTACTAAACTGAGTAGACAATTTCAAAATGGAGTGTTTCATTCCACATGGAGGAGATTTTCATGCAATGGGACTGCCCTGTCTGCACAAAGTTCTTCTGAAATCAACCTAGTGTGAGCACATAGACATCTGCCCAAATTAATTAAAACAAACAAACAAACAAACAAACAAACAAAAAAAAACAAACGACCAAACAAAAAGCAACAAGAACAACCAAAAAAACCTCAGAAAATCAGAAAATTCTCAGGGATATTACCTGCCTTAAAATATATAGAAAATTCCTCAGTAATCCTCTTGTGATATGTATCATATGAAATACAGACACATGTTAACCTTGTAATGATTTCATTCAATATAATAGGACAAAGAAACTATACTCCTAATTTAATTATATTATTTCCAAAGGTTTTTTGCCCTCTTTAAATACAAAAATTTGTATGTGAAATTGAAAGCAATGGTCTTAGCCTAATTGTTTTCTGTATTACTGACAGACCTTCTCAAAGGACAGCTTAATTTTCAAGACCTTAACCTAGGGTTTGAGAAACCTTTCCACATATTCCATGTATAATGTTGGAGAAACTAATTGAACTTTTTGCGCCTCAATTTCGCATTTGAATAAAGAGGAGAGTAGTTACACTTCACAGGACTTATGAAAATAGAAGTTTTCAGGCTCCTTCATCTTTGGTAATCATACGGGTATGCTAGACAAGATTATTATATTCACGTAGTATTGCTATTTGGTCTGCTCTTAGATTGCCTCATTTGTTTAGTAGTTTGTATGTCTGTCACACTTATAGTATAGTTACTATTAACCATCAGCAAATTCTGCACTTATAAATATGCAAATGTACTTAAAATTCTATCTTTGTAGATGTTCTGGTTTCAAACACTTTCAAGAATATCTTATTTACATAAACATGCTACTACACAGAAGATTCATTAAAAGTTATCTAAAATCCTGTCAAGCCTTAATTTTAATACATTATCAGACCTTAGTTTAGAAGCTGCAGCCAGGATTTTCATTATGTTTAATGGGAATCAGTTTGCTCTTTTGTCTATATATAACTTTAAAACTTGTTATTGATGACCAAACAAGAAATAGGTTCTCATGAATATAATGTAAATAACAGCTCCAAAACTGTTGCAGTAGCAAAAGGTATTGCCCATACTCACTACCTGCGTATTCAAAGGACTAAAAAATAGGGAGACAGAAGGGCTAAGTTTCTTTCTTGCCCTTGTTTACAACCTTAATCAATCCAGAGAGAACTCATCAGTGCGTACAGGGTTTCTCTTTTCCTGTGTCTAAAGTAACTATTGGTTCGGTGTGTCTCTAAAGCCTCATATCTTCACACATATAAATGAAACAATTGTAAGAGGTTATAAGATTAAGAAACAAATCATAACCAATTCTAACTTGTTGAATTTTGCCATCACACAGGACTTCAGAAAAGATGCAAAAATATTAACCTTGACCTTCAGAACATATTAAAATTAGGGATAATCCATTGATAATCAGGTAAGTGCTCTCTGGGGAAAAAAAACCTCATTCAATGGGACTACTAAAAGCTTGTGAAAACATGATCCTGATGTTTTCTAAACTCAAAGCTTTAACCTTTCTTAGAGATGAAAACTCAAGCCCTGGAGCAGGGGTCAAGATAAACAGATTCCATTTCTGGCTTGACACCAGACTGCTGCTGTCAAATGCCCGCTTTGCTGTGGCTTGGTTCTCAAATGTAAAATGAATAGAGTAGTGTTTCTTCCCTTTGCCTCTTATTTGCTGGCACTGGAACAAAGATGGCCTACAAAGAGACTAACACGAAAGCATTTTGGTGTCAGGGTATTTTAAACTGCTGTAACATGAACAGTAATATTTATTGGATTTATATCTTTCATTTTACTGGGATTTATTTATTGCTATTGAGATTGTAAGTATTAAGCTAATTGATTAATATACACAGATTTTATTTTTAGTCTAAAATAATCTTTTGCTTTAAGTCTTGCACTTTGCTCACTGGATATACTTGTAAAATATACAATTTATCAAGCTCACTGTTCATCTGATTTTTTTGTATTCTAGAGGATATAAATTGTTTCCAAGTCTTAAACAATTTAGTCAGTATACTCTATTTGTTCTGTAAAAGTTTCTCATCATATGTCAGGGAAGTATTTAGGAACTATATGAAAAGTATGTACTAAATATATACCGATGTAAAGATTAATCTGGAATGCACTTAGCTGCAATCTGTAATAATATGCATCTTGTCCACATTCTAGCCTATATTTCTAATAATTTCACTTACTTTTCATACTTTTCCTCAAGAAGATTGTCCTGACATCCAGAATAAAAAGAAGTCTGTATGTTACAGTAAGGAGATGTCTCTAAATAACACTATTCCTCTTTAACCAGGTAAATTCCCTAACTCTAATCTGCGATGAATCTCCAAAAAAGCACAGGGAAAAAAGAGTAGTTGACAGTTTCTCATAGACATGCTGTTCTTAAATAAAGGTCAAGCATCTGAATATTCTTTCTTTTAATGTTTTATTTAGTGTTTGCAGCCACAAAACTAGAGAATGGTTGAATCTATAGAGAGAACCTCTGGATGTCATCTAGTCCAAACCCTCTGTGCAAAGTACATCTGATTAAAGCATATTGCTCTGGATGTTGTCCAGTCAGGTTTTAAGTACTTTCAAGAATGGAGAAGCCACAGTCCTTCTGAGAAACATGTCTGTAATAATAGTATATTATTATAGGAGTGCTCAAAGCTGAGCACAGCATGCCAAATGCTATCTCACAGGTATTGAACAGAAGCACAGGATCACTTCCCCAGACCTGCTGGCTGAATCTTTTCTTAATGCAGTCCAGGATGTGGGAGTGCTGTGCCTGAGTGTACTGCTGCCTTTGGGCCAGCCCTGTGTCTCCCAGAGCTCCTAGGATCATTACTGTAGAACTGCTCCCAAGCTGGTCAGCCTCAGCCTCTTCTGTTACCTCCCAGATGCTGGACTTTGCATTGACTTTCGTGAGGCTCCCTTCAAATAATTTCTATGAGCAGCAGCCCTGTCCTCTAGGATATTGACCACTCCATGAAGATCTTGTGTCATCTGCAAACATGGCAAGAGTGAAATCTGTACCATCATTCAGGTCATTAATGAATAATATCAAACAGTATTGGTCCTGGTATTGCTCTCTGAGAGAAATTACTGCTTTCTGGCAAACTGCAGTAAATCCAGCAGTCCAGGCTGTTTTCAACCCACATTGTTTACTGCTTATCTAGTTCATATATCAACAACCTAGCAACACAGATACTATGAAAGCTGCATCAAGGACTCTCTGAAGTCAGAGTGATCAAGGATACACATCTTTGTCTGACTACCGTCTTCTCATCAAGGCTATCACACGGGATAGGCATGATTTGCATGGACTTGGATTTTCCTGAACTTCTTAAATATTGCATCTATAATTTGGACCAACCTCTGTACTACAGTTTATAGCAGCTGTTAAAAAGGTAATATGCTACTTACCTGCCTTACATGATTATTATGATATTTCTAAATTTATAATTTCACTTTAAACTAAGAAATAAATTAAATAAAACTACTATAAGTGGCTATGACCTTAAAGGGATGTGCACACCAGTCACATTCCACATCACAATGTTGAGGTCTGTTTTTTTCCATTGCTATGCTTATTAACTCTGATAATTTCATATCACCTTTTACCACCTGAGAAATATTGGTCATCTGATATGTCATATAAATACATCTTTTATATTAGAAGTCATTTCTCTATTTGTAAAGTGCCAAACAAATGTCAATCAACTAAACTTTTTGAACATGTCCATTGTTTATGACTCTCTCCTTTTAATGTGAAATTTGTTGACAAAAGATTATTTCATCTTCAGACATTACTGGGATATTTCTTTAGCTTAACATGTTGCATAAAACACAGCAGAGTGCTCAGCACTGTTGAGCAGAAGCTTGAAATTGCTTGTATGCCGCTAAGTTATATTGCTTCTTTGATCTTGAGATGAGTTTGTGAGACATAGAATTTTAACATGATATTGTAAAAGAGAATGGATGAAATATCCAGTAAAATGTAGTGTGTCGGTACATTAGTACTGGTTCTAATTTTACCATGCACGTGATTGAAGAAATAGACAATCTCCAATATATTCCAACATTACTTCTGCTTAATATACAAGCATCTGTGAAGTACAACATTTTTCTTGCTTGAGAATTATAACGACCCTTGATTTCTTTGTCTGACCTCATAATACTGAAATATCTGGCAAAGAGCTATAAAAATTATTCTACTTTAAATAATAAGACCATGAATTTAAAAGAAATTATCTTCCACAAACTGTTGTCAGTAGCAAACATTTTTAGGTTTAGTAATTTAGCGTTGCCTTCTGAAAATCTAAAGCTTGCTGATTTATGTCAGAAAACAGAAGAAAATTAATCATCTCTGATTGTTCAATTTTAACATATAAAACCCTCCTTTATTTACAAGCAACTGCAAAAGGCTAACAAAACCCAATAAGCTGACAACAGTAAAATCTATGTTTATTAAATAAGGCTACCAATCTCCAGGATACCTAGGCAATAGTCATAGTCATCCTATTCAGACTCAGTAGGGCTAACAAGGTAATCGTTTCCTATCCTGAGAATTCCTCTCTCTAGCTATGTATCCCACTGATGATTGGCAAAGATATTAAAAAAAAAAAAAAAAAAAAAAAAAAAATTTGGGAAATTATTGTTAACACAAGATGTTCTAGACTTCATGCAGAAATCAAGGCAACTCTATTGCATACTGTGTATAAATATGATCTTTTGGTATGGGATGGCTCTCACTGTCATCTGAGTTTTAGGATGCTACTTTCTATCAGTTAATCCCAAGAAACTTGGTGACTTCTGTCAATTTTTCAGCTGTTTCTATCTACTGTGGATTGTTTAGCTCAAAAGACCTGTATCAGTCATAAGGAGTGGCTGAAAATGGAGCTTTTAACAGAGGTCTTGCCACAAATGAAGCATTACTGTTAGAAAATAACTCAGACACCTTTTCCCTATCTAGTTCCTCCTTGGATGCCACAGAAAGTCACATCAGAATTAAGATTTTGTAAGGCTCAAGGTATGTTCTCTTTATTGCACCCAAACCTTACAGTTACTCATGTTTTATCTACAATGCCGCAGTCTGTCTAGAGCAGCTGGGATCTTGCTTATTAGTTGTTTCCTCTCACCAGAAACTGGCAAATAACAAAAAACTCCCCTTTTTTAGCCCATTGTTGTGCCTCATCTTTATCGGTAACCACTAATAAAACTTCCTCCGACTCTTTTGCTTTCAAAGAGTAATAGAGACTTGGAGAAAATAAGCTGCCTATAATAGAAGGATTTCCTAAATGCAGCTATCAATCACCACATTGCTGAAGGAATATTCTCACTCTTCCAGAAAATTTTGAGATACACATCAAACACTAATAGAGGGTAAAATTGCTAGTTGAAAGTTTTAAAAGAAAAATAGCTGCTCACATAAACATTGTTCTCAGTTTGAATCAAGAATATGGTACATTAACTTTCCTTCCCCTCTATGACTGGTCTACAAAGAACTCTTAAAGAAGATTGACACATTTTATTCAATGCATTTGAGAACCTGTGAAGACTCCTAGTTATTTTATTTTATGTAGGAAATACTATATATACAAGACACAGCCTTTATTGGTTTGGCTAACAGTGTACAAAGGCAAAACGTCCATTCAATTTTATCAGCATTTATGATAATCGGTAAAGCAATTGGTGGTCCAAGCTTGACACAGCAATTGAGAGTAATATGGCTCCTCTATTCACCTGTCTCTATGCCAATAGCTCTGAAAATAAACATTCTGGGCAATTTCCAAACTATCAAGTATTGTAATAATATGAGCTAGTAGTTTATTTTGTGGTAACACCAGCATGTTTTGGGAGATTCACATTTTTTTTTCCAATATCATATCTTGCCTGTTTCTGATGCATGAACACCTTTTATTTATTTCACCCTCACCACCTCTCTTTCTTTCTTTTCCTTCTCCCTCTCTCACTTTTCTCCTTTTCCTAGACTAGTATCCTCTGGGTTTCTTAGCAGTTGTTCAAAGAAAAAAATAGACTTTCACTGAAAAATTATACTTTGTTATACTGTGAGCAAAAAGCAGATCTGACAAACTGGAAACCATCCTGCCTTTGTCTTCTCTGTAAGTTCCTACTAGCTGTAGAAAAGTAGAATTTTTTTACCTTTACCAGAAGAGAATATAAGGGAAAATAAAATATTCTACTTTGAACTGAGGTACCAGAGTTCATGAAAAATAAAAAACTAAGACTACAAGGATGAGAGATGTGCTTTAACACAGCTGTTGCCTTCCACATATTTCCATTAAGAAGTTCTCTGCAGATTTTTTTTTACGAATATGTGTAATTTCTGCACTTTGAGGCTTTGTCACTGCTGTCACCTTAGCTCATAACATGTGAGGGTTAACTTGTGGGATTCCCTCAGATACCATCTACAGAGAACCAAGGCTTCTGACTCTGTCCTTCATCCACAATCATCTCACATGTTTTCTTCCATGAGAAATGTAATAAGATCCATTTAATTACCACCCATATAATGTTTCTTACATTTTTTTTATGTTTGTATTCTACACCAAATAGATTACTATTTATCTACATTTTCTTGATCATTGAATATATGTATATATGTTCATGTTTTATATTTATGTTTTATAATAAATTGTCATTATTTTAACTGAGTATTTTAAATTGTCTAGAGAGTAAGAGGAATCAGAATGCGATGTCATTAAGTTTGCAAAATAACGTTCTGAAGAGGTGACGTTACGTACTGATTTAAAGATGTGTTTAACTGAGAAATTGAATTCCACAACATGGGAAACCGAAGTGTTCTACAGTGTCTTAGAAACTGCATTTTTAATTTATGTTTGTTGTTAGAAATCAACAGGATTTGTAAATTTAGTCTGAAATGAACCTTCAAATGATTAAGACTTCACTTACTTGGAGTTGAGGCTGATCAGCGCTTCCACAGCTGGTGCCAACATTCTGTCAGTCAAATTCTTAACTAGGTCATAACAGGTCAGGAAAGCAGTTGCTTTTTACTCCCACCTGGAACAAAAATTGTGTTGGTTACATTTTTCATGGTCTTCCAAATGTAATATGACATTCATTACATTTTATTTTCCTGTCACTTTAAGGGTTCATCAGAACGCTCATACAAAGGATGGAAGAATAAACTATTACACTCTGAATTCCTCCTTGAATGTGTGATACAACATGTATATAAATAAATTCACAAAATACTTTATATTTTAAAAAAATTCTTATAAAATTTAATGTTATATTAATTTGTAACTGTTAAATGTAAATAAAATATTTATTCATATAAGGTAGAAATTTCTAAATACTGATACTGAAGAAAGTAAAACCAGAACATCTAGAAGTAGAAAATAGGAGTGTTTCAAAGCAAAGTAATTTAATACAGATTTCTGAATAACAAAGACGAACATTTATTTTGATCTTAGAGTACTGTTTATTTTTTCCAAACCTCTTCATCTTATTATGGATTATAGTCTTCAAAATTATGACAAACTATTTTTAAACCAGAAGGTTAATGAAAAAGTCTCTCAATTTTAAATTGCTCTCTATCACCTTTGAAAGGTCATGAAGATAAAAGGAATTCCCAAGTGATTGAAAAAGTGACAAATATCATATCCATCTGAAAAAAAAAAAAAAAAAAAAAAAAAAAGAGGCAAAAAGGAAGTTTCAGAAAGCCATAGTCCAAACAGTTTCACATTACTTCCTGGGAAAAATTCTAGAACATGTCCTCATAAAAGCTATTTGCAGGCACAAGAAGGGCAGGCAGTGGCAGAGTGGCAGCAGGCAGTATGATGACCACCTGGTAAAAAGCAGTGTCCTCTCTTCTCCTGAGCTTCTAGAACCTGGTAAAACCAATGCAACCACACAGACAGAGCTCCTGTCCAAGTATGTAAACCACACAGTTTTTCAGCTATATAATGTGTAAAGGGATATTACTGGAAGTGGAGAGTAATTGAGAGCAAGCCTGGAGGAGGTTTGACCAGATAGATGACCTGCTTTGTTTGGTGTCTGAGCTGCAGAAGGTGGACAGACTGATGAGTATTTAAGAATCTGAGAAGGAGATTGATCAATCTAGTTGCACTCTACCAACCCTGATGCATGCAAGCCAACCTAGCATCTCCACTATGAAGGCAAGTCCAGGATCTGTTTTGTGCCAGGAAGAAGACAGTGTTAAAAGGCATAAGGAGGGGTGAAATAAGGTTGTAGCATGGACCCATAAGAGAAACCCTTCCTTATCCTCTCATATATCCTTACAGAATAGTTATGAGTCCCTGGGTACAGTGGAAGAAACACATAATGAGATAGAGAAGGAACCTATGAAAGGAGTCAGAAGGTCAGAGACACCAACCTCTCTCAATAAAACCAGCATTAAGACCAATGCAAAGAAGAAGCAATAGTGATTTACGGTCATTAATGATTCCCTCCTGTGAAGAACGTAAGCACCCATTTGCAGACTTTTCAGGAAAGTCTCAGGTCTGCTTCCTCTCTGAGACCCAAATTAGGGATATCACCACAAGACTGAAAAGCTTAGTACAAGCATCAGACTACTATCCATTCCTACTCTTTCATGTGGGTACTAATGCTATTGCAACAAAAAGTTGGAGTTTGATCAAAAGAGATTTGAGAGCCTTGGAAAGAATGCTAAAAAATTCAGGAGCACAAGTAGAGTTTTCCTCGATCCTCCAAGTAATGGAGGGAGACTTTGGAAGAAATAGATGAGCCTAGGACATCAATACCTGGTTCCAGGACTGGTGTTTATGCCAAAACCTTGGGTTACTGAAATGTGGAAGACCCTCCGAGACACAAGGTATGCTGGGGCCTGATGGGATCCACCTGTTCTGATGGGGGAAAAGTATCTTTAAGAGTAAGATGGACTGAACAAGAGAGATTTAAAGTAGAAATGATGGGCAAAGGGTATACCTACAAGATTGCAGTAGATAAACCAAGGGTTGGTGTGGCATCACATGAGGGTTGCAATGCTACTACACTGTTCCTGGAGAGAAAGAAGAGTTCAGGAGCACATTTGAAATGCTTGTACACCAATGCACACAGTATGAGAATCAAACAAGATGAACTGGAATCACTTGTTAGTACCTGGAAGCATGATATCTTTTGTATTAGCAAGACTTGGTTGAATGAGTCCCACTATTGCAGTGCTGAGATGGAGGGTTGTAAGCTATTCAGGATTGATATGCAGGGCAGACTAGGTGGAGGTGTTGTTGCTCTATATATAAGGGAGAGGCTTGATTGTACAGCCCTTACAGTTAGTGATGATGTGGTTGAGAGTCTCTGGGTGGGGATCAGGGAAGATGGAAAACAAAGGAGATGTTGTAGTGGGTGTCTACTACTGATCACCCAGCCAGGATGTAAGCACTGATGAATTATTCTATAAGCAATTAGGAGAAAATTCTGGACCAATAGCCCTTGTCCTTTTGGGAGAGTTCAACTTCCCAGACATCAGCTGGGAATATCATACTGTTGTGATGAGCAGGTCTTGGAAATTCTTGGATTTTATAGGGGATAACTTCTTGTCACAAGTACTCAGTAAACCAGCTAGGAAAGATGCCCTTCTAGACTTACTATTTGTGACTAGAGGAGGACTCATGGAAGATGTGATGGTAGGTGGCTATCTTGGCCATGGTGTTCATGAAATTGTTGAACTGAAAATTTTCAGTGTAATGAGAGAAAAGGACAGCAGTGTTGCTACCCTGAATTTCAAGGAAGCAAACTTTAAGATATTCAGGTAGTTATTTATCAAAGTACCCTAGGAATCTGCTTTAGATGGCTTAGGAGTCCACGAGTGATGGTCAATTTTCAAGAACTACTTTTTAGAAACACAGGAACAGGCAGTTACACTGTGTTGTAAGTCAAGAAGGCAGGGCAGAAAGCCAGCTTGGCTGAACTGGGAACTCCTCCTGGAGATAAGGAGGAAAAAGAAATTGTATGGAAGAAATCTATGGAAGCAAGGTTAGGCTTCATAGGAATATTACAGAGCTGTGGTTCATATGGACAGGGAGAAGGCATGAAAAGCCAAAGATCAATTAAAGTCAAAACTGTCCAGTGTTGTGCCAGATAACAAGAAGGGCTTTTTAAAGTATATTAATAGTGAGAGGAGACATAAAGAAAACTTTGGACAAATACTTGTTGAAGATGGTCACCCAACTACTAGGAATGAAGAAAAAGTGGAGGCATTCAATGCTTTTTTAGCCTCAGTCTTTAATAATACTGGCAGACTTTGAGCTGCCCAGTCCCCTGAGCTGGAGGACCACGGATGTGGAAACAATGAGTTTCCATTTGTAGACACTGAAATTGTAAGGGACCAGCTGTAACAGCTGAATGTTCACAAGTCCATGGGCCCTAATGGGATTCATCCCAAAGTACTGATATAGCTAGCAGATGTTATGGCAGGACCCCTCTTGATCATCTACCAAAGGTCTTGGGGGTCTGGGGACATCTCTGCTGACTGAATGCTAGAAAATACTATTCCAATTTACAAGAAGGGGGTGAGGGGAGACCCAAGAAATTGCAGGCCAATACAGACCTGTTAAGTCTAACCTCAGTTACTGGAAAAACTATGGAGAAGATCATACTGGGTACTGTTGAAAGGCATTGCAAAGACTATGCAATCAACAGGCACAGTCAACATGGGTTCACAAACAGAAAGTCTTCTTTAACTAATTTGATATCCTTCTAAGATAAGGTCATCGTCCTAGTGGATGAAGCAAAGTTAGTGGATGTAGTTTTTCTGACTTTTAGTAAGGCTTTTGATGCTGTCCTTCACAGTCTTCTGCTGGATGAGTTGTCCAACTATGAGATGACTGGGTACATAGTGTGCTGGGTGAAGAGCTGTCTGAGGGCAAGGCTCAAAAGATTGTAGTGAATGGGGCTTTGTCTGGCTGGCAGCCAGT
Source organism: Tyto alba (assembly GCF_018691265.1). Lineage (NCBI taxonomy): Eukaryota > Metazoa > Chordata > Aves > Strigiformes > Tytonidae > Tyto > Tyto alba. The sequence goes on from NW_024881318.1 coordinate 36,410,752, forward strand.
TACCAGTGGTGTTCCTCAGGGTTCAATTCTAGGGCCAGTCCTGTTCAATATATTCATTAATGATCCAGATGTAGGAGTTGAAAGTACCATTAGCAAGTTTTCTGATGACAACAAACTGGGAGGTGCTCTTGAATATTTTAGGGACAGAAGGATTTGCAGAGGTATCTAGATAGATTGGAGCATTGGACAGATTATTAGAATGAAATTTAACAAGTCCAAATGCCAGACTCTGCACCTGGGACAGAGTAATGCTGAGCACAAGTCTAAACTGGGAGAGGAGTGGCTGAAGAGCAGCCCTGCAGAAAGGGATCTGGGCGGGGTGGCTGTTTGACAGCAGGCTCAGTATTAGGCAGCAGTGTGTGCCCTGGTAGCCCAGAGGGCAAACCCCATCCTGGTGTGCATCAAACACAGCATAGCCTGTCAGTCACAAGAAGTGATTATCCCGCTGTATTTGGCATTTGTGGGGCCTCATCTGGAGTACTGTCTGCAGTTCTGGGCCCCACAATTTGCAAAAGATGTTAAGGTACTCGAATGTTTCCAGAAGAGGGCAACAAAGTTGGTGAAAGTGCTGGAAGGCATGTACTGTGAGGAGCAGCTAAGGGCTTCTGGCTTGTCCAGTTTGGCGAAAAGTAGGTTGAGGGGTGACCTCATTGCTCTCTGCAGCTTCCTGAGGAGGGGAAGTGGAGAGGGAGGTGCTGAGCTCTTGTCCCTAGTACCCAATGATAAGAAGCATGGGAATGGTTCAAAGCTGCACCAGGGGATGTTTAGACTGGACATTAGGAAGCATTTCTTTACTGAGAGGCTGGTCAAACAGTGGACGAGGCTTCCTAAAGAGGTGGTTGATGGCCTAAGTCTGTCAGTATTTAAGAGGCATTTAGACAAAGCCCTTAATAGCATCCTTTAAGTTTGAGTCAGCCTTGAATTAGCCAGTCAGTTGGACTAGGTGATCATTTTAGGTCCCTTCTAACCAAGATATTCTATTCTATTGTATCCCAGAAAAAGTCATCACAGATCTACCATGTGTAAACTGTGCTTGACCAAACATTGTTTCACAATATAACAATATGTTTGGTGGATGAAGAGAGATCTGTAATTCTATGTATTTTCTCATGCATCACAATAAAAGTAAATATCATTAACAATGAAATACGGAACTGCGCATTTCTTAAATATCTGTTCCAATTATATATACTGATATTGTTATTCAGATCTTCCATATCACTGTATATAAGAAAGGACTGAGACGTGTGAAGATACACGTGTGGAAATACACAGTGGGAAGAAATTGTCATTCATTATTTCTATAACATTAAAATCTGTAGTAATTTTATTATGTCTTCTTGACCATATACCGTCTGGTGTTCAAACTAAAAAACACCAATCAAACGTGAAGAGAAATCATCATCATATTACAGTTCTGAGCTATATTATAACACAATGAATGGATTTCTACAGAGGACATAATTTTTCACAAACTCACTGGCTTAAAACAACTTTACAGTGAGCTTTTATGAGATGCTAGGACTGTCTACAGCACATGAATGTTCAGAAAATCACACCTGGTTTATAAGTTTCAGATCTTTATCCATCAACATTCCTTGCCATACAGGGTATACAAATTATGGATCAATGATCAGTTATAAAAAATTCAGACAAGAAGAATGATTAATAATTAATAGTTAGTTAGTTAATGTTATATATATATGAACATTTTTTGGAGAAGCACTGTTCATCTGACAAATTTGTGACCTTTCATTCATACAGTAACCATCTAAGAGCATTGAACTATGTTATGTACTGATGCTACTTTATGTATTAATGTTATTTTCTTGAAGGTAAATGGCACATTTTTATTTCTCCAGAAAAAATAATTGTGATCTAAACACTAAAAATTTTCTTTCACACTTCTCCTGTCCTCTAGATGGTGAAATAATTAACTAATTATAAACAATTAAAATAATCCTATAAAATTAATATGATGCAATTTCCTAACAGTTGAAATCTCCTACTGTGTTCTAATTATATTATAAAGAACCAAATTCCTCAACTGTGACACAGGAAGTTAATATAATTCCTTGGAATGCAAAGTCTACATTATTCCATGAACACTGCAGATGCAGTCTGACACAATTAGCAAATTCACTCTTGCAGAAGCCTTTTTCCACTCTTTCGTTCAGTGCAAGCATTAGTGGAAGTTATTCATACACATAAATCCCCCTAAGGACAGACAAATTTGGTTCAACAAGTATACAGATTTGATCATGAATAGTTATCTATCTAGAACAGACCCGAAGTAGAACTTTTTTCCAACTGTTATAATGTTTCTGAGTTTCAAAACACTTTTATTTTTTCCACAGGGACTATTCCAAAAGTGTCTGAACACTTTGTCAGAAACCCAACAACCTTTCCAAAAGAAGAGAACAAGCAAATCTTAGTGTGTCTTCCTGATATGTTTAGACTGGAAAGATAAACAGGTGGAATGTGGAAGAAAGAATTAAATCCTTCTGAAGTGCTTCAACCACAAACTCTCCTTGTTGTATATGCCCTCACAAGTTGCATTTTCTAACTAATTAATGCTTTCTTATGAGAAAATATTTTAATGGTAAATTTCCAAACTGCCCTAGCCTGGAATTCCCCAAGGCAAAGGAGAACAGGAGACATATGACAATTAACTAAATACTGATTCATCATCAGAGACTAAGGGTAGAAATCTCTTTTACTACTCCTAGCTTGAAATTGGAAAACAAACTTGTGCAGCAGCAACACCATGAGATATTTATCCCACACTTACACTGCTGTAGGGACACAAACGGGGTACACATCTTCCATTCCAGTGAAGCAAGTAACTCCTTAATCTCAAAATCTCTATTTCATCTTAAATTATGTTTTCTTTCAATGTACTTCATCTTTTCCTATGCCCTTTTTTGGCTTCTCTCCTCCTCTTGTTTCCTAGACCTCATTTTTCCTTTCCTTTAGCCTCCAACTCTACACATTTCAGTCTCAGCAAACCTAAGAACACTTTCACTACTTTCTTGCCAATCAGCCCAGTAATTTGTTTTTCTCTTTTCTGATAGGGATGCAGTTGGCCCAAAGTTCTTTTTGCCTGTATTTTGCACTTGTTATCTGTTGCCAACAGAAGGAAACATCACTTTGGCTCCTGAATGAAAGCAGCAGATAAGCATGAAGCTTCAGGCTGTCTGCTACTTCTGTTAGCCACTACAGGAGCACTGTGCATTATTGTCTCTCTCTTCTATTATGTATGCTGAAATTCCTTGCCAAGAGGGCTAAAACATTTACATTTTCTCAGAAAACAGGCTGAGAAAGAGAGATGCCAACATATAATTGACAATATTAGAAAAAGGTTAAACTTCAGCACTGACATTTACATATATGCTTCTGGCCACAACCAATTGCAATGTATTAAATTCAAATTTAGTGATGCTGCTGCACAAAGACAGAAGCTACACATTACAGGAAGGCTTGTGAAGAGTAGTAATATATCTTATTAGATCCATTGATAGAACTGGAAAAAAATAAGATGCTGGCACAAAAGTCCTTGTTCAGATCAAAAGAATGTAGGGAAGAAGAATTTAGGTATACTAAATGTCACAAGACACTGATATTATAGCTTGTTTGAAAATTACTTATTAAAATCACAAGAGATAATCTGAACTCCTGACTCAGACATCACAGAAACAATACACAAGTGATCATTCCCAACTAGAGAATGATTACTTAATACTCATGATTTCTGAAGATTGGAAAATGCTTCCCAAGTTCTTCTTAGTAATGTAAATTAAATTAAAAGTAAAATTATTTGTAAAAATGACATGATATTCTTTCAGCTTATATAAATACTGTCAATAACACAAAGTTCAATAAGCCTTTGCTGATTTCTCTGGACAGAAATGGTGGCTTTATGTGCGGCTGGTGACTTCCCTTAAAAAAAAATAAATTCCTCTTCTATTTCTCCTCATTCACACATGTTCATGTTTCTATTCTCTTTTATTATGCATAAGCAAACAATATCAGATTAATTTAAAAAATAACATCAAATTAATAAAACACATAACATGACATCTTATCTTTAGTTACTAACCCTGAAAGTGACACCCTTTAAGAATAATTTTTTTCTTTTCCAGTGACAGAGTATTTGTTACTTTATTTGCCTTTGAGAGCTTCATTTCTTTCTTTAGTTAAAAAATATTTAAAAATTTGCCATTGGATCATTTCCTACATAGTAATGCAATTTAAAATAAAAATCAAATAAAATAAAACAAAAATAAAAAAAAAGCAAACTCAAATAAAGCCTTTGTAGTACTAAAGGTTTGTGTAGATTATGAGTTTTTTATCAATAATATTGTGATTACACCACAAGCATGGCAATGGACAATTACAGAAGTAAGAAAAATATTAAAATACACTTAATTTCTGTCAGAACTTGAGAATCATGGTCCTGTTTCTAAGTATAAAACATATCTTTTTAACTGAGAATAATAGAAGAAAAAAAAAAACCACAACAGTTATAAATTTCACTTATTATCTTTATATGTATTATGAATTTAAGAAAATTTTTATTGATAACATCAGCATAAAATTTAGAGGATGGTAATCCATGACAGGCTTTTCTGTTACCTCTTTATATTACCAGCCACTGTCCCTTTATAAAAATTTATATTTAATAGCACAAAGTCATATACCATGTTCTCTATTCTCTCTGTGGAAAGAATCTCTTTTATTGTAGCATGTCTTCAAGAGAGCATCAGATTATTAGTTTCCTGCCATCCCAAAAAATGTAAGATCTATATCCTACTGCCTATTTTACTGACCTTTCAAAATAAATTTTCTAAGTTTTCTTGATCTAACAAGAAGGTTCTCATCAACTGCAATAGCTTTTAGATAAGATCACAAGTCCTCAGCCCACAAGAGATGCCATGTTTGAGTGTGGAAGAAACTTGAGTAAAAGATGAGATTTCATCTAGGGCAACACAGAGAAAACAAATCTTTCACACTTCCTCACAGACTGAAAGATGCTAATAAATATATTGATCCTGTCTTCAGAACTTAAAGTGGATGAGATTCCCACATTTTATTTATGCCAGAAAAAATGGCTTTCTTATGTAAAAATAAAAGAAAAGACATTTTCTGAAGCACTTCATGGAATTTAAGAGTTGATTTCTGAACACAGCTTCTTATTTCTCTGTCTGTTCCCAAATTTTATTAGTTTATTTTCTGCTTAAAATCATAATCAACTAGGATGTTTTAGAGAAACATGTTGATCATGTTTGTCAACATTTTTGTCATCATAATGTAGCAGTCATAATTCTAAACATTTTTCTGCCTGCTTTATTTCATAAGGTCCAGTTTGCATAAGCCATTTAATTTCTTTTAGACTTTATAGAGTAACTTTACATTGGGTGTAATCCATCAAATTCAAATTTGGGCTCAGTATGATTGACTGTTTTACTTTGGTTTGTATTTTCAAATGGATGGAAGATTAATTAAAGTTTATAATGGCAATCTGGTAAAGCCTTTGCAATGAGGAAAGTCTTAATTTCATCAACTAGCATTTTTTTCCTTTATGGGGAACTATATTGAATTAACGCAGGGTGGCAAGACTGCACGGAGGAAGTATGCTGCAGGAGTGGTTTCTGTGAGAACAGGGGCTTTCACCACATGAGACAGAGCCACTTCCAGCCTGTTCCAAAACAGACCTATTGCAGGACACAGTTGTGCCCATCAACCAAGATGATGGCACTTCTGTGATAACATATTTAAGAAAGGGCAAAATTTACTGCGTAGCAGCTGTGAGAGAGAGGAGTGAGAAAAATATGAGAGTCCTACAGACACCAAGGTCAGTGGAGAAGGAGGAGGAACTGATGCTCTAGTCAGTGGAGCAGAGGTTCCTCTGCAGCCTGTGGAGAAGACCATGATAAAGCAGGTTGGCCCCCTGCAGTCCATGGAGGACAACATTGGAGCAGATATCCACACTGTAGGCCATGGAGGATCCCATGCCACAGGAGGAAAACATGCCCTAAAGGAAGATGCAGACTATGAAGAGGGAACACAATAGCCTGTGGAGAGGACCCTGTGTGGGAACAGGATTTCTGGGAGGACCTGCAATCCATGGGGGACTCATGCTTTAGCAGTCTGTTCCTGAAGGTCTATACCCCATGGAAAGGACCCATGCTGAAGGACTGCAGCCATGGAAATGACCCCATTGGAGCAGTTCACAAAGGGCTGTATACCATGGGAAGGACTCCACTCTGGAGCAGGGGGAAAATGTAGGAAGGAAAGAGGCAGAAATTAAATGTTATAAACTGACCTTAACCCCCATTTCCTATCCCCTTGCACCACTCAGAGTGGAAGGCTGTAGAAGAGTCAGGAGTGAAGTTAAGCCTGAGAATAAGATGGGGGTGGGAGAAATGTGTTTTAATTTTATCTTTGTTTCTCGCTATCCTACTCTATTTTAATTTGGCAATGAATTAATTTTCTCCAGGTCAAGTCTGGTTTGCCTGTTAACAGTAGTTAGTGAGTGATTTCCCTGTCTTTATCTCAACACATGAGCTTTTCCATCTTATTTTTCTCCCTGTTGTGTTGAGTGGGAGGAGTGAGAGAGTGACTTGGTAGGCATCTGGAAGTCACCCAAGTTTAACTAACCACAGAAACATCTCTAATTTTTAAGAAAAAGAATAAAACTCTTACCTTGTTCCATAAGAAAAATGTGTAAATGGAAGGTGTTAGGAAAAGTAAAGAATTTACCTAATTTTAAAAAGTTGTATGCCACATTTTCCAATGTGGTATGCTTCCGTCCCCATAAACAGTGTAGAAATATTAACAGATAACAAGCTTTTCCATCTTATTTTCTCCCCCTGTCTTGTTAAGGAGGGGGAGTGAAATAGCATTTGTGAGGGGATCTGACAGTTCTCCAAGGTCAACTACCACAGCTGCCAGTCTTTTGATCTGAGTGTTGCAAGTGTTGATAACTTCCCTTTCTTACAGTCCACAGGACTGTACCCATTTCTCCCTGAGTAGGTCATGGCATCAAGGGAGGACCGCATGTGCTCCTCTACTCCAGGTTCTAGTGTTAGGATTTTATTATCTGAAATATACCCAGGTAAACTAAACACAACTGAGCTCAATTTTGACACTTCTAGTCAAGAAGTGATTTATTCTGACCATAAAATTTAGAAGCTGAAAAATAATTTTTACTTTATGACAATTCAGGAACTCCATCTACCCATTTTGCTGTAAAGAAAATTAAGAAGCTGGCAAGAATCTTCCAAACTCTCCATCAGATTGAGCAGGGAAAATTTCCTACTTGAATAAAAATCTGGTGCTCAAGATGACCTTGAATATGCCAGCAGATACACTGAAGAAATATTTTGTAAGTGACTTTGTATCTATCTTTTATTCCAGTCTATAGTGGTAGCTAGACTCTGATTCTCCAGAGGAAGAGGAGAAAAGATATATCTAACCAATTGCTCATCAAGACAATGTACTCCTTCACTGTGCTGATGACTGGCTAAAGCTCTGAAGCATGAAATTTGATTTTGTTACTAGTTTAATGTATAGATGCAAGTACGAAGAACATTAAAATGTCAATACAATAAATTTAGTTTTCCCCAGAAGTCTTGAAAGATGATGATGAAAATGGGGAATCAGATTAAAAGACTTCAAGGTCCAAATGAACAAAAGCAGTCCTATATCCATTAAAACCATGCACAGAGGTTATAAAATTTTCTGGAGTGAAGTATACCTTTGAAATAGTTGTGTTATCAGATGGTTGCAAGTTGCACTACTCTGACAATATTTAAATATCTCACAACTAAAACACTTATTTTTATTTCTAACATTATACTTGTCTAAAAGTTGGCTCTCAATAACTGGATTTATGTTGCCATTTTTTCTTCAAAGTTAAACAGCTGTCCTCTCTGTTACAGTTGTGTGCATATACATATATATTAATGCAGAATTCATCCTTCAATCTTCTCTCTGATTAAGATAGACAACTTAATCTTCAGAGGTCTTGCATTTTAAGGCTGGCTTGGATCTATTTTCAGAATGAAAGCTCTGTCTTCCATTTCTGGCAAACATTTCCATCCCTAAACCTGATGGCTGAGTGAATAATCATCATTCAGGTATGCTGCAGCTGGGTACAGATTCATTTCTTAAATAAATTGTCCTAATTTTAATATGGATACATGTAAATCTTAATGCATATGGCAGGAAAATCACGGAAAAGACTGGAAACTGCTTAGGCAGTTATTAAAATATTTTACTTCATTTTCATAATACCGACCCTTATTATTATAATCATAATGGTGACTAAATTGCTTATATTTACTTCTGAGGATAATAAAAAGCAAATCTAACAATTTCTCTAGCAATCTTAACCTGTAACCCTAGGGCCAGCTTCAGAGTTTATAAGCAACAAAGTCTGTGAAGGATACAGTAAGCAAGATAGCAACAGAGATCACAGATTCTTTTAAATGAGAGAGGGGAAAAAAAAAAAAAAGAGAATATGAGAAATATAACTGCATACACAGTTTCATCATACTGTCAAATCCCTACTTAGATCATACTTATTTACTATTGAGAAAGAGCTTTTTTTAAGATTATGTTCATTACATATAAACAAAATACATGTAAGTTCATTACAGAGGTTGAAAAGAAGAAATAATAATGCACATGGAGGAACTAGCTGAACCAATTGTCTTCTGATGTGTGGTATGCAGTATTATGACATGAGGCAAGGATAGATGGCAAGGAATTCTTCAGACAAAACTAGTGTCACTGTTAATGGTTTTCTAGCCATAGAAATAATTTAGGTTGGAAGGGAAACTGGGAGTGGTTATTTTAGTCCAGTTCTCCACTCAAAGCAGAGACAACTTAGATTGGATTGCATGTTGTTTGCCTAATCAAGTTTTGAATTAAAATTAAACTAAAACAAAGAACTGCAGGAATTCCAGTTCACAGAGCCTGATTATCATAAAAGCCTTGGAATTAATAAGGTTTCCTAGATCTTACTACAAATTGTTACCCTGTAAACCCTAGCAAACAGAACTTAACAATGAAGACTGAGGTAATATCAAACTTCAGTTTGATTTTAAATTTTGAAAGCAGAATTTTCCTTTATTTAAAGATAGGGAGTTTCTACAGTTAAACCTTTGATTTGAAAAAGGAAAGATCCACCACCCCTCCAAATTTCCTATGCAATCCAGGCTGCTTTTTGGAAAGAGAATCACACTGTTTCCTATTTTTTCTGATACCAAATACAACATATACAGTTATATGTTATTATTTTTCCTATACATCCTCACATATGTGAAAAAAAGGATATACGAAAATGTGGATTTTTTGATGGATGTTTACAATCCAAGCAGGAAGGAATGTAAATTAAGGAGTAATAAGATTAAAAACTAGGCTATATATTACCACATGGGAATACTGTTATTTATACATTTATTTAAAAGTTTTGGCTTAAGGCAGTAGCCAGACATTGGCAGGGAAGGATGAAGTAGTTGTAAGCCAAGTAAGATGATTAAAAAAATCATCTCAGTAAACATCCCTGATGACTCCTTGTGACATCTTTTTTCCTACTTAGCAATGATTGTGTTTAGTCTCAAAAAGCAGTCAGTTGATGTACATATCCAGATACTCTAATGGATAATATTATCTCAAATTTGGTTAGATAAGGTTAAGCTGGATGCTTTAGATAACCAACATTTTTGAAGTTTTATGATGTAAATGAAGATATAGCACATAAAATATGCCAAAATTTCAGAAACTTAAGTTATGATGGTGATACGAAGCATCAGGCCTTGACCTGGTTGAACTCACAAAGCTGTAGCTCCAACATGTTTGGCAATTATCATCTGGCCTTTAGACATTTGTTAAAGCATGATAAAATCAACGTGGGTCAAGGCAAGGCCAACCAGATCCTCAAACTCTGTACTGTCAGGTTGATGTTAAACTTCCTGTCAACCAACAGTGGCAAAGGTGATATTTATTAGGCTTTGGGATTTGAAGAAAAAATGCTTTAGGCTTTAAAATTTCTAAATTCTCAGTTTATTTATTTTGGCTTGTTTGGCTTCAAACAAATCATATATTTGATTTTTCTGGGCTTTCATACAGATTTTATGTGAAATTCAGCTGCCATGCTTCTGAAAAAATACACTGAGATATTCCTAATGTATAACCTTAGTGAATGTCAGGGTAAGGGCCCAAGTTTATTGTGCAAGGACAACACTCATTAAAAACTTTCCTCGTCCTTCTGAATACATTGTTCATCATCCATTCACTATTCATCATTACAAATTCAGTACAGTCTGCTTACAATTCTCTTCAGTTATTGGTATGTGCTACTGAAATCTGACCAGATGTAGCAAGTCTGCTCTAACTTCCCACTTGTCTGGACAAATAATGTTCAGAAAAAAAGGAGAGTATGTTATCAGGAAAGGATATAATTACTGATACATTCTCTTTTGATTTTAGAAATCCTTAACTGTTCATAAATAGACCCTGGTTAAAGAATGGTTGTGCTATTAAAACAATTCTTGGAATCCTCACATAAAAAGTGGCATAAATTGGTTTTCAGAAACTATATAGGTAGATGCTATTTTTAAGCTTCATACATCACAGATTTTTTTTTTTTTTTTTTTTTTTTGCAGCTCCAGCATCAGTACATAAAGCCAAATAAAAGATCTTAATTTAAAAAACTTTGAGGTTGTTTTCCTTATCTTTCCTTCTAAAGTAAACCAATTTTAATAATAGGTATGGCTGGAAAATTTCCAATTTATTCAATAACTTTAAGCATAACTGTCTCAGATTTATAGCATTTTTGGTATCAGATATCCTATTCTCTCTGTTTTTGTGAATGAATATAGGAATCTAAAATTACTATTGGCAACACGCACAAAGACTGTTGAAAGGTACAGTACTTTATATCAGAAATCAGCATAGCCGCTGTCAGTTTTCAAGAACTGGGGAATGGTGAATGTTTTTCCCACACACAAGCCACATTGAACGTACGATTCAGAGTAACACCTGTTCAAGTATATTTTATTTACTATGTCAGCAGGGAACTACAAAATACACCTACTTTGCATGTAGCCCTTGATAATTATGTTAATATGGCATGCTTTACCTTGAATATAAAAGTTATGCTGGAAAAGATAATTTCCTCCTAAATCAAAACCTTATCTTACATTACTACATGAAGAACAGATTTACTCAAGTGACACTTTCATTCTTGTCAATAATAAAAAATGCATGAAATTGCTTCAGTCATCCTGGGACTGTATTTGACCCTGGGTACACTCTTCAGGCCCAATCCCAAAGCACACCTCCAGTCTGACATCATAGCCTGGACTTGGCCTGTCCTCATGTCCACGGAAGTGTCTGATGTTTTGCCCTGGGGCTCCCCCATGACTCTTCCCTCAGCCCACCATGTTCCCTGCCTGGCAGCAGCAGTATGAGTTCTGGCTGAGGTCCTGAGCTACCAGCCCCTAGGGAGTCCCCATAGCTTCTGGCCCTAAGGGAGTCCCTTTTGCACATGGCACCCTGAAATATATTATGGAAAGTTAATTCATAGGAACATGAGATTAGACATATTCAACATCTTTATTGATTATCTGAGTGATAAAGTAGAGTTGTTTAGCCTAGTTGAGAGAAGGCTCAGGGCAGATACCATTAATATATATATATATATATATATATCTGAAGGGATTGTGCAAAGAAGATGGAGTCAGGCTCTTTTCAGTAGTGCCCAGTGATAAGACCAGAGGCAATGGGAACAAACTACAACACAGGAGGGTCCTCCTGAACATAAGAAAATCCCTTTTCACTATGCAGGTGACAAAGAACTGGAAAAGGTTGCCCAGAGAGGTTGTTGGGTTTCTGTCATTGGAAACTTTCAAAAGCCATCTGGACATGAGCCTTAGCAACCTGCCCTAGGTGACCCTGCTTTAGCAGGGGGTTCGGACTAGATGACCTCCAGAGGTCCTTTCCAATTTCAACCTTTCTCTATGGCTGCCTGCTGAATCCTGACTATGCAACAAGTTTTGGATGTCATACCCCCCATTCATTGCCTTGTTTTCTTCTGTCCTAAAGGAAGAGCTAGTTTTCAGCCTTACGGTTCTCCTAATATGGTAGATATAATGGACTGTTTTAAAAGGCTTCTTTATGGATTCCAATGGGAATAAACTGCTAAAAAGTAATTGAAGCCATTTATGTAGCAAGGGCAGAACCTGCTATGACACAGACTGAATAGTCAGTACACTAGATGAATAACCACAAACAACACATGCTGCATACTGTTTTCAGGCACTTCTCAGAGTTCAGGAGCATACAACAAAAAGCCTTGACATATTTTCTTGTTTTGAATTCGAAGATGGGAGATGAGCTTCTTACAAGATATGGAGCCCTGATAATCTGTTCTGTTGTTTGTGTAAAACTGACATTCTTAATAAAGGTTCACTAAGCCAAGAAATTATCTAAAGAAAAATAAATATTTTAAATTTTTATTCAATTTTTAATAACAGATGAGGGAACAAAAAGGAGATAAAAACCTGTTGTCAGCCATAACACAATTCAGTCAACAGATAATATAATATTAGATTTTATAGGCTTGCAGGCACTCAGTTATTAGGATTATGCACTAAATCTAGTTTTGTATCAAATTTAATCCCCCTGGAATATTTTCAATGCATAATGCAATTATTAATGTTATCATGGCTATGTTATCACATATATTTGCATTTGAACTTGGTAATTTAGTTAATAAAAAAGCTGAATTTTGATTCAATTAATTTGGGCACTTCTCACTTATAATAACATATTCTCAGTAATCTCGGTAGCAGATATATAAATATGTAATCTTTTTATTCCACTGCCTTAATGTATAAGACTGGTGTAAATCCAGTATGAAGCTGTAATGTATTTGAAGATCATATTGCAGATTCTTTCTGCTTACATAATCACAAACCAAAAAGTAAGTGCAATGTTATGACTATACTCAGATTTTCAACAAGGAAGTCTGGACTATGTTACAGCAAATTAGATTTTAGAAAGCACACCTGTCCTAGGCTTTCTCGCAATGTATAAATCCAATACATTATATAATGCAAAATTCAGCCTTATGAGATCAACATTATGTTCTTAACAGGTTTCACTTCTGAACACATTAAATTATAAGTAACAAAGAGATCGAAACTATTTTTTTTCCTAAAGCAATTAAAATTCAATTCTTCTTGCTAAGTACTGCTCAAATCTGTCTTACTACATAAAACTAAAGAATCAAATATTCCTCAGTGTCTTAATCTCAAAACACTGTATACTCAACAAATAAAGAAATCACCTACATTTGCATCATAAATCAGGATTTCCATGCAATTTCCTTCTTCTCACCATTATAAAACTATTGTCAGATCCGTACAACATACCTACAGAGTTGTGCCACTGAAATGAAAACAGAGTTATCCAGGATTTTTTAAACCTAATCATGTTAATGATATTTTCAGAATCTCACACTTTTCAGAATCCTGGCATGCAAAATGATTAATTTAAGGGAGGGAGGGAGGAGGGGGGGGAGGGAGCAAAACCAAACCAAACCAAGCCAAAAAAACCCACACTCCAGCCAACACATTTTTCAGTTTTTTTTTTTTATCTATTACTCCAGCTTCATTAACCTCAGCAATAAGGCTATCTATGCACATACATTTTTCAGCCTTTCTTGCTGCTTTTAATCATTTTTCACCAACCAAAGGCTTTACATTTGCATTTCTGTCTTGTCAAAATATACATATTAGTAATATCTTTCTAAATCTAGTATTCTATTTTGCTCATGGGGCGTGTCTGCACATGTCAACAGGGTCATAGAGGAAAACTGTCAAGAGCCCTTTTATTCCAATTGTCATGAGAAAAGATTACAAGGATCCTATTCAATTGTCTTTACTAGGATTTTTTTTAAATTATTATTATTATAATTTCCAAGACACATGTTTTTTTTAAGAAACCACTACATATGCAATAATTATTATTTTTTTTTTCCTTTGAGATTTCAGAATTACAGCTAGGTCAGCTTGAAACTGTAGTGCAGTATATATGATTTCTACGAGGTCTGATGTAAGGCTACAGGCTCCATACTGACCTCACAGTGCAGGATCTCAGGACCTTGTTGTACCTGCTTCAGCCTGTACTTATTTTAGCTTGCCTTAACAAGTGTCTAATGTCCAACCGACCATTGTCGGAAAATTGTATTTCCAAGAGCTGCTCAAGCTTACAAAAATAACTGCTTGGTCCAAGCACAGTACAGTGCTGACTGTGAGCTAGTGTTGTTACAAAGGACTGTGGAGAGTCACATAAGCATATCAGAGAGCTAAGTCAGGTCCCTAACATGATTTAAATTTTTCTTAGTTGTTCTTTGACCAGCTTTACTAACATGATGCTCACTTACAGTAGATTTACTTTTTCTCAGTCTCAAATTATCTCTAGCTCCAGCAGTATAATATTGTTTCAGATATATCCTTATGCTTATTTTGTTCCAGAACACTTGCCTCTGAAAAGGATCAAGGAGAGGCTCTTTTATCTTGCAAGTCTTTATTTAAAGCTGATATTATTAAATTTCATTTAATGAGTGATGTTTCTTTGAGACATATTTGAGACTGCATTCTCAAATTCTCAGTAAAAGTCATTAAAGACTCAAAAAACAAGCTCCCCCCCCCCGATAAACACTCCCTTCTGAGACAAAATTTCAAAGATGGGTTAAAATACAGGAACTGAACCAGAACCTAATTACAGAACTTTATATGGCAACATGATCAGTATAGCAGTTTTCAAAAGAGTACAATAACATGTGGCAAAACATCACAGCAACATTAGTCCATGTTTAAGAAATAATTCAAGAACACAAAGGGAAAATGAAGATGATTATCCAATTCATGGGGCAGACTGATGTCAAGCAAAAAGAAAAACCATGCTCCCTGTTGTTTCCTCTACTACCAACTCTAATAAAAGAGTTACTGAACTTCAGCTCTTTCAGCTCAAAAACTACTATTGTTTACTGAAATTAAGCCAAAAAGGACTGAAAATCATCTCTGTTTCCACCAGCTTGAAGAAATCACTCAAGTTGTTCTTGTGAATTCTACTTAGCTGTAAGAAATTGCAATGGCACCACCTTCCTAACATCACTGATAAATTCACAGTATGAAGCTAAGCTCATTGCATGGTTTGTATGTAAATGGTTTTGGTAATACTAGCCTAGACTTTGAATGAAGTTGTCAGGAAGGAGCAAAGTCTGGCTGCTCACCATGGTAATAGAGTCACGAGCCAAGGGTGAATGCAAGTCAGGCAGGGTGATGCCCTCCCCTGATGAGGAACCAGGACATTGAAACAGCGAGTCAGAGTCAAGATTAGGCCCAGAGACAGTGAGCAGGGACAGCCTCAGTGCAGTGACAGCCTGATAAGTGTACGGGGCAAGGTAGGTCTGAGATCAGCACAGAAAATCATGTCTATGAGTCCAGGTTGGGTCAGAATTGAAGCAGTATGAACCTGGGCACAGGTATGGCTGCTGAGCAGCTGCCACATGGCTCAGACAGGGGCAGCAGGGACAGCATCTGATGAAAAGTAGCTCCCCAGGGAAGGAGGCCAGCCCAAATTTCTGACTTCTTAACAGCGAAGGAAGTAACCTTTGACTAAATGCTTTCACTCATCCCACTAAGCACCTTAACTCAGCACACTGAACACCATAACTCAGACCACTGAACTTGCAGGAAGGGGGCTGTAGTCAGGATCCTGGCAGAATGAGTAAGAACAAAATTCTGTGTGTCAGTCAATTCCAGTAAAAGCTGTAGCTCTTTTGATTTCTTCTACCTTAGGAGAAATCTCATCTGAATGTTATTTTAACTAGTTACAGTCCAAGATTATTGTAAGGACTGAGTTTGTTTATGGGATTGTGACTATTGAACTGGAAGAACATGTACAAAAACTAAGAAATGCAATTCTTGCTTTTGTGTTATTAATACATATTCTTGTATTTTTAAACCAGTAATTCCCTTTGTCATCTTGAGAAATACTGTATGTTTATCCATGCTTATTCATTCAACTGTATCATAATTCCGGAAAAACTCATTGAAATGTTGTTTCCCAGTGTAGAAAGTGATATCCATGATTTTCATCCATAAAAGTTAATTTAAGATGCAAAACTAAAAAGAACTACACATAAAATACATTTACATTTTTATTGAAATAGTACATTTGAAAGCTGGAATTCTCTGTTTATATATCCTTTTTCTCTGTTTCCATATCCTTTAAATACTTTCTCTTGTATCCACTAATAGCTTAAGTTATGATTTCAGGAATGTTTTTCTCTTTCTTTCCTTCTATTTCCCTATTTGAAAATTCTGTTTCTGCATAAGTCAAAATTGAGAAAGCATTGTGAAATATTGTTTTGAGTTTATTTTAAGATTCTTAGGAATGTTTTCAAAACACTAAGAACTTGCAGCTGATTTTGAACAGTAGATTTCATTTTTACTCTTTTGTTTATGTTACAGGTTTGTATTTCATATTGAGATTCTTTATAAAGGCCTGTATTATGTGCTTCTATGATATGAGACAGGATGCCTTAAAATCCACAGAGAGTTTACCTAGCATGTCCTGAGCCTTTTTACTCATAAAACTTATTTGAATATACTCTTGTAAAATTTTATGTCTTTTCTAAATCTTACCTAAACAAATGAGAGCTGTTGCTGACATCTATGGCTCCACTATGCCATTCCAGAAACAAGTTTATGTGCTCTAAAGTACTGCTAGCTCAGTGCTCTGTGGAAAAGTGACATGTTGTAAAGAATCAGAATTCAAAGATCATTCTACACTCTAGAAAGTGTGGCTGTAGGTTATGGTTTAGAAAAGACTGAGCACAGATACAGGGCTGTAAGTCTAAAGCACTACAGACTTGATATAAGTTAGTAGATGAGTAATGGCTTTGTGATAACTCCAGAAAACTGTAAATGACCACAGGGTGCAAGTACAGAATCACATTCATTATGTGATTAGTATTTTTCCACCAGCAACATTTTTAGATAAATTAAAGGGCAGTCAAAGATAAAATGTCTGAGGAGTCTGAAATGGCTGATACACGGCTAAGGCTGCAAGGAGAATTTATCACTGCTGGTGATATACAATGCTGATGCATGAACAAGTAGAATATTCAGTAATAAAGGCTGTCAATACAACACTTTCTCCCAACAATAAAATCAATAAGGAAAAAAAAAAAAAAAAAAAAGTTAAACTCTGACAGCACTAACTGATTTTCCAGCTTTCAGCCTCAAGAAGATTCATGTTTCTCTTAGGAGACAGCTGAAATTTATTCCCAGACATTTTGAGAATGTTGCCATTCTACAAGTTTGTGATCTATAAGAAAAACTCACTGCTGGAAAAAGCAGATAACCTTCTAGGCTACAGAAAGGATATTTTTCTCCCAAATAGATAAACAATTAATAAGTTAGAAGGGCCAAAAGAAGCAGATGGGAAAATTCAGAGAACTAGTATCATGTTTATTAATTATAGGAGAGTAGTATGCCAGTCACTTTCTGAAAGGAAATAACTATCTTTGCCACTAATTCACATTGCTATGACTGAAAAGTATCTTACTAAATGACAAATTTTACTCCAGGATGAGGAGATTTTTATTCTATCCAGTTAGTTTATCACAGACCACTGTAGGACACTCATATTTCCTTTGTATTTCCCACAGCCTTGGGTATCTGAGGAATGTAATGACTTTTTCCAGCATGAACTGCCATGACAAACAGCATTAGCTCAGTGGGCTGTCTTGACCGGTGAAGGACAAATATTGATCCAAATTGCACTAGTGATTTGGGGTTTGGGTTTGAGATAATAAAATACATAAAAAAAAAAGTAAGGAGTTTGCCTCTAGATATGAGTTTCTCTGCATTTATAGATCTTTTCTGATACTTCATTTCACTCTTATCAGTGGTGCCCATCACATCTGGTAGCAAGCAAAACGTCAGAGTCCACAAGGTTTGTTGTTTTGTTTGAATTAATGAACTGTGTTTGATTTGACATGTTCTTATCTAGGACTATGACAAAAAAATAAACAAACACATTCCTGTATACTGGGACTACGATTATTTATTATTTGTATTGGAATACCTCATCTTCACTGAGAGCTACTGTAATCTATGGAAATTTATTGCTACTTACATTAAGAGCATTTTCTTGGTTAGACTTACGATGTGCTTTACTGATTCAAATCAGTTTTGGCTGATTTTAAAATGAATCAATTTCATATGTAAATATATTTTTAATCTCTTGCTTCTCTTCTGGGGATTACAAGTGAACTAAATAGTCAAATTCTCTAGCTGATTAGGATTTCATTTTATTTTTTTTTTAATAGAAGTCTTGCTTCTCGGTTTCATAAGCACTAAAGTATTTTTCTAAAAATTATGGAAGCAGCACAACAACACACTACAGCAAAACTTAAATCATCTTCTATAACCCAGACATTTTGGAATGAAAAAAACTTGGATGCACATGCATGTCTACAAAGTGAAGTGAAGAGCCCTTAAGTGTAATGTCTCTGTAACAGTAATGTTGTTAGAAGAAAGGTGTCAGAGTGGACTAAGGCATGAATTCAAAGAAAATAAACCAAAAAAATGTAAGACTGATTAACAAGGAGGTATGCAAAAGGAAAAAAAGGAAGTAGAAACTGTTTTGAGAAGTTGGAATTAGCGTTAAAATGAACTTTGTCTGCCATACAAGGTTGTGTATGGGGTCTTCAAATAGTGAAGGCATATCTTGCCCTGTAGTCAGAGTGACAGCTTCCTCTGACTGGTTGAAAAACAGAGGAGGGAAAATAAGGACCAGCAGTCAACAAAGTGGAGACTTGGGACATGATTTGTGAAAGATTGTTTAGCCTGGCTTTGCTCACTCCTGGAAGAGATGATGAAATAAATATGTGCGTAAAACCCCAAATTAGACTTGAATGGCCAAGAGAACATTGTATTTACCTTGTGAATGAAAGAAATTGAGTTAAAATAACAAAAAGGAAGTAGTCATTTTTCTATTAAAAACATATCATAAGTTCTCGGCAAGAAGAGCTATGTGTGATGACATTCAATGTCATCACAGTATTCTGAATGATGCCAAACATGACACTGTTATTCCCAGGTTGTGATGAAAAGACGAATTCCCAATAATGATTTGCAAACAAAAAATCAGATTTTCGTTAAGGCTTAAATGAAACATTTAAATATAAATTTAATAGTATTTATATTTAAATGATTTAGTAATTTTGAAAATGGTTCATAACTATCTTAGGTTTGAAATGTAGTCTTTAGAAACCAAAGAGTTAGAACTACTCTTTCATTTATGAAATTATGAAATTGAATAGTTTGATATTTCTATTTTTCCCAGAAAATATTCTTAAAGAAACACACTGGAATAAGTGTTCTTGGAAAGTATAACCTTTGGCAATAGGGCTTTTTGAATGCAGAATAATTAACTGAAAAATCCTATAGCTAATGTAGCTTTGAAACCACTTTTTCTGGTGAAGGGGCCTGAATCCTCAGCATGATAGCTACCTACATTGGAGTTCATAACATTCTTTCCAGGTAGCAGATTTTCCTGATGCAGAATGACTTTATGTACAGTAGTTCCTCTTAAGGATTAAGCAGTAGTATAAATAAATGTTGTTATTTAACTGGGCTGGGGATTGGATAATTTCTTGGACAAAATTGAAGAACAAAATCTGAAACTTTCAAGGAAAACTCTTAAAAAAAAAATGTATTAAATGACTTGTTATCCCACTTAAAAATTAGATAAGCTATGAAGATGCAGAGTACATATTAAACAAAGGAAGAAATACGCATCTGCATGCTTTCTGTCAGAGAATCCTTGGAGACAGTTATGCTACATTTCAGTGTTTCCTACAAACATGATCAGTTGCTCTGTCTCCCATCATCTGCGTGGGCTGCCTTCCAGATGAGAACATGTGGGAAAGTATAGTGTCTAAATTCATGTTAGTCAGGGAGGTTAGCCAATTGTCTGTAAGTGATAACTGGGAGCAGAGCCAACAAATTCTTGGCAATTGATATACGGTTATGTTTGAGGGGAACTAAGCCAAGGAAATTTTCATAGGACTCCTAGGAAAAATTTACTGAATGTGTTCTAATACTCTCACTGTACTATTGAGATAAGGTAAGGGCTGGTGAATTCACCAGTCCTTACATTGGTGCAACTCCCACAGACTTTTATGAAAGTTTTATCTAATGGAAAAGGTGGATTAATCTTGCATTGCTGTTTTGAATGTAACACATAGAGTGAGGACATCTTCCTATCAAGGTTTGTTGACAATGCCTTCTATTTTATAAAGAATTCATAGCTATTGCAGTGAAATGAATGTAGACAGAATTTTCTTTCTAAAATCACAAGGACACTGTTGTCTAAAACATAAACTCTTTTACCTTCTATACAGCATAATTTCTGTACTTAAGTATTACTGTTACAATCAACTTACTCTCATAATTGACTTGAAAAGGGGAGATTAGTAGGAAAGTTATGTGTTAGCACAAATAGACCTCTCTGTTTTCATCTTTTTTGGTATTTTTTTCCATAATATACTGTACTATGAAGACAGTCTTATTAGAATCAAAAAGGTACTAGTAGTGCTGTGATTGGAATATTCACAGCAAAGAAAAACAGGTGAAAGATTTAGGTGTTTTGCTGTTATGCAAAAACGAGAAGATAGTTGAGAGAAGCCTAAAATAATAAACAACATTTAGTGAAATATAAATTTTAATCAGGAATGGGAATACTAAAGCAAAAATATTAAAGTGTGAAAAGTAGCCTTATTTCCAAAAATTAGACGTTTTTCTCATCAGTAGCAGATGTAGTGTGATAGTCTGAACAACTGAAACAAGGGTTATCTTTCAGCTGAATTTGTGTAAAAGGAAAATTAGACTTTCCTATAAGATTCCTGCCCTTTTGTCTACTTACTCAAAAACTTTTGTCTTTTTCACCCTTTGTCATCTTTATGTATGACCTTTCAGAAGACATTTTCCTTTACAGAAAGCCCATCTTCACCATCAGCCTCCACAGGGATATCCTCTTGTACAGAGGAAACAATGTTTTGTAATTGCTCTGTGTCATTCACCTCCATATCTCAGAGGTCCCCCAGTGATATGGTCAGAAAAACCTGTTATTCCTAAAGGGTCTAATATCTGAGAAACTGCACTGTTGCTTCTGTTAATGACTCAGGACCACCTGAACTTTTCATAGACACATACAGAAGATGTTACGACCTCCTTTGTTCTCTTCATATTCCTCAGTAAACACTAACTGCACAGGATAAGTACCTGTTACTGTGGACCAAAATTTGTGTATTCAAAGTGTAAACCTTAGTGAATCTGCATAATTCTAAATTTACACAACATTCCCAGATACTGAGAGAAAAATTACTTTTTCATTCATAATTTTTTATATGCTGTAAACAATATATTACCATCACTGTAAAAGAAAAAGAATACTCCCACATGATAGCATAGACTTAAGAGGAATTTTTTGTCTGTGTGTGTATTTTTGGTTTAGTGAAAATGCCTGACGTGACAGTTCCCAGAGAAAATATTAATCCATAAGATTTATGGCTACACATGAATTACAATTTCCAGATTACTTTTTACTACTCAAAATAATATGCCAATTCAATCCTTTTTGCCAAGTCTCAAAAGTCAAATATTAATTTCAACAACATTTGTAGAATTTTTATATAATTTTACTTTGATATGAATAATTTGTTAGTCTTCATAAGACAGTAGTTATTTTAGAGTCAAAAAACAAAGATGGAAAACTAAATTAGACATTCTTTTTTATATTGAAGTGGTCTATTAAGCCCAAAGGACAGTGTAGGACAGAAAATAAGGAAAATATATTTCAGTTATTACAAATCATGTGGAAATAAAAGTTTACTTCTTGCATTTCACGCAGTGAATGACAAAATCAATTAATCATACAACTCTATGTATATCACATTCTCAAGAGTATTTTTACAATGATACTCTTTTACAAAGAGAAGTAAAGATACAGGTAACCTTTTTCATTAAATCTTACAAGTAGTACAGGAAATAACCCTGATTTTTCTGTGTGTGTTCCAGAAGTTGGAAGGAAATAAAAGAGGACATAACATTTATTCTGATAGGACAAACTGAGAAGAGTGTTCTTGCTTTTTATTCCTTTCACACAGGACAGAGCAATGCTGCAGAAAGACACTTTTTAAAAATCCAATAACAACTATTTAGCACAGTATTATATAAATTATCACACATAAAAAAAAGCCCCATCCATACTTTTCCCAATCAGAGTTGCTAAGGTACTGTTCACCATCTTGCCAGTAGTTACACTAGTCACCTGGCATAAGAAATAATTTCCCCATTGGCTTGGGGTGCTGCAGTAATAAAACTGATGCAGTAAAGGAAAATACCTTTTTCTCTTTAACATACTCAGATGTTAGGTATTTTCTTTGTCAAAAGAAAAAACAAAACAAAAAGAGAGGAGACACCACTTTCTCTAAGAATCAAAGCAATTGTGTTTTGTTTTTGTTTTTGTTTTTTTTTTTTGTTTTGTTTGTTTTGTTTTTTTTTTTTTTTTTTTTTTTTGTGTGTGTGTGTGTGTGTGTGTTTTAATAATTAAAATTGTTGTACTCCTGATCCAGCTCAACTAGGCTATAAATTGGCCAAGGATCATGCATTTTTAGAGCATTTTTAAGGGCGAACTCATTAATGGTTGATCCTTTCTAACAGGAAATAAAGAAAAGCAAGGAGAACATCATTATATAAGACTTGACACTAATTGTTTATCCTGTTTGTCTAGTACTAAATCAAGCTGTTTGAGATTGATTTGATGTCCCAGTCCTTCATACATTCCAGTTCAAGCCCCTTTTTAGGCAATAGCTTCCAGCAAGAAAACTTACAGATAGACCTAGCAGTAGCAATGGAAAACTCTTGTCACTTGAATCCAAGGTTATCTCTAGGAAAAGTTCTAATGACATTTTGTTTCCTCTGCAAAGCACCTACCAAAGCAGAAGCAATAGTAATGTTTCCCTAGTGACACCTTCAGCAGCAGTCTTGACAACCATCCTCTCATTACAGTTTCCTTAGAATAACAGTTGCAACAGAAAGGACAATGAGAAAGATCTATTCATTCACTTATCACTGACATGAAGATATGTTGAGTTTAAAGGAAAACATCTTGAAGGGAAGAAAGCAAACCTGAAAGTTTCCAATTAAGTACAGGAATGGGAGTAGACACTTTTATTTGTAAAGATTATAGCAGCAAAGATAATAAATGAATGTACCTGTAAGGATTTACTGGATGTCAAATGAGTCATCACCAAATTGAATATGTCCCTTGGCTTGTCTCCTGAAGCAATGTAGCATGATGTGTGGTAGTGCATTCAAGGTCAACTGTTTATCACAATCATTATCAACTGAAAATGTCAGGTTGAGGTGATTATCAGTGTATGTTAATTTATGTATCTGTTTTAAATATGACTGGTATGGGTGATCTATACAAAATGGGTTTATTTTAAATCTATAAGGTGCCACACATTGCCAAAATCTTCATGTATAAAAGTAGTTCATGTGCAGTGGAGCTACCAAGTTCAAATATATTCAGAATATGCAGGAAAAAAATTATAAGTTATGTAGCTTTCTGTCTTAAATTAGTGCTGACATTTTACTTTGAACAGCTTTAACTTCCCATATCAAACACTACATTGCTTTAATCATACCATTGCTATGATCAATTTAGTAAATCTTTAACTTCTGGTTCCATTTCCTTTTTCATGCATGGATTATTTAGGTCTATACCAGCATGTGAAATAAATCTTATGTTCCCTGTAGAATCTTTCTTTAATATACTGATTGATAAATGGAAGATAACTGCTCCACTGAAATTAATTTCTCACTTTTTCACAGCAAATGTTATTTACTGTAATACATAATGAAATCCAACAATGCAGCTCTGGGGTACCATTACATTGACAGATATGCAGTAACAGCATTTTTACTATAAAAGTGTTAAAACTTTCTTTCTTCAAAGAGATATCAACAATCACCTGCTTTTACTAGCCCTTTCTGAAATTTTGAAAAAATCTCTGCTTATAATATATTTACTGTTCTTAATAACATTTGTTATATTTTTACAAATGAAGCTTGACTGGTTACTTCAGTAGCTACATATAACTTCTATAGTGTACTCTAGGGAGAACAAACAATGTAATTTCATTTTACATGTTGAAAAGAACATAAAAATATAGGCTGCAGAATGAATAATAGATCAGGAAACAGGTTATGAAGTTATTTGACACTGATCTACAAGCAAAATCTTTTTTAAAGCAAATATGTATAATCTTTTTTCCCTCTAACAGTGTCAGAAAGTAAATCTTAGGTGAGCACTGCTATTACACATTCCTACTCTATAATCTTTATTGAATCACTAAGTTCAAAAATCACTGACCCTGCAAAGATGCGGGTCAAGCTGTTTTCCTGAGAGCGGTTGATAAAAAAAATTCAATTATGTTAGAGATCAGAGTCTACATTTTTCAAACTACATTAATAGGGCCATGAAGAACACATTTCTAAGGGTTGGTAAGTGTAATTTCTGAGTCTGCCAGTCATAAATATAGAACTGTGTGTGCCTATATCCTAAAAAGTTTTGTCTGTTTTCTAGGAATATTGGCCTTCATTTGAACAATGAGCAATTAGACTCTAGAAACAAACACACAGAAAAGTAGTTTGAAAAAGCAGATATTTGCTTTTCCAAAATTACCTCATCACACCTTGGTACTTATATATTTTTTCTGTAAGAGGACACTTGCAGTTATTAGCAAGTGTACATATGTATTCACTGTACCTCCTGGCCACTCAAGCAGAAAAAAGCCCATAAGAAGTAGATATGGAGATTAATTTTGTGAGAAGCTTTATATTTCTGTAGAATTTTTATCTAGAATTACTTTAGAAACCATAAAATTTAGTATTTACTTCATCCAGGAATTAAATGCAACCAACTCTAGCGTGGAGAATAGCAACTGTTTTACTACTAATACTATGCAGTAGCACTGCATAGTATTAGAGATATGAAATAAATAAAAAACAAACCATCAATGTAATTGAAAATACTGTTGGAAGTCACAGAGGAAAAAATGTAAAAAGTTTGCTGAGAATTAAACAAAACCCTTTATTAACACTTAATTAATTTATTTTCCCTTAAAAAGTAACCTATTTATTTTTTATTTGGTTTTGGTTTGGGTTGGTTTTTTTTTTTTTTTTTTTTTTTTTTTTGAGATGACAACATTTCCCAGGAAAAAATGTTCAGGAATCCAATTAATTTCTCTTACAAAATTAAAAATAACTGTTATATTTTCTATGATGGGATCCTCTCTCTGAGATCTAGATTTTAACTTGCAGTCTGGAGAAAGCCAGTCTATACAGGATGGCATATTTGCAGTAATTTGCACTGTTTTCACATATGACATAAGGAAGACAGAAATCACATATTTCACTTATTTAAAGAAGTATTTATTTTACACATATAGGATTTTGTGTTGTAGTGAAATAAAGCTGCTAGAGTAATATTTAGTCCTCCTTGTTTGATTGTGACTTCATCTTTGAATTATGTTCTTTCCTCACTGATTTAACACAAGATCACATTGTTTGAATTTGTGTTGTGTTCAGTGGTTACTTTGCTATGCACTATATCGTGTTCAACCAACATTTCAGAAAACTCCCATGGGGGTTTTATTATATAAAGTGATCAGAATATATATTACCTCTTAAATGTAAAGAAGAGGTAAAGAAAAAATGTGTACATTTTTAGGAATAAGGAATCAAAGCAGGTGGATTTTGTCAATGTATGAAAAATAGTGCTGACATTCCTATGATGAAAATCTAAAAAATGTTGTAGGTTTGTTTGGTTTTTTTTTTTTTTTTCAGAATGAATTAATTTAAAGATATTAAAATATGTGCTATAATAAGATTTAGTACTTTTTTGCCATTTGCGATTTAGAAATGAAAGTAATTTTCTTTTCACAAGAGACATGAATAGATGTTTGAGATCCGTACAGAATACTGTCTTACTGTTGCATGTCAATACTACTGTATTGATAATAATTAGTCAGATTAATACAGCAGAGATTTTAATCAGAAAAGATCCTCCTCCCTTTCAAAAATATAAAAACAAGTTTGCAATAATTAATTTGCATACCAAATGAGAGTTTGATGCTTTGATACTCATCAGAGATTGTTGCATGCCTTCTGTGCTCTTGAAATTTAGTCTCAAATTACCAGTATTCGAGTTTCCAAAGGATGTCAGGATACTTATTGTCAAAAATTCTAGTAAGCGTCAATGACTCTTAGGCACCTGAGACAGCACAAATTACCTGAGCCTTTTTTTTGCTCAAATTTCACCCCATGAATCACTACCAGAAGAAAGAAACAATCATAGATATTGTAAAATATCCATGTAACTTATGAGCAAGCACCTTTCGGTGTTGACAGCATCTGAGTTAAAAAAGAGTGGATAGCCTGAAGATCTTTACCAAAATCACAACAAAACACACCCAAAAACAATCCAGCAACAATAAAGAATGTAGCAGCTACCAAAATTTCACAGGTGGTATTGAGAAAACAGAGATGGGTGATATTCAGTATTAGAAAGAAAGACATAGCTCTATTTATTGTTCCCCATGATTTTACTACCAATTATTTGAACTGTATTTGATATGAAAACAGATCATAATCTGTTATAAATAACAGAAGGATTTTGCTTTCGCTAAAAGTAATTAAAGAAATATTTTTATTGAGTTAGGCTAAATGTGTTATTAAATTAGTATTGTTAAAATTATAAAAGTTAAGCAAGCCTTTTTTGATCACAAATTAGGCATATGGTTGGGCATTGTGTGGAATTGGACAAGCAATAGGAAGGGGGGTGGTCTGTGGTTAGGTATCGTGTAAAGGGGAACCTGGATGGGAAGTGCCAGGGAAGAATGGAAGCCAGCAGAAAAGGAAATGAAGACCTGGTGATGAAGAGGAACCTGGACTTCGCCTCCCCCTCCTCCCGAACCACCCCTGAGGACAGTGGAGAAGTACTGAGGGAGACAGCCTCGGAGAAACAAACCAAAAGGAGCTGCGCAGGTGTAAAGAGGAGAAGACCAGCCAGTTTCACTTAACCAATGAAATCTCCTGGTTGCTCCATAAAAAGAAGCCCCTTCTGGGCCAGGGGGTGCGCCATTGTGGTCAGTGTTGTATTCTTTGCTCCACTGACTTTGTCCCCGAATAAAACATGTTTTTTATATACGTGAGCCTGTTTCTCACATAATTCTAGAATGGTTTGGATTGGAAAGGAACTTAAAGATCATCTAGTTCCTACCCCCTGCCATGGGCAGGAATACCTTCTACTAGGTCAGGTTTCTCAAAGCCCCGTCCAAAGTAGTCTTGAACACTTCCATGGAGGGAACAGCCACAGCCCCGCTGGGCAACCATTCCCAGTGGCTCACCACCCTAACACTAAAGAATCTCTTCTTTATATCTAAACTGAATCTACTCTCTTTCAGTTTAAAACTATTATGCCTCATCCTGTCTCTACACTCTCTGATAAAGAGTCCCTCTCCAGCTTTTCTGTAGGTCCCCTTTAGGTACTGGGAGGCCACTATAGGTTCTCCCCAGAGCCTTCTCTTCTCCAGGCTGAACGATCCCAGCTTTCTCAGCCTGTCTTCATAAGGGAGGTGCTCCAGACCCTTGATCATCTTCATGGACTCCTCTGGACCCACTCAAGCAAGTCCATGTCCTTCTTCTATTGGTGGCCCCAGAGCTGGATGCAGTACTCCAGATGGGGTCTCATGAGAGCAGAGTAGAGGGGGAGAATCACCTCCCTCTACCTGCTGGACACACTTCTCTTGATGCAGCTCAGGATACAGTTGGATTTCTGGGCTGTGAATGCACATCCTGGTTTATACTCAGTTTTCCATTCACTACTACTCCCAAGTCTTCTGCCCGACTACTCTCAATTCACTCATCTCTCAGCCTGTATTTGTGCATGGGATTACCCATGTTCAGGACCTTGCACTTCACCTTGTTGAACTTCAATGGTTCGCATGGGCCCCACCTCTCAATCCTGGCAAGGTGCCTCTGAATGGCATCCCTTCCTTCCAGTGTGTCAACCACACCTTGGTGTTGTCAACAAACTTGAGTGTGCACTCAACCTTATTGTACATGTCAACAACAAAGATGTTAAACAGTGTTGGTCCCATTACTGACCCCTGAGGAATGCCAACCATTACTGCTCTCCACTTGAACATTGAGCTGTTGACCACAACTCTTTGAGTGTGACCATCCAGACAATTCCTTATGCACGGAGTGGTCCGTCCATCAAATCCATATCTCTCCAATTTAGAGACAAAGATGTTGTGTGCAACAGTGTCAAATGCTTTACACGAGTCCAGGTAGGTAACATCAGTTGCTTTTCCCTTAGCCACCAGTGCTGTAGGCCCATTGTAGCAAACCACCAAATTTGTCAGGCACAATTGGCCCTTCGTGAAGACATGCCGGCTGTCACCAAGCTCCTCCTTATTTTCCATGTGCCCTAGAACAGTTTCCAGGAGGATCTGCTCTGTGGTCTGGCTGGGCACAGAGGTAAGACTGGCTGGCCCATACCTCTTTTCTTTTTTTTCCCTTTTTAAAAATGGGCATTACATTTCCCCTTTTCCAGTCAGCGGGAACTTCATCAGCTTGCCACAGCTTCTCAAATATGATGAACAGTGTCTTAGTCACTTCAACCACCAGTTCCCTCAGGACCCACGGATGCATCTCATTAGTTTCTATGGACTTGTGCACCTTCAGGTTCCTTAGCTGGTCTCAAATCCGAAGTTGTACTACAGTGAGTGTTTTTTCATGCTTCCAGTCCCCACCTTTGCCTTCTGCAACTTGGGAGGTGTGGGTGGCGAACCTGCTGGTGAAGAGTGAGGTAAAAAAGTCTTTGAGTATCTCAGCCTCAACCACGGGTAACCAGGTCTCCCACTTCCTTCCGGAGAGGGCCCACATTTTCCTCAGTCTTCCTCTTACCACTGATGCATTTATAGAAGATTTTCTTGTTCTCGTTGACATTCCTGACCAACTTCAATTCTGTCAGGGCTCTGGCTTTCCTAACGTGATCCTTGGCTATTTGGACAATTTCTCTGTATTCCTCCAAAGCCACCTGTCCTTGTTTTCACTCTGTAGGCTTCCTTTTTGTGTTTGATTTTGTTGAGGAGTATTTTGTTCATCCATGCAGGCTTCCTTGTGTTCTTACCTGACTTCCTCTTTGTCAGGATGAATCACTCCTGAGCTTGGAGGAAGTGGTCTCTGAATATTAACCAACTTTTGTAGGCCCCTCTTCCCTTGAGGCCTTTATCCCATGGTATTCCACAGAGGAGATCCCTGAAGAGGCCCAAGTCTTCTCTCCTGAAGTCCAGGGTAACAAGCCTTCTATGTGGTCTCCTTTCTGCCCTAAGGATCTTGAACTCCACTATTTCATGGTCATTGTGGCCAAGGCTGCCATTGATCTTAACACTCCCCACCAGCCCCTCCTTGTTAGTGAGAACAACGTCCAACATAACACCTCTCTTTGTTGCCTCCTCTAACACTTGGAGAGGAAAGTTATCATCAATGCATTCCAGGAACCTCATGAATTGCTTATGCCCTGCTGTGTTGTCCCTTCAACAGATATTGGGGTGGTTGACGTCCCCCACCTTTCACCTGAAGATTACAGTCACGTTCTCTGTCCATCACAAAGAGCTCTTACATGCCAATAGCTTCAATGCTAGCTTTAAAAAATGTTTCTCTAAAAACTGTTATGGAAAAATCTTATAAATAAGTTTTATAACAGGTCATTTTTGCAAAGTGATTAAGGATTCAAAACATTAAATTATGTCCTCAAAGCATGAATTGATTAAGGTAGAAAACAGAGGAGAAACATTCTTCATCTATCAAGTCTAGCCACTATGCTGTTGGAACTTACCAGGCTACATTCCAGTATCTAATGTTTTGGTAAATTAGCTTCATCATTTTGATTTTATATTATGTGTTTCTTAACAAGAAGAGGAAATGAAAACTAGACAGAAAGAAATATCTGGAACTTTTTTCAGAATATGAGTCTTACTGTTAGCATTAATAGAAAGGGATTACTAAAATTGTTGATCATCTCAGGCATAGATGTTCTACCTAAAGAATTCTAAAAGTATCCTCACTTTTTCTTGATAAGTTTTAAACTGTCAACTGCAAATTTTCACTGTTAGAATATCACAAGATTATGGTCCCAGTTATGGAAGACTAAGTTATATGTTTTCAGTGGCGATGCTGGTGCTGGTTCAATAGCATTTTTGAAATGTTTTCTGAGCAAACTTGAGTATCCCAGATATCTTAACTACCTGAACATTCCAAGTACTATTGCAGGGTTTACTGATACTGTCCTTGGATAAGGCATGTTATTTAGAACAGTGACTTTACTGTATGTGAATGCTAGTGATAGAATAAGACTGTCTAAATATTTTGTAAATAATCCTTAAAGTTATCAGAAATACATTGTTTTCTTAAGACATTACTGGTTTTCTGTATAAATAAAATCTAATGTTATTAACAAAAATATTATTCACCAGCATAATCGTTTTTATTCTATTGCAATTCAATCATCTGCAGCTTATTATCTGTTTCTAAAAAATAGGGAAATGCCCAGGTAATAAAATGAATCCATTTTTATGATGCATCTGAAAAATGATGGAATATCTTTTGAATGTAGCTATACTTACAGCCTTGAAAAGTGTCCTTGCAAGCTATAATTTAAGAAATTTAAGAGACTTAAATGGTAGTGATATATTACAAAAGAAATCATACAG
The DNA here is from genome assembly GCF_018691265.1 of Tyto alba. Taxonomy (NCBI): domain Eukaryota; kingdom Metazoa; phylum Chordata; class Aves; order Strigiformes; family Tytonidae; genus Tyto; species Tyto alba. Next base: position 36,441,695 of record NW_024881318.1, read on the forward strand.
AGCATTCATGATTTTTCATGTTGCTAAATGAAAACAAACTATCAAATATAATGAAATTACAAGATTTACAATCATTTAGTATTACTAATTCCAAGAAACCTCAGTTACATAAATACACCTCCAAACTATTACACTGTATTATATACTAGACTAAGATTTAAACAGTGATTTCACCCACCATTTTAAAATCATTCTTACGTAGCTTTTGTCTCAAAAATAGTAGAAAATGTTTTAGCAAGTGATTTTTAGGTTACAGAAGAAGAAAAAAGGTCAGACCAATTAAAAAAAAAAAAAAAAAAACTGAAAGAAAAACAAAATGTTAATGATAAATCTTCTATTCATCCTCCTAAAAGAATTTAATTAATTGTTAATAAAAATAGATAAAGGAAAATAAACTTGCAGAGTCAGATATCATTCAACAATATTACCAAGAAAATAATTTCATGGCCTTTTTTGTTCTTTTTTCTTTTTCTTTTTTTTTTTTTTTTCAATTCAGCAGCACAATTTTTTGACAACTTATATAAAATGTGAGAAACAAACTTAGATCTTTGGGGGAAAGATGTTCAGGATTGATTTTTTTACATTTTTGTCTCACAGGACTTATTATTAAATGTAACATTTCTAAAGAAAATTGTGTCATTTCAGTGGTCAACATATGCTATGTGAGTGAGATTTTTCACTTTGAAGAAAATATCAAAATATTAATCTGGTGTAATCTTACAGGAGTACTATACCCATTAAGTTATAGAGTATTTTTTCATGAACAGGGATCTATAAGCAGATGTATTGATTTCCCAAACAACTTCAAAAAGAGAGAACACAGAAAACTGGTCTCAGAATGCTAGGCATCTTTCTTGCCTTAAGAGAATAGATTATTGAGCAAAAGGAAGGGTTTCTTTCCTTACCTATTCATCATTGTCCTGGGTTTGAATGAGTAGTGGGGTTTTTTTGGTAGCAGGGGAGAGGGCTACAGCAGTGGCCCTTGTGAGAAGCTTCTTGAAGCTTCTCCAGCTCCAAGTCAGCCCCACCTTTGCACTAAGGCCAAGTCCATCACTTGCGCCTCTGCAATAACGTATTTAAGAAGAGACCTGAGACCTGGCGAGGAGAAGTTGGACTTATGAGGAGAAGTTGCAGCAGCTGTGTGAACATCTAGGTCAGTGGAAGAATGAAGGAAGAAAGGAGGGGGGGAGGTGTGCTGGAGCAGAGACCCCCCTGTATCCTGTGGTGAGATGGCAGGGCAACCCCCCTTCAACACCCATGGAGGTCTACGGTGGAGCAGACACTGATTTATGGCCTGTGAGGGGCCTCACATGGACGAAAAAGGTGATTACACCTGCAGGAGGACAGGATCTTGTGGGAAGAAGCATCCCCCGCTCTTGTAGTTTGGCACTGGGAGGATTGCAGAATGCAGGGGTGTCCCATTCTGGAGCAGCTCAGCAAGGGCTGCAGCCCATGGGAAGGACTCATGTCAGAGAAAGTTTGTGGAGGACTGTCTCCTGTGAGGGGGGGAAAGGCTAGAGCCAAGGGGAAGATATTCCAGAAGCTCCCACCACCGAAGACTGAAGAAGCGGCAGCACTGACTACATCCCCCATTCCCTGCCCCCTGCACCACTGCGGGGATCAGGTAGAGATATTGGTAGCAGAGCTGAGCCCAGGAAGAAGGGAGGGGTGGGGGAAAGTTTTCTCAAGATGTGGCAGTGTTTCTCACTGTCCCATTCTGTTAAGTGTTGTTGTTAGTGTCTGTAATAAATGTATGGGGTTTTTTCTTCCTCTAATGAATCTGCCTTTTGCCTGTGACCATAATGAGTGATCTGCCCCTCTCAGTCCTATCTCAAATGCCAAGCCTGTCTTATTTGTCCCTTCTCATCTCTGGGAGGGAAGGGAGAAGTGAGTGGCTGTGTGGTGTTCAGTTGCCCTCTGAGCTCAAACCACAACAGTCATAAATATAGAATTATCCTCCACCACCCTACCAAGGAAACAAGGAAACTATTTTTTGAATTTTCAACAGGCATATGAATATGTGTGTAATATACAAATTAACTTCTATCTGGAAGAAAATGTTTCCTACTCTTACAGAAGTGTAGCTTCAGAAATGCACTGCTCTGTACCTGAAGATGGTACCTGATTTTTTCTTTTAGCATTCCACAATTATATTTTAATTCTTTCTAGACAACATATCCAATGAAACAGGTAATTATTTTTTTTATTTTTGCCTGTCCATTTAGTCTCTTAAAAAGGATTTGTGATTATCAGAGAGAGATTGGCTTCTTGCCTACTTGCTTTTTGATATTGCTTTGCCACTGTACTGAAAACCAAGAAAAATAGGCATATACAAGATAGGAAGACAAAATGTCTGACAGGGCAGAGAAGATGGGAAAAAAAATAACAATTTTGGTGAATCTGTGCCTCTAGCTTTCAGAGAAAAAAAAAAAAAAAAAAAAAAAAAAAAAAAAAAAAAGTTACATGACCTAAGTGTAAAACAATTACATGCCAATGAAGATGACAGGAAAAGCACTATTCCTGAATTACGGAGTCGTATTCTCCCTTATTTCAGAGAGGATCATGTCTCCTGTGTCTTTGTCATTTCTATATCCCATTCTCAGGCCTGATAAGAACTGACAATGTTTCACCCTTCTCTTTTTTATTTTATACTCTACGCTGTGCAGAAATTATTTGTCATACAGAAGTGCATGTGTAATATTTTCTCCCGTTGTGTTTAGATCTCTCCTTTCTCAGTATTTCTCTACTTGAAGAATAGATTTTTTTTTTTCTTCTCTTCTTTCCATCCCTTTTAGTATGAATTTGATAGCTAGGAATCTAGCAGACAGTTTACTTGAACTGAAAGAATAAGAGAAAGACCACCACAGGGGAATTCCAGAAATATCTCTATGTTGTTAGAGGCACAATATTTATTCTGCTATATATATTATTATGTATCCATATGTGCAATTATAGATGACATTTTCAATCAATGTTTTCGCGTGAAAAATATAAATTAATATTCATACTGGAATGCAAAAAAATCTTTCATTATTTCCTCACATATAGCACTAATTTCTGCAAAAATCAGGCATTCAGAAGGTGCATCTTGTTAAGCCAAAGTTCAGATCTTGTTGAAAAGTAGGTGAGCATTTCTGTTTCACTATCCTCCCTAAGATTAGGTTCTACCAACTGCATGGAAGTGCTTTATTTATATGTATTTTTTTTTTTTACATCTTGCATTTAATATTTAAATTATTTGCTCAAAAATTGGCCCCAAATGATATATGAGTTAATCCTTCACTGTGCAATATGAACATTTAGTGATGTTATCTTAGGCAACCTAATTTTGTTAAGAAATCAGACACTTGTTTGAAAATACCCAAACGAAGCAACCTTATTTATGATTTTATTAAATAATATTTCTATATTTTTGTGAGGAAAAAAAATAGATAAGGAATGCGGGGGAAAAAGCGAGGTTCTACACGTTTCAGAAGTATTCCTCTGGATCTTAGGCATTATGAAAAATATGTACACATGCAAGAAGACACCTGTTTACAATAAGGATCATTAACTGTGTTTATTGTATAGTAGCTTTTGAAAGGTTTGAAGACAAATAATGATGGTAAAACTTTAAAGATTTATAAAGTCAATTTCAATGTAAGCAAGTAGTTCAAAATATATTTGTACACCTGAATTCCCATGTTTGAATAATCAGACCAGAAAACTAGTGGTAGGAGACTACCATGACATTTTAGCATTGGATGTTTCTGGATGTTACTTTTCTGACGACTCTTCTCTTTCCAGTCTGACCAGTGATAGAAAGCTAAGTTGAACCTAACAACTGAACGCGCTAAAAGGTTTTCTAGCACAAAGAAAAAAACAAACAAACAAACAAAAAACCAAAAATACATATAATTATTATATAAAATTATAACAATTATTAATAATAATAATAATATTTAAAAAAACCCTATGACAGTTTTAAAATAAAAGTCAAAGGCACATTCACATGTTTTATGAGCATGCTCACACACAGATTATTAAAGGCATTACTACAAAATATTTTTATATTAAAGGCAGATATCAGACCTAAACTTTTGTAATTAACATTGTTCACACTTAAGCTTTGGGTTCAGACTACCCTCCAACAACTGTAGATGTTCATCTAAAGCAATTTACCTTACATTTGAAAAAAATAGTCAGGACAATATTTTTTTTTCCTTTCTTTCTTTTTTTTTTCTTTTTTTTTTTTTTTTTAATTTGTCCACTATCTTTCAGTGCTTCAGAAAGAAAACAGAAATCTGTTTGGTAGTCACTTAGGAAATTCAAGGCTGTAATTTACAGACTTGTTCATGCAGGTTTTGGTCCAAAATACTTGAGTAATTTTTTGGCTAGATACATTCTGTCACACCATATTGAAGTTACCAAAATACATTCCATGGCGTGGTGCATGCCAATGAGATTCATTTTAAAGCATTTGCCACATAATTTACACCACTTTAGTGTTTAGACAATGATTTGTATGGCTGGTAACAGTTTGGTGGTACTAGCAGAAATTATTTACGAAGATAATTTTCAAAAATACATTTTTACAGTTGCTTTTGCTATGACATAACACACTTTAGATGACATTTCATTTGCACGAGTAATTTATTCACACAAACCCCACTGTTCCTCTGAGTAAAAGATCATCATGCCTCATTAGAAACTGTTCTACCCAATCTGTTTATGTCTTAAACATTAACTTCTGTTAACAACAGTTTGTCCTACTAGGCTCCTCTAAAAAGTATTTTGTGGCAAGCACAAAACTTATTTACAAACAGTCATTGTTTGAACCCAGTCATCAGCCAAACAACACACAGCCCACCCTCCCACACCTGGGAATGGGGGAGGGATTTGGAGGGGTAAAGGGAGACTCTCAGTTTGAGATAAAAACAGTTTAATAATGGTAATAAATAAAACAGTGACAATAATAGAAAGTATAAATGGACAATGCAAAATGCAATTGCTCACCACCTGCTGAATGATACCCAGCTCGTTCCTGGCTAGTGATCCCAAAATACCAAGATCCTGCAATCACAAGCTCAGAAGAGGGAGAGTGCGCCCCTTCCTGGCCCCCCTTCCTCTATATATACTGAGTATGATGTTACTTGAAATGGAATATTTCATTGGCCAATTTGGGTCTGGTGCTCTGGGTGTGCTTCCTTCCCACTTCTTGTGCACCTGCACAAGGACAGGACATGAGCAATTGGAGAGTCCTTGAAATCTCAGCAACAATTGAAAACATCAGTGTGCTATCAGCATTCTTCTCATACCAAACCCCATACTGAATCCAAAACACAGCACTATTTTAGCTACCAAAAAGAAACATTAACTCTATTCCAGCCCAAACCAGGGCAAGCATATAATGAGGAGCAGATTTCTTTGACATAGAGCTACTTTGCAAAACTACACAATGATTCTGACCAGTATATTTTTCTGAAACTCTATCATGGAAGCAGTCTTTCAAAAATCAGTGTCTTTTCCAAACAAGTGGAAACTTACCTAGCATTTTAAATGAACTTGCTATAGAATGGCACCAAAGCATGTAAAAATAAACCCAAGCAAATCCAAGTAATCTTAAAATGTAATTCACTGAAAATCTATTAAATTTTCTGTGATTTAAATACTTACAATTGTGATTACAAACTTAAAAAATATACATGCAAAGGTTGTTTGAAAATATGAGAATTTTCACTGATACCTATTTTTCATATTTTGAAATTGATTTGTGTGAGATCCTAGTGTGATTTTTGTAAGAATATCAGTCAGCAGATGAACAACCACAGTTTTTATGCTGCACAAAATGGAACCTATGTATATTCAGGTTCAGCTATATTGCTTTCCTACAGGAAACTAAAACAAGAGAATGAGATGTTCAGAATAAGGGGTTTGGATTGTTGTTTTCTTGGTTGGTTGGTTTTCTCTTTTTTAATTTTTATTTTTTAGTTGTTTGGGTTTTTGTTTTGTTTTGTTTTGTTTTAATATGGCTACTTGCTTGCAACAACACCATGCATCTCATTTTGAAGCCTCTTTACAAGACAGTGTTGAGATCACTGAACTAATGGCACCCTATAATTTTCTAAAACTAACATATCCATACTTGTATAGTGCACTGTGCACCCAAACTAATAACTACTGTTGAGGTAAGGAAAAAAAAAAAAAAAAAAAAAAAGCAAAAAAAAAAGTAAGGTTTATTACATTTACATAGCGCTACATCAACATCTGACCAAGAATCTCTTCAGTGCATAGTATGGACACAATACTTTGGTCTATACTAGTTTCATAGGAAAAACAGTCACTGAGGTATATTCTCTCCTCTCTGCTCCTGATTATATTAATACATGCTCTCTCAAACCCAGTCAATATGATGTTTTGTCATTGTTACTGCATGTTATGCAGAATTCAAGCATCTGACATCATGGTTATTATATCAGTATTATACAGAGCTGTATCATCAAAATGGTCAAGTAAAGGCCTGAAAATGACTCATCTTCCCATGGACTACTGTATTCTCTGTGAAAAATAATTATTTCTACTAATTATTTTTAATTCTTGATCTCCCACATGGTATGACAACACATTTTAGCACCAGCTAGGAAACAAGTTTAATTTCCTGAAAAAAATAAATAGTTTTGACTTTAAACATTTCTATGTGAGTATTTAAAAAAACAAAAACAAAAACAAAAACAAAAACAAAAACAAAAACAAAAACAAAAACAAAAACATAAATAATTTTGTTAATGCACAAGGAATAAAGAACAACCTAACAAAACAAATAAAAAACTCAAACTCAGGGGAGTACCAACCTTTTCAAGAATGACAATTTGCCTAATTGTTAGAATAGTCACACAGGGCACCAACAACATTTTTTTCTTCCATAGAGTACACCTAGCACTTGCTCTAACCACAGATTGATGAGGGGAAAAAAATAACATAAAAAAGTCACTTATTTATAGTCTAAAACATTAGGTTAGAGAGAAATTGACACTAGGCTTTGTATTAGTAACAGTGGAGTTTGAATCTATATCCCTTGGAAAGAAGGACTGTGGAAATCTCAGTGCTTTGGAAATTCAGGCATCTCTCAGTCTGACAAGCATTTTTATCAAAAATTCTGTTGCCACCCAATACATCTTTCAAGGAAAGTTTTTATCCAAGTCAATTACTTATATTTTATTTTTTTATTTTTTTAATTAAAACTGTAGAAGGCTTTGACACTAGATCTTAGAGTTTTATCTGGTACACAGTAACAAGATCCACAGTATCAAGATCCAAGGAATTACAAAAGTATAAAAAAATGGCCTTCTATCTTTTGCTACAAGATCAACAAAAGCCTGCTGGTATTTCAGTTAGAGAATTTATAGACATCATGACCTCAATTAATTTTAACCATGCAAAAGTTGGGAACATTAATATGAAGAACTCCAACTTCTGCAGAATAAACTGCATCTCTGTACTAGAGCTATACTAATTTTTACTACACATTTTGAGATCAGAACTCCCAGATTCATAGCACTGCAGATCCATCACTTCTTACCATCCCTACTGCTTTGATATTTTTTGCTTTCCCCTTCATGTCCTCTGTCCCGCTTGCTTGCAAAAAGCAAATGTGTCTTTACCAGTTTTCCTGCATATACAGAAATTACAGTAACTGTTGGAGAGGCACATGTGCAAAAAGAAGATACAGCAAAGAACTAGGATGGTATTTACACACATAGATGCAGCCTAATCCATTTTAAAAAATGCAGATTAACTGAGAGAAATGTAATCAATGCCTTCTGCTCATTCATGATAGTCGAAGACAGAGTCTGCATCAGTGTGTAATTCAAAGGAGCTGGATAATTTCATAGTACAGTGAGGAAAACTGACTTGGCATAGTTGACTTATTGACACCAGCTATCCTCCTGCTGTCACTTTTCTTTATAAATAATTGTCTCTAACATCCTCTACTTCCAGAGACAATTCACACTCTGTGAATGATGGGGGTCAGTCAGGACCTTAGCATACATTTTCTTGTTTAGTATCTGAAAACTTGAAGGATGAAATCAATTAAGAAAAATAGAAACTTTGGATTTGGGTGTGTAAAATAAAGAGTTATCTCCAGCAATAACATAGTTATATTTCTATGAAATAAAAATACAGGTATACCTCTATTTTTTCCAGCTTAAACATATTTGAATTGTACTTACATGTCTTTCCTACACACAATATTTATAGCTATCAGGGCCAGATACTTCTTATCAGAAGCAATTTGTTGCATCTTCCTTATAATTTTTTTTATAAAACAAATAAAATTAAATAAAGTTCTTTCTGGCAACAATGAGTTTCTAAAAAATAATCCATTATTAAATTGATTTTTATACATCAGGTAAGACACACAAAAAAAGTAAACCAGCCAGCTAGTGAAAAATAAGCTACTTTTTCTTAATGATGCTTATTGATAATAGCAATATCTGTTTAATAGCAAAATAAAACCTTTTTTGATGATTACAACCTTATTCTCCATCCTAACTCATCAGTTTTACATCACAGTAAACCTGTTCAAATCTATGGATTTGTCCAGGTTGGAAATACAGGTAAAGATGAACAATGAAAAACAGTCTACCATAGTAGAACTCATAACTTCTGTGTGTATTTCCATGTGAGAGAGAGGGAGAAATAAATGTCAATAGCTACAAAATAATCAGTTAAGTTTTACACATGGTGATTTTTCTTGTCTGAACCTTATTCCATAAAGTGAAAATTATAAAGTTTAAGAGACTATGAATGAAAATCACTTTAAAACAGCCATATTGTACTTGGTTATTCTTGTACATTCCTGCAACTACCTGTAAGAGCTGAAAAAGGCAGCTCACATACACCCAAAGGCACACACAAACAGCAGTGTTAAAAACAAACAGCTGTAATTTTGGATATATGGTGTGCTTCTTTCAGGTGCAGTTCAAGTCACACAGAGGGATAGTTCTTAGGTAAAGAATAAAAGTTGCAGAAGTGAAGTAGACTCTCTGGGGAGTTTTAATACAAGATGAACCAGCTATTCTCAAGGTGTAAATTAGGGCTCTCCCAGCACATACTCTTTACAAATTTATAACTTACTTGATGATATCTTCATGAAGGGGTAATATCTTCACCAGAAGAAAGAAGGCTATGTCCTATTTCTTTGAATATCATTGCATATTGTCATGTGTTTATTTGTTCCAGAAACACTATTCTAATCTGCATAATGACTGAGCTATTTTTTAGACTAAAAAAAAGTTTAAAGGGACACAATTTCTGAAAAGATGGTGAAGTTTTCTCTTTTGGAACAATTGCAAAATATAAATGTAGCACTAAAAAGAACGATCCCTTAAAACAACCAGTCTGTACTTCTGAGGACACACTTTTGACACCTTCTCAGAAAACACTCCATTACTCTTAACCATAGTTATCAATAAGAAATTGAAAGCAACAGTCATCGCCTGTGAAACTGAATTTACTAGAGTGAAATAATCCACAGAGCCCAGAAGCTGTCAAAAATAGACCTTAATAACACTAGGAGAAACCTTACCTGGAATGACTTCAGTGTAATTATTTACTTGCTTTTATGCAACACAGATATTAAATGTGCTTTGTTAAAAGTGATAAAAGTTGTGCATAAAATATGAACATATGGAGGGATTTCAATATCTTTGGTCTACCTCATATTTTAGTGTCTGGGAATCTACACAAATGTAGTTTTCAGGCAGCTGCTAAATCAGCAGGGAAATTTCACAATCATACATTGATAATTAACAGTCCTTATCTTCAGGAAAGTCAAGATTTACCAACTATAGAAATCAATTTAAGGGCCAAGAGATTCTTATCCTGAAGGCAGCAGCTCTTCAGTGGATTGAAAATAGGAGCTGTTCTAGTCAATTTTCATTAGATTCCTTTCTTACAGTACAGTGTGTTGTACTGTGCTTAGGCTTTGTTGTCTGTGTCATGTACATTATCTGGCAAGTTTATGTACATGGATGTTGGACTAAAGTGTTCTGTAAATATAAGACATTTCTCCACTAGTTCTTTATATTCAATTCTAAGACTGTATTATACCTTGATTTGTTTTTTTCTGAGAAGCAGCAGCAGAAAAAAAAGATACTAGGAAGCTGATTAGCACTTTACAAATATGAAAAACTCAACAAGATTCATTCCACTTTCTTTTAGCACTAACATTATGATGATGTCTGTTTCTCTCTTCCACATCCCTTGTACATTAGTGCCTCTTCTTTCATGATATTTTAGCATTTGTGATCTTTCTATTAAACAGATTTTTTTTTTTTTCCTTAAGTTGTATGGTGTCTCCATCTCTCTTCCTAGGGAATTCTGTTCTGATCTTGATCAACCTTTCAATAAATATTATCTGATCACTATTATAAAAGACCTAAAAATCTTCCCATAATATTTCACATAGTAACTATGTATGTGTCTCTCACTTGAGAAAAAACTCTCTCCCACCAAAATAATATAATCTTATTTATTCACACCAATCTCCAGAAGGAGATGTGCTCTAAACCAGGATGGAAGTAGAACATTAGTGATTTACATAAACAGTGTGACTTTTTCATATTGTCCACTGTGTCTTTCAAAGCAGAGAACCTTCTAGGCAGCTAGTTTAACTTACTCTGTCTTTTTAAACTTCATTTTTTTTTCTATGATTGCTGCCTCAACAGCTTTCTGCTTACTTCTGTTCAGGTCCATATATTTGAGAAAAAGGCAAACACCGCAAATATTTCCAAATTTCTTTTTGATTGTAGTATGTTTGATAAATTTTTAAACAACTATTTCAGTTTAGTTTCAAGCAAAGCATCAAGGATGATGGACTCTGACCCATGCAGGAGCACCAAAAGGAAACAGCAAGTGACACTAGTGGATCAGTCCCTGCTGTGGGGGGTGGGAGGTGAAGGCATTCAAGCACTGATCTGACTTGTTGTCTAGGGAAGTTAGTTGCTTGATGGGGGCTCAGATCCAGGATGTAGAGAGACAGTCAAAGCTTGTCTGACCTTCTGACTGTTAGCCCCTGATGTTCTTCCATGTTGGAACTAATTATACCACAGGAGGCAACCTAGAGGATAACAGATGTGACTGCAGAGCTCTGGAGGCAATAGTCAGGGCATTGGGACCCAGGTGGTGTTATACTGAGTCCTGCGGGTGAGAAGAAAGGCTGTAAGAGGAAGGCACACATTAAGAAATATGATGTGTGCTTCAAATTTTAAAAGCTCCAGCTCAAAATGTTGATATGTTCAAGTTCAGAAAATTTAATTTTTTTACAACACTGATGGGTGGTCAAAAAAAAATACAAAATAATATTCTGTGGTAAAGTACAGTAAGTTTTCTATGGTTAATGTGAATTCTCATGAAAAAACATACTAACCAAGTTGAATGATATATTGCTTGAAAACAGTCCATTAAAAACATTAGATAAAAACATCACCAGAAAGCTACATAATACTACATAGAAACAATAGAGACTAGGTTTTATTTTGTTTTATTAGAGGACAAACTGATCAGTAACAGTATTTCAAGTTGTTAGCTTTGATTTAACATCCTGAAGGCAAGAAGCTAACCACTAAGTGGCATATAATTGCAAATAAATTCTTGTTTGAGTTGAATATTTTTAACTTGTTTCAAATTTTTCTTGTTCTTGGGAGTGAAGGAAATATTATATAACACCTGTTTCATGTACTAAAATAGTGGTGAATTTTGCTTTTCTCAGTTTGTTGTTCTGGAACGATTTTACGTGAGACAGGAGGTTTATTTTATAATATCATATAAATGTTTATTATAATATAAATTATAATTTGCATAAAGCATAAAATTAAAGTGTGAACAACACATGCAAAATGGGATCAAGGTAGCACACTTTATGTAACTTTATCACAATCCAGAACACTCATAGCTTTAATGAAAATGTCCTAATTGAGTGTTATGATTTTTTACCTTCCAAAGTATAAAAATTAGACCTGGTGCAAATGCTGGATTTGTTTTTTTCCCACAGATCCGTTGCTCCCTTGATTAATGATCTAAAACCAGGATAACACTGGGATTGGGCTGGTATTTGTGTCTAATGGTGGTGGGATTGTCTAAATGAAATAGGGTTTTCCATGCTGCTGCATATAATCTTGTGTCATCTTGTATGGAGCTGCCTGTTAGGCAGTCTGTGCCATGGAACTGGTACTGTGCAGAGACTGACACAGCTATATCACCATGGTGGAGCTGGTAAAACCTGCCTCAATGAGCAACAGGAAAGAGATATTGAGAAGCTGCAGCAGTGTAAAAAAATCTCTATAAAAAAGGATAAAGAAGACTTAGGCAGTACTTTATTATATACTTGACAACAAGTGGTGGCAAGGGATAGCCATTGAGCAGGTTTATTTCTGCTGTTTCAGAGGTATGTTATTCATTTAAGTCAGTCAAGTCATAGACACTAGCAAAATATTACAGGACCTTGATGATTATGGTACTCAATGCACATTCTTAAATAAAAAATAAATTTTAAGTAAAATTTCAAAAGAGATTTGGTTCTAGCTGAGTTCATTATAAGGTCGCAAACTGGGCAAAATTCTCAGGCAGAAAGAGATGAAACTTGGTTATTGAGAGAGCAAGCAAAGTTTTCAAAGCAGAGGAAGTCACCCAGAGACTGAAAATGTCTAACACTGCAGACAGTAGAGAAGTTGAGAGGGGAAAAGAGCCCACAAAATGCAGAGATTTTGATGAACTTCACATTCATCTGAAAACAACAAATTACAAATGATGGGTCAGGAGGAAAATGGACGACATGTGTCCTGGGTTGAGTGAGTGGTGGAGTTTTTATGGTGGCAGGGGAGGAGGCTATAGGGGTGGCCCCCTGTGAGAAGCTTCTTGAAGCTCCCGCAGCTCCAAGTGAGCTCCACCTCTGTTTAGAAAACTGAGCCAATCAACTGTGCCTCTGCAATACCATATTTAAGAAGGGACGTGATGACATGCAGTCGGACTTGTGAGGAGGAGTTGCTGCAGCTGCATGAACATCAAGGTCAGTGGAGGAATGGAGGAAGAAAGAAGGGGGAAGGTGTGCTGGAGCAGAGACCCCCCTGTATCCTGTGGTGAGATGGCAGGGCGGCCCCCCCCTGCCACCCATGGAGATCTACAGTGGAGCAGACATTGACTTATGGCCTGTGGCTTCCGCCTTGATGATCAAGGTGCTCTGCCCGAAGAAGGTCGGTGTCTTGTGGGAAAAGGTAGCCCCACTGCTGTAATTCAGTGCTGGGAGGATTGCAGCATGCGGGGGTGTCCCACGCCGGAGCAGCTCAGGAAGGGCTGCAGCCATGGGAGAGAATCCAGTCGGAGAAAGTTAGTGTCCCACGATGGAGCAGTTTGGGGAATGCTGCGGCCCATGAGAGGAACTCATGTTGGAGAAAGTTTGTGGAGGACTGTCTCCTGTGAGAGGGGGACCACGATGGAGCAGGGGGAACAAGTTCCAGAAACTCCCCCCACCAAAGTTGGAAGAAGTGGCAGCACTGACTGCACCACCCATTCCATGCCCCTGTGCCACTGAGGGGAGGAGGTGGAGATATCGGGAGCAGAACTGAGCCTGGGAAGAAAGGAGGGGTGGGGGGGAAGGTGTTCTCAAGATGTGGCAATGCTTCTCACTGTCCTACTCTGTTAAGTGTTGTTAGTGTCTGTAATAAATGTATGTCCTTTTTTTCTACCCCTAACGAGTCTGCCTTTTGCTTGTGATCATAAAGGGGGATTTTTCCCCATCCCAGTCCTATCTCTATCCCCAAGCCTGGCTCTCTGTCCCTTCTTATTGCCGAAAGAGAAGGGAGAGAGAGCTGCTGCGTGGTGGTTGGCTGCCAACCAGGCCCAAGCCACGACAACATGGTATGTGGAAATAATTACCCTCAGGTTTTTCCCTATCAAAATAATACACTAGAAGTATAAACACGGTAACTCCAAGTAGGGAAGATAATTGATTTCACTAGCTTAGCCATGAAACTTTTCAACAGAACTAAGCACTTTTAAAGTAGCATCAAATAGGTTTCCCAGTAGGGAGAAAATGGAAGAATACCTTTTTCAATTCCAAATCAAAAGGTTTCTATCTTCCTATATAAAAAACCAAACCAAACCAAAACAAACAAACAAACAAACAAACAAACAAAAAAAAAAAAAAAACAAACAAAAAAAAAAAAACAAACTTGCACCTACAATTTGGGAAAGAATAATGCTTACGGAATATGAAAAAAGCAACCTAAACAATTGTGCTTAAGAGTCTGACAGTTCTTCAAGTTGGAGAAGATCTCATTTCTGTCTAAAAATGATATAAAATAAATTAGAAATATTCAGTTTAAAAATTAAAACAAAATTCCAGTTATGTACTGGAACAATAAATAAAACATTCAAATTCAATTTCTGTGATGTCAGTGTTTTATTACCCAAGTAGATGGTGGCTTTACTGTGCCAGTAACTTTTATTCCCTTTCATATATGTATTAATCAAACAAATGTAGTATTTTATAAAAGAAAATCTGGGTAAGCATTTTCTTCTACTAAAAGGAAGCTTTTATAAAGGAAGCAGTGGCCAAGGGTAAGCAAAATAATATCACATAACTCTTAAAACTACATGAGCACCTGCCTTCTTTGAAAATGGCCATAAAATTAAACTGTTGTTCACTTTAATAAACATCTGTACTGAACTGTGAAGTTATTTTGGCTAACATGAGCTAAACTACTTTTTTAGAGTAATTATAAATCAGATATTTGCATATTTATGTAGCAGCCTTGGAGGTGGAAATTGTTTTGGCAGCACCTGTTGATTCTATAGCACTCATTTTTTTCTTTCTTTTCTAATAGTTATTCATAAGAATTGAAAAAGTCTTGAAGATTTATTTATCTATTTGTTTATTTGTTTATTTATTTTTAGATTCAGGGCATATGAGTTCTCCATAAGATATTTTAGTAAACACATGTACAATTTCTCCATGTGCAATACAGTGAAGTACAGAAAGACATTTTAACTGCAGATGAATGATCATTTTAACTGATTAGAGTGCCTACCAGCCTAACCTCTGGTGCTTAGTAGTTTTTTCCCTTAGAATTCCTGGATGGGTATTGGCTTCTCCCTCTTTTTCATTAGCTTTTACCAACTTTTGTTTTGTAGTTTTTGTTCTCATGAAAAGCCTTATTCTCTCTTAAACCAGCATTCTCTGATAAAATACTTTGTTTGGAAAACAATTGTGATGACATTAAATTCCCTGGTTCTGCAGCTACTTAGTTTAAGATGCTTTCTGACTTCCACAGACTGTTGCAATTTTTAGAAGAGCCAAATCAGGGACCATGAAAACTTCTGCTGTGTGGAACTGCTGGCAAATATTATTTTTAAGAGGACTTGATCATAGAGTAAATAAAAGCTTAACTTATCTGTATAAATTACTGCTTTATCCTATCTTACTCTTAAGATCTCTTGGTTTTGTTTTTTTTTTTTTTTTTTTAATCATCTTATACATTTTTATTCATGATAAAATTCAAACTCACACTGGAATTTTGGAAGTATAATTCCCTTTTGAATTATGGAAGTTCAAAAGCTACCTCTGTTATTACAATAAATTTACTTATTACTGTGATCAAGCCTTCTCTTGTCATATATAAACACCCTAAAACATAGTTCAAAACAAACAAACAAACAAACAAACAAACAAAAAATATTTGGTTTATACTCATCGGGGGGAAAAAAGCTTTCTGACTATAGTTAGCATTCCTGGAAACAGGCATTTATGATGAAAATACTACTAAAGACTATCTGTAGTCATGCTGCAACCTGGACAATGTTAGTAGGAGCATTATGCATGGGAGGCACATAGCTTTATGCTCTAGAATATCCACAAACTAGTAAGGCATTTTCCATAACTTACTATTATGAGCTCCAGTTTAAAATGAATTTTACAGACTTAATGGTTTGGGAAATTATTATGGGAAACAGTAATTCAGCATTGACCTTTTCTGAGCTACCTGTTATTTGATTGGTTTAGCTAGCAGTGTCTTTAATTGAATTTGTCAGCAACAAAAATATGTGTGCTAACAGCTGCTGACTTACATTTTATAATTATTGTTATTACCTCAGATAAATATTTAAGCAGGTAAAGAAAGAGTGGGAGTAGAACAAAGTCACCTACAATAGCTCAAAGTGAACATCTCAAAGGAGAAGTTGTTTCTTTAGATATACATTTCTGAATTAGCAGGAATTGCAACAGATTTTTGTCATTTAATGAAAAAAATTGCAAGATATACATCAGATAATGTGGCAAAAGATTACTAAATACTCTAAATACTGTGTTATTTCCTTAGCTAGATCTTCATAGTACTATCAGAAAAATTATTTGAAAATTCAAACTCAAATTTTGAAAACCCTGACTGCTGCTGACCAGCACAAAAAAGATCCAGACAAATACAGACTTGGTTTTTGTGCACAGGATTAAAATCCATATTTTTAATGTTTAAAATAGGATTAAGCAACCAGAGTTCTGAATTCACATAGAAAAAAAATGTTAGATCAAAAGATTAAATTAAATTCCAAAGAATTCAGTTCTCATGTCTTAATATTAAAAAAATATATAAATTTGCACTGATTTGGTGAGGAGGGAATTCTTGGCTTTTTTTGTTTGCTTGTTTGTTTGTTTTAAATCATATGGCAAACAGAGAAATCATGAAATATGTCACTGTCTTCTAGTCTTAAATAAAGAATTTTTGGAGAATAAACAGCAGTTTCTATTAAGCACACTATTTCTTTCACCCTATGTGACAAACCTTTTTGTAGTTCCTTTTTTTATGGTGTTCTGCCTAATTTCTTGCCATAGAACTAAAGGAGATTGTTCACATGTTCTATGTCACTACTAAAAAAAAAAAAAATAAAATGAAAAACCTCTTTGAAGAAAGCATACCACTTCTTATTGACCTAGGGGATTGAATGCATGTGAAATTACCTCTAATTCAACTCACACAACAAATTAAATTTAAGATCAAGCCTTTTGATGTTCTAGATACAATATTTTCTTATTGTCATTACTGGAGTTTTTAACTTTGGAATTTAACGAATTGTTTAAATCTGATTATTGAGACTTAAAACCACTATAAACTATTGGGAACATCTAAAGCTGACTGTGTTTGGATAATGTGGGATTTATCAGAGGCATAAAATAATATATATATAAGTACCAATTAGATTATTTTCAAGGAAGCAGTTTAATGGTTGTAGTAGTCTATATGAATGAACTATATGAAATGAGAAATAATGAATGACAAAGATTTTAGAGAAGAAATGTATATCCAAGGTAATTGATCTTCTCTAATATTTCTGAAATGACAAATCTTGTATTTTACTTCATATTTGCAATAAATTAGATAAACACATTTCAACCTGTGGGGGCGGAAAAAGTAATAATTGTATTTCAGTGTAGAATTGTCGTCAGCCTTGCTAGTATCTCTTATATGTAATTTCTCCTAATTTAAGTAGAAAACTTTCTGCTTCAGGGATATAGGATTATATGCTGTTGCTTGTAAAATATGTTTATGTATAAAAAGAGATGTTGCTCTAAGCATGAAAGATATCCGGCTTTTTTTTTTTTTTTTTTTTTTTTATCTAGTCAACAAATAAGTAAGATAACAGTGTATCATTTGAGATGATCTTGTGCTGCTCGTAGACAAAGGATTTTTTGAGACATTAATTGTAACAGCAGATATAGAATATCAGTAGAAATCTGACCCTGTGATTAGGAAAATGCAATTAATTAGGAAAATACAGATTTTAAAAACCTGTGCAGGAAGCTGAGTGTCGTGATCATATAACATCAACCTTAGGTGCTTGTTTTACACTATGGCTGTGGAACTCATGACACAAACCATGTTGTACACCACAGTGAGACATTTCATACAATTTCCTTCTTTTTATATGATAGTATGCTGCTTATCAGAAACATGTTTCCACTAACCCTGAAGAGAGACAGTAAAGCTCAAAATGTGTGAAGATAAACACTTTTAATATATTACTTTTGCCAAGTACTTGATTTTATTCGTCACCCAAAACCAGGTAGAATCAGACAAATCCACTATTCACTCTTATGATTTCTAGTGGAATGTCAGTATGGTGTCCCCAGGGAATTCAGATGCACTTTAGCAGCCCTGTAACAGTTACTTGCCTAGTTTTAGGCAGGGAAAAAGGCATTTTCATACTTACAAGCTGTCATCTGTATTACTGTAGGAGATCAGAAATACAATCATGAATCAGCCAAACTAGAGAAACTAAATATAACTATATAACATCTAAGGATGTTGAAAACATAAAGCAGGCAGACAAAGATAAGTAAATAATTTTTACTTTTTTGGAATCTTGAATGCTGAGTCAACTGTTAAAATATTAAGTATTGTTTTTTTATATGGGACTTCAAAAAAATGTCAGACGTGAGCTATTCTTTTAACACATACTTGCTGTCATCTACTGGGTCACTCAACACTAGTGCTCATGTTTAATGAAAGAATAAATCAAATAAGTGGTAGCCATCAATGTTTTCTGAGTGGTTTATAAAACAAACAAACAAACAAACAAAGATTATATTTATCAAAGATTTCTTAATATAAAGAAAGAAGAAATAATACACAGTATTCTTCATTATAACATTTCAGAATTGTATGTACTATAGTACTCTAATACACTAAATCTGTAAAACAAAGTCTAAATGTAATGACTGCAGTTACACTGAACATAGTTTTCATACTTTTATATTATGGAAACACTGCATCTAAAGTCCAAATATGCATGTAGAATAAAATAAATCTAAGTGATTATTTAGTGACATTTAGTTTTGGTAAGGAAGTCAATTGTCTTCCGGGATCTGACAAGGAAATAACAAAAGAGGAACATGAGTGAAAGTAACTACACAGTCTTGTTCACTAGCTAAGAGTAGGTACCTCAATAGTTGCAATGTTTTGAAGAATCAAAAGAATATTGAGTATTTGAGAAGTAGTGAAACTGCTTTTGAATTTAAAATGGAAAAAATAAATTTAAAAAAATCACTTTGGACGCCTTGTCTTCAGAAGTCTGATATCCTATCTCATAAGTTACATAAAGTACAACAGATTTTTAACCCTGTCTGTTCTGGAGAGACAATTCCCATCCTAGATCACACAGTAATTAATTACTCTTAGTTTTACACATAAAACCTACTTTTAACAAGGTCAACTGTACTATTCAACTGTATTATTAGTTATTAAAATTATATATACACATATGTTTCAACACCATAACTGTCTTGATTTAGAATTTCCTGGTTTTGAGTGTCAGGGTTTTTGGTAGCAGGGGAGGGGGCTAGAGCCATGGCCCTCTGTGAGAAGATTCTTGAAGCTCCCCTGGCCCCAAGTCAGCCCCACCTCTTCAACAAGGCTGAGTCAATCATCTGCACCTCTGTGATAACGTATTTAAGAAGGAAACTCGGAGGAGTTGTGAATTCTATGTGATCACCAAGGTCAGTGGAAAAATGTAGGAGGAAAGGTGAGGAGGTACACTCGACACTGCCCTTATCCTGTGGCAAGATGGCAGGACCACCCTTCCAGCCACCCATGGAAGTCTACAATGGAACAGACATTGATATATGGTCTGTGGGGTGCCCCACATATCCATTTAAGGTGACTCCACCCAAAGGAGGCCAGAATCCTGTGGGAAGAAGCATCTTCTGCTGTTGTAGTTCAACAAGCAGAGAGCACTCAGGAAGGGCTGCACCCCTTGAGAGGGACTCAAGTTGGAGAAAAGTTGTGGAGGACTGTCTCTTGTGAGAGGTGGACCATGCTGGAGCAGGGGGTAGAAGTTCCAGAAGTTCCCCTCTCCAGCCCCCCGCAAGATGGAAGAAGCGGCAGTACTTACTGCACCCCCCCATTCTCTGCCCCTGCACCACTGAAGGGAGGAGCTAGAGATATCTGGAGAAAAGCTGAGCCCAGGAAGAAGGGAAGTGTGGGGGGAAGTAGTTTTGAAGATGTGGTAATGCTTGTCACTGTCTTACTCTGTTCTGTTAAGTGTGTTTGTTGTTAGTGTCAGTAATAAATTTATGTTCTTTTTTTCTTCCCCTAATGATTCTGGTTTTTACTTGAGACCATAATGGATGATTCATCCCTCCCTGACTTGTCTCAAATCCTCAGTATTTACTTATTTTCTCTTCTTAGTCCTGGGGGAGAAGGGGGAAGCAGCTGTGTGGTGCTCAGTTGTCCTCTGAGCTGATACCATAAGAACGATATTAATTTTACACATCATTCCATGTAATCACTTCTACTTTCAGACAATGCAATAAATATTGTTGAGGTAAGAATTATAATGTAATATAGATATGAAAAGATTAAAACCAGAACAAAAAATATTCAAATTTAGCAAGTAAAAGGATTTTGCAAGTTATCATTTAATTTTTAAATGTTTCTAAAGTATATTGCTCTCTACCAAGAATTCTCTGAGGGTGCAAAGTTGCTGCAAAGTTTTGGTCAGTTCCATATAACACAGCAGATACTCAGATAAGAAGACTCTGTTAAGAAAGTGTTGCCTGTGAATAATTAATTATTTTTTAGGCATACACACCCCTCACCAGGCAATAAGGTCTCTCAAAACTGTACAAGGTCTTCAAAATGACCTTTGTGAAATAATCAATGTTTTTCTTTAAATGGCCCTAATATTTAGGAAAACTGGTGAATACACTCACTTATTTTTGAAAATGTGGTTGTAAAATACACATAAGATATTTATAGAAGATTGACATATATGTGTAACAACAGGTCACACTAAAAATGTTCTTTAACAAGTTCTGGTTTTTAATTCATTACTTTACAATAGGAGACAAAATGCTATTAATATGCCACAATTAGTCCACAGAACCTGTGTTGCATGAGTTCAGAATTATAAGTTGTGAAAGGTAAAAATGTAGAGAAGTGTTGTGGTTTGAGCCTGGTTTGCAGCCAAACACCATGAAGCCACTCGCCTACCCTCCCCCACCTGGGAATGGGGAAGGAATCAGAGGGGCAAAGGGACACTCACGGGTTGAGATAGAAACAATTTATTAATAGTAATAAAATGAAATTGTGACAGTATAAACAGGTAATGTACAAAGCAATTGCTCACCACCTGCCAACTGACACCCAACCTGTTCCTGTCTAGCGATCCTGAAACACAAAGACGCTGTGGCCACAATCCTGGAAGTGAGAGCGCACCCCTTCCCACCCACACCTCCTTTATATGGTTAGCATAACATTACATGACATGGAATATCGGCCAATCCAGGCCCAGTGCTCCAGCTGTGTTGCCTCCCTGCTTCTGGTGCACCTGCACACAGGCAGGACATGGGGAACTGGGGAGTAGTCCTTGAAATTTCAGTGTGCTATCAGAATTCTTCTAGCTACCAAAAATGAACATGAACGCTATTCCAGCCCAAACCAGGACAGGATTCACCCCTTATTCCATATCATTTATGTTATGCTCAGGTTCTGTATTTCTAATATGTTCTAACTAATTACTATCCTCTTCCCTGTTCATAGACATGTGCACATAGATATCATTCCCACAGTCTATTGGCTGTCACTGCAGAATGTATCGTGAGTTCATTTGGCCCATAGCTTCAGGTTCCATCTGTCATAATAGTCCCTTAAGGCAGGAGGAGCGATGCTCAGTCTGTAGGGTGCAGGTGACCTTGGACATGGAGGGATGGCATGCAATCCCTGTTACAGGTGGAGCTGGTGGATGATGTATCTGATGCTGTCTGTATTCACAGTCTACAGCAGTCACTGGGCATCAATTGCTGAAACCAACCGTGACTTTATCCAAGGTCAAGTTTTCCTTCATGAATATGATGCCGTTAGCCTAATATGTGTCAACCATAGCAAACCATTGATAGAGTTGTTTGGTGATTAATCTAATACAGTTTATTGGCTATTTTCACCTAACATTAAGTCCCCTTGAGAGTTCCCTCTCCTTCTGCATTACCTACCAAGTGCACCCAGGTCTTTGGGCAAAGGTAATTCCATGTATGGATTTACCTTTACTTGAAGTAGGAATAACCCAGACAGTCTTCCCCAGCATGTTTTTAAGGTGCACTACCAGGACTCTATCTCCATCTACAGTATGTAGAAGTTTTGACTGGGAAGGGCCAGCCTGGTTGGTAGATCCGCTAGTATTGACTAACCAGGTGGCCTTTGCTAAATGTGTGTCACAGTGTTTAAAAGTTCCACCTCCCATTGCTCTCAGCATGGTCTTTAGTAGCCCATTGTACCGCTCAGTTATCCCAGAGGCTGCTGCATGATAGGGGATATGATATACCCACTCAATGCCATGTTCTTTTTCCCAGGTGTTTATGAGATTATTTTGAAAATGAGTGCTATTATCTGACTCAATTCTTTCTGGGGTATCATGTTGCCACAGGACTTGTTTCTCAAGGCCCAGAATAGTGTTCCAGGCAGTGGCATGGGGTATGGCATATATTTCAAGCCATCCAGTAATTGCTTCCACTGTTGTGAGTACATAACTTTTGCCATGCCAAGTTTGTGGTAATCAATCTGCCAGGCCTCCGCATACCTGTACTTTAGCGATTGCCCTCCATACCAAAGAGTTTTTAACCACTTGGCTTGTCTGATTGCAGCACGTCTCAAATTCATGGACAACCTGTGCAATAGTGTCCATGGTTAACTCCACCATTTGGTCATGAGCCCATCTATATGCTGCATCCCTTCCTTGATGGCCCGAGGAGTCATGGGCCCAGCGAGCCATAAATTTTTTGCCCCTATGTTGCCAGTCCAGATCCACTTGAGCCACCTTAATTTTAGCAGCTTGGTCTACCTGATGGTTGTTTTGATGTTCTTCCATTGCTAGATTTTTGGGTACATGAACATTTATGTGATCTACTTTCACAACCAAGTTCTCTACCTGAACAGCAATATCTTGACATAAGTCAGCAGCCCAGATGAGTTTGCCTCTACACTGCCAGCCACTTTGTTTCCATCGCTGCAACCACCCCCACAGGGCATTTTCCACCATCCATGAGTCAGTGTAGAGGTAGAGCACTGGCCACTTTTCTTGCTCAGCGATACTTAGCACCAGGTGGATGGCTTTCACCTCTGCAAATTGACTGGATTCACCTTTTCCTTCAGCAGCTTCTGCGACCCCGTCATGTGGGGCTCCATACAGCAGCCTTCCACTTCTGATGTTTCTCTACAACGAGATAGGACATGTCGGTCAATAGGGCATATCGCTTCTCATTATCTGGCAGTTCATTATATGGCGGTCCCTGTTCAGGTTGGGTCACCTCTTCCTCTGGTGAAATTCCAAAATCCTTGTTTTCTGGACAATTTGTGATCATTTCCAATATTCCTGGATGGTTGGGGTTCTTTATTTGAGCTCGCTGTGTGATGAGTGTGACCCACTTACTCCATGTAGTATCAGTTGCATGATGTGTTGAGGGGCCCCTCTCTTTGAACATCTAACAGCAGTGGGGGTGCCAAGAGGAGCTGTGCTTCTGTACCAATCACTTCTGAAGCAGCTCGGACTCCTTCATATGTTGCCAGTATCTCTTTTTTAGTTGGAGTACAACGGGCTTCGGATCCTCTATATCCTTGACTCCAAAATCCCAGGGGCCAATCCTGTGTCTCCCCTAGTGCTCTCTGCCAAAGACTCCAGATAGGGCCATTCTCTCTGGCTGCAATGTAGAGCACATTTTTAACATCATGTCCTGCCCAAACTGGCCCAAGGGCTACAGCATGAACTATTTCCTGTTTAATTTGTTCAAAAGCTTTTTGTTGCTCGGGGCCCCATAAAAAATAATTTTTCTTCGGGGTCATTTGATAAAGAGGGCTTACAATCTGACTGTAATTTGGAATATGCATTCTCCAGAAACTCACCACACCTAAGAAAGCTTGCACTTCCTTGCTGCTAGTTGGTGGAGACACAGCCGTTATTTTATTAATCACATCTATTGGAATCTGATGACATCCATCTTGCCATTTAATTCCTAAAAACTGAATCTCCTGCATAGGGCCCTTGACTTTAACTCAGTTTATGGTGAAGCCAGCTCTCAAAAGAATTTGAACTATTTTTTCTCCCTTCTCTAAAACTTCTTCTGCTGTATTCCCCCATATAATGACGTCACCAATGTATTGTAAGTGTTCTGGAGCTTCACCCTGTTCCAGCGCAGTGTGAATTAATCCATGGCAAATGGTGAGGCTGAGTTTCCACCCCTGTTCTGGGTATATTGGACACACCTCCAGGAGGAAGAAAACTGTGACCTGCACTCTGATGCCAAAGGGATTGAGAAGAAGGCATTGGCAATATCAGTTGTGGTGTACCACTTGGATGCCTTTGACTCCAGTTCATATTGAAGATCTAGCACGTGTGGCACCGCAGCACTTAGCGGTGGCGCGACTTCGTTCAGGCCCCGATAGTCCACTGTCAGTCTCCACTCTCCATTAGACTTCCCCACTGGCTATATGTGCCTGTTAAAGGGTGAGTGAGACTTGCTGATCACTCCTTTGCTCTCTAGTTGACGAATCAGTCAGTGGATGGGAACTACAGAGTCTCAGTTGGTGCGATATTGCCATTGGTGCACCGTTGTAGTAGTGATTGGCACCTGTTGTTCTTCAACCCTCAGTAGTCCCACGGCAGAAGGATCTTCTGAGAGCCTGGGCAGAACTGTTTGATTTCCTCTGTCTCCAAGGCAGCTATACCAAAAGCCCACCTGTACCTTTTTGGGTCCTTAAAATACCCTCTTCTGAAGTAATCTATACCAAGAATACATGGAGCTTCTGGGCCAGTCACAATGAGGTGTTTTTTCCACTCATTCCCAGTTAGGCTCACTTCAGCCTCCAACACAGTCAGCTGTTGAGACCCCCCTCCCCCCTGTCACTCCTGAAATACAAATAGGCTCTGTTCCTTTAAAATTCGATGTCATCAGGGTGCATTGGGCACCAGTGTCCACCAAAGCTTTATACTCCTGGGGGTCAGATGTGCCAGGCCATCGAATCCACACAGTCCAGTAAACTCGGTTGTCCCTCTCCTCCATCTGTCTGGAGGCAGGGCCCCTCTAATGCTGGTCATAGTATCCGTTATCAACAAAGGGGTTGGCGTGGTCTGCATGGATCTCAGTCTCATCTTGGTTACTCACTTCTTGTAAGTATGACTCAGAAGTTCTCCTCATAGGATTTGGAGCAAAGTCAACTCTTCTGTTCAGTTTGGGTAACCAATTACCCAAGGCTGGAGCAGTACTTCTCCTGAAAGAACTTTGATTTGTAGCCGTTCTTCCTTCCAACTCTTGAAACCACTCTCTTAGAAGGTAGGTGGGTTTCCTATCTCATTTCCTCATGTCTTCTCCATGGTCATGCAGGTAATGCCAGAGGTTCCTCCATGGTGTATACTGTCTGTCTTGAGTAGGGAACTATTTGCCTCTGATAGCTGAGACTTTAGTCAATGCAGGTGAAGAGTAGGACATGTCCTCTTTGAGTCATCGGACTTATCGTGATAGTTTCTCCACAGCCATGATGATAGAGGAAGATAGACTTTCTTATATCGTCAGTCAGCAAGTCAATTCATCCACAGTTGGTCCTTCTTTGTCTCTCCAGTCCATTGCTGCTAATACATTGGCATGTGATGATGGAGCGCTCAGTACAAACTTCCGCCACATGGGCTGGGTGCATTGGACTTCATCTGTGCCTGTGGGTAGTCGCACAATTTCTCACACAGAAAGTTACCCCAGGTAATGGATGCCCCTCTCCATAGTGATTCACTTACTCGGATGACATATAAGATCTTCCTTGAAGGGATATCTGTCCCTCATGCCTGACAGAAGTCACCTCCAAAGGCTGAGCATTCTTGTCCTTCTTCCAATGGCCTTGTCAATGCCCACTTCCCTGGACAGGGACCCTCGTTGCCTGGCCTCCTTGTCTTCTAATTCCACACTATTGGCCCTACTATCCCAGTATCAGAGCAGCCAAGTAATAAGGTGCTCACCTGGATGGCAGCTGAAATCCTTTCACATGTCTTGTAGCTCGCTCAGGGATAGGGATCGAGTGATTACCACTGGTTTTGCCTTCTCCTCCTGTTCTCATGATGGCCCTGGTCCATCATCATCTTTTACAATGCAAGGTGATTTTTTTGTATATTTCTTCTTCTGTATGGGAGCAACTGACATCGTCATGCATTGGTTCTCTGGTTCATCCACAGTACCTATCATAGGTGTCAGATTAGCTGCAGTGCCTGTTTCTGGAGTTGGAGATGCTGCAGTGTCTGGTGGAGGTGTCAGAGTGGTTGCAGTGCCTGTTGTTTTGTTCTCAGATCCAGAGACCTCTTCTATTTGAGGGTACTGCATAGTGGTGAACAGGTCTTGGAAGGCATGGGCCAGGCCCCAGCATGCGGCAATGATCTGTGTCTCTCTTGAGGTGCCAGGATGACAACACACCCTTTCTAAATATTTTACCAGTTTCTCGGGATCCTGAATTTGTTCAGGGGTGAAGTTCCAAAACATCAGAGGTCCCCACTGTCCTAGGTACTTGCCCATGTTATCCCCACACTCCCAGCCACCCATAACTCTCCAACATTGGGGTAGGTCTGTGAGTGGTATTCAGAAACAGTTGCTTAATCCTAAACAAAATCTGAACCACATTCAGGAACACTGCAGCTCCCAGCAGTGAGGCAACAACGTTAGTGTGAGCATTCCACAGATATTCAAAATTCTCAGCATTCTCAAACACACTTGCAAGTAGCCTGGAGAAGGGGAAGATGGAAGAAGATATCTCCCCTTTAGGTTGGCTCTCCAAGGAGAAAAGGTGGAGGGTGTAGTTGCTAACCCATTCCAATAGGTGCCCCCTAGTGTACACAGACGATGACCATGCTGAGTACAAATGCCAAACTATTCTCAGGACTGATGATTTTATGCCATAGATTAGTGTTACATAATACAGCAAGGCAAAAATTTTAATCCAGTTCCCACAGTAATAAGCAACAGAGTGGGGACTAGATACAGCAAGTAATGTGATGTATAACACAACTGTAGAAACAAAGACCACAATTCTAGGAGCCAAGTGATCGACATTATAACAGGATGGAGAGTAGACATTGTAACAAATTTGGTGGGACACAGAGATCAATTCTGTTGTTATCTCAACCATTCGCGCCCCACGTTGGGCACCAAAAAGGACTGTCGTGGTTTGAGCCTGGTTGGCAGCCAAACACCACGCAGCCACTCACCAACCCTCCCCCACCTGGGAATGGGGAAGCAATTGGAGGGGCAAAGGGAGACTCGCAGGTTGAGATAGAAACAGTTTAATAATAGTAATAAAATAAAACGGTGACAGTAATAGGAAGTATAAATGGGCAATGCACAATTCAATTGCTCACCACCTGCTGACTGACACCCAGCCCGTTCCTGGTTAGCGATCCCAAAACACCTAGACCCTGCAATTGCAATTCCAGAAGCAAGAGAGAGTCCATTCCCGACCACCCCTTCTCTATATAGTGAGCATGTTGTTACATGACATGGAGTATTTCATTGGTCAATTTGGGTCCAGTGCTCTAGCCAAGTTCCCCCCCTGCTTCCTGTGTACCTGCGCACAGGCAGGACATGGGGAACTGGGGAGTAGTCCCTGAAATTTCAGTGTGCTATCAGCATTCTTCTAGCTACCAAAAATGAACATGAACTCTATTCCAGCCCGAACCAGGACAAGAGGGAACATTTTATTTCTTTCAGATTATATTATAACCTTCTCTGTTTTGTAACCCTACAGATTACCTTTTGTGACTTATCTATTATGGTCAGCACACAGCTCCTGAAAAATATTGAATTGTATTACATATTTCCTTACACTTCTATTTGCTGTGTGTTACATATTTTGGAGCAATGCCAACTTTTATTTGGAAAAAAAAATACAGATGAAGAATGGTTTCTATGGTATTTTGCTGAAAATCATTTGTAATAGATCATTAAGAAGGACACATTTCTACACTCTCAACAGATGCATTTTCAAAATGTCTAACTATTCTGTGAAGATTTGCTTGATTCAGATTTCTGTTCACACAATGACATCACTCCAGAGGAACTAAGTTACTTGAAACACCTTTCATTTTGGGGACAAAATCTTTTTCATTAATAATGTTTCTGTCTGCTGCATCAAAATTTTCTGCAGTTCCATTAGGGCTGTTTTCGTAATCACTGTTCCTTCAGTAGAAATGACTGCTTGACTTGTGCTATTCTCACTTTCAATAAAGATATTTTTAGGAACAATATAGATTTTATCAAAAGAAGTATGTTCTTGTTCTTCCTAATTTTAAGCTTGATGAAGTGGTAAAGTTAATTTTATGCTGACAGTAAGTGGCTAAATAAACTGGAATCTTTTAGCCACAACTGCAATATTGCCTGGGGTAGTGGTGCTGCTGGAAGGTCACATTTTCACAGGGCACCTCATCAGTTTTGAGACACAAGACCTGCTTTCTGATTTGAGGTGAAGTTGACTCTGCATAGACATCTGGGTTTTGACCCTTCTGTAGTGATTGCAAGATGCGAACTCTTCATACTATGCATTTTTTTGTAATGTGGTTCTTTATCCTTGCCATTTGAACTCACTCCACCATCACATTTCAGGGAGCCAAATAACTGTCAAGCTAAAAGAATGTTCAAATTCAATCAATCTAAACTGGCTTCAAAAATATGGCCTAGAGGTTAAAGATTTAATATTCTAATTTTAGTTTGACAAGCTATTGAACTGACAGATAGTGTTAAGAATTTTAATATATTAATTTAATACTCATGTATGTTCATGAAGTTAATCAGAAAAACTTTAATAATTGCCTCCTTTATGATAACAGAAAGTCAAATATTGCCTCTTATTTGCTATATCTACTTTTTCCATCTTTTTCATGAAACACAACAAATTAATTCTAAATAATGAAGACCTTTTGTCTCCTTTTGGACATATCTTAATTATCAGTGAAAGTGCCACAGACATATCCCTGTTCATCTAAATTTACACATGGAATCTGAGATGCAGTGAAGCCTGAGGGATATGTTTCATATTTCAGTACTACCAAAATTTCACCCTTAAGATGAATTGCACGTTGACATTTTCAGGACTGAAACTGTGCTCCCCAAGCAGAGAAAAACAAAGCACTGAATTTCTGGATTTCTGGTTAAAAGAAATTGATACATAAGAGAAGCAACCTCTATTCAATTTTGAAAATAGCCTTTTTTTATTGCCATGACACTTAGCTAAATTAATTTCTGTAGGAAATAAAGTTTACACAATTTGGATTTGATTTTCCATAACATCTGAAATAGAAAATGTATGGAAGTTGAAAATTGTATATCACTGGATATCTGACATAGATCCGGAATTGTTATAAAACTGATATAAATGTTAAACAACTCAAGCTTTGGTATAAGTTATGACTTTTTAAAATTTTATTTTATTTTTAATTTCCCATTGGCTTTTCATTACTATTGATTCCTTCAGGGAAATTTCTTGCATTTGATAGGGTGATAGGATTTCAGCTAAAGAAATTATAAGAAAATACTTTTATTCAAGATTTATAATAATAATAAAAAAAAATGGCAGCAATCTAACTGTAATGAATCAAGGCTTCTTGAACTGTGAAATATCAGTATTATTATTAAAGTCATATTTAATTAAAAAAATACACTACTGCAAGAGAGGGCATAAATCAGTTAGGCTGTATTTACTAGTTTTTACTTTAAGAATGTGAATTTGTTCTGAAAATGTTTATGAATATGAGTAAAATATAATACTGCATGGAAACTACTTGTACTTTTACAGTAAGACTAACCAAGTCAAGGGGATAATTTCAATAAAAGCAAATTAAATTTTGGCTAACTAAATTAAATAGAAGGATGACCACATGGCAGGATTTAGATCACATTTAATCTGTTACTGATTTGCAAAGTCAAGAAAAAAAATCCTTCAAAAGGAAACTTTATATCAAAATGGAATTTTGTTGCTAACATTCACTCAAATAAATAGACACTGCTTGTGTGAAATCACTTCTGCTTTCAGACCAAGATGTAATAGGTGACACTATACTTCAATGATATCAGAAAAAAAAAAAAAAAGTCACTCATAAGACTGACTAGAAAAAATAGCTTCCTGGTTTAAAAAGTAACAGACTCTGAACTGGGTGATTTTTAGATATTAAAGCCAGAAATAATTTAGCCTGTTTGCTTTGTAAGTCTTCCATTTATGAACAAGAATAAGAATCTATGCTACATCGGTGGTCATAACTCTTCAATTGATGCACATCATACAACGGTCATTTCTATGTCCTCAGAAAATGAAATAGCATACAAGTTTATTCTTCTCAGTATCCAGTACTTTGAAAAGTTTTCTTGTACTCCTTAAGTTCTGGAACATTAATCTTTTTCATATAACAAATATGTGTAACTGGAGTTGTAAAATATTCTAGTTTTATTAATTGATGGATAAAAATATGGAAAATACCCCAAAATGGTATCTAGCTTAACAAAAGTCATATGCTATCTCACTGAAAGATGAAGATTTGTATTTATTAGCACTCAAGTTGCAGCAGTACGTAAACTTTCAGTTTAAGAATAAAAAAAAAAAAAAAAAAAAAAAAAAAAGAAAAGAATAAGAATAACGAGCATGGTTTAATGCTGACTGGCCAAGAAGTTGGAGATCAGAAATACTGATAGCCACCAGTCATGATTCTCTGACTTACAGTAACTGGACCCTTCATTATTCAGAACTGTTCTAACACCTATAAATACATGACCATCACTCTTGTCTCCATTCAGGGTCTACAAGTAAATATTAAAAATAAACTTATTTCAGATATAAATTTGTAGCCAGGGACTGTTATATAAGAGTTACCAGAATGTTGCTAAGATCAACAGAAGTCATGATATAGTGTTTATTAGAGCTTCATAAAAGCTGCTCATCCAGGGAAATTTGACAGGAAACTGTCATCTCTTAAATCTATCAGCCCTCCCTGAAGTCAGGAAAATAAAACCTTTTACAGATTTGTCATAATGGGAGGGGCGGGAAGGGGAAGGGGGAAGAGGGAAAATTCTGGAAAAAATCTTACAAATAATTGATAGCACTGCAATTTGCAAAGCTGACAACATCAAACATTGATGATTGTTTTATGGTCTACCAAACTACAATAATCCCTCAGACTACCATACCAGGAACCTAGGATATCTGGAAAATGGGCACTGAGCATGTATGAATCAACTGCTCTGTTCATACGATATAAAGTTGATCTCTAAATACAGAACAAGTTTGATGCCTCCATGATTCAGATTTCCTACAGATGAAATCAACCATAGATTTACAATTTTGGGAATTTGTCAATAGATACAGGAAGACACTTCTCAAGTTTTGTCACACAGACATAACACTGAAGGATACTGTTTTATCAGTTAAATCTGAAACGACAATTTAGCTGATTAAAGCAATAGATCTACACCAACTTACCACCTCACCACAATGTCCTTAGAGTGCAATCAATGACTGGAGGATTAAAAGTGTAAGACTCTTCAAGATTTCCCTGAAAGAGAAAACAAAACATGTTTTATTTACTTTTCTACAGTAACACCAATAAATTCTGAAGGGTTCAAGAATTAGAAATAGTTAGTACACTGATGATAAATAACTTATGCAAACTGCTACTACTGAAAGGCATCAAAACAAAGTGGAATTTCTAGGCTAACTGTGATGTAAAACAGTCTAGATCATAAGTAGTCATATATTAAATTACCTGAATCAGATATTTTCTGATTAAAGTGTTCATGAAACAGAAATCGTGTTTGCAGCCACATTGCCTTCATTAGAAACACTTTATTGCTGTCACTGTGTTAGACCAACTCTTTCTTATGTAGTATTCTTAGTGTAAAAATGTAGTTTCATTTCACTGAACTTATGCTATTAGCTCATTAAGTACACCAGAGATATTACCAAAACCTGTAGTACTTGCACAGGCAGTATCTTAATCAGTAAATTACTTTAACAGTTTGTGAAAACAGAGATGTAGCCTTGTCAGTAGTAAAACTATCTGTTCACATATCACAAACCAGTGTCAACCTCTAAGATAAGGGTGTCCATTCTAACTCACTTATTTAACTCTTTCTCACTAGAAGTGAGGCTTATAGAGGTTCTGTAAACTACCCAAGTCAAAACTGCTGAGTGTCAAGTACACACTGAATGCAGAAATCATCTTTACATCTTATATTTGGATGTCACTGTAGGAAGATACAATTAAAAAGCACCTTTAATATCAGTCATGCATACTTTCATACTTTGCTTTTGGATGGATTGAATTGTCCCCTAGCTCTACACTGGTCTGACTTCATATTATTTATAGCTTGAGAGTAAAAGATATTTGCTTCTGTGACAAGAGCATTTCTATCATGCAAATATATTCCTTTCTAAACTGACTGTTTCTTTTGTTTCTTCTTCATCTTATTCATACCTTCTTCCTTTTCTGCTTTTGTGGAATGCACTGGCCTGTTGACCCTTCATGGAAAGAGCCTATTTTGGCTCCCAAATACTCTTAAATTATTTCATCACACATAAATAATCTAGATAAATGATCATCTACCTTTTCTTCCATAATAAAAGATTGCTTGCAGGGGAAAAAAGCAAATAAAAAAAACTCCAAACCCGAACTGTTTTCTCATTATTGTACTAAGCAGGAAAATTCTACATTTTGGTGGGGCTGAGGTTGGTATTTTCATACTGGATTAATTTATTACTTCACCTGTGCCATCATCACAGGACGTCTTCTCTATAACATGGTTTTGTCCTTTATCCCTTCTTGTTTTCTAGCTCTAACTTGCCTACTTGTCTTTTCAAATATCTCTCCCTTCTTGAATTTTATGTACCTTAATACTTTTCATGCTCCTACCTTCCCACTGTCTTCCATAAATACCTAACTGTTCCATTTTTTTTACTGTTCTCTCTTTTTCAGTGAATAACAGCTGGCTTAGCCTGAACAGAGACATGCTACTTTACTTCTCATCCTTCTTTTACTATCCTCTATGGGCCTGGATAACATCTTCATAATCAGTAGTTCCTTTTCCCGTTTTTTTTTGTCTCTGGAATACATGTTCCACTTAAAATATAATCATGAACAAAACAACAAAAGAAGCATATTTTCATCTTTATGCTGTTAGTCTTCAGGTTTTGTAGACTACCCTGCCAGACTCCTCTCTTTGTTCTAAATAAAGCCCTCCCCAAAATATAACTGAAACGTATATTGTGATGTAAGAATGAGGTAATAATATAGATGCACAAAGATTGTCAGATTTTTAGTCTTTTTATCCCCTCTTATGTGCAGTGGACATTCAGCACACTTTCTAAATGTGCATGGTGTCCACAAATAAGTTAATGACTCACTATTGAAAAGTTAACCTTCCACTAAGACAAGCAATGTTAAAAAAGAAACATTTTCTGTTGCCCAAAAACATAAGTGTAACTGGCATTGCCAAGACTTTTGTACTCTGACCAGAAGTACTTTGCCATTCTATTGAATGTGATTGTTCTCTGCAATGCTTTTCATATTCAAGGATCATATCGTGCAAGCTCAAGAGCAGTCCATCTCAATAATCAGGAAGTCAGGCAAATATGATGGGTAACCTGCATGGATGGACAAGTCATTCTTTGCAAAACTCAAACATAAAAATGGAGTATATGAATGATGGAAACAGGGACAAGTAATCTGGGAGGAATACAGAGACACTAAGTATGCAGAGACGCAGGTAGGAAAATGAAAGCCCAGGAATAGAATATGGTGGGGGATGTCAAAGACAACAAGAAAGGCCTCTAGAAGTATATCAACAGGTAAAGGAAGACTAGGGAATATGTGGACCCACTGCTGAATGTGGCATGGGGCCTGCTGAAATCGGAAAAGGCCGAGATACTGAATGTCTTCTTTGCCTTGGCCTTAACTAGTAAGACCACCCTTCAGGAATCCCAGAGACCAGGGCAAGTTTGGTGCTACAGGCACATCAGGCCTTACTTACCTGGGAAGATGATAGAGCAGCTAATCTTAAAAAACAGTTCCAGGCAGTTGAACGACAAGGAAAACACAGAAGCAGTCATGCTTGACCAAGGGGAGTCATGCTTGACCAACCTGATAAAATTCTATTGTGAAATGACAGTCTTGTTATACAAGGGGAGAGCAATGGATACTGCCCCCCTACACTTCCATATGGTTTCTGACACTGTCCACAGCAATACTTTATCAGAGATGATGGCAAAGTATGGGCTGGATGAGCAGACAGTGAGGTTGAGTGAAAATGGGCTAAATGTCTGAAGTTCAGAGCATTTTTATCAGTAATACAAAGTCTACTTGAAGGCCAATAACTAGCTGTGTGCCCCAGGGATCAATATTAGGTAATACTATGTTCAGTACCTTCATTAATGATCTAGAGGATGGGACAGGCTGTAGACTCAGAAATTTTGCAGGTGACAAAACTGGGAGGAGTGGCTGATACACCAGAGGTTTGTGCTGCCACCCAAGGGGACCTCAACAGGCTGGACAAATGGGCTGACAGAAACCTCATGAAGATTAACAAGCAGAATTGGAAAGCAGTTTTACACAAGTGGCCCTGAGGGTCCTTGTGGACACCAAGATGAACATGAGCCTGCAATGTGCATTTGCTGCAAAGGCAGCCAACACCTCCCTGGGCTGCAGTAAGAGCAGTGTTGCCAGGAGGTCAAGGGAGGTGATCCTTCCCATTTATTCAGAACTAGTGAGGCCACACCTGGAGTACTGTGTCCACTTCTGGGCTCCCAGTACAAAAGAAATATGGGCATACTAGTGAGAAACAATTAAACGCCATGGAGATTATTGAAGAGACTGAAGCATCTGTCCAGTGAGGAAAGGCTGAGACAGCTGGGAATGCTCAGCCTGGAGAAGAGAAGGTTGAAGGGGAAATTCATCAATGTATATAAATGCCTGAAGGGAGGGTGCAAAGGAGACTGATTCAGGCTCTTTTATTTGGTGTCCAGTGACAGGACAAGAGGCAATGGGAACGAGGAAACACAAAAGGGTCTGTCTGTACATCAAGAAACAGCTTTTTACTGTGAGGGTGACTTAACACTGGAGCAAATGGTGCCCATAAACAGCTGTGGAAACTCTATCCTTGGAAATATTGAAAAGTCATCTGGACATGGTCCCGGCAACCTGCTCTAGGGAGCTCTGCTTGAGCAAGGAGGTTGGTCCCAATCCAACCTCGGCCATTCCATGATCCTGTGATATTTTATTCATGGCACTTACAGTTTGGGTTTTTTCCATCCACTTAGGCAGATTGTGATTGATAAAAACCTTCCACCTTTTTCTATATCTCATTGGTGACATTCAGAAGATGTAATATTCCTAATGATTTGGGATAGAATAAAAGGCAAAGAAAAAGCAATAAATGGAAAATAACAGACAAGAATATTTTGACCTTAAAATTCTCTTCCCTAAACTTTAGGGGAAACTGTTTGTGTCATCATACAATAGCAGTTTCAGATAAAAATGTTTTTTGAAATGCACTGCACATGCAACACAAAGTTGTTTAAAATAGGCAGGTAGAGAACTTTTTTTCCCTAAAAACCATAACTATGTTAAGACTTGGTGACATTTAAGGAAATAATGAAGTTGGAGCAAAGTTTGTTGGTTCCTCAGATTCTTTTTTTTTTTGAGGAGAAGCACAGCTAAGACATTCAGAAAAAAAAAAAAAAAAAAAAAAAAAAAAAAAAAAAAAAAAAGATAAAGATACTTCCAGAAATAAGAAATAGTTTGAGAAAATGACAACAAAGTATCAGTGACATGGCTTTGAAATGGTCTTTTTCTCCTGGATTTAATTTTAAGCATGATCATGGATCTAGGCATTTATGACCTCCAAGTACGCAAAGATGTAGAGACATAAAAATCTCATCATCAAGATTCCTGATTATTCATGGAAGGTACAATACAGTCTTGATCCAAACGTCACTGAAATAAATACAAATCTTCCAACTATGTGATTAGGCTTCAGTCTGACCTTTCAGATTAACAACTTGATGAAGCACATGAATGAAGATCCTGAGTATTACTATAGACTAAGAATTCTTGATTGTAACACAAATTAATGAAACAAAAAATATTTTGGCAAACTGTAGAATTTTAAATTTGGATTTATCTCCTTTCCCAACAGCACAATAAATTGTGAGGTATTTTTGTCAAACTAAATCTGAATATTTCAGTGGAAAATCTCACCCAGATCTACTACAAAACAGAAAGTAAATGAATTACACAGAAATTCTACATGTTACACATTTAGAAGTACTAGAACACTGGAAAAGAATATGGACTGGAAAGCTTCTGACCATGTACAATCTTTTTTGTAAAGTGAGGTTTACAAAAGAATAACAAGGTCTTTTTTTTTTCTGGTGTTACAGTCTAAGGAAGTGAAAGTGGCAAGATAGAAATACGCAGTTGTCTACAAGACACTTTTTCAGCTATTGGTCAAAGTCAACATTTGTTAGCAAATATGCATTTCTTACCCTCCTGTGCCCTCAGATCAAAACAAAATAAATTCAACTTAAACTATTTTCTTCTTTAAGCCATGTGATTTTACATGTGTATATGGAATTAGAGTAAGGTAATAATTATAAAATAACTAGTCTTTATAATTATAGTTCTATTTGTTTGATCTCTTAACTGGGTATCTGGAATATGCATCAGACTTTGGGTGGTGAGCACTAAGGCTAACAAAGAAGTTATAATTTGAGGTCTTCTGTAAGAAATGTGCTATATTTATGTGCATGGTAAATCATGTTTATACACATAGGGCTTTTTAAGTACTGTTTAACAAGCTGCATTTTGATCCTGACAGCCTAGTAATTTCGAATTCCTTCTCTTTTCAATGTCTGGGAACAAATAGAGGAGGAAGTCATCCTGAACTGACAAACTTTTATCCCACCTCACTTCCAGGTCACATTACATGCTTTCTGTGCAGAAGCAAGTACAAGATGGTTTGAAAACAGAAATAAGATTATTAATTATTTAATTACAATTATTAGCTATACTTCTTGATCATCTATTAAAGGTCTTAAAATTCTGGGGAGGTCACTGGTGACTGGACAGTAGCCAATGTTATTCTAATTTACAAGAAGGGTGTGAGGGAAGACCCAGGAAATCACAGACCTGTTAGTTTAATGTCAGTTACTGGAAAAACTATGGAGAAGATCATACTGGGTACTGTTGAAAGGCATTGAAAAGACTATGCAATCAACAGGCACAGTCAACATGGGTTCACAAACAGAAAGTCTTCTTTAACTAATTTGATATCCTTCTAAGATAAGGTCATCGTCCTAGTGGATGAAGCAAAGTTAGTGGATGTAGTTTTTCTGACTTTTAGTAAGGCTTTTGATGCTGTCCTTCACAGTCTTCTGCTGGATGAGTTGTCCAACTATGAGATGACTGGGTACATAGTGTGCTGGGTGAAGAGCTGTCTGAGGGCAAGGCTCAAAAGACTGTAGTGAATGGGGCTTTGTCTGGCTGGCAGCCAGTTACCAGTGGTGTTCCTCAGGGTTCAATTCTAAGGCCAGTCCTGTTCAATATATTCATTAACGATCCGGATGCAGGAGCTGAATGCGCACCATGAGCAAGTTGTCTGATGACAACAAACTGGGAGATGCTGTTGAATCTTTTGAGGGACCTTGCAGAGAGATCTAGATAGATTGGAGCATAGGGAAATCATTAATGGTATGAAATTTAACAAGATGAAATGATTGATTCTGCACCTAGAGTACTATCTGGCACAACTCTAAATTGACAGAGGAGTGGTAGGAGAGCAGCCCTGAAGAAAGGGATCTGGGTGGGGCTGGTCGACAGCAGGCTCAGTATGAGCCAGCAGTGTGTGCCCTGGCATCCAAGAGTGCAAACCCCATCCAGGCATGCATCACAGTATAACCAGCAGTCAAAAGAGGTGATTATCCCACTTAACATTGGAGCAGTCTCACCTTGAGTACTGTCTGCAGTTCTGTGTCCCACAATTTAAGAAGGATGTTAAGGTATTTGAATGCGTCCAGAGGAGGTCAAGAAAGCTAGTGAAAGGGCTGGAAGGAATGTCCTTTGAGGAACTACTAAGGACTTTGCATTTGTCTAGTTTGGAGAAAAGTAGGTTGAGGGGTGACCTCCTTGTCCTCTACAGCTACCTCCTTGTCCTCTACAGCTTCCTAAGGAGGGTGAGAGGGAGGTGCTGATCTCTTCTCCCTGGTACCCAATGACAGGCCGCATGGGAATTGTTCACAGCTGTGCCAGGGAATTTTTAGCTTGAACATTAGGAAATATTTCTTCACTAAAATGTTGGTCAAACACTGGAACAGGATTCCTAGAGAAGTGGTTGATGCCCCGAGCCTGTCAGTCTTTAAGAGGCATTTGGACTTAATGGACAGACTAGATGATCATTGTAGGTCCTTTCCAACTGAAGCTATTCTATTCTACGGGAGCAACAGTGGGCTCTCCATATTGGTGACTTTCCTTATATGCTCGAATTACCATTTGCATTTGGGTAAATCTGAAGAGCAACAACACTTCTTTCCTGTGAAGCCAAATTCTGGGCCTTCCATCAGCTCCTGGCACCCTGGCCAGTTCTATAGGTGCTCTGTCACAGCACGTAGAATGTGGGCAGTGACCATGTCACAGTGGGGTTGGTGACACAACTGGCCTAGAGAGGTTAAAAAAAAGACCTGTGCAATGAGCCAGCCTAGGCTATAGGCTAGCTGGTGGGTACAGCATAGCTGAGGTGAGAGGTCATGGGAAGAGGCAGGGAAGGGGACTGCAGGGCCACAGGCAACAAGGCAGAGGCTGCCAGTGGTGCAACAGATGGTTGCTTCTACTTTGCTTTTATGGCCAGCAGCCCCGGAGAGGACACAATCGGACAATGGCACACTCCTGTCCCCAGCCACTCAGCTGGAGAAATGTACAGCTTTCTACAAGGACATTGACATAAAGATAAGGACTCAAAGTAATATCTGGCTGGTGCTATTTTCAAGCTATCAGCTCCTGACACCAACCCCAGTGATGTAGCAACCATGTCAGTCAGCAGCAGGGTAGCGGTGGCCCATGTCACCATGTGATCAGTGACATTGCCAGCCCAGAACGGATGTCTCCTAGCTTCCAGGGAGACTTGGGACTGAGAGCCTTGGCCTGAGACTGGGAGAGCCCTGTGCAGGGCTTTCCTATGTTTACCAAGGGTTGCTGCTCCTGTTGTTAGCCAATACTGTCCTGTTGTTTCCAACCTCAGGCCCAGACAGGGACACAACTAGAACATGGTGCACTCCCATCCCCTCCTTCTACCACCACGCAGACAGAGATTTCTGCAGCCTTCTACAAAGCCATCAAGGACAAGTACACAGAGCCCAAGTCTGCACCACATCATGGTCTCATAGGCAGCTGGAAGCTACACACAACCATGGACAAGGGAAGATCCATGACACTCACATTCTCTGACTTGAAACTTACCTTGAAATAAAGTTTCTGATTTATGAACCCATTAGCCATTTTTTTCTGGTTTGCATGTGGGGTTTTGGGAAATCTTTTGGGTGTTTGTGTAACAAGAGCCTGGATTTACTAAAGCTGGCAGCATGCATATATCAATGGTAAATGGTGTCCCAATGCCCATTTGCCTCACTTCCACACTGACATCTGAGATCAACTTTCCTCCCAACCTTAAATCTTCTTTGCTTAATTCATCGATTCTTCAATCCGATATTAGCAGATAAACAGAGACAGTTTCATCTTCATGAACTTTGTAGCCTTTTATGGGCATTTAACTGCTACCCAGGAGATAATTACTTCCAAATGTAATCCAATCATCTGAATGTCACACTTGCAAGAAGAATAAGAATATAATGTACTTATGGAATTTAGTAACTGTAAATTCCTTTTGAATTATCACTTAAAATATGCATACTTTATTTCCTGTTCTTACAGGAAATAGTATTGTGCATAACTATTGATTAATCACATTTATTATTTTTCTTACAAGTTGGTTACTTTTTTTCAGTGAACTATAATTTGAAAAAAAAAAAAAAAGATTGTAATTCTAAGACACATGCTTAGTTATGCTAAGTGTCTCTAAAGTAAAAAACCTGAGATTCCAGTGTTTCTCTATGTTAGATAAATGTAATTACGATCTTATTGGAATTATAAAACGTTCATGTTTATGAAAAATATTTGAACCTAATAACATGTACCTATTCATATATAGCTTTCTGATTAAAAATTTTATCCACTTTTATTTTCCACAGGAATAACAGGCATATGTCCTTCTTCTCCTTATGTTGTAACCAAGTCAAATGCTATGAATCTCCATTTGGTGGTTAATTTCCTAAATTTGTTTTTTTAAAGTCAGTCAGATTAATTTTTTTTCTGAACAAATCATTAATTTTTGTTTTCTATTTAAAAGATACCCTTACGTAATATTTAAATTTAAAATCAGAAATACCTATTTTGCTTTCAGTATGATAAAGTAATTTTTAATATGAAGACACATTTTCTGCATTTTCTGTATGAAGACACAATTTTTTTTTTTGTCAAAACTGTATTGTCTACCTAACAACATGGGTCATATTTCTCATTAATTCTGATTTTAAAAATTTTTAGTCATCAGTAATTACAGTGTTAGTTACAGATTGCAAATTAAAAGCCTAGTACTTCCAAATATCAGAAGAATGAAGTTCGGAACATTGTTTCGGATAGGAAGAGTGGAGCTAAAACCAGCTACTTTTCAAATCTGTTTGTTGTTGTTGTTGTTGTTGTTGTTGTTGTTGTTGTTTTCTTTTGTTTGTTTTTGTTTTCCTTTTCTTTTTTTTTTTTTTTTTTTACCTAGAGATTGTAAAGGTAAAGAGATTGTATCGGTGACAAAGACTATCACTGTATTTGTTGCAGTGCTATTATTTGCAAGAATATGAAACATCTTGAGATATGAAAAAAAAATATTACATATTATGGGTACTAAATTTAGCTCACAGTTTCATAGCTGTGCCAAGTGTTTTATAAGTCTATATAGAGCCAGGAAAGATAACTTTCTGATCTTAGGTGACTAGAGTGCAGTGTATTGCAATCCAAACCCAAACAAAACACAACCCTGTTAGCCTGTCTTGAAAGCTACAGATACTGTCTTTTTGAAACTTTCCCATCTCCTGCTTTCTTGTTATAAGCCTCTAAGAAATAACCAAAACATTTCAGACTCTTTATTATTATTTTAGATGGAAAAGTAAACAGGAAAGGTCTCAAATTCAGCTTTGAAAGGTGCCAAATATTTCTGAAGTATTGATTCTCTGTGCTGCAGCATCTCACCTACTGAAGAAGCATTTATTATTCTGAACAGGTATCTGAGTTTGCAGCATTTTTTTTCCTTGTTAAAAGTAAAGAAATGTAAAGTAGTATAAACTGAAAGGGAAGTGTATCATTATGTTTGGAGCATTTATTTAATATGATCTTGCAAAGCCTTCAAATGTGGTGAAACAAGGTTGTGTATGAGAATGGACTGAGTCAATAATTTTGAAGTCAGGAGCGTTTCAATATCAGGTATATTTTCCACATTTATACTGGAAGAAGAATTAATAGAAATATGCAGATAATATGGGATATGTTTTGTCAGTGCTGGAGGCTGAATGACACCATTCAAATGTACCTTCAATAGACATTTCGTTATATTTTAACATTGCTGTGTTTATGGCAGAGATTTCTCAGGCTGATGATATACACCAGTTAGTATTTCCCTTATGTATATAAAAGCATCTATGAACATATTTTTACTTGTAGATTTTAATTAATCATCACATCAAAGGAATGCTGATTAAGCAATATAAACATAAAATATGTCCTGAAAAACTAGTGCACTAACCATTGCCCCTTTTTATAAAGATGCAAAAATAAGAATCTTTGTGATTTAATCCTGTACCTTTTATCAGTACCTTTTGTTACTCTAACCTATGTATTTTAGCTGTTGGTATTGAAGTTGCTTGCTCCAAGTACATGGGCTTTCATCACTTGAAAATTATTAACCTGTCCAGTTCACCACTACTGAAAGAATTTCTTCATGTTCAGTATAATTTATTTTTCAGTTAATAATGCTGTTTTTCTTCAAGCATTCATTTTTTTTTTTAAAAAAATGTAGAACTTCCAACCAAATGAAGTAAAAGTATTACACAAGATATATTCTAAATATTTTATTTGCTATGCACAAGAACATCCCACTTTACATAGATGAATTTATTGTAATTTTCTTGAAGAGTAATAAACACATTCTGTATACATTTAAAAGAAAGAGGGGAAAAAAAGACAGTGGAGAAGAAGAGTTATAAGGCTGAGTCCTAAAAAGAGGAATCAAAAGGAAAAAAAAATAAGATGAACTATTGCAAAGTTGTGATATTGGAACAGAAGTTTGGTAAGACTAACTTTTTCCTATATTTGGCAGCATGCTTGTCTTTCACCCCACCCCTACCCCACACTGTTTTTTTTTTCTACCTACCTTTCTGTGCCTCTTTTCTATTCTTACTCAATTTCTTTTAAA
Source organism: Tyto alba (assembly GCF_018691265.1). Lineage (NCBI taxonomy): Eukaryota > Metazoa > Chordata > Aves > Strigiformes > Tytonidae > Tyto > Tyto alba. The sequence goes on from NW_024881318.1 coordinate 36,484,287, forward strand.
AATCTCACTGTTAGGGATCATTTAATTCTCATCTCAGTATCAATAAGGATATCAGTATATCAGCATAGTTATGAGTCTAAATCAAATATGATAAAACCTCAAAAATCACCAACATCAACACCACAGCTGAGTATCACAGGGCACCTCTGGAAACTCCACTTGGTTTCCTACACTTGCAGACACAGAAAAATCTTGATTACTTAATAAGTGTCCACTGTTTATTAAAAAAGAAAAAAAAAAAAAAAAAAAAAAAAAAAAGAAAAAAGGAAAAAAAAATCCTTCCCAGGAAGAAAATAGTGGATTATAGTGCTATAAACATCAAGAGGATGATATTGCAACAGACCCCCAAAGGATCAATAGGTTGGTCCCTGCTACAGAAGAAAATTACTTATAAAATGCCTGCGATATTTTTTACAAAAATACTCACTCCCAAAAAACCTCATGTCTCCAGAACATTTATTTCCTGCCTCTAAGCATAAAATATATGAAAGTGAATGTCACATCCCCCAAACTTTCTTTCTAATTCCATGTCACGCAGTGTTACAAAGCCCTGGAGAGAAAAGACAGTACCATGCCAAGTGACTGCCAGTGGATTTTTGAAACAGATCATTCTGTTAAGACTCTGTGTGTGACCATGACCAGGCCTCCCTCGGGTTTGTCACTGGTAAATGGGGATGACAGTCTTCTGCTATGTCACTGACACGCAATGTAAATAAAGTAATTGAAAAATACTCTGAAAGCATGTGTATCTATGTGAATGAATGTTATTCATTTCAATTTGACCTCATTAGGGCTAATTCTCTTGTGGTTGTCCTTTAGTCTTCCTCATAATCACTCTTGTATTGAAATGATGGAAATTGACATTTATTGTATTTCATGCCTTAGGTATGCAAAACTAACAGTTATGAGAGAAAAGAGAGTATGTCTTCCTGTCATGTTATTCTGTCCTTTCCACTGTCACTCCCCTGACACACAGTCAATAAGTCTAGACAACTTAGTACAGATACTTAAACAACAAAGGTCTAATTTTCTGCAAGTTTACCTCTTTGATGACAGTCTGATAAATGTCACACCAGCACAGGGAAAGGGGCAGGAGTAAATGACTTGGGATTTTTCTTTTGATGGTAACTAGACCATAGGTTGTTTTTTACACAATGCCAAAAAGCATTCTTGAGTGTCTGGAAGTCATGGCCAGGGGCAGACAAGAGAGCTCTTTAACAATTGAACAACCTATCCGGACAAATGGGATTGTAGCTAAACTAATTTTATTCCAAGGGTATCTCTTCAAACAGTGTGATTGTGCACATGGTTATGGCATAGGGTAGCAGATGAAGTCCCTGTGGACTTAGGACCCATGAACAAGAAACCAACTGTGTGTTCTAGAAAATAAAAACAAGTCTACATCCAAGACAAAAAGTAGTGAGAAAAGAAGGAATCGAGTAATTCTGATAGTCAACATCATACAAACCACTGTCATGCTAAGACATCCTAGATCTGAGTAACTTCATTTAGATGCTGGAAACGGTTTAACTGCATCAACATAACACTGTCTATAATATTAGCTATCTTCAGATTTAGACTACAAAAAGTATGTAGAAAACCTCTAAAAATTGAAGGACTGAAAAAATGAGAATATCTGTTTCATTATAAGCAGGGTAAGGGAACTAGAAGTCAAATCTTCTCCAGACTGGAGGTACTTAGCCTGAATTAGAATGTCAGAGAGAAAGCTCAACACTCCTATAATTTCACTAAAAAAAAATGTTTAAAGGTAAGAAGGACTGTCTAGAATTCTTCCTTCATAGCGATTTTTTTTTCCCCATAGAATTGAAAAATGTTATTTTTATTTAGAAAATTTGACAAAGAGGTTGTAATGTCAAAAGTGACTTGCTTATTATTTTTCCTTGCTGATACAATGCTCGCCATCAACAATTTCTGATAGCCATTCTCAAGATGTGTGACTACATAGAGAGTACTTACTGGCATCTTTAGAAAGATGCTGAACTTCAAAGTAAGATGCAGCATAAAGAGTGTGAAAAACATGTATTGCTCAGATTAAGTTTATAGTGTAAAATTCATTATCAAACCATTTGCTTTTATTCAAGAAACAACACCAAGAGATGTGTCTTGGGCTCCAAATAGTAATGTTCAATGGGAGGAAAAATATCCCTCCCTCAAATTAAAATATGTAAGTGTGAATACTTATATCAAAATGAGGAATTTTAACATATAGCAAACCTGAGGCTTAATTTAGCTCATCTCATTCCTTAGAGAACAAGAATGCAAAGTTCTGCAAAAATGCTAGGTAAACCAGGAGGAAAGACATTTGGTTGAAAGTGGCCAGAAATTTCCCATTTCTAGAGATAGCGGGAAAGGAGATTGTGATATACATGTGCAAGAAGGATACCAAAATATGTTGGTTTAGGCTTTTGTATCTAATGTATTTCATAAGAATAAATGGTATTTTGCCCTTAAATATTTTTCTCTGAATACTTTCCTGATCCCATATTCATGGTCAGTCCAGGCCGTTCCAGGTCACCTGTGTATCAGTCCAGAAAGCTGGCAGCAGATGATGAAGCTAAGAGTTGTATTTGCATTTGTAGATGTGGGTACAGCCTATTAAGACTTCTCACTTGCCTAATCTCATTTTCACCAATAGACTGATGCACAGTCTCTCTCTTAGGGTACGGCACAAGCAGGCAGCCTTCCAGGAATGACTTTACAGCCAAGTAAATCAGTGTTTCTCTTCCTGAAAAGTCATTCTCTGTACTATTGCTATTTAGAGGCAGCACAACAACAATATCAAGAAACGTGGCATTGCTCCAGTGGGAATGTAGTAGCACAGGAAGCAAAATAGAGGGGTTTCAGGCTGCTGTTTGGTAGAGATTTAAGCTCTAGTAAACAGGCCCCTGAAGAGAGAAAAAGTGAAAATGTGCTTAACCCTTTTTCACCTATTAGAATGGCATCAGAGTTGTTTTACCAGGCATTTGGCAAAATTCACCAATTACTATTCCAGTGCTGTTGCAAACCCATGCTGTAAAAAGAGCTCCTGAATCCTAGGAAAAAAAAATAGTAGGGCAGATAGCACTACCCTCCTCTTAAGGTGTTTGTAATATTAATATAAAAGTGAGTATTTGCTCTTTGTAAGACAGCAGCCAGGGCCAATCCAGGATGTCAAGGCCTGAGGCAGCCCTTAAAGCCAGGCCAGGTGCAGGACTCTGTTCCTGCCCGGGGCCATGGAGGTCCAGCTGGGGGCCCTCCCCACTGCCTACTGCCCATGGCAGGCTCTGGCCACACCCGCCCTGCCCATCGCCTTGCTTCACTGCTGCGGCCAGGCCAGGTCCCCCTCAGCCCCTTGGCTTGTCCCCACCCCCCACCCCCACCCCAGGGGGCTGCACCCCACAGGAATTGCTCTGCCCAACCTGTGTGTCCTCAGATCCCAGCTTGTCCACCCAGAGGTGGCCCCACTCTAGTAGCACCGTCCTGAGCCCCAAGCTGCAGGTGGAGGCTGGTCCCTAAGGTCCCATGGTGGATAAGCCCCATGGTTGTGTCAGCGGCTGCCCCGCATCCCCCCCCAGCTGGGTGCCATGGGGCCAGGACTCACAGCGGTGCTAGAGGCCACAGTCAGACAGCATGTGGCCTTGCCCCACAGCTGTGCCAATATTCTCCCTTGCGACTCCCTAAAGCCAGGTGCAGCGGGGCCTGGCCAGGGACCTGGGGCTGTGTCCACAGCTACAGCTGAGCTGAAAGTCATTAGTTTCATCCTTCCCCTTGATTCCTGCCATCAGGAATCTCTGGGCCGACCCTAATGCCTCCACCTCTGCCGACTCTGGGATGTCCTCTTGCCCCTCTGCTTCACCTTAGCTCCATATCCCTGCTCTGCCTCTGTGACTTTCCATAGCTCCCTGGTCTGGCCCAGGCCCCGGGCCCCACTCTAGAACAGAACAAATTTAAAAGTGTTTTTCATTCTTTGTTGAAGTAAAAAAATATTTCCTCCTTGTCAGAAATTTTTATTGCTAGAGCCTTTTGAAAAATGTTGACTTTTTTGATATTCAGAGTTTGATCATGGTCTTGACTCTGCAGTAAATAATTTACCTTAGAGTTTTTGTTCAGGTATTTCAGGTATTTGGAAAAATATCACATAATTTTTGGGGGGGGGAAGGTTTTATCTTTATCATCTTGTGTATTAATTATTCTGTTATCAAAGCACTATGGAATTGCTTCCCATAATAACTTTACACCTTTACAAAACTGCTAGATTAATATACTGTCTAGTCTATGAACTTCCTAAGGTGGAAACTGTTGATGCTTTTTTCTCAGAGTATCAGGCACAGAAGACATCACAGCAAAAGCGATATTTTTATGTGAGCTAACTTATTGTGCCTTGGAGACAACTGCAGTAGTGACAATGCTCTGTATTTGCAATAAAGTTAAAAGGTATTCTTTTATAGAACCCACACATCATCTTAGCATAATTAAGAATTTGGTAAATGAAATGCATATACAAATTGCCTTCTGTTACTACCTTACTTTTTTTTTTTTTTATTTATTTATTTTATTTTATTTTTAAAATAATTAGTTTCTACAGCTTTCTCATTCTGCTCTCTTATTGTCTGTATTAAGTTTGTGTATGTGGTGGTGATTTGGTAGCAGGGGAGGGGCTATAGAGGTGGCGCCTGTGAAAAACTTCTCAAACTTCCCCCAGCTTCAAGTCAGACCCACCTCTGGCAAATGCTAAGCACATCAATGACAGCGGCTGTGCTTCTGTGATAACGTATTTAAGAAGGAGAACAGTCTTAAGGAGGAGGAGGAATGGTAAGGAAGATACCTACGCACACACTGAGGTCAACTGAAGAAAGGAGAGTGGAGGGAAGGTGTGCTGGAGCAGAGAGTGCCCTGCAGCCTGTGGTGAGAGGGCAGGCTGTCTCCCTGCAGACCATGGAGGTCACCGGAGCAGCAGATGTCCACCTGCAGCCTGTGGAGGACCCCACGCCAGAGCAGGTGGCTGCACCCAAAGAAGGATGTGACTGAGGGAAGTCTGCACTGGAACAGTCTGTGTCTGAGAGGACTGCAGCCTGTGAGAGAGACCCTTGCTGGAGCAGCTCATGAAGAGCAGCAGCCCTGTGGAAAGGACTCATATTGGAGGAGTTTATGGAGGACTGTCTCTTGTGGGAGGGACCCCATGCTGGTGCAGGGAAAGAGTGTGAGGAGTCCACCCTCTGAGGAGGAAGGACTGACAGAGATAATGTGTGAGGGACTGACCACACACCCCAGTCCCTGTCCCCCTGCACCACTGAGGGGAAGGAGATAGAGAAATTGGGAGCAAAGCTGAGCCTGGGAAGAAGGAAGGAGTGGGAGGAAGGTGTTTTTAAGATGTGGTTGTATTTTGTCACTATCCTATCCTGTTTTGATTGGTAAATTAGTAGCAGTGGTGGTGGTGTTCAAATTAAATTGATACTCTTTTTTTTCCAAGTCGAGTCTGTCTTTTGCCCATGACCGTAACTGGTGAGTCATCTCTCCCCATCCTTGTCTTGACCTCTGAGCTTTTGATTATATTTTCTCCTCTCCATTCCACCAGGGGGGAGGATTGAGCGAGCGGCTGCATGGTGTTCAATTGCCTTCTGAGCTTAAATGACAACACTGGCTCCTTTATATTTCTCATGAATGCAAATAGTACTCTATAGCATTTGGCATTTATGAAAATAACATATTACTACATAGAAATTGTTCAACAATTCCTATAAAATAATAAGGAAAATCTAACAAGGAGTCAACTTGTATGTCACCCAAAGCTACAAAACAGGCATTGGTGATGAAATGCCAAGATGAAATGTCATAAAAAGAAATTGGGAGGTGAGGAAGAAACCACAAACAAAACCCTGAATACTTTGCAATAATTTCTTCCAGTCATACATGAAAAATGAGTTATAAAATGCACCCTGGAGCAGGACTGTGGAAAACCTTTACCTTATTGCTATGATTCTAATTTTTCTGTAAGGAAAGAACTATGGTCTCAATAAAACATCTGACATATTACAGGAAATGTCAAATTATCCAGAAACTTATCCAGAAAGTTCTGCTCTGTAGTAAATACATGTGCTTTCAAATATATGAATTGAATTCCCCACTGCAAAGATTCTTGATGGGTGATAGAAAATTGGGATCTCCACTTTAAGTCCTTTCAAGCCATCATGTAGTCCAGTACTGGCTGAGTGAAGCCAAAGTTCCTAAGGACAGGTTTACAACAGAAAAGCCAAAGTGTTCTACTTATTCCTGTCTTCTCACATCATCTCACAACAGCATCCTGTCTCTCTAACCCTTTCTTAATATAAAACATTTCTACAGGCAGTTGATATAAGTGATCTTAGTCCATAAGTAACAGCAAATAGAGGTTAAAAGCAAAAGGGCCGGGAATCCTTCAGTTTTCTGAATAGAAGTGGCAAGCAAAGAATGCTTTTCTTTATGGAAATCAAAAAAAAAAAAAAAATAAGAGAAGAAAACAAACAATTAAAGAGTAATGTTCATGTTAGAAGAAGGTATAAAGTTAGAGAAGATTGTTCTGTGTTTGCCCGTGCACTTTTAGTGATTCCTTTCCTCTGGTATATCTAGTCTGTCCACAACATAGCTAAGAAATTGTCATCAGGTAACTGAAAGGTCTTTCATAGTACTTTTATACAAATTTGTGCTTTCTAATGTAAGTACTTTAATCATATTTGGTAAAAAGATGTAATATCCCTTTAGACTGGAAACAAAATAAAAATTCTTCAGCAGGTAACAAGCTTTGTAGTACTGTCATGTTGAAATCTGGATTATAGTTGCATTGGTTTAAAGGAAAGACAGCATTTTTTATATCTCATATTTGATGCTAAAGAAACTAAGAATAAGTTAGGATTCTCTTTGACTTCTGCTTCATTAGTCAGCTTTACTTACAAGTTCCTTAAGTATCAAATAACAAGGAAATTAGTGGCAGTGGCAGAACTGTATATATAACCCCTTGACTATGTATGTATTTTTGATCATGCTTCTTATGTATGACAATTATTTAACTGTAGTCAGCCCCATCTAGATCCTAAAAAGGCTTATTCATGTATTAAGGTATAGTTAAACAAGAAGTTCCACTACAGACAGATTATTTGAATGATGAACTTAAGTCTATGCACAGATGAGTAAGCTGTAGGATAAAGCCACAGGCATTTGCTATCTCATAGTTGCACTATTTCTCAGCAGGAGGAGAAAATAAGTCACTACAACACTTTTTTAAAGGCAGATTTAAAATAAAATCAGTCTATTATTTATAGACAGCTGCAGAATATACTGAATTTCAGTTAACTATCTTATTTCTAAGTATTCTATTTGACAGTATCCCTTGAACAAGAAGATACCATGTTCTTTTGTGACTAGAGAAGAATGTCTGAGCAAAACGCTCTTTTGGGGAGAATGTGTGTATCCTTCCCAATACCACTTATACTGCAAATGTGTCAGGTAAGCAGAATAGCTAGGAATGACTAGTCAACACTGCAAGGAAATCCTTACAGATGCTGAGTAAAAGCCAGACTAGTTTCAGGTTCTTAACACTGTAAAGTTAAGCAATGAAGCCCTGTCACCTAAATACAGATTTAACTACCACTTTGATCCACCTTCATTTATCTCAATTATCAATCTGGTAAACAAATTATGATGTAGGAGCTAGAATACTCTTAGATAGTTTCAGATGACATAGTGATACCTATTTTGCTTGGTCTTCTTGAAAATTATAACTGAAAAAGAATACCCTGTGTAAGCAATTCAGACACCACCTGGAAAAAAAAAAAAAATAATAATAGGAGTTTCTGCTTAGGACGATTCCAAATTTTTAGTCATAGCTGGGGTAGGTGGAGAGTTACTGCCATCTGCTGGAACATTCTTTTCCTCAACTTGAAAATAAAAGTGAATGATTTTTTTTTTATGAGTGAAGTAATGAAAGATTAAAACCCTTACCGTTGCTGAAATTTAGGTGCATAACATCTGTGCAACCATTTAAATTCTCCTTATTCTGATGGATCTCAGTCTGTTTGAAATCCAATGTCTGAATAGGAGACGGGGTAACTGAACCAGATTGATAAATATGAACTAGAGGGCATAAATACTCTGAAGAGTGGGAGATGAGAACATGCAAAGGAAGGGGCAAATTAAAGACAGAAAGGTCTCTGTGGACAACCAATTTTAAATTCTATAGCATAAATTTCAATAGTACTGTTTCATTCATTAATATAAGTAAATATATATATGAATATATATAAAAATACATATAAAATTAAAGGCCAGCTAAAGGCCTTTAAACATCAATTTTATATCAGCTTGATGAAGATTTTAAGGCAGCCAAATTAGATGTTGAATGGTTCAGACTGAACTGTGAACTGAACTGTGATGTGGTACTCAGCCTCACACATTTACAAGTTTAAACCAGAATGCCTATAGTCATGCATATTCTACTAAGAATGAGAGAAGATTTCATGGTTAGTCTCTCTTTGCTGTCTTGAGGCTAGCAGAACTCTATTGATATTGTCATTGCATTAAACTCTCTATCTGCTTAGAAATTAATTAAACTGAAAAGAAATTGCAATGCAGGATGGAGTGGAAATGGGACCAGATAGGATAAGGAAACCAAGCCAGTTGAACCACTTGGAAATATTGAGATGGGATAAAGAGGTGCAGTGTTGTAATGGTTGGCTAGGTAAAGAAAGAAGAATATAAATACACAGCTGAGAGTGTGGTGAGAGGAAACTATGATTACACAGTCAAAAGATAGATTGATTTCAGGCTATCATGCCTGAAATATTTGCTGTACCAAGAAAACTTGCACCAAGTTATATCATAATTCAAACTGCATGGTGAAGTATTTATTTCCTCCTGGGCTGGGGGTTTACATTTCATGTCTTTTACATCTTATCACATTGGCCATTCCTAAGCTGCAAACAGCAGTTGTTAAATTCAGCACACTGGAATTTCAATCTTTGTGATAATTTATGGAGCCCTAACTTTAACTTTGTCTTTAAGTCCAGCTTTCCTCACCCTGGTACCAGCAGCTTTAAGGTGACCAACACAGATAAGATGTGCTGGGAGATCTCTCTTTAAATGCACACACAGAGACACACGTCCTCCTATTTTGTCAAATTATTCTAGAGAGCAAGAAGAATATGTTTTTCCTCTGCTTGAACTAGGTTCCGAAAAGTCCAAAATTTGCATTTTTTTTTTCATGGTTTGCAACTTCCTGTGTACTGAATGTATATATATCATATTTTCATACACCCATGAGGCCACACTAGCTTTTCTAGGTGCTGTTTTCTAGGTGTTATTTGGATAATTGCAGAGACAAGAAAGTGGGATGCAATCTAATGGGAAGAAATGTAGGACAATAAAGCTCAAGGAGTATATGAGCTACCTGAAACAACTACACTATTTTTCTGAAGTCTAGAAGATCTAAGAAGAGATTAAATGTCAGAGCTACTTAGATTCAACACATACATAGACAAACCTTACACAAACTTTTTGTCTAGCAATGTCAAATGATCAACGGCTTTTGAAAAACATCTCTCTAATTTTATGTAACGTTGTAGTAAATCTATGACACACTTTTGTAAGAAATTCAGAAACTCATATAATCTGTCTGAACAAGGTCATTCCTTGTAAATAAATGTAAAAAATATGTAAGGCAGGTTCAATCTATTGTTGCATAAATAACTTGTCACTTTGTAAAATACCTTTTCATTTAGTTCTTGTGTTCAATCTATTCTGCAAAGTGCTCCAGGCCTGTTAGAAGCCATGCATGAATTAGAAAACAAAAAAAAAATTAGTAAACAGCATATAATAATAGTCTTAATAAAATGGATGTTTTCCTTAAATTACAAAAAAAAAAAAAAAAAAGTTTTTATTCTTATGTCCTGTTTCTTCCCCTAAAGGAGATGCATCCCTAAACAGCATATCTTTCACTGTCCCTTGCTTCTTAATATACTAGAAGCAGTATTCTGCAAGACTTGACTCTGTAATGTAACTTCTGTTTTTCTATACACTCTCATCTTCGCCATCTTCTCTCCATACTAAACAGAACAAGGCAAACTTGCTGACTTGCTAAAGCCACTAGTCTGTGCTATTGTATAAGAACTCTATATTAAAGGCAATTTCTTTATCTACAGTTGCATTCATTTTCATAAGCATGCTTTTCACTGTTAAATAATACCTACTAAATATTTTGGGTCTGAATTAGGTTTTAGCTCTTATCTTCCCAGCATCTGCTATATCATGATAATCTTGAAGTAGAAAGTGTATCATATTCAAAATATCAAACATGTTTTATCTCTCCTCTGATCTTTTACTAGAAATAAAAAATTGTATTAAGCTAACTGAGGCATTAAATCATAAGATTTCAAGACCTAGGTACTCTCTCTAACAATTAAAATATACAATAGGAAGAATAATTTGTTTCTAATATAGATGTTAATGTAGAAGAAAGAAAAAAAAAAAAAAGAGAGAGAACCATAAACAACTAATTTGTCTGTGAATGCTGTATGCAGTCTACACTTCAATACTCTTTGTAGACTACTTAATGATTATGGATAAGGATTCAGATAAAGCTTCAAAAGGGTATTAATACTATTTGGAAATTACATTCCACTATAATACAGATGTTCTTAGAGGCATGAAAAAAAAAAAAAAAAAAAAAGAAGTCCCTAAAGAATATGCCTAGTATATTTCAATGGGATCAACCTCATCTCAGAGGTAAAAACATTATTGATATATTTATAATACTGGCATATGGGTAAGAGACTTATTTTTGGTCTTTTCAAAAACTTTAAACTGATTCTTACTGCAATTTAACAAGGGATTTATACTGTAGAATATTTTTATTAATCTGACTTTTGTCTTTACTCTTTCTTTTTCTCCATTTGGAGTTCTATCATTTGTATTAGAAAATAAGGCATCATAAAAAAGTTATAAATCTGAAATAATTTTTCTTCTTCCTATTTAAAACCATGAATTTTATATCCTACTGTAAGGTAAAATGTTTGTTAATGACACCTGTAAGAAACTTCACAGAAGGGATGACCTGCATCTGTTTTCTATTATTATCTCCTCCACTCAATCAGCAGATCAAGATAATCCCTGCTTGATGAAATGGATCTTATGTCTAGAAAATTTATATTCTATAACAATTTCCACATCCCCTGTAAGTTACCTTTGTCTGTGAAGAATATAATTCTTAGAGTATAACAGAAGTATTTGATTTATATATTAGTATTTCATTGTGAAAGAATCAAAAGTAAATATAACATTTAAAATAGTAATCTCAGAAAATATGTGTGTGGATCAGATGTGCCAATTCAGCAGGACAATCAGACTTTTCTGTCACATTAACATTTTGATTCATGTGTCACAGAAATATAATATCACTGGAAGTCTATAGTCCTGGATTTTATATCTAGTTAAATGTTATACACTGTACAGGTTTGTTTTTTTTTTTTTTTTTTTTTCTGAAACTACAGCTCTTCCTGTTACACAGAGCTTTGCCTTTAGCACTTTAATAAACTCAAATTACAGGCAACTAATCTGAACCATTTTGCAGGTAATAAGCAGATCAAATATTCATGAAAATGGGTAATTCAGTTTTAAATAACCATAGACAGTTTGTTTCCATGGATGTTTTACTACCCATACATTGCTGGATGTGGTGTGAGCCAGAGAAGTGTTTAATCATTGTATAGCAGTGATGTGATTTTGAATGTGTCAGTGCAAACTCAACTTGAATATAATTTCGACACCATCAGCTATTTAGCAGCCTTACTCACATACTACACATATAGGAAATTAATTTAAATTTTAAAAAAATCTAAAATTAAGCAATCCACAATTTTTTTTTATATGCTTAATTATACATGATAATTATAGTTACAATTCACAGGACTGAATTTCAAACATATTTATTATAAAAACCAAGCATTATAGGCATTGAGGTTTTGATTGATATAGAGAGTCTAATGGAGAAGTAAAAAGCACAACTTCCAACCTACCTCTTGCCCTGCATCAGTTTTACGGTAGAAATTCCCACAGTCTGTACATACTCCATTTCCAATTCAGGACATCAAGGAGAAATATTAATGCATGGGGAGGTTTAGCTACATGAGGCCCATTAACTTTAAACGTGTCGTGCTGGAAAAATTCTCCATCTATTTTGAATTCCTGCATATATGCTATAGTGATACCCACGTGGAAGACTCAACTCCCAGGTTTTCAAGGCAGCATTCACAATACTTTATTCCTACAAATTCTGATGAAATAAATTGGATTTCTGAACTGCAAACCTGGCATACTGTTTTGAACACAAGTGTGTTATTACAAATTTAGAGCATATTTCTTTATTTTTTGAAAATGTATTTTCAAAATTAAATAGTTAAAATTGGATATTTCATTGATTAGAATGCTATTTGCTCTCATTTAGGTAGTTTAATTGTTAATTTTTCCAAGACTTAGTTATAAGCGTGACAAGAAATAAACATGCTGTTGTAGCTCACTATGAGGAAATTAAAGTCAACCACTGGACTGGACCTGTAGTGGGGCAAAAAAGAAAAAGTCTCATGTCATGTAGGGAGAAAGCCAAGTCTGCAAACTGCATTTATGAAAGCTAAAAAATGTTGACGGCTTGGATCAAGCATTCTGACTTGCTTAGTGTCAAAATCAAACTGTTTACATTAGTGAAGTTAGTCCTGCGGAGAGGTTCTTTACCCTCACATTCACAAGCGTGTGGTCATTGGCTTATAGAAATATGTAGTCTGGGCTTATGAAAGAATAGCAAACTGGTGGCAAGAAGATGTCTATTACTTGAATTAAACATCAAGGAAACTATTTTTTTTATTATTATTATTTTGCCAAATATGTAAACTATACTCTGTTGTGTTTGCATAGCAAGGTTTTGGTAATGGGGCTCCAAGAGTGGCTTCTGTGAGAAGGTGCTGGAAGCTTCCCTCATGTCCCCAGTAGAGCCAGTGCCAGTTGGCTCCAAGATAGACCTGACACTGGCCAAAGCTGAGCCCATCTGTGACAGTGGTAGTGCCTCTGTGATGACATATTTGAGGAGGGCTTCTGTGATGATGTATTCGAGAAGGGGAAATAACTACTGTGTAGAAGCAGCTGAAGGGGACAAGTGAAAATATGTGAACAGCTCTGCAGACACCAAGGTCAGTGAAGAGGAAGGGTGATGGAGGTCCTCCAGATGCTGGAGCAGAGAATCCCCTGCAGACTGTGGGGAAGATCATGGTGAGGCAGGCTGTGCCCCTGCAGCCCATGGAGGTCCATAGTGGAGCAGACATCCACCTGCAGCCTGTGGAGGACTCCACATTGGAGCAGGTGCATGCTTGAAGGACTGTGTATCCTTGTGGAGAGCCCACAGCTGAGCAGGCTCCTGGCAGGACCTGTGGACCCATGGAAACCGCGGATCCCACACTGGAGCAGGTTTCCTAGCAGGACTTGTGACCCTGTGGGGGATCCATTCTGGAGCAGTTCATGAACGTCAGTCCATGGGAAGGACTCATGTTGGAGAAGTTCGTGAAGAGCTGTCTTCCATAGGAGTGACGCCATGCTGGAGCAGCAGAAGAGTGTGAGGAGGTAGGAGCAGCAGAGACAACGTGTGATGAACTGATCACAACCCCCATTCTCCACCCCTCTGCGTTGGTTGGGGGGAGGAGGTAGAGAAAATCGGGAATGAAGCTGAGGCCATGAAGAAGGGAGGGATGGGGGAAGGTGTTTTTAAGGTTTGGTTTTATTTCTCATTACACTAATTTTATTGGTAATAAATTAAACCAATTTACCCAAGTCAAGTCTGTTTTTCCCATGATAACTGGTGAGTGACCTCCCTGTCCTTATATCAACCCACAAGCCTTTCACTAGATTTTCTCTCCCCTGTCCAGTTGAGGAGGGAGAGTGTTAGAGCAGCTTTGGTGGGCACCTGGCATCCAGCCAAGATCAACCCACAACATCATACATACAGCCACCATTTTTAAGGGACTTAGATGTTAGTTTAATACCCTTTTTGAAGGTCTTAAACACTCGAGTTTTAACAACTGTAGTCGAATGGGAAACTCATAAGATGTGAAGTTACTGGGTTTCTAAGGACTCAGCAGACAGAGGTCTTAGGCCCCTCAGTTTCCTCTGAAGTAAATGAGAGGAGTATAACGCTTTCAATTCTGTATGAGGTCAGGACCTACAGTGTTGTAGTGGAGCAAAGTATGAACTCATTATAAGAGCAAACATTTTGTTTGCCTTGACAATCTGTGCAATCCTAAATGAAAGTAAATTACAGAGGTGTGGCTATAAGTAATCTACTGTATGTTAAGAAAGTATTACTTGCAAAATATGCCAAAATCTCAGACAGATTTCACCTAAGCAGATTTTACCAGTTACAAGTTTACTATATGCTGGTCACACTTTAAGTCATCTGACAGTTATGTACATCAGCTATTTGAGGTAATAAAATTCACTCATTTAAGACAATAGTTTTAAGATATGTCTGCAAAGAAGACCAAAATTCATGTAGAGACAGCCCAGAATGTTGTCCATGGTAGTAATTATATGAATTATAAGAGAGAGGATATGAATATATATATATATATGCTGCATTAATTTTCATTAATTTTCTCACCAGTGTAACAAATTAATTTCCTGCATTCTGTACCTGTAAAAGTGAGACTGACAGGCATTAGTTAATATTCCTTGAATGTAGATTAGCAATGTTACTTTTCAATTGAACTTCTTAGCCATCAAACTGCTTAGAAACTGAAAAGCATATTCCGAGGGTCAGTAAGCAACCCTCCAACAGTTGAATTTCTCCTCGCTGACTCAAGTAATTTCTTTACCTTTCCAAGGCCTCTCTCCCACTGCACAGAGACAGACTCTTAAGACATTCACATTGTATTTTGTTGAAAGAGACCATAATATCACTATTAACAAATTATTTACTACTGACTTTTGATCTTCAAGACACATGACTAGCAATGAGAAGTAATGAAATCCATAATACAGTGGCATAATAAGGTGACCTAACACTATCCAGATTTTTCTGTCATCTGGTACCACGCCGTGTGAGCTGCTGTCTTTGTGCATTGCTTTTTTCAATCCAACACTAACCTGCTTATTTCTCTAGGTATCATAAATTGTCATTACTAAGCTGCTCTTTTTGCTTCAAATCTATTATAGGCAACCCTGCACACACACATGCCTCTGCATATTCCGCTGCACATTTCCATTTCTTGATGGCTAATTGCTAATGTTTAATAGGTTTTTTTAATATATTCAAAATTAGTTGTTTCACAATGTACTTTCACAACGCTTCAAGAGTAGGGATTAGGTGAAAAAAAAAAAAAAATCTGGCCATGAGGATTAACACATTCAATTTATTACAGCACTCTGTCCTCAAGTCTCATCAGTGAAAAGAGATCCTCTGTCTCTACTGAATTAGAATACTCTATTAACCTGCATTTGATCTCCTTGTTTTGTTACAAAAAATAATCTGCGAAAATAGATTTTTAGTTAATAATCACATATGAGAGGCACTAAAACCACTTCTGCAAAGTAACAGATTTTACAAGGTTTCTCAAATATTATACACTAAAAGTGCAATATTTGTTTAAAATAGCAATCACAATATAATCCAGAAAAACAAAACAAAAGCTATAGGGAGAGCCACAGCAATAGGAAATAGATGAAAAAAAATTAAATTGGTGAAAGGCAGAAATGGAGATAAAATACTGGCCTCAGTGACAAATGGCAAAATGACAATACATTTTGCTGACACCGAGATTCTGACTTTGCCTTCTGGAAGCTGCATTTAGGAAGATTTCCCCAAATGACCGAGATATAGAATGATTGGTGTAACTCTGGTGTCAGGAAAGAGAATAGACAGACCCAGTTTTAGGATTGAAGTCCGAGAGGCAGGAGATATTTGTGTCATTGTGGTTGTTCAGCATGTCTCAAAAAAACAAACAAACAAAAAAAACCCAAAAACTTTCCCAAACCAGGACACAAGGAAGGAGGGAAGGGAAGGGAAGGGAAGGGAAGGGAAGGGAAGGGAAGGGAAGGGAAGGGAAGGGAAGGGAAGGGAAGGGAAGGGAAGGGAAGGGAAGGGAAGGGAAGGGAAGGGAAGGGAAGGGAAGGGAAGGGAAGGGAAGGGAAGGGAAGGGAAGGGAAGGGAAGGGAAGGGAAGGGAAGGGAAGGGAAGGGAAGGGAAGGGAAGGGAAGGGAAGGGAAGGGAAGGGAAGGGAAGGGAAGGGAAGGGAAGGGAAGGGAAGGGAAGGGAAGGGAAGGGAAGGGAAGGGAAGGGAAGGGAAGGGAAGGGAAGGGAAGGTGAAAAGAAAAGAAAGAAAAGAAAAGAAAAGAAAAGAAAAGAAAAGAAAAGAAAAGAAAAGAAAAGAAAAGAAAAGAAAAGAAAAGAAAAGAAAAGAAAAGAAAAGAAAAGAAAAGAAAAGAAAAGAAAAGAAAAGAAAAGAAAAGAAAAGAAAAGAAAAGAAAAGAAAAGAAAAGAAAAGAAAAGAAAAGAAAAGAAAAGAAAAGAAAAGAAAAGAAAAGAAAAGAAAAGAAAAGAAAAGAAAAGAAAAGAAAAGAAAAGAAAAGAAAAGAAAAGAAAAGAAAAGAAAAGAAAAGAAAAGAAAAGAAAAGAAAAGAAAAGAAAAGAAAAGAAAAGAAAAGAAAAGAAAAGAAAAGAAAAGAAAAGAAAAGAAAAGAAAAGAAAAGAAAAGAAAAGAAAAGAAAAGAAAAGAAAAGAAAAGAAAAGAAAAGAAAAGAAAAGAAAAGAAAAGAAAAGAAAAGAAAAGAAAAGAAAAGAAAAGAAAAGAAAAGAAAAGAAAAGAAAAGAAAAGAAAAGAAAAGAAAAGAAAAGAAAAGAAAAGAAAAGAAAAGAAAAGAAAAGAAAAGAAAAGAAAAGAAAAGAAAAGAAAAGAAAAGAAAAGAAAAGAAAAGAAAAGAAAAGAAAAGAAAAGAAAAGAAAAGAAAAGAAAAGAAAAGAAAAGAAAAGAAAAGAAAAGAAAAGAAAAGAAAAGAAAAGAAAAGAAAAGAAAAGAAAAGAAAAGAAAAGAAAAGAAAAGAAAAGAAAAGAAAAGAAAAGAAAAGAAAAGAAAAGAAAAGAAAAGAAAAGAAAAGAAAAGAAAAGAAAAGAAAAGAAAAGAAAAGAAAAGAAAAGAAAAGAAAAGAAAAGAAAAGAAAAGAAAAGAAAAGAAAAGAAAAGAAAAGAAAAGAAAAGAAAAGAAAAGAAAAGAAAAGAAAAGAAAAGAAAAGAAAAGAAAAGAAAAGAAAAGAAAAGAAAAGAAAAGAAAAGAAAAGAAAAGAAAAGAAAAGAAAAGAAAAGAAAAGAAAAGAAAAGAAAAGAAAAGAAAAGAAAAGAAAAGAAAAGAAAAGAAAAGAAAAGAAAAGAAAAGAAAAGAAAAGAAAAGAAAAGAAAAGAAAAGAAAAGAAAAGAAAAAAGAGTTTATCTTGGGTAGGTCATGAAAATGAATCCTTTTAACTGTGGCTGTGCCTGTACTAGGAAACAGCTCCCTGTGCAGCCCCCGGAACAGGTGTGCAAAGTAGCAGTTGCATACTTGGCAGTAATATAATGCCTACATCTTGTTTGTTATTTCAGCTCTATGCAGCATAATACATTATGTCAAAGTTACAATGTTCTAAGCTTTTTTTTTTTTTTTTTTTTTTTTTTTTTTAATCAGAGAAACATTGCTCTCATTTTTCTGCACAGATTAAATAAATTTGGACTAAGAAAGATCCTCAAGAGACAGAAAGTGACCTTGCACTTGTGGCAATTAAACTCTGCTGTGGATTGGGTCCCTACAGGGTAGATCAAGATTAAATTCTTCCTTTATCATTAGTGGTCTTTTCTGTTATAGCTGTGTGCTCAGTGTAGACTTGATACAGCACTGAATGCTGAAGGCTTGATAGCATTTACAGATTTGGAGTCTGGTGGTTAACATCTCCTAAATCTCCTGCAATATTAATTCCTTTTTCCTCCCTGACTCCTTTTTATCCATTTGTTCTAGCTTCTTAAACTATTGTTTTAACTGCTTTCCTCCTTTTAATCAGGATGTAGTGAAGAATGTTTGCCCTTTCTTACTAATATGTGCGATGTGTCCAGAATACGCAAGACTTGGTAACAAATCTACAAAGATTACTTTGTCAATAGAGAAAATATCCAGCACATGCACCACAGCCAAAGAATGCTTAATATAAAATCATTCACTTCGTGAAGGGAATAATAAAAGAACACAAAAAGACACGATAATTTATTTTCCTAGTTAATGGTCTCAAATGATAAAATAACTTATATTGGCAGGGACTTTGGGATGTCTCTAGCCCAAACTGCTGTTCATAGCAGGGCTGATCCTTAATTCAGACAAGGTTGCTCAGGGCTTTGTCCAGCTGGGTCTTGAAAACCTCAAAGGATGAAAATGGCACAACACCTCGGGGCAACCTGTTCCACTCCTGGGCAGTTCTCCTGGGGAAAAGGCTTCTTAACCTGAGGCCTGAGCCTCTCACGTTTCAGCTTGTGCCACTGCCTTTAAACTTCTTGCCATGAACCCCTGTGAAAAAACAGGCTTCATCCCCTCCATGCCTTCCTGTTGGTGCTGGGGATGCTGTTGGGTGTCCCTGAAGACATCCTTTCTCCCAGCTGAACCAGACCCAGTCCTATAGCTCTTCCTTGCAGGACAAGGGCTCTGGGCCCCATCATTCAGTGGCAGGCATCCCCTGAAGTCCAGCTTATCTACATCCAAGTCCAGTTTATCTACATCCTTCCCATATTTGAGGGTTAAAACTGAATGCAGTATCCAGATGTGGTCTAGTGAATGTGGACTAGAAAAGAATAATCCCTCCTTTTGATGTCCTGGCTCTGCCCCTATTCACAGAGACCATTATACTGTTGTACATTGCTGCTGGGGTTGCACTGCTGACTTCAAATTACCACCTAACAGCTGTAGTTTCAAAATGTTAGTGTGGATGTCTTAATAAAAGTTTTTCCATTGCAGTCTTTTTTCTTGAAAACTTGTAAGTCAATCCTTTTTTTACACTGAGAAATTGTAATCACTTTTCTGCACTCTGAGTGACACTGTAATTTTCTTTCCCTCTGCCAAGGGACACCATATTACTTCTACACAACAAAGTCCACAATCCTCCCCTAAATGTCAAGTTATAGTGATCTTTACTCTCCTGTATCAATTGTATTATTTCACTTTCATCTACTTCACTGTTACAAAAATTTTTTAGGTACCCTGAATTATTTTCCAGTTACCAACAACTTGTAAAGTCATGCCATGATAACTACTTCACTTGCTTTGTTATTTTTAATATCAGTAGTGATTACCTGTATAAAAAACCCAATCATGTTATGGTCATTTGCCACTCAATAAAATGATCAAAATCAACAGCATCTACTAAAATCTTGAGGAGAACAGTATGTGAACTAAAAAAAAAAAAAAAAAAAAAATTGTAAAAAGTAAAAAAAAAAACCAAATCTGCCCAAAATATACCTGTATAAATTTGAAGATTTACTATAATAATGTATAAGGTTTATATTATAAGCTGTAAAGAATAGGGCAAAAATTTAAATAAAGTCTGGGGGAGAGTTAGCATGTATCTTACATCTATCTACAGACAGAAGGAATATAGCTAATGCCTGCTTTACACAGAAATCCAATGTATTTTAAAATCACATAAAAAAATTAAGACATAAACTCTGATTATTTAAGATCTGGAATTTATTCCAATGACGGATCTACTACCTAAATACTTATGAATTTTACAAGGATATTCACATAACCAGCACAGTAACCAAGTTACATTGCAGAGATAACGCTAATATTTAGTATATCATCCCTGATTCTGATAGCTGAAAGATACTTTTTCCCTAGCACATTTTGAACAATCACAGCAAAATGTTTCCCCATATTTAGGTTCCAGTGTTTTTTCTACTATTCTGAAGAAAGACATGAAAACATGACTTTATATCAGATGTACTGTAATCTTCTCTTTATCTGCCATTTACAAAGTTTGATAATGTTGTTTTATATTGACATATAATCTTAAAAACTAATACAGGATTGTAAAGAAAATTTGAATCAGGTCTATTTTTCTTTCCCTTCTATTTGGTTTACTCAAACAATTTACCTTAAAATTTATATGGATTCATGACTGTGAAACAGAATGCTGTATCTCAAAATCTTCTATTAATTACTGCTGTAGATTCTCCTGCAACTGACGCTAAAATGTAAGCAACCTGGTGTCACAAACATCCTGAAAGGATGATGTGGGGTGAATGAAAGAATACCATTATATACTGGACAGACTCTCTGTGCATGTCAATACTATTAGATGACTCTCATGACTTCATTAAGTACAAGGGTAAGAAAAATCCAAAATATTAGACTGAATACTCATATTGTGAAAATGTTTCACTTGTTAGTAGACAAGACACCAGCATTGAAGAGGAACATACTTTATTGCTGTATTCTGTAGTACTGTTTTTCCCAAATATTTTTAGTATCCATAACATTTTAATTCATACTTCAAATCATCTGTATCTGCCATAAAGATACTCTGAGCCATATGTGAGAAAATATTCTCAGTCTGTATTTTGCTTAGTGTTATGGACTCTGTATGTATAAAAAATTTTGTAGGGAAGGGCTATTTTCCGAAAATTGTTTAGCTGCTTGAAAGATGCAAGTGTACTGAGCCTTGGGACAATAAGACAAGTGGCAAAATGTGATTGTGTCAAAGACTTATTAAAGAAAATGTTACTTATTATGTGCCTGCTTGTTTAACAATCCCTTTCATCCAGTATGTTGCTATGCAGCCATGAGAGTCTGTCCATGCAGTTTATATTTCAGGAGTCCTAAAAAACTGTCAAGAAGCTTCAGGGAGTTCATTTCTGTAGTCTTAATTTAAGCAAAAGCAACACTGAAATTGAATGGAGGACATGTAGCTAAGAATTTAGTTGTTTTACCATTATTCTTATTTAGTCCAAGATTTTTTTAAAAAGACAATTTGAGTTAATAAATTTTTGCTAATTGTAGAGCCACCATCAAAAGAGTTATAGTTTTAAACAAATAATGGAAATTATTTCTGAAACATGCAATGTTCTTGCAATACTAAAGGCAGTGTGGAGAAGTTTTTCCAGGCAGAATTAGCTGCTAATTTCTCAGCATGTTGTAAAGTGTTCATAAAATGACATACAGAATTTAACAGAATAAAACATCTAAGGCCAAATCGTGCCACTTTGTGGATCCACTCTCATAAGTGTGAAATTTTTGCATATGTCTTTAGTACACAAGGGCAGTGTAAATGACATAAGCTGGTTTTGTCTTCCAGAATATATAGAGGTGTTGATCTATTTATTTGTGGGTGAACTTTTGTTTTGGCACATTGTGTAACCTAAAAGAGGTTGATGGTTTAGAAAATTGTATCTCTTCATTGATCACAAAGATTTTTGACCATTTTCTTTGCTTTAATCGTTCTGTCCTTTTGTACAATTAAAAAAAAAAAAAAAAATCCTGGTAATTTATTTCTACTCTTAAACTGTTAAAATGGGTGGAAGAAGGAAAGCTCATCCAGGCAGTCACGATTTTCTTTAAAATAATACAAGAGTGAAGATATGTTCTAATTTTTTTTTTTTTTTAACTAGGTATCAGAAGAGGAAGTTATGGCATCCTCAGCATCTAACCCACTCACTAATATTTCAGATGTTTCAGCTCAAAAGTAAAGTGTCATGACAATGTTGCACCTTTAAAAAGAGCAGTCATTGCCATCATCAGAAAGGACAGGTATTGCAGGAATAAAAATCCCATCTGGCAGCCTAGATAAAGTAAAACAAGGAGGGAGACCCAACTTCATACTTCCAGCATCACTTCAGGAACTGACTGACAGCAAAATGCCAGGTTTAAGTATTCAAGGATGGAAAATTGGAAGGTATGCCATCTGTGCGAACACTTAACCCTTGGGCTACCAGATAAATAAGATCTCTTCCAAACAGTCAGTGCAGCAGTCTCACAATTTTCCTTTCTGTTCTGTTAAATCTTGATGTTTATCAGACTGGATGATGTTACCAGGGCCTTAACAGAAACAGTCAAAAATTCTAGGCATACAATCTCATTATGGACTCTAGTTCTATGTCCTCAGCCAACTAAGCATTTTATTACCATCAGCAGATTTTAGGTAAATATCTTTTGGACTAGCACTTAAAAAAAAAAACAAAAACAAAAACAAAAACAAAAAACAAACCAAACCAAAAAAAACAACCAACCAATCAAAAAAAGCCCCAAAACAAAAACAACAACACCCCCCCCCTCCAACTATCAATTTTACTAGTAATCAGCTTTTTCACATCTGTCTAACAGCAGGTAAAATGCCCAAACCTATACCCATGTATCTACTTTTTGTAGTATCCTAATAATGTAAAACTTCACAGCTCTTCCTAATGTCTGCCTGGACTTTTTTTTGTATTTTTCCCAATAATTTCTATCAAAATATGGCTAACTGATATTGTTTAATTTCTATGGTTCATGGGAAAATATTAGTACTTTTTTTAGAATGGTTGTTAAAAAGGGCTACATTGCTCCCAACACTATAATCTGTTTTAAGAGATCATTTCACAGGTCAGTTGTAGACTAGAATAAAGTCATTCTTATTTGTTCTTTTGAAGGACTCTGGACATTTTTGATTTTTTTTGATTGTAAATAAGATTGTACTTTGTCTCAGCATGACTGCATTTGAGCAGACAGACCTTTCTTGGTTTTACTTGCACAAATAGGTATAAATAGCACATACTTTGTTTATAAACTACTGGCTTCCTTGTTGCTGAAGTGGAAACAGTTGGGTCTGAAACCTTCAGTAAAACCACTATGTACCAGTGGTTTGATACTCCCATAGAAGAATTTCCAAATGAGCTGATTAGTCTTTTCAGGGCATCAATGGAAAGTCATTGCTTCTGAAAATACTGTAACTAATTTTTGCCTTTTCTTCTCTTATCTGAACATCAAATGCTCCCTGAACTTTAAACAGGCAAAGCTGCTCATTCTCCCTAGCAAGTCTCTGAAGGGATTTAAAGCTGTACATGTTTAAAGGCTCCCTTTCTATCTCTCCTGTACCCCAGGAAAAAGAGTATGCTTATCAATACATTGCCTAAAAAGTCTAACAGAATATTCACACTGTGTAGACACATTTGCTTAATTTCCTGGGGCTTTGGGTTTTTTTTTTGTTTGTTTGGTTTTTTTTTTTGTTTGTTTGTTTTGTTTTGTTTTGTTTTTGTTTTTGTTTTTGTTTTTGTTTTGTTTTTCTTTTTTTTCCTCACTATGCTTTGTGGTTACTCAGTATATGAGAATCTTCTCCTGCTACCATTTAGAATCCAGACAGCATACACAATAGTACAGGTAACATGTCTTTAGTTCAAATCACAGCACACAGCATTCTTACTGTTTGT
Source organism: Tyto alba (assembly GCF_018691265.1). Taxonomy (NCBI): domain Eukaryota; kingdom Metazoa; phylum Chordata; class Aves; order Strigiformes; family Tytonidae; genus Tyto; species Tyto alba. The sequence continues at coordinate 36,507,760 of NW_024881318.1, forward strand.
ACAGAAACAGACACAGATATACAAAATGCTTTCTACTTATATTCACCCAATAGTCATTTAATGTTTTCTGAAGATGGACACATTCAGCAGCTTTATGCTTAGAGTACTTCCATAAATGTTAACACCCACTACCCTTACTGCACTTTAGGCAATTATGGTGGCACAAGACAACTTGTGGCAATTTTCTATATGTCACCCTTCCCATACCTTTAGTTGATTCAGGATTATATTAGAACATACAAGATAAAATATTCCTAAACCCTTGAGTGGACATCTTTTACATATGCCTAATAAGAGTGTATTCTCTTCTATGAGTGCACGCTTTCATGAGGCCTTGAAATGAACAAATTTATTTCACAGCAGAACCTCCTCCATTCTTCCTTTTTCATAAAGATCTCGTCTCCCTATGTCTCTCCTTTGTAAGATAACAAAAGACAACCACAACAGTCTACAGAGTTGGTAATGAGTATCCAGTTTGGGAGGAATGAGGAAGGATGAGGGGAAGGGAGTTATAAATTAATTTTGTGCCTGCTTCTGGCTGCTGACACGATAAATCCAGGAGAAACACAACAAAGGTTTAGAACTCTAGTTGGAAACTCTTATTTGCTTTTTTGGCTTGCCACATGTCTATAGGATTTCCTGATTTAGCAGACATGCTTGAGGAACTTTGATGCACAAAATTAGAAAAATGTCTGTTCCTGCTAATACCATTAGAATAGACTGCATGCTAAGCAACTAGGGAGTCCTGAATAGATTTAAAATCTGTCAAAAACTTTAGCAACATTTTAACAGATTACTTCCGGCCATAAAAATGAGGTTAAATTTAATCTATTTACAGTTCCATTAAGGTATGATAGTCTTATTTCAGTTGAATCAGAGGAAACTATATAAAAATGAGATAATATAGGAAGTCAGGTACAATGTTAGCTGTAGAATCTGATGTGACTCCGTACCACTTAATAGGATTTGATTTGCATTCATTTGCATAAAAAAAAAGTAACTTGCATTCAGCTTATAACAAAATATTTACTGGTAGCAACTGGTATTTAACAATAAAATCCTTAATGAAAAAATAAAAAGAAAAAAAAAAAGGCAAAATTGCTCAACAACCAGTAGTTTGAATGCAGAAGTGGAAACAAAAACATGGTATGCATCATATTTTCCAGGCTTATATGACAGTTCTGATATAATTTGAAATTCTGACTTCATTGAACTGTCACCAAAAGTCTTGCTTGATCTAATTCTGAAAAAACAAAGTTGTATTTCTGTTATGTTTACAAAGAGAGTCACATTTTTTAAATGTACAGAAATCACTAAGAAAAGATATAATCCTGCATGAACATGTACAAACCATTGAAAAATTATGTTTAATGACAATAGGAGTAGTGGGACACTTTTCCCATCTTTAGTGCCTAGGTATACTGAGAGCAATACTAAATCCTTCAATTTATACAGGGTGACTAGCTGCAGTCAAAAGCATTTAAAGGGAACAAATCATTTACAGCAGCAAACCTCATTTATTGATAAATGTTTTACTGAGTTTAAAATCAGATTACAATGTACTACCACTTTCATACCCAAACTTCTTGCAAAATTAGGTGCAATTAGACATCAAAATCTAATTCACAATGAAATTTGATGTAACATTGTACCTCATATTGAATTACTATCTTGACTTAATAGGAAGCAAGTATCAAATCTAAAAATGCATTATCTTTAGTACTTTACAGTACATGGTGAATTCTTTCATTGTGCTGATATATAAAGCATTGAAGCCTTCCCTTCTCTGGGCTAAACAGTCCCTGTTCCCTCAGTCTTTCCTCATAGGAAAGTATCTCCAGCCCCTTAACCAGCTTTGTGGCCCTTTTGGAACTCTGTCCAGTAAGCACATATCTCTCTGGTACTGGGGAGCCCAAAAAAGGACACAGTACTCCAGGTGTTACCTCACCAGTACTGAATAAAAAGGAAGGATTACCTCTCTCAATCTGCTGACAATACTTCTCCTACTGCAGCCTAGGAAGCTGGTGGACTCATTTGTGTCAAGGGCACATTGCTGGCTCATGTTCATCTTGGATTCCCCACAGCCTTCTTTGCAAAGGCATTTCCCAGATGGATGACACCCAGCCTGAGCTTATTCCTTATTCCAGATGCCAGTCTTGAACTTTCTGAACTTCATTAAGTTGCTGTCAGCCCATTTCTCCATCCTACTGAGGTGCCTCTGGATGGTAGCACAACTTCCTGGTGTATCAACCATTCCTCCCAGTTGTGTGCCATCAGCAGATTTGCCGAGGGTACATACTACCCCATCCTCCAGATCATTCATGGCGATATTGAACAGGACCGGACCCAGTATTGCCCCCTGGTGTACATCACTAGTTACCAGCCTCCAGGCAGATGTCATTGTTCGCACCACCACCCCCTGGCCTTGTCTATTCAGCTGGTTTTCAATCCACCACACTGTCTACCTGCAGCTCACTTATCAACTGTTTGTCAAAGGGAATGTCATACAGGGTGTGACTGGTATGCACTGTTCCCAATTCCCGGTGGTAATGCAGTCATCATTTTGTCAAGGATTGCTAAAAGAACCAGTCTATCCTCTTACTGTCGGGTGACAGAGACTGTGTCAAAAACCATGCTGAAGTCTAGGTAGACAATATCCACTGCCCTCCCTTGTTTACCAAGCCTGTCATTTCACCATAGGTTATCAGGTTAGTCAAGCATGACTGCCCCTTGGTGAATCCACACTGACTGCTCCTGGTGATTTTCTTGTCAGTAAATTGCATGGAAACAGTTTCCAGGATTAGCTGTTCCACCACCTTCCCAGGGTTGGAGGTGAGGCCTGAGAGGCCTGTAGTTCCTTAGGTCCTCTTTCTTGTCTTTCTTGAAGATAAGACATTTACTTTCCTACAATCCTCAGGCATCTCTCTTAGTCACTATGATCTTTTGAAGATAATCAAAAATGACTTTGCAAATGACATTAGGCAGCTCCCTCAATACTCATGGGCACAGCTCATCAAGGCCCATGGACCTACACATGTCCAGGTTGCTTAAGTATTACCCAGACTAATTCTCTTCCACCAGTGGTACACCTTCCCTACTCCAGGTGTTTCCCCTGGATTCAGATACATGGGATTTCTAAAGGCCAATCTTACTTGTAAAGACAGAAGAAAAATAAGGTGTTCAGTACCTTAGCCTGTTCCATGTCCTGTTACACCATTCTTTTGCTGCTGATGTACTTAAAGCACTTCTTGTTGCCTTTGACATCCCTCACCAGATCCTATTCCTGAGCTTTGATTTTACTACCTGCATCTTTGCATGCTTAGACAGAGTCTCTATATTCCTCCCAGGTTACCTGTTCCTGATTCCACCTTTCATATAATCCCATTTTATGTCTGAGTTTTGCCAAGAGCACTTTGTTCTTCCATGCAGGCCCCTGACATTTTTTGCCTAATTTCCTGCTTGTTGCTCTTGAGCTTGCAGGACATGAAACTTCAACATCAACCATTTTTCTTGGTGTCTTCTTCCAACCAACGCTTTATCCAATGGGATTATTTCAAGCATAGCCTTGGAAGAGGCCAATGCCTGCTCTCTTTAAGTCCAGGGTTTTTCTTTTGCTTTTTGCCTTTCTCCTTCCTCTAAAGATCTTGAAATCCATTATCTTTGATAATGGCAGTCAAGGCTGCCTTTTGCTTCCACATTCCCAACATGCCCTTCCTGTGTGTGAGTATGAGGTCCAAAGGAGTATCTGCCCACTTTGGTTCCTTCATCATTTGGGTCAGAAAGCTGTCACTGAAGGTCTCCAGGAACATTTTAGATTGTTTATGCTCTGCTGTGCTGTCTCTGTTCCAGAAGATATCAGAGCAGTTGAAGTCTCCCATGAGGACCAGGACCAGGAAACATGAGGACCAGGACCAGGAAACATGAGGATCCTTCCAGTTGTCTGTAGAAGGCCTCATCTATTTGTTCTTCCTGATGAGGTGGTCTACAGTAGATACCCACTATTATGTCATCCATATGGCCTGTTTTAACCATTACCCAAAAGCTCTCAGTTGGTTGATTATCCATCCCCAGGCAGAGCTCCATGTATTTCAGCTGCTCTCTCACACAAAGGGCAACTCTACTTCCTCATATTCCTACTCTGTCCTTCCTAAAATTCCTATATCCTTCATTACAGCACTCTAATCATGTAAGCCATTCCACTGCATCACTATGACTCCAGCAAGGTCAAAATTCTACAACTTTACACAGATGGCTAATTTTCCATGTTTCTTTCTTATGCTGCATGCGTTGGTATAAGGAGATTTCAAAGAATGACCCCATCGTGTTGATTTCCCAGAAAGTGTTAAGGGGGAAAATATATTGTGGGATTTCATACAGTGTTTTAAAAGTGAGTCATGACATATGCAATACATTTCAGACAATTTTCCCAAAGTACTTTTAAGAGAAACAGAATTTTGATTGGATTTACATAACATACAGAAACTGATTATCATTATCTCCAGATCACTTCAAAATTTCTTACTGTATTCATATTTCAATTTCAGAAAGAGCAGAAATTCTATATGTTCAAAAAAATAGATGCTTTTACCAGAAGAGTTCAAATATTTCTTGTCACCATGCTAGTCATGTCAATTTATGTTCAAATAGATTAATTTTTTTGTTACTAATTTTTTAATAAACATTGATTCCAACTTTTCTATTTGATTCCCATGAATCAGACAGTAGTGTTACTTGTATAATAAACACTATATTCCTAATTACTCATGAAGACTTCCTTTGGAAAACATACATTAGTTACTCCTCATTATACATCAACACTGAAGGCTAAGCTCTGGATACAAGACTTGTAGTCCTTACATGAGCAAAACTTCCACTTAGGTCAGAAGAGTTTTGCTAACAAAGCAAAGGCCAAAGCCTTATAAGCAGCAGAAGGAACAACTTCTGTCTGCTTGGATCTTGGAGGTAGTAACTTTACCTGCCAACACTTCTTGGAACTTTTGAAAAGTAAGCTGTGAGAGTGGATTGGAAGTAATAAGACACTCCTGTTTCACACTGTGAGTGCTGAACTGGAGGCATAGCTGAAATGAGATAAAACTTAACTTTAATATGTTTTTGTCAAATGCAAATATTTCTCTGAACCCATAACAGAAAAGTCAGTTTTTCACAGTAGTCAGTTTGACATGAAACACACTGGTGCAACATTATTCTGAACAAATTTTTATGCTTAGAAAATAGCATTTGAACACATAGAGATCTATCCTGTAATTTTATATTTATTCTCCTGCTATCTTGTTAGACTAACTAGTTCAGACTCTTTCTAGAATTGAAACAAGAGAGCAGCAGAATTTTAAAAATTGAGAGGTGAAGACAATAAACTGGATAGTGAGATGAACACATCACAAGGGAGAGACATCTTGCAGAGAGACCTGGACAGGCTGTAAGAGTAGACTATCAAGAACTGTGTGAAGTTTAACAAAGACAAATGCAAAGCCCTGGAACAACATAACCAAAGAACCCAGTAGATGTTAGGCAATGTGTGGCAGGAAGAAGCCTTGCTCAGAGGGAGCTAGGGTTGCTGGTTGACAACAAGCTGAACAATAGTCTGCAGTGAACGGCAATGAAGGCAAATTGGATGCTGGGCTGCATCTCCAGGGGCATTACTAGCAGAGATAAAGACATGATCAACGCACTCTACTTAGCACTTGTCAGGTTGCGCCTGTGTCTGTACTGTGTCCTATTCTAGTCCCCACAGTTCAAAAAAGATGTGAACAGACTGGAGAGGGTCCATAGGAGGAACACAAAAATAATCAAAGGGCTGGAGAATGTGCCCTATGAGGAAAGAATGAAGGAGTTATGTCTTTTATCCCTGGAGAACAGAAGGCTCAGGGGTTACCTCATCACAGTATTCCAGTACTTATAGGTGACTACAGAAAGGACAGAGACTCCCTTGTTAAGATGGCACATTATGGAGAATAAGGGGCAACAGGTACAAGTTGCACTTGGAGAAGTTTTACTACAACATAATGAAGACATTTTTTACAGTGAGAAAAATCAGTCACTGGAATAACCTCCCCAGTGATGTGGTAGAGTCCCCATCACTGGTGGTTTTTAAGATGTGATTGAACAGGATGCTAGACAATCTCCCTTTCCCACAAAAGGTTGCACCAGACAATCTTTAGAGGTCCTTTCCAACCTGGGCTGTTCTGTGATTCTGTGAATTTCTTAAAATTAGAATTATGTAAAATCTAACATCTAATTGATGATGATGAGGTTTATCATTGTTAAGGAACAAATTAAAAAAAGGATATTTATTCTGCAGTTTAAGTTACCATTTGTAAATCAGCTTGTTGTGTAATATATGGTATACTTCAGCATAAGTGGAACGTAAAATAAAACAGTACTATTTAATTACCAGTGTCCTGCGGCAAAGATATATATTTTGCAGACTAACTGTGATGTGTAACTGACTCAGTGCATTACAACTTCTGGTCTGATAAATCTTACTGATTCAGATACAGCTTAGTACTTAGGTGTAGTGTTAAGCAAACATGCAGACATGCACATCCCAACATGGAGTCCAAACTAATAGTTCCTCTATGACTCAAAACCCTGCAGGCAAGAACATACCCAAATGGATTGGAAAAGCCAGAAGAATATGACAGACCTATCACTGAACTGAGCTGATAATTCCCAAGTTGACACTTGTACCATACTCCACACATTTGTCAGTATACAAGGATTCCCCTCTGCCTCTCTGCCTCTTTTTTTTTTTTTTTTTTTTCTTTTTTGTCTTTACATTATTCAAGGGATGAGATCCTGCCTGACTTCAGTGAAGGAAGTTTACAATATTTCCTACAAATTCAGAAACAAATAAATCCACTGAAAGAAAATCTGACTTTTATCTTTTATGATAGGTTAAATGTCCCAAGATACAAAGATACCTTAATGTATTTTTCAATTTCTGATATTAGTCATTCTTGTCACATTATAAAAGATACCTATAATCATGTTTGGGTTTTGTAAAGCAAGAGTTTGCATAGCTGATTTCTCAAGAGAAACGACAATAAGAAATTAAAATAATGGGTCTTACAGCAGCAGACTGCTGTGATGACAGTACAATAATTTCCAAGGGTTGAGAATTTAAAAAATGTTTTGACAACTAGCAGGGAAAGCTTTCAAGACACTTCCACTTCCATAAAATGTGTCACAAAGTTTTATTATGTATCGATAATCATGAACTTCTTCACAGGAGGGGGAATTAGCAATCCTGATTTATTTTTCATTACAAAGAACTGTCAGGTTTTTAAAATGCTGTGCTTTAGTTCTATATTCACTTCAGTGCTAAACACAGTGAAGAGTTTATGTTCAAGCACTCCCATACTAAATAACAGGAAGGACTAGTAACATTTCAGAGCAAATTGCTACATATTTTATTCAGTGTGTACATAGGCATCCACATACCATATACAATCTGAGATACTGTAATTTTCATCAGGCAAATAGTCTGACTGATTTCAAGGCCTACACCAAAAGTTAAGGCTGATCTTAATGTTATACTGAAGTTCAGACATACTGATGATCCCAGATATTAAGTTCTGCAGCTCAGCTCTTTGCAGCAATCCAGAACATTACTGAGCAGTCAGCCCACATTTCAGGCATTAAGTCAACTTCATACTTGCAGTACATCCTCGTATGACCACGCTTACCTGTGTTTATTTGGGATGTTAGTACACATAAAATGTTTATTGATGATCCCAGTTCCTGTTTCTTGACCTTCAACTCATTTGTTCCCCCACTTAGTGGTAGCTGATGGAAATTCCTTAAAATTGCATATTCAGTTCTGCTTAGGAATATTTAAGATTAACCCTAAATTTCCATATTTTGCTCAACTGTAGTCAATAGTTTTGAGGGTTTGGTTTTAGCAACTGCCTGCATTTATAAATATGCTTGGTGCTAGAATGTGTGAATGTGTCTAGCCAGATCTTCTGTAAATTGTAAGTTCAGGACTTTCTATGACAATTTCCCTAATGTGGAGAAACATTACATTCTGCAGCATGATGTCTGAAGTATTGTTTTACTTCACACTTCTTAATGCCATAAAAAATATACTCCTTCAAATATGAAACATGTTTTATTAAAACCCTTCAGGAATATGCTGACATCTTAAATCAACTCCTCTTCCCCTTAAGCTGAAAATCAAAACATTTTCATATTTTTTCAGTTATTAACAATCATCACAAATTTTTTGGTTTTCAATTTAATAAAATTTATTAGATGTTTCTCATTCTTATTTGTATACTGAAACCAAAGTGTACCTCAGACATAACTGTAACTCATATATAAATAAGGGATGTAGCTGACAATAGATTAGATTGGGTTTGAATATTGGGCTACAGATGCTTTGCAACTAGACTACTAATAAGCATATTTGAATGATACTTTTGTTTTTAAACAGGGTATACATTAGTTTACTAATGACATACACAATGATGGCACCCAACAAAGAAGTTACATTATGATTATTTCTATGTGTTCAAGGTTACAATAATGGGAACAGAATCAATAGAGTCTGGCTAGCATGAAATCATGTTTCCCCACTAATAGATGTCTAAGTAAGTGCTTACATATAAAAGTGAAAATTGTGTGAATGATTAATCTGAAATTCTTATTGGTACATTTTCCAGTCATTTATGACAAACTGTGTCTAAATTACACCTTCATATCAAATGATACCAATCTGTAAAGCAATATAAGCCATATTTTAAATATAACCATTTGAAGTCTTTATGTACCTCAAGGCCACAGTTTGTGAGAATAATTCCAGAGGATTTAAAAAATTATATTATCTTCTCCAATTTATATGACTAGTTTGCTCTAAGAAAAAGGACATACAGGTATTCAACTTGCTATAATTTGTCAATATATGCTGCAGCCTGGGGTTATATTTGATATTTTCTTTGTGAGAGGAGAAAAACCTCAAACTGTTAACAAAAATAAAATTCAGCATTTGTACTGCTATGTGAAGAAGGGATCAATGATTAAAACTTGAAGAACTTCATAATAAGTACCATAGAAATTAAATCAGTTTTATTATCATCAGTATTAAAGTCGAATATGAAAGAAAAGAAAAAAAAAAGGGAGTCAATATTTCGGTAGGTCTTGCTGAAAAGCTGGTTGAAGTGGAATATGTATTAACTCAGGAATATAGCTATTCCTAACTGCTGTCATTAATGTCAAAATTAATTGGACATTCTGGAACAAAATCAAAACCAAATGGAGAAATAAATAGTTTTTTCTCCATTTAATGTTTACATGCACTTCACCCTTTCTCTTTAGTCCTCCATTCTCTCTCTTCCATATCTAAAAAAATTGTGGTTCCTTTCAATTTTTGTTTTATAGTGCTAACTGGGGAAGATTTTATATTTTCTCTTTTAAAATGGGAAAAGCTAACAGTCTTTGTCTGTATCCATTCTATTTTGAATTCCTCATTTTTAAGATCATGTACATTTAATTTTCATAGAAGTTTTTCTCACAAATTGTGTTTTCTTAAGGAGGGAAATTAAGGATTCCTAGGGATGCTCAGTAGTTCAGCAGTACCACCAATATGCAGCATTTTAGTGATTATTTTACTTCTTGTTTTTTTTTTTTTTTTTTTTTTTTTTTTTATATAGGATGCCAGAATACTCTTAGATTGATACATTTATTTACTATTTTGTCGAGGAGTTTTTACTTTAGAGTAAATAATAATCACTTTGTAAACCACATTTTATGCAATATCTGATTTAAATTACTGTTTTTCATTATTATTTTCACAAATATATTTTACATTTCAGTGTGTCAATTAAGCATAATTAATATTAATGCTTTCTTGGAAGAATTGTAACAGAACATAAATATTATTTGACACACTTATTTTTTTATGAACCGAGGACTAAGGAATAGAAAGTGTAAAAATCAATCTACCCACTTATCATAGCTATCACTGAACAGAGCTATTAGTGGCTTGACTTAATGAAAGCAAATTGCTCAGACAGACTGAAAGTCTAATTTTTCATGCAGAGTTCCCTTTCATGTTATGCGTCATGCTGAAACATAATTGAAGATGATAAAATGTCATGAATTTGGAATGAGAGATATGGAATGGAATGGAATGGAATGGAATGGAATGGAATGGAATGGAATGGAATGGAATGGAAAGGAAAAGAATAGCATAGCATAGCGTAGCATAGCATAGCATAGCATAGCATAGCATAGCATAGCATAGCATAGCATAGCATAGCATAGAATAGAATAGAATAGAATAGAATAGAATAGAATAGAATAGAATAGAATAGAATAGAATAGAATAGAATAGAATAGAATAGAATAGTTCCAGTTGGATGGGACCTACAATGATTACCTAGTCCAACTGCCTGACTACTTCAGTTAAAGGATGTTATTAAGGGCTTTGTTCAAATGCATCTTAAACACCAACAGCCTTGGGGCATTGACTATCTCTCTAGGAAGACTGCTCCACTGTTTGACTGCACTCTCAATAAAGGTTTCCTAATGTCCAGCCTAAACCTTCCCTAACACAGCTTTGAACCATTCCCATACTTCTCATCACTGGGTACCAGGGAGGAGAGCTCAGCACCTCCCTCTCCCCCTCCCCTCCTCATGAAGCTGCAGAGAGCAATGAGGTCATCCCTCAGCCACCTTTTCTCCAAACTGGACGAGCCCAAAGTAGTCAATGTGAAATGCATGTTATTTGCTATACGTGATTTTGTTGCATTCCATATTTTTTAACTTCATAAAGTCTTTGAGATGGTTTATTTCAATGAGTTCAGAAGTTCAATAACTTCAGGCAGAGGATCTGAGCTACTGGCTTGCTGAAAATATTTCTTTAAACTCAACACTTGATATCTTTTTCAGAAATACATCCAAGAATGAGCATTTTAAGTAATGTGTTATTCTTAAGTGTTTCCTTGCAGTACCTTAGGTGAGAAGTTAAGGTACAAAAGGCATCATTCAGAAAAACTACTTGATGAAATTGCTACCTTTCTGATCATAGGGACAGGAAGAATTTGATAATTACTTTAGAAAAAAAAAAAAAAATCTTTGTAATAAGACCATAGACCAACTTCCTACTCTCACTAAGCCAGAGCAAGTGCCTGACATCCAGTCACATGGTATCAGGCAGAGTGAGGTTCTGCCTTCAGATTTTGCTAATCACTAGTCTTTATTAGTGACTTGAACTCTATGCCCTTTCTTTGTCCTGCTCAATTTACCTGAGTTTCAACAGAATTAAATTTAAAAATATTCTAGCTGGATTTAATGGTTAATATTACTCTGTTAAGCAGTACAAGAGTTAGCCCCATTCTCTTCACAATTTGGTCTCCCAAAAATGCTCGAAGAGTTTTGCTTATGTGGCAAAAAGTCCTGAAAACTCAAAAGTTTCCATGACAGAGGAAACCGATCCTCCAGAGAGCTCTTTTTATAGGATACAGGAACCATAAAATCACATCTAACATTAAAATATTCATTTAAAGCAGAAAAAAAATCACATGCTTTGAAGACCCTTATAACTGACCTAAGCTTTAAAAAACAGCACTGATTTATCTCTCCACCATCACATTTTAATAATGAATCTTTCTGATAAATGTGCATCCTTTTTAAAAGACACACAAAGGGCCATACTGCGCTCACCTTACATGACTACCACCACTGATTTAATGACATTACTTACAGAAATAAAATGAACAGGACTGCAGTTTCCATATATAAATGCTGAGTATTTATTTTTTTCAAACTACAACTGGCTTAAGATACTCTATAATGATGAGAAAAATATAGATATATATTCAAAGAAACAGGACTGACCTACTATCTGCACTTTTCTCGAGCTATTTTCAGCACCTTCTGCAAATTTACATCTTATAAGCAGGAAAGGAACATTTCTCTGCAGTGCTTTAAAAAAATAGGGGCTGACTTAGGTTTCTGTCTGTCTAGAAGCATGCTTCACTGAATAAAACTTCAAAGTCTAATCATTTACAGCCTGTCTTTTGGCTTGTGGCAAGGACATAGTTTAGGTCAAACTCATACTATCAGTGCTTTTTTGGGGGGCTTATTAGTGAAGCAGTGTTGGGAACTTAAGGTTTAAAAAACAAATTTATAAGCAGTTCATCCTCTCATAAACCTCAGAAATCCCCATACAGGCCTTACACACAGACATATGTATCTGTTACGTGCAAATCCACACTAAGAAGAAGCAGCAAGGTGATGTTTCCTGGGTAATGATATTTAGATGTTCCTTCTAAAAGTTTGTATGCATTCAAAGTACTTCCTATGAAACAAATATTGTACCGAAGAATGTATCACTATCAAGCATGCCAATCTTTTGGTGATTCCTTTCATCATCTTTTAAATAATCTTAACATTATCCTGGTCTGCTTCATATTATATTATATATTTCCATCCCTAACCTGCAAGCTCGTGTTATTGAAGTAAGTAAAAACTCTTCGATATCAATGTGAATGGACCAAAATCCAGTCTGATAATAACTGTAATCAGAGAAGTTTAACTGAGGTCAAAGATACCACACTGCATGGCAAAGGAATAGAAGAGGCTATCAGAGGTATCACAACAGCAGGTGATTACCTTCAACTCAGGTGCTGGTGAATTTCTTATCAACTAACACAAAGAAAGCCTAGACATAAATAACATGATACAAAGAATAACCCTAGGCCTGATCCAGGATGAATGCGATTTTAAAAACCACATAGAACAAAAGCAAACTAGCAGCATAAATCCAATAAATGAAATAATGAAGTAAGTGTACAAAGGCAGCAAACAAAAATACTTTGTCTAATAGTTGAAAACCCATAGTCATAAAAACTCCACTGTATTTAAAAGTAGGTCATATTACACAAAAAGAAAATCAAAGTCATAATATTAGAACATTTAGACAACTAAGAAAAATGCAAGCTGTCCTTCACTTGATAATTGTATCTGTAACAGTGCTACAAGTCCATGAGTCATGGCTAAAATATGTTATGTAGCTTAGCTGAGTATTAGAATGTAACTAATTGAGAGTAAAATAAAAAAGACTAAATCCAGTTAATAAAGATAACTTAATATTAATTTTCATACCATATATGTAATGCAAATAGGATGATGATACAAAAACATGGGAAGACGTATCAGAATGAAGCAGTAGGAATACTTTAGCATGTAAAATAAAAAGAAGAGCAGAATTAGATACACCATTATGGATAAATATGAAAAATATGTCTGAATTAAAATGTAGGCATGACATTTTAATACAAGTATTGATGAATAAGACTAGACTTCTGTAACACTGTTTTAAAGTCAGATTGGAATGGTAGAGAATAAAAGGAACCTTGGAATATGCTCATTGGACAATGAACTCACTTTATTATATTATTTACATCTGAAAGTATGTTTACGATTCTCTTGCAATCCTGAAGAGTCAAAACATAAAGGTATTAATTTTAAACATAATTCTTACTCACTTATTTCCAAAGATAGGTGTGATGTTCAGAATCTTGTAGGGCCTATCCATAAACATGTCCTACCCTTATTTAGCTCTCACCCTCAAATTGCAGTCACGTAGAATGGACAAAACATTCACCAAATGCCTGTATTTCTGATATGCTCTCTAACCAAAGCTTTATATTCTGGGGTGATGACACAAAATCTGACAGTACTAACATCTGTGTGAGTATTTACCTGGTAAAAATCTTTTAACATCTCAAAGCCAGATAAGCAGTACAATAAATTAGTGATTCCTTGACAGAACTATTGGATGCAATAAAAAGGAAATGTTTATATATATTCAGCTTATTACGCACAGTTTACATAATGTTATAAAAAGTAAAATAAATAAAATGGTTATTTCAGAAAAAAATGTTATAAAAAGTAAAATAAATAAAATGGGTATTTCAGAAAAAAATATTTACAGGTGGCAATATAAAATAAACATCGATAAAGAGCTGTAGTGGGTCTGAAGTTATTGGTGTGCTTTCTTCCTCCTAAACTATTACAAGACAAATAATTCTACTTGTGTCTACAAGCAAAGAATGGATTTGATCTAAATAATGTGAGATGAAGCACTCTTAACAATTATCACTGAGAATAAGCATTCACATTGTAAATTTTATATGAACTTGAATCTTATACAAATCTGAAATAAAAGGTGTACACACTTTTCTCTCCCTTAACAAGGAAATGAGAAATATGTAGATTTTTGAAAGATGAAAGAGAATTCAGAAAGATGCAGACAGTTCAAAAGGAAAAAGATAATTATTTCAAGAATACTTGACCTACTGTCAAAATAAAACAGGCATGAAATAAAGATGTTAAAAATAAGATTATAGAATGTTACCAAAGCAGTAAAAAATTAAGTTGAAAGGTTATTTTAAAAGGCAAAGATTGTACCTATAAAAGGAAATTAAAAAAAAAAAAAAAAAGGTGTTGCATTCTACTTTTAAATTCAAAAAGCGGAGAAAAGATGAGCAATTTGTCCTCACACTGCAGCCCAGTTTGAAATCTCTGTGGGAAAAGACCCTTTCATAGAGACCACCTGTTCACTCAGGATTTTCATTCTGTTTTTTTATTAGAATATTGTGTTTTTTTGAAATTTATCTTTGTATTTAGAACAATTCCTTTTCTGTCATGGTTGTTGCAGACATGTCAGTCTTTATTTTTCTCCTAAATTACTCTAACTAGTCATATTGCACAGTTTTAAGAATGTCTAATGTCTTGCCAGTTGCAGCTGGGAATGACAGTGACATGATCCTTTTGTTAAAATTAAAAAGGAAACTTTGTCAGGCTGGTATTTAGTTCCACAGAAATCACATTCTCATTTGAGCCATCTTTCATACCTTAGAGAATTCTGGAAAATTGTATGCATCTTTTTTTAGTTAAAAAAGGTAATAGAAACACAGAACTCGATCTTTTTTCAAATCTATACTTTTCACAATTCTGCATCTTTTTATTGCCCATTGTAAGTGTAAGTTATTACAGAAAAACAGATACACATGGGGAAAACATTTATTTCCAATAATTGCTAGCCTAAATCCTGCAAAAAAAAGACTTAGGTATTTTTGTTATATCCTGTTTCTTCTACCTCAGAGCTGTGAAAAGAGGCCATAATTTGGCAGCAAATAACCTGAAAAAAGCTGTATTTTTCAGTGAGAAGTTCCATGTGAAAGTGCATGTCACCATCAGGTCTTCCATACCCAGCTGTGAGCACAACAGAGGCAAAAGTCTGTCAGTAACTGGGAGGCAAGCTGGCAAAGTAAATCCAATCTATCCAAACCTGTAGCAACAGAAGATCTGTTAAATATGGCCCAAAATAAATGACTTTGGGCACCTTTGCAGCAGATAGAACAGGTCGAGCTTGGAATAACCATAAGAAAGATCCAGCTAAATCAGGTTCATAGCATCTATTAAGTAACTTCTCTCCAGTCAGTTCTATTCAGATGATAATTTGTAGGTGTAAAGAAATTTTTCTGGGAAATAAAGGAAAAGGAGGAAGACATGTACATCTGCATTGTTTTTAAATCAAAATTGGGGAATTGTGGGGAGGAAAATTGTACTGGATGCCAGAAAATTATGCTCAAGTTATTGTACAAAAAGATGGTACTGTTCTAGGAAACATTAAAATATGCTAGAAGTCCAATGCTCATCTAATAAGGACAAGGATAATTTGCCACCACCTGGTTCACATTAATAATCCTACTGATTTCAGTAGAACTATTTACATGAATAAGAGATAATTATAATTTTGATCTTACTGAGCATTCAGATATCACCTCTCGAGTCTCATAATATTTTCTGAAGCTCTTAAAATTTTGTCTACAATTACTCCTTCTTAATATTATCTCAAGGTCCATATTCCCTACTTCAGGATACCTGTATCTTTTTCCTTAATCTATGTTAATAATCTCTGATAAAAGGATAGCTGTACCCTGAATAATGCATGCATTAATAGCAAGATAGTAAAGTTATGAATCTAGAATAGATGAAAATGTTGTTTTACTGCTTAGGATAACACGTTTGTTGTTAAACACATCAGTTTTATGTTCTATCATTATGACTCATTCAGTTTACAATACATGAAATCTTGTTGTTATTTTACTCATATTGATGTCATTTTCTTCTTACTGATTCTAACATTGCTTATTCAAGTCCTAACACTTTTTTTTTTTTTTTAATATTAATGTAGTATATAATTTATTAAAAAAAATGTCATCTGCAGATGACTTTCCCCATTTTTTTAGAAATATTCAGTAAGGCATATAATACAGAAATGGGACTCTCATGCTGTGCTACATTATATATACAGTTATGGCAAATGATTTTATCAGAAATAATATTATAACCATAACTACCAAAGGAGCAACGATTAGCCACTTAATGTAAAGTGTTACCAAATTTTCATTCAATATTGCAAAATTGCATTGTTATGTATGCAATGTGAAATTTACATTACACTCTTGAGCTAGATTAACAACACTGTGGCTGTGAAGATGATGATACACATTCTTTGCACAGCACTCAGCAGGGAAGGAAGGTCATTTCAGTTCTCTCATTTTTAAAGTTTGGACATGTCTGATCTTGTTTGCAGACTTGTTAGTCACCCTACATAGGAAAGCAGAAAATTCTGAATTAGGGTGAACTGGTAGAGAAACGGTGTGCTTTGTAAAGAAGGTGGGGAGCTTTTTTATAAGACAAACCCCTACTATTATGAGAAGACTTCACTTGACACAAAAAACTAACTGCCACAGTCTTACACTGTCATTGATTTTATTCACAGACTATTATACAGTATTAAATTACATTAACATGACTGCAAACTTAAAGCCTGATTTATTATAAACATATTATTAGGATCACATAATCTTGTGTTTTTGTTTTGTTTTTTTTTTTTTTTTTTTTTTGTTTTTTGTTTTTTTTTTTTTGTTTTGTTTGTTTTTTTTTTTTTTTTTGTTTTTTTTTTGTTTGTTTTTTTTTTTTTTTTTCTGAAATATATCAGCATTTATTCTGTACAAGTGGAAAAATTCACTTCTAGGCATTATGACTGATTGGTAGCCAGAACTTCACTGCAGAACCTTCTTCTTTTACAATTATCTGAAAAGAACAGCAAAAGCATTGATAACAAAGTGCTGCATAGGTCTGCATTGTGGGGTCTGGAATTAAAAATCTAAACCAGACCTTCATAGCTGATGTATTTTATGCTCTTGAGTGGACAGGTAACAAAAATCAGCTAAGTACCCAGCAAACAGAAGATTTGTAGACAGTTAGGTTTTAACTGTACGAATTCATGGAAGCACTGTCTGATTTTGACCACGTTGCACCTGTCCTGATGTTGAAACAAGAATATCACTCCACAGTTGTAGTTTCTCAACAGTGCTTACCATCATGCAATCCATTTATGTTCATATGAACACATACATAATCAATCACTAAAAACGAAAATCCTGAATCCAGTGAACAGGCATTTCTCACATCAGCTTTAGCCAATTTAGGATTTAATGTAAAAATATCAGCTCCTTAAACTGGAAAAACAAAAGGACACAGTCATGTAGGATATTCTAGTCTTTTGCCTACATAACATGAACTTCGTAAGTGATGTATTAATATTCTGAGATGCACTGTAAACTTTGCAGAGTAATTATATTGTTCAATTTAGGTTATACATTAGGTATGAATAAGAAGTCAAGTAGTAACTGGTTTAATCCTTCTTTCCTTACATGATTTTAAAAACGACAAGTGGGGAAGAAACTTTTCCAAATAACTTAGCATAAATACTGAAAGTACAAAAAGAAGCCTGAAAATATATTTTGTTTCAAAATGCAATACAACATAAATTACCTGAGAAATAGAATTTGGACATCATAAATATTACTGTGTATTAAAAGCATACGATAGCACAGAGAAATATTTGCTATTTTTATGCTTATCTTAGTAAGGGTTCACGATGGGATTTTCTTTAGAAATATGCCCATCCGTCCTGTGTATGTTAAACACAGGTGAGTTGTCAAACCAATAAAGAATTGGCAGGAATAGAAATACTGTTATAGAATTTGTTAGTGAAATTTATCCATCTCCCACACAGTGTTACACCTTTCCTCTTCAATGAACCAGTATAAGAAAGTTATATTCTGAACTTATTCTAGATAACTCTCTCAATATATATTTTATGTCACATTTGTACTAGAATTAATTGTTACAAGTGTATCACATCACATATAACATTTTAAAAAGAAAATCAGGAAAACCTTAGAAGAAAGTTTTATGTGAGATATGCTTTATGAACAACTAAATAGAAACCAAACAGCCATATTTTGCTTTTAGAAAACAAAGCCTTTTCCTGTCATTATTCTTTCTTCTTTCACATAGCCCAAGATAGCCTCTTTCACTACTTTTTAATTTATCTTTCCTACCAGTTTCCATTCCCTCCACAGAGAAAAATGTGCAAAGAAAATTAGCAAATCACTACCAGTATTGCAGTTAATTACAGGAAACAGCATTCATAACATTGTATGTTTCCCTCTAATTTTTAAAAATAAATTAAGATAACAAAGTTTTAACTACTATTTAAAAAACTGATTTGTAGTATGAGCCCTTTAACACCTAAAATTGTGCCTGTGAGGCATTATTCTCCTTTAAAAAGCTTCTGTACCACTGACCCTTCTGGGATTAGTTATTTGTATAGACACATAAAAATTCTGTCTATATATCTAGAGCAAAATATGAGCTCTTTATATACTCAGTGAAGACTTCAGAAGGTGATTGAAAGAGCTTTAGTTCCCAAACAGCCTTTCTCCCTTGATTACATAAGAAACCTGTTTTCATAAATTGCGTGCCTGGATTACTACCAGAAGGAATAACCTGTCCTCACCTCATTTTACACACACCTGTTTGTACGACTGTGGGGTGAATCCACCTGGAGAACCAATCCAGCCAGGAAAATAAAACTTTTTTTTTTTTTTTTTTTAAAAAAAGCCATGCTAACACTGGACCACATCTGCATTGCCAACTAGGCCAAAAAGCTCTGATCTTTAGAGAGAAATACTTGGTGCTGAAGGTCTGGAATTCACATTAGATGCATTTCAGTTATTTTGTTTGCCTGTTTTCACTTTGGATTAAGTACAGTTCTAGTGCCTGTCTTCTAGCACAGTCTCATGTGGAAGGAATCCAGTTTGTGCTTTCTAGTGCACCCTAATTCAAAGTGACCTACACTGATCAGGAAATTTGCTTCAGAAAGTGGACCTGTGATCAGAATAAAAATACTAACATAGATATATTCTTAACTGCTTTTATCTATAATTGAGCTGATCACCTCTACTCACTAAAAAACTACTGTATACACCAAAACTACTACTGTTACTAGCTATAAGTTACTTACTAGTGTTACTAGCTACTGGTTAAGTTCTATCACTATGAACAATGTAAAGACTGAATAACTTTTTGGACACACCCACTGAATATATTCATTCTTAAGATTATTTGCAGATGCATTTTTCAAATATTTAAAAATTGAAGGCCGGAAAGGAATAGAAAAGTAAATTTTCTAGTTAAAAAATCAAAGTAGTATGTTCTTAAGATAACAATTTTGGTGTTTTACTGTAAATTTTTCCATTAAAATTAAAAAAAATGAAGTATTATTTCAGCTCAATAAAGCATTTTATAAACCATAAAAGATTTAGAGTGTTTTCACTACTAAATGAAAAAAATAACTTAATTTTAAAATGGAAAGTAATTTTGACTGAAGTACAGAAATCATTCCCTTTTGTGTCAAAAAAAAAAATTTCTCTTGATTTTTAGGCTTGTGTTTGCACATAAACGGGAAATGAATTAATGAGATGCTTTATTCAGATGTCTATTTTTTTCATTGAGAAAAAGGATGCATTTCTAGTCTTAAGACCCATAAAAGGTTAAAAATATAAATCAATCAAATAACCATAG
The DNA here is from genome assembly GCF_018691265.1 of Tyto alba. Lineage (NCBI taxonomy): Eukaryota > Metazoa > Chordata > Aves > Strigiformes > Tytonidae > Tyto > Tyto alba. Next base: position 36,527,734 of record NW_024881318.1, read on the forward strand.
ATACACTCATGAACACTTTAATAGATTGCAGTGATCCTAGAACATCACAAAGTAAAAGCAGCCATATAAAATCCTCTCCTTTACATAAAGAACCTGTTAGGTAGAAATCTAGCTGGAGAATAAAACAACATGAAGAATGAGACACCATACCTGTCTATTGTTTTGTTTCCTAGATTCCTCTCAATCTATGTTATCAATGCAGTTTGCTGGCTAAACTGCTTATTGCCTAACTTGGGCACTCAGCAAATAAGCAAATAACAAAGTTAAAAAAGGCTTAGAATAAAAGTGCTTCATCAGCTGCTTCTGCTGAAGATCCTTTATGGTGTGCCCTTTAACAATAGCAACATTCCATATAATAATACAAAACCCAAAACATTTCCTCTGAAAATGAGGTAGTCAACTTTGAGAATAATTCTTTTCATGGTGTAGGTCATCAGTCACCCATTGATTGTACTGTAAAATAGCAAGGAGAAGGAGTGGCCGACATCACCAATAAATAGCTATGCAATAATTTTGGCACATGCCAAAGAAAAACCAACACAACTGAAAAACTGTTATTTGATATGTCAGTCACTAAAAAGAGATCATTAAGGAATGAATAATCTGACAGATCTTCTATAAATAACTAAAAACACCTATAAACTCAAAAATACATATCTAGCCTGAAATTTTCAAAATTTTCTGTGAGATTTTAGCAGGATTGAAGTACCCAGCCTTCATAGAAAGCATTGAAAAGGCAGCATCTGCTCTTTGTTTTTCCTGGTTTTCTTATTTTTTTATGGAGGGACAAATATCCACTCTGTTACCTTACACGTTTTATTCATTTGATACAAAACAGTGATAAGGTAGCTTTCTTGTACAAATGTGTTAACTCCCATACAATTCATTTCAGTAGGAAAGGGAGACTATTGATTGATGTCTGCTTTATGAAACAGAATGTATGTGATGTAAAAAGAAAATGTACAATGTGATAAATACATTTTTCTTATGGGAAGAAATGTTGTGTACTACAGTTCATTTGATCACAATACCAATAAGAGCACTTCTATTTCCTGTGTGCTGTGGAGGTGTTTTCAAGTCATGCATAGTTTCAAAATCCAATAGGTAAATCATAAAGCAAAGCACAGGAAATTAATACAGAGTACAGTTCAGTGAAAGGACAGCTTTGGACCACAGTTTTTATGTGAACTGACCAAGGCCAGATTATTGGATTCCAATAAATTAAATTATCTTAGTCTTTAACACATTTGCCACTAAGGAAATTTTCCTTCTTTAATATCAGTCAAGTCAGGCTTAACACTATTTGTGGTCTATGCCAACAGATCAAAGCCATTTTTTAACAGTTCTGTTCTCACTCATTACATGAAAACCAGGGAACTAATTTGATCCTATCTAATCATATCTTATCCAATTATCAGTTTAACCTGGCAGTCAACATGGCAGACTTGGATTCCCTAGGAAGCAAGGAAGAATACCACCTGCCAAAAAGATCTGGAGAATAAAGGAAGCAGACTCTAAATTCTGGAGGAAAAGTTCCATGACAGAAAGACAGAAAGAATCTAAGTATAGTGAAAGAAGTGGGCTTCTCCCATCTCAGGCAAGAAGCTCAGAAGTCTTGGAAGACTGTGAATAAACCTAAAGTAACTTAAGTTTCCTGAGGAAACTTACACTACAAATGTGAAAATAATAATTCAGTTCTGTCAACATCTTTTTTTTTTTTTTTTTTTTTTAATATTGTCTAAACCAAGAACTTATCCTTTTTCCTTGATCCTTTGTGAGCATCATTATTTCCAGACTCAACTTTCCTTAAATAGCTGAATTATCAATCCAGAGCACCCTGCAGATTCAAGCACTGGTGAATAATTTCTTAAAGGTATTTGATAAAGCTTTAGATATCTAGATCTATAGATATTGAGAAAGAGAAGGAGATGTTTTTGTCATTGGCGCAACAGCTATTGACTGCAAATTCCTGATGGACTAATAAAAAATTTGCCTTAAGCACAAGCAGGCACAGAAACAGAAGAAACTGTTTTTCATCTCAGTCAATGAAAACTTAAGGTCCTTAAATGCATTGTTCAAACACACTAACCTTACTAATTATTTCTGAGCATCTTACTAGGATCATGTTCAAATTCTAGGATAATATAACTAATTCATTTTAGGAAGTATTAAAGGTGTGTCTACTGGATTTGCATGGCAAGGTTTTATTATCAGGGAGGCTATAGTGATGGCTTCTGTGAGAAGCTTCTAGAAGCCTTCTTCATGTCCAACAGAGCCAATGCCAGCCAGCTCCAAGATGGACCTGCCTCTGGCCAAGGCCAAACCCATCAGTGACAGTGGTAGTGACTCTGTAATGACATATTTAAGAAGAGGAAAAAAAAAAAAACCTGCACAACAGCAACTGCAGCCAGAAGAGGGGAGTAAGAATATGTGAAAGAAACAACTCTGTAGACACCAAGGCCAGTGAAGAAGGAAGGGGAGGAGGTGCTCCAGGCACCAGAGCAGAGATTCCTCTGAAGCCCATGGTTAAGACCATGGTGAGACAGTCCCCTGCAGCCCATAGGGGTTAATAGTGGAGCTGACATCCACCTCCAGACTGTGGAGAAACCCACGTTGGAGCAGGTGAATGCCTGAAGGAGGCTGGGATCCCATGGAGAGCCCACACTGGAACAGGCTTCTGGCGGGATCTGTGGACCCATGAAGAGAAGAGCCCACACTGCAGCAGGTTTTCTGGAAGGACTTGTGACCCTGTGGGGGACCAATGCTGGAGCAGTCTGTTACTAAAGGGCTGTGCTCTTGGAAAGGACCCACACTGGAGCAGTTTGTGAAGAACTGTAGCCCATGGGAAGGACTCATGTTGGAGGAGTTCACAGAGAGCTGTCCTGTGGGTGGGACCCCACACTGGAGCAGAAGTGTGTGAGGAGTCCTCCCCTTGAGGAGGAAGGAGTGGCAGAGACAACATGTGATGAACTGACTAAAATCCCCGTTCCCCTCGCCTTGTGCTACTTGGGAGGAGGAAGTGGAGAAAATCTGGAGTGAAGTTAAGCCCAGGAAAAAGGGAGGGATGGCAGGAAGGTGTTTTTAAGGTTTGGGCTTATTTTTCATTATCCTACTCTGATTTGATTTGTAATAAATTAAACCATTTTTTTCCAAATTGAGTCTGTTTTGCCTGTGATGGTAACTAGTGTGTGACCTCCCCATTCTTGTCTCGAACCACAAGCCTTTCATTAGATTTTTCTCTCCCCTGTCCAGCTGAGGAGAGTGATAGAGAGGCTTTGGTGGGCACCCAGAATCCACCCTGGCACAACCCACCATAAGTGTGTGTAATCTGAAAACATGTTTTACAGAAGTGTCAATATTAAGAACAACAACACCAAAAGTACAACTGAATTGTCACCATTAGCTTACCCAGCAGAGTCAAACAACTGTCCTCAAAATCCAAGGCTTATAGAAGCACAGCAGAAAGAAACAGAACTGTGAACTAATAAAGTGGAATAATATGATTATGACACTAACACCAACTGTCGTTTATAAGCAGGGCATACTGCATTGTGGATGTGTTGCTACCACTCATGTACTGTTTAATTATTACATTCAAAATAATTTCTTGTCAACTAAGTCTGTTAACCAAGAGTGACTATTTTCCTTAAATTACATGGAGTCTATGGAAGTAGTATGTTCGTCTAAGCTCCAGAATCACAATGTACTCTCTTTCAGAAGCATATTTTTTTAAAGGAGTGTGACCAGAAAATTATTCTTTTTTATTTATGAATTATACATATAACTCTTCCCACACGAGAGATTTATATTATTTTAACATACTGAAATGCTGTCTTAAGCTGAAACAATCTGTGAATCAAGTTCATATTCACAAACAGAAAAAAAACTCTAATGGTAGTAAAAGGGAGAGAGATAAGTAAATTGGGTGTGAGACTACTGTCACATGCTGAAAAATAAAAATAAATCAGTACAAAAAAGCCTTTCCTTCATGCACCAATAATAAGAAAATTTTAAAACATAGATATAACTGAACTATTTGATATAACATGCCTGCAGGTATACCTTTAATCAATATAATTTATTTGTAATTAATTAATTGTTTTAAAAATTGTGCTTAAATCAAGTCTACCTTTAAATTATTATATTATACAAGTATATGCTTAGTTATGTCACAAAGAGTAGCAAGAGAAACATACGAAAAACATGTGAAGTTAAAGAAATATTTCAGAAGTATCAACTCACCTAAAATGTCTTCCTAATACCATAAGACTCTTGCTACATATCTCTATGTTTGTACATCATGTGTACTTGATGCATGTTAATTACAGAAACAATTATACCCTATTTATAAAGGATAGGTAGTCTCTTTCTATTTTAGTTCAACATACTCCCATCAATGTTTGCTCTTCATGGTAGTTTTTAGATGTCTTTGTGAAACAAAAAGGGGCCCAAACAATAGGCCTCAAACCAAAGTTGACTTCTGAGTGAATTCCCCGACCAGCAATCAGCATCTTATCAGCAGACTGAAGCAACCAGTATCTTATCAGCATGAAAATGTAACCCTGGGAACAATCCTTGGGAACTATAAGTAAACAATAGGAAGTAACTATAAATCCCAAATGTAAAGAAAAACAGAAACTCCTCAGACATGCCCGGATCCTGGCCAGATCCGGACATGCCTGAGTGAGGCATATCAATCTACCAGATATCTCCTGTGCGTTTTGTTTAGACTTGTTTGTTAAACTGTATAAAAGCTGGACCCTCTCACAGCAAAGACGGAGACCTCACCTACGAGTGGACGCACTGCGTAGGACTTCCCAATTGCCGGGAAAGGCTCTCCGACCCTTCGCTGTGACGGGGCTCCCCAGCTGATGCACGGGTCTGGATGATGGTAAAGTATGAGGGCAATTGGTGATGTATCTTTCTTAATCACTATAGCTAGCTTTAAATAGTAATGTCTAGGTGCATTACCTTGCTTATTCTTTCTGCTATTTCTACTATAGTAAAATTTCTATTTCTACTAAAGTAAAATAAGCCTATTTCTTTAGCTTGGTGTCTGTGTCCTTTGTGTTAACCCCGTCAATTGGCAAAACAAATTTGGCGTCACGGACAGGATTAGAACAAAATGTCATTTTTTAAATCTAAACGTAATGAATCAGCTCCATCTGAAATTCCTGGATGGGAAGACCTTCCTTATAGTTCACTGGCTCTTGAGTGGGCTAAGGTCGGAGGACCATGTGAACAGTGGGAAACTCGGCTAAAAGAAGCTGAACCACTGGATGTATTAAAATGTATCCAAAAATTATCTATCGAAAAAGGAAAAGAAATTGTGTGTTTGGGAAGACGGGGATGGGTTTTGTTAACAGCATATCGGAAACAGCACCAACAGAAAGAAAAACTGTTGTTAGAGCGCTCCCACATGGAGCGACAGATGTGTGATTTGCAGAATCAAATTGTAATGTTACAGTGTCAAAACAAGTTGCTTGCCGATAAGTTGGATACTTATCAGACTGTAGCTGAAAGAGCTGCAGTAAGAGTTGCACAGTATAAGTATAAGAAAAGAAGGGGACGAGTAAACCATAGGAAAGTGCATGCTGTGATTGCAGAAGCAGGGGTACAGTGGGATCCTGACAGATGGGATGGAGATATTTGGGATTCTACAGGTTCTGATGAGGCTGGTTCCTCAGATGAACCTGTGGATGTAAAACCAGTGTGGAGACGGAAAATAGAATTGGATACTAACGGGCAACAAGTAAGGAAGGATGTGATTGAAGATTATACTCAGCATGAAATAAATGATATAATTGAAAGATTTAAGCAGAGACAGGGGGAACCCCTGCTCTCTTGGATGGTGCGTTTGCACGATCAGGGAGTAGCAGGGGTAACCCTAGATCCAGAGGACTCTAGGAAGTTTTTAGTTTTGAGTTCTGACTCCTTTGTGCAAGACGCATTCCGAAATAATCCTCAGGATACAAATTTGTTAACCTTGGCTGCCCGGGGATGTAATAATAAATACCCCACGGAGAATGATTGGCCAGGTGGGGAACGTCCCTGGTATACTTTGCGAGATTGTATACAGCGGGTGAAGGAGGAAGGGATGAAATTGGCAATCTTTATAGGAGACCCTGACAGAATGATGCAAGCTGCCTTGTCTGTCACTCATAGAAACCGATTGATTAAAACTGCCCCACCAGCATATAAAAATGTAATAATGACTCTCTTAATTAATGAGACCGGAAATCCCATTGATGAAATAATTGAAAAAATACAGCAGCTAGGTGATCTTGGAGAATGGGGCCCCCGAGGAAGCGCGGGAAACCGAGATACTCAGGACAGCCCTAAAGGAAATGAGAACAGAGTCTCTCGCAAAGAAATGTTTACAGCTTTACTGAAGGATGGCCTATCTCGTGAAAAGATTGATGGTGTTCCAACTAACGAGATGTGGCGAATATACAAACAAAGAGGGCTGAATAAGCCTAGCAGGAGAGTGCAAAGTTCTGAAACTAAGAAGCCAGGGGTAACTCAGCCTACAGCACCTCCTCCTGAGCCTCAACGGGACTTCCCATCTGCACACGGTGGGCCCTCCGTGGGCAGATCAGTTGTTCCGGGGGAAAGGGGGGATTGGGAGCTGTATTCTGATTTATACCCATGGAAGGAAACTAGGGAAATTGTCCAGAGCAGTAAACAGGAATGAAATTATGGCCAAGCTCCAGTGCAATGGGCACGGAAGGACCGATGGCCCCATGTGGAGCTCCAAATATTTTGGAAAAACCGGTCCTCACAAACAGTAAAAGCCTTAATTGACACAGGAGCGGAGGCCTCCTTGATATATGGGAATCCAAAGAAATTTAAAGGACAACCTGTAATCATTACAGGTCTGGGAGGGAAACAAATTGAAGCTGTACAAACTCAAATTGAAATGAAAATAGGAAACCTCCCAAAACGACTGTATTCAGTCATGATTGTCCCCATTCCTGAATACATAATCGGAATAGACATTCTGAAGGGACTAACTTTGAATCTCCCAGACGGTCAGTACCAGTTTGGGGTGAAAAATCATATCAGTATTAGAACAATTTTAGTAGGAAAAGTGAAAATGCCTCCTGTACAGATTCCTGCTGCTACTAAATTAGTGACTATGAAACAATATAGAATTCCAGGAGGGCATGAGGAGATATCACAGACAATTAAAGATTTATTAGATGCAGGAGTGTCGAAACCAGTTACCACAGCTTGGAACAATCCGGTATGGCCTGTCAAGAAAAGTGATGGGTCATGGAGAATGACAGTAGATTTTAGGGAATTAAATAAACACACCCCACCACTTACAGCAGCTGTACCAGATACTATTACTTTAATTGAAAAGGTTCAAAAGCATTCAGGGACTTGGTATGCTGTAATAGATTTAGCTAACGCCTTTTTCACTATCCCAATTGCAGAGGAGCATTGGGACCAATTTGCCTTCACCTGGCAAGGAAGACAGTATACCTTTACCAGATTGCCTCAGGGATGGCTGCATAGTCCAACCATTTGCCATCGGACAGTGGCTGAGCATCTGGATAAGATAAAATTGCCTCCTCATATGCAAATAGTGCATTACATTGATGATATCCTAATTCAGGGAAATGATGAGAAGGAAGTACAACAAATACTTGAACAGGTAGTAGATCATATGAGACAGAAAGGTTGGGAAATTAATCCTAACAAGATTCAAGAACCATCCCAAACGGTAAAATTCTTATGAATTCAATGGCATTGTGGGCATCGGGAAATATTACCCAAAACTCACACAACTATTGATATTGCCAGTTTTGAAAGCAATTGTGAAAAAAGGGGATCCACCTCAAGTTACCACTGTTCATGGAGATAAAGGGTTTGGATCAACTAATTTCAATAACGGAGCTAAAGTATGGGTCCAGAGTTCAAGCGTACCTCCTGAACCAGCTGAAGTAATAGCCACAGGAAAAGACAATACTGTTTTAATCATGAAACCTGGACAGGAAAAATGGGAATATGTTCCTGCGACTAAATGTTATCTGCGAGAATAACTAGAAGTCTTAAGATTCTGTCTTTTAGATCCTGCTAAGATGGATTTGCCTGTGTATCATCATGGTCCATTTGGGAAAGGCTTTCACACCAGGATGGCCACTGGAAGGTCCACGAGAGACACCGCTTAGGTGGCAATGGAAAAATGCAACCAAGACAAGACAACAGGATGATTTCCGATGCAAAGCCAATTCTGCCTGTATCATAGCCAATCTTACTTTCAGTACTCAGTATAACGAAACATGTACATACTGGTGGCCTTCAGGACCAGCATCACGATGGAGAGATCGTGGACGTCTTTTTGTAACCTGTCCTACAGATAATTCAAATGTCACTATATCTAGTACTTAATGGCTAATAATGAGCTGTTATGGAGAAACATATTTAAGAAATGGATTCCTCAAACCCATTGGGTCAAATTATCGCCACAGACAGTGCAGTGCACAGATTTATTCTGTGCTCGTCAAATAATCCACTACAATATTAGCCAACCTGAAGTTATGTGTAAATTTCTAGTACTGCCTGTAATTTTGGGGGAAAAAACACCCTTTGAACCAGAATATTGGCTGCCCCACTTGGAGGGAGATTATATAGACTCTAGGAATCGAACCCATAAATTAGATTTGTGTACGTCCACAGCAAATGGTTTATTGTGTGGACAAAGCTCGCGGTTATATGAACCATGTTTATTGGAACATTCAGTGAATCTGTGTAAATGGACAATTTTGCCCAAAAGCTTTGATATGTTTGTAGAAATTAGTGCTAAGCATGTTTGTATAGTAACAAATGATAAAAATATTATAGAAATGTATAATCTAAGTACTCCATTTTCGGGATGCCTCAGAAATGTATTCTATCTCATCTGGCACGGACAGATGTATACTTTTTATTCAACGCATGAAGAACGACTAAACATGTACTGGCATCCCCAAAGCTTAGGACTTAATGGAATCAGCTTATCCCTGACTCCACTGAAAACCATCATGGAACAATCAGAACATTTGCGACGACACCTAGAACGACAAAATAAAACTCTGTCAGACTCTGTGATACAGACTGTAATCACAAAGAATCAACTAATGTCGCTAGCTAGCCAGATGGAAAAGGAGACTGCACACCACTGGTGGGACATCTTTACTGGATATTCATCCTCTGCAACCCAAGTGTTGAATTTCTTAATACATCCTCTTGTAATACTGTTAGTTATCATTATTATTATTACTTTATATAATTGTTATGTATGGTATCGTATCAAATGGATAGAGCGAACATATTGGGCTCTTCCAAAAGGGTCGTGATCTTCACTCATAAGTCAAAGGACCGATTGAAACAAAAAGGGGCCCAAACAATAGGCCTCAAACCAAAGTTGACTTCTGAGTGAATTCCCCGACCAGCAATCAGCATCTTATCAGCAGACTGAAGCAACCAGTATCTTATCAGCATGAAAATGTAACCCTGGGAACAATCCTTGGGAACTATAAGTAAACAATAGGAAGTAACTATAAATCCCAAATGTAAAGAAAAACAGAAACTCCTCAGACATGCCCGGATCCTGGCCAGATCCGGACATGCCTGAGTGAGGCATATCAATCTACCAGATATCTCCTGTGCGTTTTGTTTAGACTTGTTTGTTAAACTGTATAAAAGCTGGACCCTCTCACAGCAAAGACGGAGACCTCACCTACGAGTGGACGCACTGCGTAGGACTTCCCAATTGCCGGGAAAGGCTCTCCGACCCTTCGCTGTGACGGGGCTCCCCAGCTGATGCACGGGTCTGGATGATGGTAAAGTATGAGGGCAATTGGTGATGTATCTTTCTTAATCACTATAGCTAGCTTTAAATAGTAATGTCTAGGTGCATTACCTTGCTTATTCTTTCTGCTATTTCTACTATAGTAAAATTTCTATTTCTACTAAAGTAAAATAAGCCTATTTCTTTAGCTTGGTGTCTGTGTCCTTTGTGTTAACCCCGTCAATTGGCAAAACACTTTGACGCCATGGCTGCTATCTCTTACTACAACGCATTGGGCATAAATGCACGCTTGCTGCTCTTATGGTTTTCTGTTTCAACAGTTTTTAGTTTAATGTGCCTATGCAGGTATATAATATGTTTTGCACAGAATCTATCTATGCTGGGATAGAGACAGAATTACAATTATGACAGTATTATATTTCTCAGTGAAAAATTTTCCTCATCATGCAGTTATGACTCTTTTTCCTATTCAATACTGTTCAAAAGTTTCCATAGTTAAATTGAAATGTCAGTTTTTCATGTGTCTAGGAGCATAAAACAGAAATATGAAGAAATGTTGTCTTATGTATTTATTTAAATTTCAACCACACTTTTCTGAACTGAATCTTTAGTCAGAGAGCTTGTAAACAATGTCATTGTACCTATTTGTTTATATTTGTTGGTAACAGTAAACTAATCCAAACTTGCTTCAAAACAGCTGTGAAATACTCTAGAATAATTCCACCTCTTGTCAATTTTGTATTTTCATTGACAAGAATACTTTGCAAAGCACATTATCATACTATCATTCAGCAAATAATGCCCTACACATGCATTCTGTCCTTTTGGGGACCACTACCTTCCAAACAGATGTCTCACTCTGTTTATAAGGAAACAAAGAAGGTAAAGAAAGTGTACTGAGAGCTAAGTGACTCACCTTCAACTTTAGAACTAGTTTTAATGTATCAAACTCTCACTCTCTCAGTCTGACATGTGAATAACTTTAGAATCAGACTACTGTACTAAGGACGTAAATAAACTAATTTGCATGCAGTCCTTGTAAATGAAAATGTGCCTATCATCCTGCTTAGCTGTGCAGTCAGATGTTGAAAGATTAGTGTCTTAAATGAATGTATAAACCCAAGTGTTTTTCAATTAAATTTTGTAATATTTTACAACTAACTACCAAATAATAAAAAAACACTAGGATTCATAAATACATTAACTAAGCAGACAACAGATGGTATTATTAGTTAGAGGGTTACAGTTATCTCTTGGGTTTACAAAGCTCCTGTGATTGTTTTGAAGATGTTTTTCACCTTGTTCTAAGATTTGTCCAACTTCTGGGAAATGTTTTTATACATAAAATAAAAATATATAAAAGCATATAACATATTAATGATAGACAGCACTGATATAGAAAATAGGTAATTAAGTACCAAGTTACTCAGTGTTTATAACTCTTAATTAGGGAACTCTCCTTAGGAATACACTCTCCACTAATAAATTGCTATTACCTGAAATTTGTAAATTTATTCAGATGTATTTTTTTTCAGTGTTACTAATTTTCATAGATTAAACAGACAAACAAATAAACACACAGACACACCCCTGCTCCAGCACTCCATCTTTAAATGAATCAATACAGTATCAGCCTATTCTGTTTTCAGATGGCTCACTCTAATGTTCTATCACCAATTCTCCAAAAGACAAATCAGCAGGACTAATGGGGTCTAACCACTTTCCACTAAATAAAAGGAGAGTCTTTCCAATATCTCCTCTTTTGATTAGTCCTTTAGTTCTTTGTCTAGACAGCAGACTCACACAATTTGTCATTCTCATGAGAAGGAAATCACTGAGATCTAGGTGCCTCGGCTGAATAAAATAATAATATATAGCCTTTATTATCTTTTGGTCTCAAAGCATTTTCCAAATAAGCACAAACATATATATACATACATATATAAAAAAACCACACAACTTTTCTGCAGAAATAGAAGAATGCTCAGTATTTTGTCAGGGAAAATAAGACATAAATGAAACTGTGTGTTTAACTTTAATTATGACTTTGTCTTACCAGTGAATAGACAGATAGATTCTGATAATGCTACTTGGCTCCAGAAGGGATTGCTAGGATTACCTTCTCTTTTGTGAGAAAGGGTTTAAGACTCTGAAGTTGAACTGAATGCTGAAAAGGTACTCAATATTGTCTAGTTCTCAAAAGACCATTTAGTCAGTTGAGACTTTTCTGTTTTTATACATGACCAAAATGTTTGTTACAATCAGTCAGTCTGTGCAAAAGAACTGTTGTTTATGATCAGGAATCTACATCTCTGCATATTGACTTGTTCATGTATTCACTTATTTTTATCTTTGATGGTGGTTGTTCTCCCTTTGTTTTATACAAATTTTTTTCACAACACCAATACTGAAAAAAACCTAGAACAGCATTAAATTAACTAATTTTTAATTCAGCTAGTCATCAGGTATAATTTATAAAATGTACATTCATTTCTGTATTATTTTTGCTAAATGCATCTTCTTTGGAATTTAAATTATCACAAAAAAGTGGCTGACTAATCTGAATTTCTCAATTTATTCATGTTCAATAAAAAGCTATTCATCAGCTTAAACTCAGCTGTGAGTTCAAATCAAATTTAAACCACCTGGGAGTAAACAAAATTGCTCTTCTTTCCTAGCACGTCAGCTGTGGATAAAAATAACAAGCACATTTCCAAGGAGCAAAAGATTCTGAAACCTCTGTTTCTACCAACAGGTTTTACTGAAATGATTTAACGATTAGAAAGAAGCACCCTGGGTGCATTTTAGATTCAATATTTTGATCCGTGATTATAGAGAACAGAAAGAAAAAATAGTGGTAAAATCTTATTTGGAGGTTATAAATAGGCTTTTCATTTCACTAGTGTCAGTATTAATCAAACATTCATTGCAAACAAATTTTAGATTATATCGTCACACTTGCTTGACTGTTTTTCAGTATCTCCATCATCTTATAACCTTTTTATTTTCCTTTCATTTACAGACCATGTCCAAAAACCTTCAGTTGGAAAAATGTGACAAAGTTATTGAAGAAGTCAGGTGGAGTGTGAGGCCTTGGATATAAAATATACATTTAAAAATATTGTTTAACTAGCTAGCTAAATTAAATAACGTTTTGCCTGAGTTCTGTTTAATTCTGACAAGACAGTTCTGTTTTAAACACCAGTAAAAGGTTCTGGTTACTTTTATGGACTCTGGAATTGGTATAGCCAACTGTCAGGACCCTTTTCTTGAGTTAAGGTGCTTATGCTCACTTCTGATACAGTGAGACAGACTAAACTGGATTCTGGATGTTGGGAAGTTGTTATGTGTGAAAGAGGTAGAAGTGCTCTCTCACCACTTGGGAGCTGCTTTCAACCTCAGACACTTATTCATGGGCCTTGCCTGAGCAACACTGAAGCTGTGCCTGATCACGTGCTGTGTGAATCCCCAGGCTGACTTGCTGACTTGTCTTTAAGGGTGGAATTCGGACCTACACCGTCACTACAGAATTGATCAGCAACCCCTGGTCTCTTCATGACTGCCATCAGACCTGATTTGCCCTTCTTGTTTGGATGTTGTGGGACTCTGACTTTGGCCTTACAGTCATTGCCCTTCTGTCACCAGTTGCTCCTGGATTGATTTCTTTTCTGTAGCAGCCATTCTTGCTGCTTATTCACAACAGCTCATATATTCATTAATTGTTAAATTACGATTAATGTAGTTTTAAATAAAGTATGGTAATTATGAGATTTGTTTCTGGCACAGAAGGGGAACTTGTGCAGTAAGAGTCATTCCATCTCATCTGTTGTAAATAATTGGTTTCATATTTTTCACTGTAGGCAATGGGTGATAACTATATGTCTCCATCTAAACTGTTAATGCATGAACTGCTGCTGAACATGGATAAATTGCAGGAGACTCTTATGTGGCCACATTCCTCCTTATATACCAAAATGTGTCATGCAATATCCTTTTTTATCTGGAAAGCTGTATCTGGCTCAGAGTTACCGCTAAATAGCATTTTTGTTTGCCATACTCTTCTATGAGAAACATAATACATGGCACAGTATAGCAAAATATGAACCAACAATTATGGAAGCTGTAGCCTCTGTCTCAAACAGGGCAATGACTCAAGAAAGGAACAGGATGTAACAGGATGTACCACTAAGAAGATTATAGAAAAGATGGTATGAAATGAAGAAAGCTTCCTTTATTTTCTTACCTTTTAGAAAACCCTCCTGCTTGGAAACTCTTTGAATAAAACATGACACCTGTGATATTAGTGAGATGAAGAGGTATTTCTGATGGTGTTCACATTACTGCAGCCCTTAAAGATTCTAGTGAAGATCTCAAATCAACAATCACTAAGTAAATGCTTAAAGATACGGACTCTTATACTGGAACAATGAAAGATCGAAAGGGAAAGAACAGCAGAGAACAGTGCAGCAACCTATCATTTACCTATCTGGTAAAGGACAGAGCTAGGATCAAAATCCATGTGATGTTAAGTATAGCTGGTCAAGAATTTAGATAAAAAATTTTCTTTCATCCAGAAATGTTCAGTGCCACTGAAAATGAAATCTTTATCAGAAAAAGAATTTTTTTCGGATAGTGAACTGGAAAAATCTCTCACAGTTTAATAGTTCTATTCTAGTAAAAGAAAGAGAGTCAAGTACCCATTGTGGACATGAGATAGTTTAGTCACTAATGCCCTACTCACTACTAAGACAGGTTCTTGCTTTTGCTTCAGGTGGGGGTAACCTGAATTTGGATTTCCTATATCTCAGTGTTTGTTCAAGGTCTACCATAAGCAAAGATTTTCTGAAATATCACAATATGATGTTTATCAGAAATTACATAGAGAGATATAATAAGTTATATAGATATATTTTGTTAATTAAAAATGTAACACCAGATAACACAGTAACACTTATTCATGTTATTGTAAGTGCTTCCAGTTGTGTAAATAGCAGGAGCTTTGGAACTGAATCACATCAATTTATCAAAATCAAGTAACAAAAACATGCATGGCATTAATAATGTCTGCATATGTATATATATATATTGATGCATCAGTGTCATTTTAATGACTAAACTTGGAAGATTTTTTAGCATCTAATTTATGCTACACCATTTATTCTGCTTATTTACTTGAGTGTTTTTATGACAAATTTAAATAGAAACGTAAATATTTATTAAGCTGTGTAAATTATCTCACTCATGATCTTAAAAGGAGCTGTTTCTTTATGACATTTAACTCTCCTAAGCTCAGAAATTCTGAAAAAAAAATATACTTTAGAAATAATTTTTTAACCTAAATAATATATTTCCTTGCAGCTATCTGCAAAGGAATAGCTAGCACCTGTGCAATTTTTTATTGGTCTTTTAGCTAATTTTAAACCTGCTACTTCTGTATCTGACACTGATGCCAACTAAGTCAACAGTAAAATATTTCTTAGCTTTCTCTTGAATTACTGAAGTTATGGTCATCATACTGGAAAGTGGGTCTACTAGACAGCATGCACTGCATCAGCATCAACCTTCTTCCCAGTGAAGACCAAACTGAAGAATCACTGTATCATCCATCAGCTATTTCTTGCCCTTCTTTTCTACTAAGAAGAAAAAAACAAAAGGCAAGAAGTTAACACATTTAGGAATATTTACAGAGAGGTTGGATGATTCATTGGAAGGTATGATTTATTTCTTAGTAGAAAGGTGTTAAGGGATCTTCACTGAAAAGTGACTTTTCAAGGACAATACTAACATACTTCTGGTGGCATTCAATCCATTTGATCAGATGTGACCCATCAAGCGGTCCCATGTAACTGCTTGATCTTGAAAATGCTTTTGCTTTGGTCAAATGGCAATAGGTATTCTAAATTTTGCAGGTAATTTCCATATGGAGGTTATCTTCAGTTATGGTTCCTCAATATATCTGTTTTGATAAGTACTGGAGTTACTAGAGTTAATGTAAGAAACAGTTACCTTCTGATTACATTTTTTATACATATTAGAAATTCTTTTGGTTTTCTTTACAAGTAGCCCACAGGCACTAAGCATGAATTCAGCGAATTTCTGAATGAGTTCCCCTTTTGCCTTGTTCTTCAGTGTTTTATGGAAAAATACTGCCAACTCATATTTGACTTACAGCCTGGTTTATTCTTCCTTTAAATACATCTATTTAAAGGTGAATACATGGCTTGAGAGAACCACAGGCCTGAACAGCATATATCTAGTTTAATAGGCAGCTCTATCTTCTCTTCAGCTTCAATGGATATGACTAAAAATCATTACATTTATGTTTTTGGATTTTATAAATACACCACACTTCAGTAGGTGAGCAGATATGCTTTCCTTCAAAACCATCATTCTGAAAATACATATACCAGATATGTCAAAACTTAATACTCTAACTTGAATTACATCATGTCCCCAAAATGAGATATCATAAAGCAGAAATAGCCTGAAATAGAAATGTGGAGTTCAGCTATCTTGGTAATAGATACATTAAAAATATAGATTCATTAAAAATTCATAGTAAAGAAAGCTTAAATATTTACAATAATAAATCTCTCTTGGTCCAATTTTAATTATTTATCTATGTGTTTTCTGCTTCTGTGGATGAGTATTAATAAAGAACACCAACTGCAACCATATTATTTTTCTCTCCAATGATAATAGCTATGTATTGATCTCTTTGTACAATCAAGTTAATACTTTAAGCTATACTTTATTTATTTAAATCACAAGAACACCTAAATGTTTCAGTTTATGAACTTCTTAATAGAAATTGATGACAATATTTTTGTGAAAAAAAGTGAAAAAAACAATGCTTCTACTTTTCTTATCTCTTCCATTATCTAATGGAAATATGTTACTGTCAGGGAGGAGCAAACAATGGCTGCTGCCTAAAGACAGGCAATGGAGTGGATATTTCTGATCCCCACCTGCCTGATCTGAACAAGTCAAGGTGATCAGTGGTGTAATTTTGACTCATTGTCTCAGAGCAGAAAGGTGCCCTGTTTAATCTCCTCTTAGAGTAAAAAGTGGGTGCAGATTAAAGTTCTCTTCTGTTATGTGCTGCACTGCCAAGGTAGGTTTCCCTTAGTTCCCCTTTCTCCAAAACCTCTGCCTCTGACTTACAGCCATGAAAGAGCCAATAGGACACTGTTCCTTTGGAGTACATGAAGAGAAAGGAATTTAGAGAAAGATACTGAAATAATCAAGTGAACTGTGTATGTTCACTGCGGACACTGCCAGTTAGGAAAAATTCCAAGTACAACCTTTAAAGGAATACACAATTTTAAGTAGGTGGATTGCTTCCTAATGCTAGTTGTATCATGTACACTATATGCTTTCTGTCTATAAAGTGACAAAGAAATAAATGTTGGAAAAAAAATTTCTACAAATCAATGTGTTGTTAAATAAAATTTGATTGGGATTGTTACTATATCCAGATGGAGAAATTTCCTTCCACCCCACCCACAGGGAATATACAGTATCATTTACTGTTTCCAAAAATCTTAAAATCGAAATAAGGATTTATTTCATGGAATTTATTAGTTGGGGGAAGTTTTATCTTTCTGCATACTGTCAGTTTTAGGGTGGTTGTTTGGAAAAGATGGCAGAATAGAGTATTGTATATATAATAATGTCTGTTATTGGTACTATCACGTGCTGTTCTTTTTACATCCCACTGTCTTGGTAGTACAAGTCTATCGTGGCCTATTCATAAGTAATTGTGTGTGCTTTTTACTTGGAGTGCATTTAATTACTAAGCTTCTTTTTAGCATCTTTTGTAGATGAAAACATGAATTTCCATATGAATTTTGTGTTTTGTATAACTATAAACAGCAGCATGTAAAACCTTCATGCTGAAAAAGTAGGAGCTGAAGAACAATAAAAATTACTACTGAATGTCACACCAATGAATACTTTTATACTAAGAATAAAAATGTCTACTTTCAATAAAGTACACGTCTCAACTTAACTTCAATGGGCAAACTCCCTTAAGCTTCACCAATCTACATCCATAAAATATGAAACAGAATATGCCCATACAGCTGATCTGATGTTCATTACACAGGCAAAGTATACACTTACTGAAATGACTGGGCTATTTTATAACACTGCTCACACAGGAAGATTATGTAATTTATTACTGATCACAGGTCCTACTGTGATATATATTAACTATAAGATTGCAATGACCATTCACTGCTGCATCCCAGGATGCTTCTCTGTTAACTACAATTCATTCTAGTAAGGAGAGATAATGGATAAAAGGAAAATAAGACCTGATCTTTTTCTCCCTACCTGATGTTTTAAAAAATCTGGAAGCCTAATGTGTGCTTCCACATTCATTCTCCTTTCATTGAATATTCTAAGCTATACTTTAGATCTCTAAGCTATGCATGCACAGCAGTAGTATAAAAGTATATTTGTTGCATGTTTTTTATTAAATATGTGACTATGAATTTCGTAAAATAAAATGTATATCAAAATAAAGCAGAATACTACCTTTTAAGAATAATAAGCTTTCATTCTTAACATGTATTTATTGTTTACCATATATTTACTAATAAATACACACATTTATTGTCTTTTGTATTCTGATTAGTACTATCAGTCCCAGCAGCAGACCCTTCTATGTTTCCCTGCCTGTAGGCAGCTTCCTTGTTGTAGTAATAATCTTTTGAATATGCTGTTTGTTGGGCTGTGTGGTGAACCAATCAAGGCATTGATTCAGATTAACAATCTGACAAAAAAAGAGAAAAGGTTAAACTGCTTCATCTGACACTGCCACTGAAAGAAATGCTTTACCCACCTAAATTAATTAACCTGGTTAGTCTTAATTTGATGCACATTTTCTGTTTTCAGTTGAGGACAGCTGAATAAAATATCTGTTGATTCATGGAAGCAGAAGACAGTGAAGCCTAGAAGAGTTAAAGAACCATGGACAGAACACCCACTGTAAACAGCTTCATTCAAAGGTGAAATGTAAATAAATGTACAAATGAAAAAGAAAGAAAACATCTTCTGCACAGTAATGTAAAGCATAAAGAGCATATTATTTTTAATAGAACTTTGTGATGCTTTTTTATGCTGACTACAAAATCTGTCAAAAGTACCCATAAAATTAAACTACAAACTTCTTGTTATTTTTCCAACTATTTCTTGGAAATTAAACTTGTTGCTAACTGCAGTTATCTCAGATATTTTCTCATATTGGTGGAAAATAACATTAACCAAAGATTTTTCTTAGAAGAAAATAAGGAACAGTAATATTATTTTAATTATGTATCTCCTAGTAATTGTTGCTATTGTTCTTTTCCCAGGGATCATGGTTGCACAGTTTGTTTAAACCTCTCTATGAGTAGGTTGCTGCTGAAAGAAGTGGTCTTAGCCTATGTTACCTTCTGCCCTAGTTGTTTGTTCCCATTTCTGCTTTAGTTTATGTGCAGCAAGTTTATCTGACTGAAATTTCCTTTCGTTGTTGCTATTGCCAACAGCAGTGGAGTGGAACTGGAAATACAGCGTAGTAGCTTCAACTGTTCTTTGTTGCCTAGCTTCCAGGGCTACAACAGCTAAAACTCAAACCTGAAAAGTTGCATGAAATTACACTTTATATATATATAATTATATATATATATATATTCACACACACATATACATATATATTTTCTATGAAGATGGTTACATCCATTTATGTTTGTAGGAGTATACCTATTCATCTACGATTATATGAGTGAGATTTGAACTTTGCTCAGTATTTACCAAATATTATAGTAAAATTAATCCAGATGCACAACCTTTTAAATTAAAGATCAAAGTTTAATGATGAACAAATCTAAAGGAACAGATTAATTACAGTATGATTGTATATATCTCAAACCAATGTGAAATTCCTTCAAACAAAAGCTAAAAAAGATGAAAAGCTTCAAGGGTTCAAAGCTTCAGAAGTGTTTAGTAGAGTTTAGCACAGGTAATGTTTTTTATACATTGCCATAAATCTTAAAAACCCTGCAGTGAGAAGAACTTATTAAGAAGAGAATCATGGAGTTTGAAGTCAAATAATTTGAGAGTCATCATCTGTATATTGAGTGTGAAATTAGGTGACATACGCTGAGTTTTCCAGCTTTATTTCTCATTCCTGAAAGGTTTCTCTTTTTATTTTCTGCTTGTACTTAAAATTTGGTATTCTCTATTCTGCTCAAGATGGAATTCTAAATGACTGAACATACTTCTGAAACATTCTTAATTAAAATTTAAGGCACGTAAAATACATTGTTTAACTGTTCTACACTTCAGCTCAAACAGGACAAAAAAAATTATTTGCTTAATAATTATTTTCAGTTTAATACATCAAGCAACCTATAGTACTTATATATCACCACGTCAAATATCTCCAGCTACTTTCTCACCTTTACAAGTGTGGTACAAATGTCAACCAATGCTTTTGAAGCATCTGTCATTTCAAGTTTTACTTTTGGTTATTTCAGAAACAGATTGATGAAGTCACATTTAATATTTTATGTCTTGTTGCTGAGATAGAAAAGATACAATGTAAATTCAGCAGTCAAAGAAATACTAGCAGTGAGTCATATTTCTGAAATTTTATAGTAAAATATTAATCAGAGACACAAAGTTGTAGATGAGTTAGCTAGGATTTTACTCCATGTATAGTAAAACAGCTACACTATTGTTTAACCTTGTTGGTCACTGTTTCTTTGATGTCTGTTGTAAATTGTTGTTTCCTGCCCATTCATATTTCCACCACCTCCACCTAGATTAATGATTAATAACCTGACTAACCAACTCAGTGACTGAAACTAAAACCTGCTACCTTTATGTATACACCATTTTAGAAATGTAATACAAGCTTTTCGTCCAGCTTTTTAGATATAACAGCTGCTGCTCAACAACAAGATATCAAGCAGTGTTTAACAAAGACTGGATTCTTAATAGAGTCAGATTATTGTGTAGAGTTTGTGATCTTAAGCAGAAAAGAATGCATTAGTGTCAGTCAGACAATTTAAATTTCAAACTCAAACCTGGAATTATAAAACCAAATTAAACCAGACCTATATGTATATGTGTAGGCACTCATATGCATATATATGCCTAAGTTTTCATATATATATTTATACACTTGGATTATAAACCACATTTTTGTATCTATAAGAATCTTTAAAAAAATTATTTTGAAATAATATGTAAATCTAAACTACCTTCTGTAACGTTATCTTTGGTTTTACCTTCTTTGGGGAAAAGGGGAATGAATATTTACATAATAACAAAAAGTTATTTACAAGTATATTCAACATACCAGAAACTTATATACAGCAGTATAATACATAAGAGATTTTAGAAAAGAAATATACCAACCTCTGCTTTATGGCACTATGTCATTAAAATAAAGTGTAATTATTTTCTCTTTCTTATGAGAAAAGCTAAATCAGAATTAAGCATTTCCATACCAACATGGAAATCAGTAGTCTTTGATGTGTATGGGAGATAATAATGGGTAGGTTTGAACAATAACAACAAAAAAGGGTCTGGTCTTCTTTACTTTAAAGGTAACAGCTAAACCATAAATATCCCCTGAAATGTAGTAATGCATATTAACTGACTTTGGCAAGAGAGGAGAAATAATTTAACTACAGCTGTGAACTAGACTAAGTTATAGCTGGCCACATCAACCATGGTTTCTGCTTGGTATCTTGAGTATTTTGAGTTGAAAGGAGTTTCTAATCATTCAGTATCATTAAGGAAATGCAAACTAAGATGACAATGTGGAGTAGTATCTCTAGCACGAATTGTTCTGAGTATCATTTGTCTGTTAACAGTCTGTAATCCACTCAGAGGAGTTCTAAATTTCAGTTTCAGGGTAATGCATTACTACTACTGTTGTTTATGCTTTAGTCAGGTCAATTTAGGAAATTATTGTATCCTTGAAAAATAGGACTGTTCCCTGTTAAACAGGAAAAATACTGAAAAGATAAATACAGAAAGAAGTTAAGTAAAAATACTGAGAATTTGAGATAGATAAAAATAAGCAGAGATAACATTTCTGAAGAGAAGTTATATAACAATAGTATGCTTTAAAATGTATATACCTAGAAAACTTGTCTCCTGAAACCTCTGAGCAGTTAAGGAATCCAGCTAGGTTATTTCTTGAAAGAGATGCATTTTTTGTTAAGAGTAATGAGATTATCTCAAAATTCCACTTACATTTTCCTCTGCTTTATAACTGCATTTCAGAAAAAAACAGCTACATGGTTAGTTACTGCATTACTTTATGCTTAATTGTGCAGTGTGCAAATAGAGCACTTTAATGACACTTTCTATGTATTTTACATTACAAAAACATTTAAATTATATTTTTATTATTTTTCTCTTAATTTACATATGCAAACCAGATTTTGACATTTCTATTCAAACTTAGCAGTGACTAAATGATATCCTTATAGAATATAATAAGTGAGAGAAATAATCCTTCAATTAAGTTTGCAGCACATATTCAAGATTCTTCTTGAGCTCCAATTGGTTTATTCTATTTTGATTCTTCAAAAAATTTTAATAAAATGTCAAAAGAATATCTAAGGAAGCACAGAAAATATCTGATCACATTACTATAACACTTGTATTTGGGCTTAAGACAAAGTAAACTCTGTGATAGATGAAAATCAAGGTCATTCTTACACAGAACTTCTATCATCTAACAGCTTACACTGGTAAACCAAGTTAATGTTAACACACACCAGATTTCTTTATTCTTTTTCAATATTGTTTCTCCAGAAAAGTAGATTTTCGGTTCATAAAAAACATCTTAGTTCAAAATCAGCAAGTGCCATAAAAGCACTAATAGGAAGTACTGAACTGCTATGTCATTAATTATTCTACAAAAATGTGTTTTCTTTAAATATAAGCTCATCTGTCTTTCAGACAGTAAGCATTGCCACAAGATATGCAGAACTGATTTATCTGCAAAATTTGTTTACTGGGAAAGGTGACAGGTTTAATAAGGGATGAGATTTTAAGAAGACTTTAATTGATGCAATTAAATAATTATCCCCTAACCATCAGTCACGTAAATTAAAAGTCACACCTATTGGCATCTCTTGTGAAGCAAGAAAAAAAGACAGGACAAGGAAAACAAGAGGTGCTAATACAATTGCATAATTGGTAACCTTATCAAGTTTATCTACCTGTTCAAAAAGGGATACTCTTCTCACAGTGTGTATGTTCAAAAGACATGCTGAGGGTGCTTTGTTTTTCTGTCTCATTCAACAGGTTCCCAGACCTAATAGCCAGATGTTGCAATGGTGACAGAAATTCTGAATACTTTTTCAGTCTACCTACAATTGGCCTCTTGGTAAGTCTTTATATGAAGTTTGGTTAGCAGTTAAGTAATTGTCACAGCATCAGTTGCAACAAGATACCATGGGTTTCTCTAGTTTTGTGAATAACCATGAAAATTGATCGACACTGTTGCAACTAGGACAATTTCTGGTACAATGTGGGACATGAAGTGTGGGTTTAAAATTTCCTGAGGCAAAAGTGGGTATCACAGCCTGACTCTTATTTCTTCCAAGTCAACACATCAATTATGAGACTATCAGGTAGAGGTATTGTAACAGCACTATTTTCAACTGAATTCTCTGAGGGGACTGGTTCAGATTATCTTCATAGAAGGCAGCTGGCAGATTAATCTCCAGGAATGGAACAGATGAGGAAATATTTACTTTGACAACTTTTATGAGATGTTGGGTACAAAGTAAATGTTCATGTGCTCAGTGCAGATACAGATGCAATGTTCTGCAGAAACACTTGTGCACATGCTTAGCATGAAACACTTAGGAAATGAATGAACTTACATTTTCAAAAGTCAGGCTCTGTAAACTTTAAAAATATGCAGGTCTCATTTGTAGTAGGAGTTCTAAGGATGTAGATTTTGGATTTTAGCTTCTGTCACAGTCAGTGAGATTTAAATTCTGTGTATCTAGCACACAAAGTCAGATTCTGATGTATCTAAATCAAAAGTTAACAAGACACATCCCACTGACTGAATCACCAGCAATCAGTTTGAATGTGGACAGAGTTTATCAATTTGGTAATGACATATACTCTGTATGAAAGTAACATTTCTCCTGACCATCTCTGAAACGCAAAGAAAATACTTTTACCAGAAAATTACACACTTCTACAAGAACCTAATGTCATATGCCTAAATCACTGTTAAGAGACCTGCCGTAACCTTCCAGACCATGGAAACATACTACTACAGATGACCAAGAGACAACATGCTTTTTACAAAGCTTTACAACTAATTAAAAATTAAGAAAAAAAAAAAAAAAGGCAAAAACGTCCCATTTTATCAAACACAGAGATGCAAGAATGTTTTTGTCTAGAATTTCACAGCCATTATATAACTGAATTTTCATATTATTTAGAACACTGAAACCTTTTTTCTAACAAGACACATGTGCTCTAATTTCTGAATTTAAAAAAAATAAAACCAAACCCAATGTTTCATCTCTGTAAAGATTAAAAAGATTAAACCAGATGCATAATGAGCGCCATTCATACATAAAACCAGTCCATTGGGAAAGCCTCTCCAGTGCACATGGTAGGTTAAATTTTTCATAAACCCTAAACTAGTTTATGTGCTGTACTATAGTCCATTGCTGCTTGAGTTAAAATATGATTTCTCAGTTGAACTGGCACTTCTTTTTTTCTGACTACTTGATTAATTTCACAAATAATCTATCACTTTTTATTTTATTTACATTTAATATGGATTTTATTGAAAAAATGTGACTTTGTTTCCTTTAAAAACAACACTACAGCATTTACTTGACCTTTTACTCAGTAACTCTAGTACATATAATGATTATCTGTTGGAGATAAATGGATGCTATTGGCTGGTATAAATTCTTCCTCACTAACTGGTTCATAGGTCAAAGCTGTAAAAATACAAGGTAAACCCTAGAAGTTAGTGCCATTCTGGCTATGAGAAAGAAACTTCGCAGTGAATATTTCAGGTATCTCTCAGACTTGAAGTATGAAGTGTGATAATTGCTGTTCATTGTAAAGTATTTTTAGAAGTAATGTTGCTTCATTATGGAACAGAAAATACCTTGTTCCAGAGCACAGTAGTGTGTAGATATGTCAGATTTCTTGATGCCAGTCTTTACAAAACACATTTTTACAGTATAGGTAATTATATATATATATTTTTTTTTTAATAATTTAAGTTCTGGAACAGTGGCATGTTTAAAGGTCCACACTTCACATGGGTGAAATTCCAAGCTTTCTTATAGCAGAAGAAACCCCGCTTTTCTGGGAAATAATGAAATATAAGATCTATGATATTGCTGGACTAGTTTAAGCAAATCTTCAAAATAATTTCAAATCTACTTACCTCTTCCACATGTCTTTCTTAACTGGAGTTATAAACTATGTAAAGAAATTTTATGTACACTGTGTTTTCCATAAACTATCAAAAAGGCTTATAAAAATTTATTTCCTAAAGTTGATAAATGCACATTATGCAATGGACTATGTACAAGGTTTAAATTTGGTTAAATTGCCATGAAATGTGTAACTCATTGCTGGTTTTATCTATTTTGAATATGAGAGTATCAATTCTGCAGTCATTCTGATATATTATGTTTCACCTATGCATCATTTAAGTCCAACAATTTCTGTTCATGGAACCGGCTTCAGAGAGATTTTTTTCTTTTCACTCTATTAATTTTAAACTTAAAGTGTCTACTGATTTAAAAGTAGTCAGAAGGCTAGAAATTTCTGCCAGAAGGAATTTCAGTTTCAGTAAGAAAAATTAGGTCAGCTCTCTGACTTAAGGCAAACATTTCTGCTTAGTGTGGAACTCCTTTTGCAAAGTGTAGGTGGTCAAATGAAATCAGACTTCAAAATCAGCAGTGATCGACAAGTAAATATTAAGTTTTGTAAATTTAAAAAAATCAGCATAAGCTTAAATGGAAGAGCCTTCAGTAGATAATTGATTTTTCTTGTTTTGTTTTGTTTTAATGATGACTAAAAGGAGCTGCCCAGTTTGTACAGGTGGAGTTGAATTAGTTAGCAAAATTTATAGGAGGCTATGAAATATATATTACTATTACAAGCACATGCTCCTGCCAAAAGAGAATTTATATTTTGTTCCAAATTCTCATGGATTTTGTATTTACCTCTTAATTCAAAAATAATTTAATTTATCTTCCATTTCATTTAGAAGTTGAGGTTTTTCCCAGGTTAGACAAAAAAATACTAGAAGTAAATTCTGACAAAAGAAAAAGGAAGTATTTTGGTGTCATTTTTCCTTCTTCCTTTTGCTTGCCTTTAATACTTAAAAGTCTTACAGATTGCTAGTCTTGCAGGCATTTCTACTAAAGTCAATAGAAATGCTCATATGTACAAATTATTTTGACAGAAGGATTTTTGATTGTTTTATAAAAAAACAAACAAACAAAAAAAAAAAAAAAAAAAAAAAAAACCAAAAGATGATACATATCTGAAATGTGAATTTGTCATTGTTTGTTTAACATTTTACTACTAAAAATAATGAAAAGCTGCAACATTTAAATCGAGATTTTATTTAGGAAGATAAATTTGTTGAGCTTTTGCCTCTCTCACTAGATTTTGTTCTAATTGTTATAGGTTCACATATGGTCTTTAGCTGAATACAAAACTTGGGAATATTTTGGTAGTCCAAATATTATTTAATCAGCATATCTCATTAGTTAAAACTCTTGTTTTGATAGCTGGCATTTAAACAAAACACATTTTGAACTAATATTTTAATTGGATTTTAAACTCATCATAGATTAAGTTGGACGTCATCATCTGATCCAACATTTTAATCATATGTTATTTCAATTAAATGGAAATTCAAGACACAGAAATTATAATGGTATGAATTATGAAGAGAGTGCTGGGGGTGGAGGTGGTGGTGAGTGGGAGGGTATCCAGAAAACAAATAAGACCTTTACTGGAGTCACAATTCAGCAGGAGCTAAGAAAAGTCAGGGCTTTTTCCTAAGAAGGCAAGAGATTTAACTGTGAGAATGAATATGACTAAAGAGGATGGTTACAAAAGTTATGTAGTTGGTATTTCAGACTGATGGTACCTGTGAGAGAGTTGCAGCAACAACACAGCCACAGACTGAAAAGCCTGAGGAGTTCAAGAGGGAGTTACTGTAATAGAAGATGAAAGGAACAATGATTGCTTGAGGATGTGGCTTGGAAGGAATTCAGAGAACAACTGATATTTGAAGGATTAGCATTGCAAGCATTGTGGTGAGGTAAAAGTGGCAGGATACCACTGGGGACATTAGAGAGAGGGAGTAAGAAATGACTTCACATGGGACACACAGAGGAAATTTAGGCATACAAGGTACAGAACAAACAAAACCTCAGCTACAAATAAATTATCTTTTTGGACTTTTTTTTGTTTACTTTTTTAGGCATTTTGTTTGTTTAACAAGACAACTGTTCTTAAAAGTGACAATGTACACAAAAGTGACAACGTCCCTTTTGTCAGTCTACCTGGATAAAAGCTAATCTCCACAGACACACAGGAGTGGACAAGAAATGTTGGCAGTGGGGGAAGGGTGGGACACAACACAGTATCCCCAGTCATACACCCAGAGCCAGGGCAGACTCTGGCCTGGGTGTCCCATGTGATCCCAGGAGGGTGGGCAGCCCCACTAGGCAGCCTGGGACCCTCCTAGGAACTGTCTAGGTCAGGACTGTGGCCAAGGATGGATAGATAGATAGATAGACAGACAGACAAACAAACAAAATCTGTATATATATGTATATATGTGTTTGTACATTTTCCACTAATGGCCTTTCATTCTAACAGCACATACTGACTGACCAAACTAATGTAAATTGCTTCATCATAATCTTCTAGGACTCTTGAGTGATAACACAGTAACTAAACAACAACTACCAACTGTTTTGTTATTCAGAATAACATCAACATAAACTCAAGAGGCTTTATTTCCCCCAAAATATGCTGAGACAGTCGATGCTGGTATCATATTAAGTTCTCAAAGCTTTAGCAGCAACATTTCAGAGGGTTTTCTCTTAAATGTGAAAGATCGAGAAAGCCCACTGAAGAGATTTCCTTTTGCTTGCCCACCACACAAGGACTACCAAGATTCTTCAGTAGCTGCAAACAATTCTCTAACAAACAAATGTAAAACATCTCACAGATTAAACTATTGAGTTGTATTTGCAGAGGTATAAGGACTAGACCTGTGAACCCACTGAATTTCTGAGGCAATAATTGAAGATAAACTAATACTGACAATAACATTAGGTTATATTTCTATGGTGTTGAAAAAAACCCAACCAATTCTAGATAAATTCTTTTTATACAGTGTGTATATCTATGTATACACACACACACACATTATAATTTTACTTTTATATCTACCTATGACTGTCATATGCTATATAATATTAATGTTATATATGTAATACACATATTTATATATACTAATGCTTATGTATGTATGTATGTATACAAATATTCTTAGCTAGTCACATTCACGTGCTTTGCTCTCTTTCTACTCCTTACAGTCACCTGCCACAGAACTTCTCAATAGTAAGCTGTTAAATGAAGATAATTATAAATTTAAATTACCTTCTCCAAGTCACAGAGGAGCCAATGAGGAGAAGTGCTATGCTGGACCTTGTTCTCACCAACAAGGAGGGACTAGTAGGGAGTGTGAAGCTCAAGGGCAGCCTTGGCTGCAGTGTCCATGAAGGTGGAATTAAAGATCCTAGGGGGAGTGAGGAGGCAGCATAACAAGCTCACGACCCTGGACTTCAGGAGAGCAGACTTTGGCCTCTTCAGGGATCTGCTTTGCTGGGTACCATGGGATAAAGGCCTTGAGTGAAGAGGGGCCCAAGAAAGACAGTTAACATTCAAGGACCATATCCTCTAAAATCAGGGGCAATGCATTCTGATAAAGTCAGATAAAAATATCAGGAGGCCTGCATGGATGAAAAGGGAGATCCTGAATAAGGACAAGCACAAAAAGGAAGCCTACAGAGGGTGGAAGCAGGTGTCTTCAGAGGAATACAGAGAAATTGTCCAAGTAACCAGGGATTTGATTAGGTAACATAACACTTTGATGGAATTAAACTTGGCCAGGGATGTCAAGGTCAGCAAGAGAAGCTTCTGTAGGTATGTCGGTGATAAAAGGAAGACTAGGGAAAATGGAGCTCCTCTCCAAAAGGAAGTGGGAGGCCTGGTTACCCAGGATATGGAGAAGGCTGAAGCACTTAACGATTTTTTTGCCTCACTCTACCATCAAGTGCTCCAGCCACCCCATCCAAATTGCAGAAGATAATAGTGGGGACTGAGAGAATGAAAAACCACTTACTGTAGGAGAAGATCAGGAGACCATCTATGGAACCTGAACATGAACAAGTCCTTGGGACCTGATGAGATACATCTATGGGTCCTGAGGGAACTGGTGGATGAAGTGGCTAAGCCACTATCCATCATATTTGAGAATCTGTGGCAAGCTGGTGAAGTTCCCAGTGACTGGAAAAGTAGAAACATAATCCCCGTTTTTAAAAAGCAGAAAAAACAAGACCTGGGGAACTACAGGACAGTCAGTCTCACCTCTGTGCCTGGGAACATCATGGAGCAGATCCTCCTGGAAACTATGCTTGGGTACATGGAAAATAAGGAGGTGATTGGTCACAGCTAACAAGGCTTCATGAAGGGCAAATCGTGCCTGACAAATTTGATGGCCTTCTACAATGGGGCTACAGTGTCAGTGGATAAGGGAAGAGCAACTGACGTCATCTACCTGGACTTGAGCAAAGCATTTGACACTGTCCCACACGACATCTTTGTCTCTAAACTGGAGAGACATGGATTTGATGGATGGACCACTCGGGGCATGAGAAATTCTCTGGATGGTCACACTCAGAGTTGTGGTCAATGGCTTGATGTCCAAGTGTAGAGCAGTGACAAGCAGGGTTTCTCAGGGGTCAGTATGGGGACCAACACTGTAATATCTTTGCTGTTGACATGGACAGTGGGATTGAGTTGGCCCTCAGGAAGCTTGCCAATGACACCAAGCTGTGTAGTCGACATGCTGGAGGGAAGGGATGTCATCCAGAGGGACCTTGACAAGCTTGAGAGGTGGGGCCATGAAAACCTCATGAAGTTCAACATGGCCAAGTGCAAGGTCCTGAACATGGGTCAGAGCAGTCCCAAGCACAAATACAAGCTGAGCAATAAGTCGATTGAGAGCAGCCCTGCAGGGAAGGACTGCTTGGGGATAGGGGTGGATGGAAAACTCACTATGAGCCAACAATGTGTGCTCATAGCCCAGAAAGACAATCTCATCCTTAGTTGTATCAAGTGTGACCAACAGGTTGAGGGAGGTGATTCTCTTCCTCTACTCTGCTCTTGCAAGACACCACCTGTGTTGCAGCTGTGTTCACCTCTGGGGCCTCCAGTGTGAGAAGGACATGGGCCTGCTCCAGAGGGTCCAGAGGAGGGCCATGAAGAGGATGATCAGGGGGATGGAGCACATCCCTTATGAGGACAGGCTGAGAGAGTCGGGGTTGTTCAGCCTGGACAAGAGAAGGCTCCAGGGAGACCTTATATCAGCTTTCCAGGGGGCCTACAGGAAAGATGTGAAGGGACTCTTTATCAGGGAGTGTAGTGTCAGGATGAGGAGTAATGGCTTTAGATTCAGTTTAGATATAAGGATAAAATTCTTTCCTGTGAGTGTGGCAAGACACTGGAACAGGTTACCAAAAGAAGGTGTGAATGCCCCAAACCTGGCAGTGTTCAAGACCAGGTTGTACAGGGCTTTGAGCAACCTGATCTAGTGAAAGGTGTCCATGTCCATGTCAGAATAGCTGGAAGTAGATGATCTTTACAGTCCCTTCCAAACCAAACGAATGTATTAAAAAAAAAAAAAAAAAAAAAAAAAAAAAAAAGGATAATTGGAGACCTGAGAGATTGAGAGATCAATACTTGGTTTACAAGAGATAACTCTAGTGTGTAAGTAAATCTACTAAGAAGTACCTTTGTAGCTGGCTAGGACTCTACCATAAAAACGTCCATTACTGAAAATGAATTATTTGTGAAAATAATGATGTCAATTACCATGTTAAAGTTATATCTGAAATACCTATGGAAGGTGGAACTTACGTGACACAAGCTTTTAACAAAAATACTTTCTAAAATCTTCAGAAAATTAAAAGGCCTTTTGGAGTGCACTATGGACATGGAGAAATGACAGAGGACCATACATTATTTTATCAAGTTAATTAGTATTACTGAATTTCACTTCCAACACAAGGATCAAAAACTGTTTCCTCATTTTTCTATTGATTTTAAGTCTCAAATGGATACTAAAATCCCTACAAAATACTAGGACCCTGATGTATCAAAGTTTGTAAATTCCATATCTCAATTGTTTAATCTGTTCTCAATAAACCATCAGACTGCCCTTATCAAACTGAATCTTGACCTTCTCAATTTAGAACAGAATCAGTGTAATTTTAACCCCTTAATGAAATATTGTAAAAAGGTGATACACACATGTTTATTCCATTTAGATTTTTTACACAGAAAAAAATTGTCCAAACACTCTATAAAAGAAATGGACATCAAAAATATTTAAAAAGAGTGGCTGAAGTCCACTAC
Source organism: Tyto alba (assembly GCF_018691265.1). Classification (NCBI taxonomy): domain Eukaryota; kingdom Metazoa; phylum Chordata; class Aves; order Strigiformes; family Tytonidae; genus Tyto; species Tyto alba. The sequence goes on from NW_024881318.1 coordinate 36,559,271, forward strand.
GTCTGGACTACTTTTTCATGTTCATACTAGAAGATCAATGAAATAGTATATAACACTGATTAATCTGGTCAGTGGGTGATTTTTCTAACTTCATGGAATGATTTTAATTTGGAAAAGGAGATAACAAAGAGTTTCAATAGCAGGGAGATACAGACGTATCAAGGAAGACAAGTTGGTAGCAGAATGTAACATAACACGGAATGTAGTTCCCTTTTCTAAGATACATAAATGAACTGTGACTCAAAACCAGAGGCAGGAGAGTAGAAACAAACAAGCCAACAAACTCTGAGACCTTCACTATGTTGGATGAAGGAAATGGATCGACATAGTATAATTCAGTATGTATTATATCCACACAATTACATTAATAATTCCAGGTCATATGGTCCACAGGAACTGACAGAGCACTCATACAGGAATCTTTTTTTATCTTAGTTGTCAGTCTAATCTTTACCAATAGGGTTTTGGCACATCTTTAGTGAACTGCAGTACCTTCTCATAACTCAGTAACAGTTTTTCCATCATTAAAAGCTAAACACTTGTCAGTACTTTGTATACCACAAACCACTACTGTATAACAATGCAATAAAAAGAAAATAGTCAAGTATCAAATATAACTTCAAAACCTTGATTCAGTTTATTTCCTAAATATATCATCTTGGCTTCTAAATAAAAAATAAAATAAATATATAGCATTAAAAACCCCAGTATGCTTATGTACCAGTGTAAACATAACTTGTGGATGAGTTAATTTTATATCTGTGTTATTTATTAAAACATAGCAACTTTGTTCCATTTCAAGGCACAGATGCCTGCAACTGGAAATTTTTAGATATCAAGTTATTAATTTGAATGACAGTTCACTCAGGTACTTCAGGATTTTTTATATTATACATATTCAATTTACTATGGAGTGGTTCATACTTGTTTAAAGGCTTTAAGAAGGGCAAAAAGTCCTGTCAATTTTATTCCCTTCACCTCTAAGGAAATTGTGATTAGAATAAAAATAAAACTCATTTCCATTATTTCTGAAAAATATCTGTTAGTGAAATCTTCACCTTTTTCCTAAGCACAACAGTTTTCTGTACCCTAAGATTATATAAACTGAACTCTACTGTAATTCTAGCTCTCAGGGCAACCTGCTTGCTATTTGGCAGCTCTTTGATTTGAGATTCTTTGATTTGATAGTCTTTTATCTGTTTCATAGTTCACACTCTCTTTCCCTTCCTTAGCAAAAAATATTTTATATCAATGGCAAGCCATGCTGAAATTAAAATAATATAACAGAAAAAATGTACTTTTTGTTCCTCATAATTTTTTTCCCTAGCACATTTATGTCCATTTCAAATTTGGATGGTTAGTACTCTGGTAATGTCAGTCTGTATGCTTTTGGAACATCATAGTATTACACATTTTGGTACTTGCAGTTGTCCCACTATAGATAATTTTGTCCCAGTATTTCCATGTGATTTCTGCATGGTTTCCTAAGGGTATGTAGATAGCAGGATTGAATGTTACACCTTGGCACCTTAGCACGGTTGTTGAATTTTGCTGGATAATTTGTAAAATATGCTTAGGTATCAAAGGGGACACAAGTAAAACACTTAGTTTTCATTTTTTCTCTCTCTCAGTTGCAGACTTTAGGAAATCACTAACATCCATACACACTTTTTACTATCTTCTCATGTAAATCCAGAACAAAGAGCCTGTTTTTCACCTAAATGATTTTTTCCAAAATGTTCCCTTATCACAGCAGCGAGGGCAATTAATGTAACTGAATAATTTAGTCCTTGATGTCATGGAATGGAGAGGGCAGCAAGTAGTCCTTGCACAGAAGTGTCAGATTTGTTTTACTTCTTTTTTTTTTTTTTTTTTTTTTTCCCACAGCAATGCAAGTACATTTATTTTTTTCATCTGCTGGAATACCATAAAATACCTTCCATAACATTAGAGCTTTCTGTTAACATGCCTGATCTGTCTGCATATTGAAACCATGAAACCATGACTTTTATCTCTTGAACATATACATTTCATTGTATTTTTCATATTCACAGTAGTAATTTTTGAAGTGAGGGAGGAAGCATCATGTCACAGATGGAAAAAATCAGACTCAGGCATTTTATTTTGTATCTTGTGTAAATACAAGAATGAAACAGATGCTTATTAATTAAGTGTAGGCAGGTGATGACAAGGCACAATGGCACATTGTGCCAGCTGTGAAGACTGCACACAACTTTTTTCTCCCCATCAGTCCATTTTCATATTATCGAGCAAGTGTCAGAAAATGTGTCAAAAGATAATGATAGTGAGAAGTAAGAATTCATCACTGCTGAAGCTTAAAAAATTTGTACGTGTTTTACATTGCAATCACACCTCTAAGTGAGAGAAGAAATTTAAGAAGTTTTATAGCTATTCCAGCTACCTTACATCAGTCCTCATTTTGCAGACACTGAATGACTAAGATATTTATGAACTTGCACTACAAACAGTATGCCACCATGACAGACAACACTGTTTTAAGTTTGAAGGACATATGTACTCCATGTTTCCATAAACAGCCATAGTATAAGTGAGAATTTTAAAATTTAGATAGGGTAAAAAAAATAGGAAACATCTCCATCAGCTTGAGTACATTTGTTTCCTTTTGTCCTCCATTTTGGTCAAACATATTGTGATTTTAGGAAACAATAAAGGTAGTACGATCCTGATGCAGTCACTAAAGAGAGAGAAAAAAAAAAAAAAAAAAAGCAAGCTAATTCTCTCCCAAACTTGAAGTAGAACAATAGTAACTGTAAAGCAAGCAGTTACAGGAACAGTTATATTCAAGATTTTGAAGCCTGGCTCATGCAAAACCTTTTGGTAAGTCTAGTCTCATCATTCTGTTCATTATAATTATTACAAAAATCAAAAAAAGTTAAGACAATACTTGACTGTTACAGAAAAAGATTATATGTATTGTCAAAGTAAAGTACTCAGAAAATATTTTTTTAAGACTATTCTTATTATCACCTGATTATTTTTGTGAAGATAGTATGCTATATAGGATTCATTAACACTTCTTCCGAAGTTTTCAGACACTAGATGTTCTTCATCAGGAATTTGATTCTGTATAAACCTTTCCATTAACTGCAGTTAAAATTAAGGTTGAATAGAAAAACAAAACTAGGTTGAATTAGTTCTAAAAGTTCCTTCTGCAACCAGTAGTGTCACAAAATACCCTAATAAGTAAGAAAACTTTTAATAGAAGCACATAAATAAAATCACGAAACATCTTATGTAGTATTGCTTAAAGTACTACTTAGCTCAATTCTCAGCTATATTTTTTTTTTTCAGAAATTTTGAAAGGCTCATTAAGCTAGCTTTGTGTAATTTTAGTGGGTTTGGACATTTAACCAAATGAGCTTGAATTCCATTTTACATGCACAATGGAATTTGCTTTAACTGCCACTCTCTAAAGAAAATAAAAATTCCAATTAAGTAATCATTTTGATTAGTAGACACTACTAAATGTACGTAAGCTTTTGGTAAGCAATTATTTATGCAATTCTTTAGAACTAATTATAGTGTATATGAAGTAGAAAAGGCTAACATTTTCTTTCTCATTAAAAGGTCAACTAATACACCTCCAAACATGCATTTTCAGCTTTTCTTAAACTGTATGTGCAAATTCAGATGTAATGGGCCAAACAAATTTATTAAAAGTAGGTTTGGTAAGAAGTAGCCTAGGGGTAGTCCCTTTTTTATCTTGCTACTTGATATGTACCAATTTTGTATGTGGCAGACTTAGATTCAGTTATCTTACTCGACTATTGTGATCACACCTACAGTGTCCACTTTCTAGGAAAATGTTACCCTCCAGGTATCTTTGAGGCTCAATGCTATGAACTGATCACACCAATTTAAACAAGGGAGCTAGTGTTTCTTTTCATGAGGACTGAGATTAAGGTTTTCCAAATTAATCATACGAGGTAAATAACTTACTAACCATGTTATTGAACTATATAAAATCATTAAAGAAAATAAATATGCAGTGCAACCACCTTCAGCAGATGTGTGGAGCGAGCCTGTGGTCAGGTTAATATCATAATGAAGTGACCAAATCTGATTTTCCCATCCCGTTGCCACAGAACTTTGACATATTTTGTGACAGAGTATTTTTAGTCTTTTCAGTTCAGTAAGCTCTATTTGGCATAAAATATTTATGTAAACTAGAAAAACAGTCATAAGACAGAAAAAGAGACAGAAAAAAAGTCATAAGTTTAAGAGTATGGCTTCTCAGAATACCCAGTAAGACGTTCTCTTTAGTTATAGGTTCAAATCACCTGAAGCAGAGTAAGATTACACTGATTTTTTGGGGAAAGATGTGGAGGAACATAAAATATCCACAAAGAAATATGAAAAACAGGGAAAAACTTCTCTTCCTGTTCCCCTTATTGAAGGGCACTCAGACCTCATCACTGTGACCTCCATGGCTAAGAACCTTCAGGGACCACAGCCTTCCCTTCAAGACAAATTTCATCAGATCTGTGGCACAAGATACACATAGCTAATTCAGAATAAAATTCTTAAGAAATGATTGCTTTGCATATGTAGTGATAAGGATTTAAGCTGGCCTGACACTGGTCAGGTTTAACCCCCTTCACAGAAGCTTCTCATTCCCAAATATAAATATATAGCTACATATACATACAGATACTGGCACATACAATTGTATACATATACTTCTACATACACACATATGTACACATATATATACGTATATGTACATAAATGTGCATATATGTATATATATTCAGTTCCAAGGAGGGATAAAACAAATCAACAAATTGTTTCTAATTCATCTTTTGGGATGGACTTTTAAATATATTGACATAGATTAAAAACAAAGAATATGGTAATATTCTATCCATATCTTTGTGCATATAGAAACTTTTGCAAAACACAGAGCACAGGGATTCTGACATTGCACTGTGCACTTTCTATTTTCTATTCCCCCTGCACCCAAATTAGGTTTTGTTGCTTTTTACAGAAACGTTGACCATGTGATGACTTGGGGATTAATATTTCAACAAAAATACAATGGCAACCTCAATCTTCTATTCCATGCTTTTTCCTCTCAGAGAAAGACTGAAATAAGAGCAATGGATTGAGTAAGTTGACAACACAACTCCTTCAGGAGCCATAATGTCAGTGGCCAAACTAATAATGTGGAGTACAAGAATTATGAAATTAATTACTCTGTGTTCCTTCTGATCCTGATAAACAAGCTGAATTACTTTCTGTTTCTAGTGTTGAGAAGATCAGTAATCAAAAAGAAACATCTCATGTTTCTCCAAAGAGAGATCTTAATTTTGTTGAAAATCACTCAGTAGAAACTTAATAGTAGGGTCACTCAAATGTGAAAAAGTACTGTGATATCCCACTTAAGTATCCTGAAGTTCTACTGTGTACAATATGAAATGTATTTTCTTATCTGCTTTTTAAGTCAGACATTTTCATAAAAGTTTATGCATTAGATTGCCAGTCTCACATTTTTTGTGGTTTTCTTTATCCTCTTTACAAAGTGTGAATGATTGGATGACTCAGATTATTAAGGTATACCAGCATATGTGAGTGATAAAGCTATTTATCCCCACTGCTCTCTTAGGAACACAATGAAGTTATTACTGAAATTTCAAATGAAACATAAGCCTCCCATATCCTTTTCTAATAATACTCTCCACAAGACTATTTTGAAACCTCTTGATAACATGTTTAGCTGAGAAAGAAATATTTGCTGAAGAGACATTGATACCACAGACAAGAATTTACAACTTCACTTGATGTAATATCTTGTGAATTAGTAAAAAAAGCAGGATAGAAAAAAATCTAGTATCTTGTTTTGTAGTTATGTACACTAGATGGCACTGATAAAGTATTGCTCAATTCAGTAATCATCTTAAACTGTTTTTCTACTATTACTGAATGCTCTATTTCAGGATTTAAAAAAGAAATTAAATAAGATAGCAACATTGTTTTGAAACACATAAAAGTAATAAGGAAAAGTAGAGGAAAAGAAAATAATTTAGGATTGTCCCAGCATATTTTATAAGACTAGTAGTCCCTGAAGATTGATTCCAGCTTCCACTGGTAGTCCCACAGCCACACTACACGCACCGTGAGAGACTTGGCACTGCCTGTTCCGAACTGGAGTAGCCTAAATTTACACAAAACTGTGAAAACTAAGGTCTTTTTGCATCAGAAGTGTGTGGATTACCTTAGGAAGGGATAGTATTTAAGTAATGTGATTTCCCTTCCAGTCCATTAGCTTGATCATCTCAGCAAAGCTGTGTGCCATTCTGATTTACACTAGAGCTGGGCAGAGGCTGTTACCCATATGTGCGGAGTACACATCTCATTTTGTGTTCCCTCTGAGGGTATTCAGAAAGTCTATCCATAAGTACAGATAACATATCTTATCTCTGCTAATCTTGTGAGAGAGACAGTCTCTTCCGGAGAGTGGTATCAGAGAAGGAACCCCAGCTGAGTGCTCCGAGCTGCCCTGCAGCAGAGCTTTGTAGCCCCATGTACAGCAGAAAGGGTCTAGAAAGTCTAATCTCATACATCTATACAACTGGTCTCTGTGACGACTCCCTCCAGTATACATTTTTATATATACTCAACATAACTGTCAGAAATAATTCAATTTAAGGAAGATGATCTGTGAGAATCTGTAAGAGTATCGCTAACTATATGCATAAATGTTTGAAAGTCAATACCTGTTGCATGTAGTTACCTTATTTTCTAAGGACAATAAAATGCTGTGTTATACTTTTTGTACCACATTTTGGTAATCAATGTTTCCTTTATAAATGCTTATTTTACATGGTAACAGAAAATATGACAAGATCTCTAATCGTTTAGGGGAAAAAAGGTAATGACATAATATTTGAGGTCTGATATTTCTGTATGCTTGTTTGTACTCGTTTTAACATAAATAATGAATCTTATTTCAGAAACTGTGTGGGTCAAGCAAGCAGCTATGCTATGGTGTATCTAATAGCTTCTGCTTAATTAAAGAAGGAGAAAAAAATCAGCTGAGCTGTAGCTTTCAAAAATGCACATATAAAAGCTATTTTTAAAAAGAACCTGATTAAATATTCTCTCTAGCTACACAGAACTTCCTTTACAGATACAGCACCTATCTCTAGGTCAGGTTTACATGTAATAACAACTAATTATATTTAAATAGTGATATACATTGGCTAAATATAATTTTTGAAATTATATGTTCAAAATGTGTTTGTGACAAAACAGGGGGTATGTTAAAACAATGGTTGCACTCAAGGAAAGCTGGTCTAAAATTCACTCATGAATCCTAATTCAAGATCAGCACGCTCTAACACAAATTTTCATGCTTTCATCCTGCCCTTTGCTCTTTTTAGCTCTAAGCACTGATTAACTGTAACTCTTGTGGTTGAATAATTCCAGAAGACACAAGAAAATAAACATATATCATGTATTATTAAACAAAACAAAGAGATTGTTGTGATGCCTCTTCTTTTTAACTCACACACCAGCATATATCTCTGCTTATATAGATTTTCAGTATACAAAACACATTCTGTTAGAAGCTTTGTTACAAGCTAAGAATAGCATTTCAAAGCCTTCTTTTTTAATCTCTTGGCCTTCTGTAATTTAAGTAGATGCTTTAAAATTATCTGCTCAAATATACAAAACAGAATAATTCTTGTACTCCGTGTTGCACTTGAGAAGATTTGTACAATGAGATAGACTCATTTCTTTTCCAGCTTTGGGCATCTGGGCTCATTCAAGTCCTGGTTCGGATTACTAGTTAAAATAAATTTAATGTTCCCATCCTGTTTCTCATCCCCCTACTGAAAAATGATTGATAGTACTTGATAGTACCTACTCTTGGAAGCACAGAAGGGCAATATAGAATTATGTAAAGATAGCTATACTGACAGGAAATTTGAAAAATAATCATATATTTATTAATTACATATGCAAAATTTCTTGAGATGTATCTAGGAATTCCATTCCCAAAGAAGCACAAAGATAGAATATATGACAGGGAGAACAATTATTCTTTGAATTTCCTTTACAAGAGGCATTATTATTCATTTCATTTAGGAGCCTGTCCTATGTAATTAAGAAAGCAGTTACTGTAGGCAAAACTGGAACATACAAATACAGTAGTTCTATATACATGCTTAAAATGTAAAAAAAAAAAAAAAAAAAAAAAAACAACAACAAAAAAAAAAAAAAAAAAAAAACAAAAAAAAAAACAAGAAAAAGCATTTCAATACAAGATTCCTTTGCAGTTTTTCACCCATTATTCTTTTACTGTTATCCAATACTACTGATCCAGCAAGAATCCATCAGTTCTGGCTAGCTAATACACAAACGAGCTTGGTCAAATACTTTGGCAACTGCAGGCTTATCCTATAATATAACCTGGAAAAATTCATTTGTCCTGAACAAAGGGATGCTTCAAAAATGTTAGCTTTTTCTGAAACTGATTTAAATTAATCAGAGATAGAATTAGAATTATTTAGATTTCTGAGGAAAATATTCCATCACACTACAGGCTGTCATTTTACTTTCTAATCAATTTCAGAGTACTAAAATGGGTTCAGTTTTAGCTGTCTTTTTTTTTTTTTTTTTTTTTTTTTTTTTTTCACTGCCTTTTACCTGAAGTATACACTCAAGCCTCATACTGTATTTGCCCTTACAGCTTGCTTATCACATTGCCAGGTTTAAGATTTTGCCCTACTGCTCATAAATTCACCTGGAAGTGAAAAAAATGACTGAAAATTTAAGTCATTCTCCTTGGTCCAATACCTTGTACTTCTCTGGTATCTTTGTATGCAATACGGAAACAAAGTTATCAGACCTTCAAGAACTTCAACTAGTGCATCACGAACGAAATCAATTCAAGATGGGCATTCACAAAGAAAATATGACCATCAGGAAGTGGTTTATATATTTTGTTCATGAGTTAAAGCATGCTACTTTGGCCAGTCATGTTTCTGGGACAACCACAGAAGCAAATATGCGTTCCATCCAAGCACATGTGAGATTGGAAAGATTAATGGCTGAACTGGCAAAGAAGAGAAAAACAGTAAAATTAAAAACTTAAGCAAGTAGTAAAACAAAACAAACGGTAAAATATTTAGCACAAGTTTTACGTATTGTCTCATGTTTTAATGTGTGTATTTCAGTGTAAATAATGAACGCTTCGATAACTAATATATGCAGATATTCCATTATCATCAAAGTCATTTTACTACTGGAAAAAATTAAGCAAAAAGATTGACTTCACAAGAAGAGTCACTATCAGGACTAGAATGAAAACAGAGGAAGCTTATGAGAGAACCATGAAAGATCACTCCTCCCTATTCAGTTTTAATTACTGTTTTTACACACTGCACTGGGAGGTTTTTTTGGTCTGCTGAGGTGTGGGACTCTGCTCACAAACCAGTAAAATTCTTCTGCATTCAGTCATACACATTGCAAGTATTATTCTATGTTCCACATTCTGTAGCAAAGAGCTGATAGATAGTCTAGTATTGACTGGAAAGGATAAAGTAGAAGCTATCAGGATATCCCAAATTCAAAGCAATTCATGTTCATTACCATTGTGTGTGCTTTTTGTGGAATGATACGCCTACTAGTGCAAAGAGCATATTTGATATTAGGCAGACAAAAAAATTCCTGAAATTGGTAAGTAAGAAATATTTTAAAAATTTGGACTTTTTTTGCATATTATTCAAAGATTAAAGAGAATAGTTGATTCATAGGATATCTGAAATTTTATCATTGCTCTTATGTTAGCATGGAATCAGTTATCATCAGCTTTTCCTGGAGAGAAGGAAATAACAAATGTAATAATTTGGTTAAATATAGATATTTCATACAGTTTGCTAGGGCCTTTGGCATTCCTCAGATTCTTACAACAGTGATATCAAGTGTCAAATGTTTATTATTTCTAAAACAGATTTAGATTTTGTGTAACTTATCTGATACCGTTGAAAATTGATAAGGATTTGCATTAAAAACACAACATTACATGTTGATGTCCATTCTTTCCCTTAGAATAAGAGAGCATAGCTTTAACCCTGTATTATAAAAATTGGACTTACTGTGATCTAGTATACTTATTCTTCGTGCATTTTTACATTCTGCATGTAAATAGCTGATAGAATTGAATTAATTCTATCAGTTATTTGTCAGATGATTACAAAAATAAGAAAAAAGAAGGAAATAAAATCCTACTAATAAAAGATTTTATATACTTTAAAAAGTATATAAATTACTTAAACATAGTTTAGTTTATTTCACTTATTTTTCATCTCAGACAGGTAATAATTTTGAGACAAATAATGGTTAAGAATTCTGTAACTGTAATATCAAGTTTAGCACAGCTCTACTTACACCTAGGCACAAGTGCTTAAAGAACTTCTGCATGGCTAGAGCACTAGTTTTGAGATTCCCAGAAGACAGGAGCTAATAGCTTGAATTAATAAACTACGTACTAGAAACTGAATTGATTTTTCAAAGTCTTAAATGCTTAAAGAACTTAAGATATTTTTCAGTACAGTATATAAGCACAGAAACATATATTTTCAGAAATATCTAGAAATGCAGATATATTTTAAAATATTGTGCTACTTATTTCCTATTGCTAACTCAATTATTTCAGGAAATTTTACCTCAAAGATACATACGTATATTCAAAAATTTTAGTAACGTATCAAACACTGTATTTTACAGATAATTGAAAAAAAAAAACTGAGAATCCATTTTGAATCATTAGTGCACATGTAGAAACAGAAAAAGAAGACAGCTATCTACAAAGTATTATTTTGGAAAACAATCTAAAAATCTGTTATTGAAATAGCAATATCTAAATGAAATATTATGCAATGTGAGATTTAACTAACAAAGTTGAATTGAAAAAAACTTGATAAGGATTTGTATTAAAAACATATCATTTCATATTAATGTCCATTTTTTTCTCTCAGAATAGGATAGCACAGCTTTAAACCTGTATGATAAAAATTGGATTCAATGTGATCTAGTATATCTATTCTTCATGAATTTTTTACATTCTGCAATTAAATCATTATATCAATTTTCTTATCTAACTTGCATTGTATTTTAATTGATGAAAGCTGTGAATTAACAGTAGTTTGTGCTTTAGTTTAAGTAGCTGAAAAATTCAGTGAAGAAAAATGTCATTGAAGCCTGGCATATTTATCTGATTTAACTGCTTAGCTAATACATTTATAGCACATCTACTATGTTATTTCCATATCCCTTTTGTGCATTTTTAAAAATTTTAATATATTAAATTTTAAAGACCATGAAATAGTAAATATTCCATGTTATTTTAAAATACAAAGGTCACAGGCTTTTTGTTTTAACTGTTGGATATTTAGCTTAGAATGAAAATTACAGAAATTTACAGAAATTATAGAAATTTACAAAAATTACAGAAATTACCAAATTACATAATTCATCAGTTTAAACTGCTATTTACAAACACAGAGTTGTTATTTACAGCTGAGACTGAAACTGTGAGAAATGTCTCATTACTTTCAAGTTCTAATGGTTTAAATTGCTTACCTTAGCAGCATATGAAACAGAAAAGAAGGGTTTCAATTTTCCTAAGATTTATGTTAAAAAAAAATCCTTTAAAACTGGCAACACAGCTTGAAAATATGGGTAGCAGAGAGTATTTTTCTCCCTCTTTTTTTATTTTTAAATATGTTCTTCACACTTTTTTATTCTTTAAAAATTGTCAATGCAAAGATATTTTAAATTTAATTTGTATTATATTCATACTTTGAATTACAACAGATTGCACTCATCATAGATGAGAAACCTCAATTCATTTTATTGTTATTGACACAGCAGCAAAATAATGTGATCAAAACACCAGGCTAAAAAAATGCTGAGATACTGAACACTTGTGTTTACCAAACCCTGGAGACCAGATGAAAAGCCTAAAGCAAGGCTGACTTACTGTTGGTGGAAAAGGGTAAGCTTAGGGAATACTTAAGAAAACTGGATTCATATCTGTGGGCCCTGAGGCATGTACCCATGAGCTGCCTGACATCACTGAAAAGCCATTCTGTTTTTGAACAGTTATGGCAACTGCCTGAGAACCGAAGGAAAGTGAATATGCCTAACTTCAAAAGCGACAAGAAGTAGGATCCAGGGAAGTACAGGCCCATCAGGCCTCACCTCAATCCCTGGGAAGGTAATGGAACAACTAATCCTGGGAACCATTTCCAGGCATGAGAACAAAAAAGTGATCAGGTTTTGTAAGCATGGATTCATCAAGGGGAAGTCATACTTGGCAAACCTGATAATCTTCTACAACGAAATGATGAGCTTGGTAGATGAGGGGAGATAAGTAAATACTGTCTACCCTGACTTTAGTAAAGCATCTGATGCCTTCTTCCATAACATTCTCATAAAGGAGATAATGCAGTAAGAGCCGGATAAGCAGACAGTGAGATGAATTGAAAACTAGCTGAATGACCAGGCTCAGACAGTAATGAAGTATAGGGCAGTAACTACCAGTGTACCCCAGGGTTCAATACTGGGTCCAATCATGTTCAGTATCTTTATTAATGATCTGGATGATGAGGCAGAGTGTGGCCTTAAAACATCTGCTGATGTTACAAGACTAGGAGGAGTGGCTGATATGTCATCCAGAGGGACCTTGGCAGGCTGGGTAAATGTGCTGACAGCAACCTCATACATTTCAACAAAAGGAAGTACAAAATCCTGAACCTGAAGAGGAATAATGTCAGGCATATGGGATCCATGCTTGTCATTATCCATCTCACAAAAGGACTTTGTAGAGAAGGCTATGGGGGGGTCGCAGTTGCACATGGAACCAGCAATGTGTCCATGCCTCACAGGCAGCCAAAAGCTGCCTAGATGGCATTAGATGAAGCTTTGCCAGCAGGTGAAATGAAGTTGTCCTTCCCCTCTACTCAGCACTGGTGCGGCCATACCTGGAGTACTGTGTCCCCTTAGGGACTCCCCAGTATAAGAGAGAGTTACTGGAGTGAGTCCAACAAAGGATCACAAAGATGATTTAGGGGCTAGGAAAACTCTCATATGGAGAAAAGCTGAGAGAACAGGGACTATTCAGCCTGGAGAAGGGAAGCCTCAGGGTGATCTCTTCAACATTTGTAAATATCTGAAGGGAGGGTGTAAAGAAAATAGAGGCAGGCTCTTTTCAGTGGTGCCCAGTGACAGGACAAGAGGCAGTGGGCACAAACTGAAACACAGAAACTTTCGTCTGAACATTAGGAGATGCTTTTTCACTGTGAACGTGGCTAAGCACTTGCTCAGGTTGACCCGAAGGGTTGTGAAGTCTCCCTCCTTGGAGATACTCAGAAGATCCTTGGTCCTGGCCAACTTCCTGTAGGTGACCCTGCTTTAGCAGCGAGGTTGTACAAGATGACCTCCAAATGTCCCTTCCAACTTCAAATATTCTGCTTCTGTAAGCCTGTGGTTCAGTGATTCTGTGAAACACTATTTATGATTTTAATACTTACAATAAATTGGTCCTTAACATTTCTTATATATGCTATGTGGACCTTGACCAATTTTCCTACATTGAAGCTCAGTATACTGCTAAGTGGATAACACAAGTAATGCAAATAGCATGTTTCAGTAACAAAATATACCTCAGTTATCCTAGCCACTGTGAATGTTGAGCAAAAGAACATATAAGCTCAGTCAGGTCACAGCGTCCCACTTCTGCTAAAGGGTTGTATAAAACAAACAAGACATGGTGGGTTATTTTTCCCTGACATACTATTTTACTTTCTGGTAATGCAATTTTAGCTTCTGGTAATTGACATTTAGGGACAGTAAAAAGTTAATAAAGCTGTACCCAAGATTGAAATTTGGAAGAGATACCTGGTATTTGTTGTTATTTCTATCAAATATTAGTGGTTAATAAAGTGTGGTTAGTATTGTGTGTAATTTTCTCCGATTATTTTATTTTACTTTGAAATATTTGTGCATGGTTCAGTGTTAACTATTGAAATCATAAATCATTTATAGTGATTGGAAAGCAAGAGGTGTATAAAAATAATTTCTTGAGAATGACAGAAATAAGTTGCAAGTACAAGTGGTTGTAATTTTTTTGGCAGAGCATGCTTTTGAACATAAAAACAGGGAGAAGAGAGGTAATCCAATGATAAAATAAGAAAAAGGTCAGCAAATAAAGTTATTCCTGATCAGAATAAGGGAAGGAAAGAAACAGGGTTTGCTAACATGCAAAAAAAGTGTCTTTATCCCCTATCAACTTTAAAAACCTCTGGCTGACATTTTCCAAATCTGTTTTCCATATACAGACACCATATCAGTTTTCAAAAGATCCTGTTTCTAACTCAGTGTATCTTTAAAAGAACCGTCAACATTTGATAGCATGATAAAACACTCCTGCAGTAAAGGTAATTGGCAGTTCTTCAAACAAGCGGTTACTGTTTCTGGTCAAAAGCTAGTTCAAACATGTAAAATGAGAACAGCCTTTCTTGAGGAAAAAGTGAGTAAGACGTAGGATGAATAAGGGCAGGAAAGGATAACAAGTAAGACAGAATGTATTAATTTTGCAAACCTAATGTTTGATGTTAGTAGTTGTATTATATATGCTTTTCTCTTCTACTGTATTTACATCCATGTACACAGAAATTGTTATAAAAGCATATAAAATAGTTTATTCCAGCATTACAGTTACAAAAGCTACTTTAATACAATTAATTAGACAATATTAGTGTTGATTAAACAAATAAACAAGATTTAAATTGCAACGTTGGCCAATGAATATACTTGTTCAGATGAAATTACTAGAAAAATTGAAGTTTATTTCAAAGTTGGTATTAGCTTCCAGAATTGAGTCCTGAAGATTTAAAAAAAAAATAAAAAAATAAAAAAATTACATTATTTCAGTTTGCATGATAGTTAACTGTGAGAAATATCTGACCAGCTATTGTAAAGAGGTTGCAAGTCATCATTAGACAATAGTTACAAAGTAGGTCTGTGTTTGCAGATGATGTCAAACTTCCCTGATGGAAGTCAAAGGAGTGTTTACACTACAATTTCAACTAATCAAAGCACATTTGAATAAATAGAACATTTAAATCTGCATTTTTTTTTTATGCTAAAATCATAGAATGTTTTAGAGACATTCTAAAAACAATTTGTCATATTCAAAATGTCACATTGCATTTTTATTTTTCTAAAAGAACACTCATTCTGAAATTCTGACAGACACTACAAAAGTAAAAAAGAAATTGAGCAGTTTGTTTTGGAAGAATGAGTTTTGTTCATCAAACTCAGGACCACTATGAAAGGTATTTCAGACTGGAACAAAATATACTCTGTGACTCTCTTGTTCAGTTCAAGCCTCACAGAAATTCTAATAACTGCTTTGTTCCCAGAAAAAAAATATACCTTTGAAACCTATAATTAGATAAGAGTTAAACTATTTGGTAGGGGAAACATATTTTTTCTGAAAGTCACTTACAGGCTCTTTGTTTTTGAAAAAACAGAATTTTGTTAATATATGACAAAACCAGGAATACATTCCATATACTCAAAATTACTATAAATTTTTATAAAGTAACTATTAAAAACCACAGCTTTGTACTGAAAGTCATCTTTATATGTATGAATTTTGCAAAACCAGATTCTGTTTTTCCTCCTTGGCTTATTTAGTGTTTTCCACAATACATGCTTACATGTATTTCTGCATAAATCAAAAAAGAGATAGATAAGTTACTTATGTTTATAGGAACATACAGCTATGCAAGAACAACTTGCTATTTCAGTAGCACATTATTACATACTATCAAAAATAATGGAAATGGAGATTTGTAGATAGTTTGGGGGAAAGAGCTGTGGCTTCTAATGTTCTTTACACCCTTGTATCAAGAAGAAATATTCATTAATTTTGATGGTATTACGCATTGCCCAGTATCTCATAACTTCACTTAAACCAGGGGGCAGACAGAAGAGCAAATGAGATATTTTGTATCTATGAAAACTATTTCAAACTCTAAGCTGAATTGACCAACATACTTCAAGTATCACCCAGAGGTAAAAAGGAAAAGAAAAAAAAAAAAAAAGCACAAAAGCACAACATGAGTGTCCAAACTTTAATCTGAGTTTTATGCTAGAGTCTTGGCTATTTTGAAAATCCTTTGAAGGAGGCTCTTTGTGTTAACTATGTATCTGGCCCACAGATTGTTCAAAGAACAAGCAAAGCATGATATTCTGTAAAGGGTTTCCCCAAAATGTTAATGATACAAAAGATTTTATCGGACCTTTGTACAGTACAATGATATATAAAATAAAGATTGTTATCAAGTAGGGACAAACTCAGTGTCTTATATCCATTATTAGTGAGAAAACATTTTGGAAGAGAAATGTTCAGTTACCATTTCTTAAAAAGAGTTTCCTTCCAGGATTCTATCCTGTTAAATATGCATTTATACTGAATCACTATACAAAGGAACAGTGGAAGTCTACTATAAATACAGCATTAAGGGCTCTAACTTTGAATTTGTCTCATTTCTCATGTAACTTCTAAAGCACTTCTGAACTACAGTTGTTTTATATATCATTATACATTTTCTAAAATTCGTTTAACTGTTCTCTGGGTAAACAATAGATCAACTTACTTTCAATTTACTTTTTGGATCAAGATCAGATCTAGTGGAGAGTGGAATGAATACTAACTGTTTATCTCTCAGCAGTTACAACAGTAAAAAGGAAATACATTTTAACAGCCTCAGCAGATTTCTTAACACAGTTTGTGTGATCAAATAATTCATATGACCAATTTGGAAGTATTATACAAAAGCCTCAGTGACTTTTTCAAATACAAAAAAAATGCAATCTTATAATGGTTCTTCTGAGATAGTTAAAAAAATATACATTACTATGTATATTCCTAAAGCATGAATACTTAACACATATTTTAGAAGCTCTGCAGTCAAATTAGCCCTGTCCTGACCACTGATAAGCACATATCACTTTAAAGAAACAGGTGTGAACTTCTCTTTTCCGATAAAATTCTTCTGTATGAATCAAACTGTTCTAAAAAATTTGTTCATTTCATTTAATTTAAAAGTTTTGCATATGGATATTATAGGGCCATTTAGAACTAAAGCTTAAAAATGCATAACCATGACCCGCAAAAACATAGATGTGCAGATATTGTTTGCTCTAAAAATAATAATCACACATTTCTAGTTGGATTTATAGATACAATTATTGCCTATTACAAATCTTCTTATGTTTAGGAAACAGTGACAACAAAGACAGCGCCAGAAAAGACAGGTTACTGTCTGTATCTCTGTAATTCATCACATACTTACGCATTTTAGGAATGATGCTACATTTTAACATTAAACAATGCTCTTTTACCACAGAAGTCACAGAAGCCTAGAAGAACTCTTAATATGCTGTAATACTATATTGCAAACACATTAATCTTAGATTAAGGTTAAAGGTAGGCTTTCCTGTCTTTCAGAAGCATGAGTTATGGATTATGTCTAATTCCATGAACTTCAACAGACAATGGATCATATCCATATAGGTTCACATAAACATTTGTTTCCAGGTTGGTGTCCTTATGTTCTCATACACACAATGTGATGTAAAAGAGATGTACAGTATAGAAAAATCATTCACTGAGAATCTTTAAGTAAGACATATATTGTACTGCAAGGAAAGCCTTCAGATAAATTTCAGAAATTGTATTATTTCTTTCTACAGGAAATGAAGCATAAAGTGCCAAAATATAAGATCATTTTTAGCAATTCAAGAATGCTAAGGAAGTTTTCCTGCTTCATTTCACTTATGTCTCCCAGGTTACAAGCTAAAAAAAAAAAAAAAAAAAAAAAAAAAAGAAAATGAGAGAGAAAAACAGCTGAATTTCAGAATTTCAGCTCATGTTTATTTGGATAGCTAAAAAAGTGTTTATTATCCATATAAAGTAAAGGGAAGCAAATTAAGAATTGTTACTGCAGTGGAGGATATGGTGAGTATTGTAGCAATAGTCCAAAGTTAGTCTTTCAGTCAGAAGTTCATTACTGTTTGATGATATTCTCTAAAACCAATAGCAAGGAAAAGCCTATAAACAAACACAGTAATGAGATAAAATAGGCTTACAAATAGATGATTTAAACATTGTAGTGTTTGGAGAAAGATTAAGAGCTAAATAATTTTCCTTGTTAATACTAAACAGTAAAACTAGGATACTTTGTTTTTTTAACAACCTCTTCCAACTACAAGTCTTGACGTATTTCAGAAAGATAGATGTTAAATTTAAAGCTAGTCAATATACTAATCTTTAGTGAACAAACAGCAGAACTCTTTGCACTGTGTCATTTTACTCAACGACATTGTTAGTTAGCTCATTCCATTAGCTGAGTTTGACTATTTGGGGACTAATATTGTTAATACTAAGCAACAAAATAATCAGTGTTGAAGCTTAGACACTTAAGGTCCCCACTGGTCATATGCCTACTGGCAATATTGATGAGAGATAAAAATATTTTAATCATGAGGTAACTTCCTTCCTCAGTATAATCACAAAATTTCCAATAATTGCTATTTATCTAATCTGGTAAAGAAAGATTGGAACATTACATATTATTTTAGGGTAATACAAAGAGCTCATCTTTCTGGGGAGGAAAGAAAAGTAAACAAAAATGAAGGAATCAAAATCTGCAAAAATTTTAAATGCCTTTAAGTGTCTTTAGCATATATTTTTTAATTGCTCATTAATATTGCCAATTAACCATATTTATATTTTTCCCTTTAACAAAATAGAAACCTAGCCAGTCAAAGACTGAATGAATGCAAGAGAGAATAAACCATTTTCTGGTTTTACTACAATGGCTTACCAAGCAGCTGAAATTTCCTTTGCTGGTGTCTATGTCATTGATAAAGGGGCACAAAATGACATAAATAAGTCTATTAGTCTAAAATAAGCATAAAATTCTCTCTTATTCATATGTTTAGGCCATGTTGTATGTCAGAATTACAAAGACTCATTGTACATACAGTTCATTTTGTAGAAAGGATGACAGGATTAGTAGTACAGAAATTGGGCAAACAATTCCCAGTGTTTAATCATCTCTCTTCTTCCACTATTTTAACTTCTTTATTTTAGTTTAGCAATCTGTGGATCTGCACCATTTTTTTTCTGTCTGTTTACTCAGAACTACTTCTGTGTGAAGAAAAGCAAATTCAGGATAAGTGTTTGTACAGTTTACTGGATTTTTGATTCTCTTAGGGAAAATATTAGAAATTAAAGAGGCATAAGATTAAGAATTTTAAGAAAGTGTTTCATATTTCCATCTTGTCAAAGGCATAATTTCTAAATGATTTAGTAGAAAAGTCATTGGCTAGTTTTCAATCACAATTTATTTTCTATTAAATGCTTGTGTGTCTATAGTTTCAAAAGGCTTTCATCTCTTAATTCCCTCTATCCTAAATCACAAGCAGAGAAAAATTCATATTAGGCATAAAGATGTCACACTTTAATATTTTGTTACCCACTGCTTCCTAGACTATGAGTTTTGGCTTCACAGCCCATAGCAAAAACCAGGGACAGGGTATAGTGAGAATTTGCTGTTGTCTAGACTGCCAGCCAAGTTTGAGAAAAGGCTTTGGATAACTTCAAGGAATTAGAAAGTCATTTAAAATACAAAACAAAACAAGAAAACCCCAAATCAGAACAAAACAGTGAAACTAATAACATCTCTACTAAAAAAAAAAATAACCCTCAAATCACAGATGTCAACATATTTCAGCATTTGAAATCTGTAAGTCTTAAATACTGTGGCAATGGATAGAGTCCATCAACTCAGTAAATAGATCTCAGGTTGCAGAAATTAAATTTATGTGCTATATTTTCTTCTACTCCACCCTAGGAATTGCTATTAACATTAATTAGAGCTGTGTGTACAGATCGGAGTGAGAAGACACCCCATGCTGCAGATAGTAAAATGTTCAGACATGAAGGGGAGGAAAAGAAAATCCCTTTTAATAACATCAGGAGCTTCTAGTTACAAATTGAAAATTACAGAGCAGATGTTTTTAATTGATTTTCCAGACTGGGTGTAAACTCAGAAGAGCAGCAGCATTCACAATAGCAAGGATACAGATTATAAAAGATTATAATATATTTTCCAAGCAATGGTCTGAATGCTATTACAGAAAGGACCAAGGATTCCAATGTTTAGATAGGTCACTTAATTCCAGATAATTTCTCTAGGGGCTTTTTGTATTTTTTTTTTTTTTTTTGTTTGCTTGATGATAGTTTTCGAGGGGAGAGGGTGGAGAGGTTTTTTTAATCACTTTTCTCCAACTTCCTTGCCTTGTTAATGCAGGAGAGAAAGGGGTATACTAGAGCTCTCCTTAGTACCTGTTGTTTTCCATTTCTGTTCCTGCACAGCTACATCCTTTCCCTCTGTCATATACTTCAGTTTCAGTTCAGCCAATATCCTCTAATTGCTTATATCCCCAGTTACTTTTTTGATCTATTTCCTTACCAAAAGCAGACAGATAGGTATGTCAATGAGGAAACTGAATTGATTTCATCTCTGTTTTCTTAGCAGCAACAGTGAGTGGGTATAAGGTAAGGATGATCATGCAGCTGACTTCTGTTTTAGTAAACTTTCCCTTTTTGTCTTCCAAAGTCCATTATATATTTACTTCCCCTCTTTCCTTGAGTACTTTGAGAACCAATACTCCATAACTCTTTCTTTCCAAAAAGCTAAATCTGTAAATGGGTTGACAACAAAACATAATCAAAATACAGGCTTTGATTGAGCCAAATGATATAGAGCAACACAAATTGCTTTGCACTGACAGACACTATTAAAACAAATGGTCTCTTCAGAGAATCAAAGTGTATTATTGTATATGTTTGTAATGAAACAGAGACTTTTTATCAATACCTGAGAGAAGAAGGAGCAGTGTAATACTTCAGATATAAATGCCTTGTCTCTGAACTCATAATTTCAGTTTGCTTCTACCCTGGTCTAATGTCTTCCCCAGAAAGTCATCAGAGGAAAGGAGAAGCAATGCTTTGTAAACACTTAGAGATCCTCAAACAGCTATGACAAGTGTCCTGATGTGTCTTGAGCTGGTCCCCAACTGCTAATGCCTGTACTTTATTCATGGGTCATAGATTAAGGGCTAGCATAGCAGAGCTCATATGCTTTGGTAAAGTCTGGGGATAAAATAGAATTACTATATAAATATTCACACTTCTTTTTACCTGGCTGTAACCTGCCATTGCAACTAAAGATGTTTAAATGGGTTACTACCTTTAGCACATAAATTCCTCTTCCTTTTCCAGATAGATATGACAGAGACCATCATCAGAGACATTCTTCTCTATACTAATTATGACACATACTTAAAAGAGTAAGTAAACCAATTTGCCACAATCTGTGCAGAAACATGCTAATGCAATGCACAGAGAGTGCATGGGGTTCACTCTTTCCTTCTTGTGAAAATATTATGAATGTCAGTGGAGTTGTTACTCCAGATAACCCTCAAGACTGAGAGGCAATTCTTCCTCAGAAATTCAAAAGTGCTTTACAGTGATTTTCTGGATGCATCATCTGGGCTGTAAAATTAATTATATGCATTTGATTGTTTAATTAGTGTTTATTACTTGTACCTAAATGTTAGCAATTCTGATATCCTTTTAACCTTAAAAATGACTTCTCATGTTTTACCATACCACTTAATCACAATGAGAATTTACAATCAAAATTTAAAGCAAGAATAGAAAGATACTTCATTTAAAAAAAATACTTTTTCCTATATAGTATTATCTCCTCTTTTTTTTTATGCTACATACTTTATTACAAAGTTGCATTTTAATGGTAAATGCAAGCACCATAATACATGGTATTTCTACAGTCTTAATGTTGGAAAAATATCAGATCTTTAATATAGCATGTTCAACAGATACAATATTATCATTTAAGATGGTTGTGTTTTGAGGAGAAATTTTCACTGTGTTGATCTTTAACATTTATTGCTGTCCTATGATTCTATGTTCTAGATAAAGCTGGCCTCCTGCCAACCTCATGAATGTTGGCAGACACAGAAGAATTTTAAGAATGGCAAAATAAGCAGGTCAGACCACCGGGGAATCACCTTCCTTAGTTTTCACACAGTTGAAGAACTTATTTTCAAAAAATTTTGAATTTGCACCTCAACATCCAGAAAGCATGAGAAGCATACAGTCTTACATACACACACCTTTGAGTCTGGGAAACATTGTCTTCCTACTCTACTCCAGGGGCATCTGAGTAAGTCCAGGTTACATGCTCTGCATATTTCTGCACTCCACTGACTACATGGTAACTGGAAAAGTCTGCCTGGTTTGTAATAAAGGAAAACATTTTGGATAAGAATCATTGTCTAGAAGGAACTTTTGACAGATAAAATCTTTCAATCAGTTTTGCTTGAACAAGAAATACACATTTTTGGAAATTATTGGCCAGAATTCCTGATGACAAACTTCTATATATGCAGTCATCTCACTTCTTGGAAATATTTTTCCTAAATATTTTCTTTCTATTAAGTATTTGCATGGAAATTCAGGAAGGAAAATGTTACAACTGAAGTTTCCCTCCTTTTCCTATTAAAAATATTATTTACAAAAAAAAAAGCCTTCCCTCTGCAAATAAATAAATAAATGAACAAACTAATTCTTTTAAATTAGAGGAGTTATGTGACATGAAAAAAACAACATCCATAAATTTGATGTCCAGAAAAAGTGCAAGAACACTTCCTTTGAGTGATCTCTCAAGCCTTACCAGTTTTCAGCTCAGGATTTTCCACCTGCATATGTTTCTGTGTCTATTTATACACTCCCAGTAGATCTGTCTTCTAAGAGAGCATCTTGTTTTCCTTCAAAATGATATAAGTGTTCTGTATCCACTGCCTCTTGTGATAAGGAGTTCTACACATGGCTTCCCTATTATTTGAAGCAGTTAGATTTGGTTTTAAGAAAGATCCACTTGTTAGTTTAACTATGCCCTTAGATCTTGCACGCAGGGTCAATATATGGTTTCACACACAGTCCCTGTCTACTCTCCCAAGGTCAATACTCATTTTCAGAGTTCTATTATATATTTAGGAAATCAACTGTCTTTCAAAATTTCCTCATGCAGAAGTTGTTCCATGAATTTGAGGATCTTTCTCACCCTTTTCTGAACCTCCTTCTGTTCTACTGTATCTTTTTGAGAAAGAGAAGTCTATGCAAACATGTAGAGGAGTCCCTCACTGATCCTCTGCATACATTGCAGATATGCTATTCCTTTCTAGCATGGTAAAATATGGAAGAAAAAAGAAAATTTCCCAAATACTTAGCATATTTTTTTCTTGTTTACTGGCTCACATCTTGTTGAATAAGCATGAAAGCATCTCTGGTTTTCTAGTACTCTTCACTAAACCTAAATTCTAATCTGCTGTACTATAGACACAGACACACATATGTATACTGTAAAAAGGTCTGTAAACTATTTAAAAATCTATATTACATATTATACCTATGGACTTCCACAGTAATGGAAAGACCACTTGAGGTAATGTAAATTTCTGCATGCCTCACCGTAAATATGATGAGTGCACTCTGGAGAGGCCCATGTCAGTCTTCGCCATTCAAAGTTAGATAAAAGCAGCTAGAAACTAAATGTATATTTTTATAAAATTGCCATTCAGTTCCTGAGTATGGTACATATCAACAAAGGATAATATTAAATGAATTACCTACTCAAATGAACTAGAAACTAAGTATTTTAGTAATGAAATCTTCTATTTCATTTATGAATAGAAAAATCCTAATTTGCTAGAATGAAGACACAACTGCCATGAAATACAGAATCTTTACCTTTGTGTTGAATTCAAACTAATTCATGGTAGATAACTACTAAAAACCTACTGATAGTGATTCCAAGAGTAAAAACTTGAAACTAACTGAAAATACTGAAAATATATATTGACAATATATATATAAATATATTTTAATTGCAAATATATATTTACAACTTGTTATCTCTTTTAAATATACAGATATATTGAGATTCTTGCTTTAAAAGAAACAAGCCCAAAAAATTACTAAAGGACAGTGAACAAACTGGGACACTAATGGTCTCATATATCTTATTCTATGATTAAAAGAATGTGAAACTGATAAACTGGTTTGGTGTGGTTTTTTTTTTTTGTTTCTTTGGTTGGTTGTTTTTTTTTTGTTGTTGTTGTTGTTGTGTTTGTTTGTTTGTTTGTTTGTTTGTTTGTTTTTTATAAATAATGTTGCCATCACAGGCCTGGATCTTTATCTCTGTGGCTTAAAATAGGCCAAGTTACTTTTCCCACAAGAAAGCGTGTTAAAATATTACTTCTACATGGAGAAAACTATTTATGTATCTACCCTAGGAACTTTCATTGGTATGTAACTAAAAATCTTCAGTCGTGTACACCTTAAAAAGGCAAAATGTTACTAATTGTTTTTGTTTTGTTCCATCACAACCTAAAATCAGTGGAATAATAGAGCTACATAGTGAATTCAACACATTCTCTCTCCTTTTATTTTACTTTGCCCCTCTCCCCCATTTTATCAGAATGACAGTCAAATTGTAACTTTATTTTTTTCAATAGATCTTATTTCTCTGTAAGTCTAAAAATAGATTTTCTTTAAGTACTATCCAAGGTATGTACAACACTGCATCAGTAGGTGATTCAAAATACATATAAAACATGGAAGTTAATTTACATTAACAGGGATAAAGCATTATTTGAACACAAACATATCGAAAGCTTCAAACCCCATCTAGCACTGAGTAAAATAATAAAAAAAATACTTCTCTTT
The DNA here is from genome assembly GCF_018691265.1 of Tyto alba. Taxonomy (NCBI): domain Eukaryota; kingdom Metazoa; phylum Chordata; class Aves; order Strigiformes; family Tytonidae; genus Tyto; species Tyto alba. The sequence goes on from NW_024881318.1 coordinate 36,584,217, forward strand.
GGTCCTCAAAATCATGATTGAGAAAAAGGAATGATTGATTAGAAACAAAGTAATACCTTAGTAATTTTTATTACTTTAACTTAAAAATCTAAAACCTTTATTACATAATCAATATGATATTCCCATGTGTAACTGATCTCTGAAACCAAAACATTTTCTGTACTTGTGTGTATGTGTGTAAATACCTGGACAGAGAGGTTACTTTCAAAATTTCTTCCTTAACAGAATATCAATTTCATTAAAGTTCTATGAGAATAAGCTAAGATATTTTAAATAATAATTTTTGTATTATTCTAGGACATTAAGGAAATTTAAAATGAAATTAAAATTACAGTCAGTAGAAGTAAATTTTAAAAAAAAAAGTCTTTGATCTCAATTAATGAGGTTTAGAAACTGCAAGCCTTCATTCATTGTTTCCCCAGAAGTGTAAGACACTTTATACAGGAAACTTATAGGCTAAAATATAACAGTTGGCCTGATATAACAATTATTCAAGCAGAGAAAACAAGTCTACCTTTAAAGGATTAAATGAAAAAGTTACACAGTCTGTACACATAAAATTTAATCTCTTATATGTAAATCTGGGAGATTTTTTGATTTGAGAAAATTGTGTGTGTGAGAAACTGTTTTGTACTGCAGTATATTTTCACATTGCATATATACCACACTAGATGTTCGAAAATAGTTGTCAATATAATGAAAATATTGAGCATAACTGTCTCAATATCAAAGCAATTCTCAACTCTGCATCAAACATGTGCTGCATGGGATCTGCTTTTTCTTCCATTATTTCAGAGACAAATGTTTTCACCCCTGTGAGCCAGACATTTTAATTTTTTATTTTAGAGAAACACTAAAATATACTTTTCTCAGCATACTCAGGATAATTATGCAGGATAAATTATTTGACTCTCATAAAATCTAACAATTAAGAACCAAATGAAGTGATTTCATTCAGAATATGCTTTTGAAGGAGAAAAATAATAATAGCTGTATTAGGACAGAAGCTTACAAATGAAAAATTGAGTTGGAATTAATTTCCTGGAAGAGTTGCTCTATTCTATATAGATTATATTTGAAAACAAGCCTTGACCAAGCAAAATGCACGTCTCCAAAAGTCACTGATGATTTCAAAACCTCAACATTTATAAAACCCATTTCTAATTGCTAATACTCAGCCTTCCTCTGCATATGTTCTGTAGGACAAGTAGATTTTGCATGCAGAAATCAAGTTAAAACATTTAGCTTCTTGCCAAATATTGTGAATGCTTCTATGCAGCAACACCAGCTGATCTTGGCATGTTCATTTAGCTCCAGAAAAAACAATGTGAAAGGTAATATTGGAGGGAGGAGTGGACCTACTCATGAGGTAGAATTACAGTCTTCATCACACCAGAGACTTCTTTTCACTGACTGTTAAGCAATCCTCCAGCTTTTAGCTTTATTTATGAAACTGTAATCCTAGAAATTGTTAAGTTTCATTTTTATTTTTTAAATTATTTTTACAAAACATTTCCCTATCTAAATGTAGTGCTTCACGTGAAGCTATCTCATCAATTGAATAAAATTCCTAAGAAATACAACTCTGCCAAGGACTAAAATAGAGTGATAGAAGTATGACTGCAGCATATCTCCACTTCCTACATTACTGTATGCTGAATAATGTTAAAATTTGATAAACATAAAAGCTACAAGTTTTCTTAATTAAATATAGCACAAATAAATAATGCTTAAAACAGAACTAGCATTTATGAAAGAAGTGTTAATATAAATTAATATACATATGCTGTTATGGAGAAAGTGCTGAAGACTACATTAAGAAATCTAAGAGATTTGTTCATGATAACTAGACTGCTAAAGAATATAGTCAAGATAAGGAAACTCTTATTAACTGGCTATAAAAAAAAATAATTTGTAAGGATTATCTTTGATCTCTGAATTTGGTATTTGGCTGCTCTGAGTCTACATTATTTTGAAGGTCTGACTTGAATTTGGATAAAAGAAAAGGCTTGTGTGAAATTAATTTTCAGCAAATCTGTTTTTAGGATTTATCCTTCTCATAGATCACTCTGCTTTCAGGATACCTTAGCTCTAATTTGAGAAGAAAAAACAAAAATGAAGAGAAAAAAATGCCTGAAGGGAGTTAAAAGTATAAAAATTTTTACTTTTGTCTCCTGCTCTTGCCACCCTCAGACAAGTTACTTCACTAGATAATTCTCTATACTGGAATAAGATAAGAAAAAGAAAATGCATTTATGACATAAGCTAGTGTGTTATTTGCAGCAGAAGTGATCTGAAAATCCTGTAAACTCAATGACAGTAAGTGTAGTGGTTAAAATTTGACTGAACTTTATGAAAAAAAATGTAGACTTATTGTCTGACATTATCAATCTGCCCCTAGTAATACTACTGAAGTTGTTACATTAAAGAGCACAGCAAGTATGTTCTTCCTGCCAAACACACAAAAACTCTAGAGTTCATGCTTCAAGCTAAACCATGGAACCATGGATTCTGTCATAACAATGCTAAGGAAGAGAAGAGATTTGTTCATAGATTGCATCTTGCAGACAAAGACAGACAAAGGTCAGTTACTAGTTGGTGTATGTACAATCTCCATCAGGTATAACTGTGGTGTTTGTTTTTTTTTGTGTTTTTTGTTTGTTTGTTTGTTTGTTTGTTTGTTTGTTTGTTTGTTTGTTTGTTTGTTTGTTTTCTTCAGTGAGAGGAACTGAGGTGAAGTATTGTAACTAACAATCAATCATGCAAACACTATCTGGTTTGATTCTGGCACTAAGGTTGATCTGTTATTATATGCTACAAAATATGATGGGATAATCAGTCTGTCATAATCACCATACAGAGAATGGGATAATGTACCGTTACTCACTACAGAGGGGATCACATCACAGAAGCCTTAAACCTCCTGAAAAATTAGAAGGCTGTCTGAATGCCAAACACTGTTGCAGGTGCATTGCACAGAACAGGGATTGCTCTCATGACTCAGCAATGCACAAGGATGACGATTTTTATGAAAAACTGTCTACTTACCCAGAACAAAACTGCATAATGAAAACTTATCTATATCCTGAACTTTTGTAGATACTACACAGTATAGGCACAGGAAGAATAGATCTCCATATTATAAACCATAAAATATGCCTTACAGAGATTCTGTCAAAGTTTCTTTTTCTTTTTGTAATTAAATTAAGCAACAAATATATCATATAACATTTATCAGTATCTTTACACTAGAATTCTGGAAGTTGAGAAAGCTGACTACTAATCTATCAGAAGTATAGGTATACGACAGTATATAATTTGAAGTACAAATTAAAAAAATATTTCAAAGAATTAACAAAACACAAACTCAAACAATATAAACACTGCTATTCTCTAATTTCTAACCTTGAAAAATCTGCTCAAAGTTGAACTAAAAATAATAAGTTTATTACATTATTAATATTTAGAGTGGGTGCTATTCAAAGAGCTCTACTGATTTCATTTTATGACACTATAAATATTGCTCACACTGAAGTCTGTAAGAACATGTTTTCAGTAACTTCCTCATATTCCTGCAGGTTCCACAGTGGCAGACAACTATTGACTCCCACAGTTACATGGTCTCTATTTTTGAATAAATGCTGTTTTTCTTTTACCTGTGCATAAATGTCTAACTCCTTGTTTTCCCACAGGGTTATGTTAGCCAAACATGAAACTGGGTCACCTTGAAATAATTCTGTGTGGTGATGTAGGGTGGAGATTGTTTGATTTATTCCACAAAATCAAGAATTAAATTTCTTACAGATAATAAACTGCTGGCATTTTTGTGCAGCTCAACTGTTCAAAGGATTTAATCATGTAGTCTGTGCTGACTCTGATGCTGGTAAATATTTTTAGGCAAAATAGTAAGTAGAAAAGGCAATTAAAATGGGGGCTTATATCTGCAGTCTTTGCTTGTGGCAATAACCTAAACACTGATGTTCTACAGGAACTGACTATTCCAGTTTGCTCCAATCACCACTGCTGAACTGTTAACCAGTACCTTGCTTATCAATAGGTATTTGCACATAGTAATTGTAAAGACATCACATTTATTTTGATATTTCTGACAAAGTTTAGGGATACCACCGATGTCATACTATTGGCAACTGGAACACTGTCCAAACAAGAATTAAAACTGAAAATGTTATAGTGGTTCATCCTTGCCACATAATAACAGGACATCAGGTTTATATGCCTGACCCCAACAGTGCTTTGGATATACATACATCATACTAACTTCAAATAAACATGAACATTGGATTCTTATTAACTCTCTGAATATTTGTAAACAACAAATACTATTTCATTAATTTAGTATTTCTTTGGATAAAAATTTAACTAAGGGCAATTGCACTTAATATAAAGCATTAATGGTCACTATGAAATGTATTCTAATTATTCTTTTATGTATTTCAGTAACTGTTTAGTATCAAATCATGCAAAAATTCTTTTGTAATATTTAGATCACTACTTATATTCATATGATATTCCATTTGGCACCAGAACTAAAAGCCCTTGAAATGTGAAAGTGAAGATCCACTGAAAGCACAAAATGTAATTTCATAAATGCTTAGGGTCTGGAAAATTTGAAAAACAAACAAACAAACATGCTTGAGACCTTTGTCTGCTTTTCCTAATTTAATCCAAACCCTAAATTTTTGATGTTTTCCCTGTTTCAGTCTCGACAATGTTTGAAATGAATTACATTCAAAGAAGCATAAAAGTACCTATAACCTTTGCGGAATCTCACCTGTGTTCAGTCATGAAGTTACAATATCAACAGTATCAAAATGATAAGCACACATATGATGGTATCTGCTCACAACTATATCCCATGATAACTGTTTTCATGAAACAATAAAATGAACACCTGTTGAGTAAAAGGGGCAAGGAAGAAGATCACACAGAATATGGATTAATAAAAAAATACACAAACACACATCCAAACACTTTGAACAAATCTTACTTCAAAGTGCAGTTAATATATACTGTCTCTGAATATGGTAGGACAAAGGTGTATAGGTTTCAGGATTAGGTGGAAATCCTAGAACCAAAGTTAAGAAGAAGATAAAAGTGATTGACTGGAATTTCTTCTTCCTGCAAAGCCTTGACACCTAAGGATGAGCCTCAATATAACAATCTATAAATGTAAAGAACAATAAGAGACATTAAGAGAACCAAGTAGATAAAAATCACAGAAATCATTCAAAGCAAACAGTTCTCTTGATGAGAGGAAAAAGATGAAGAATGAAAAATTATAATTATTAAAATTCTTCTTATTCAACCATACATTATTTGAAAATTGTAAACCCACTCAGTGAATTGGAAGTGGGCAATTATCTAGAAGAGAAAATTAGTATAGATGTAGCTGCTTTTCCAGCGACTTCTATGAAAGCAAATTGGTTGACCTAAATATATGTATATTTTCCTTAGCTTCGATAACACAGTAAAATGGAAAACTTTAACCAGAATAAATTAATCTGTATGTTGTAGATGTTACATTAGAATTCCCCAAAAAAGGATGCTGACATTGCACATTTGAAAATAATGCTAGATAAGAAATGGTTCTTTGATGTTCATCAAGCTTTAAAGATGAATTATCAATGATTTTGGTAAAAGCAGAAATACCTTAAGACTATCTTAAAATAAACAACTAGGGAAATTCATCAGCAGTAGAGACTGAAATGAAAGTGTCAATCAGTCTTAAATTCTAGAATATCTCATCTACTAATCTTGAGATAATTTGTTTATAGGGACTTCCCCCGTCTGCTCGGTTCAGGTAACAAACTTAAACCTGGCTCTGACATCTTGTTATTAGTATATTACATGATGTGTCCTTGCATGCTTGCATGCAGCTTCTTACTCTTCAACACTGTCTTCACTGTTTCTCTTTCTGCTTTATGAATGACAGGAAAGGGGCCAACAGAATAGGAATTACAATCTGCTCTTGAATGTCCAAGTTGAAATACACTTCTGGACAGGGTGTTCACAAATTACTTGCTAAATAACAATAAATTTCTATTAAGAATTTTTAGTTTTATTTTTATTAAGAATCGCTAATTTTTATTCAGCAACAAATATTAGAACACTAAGAACATTCTTTGATTTTTTTTTTTTTTGTAAGGTAATAATGTTAAATAACTGACTTAATTTTTGTCGTGAACTTGAAAAAACAATGGTGATTCAAATATGTGACATGGATAACTCTATCCAGGTTATTTAATACTCATAAAGTTTAGCATAGCTATAAGTAACAGAAAGTATCACACAGTCTTATCAATATAAGCCAGAACTGCTCAATGAAACCAAGTTGCTATATAAAAGATGACCTTGTTAAAATAAAACAAAACAAAACAAAAACAAACAAACAAAAATGAGAAAATAGAACACAGGAATAAAAATATTGTAGATTAGTTTAAAAAAAAAAAAAAAAAAAAAAAAAACAAAACAAAAACAAAACCAAAACAAACAAACCACAAACAACAAAAACAAACAAAACCCAAAAACCAAAAAAAGGTAGAAAAGATGTGAGAAAAGTTGTGTATAATATAGAAATAATTACTTTAATCACAGAGTTACAAAAAATGTCTTTCAAGTGTAAAAAATTCTCACCATGAAAGAAAAATCTAATATACAGAAAAGTTGTCTCAAAAGTTTCCTCCTTCTGAAATGTGCTGCATATTATCAGACAAAGAAATATAGTATTTCTGCAGCAAGCATAACTAGACTACTTCTAGTATTTTCTTTCCTTATACAGTTTGTCTAACTGGGACCCTCATGAGACAAAACAGTTATTTATTGTATAAATTATACAGTATCTGTAATTTTAGATGTTAGTAAGAGAAAAAGCTCTTGAGAAACTTCTTAATACTATTGTTAAATTCAACAGAAGTGGTAAAAGGTGGTAGAGTGGTAAAATATGTTCAAATAATTCTCACAGAAAGTATCCCTAAGGCTAATCACTTTTTATATGGGTAAGACTTTTGTAAGCCATCTGTTAAGTTGAAGAGTAATAGCCTCTCTTTCCAGTTTATAGCAGCAGTATCTCTCAGAGCCTAAATAAAAAAAAAATGGGGAAACCTCATAAAAATGCTAAAACTAAATAAACTTCATAAAATATGAGCACTTGTAATGTAGAAGTGTCCCTCATGCTATACAAGCCACAGTTTTAGTAGAAAACCTTTCATTACATCATCTACTGAAGAAAATGGGCGAATAAAATATGAAATCTGCAGTACCCTGTCTTACCCTGTTAAGACATATGCAGTTCATAAATTAAGGCCAGCAGGAATATCATACCTCAAAACAGTTCCACACAAATTTGGGGAATAAGAATAAAGAATCTGAACTAAGTTTAGCAAACACATTATGTTCTCACTGAAAGAAACAACTAGAAGTCAAATTTTGATTGACTCCTTTGAGAATGCAAAACTGGGTTGGAGAGCAGTAAGCAAAAATAACCCTTCTATATCTCAATTTCACATTTCCTCTTTCTTAGACAAAAAAAAAAAAAAATCCAAACAAACAAAAAAAAACAGGCACTAACTCAGTCTTGGCATATACATTTAAATATTGGCAGTCCCTCATGCTTTGGGAACAAGATATATAGACTCCTCTAGTGACTCCCAGGGAAAGGATTTAAGTGGATCTTCCAGTGATGCATGTACATTCATCTCTAGAACAAGGACAAAAGTGATCTGATGAAGGTACATAATATACATATCATCACAGTCATTATTCCATGACTGCAAAGTGTGACTCCCTCACAGTTCAGCTATTGTTAAGCCACAATTGGTTAAATTTTTCTGCATAGGATAGGTAGAAAATTAATGCTTTCATTTTATACAATAGAAAAACATGTGTTCTTAGATTAAGTGGGACATCTGTGATGGCACAAAATCAGTCAAAAGAAAAAGCAATGTAAAGCAGAGCAAAGCATTTATTTGTGTTCTTCTGATAGCTGAAATCTCACAGTTCTTTGTATCGCAGCTTGCATGGTAATATTATTCCCCCTCTTACAGATCTTGAATTCAGGGATGCACTTACCTGACTGCACGAGAAAAGATGGAAAGCACTTTCCTCCTGTATGGTTCCAGTTATGTGCTTGCATTTCAAGACTTCTGCAGTAAAGTGTCTGGCTTTTTCCACCTCTCTTTCTCCAGCAAAATAATAGGGAAGGAAACTCAGAGATGTGAATCCTGTCAAGTACCCTAACCTTTATGCAGGTTCTTTTAGAACTGGGCTGTTAAGCATCATTTTCAGGACCAAAAATATGCACTGTTATCCAAATGAATTAGCTCAGTTGTGCTAGTTCTCACTTGGTTGTAGTGCAACCAGATGACAAGGTTTCAAATGTGTTAACTTGTGTCATAAAAAGCGTTAAAGAGATTTTCAGTCCAAAATGAGCTAACAAAACAAGTCTTTTTGCTGATGTTTTGCTGAAAATATGGACTTTAACAATAGAAAAATCCCTAGTATATTAATAATTGTCTGAACACGGGCTTATTGTTCAAATCTATACATGTAGACTAGCTCAGGAACATTTTATGCAAGTACTCAGAGTCAAGTCAGTGGAACTGCTCACAGATTTCTCAGTTGGAAAAGACCGGTGAAAATTCTAGCACCCACTAATATATGCTCACATCAGGTTGTTAAAGACTATATTTTCATGCTACATTCCAACTTTTTATCTTTCATAAAATAAATAAGCATATCCCAGAGTTATTTCATAAATTAACAAGTGAAATAAAGTAGGTAATGTGGGGGACAGTTTAAGGTGCTGGAAATATTATCACAAACAGAAGCCATAAATCCTTGTAATGCCTGTGTATGCAAGATCTCAGTATCAATAAGCAAATACAGAATCATTATTAAAATATGCTCAGAGAAGTTAACACGTAAAACCTAAACCAGTTACACTGAAAGGTCAAACAATGCAATTAAATTACTAACCCTGATTTCCTTTGTTTCAGACAAAACAGCTTTGACTCTTCTCAAGGGTACTAGTACTTATTATTTATAACAATATATTTAGCAGACTGGTTATTTTATCCTCTATATTTCAGTTAATATCTCGGAGTTGTTCAGGAAAGAAAAAAAAAATTTGTCAAAGTTGCAATTACACATTAGAATTTAGTAAAGAAGCCCTGTCTGAAACCAATAAATGAGGGCTTTAATCTCAAATACCATTTTCATGCTATTACTCAAGTCATAAGAATGCCTGAATGAATGACTATAAAAGAGATAGTCCACTGCTTACTATTCATGGTATCCCCATTCATTAGATAATTTAGGGTCCTAATTCTTCACTATTAGATTTTGAACAATCAGGTTGGGTAAAGAGCAATAAATAAAGAGTATATATATTTTTGAGTGAATTGTTAGAAAATATCCAAAACAAAAAAATGATCACCAGTGGCCAGTCTTGTGTTATTTATCTGAATAGAAGGTATAATGAAACTTGATCTCATATCTGTTTATTTTCCAACAAGTATGCTTCTGTTGTTGTCTCCATCTCAGAACCACGTTGTAATATTTTCTGGTACCAAATCTTACAACATCTGTTAGAACTGTAGCTTCCTGTCACATTTCTGAGATCATGCAAGAAGGAAGGTGAGTAGCAGGAGGCTGTGGAGAGACTGAGCAAAGTTGCTGTCTCGGCCAGATATGCCACTCTGCTTGTATCCACCAAATAGAACACTGCAGAATTTTCCAGAGGAGCTAACATTACAAATCTGTCCCCTACCTACTTCATTACACCTTAGGAACATGTAGTAAATTAATGCTGGAGGAATCTACCTTTCTGCTGTATTTAGTTGAAATTGGCATAGCTGGGAAGTTACTGGGGGCCAAGAAGATTAGAACAGACTATATATGTAAGATTCCTTTCTTCAGAAAACTGAGTAAAAGAGTCTCAAGGAATGGTAAGTAACTCTTTAAAGCTATCAAACTAATAGCTCGCCCAGGTGAAATACATTTCACTGTATAAGCTCACATGTGGATATTAAACTACTTAAAGAGTACTGTTATGGTAACTAAGTGCTGAACATGTGAGACAACTGCCCCTTGAACACAGTCAATTTCACATCTTAAAGAGAAGTCCTGATATATATAAAGAATAATAAAATAAGCCAGTTCATTACTGAAACACATAATGTCCACAAATATTTTCTTCCTGTCATCACCACAGTTATCTGATATAAAAATATATAAAATTATACTTTATTCCATATCAATATTATTAAATTTAATGGGTTTGCCTTTAATCACTCGGATAAATGAGTCTTTCCCCCACTTTTTTTTCTAAATGTTACCGGACATAGAAAGACAAATACATTAATCTAAAACAAAAATAATTGTCTGAGATACCTTTCAAAGATAGAAATAGATTGTGGTGCATTACATTTCCATTAAAGACAGAATGGGAACAATGTGATGCACTTTAAGTTCTGAACATATATAGCTGAGTTAAAGTTGAGAGTTGCAATTGAGGTAAATACAATTCCTGAGGCTGTACTTCAAAATAGAATTTTAAGGAGAATGAAATTAATCTCAATATGTGTATTTAGTTTTCTGTTATTTTGCCAGTCAGTGTAGGAGACAATGCAGCACAACTGGGGCAACTTATTTGCTTCTGATGCAACACATGAAAATTGAATAAGGAAATCCACTTACATGAGACACACTCTATTGTTTGATCTCAAATTCATTGGGAAACAGCTATCATGTACTTGGACTGCATACTGTTTGTGTATTTTCACATAAACATAGAATAACCTACTTTTTCATAAATACATAATAAAATGCTTCGTTTTCAAGCAAAAATATTAAAATAAAAAGTGGGTTTAAAAATTATTTTCTCAGTACTGAAGTCTGGTGGAACCAGCTGGTTTCTGTGCATTCAGACAGGATGGCCTCTCTCAGTTTTTAGCAGAAAATTCCAAATTAGACTAATATATGATATAGGGAGTGAGGTTTTTTAAGTGATTTTAAGAAGCAGTATAAACCAACTTTAGAATAAGGAAAAATTAGGCCAACCTCTATATATAGACAGTTTTCTTTGGGAGTCTGCTTTTTACCCTTTCAGCATCTCCTTCACACCATTCCACTTTCAGCCAAACAGCTAAAAATCTGTGATTTTTTTTTCTTCAAGTTTATATATTTTATTCTTGTGGCATTTGCAAGAATTAATTACTCATGACAGCTTTCTCATCTCTTGGCATAATAAAACTATGAAGAAAGGCTGTTTGAACTTGCAGGTACTATAATTTTAGAAGAACAGGAGAAGACAGACTTGTTCTCATCACTAGTTACTGAAATATACTTTTGTCTATGGTTGTATCCTTAGAAAAATAAAAGCAGTTTTTCATTTGACAGCTGGATAGCAATAAAGGCTAACAATTACATTCCAAACATGAATTCCTACCTCTGCATACTAATCTCTGTGAAATTTACCTTCACTATGTTGGCTAAACAACAGATTACATTTTGTAGGATATTCAGAAATCAGACATATTTCTGTTCCATGCAAATGTTTTATTTCACTGTCATGGTAAAAACAACAACAACAACAAAAAAAACAAACAAAAAAAAAAAACAAAACACAAAAAACAAAAAAAAAAACCCAAACAAACAAAAACAAACCAAAACAAAAAACCCCAAAACATTCATAGAACTTGAGACAAATCTGATGGGAAACTTGGTAAGTGCATATTACACACCCCACCCCCCCCCAAAAAAAATAAGGAAAAATGAAGACGAACAAAGCTGTTCTAGAAAGCCTATGATCACTGTTTAGGGATAATATTCAGAAAGTTTTCTCTAGAGTTCACATCTGTTGTAGAAACCATTTCAGTCATAAGTGATCTTCACAGAACTACAGATCAATGCAGAATGAAACCTGTAAATTTTAATGAGGGTCCTATAAAGGAGTTCTAAATCCAGACTTCTCCAAGGGAGCACAGCATCTCATGCCAAAGCTTTCTTCTCAAGTTGTTCATTCTCAGAGGCAAGGCTCTATAGATTAGTTATCAAAAAATGTAGATGGAAATATTCAAATGTTATGAAGGTGGTCCTGTGGTCTGCCAGTGCTGAGTCATTGATTTGACAGACAGAAGGCCAAAACTATACATTTTACATATAAGGGATAACTAAAACTTCCCAAAAAATGCCCAAAGGCAATCAGGATATGCATTAACATGAATGCTGTGTCTACATTTGAAATGTTTTCTAAGATCAAAGTAAAGCTATTTATGTAAATGTAAAAAGTGAAATATTATAGCTGTTCTATACAAACTCTACAAGAGAAATCTTTGATTGTCATTTTTACTGCGTTGGCTGTTACAGGTCTTTAGACCCTAAGGTAGGAAAACCATTTGTCTGGATTATAACAAGGCAAAAAAGAGAAAGCCTATTCTCTCAAGAGTAAACACAGCAACTGTTGGAAATGATGGCTAATTTTACTGGTGTGGAAGAAAGTAAAAGAAAAAATAAAATAATAAGAATTCAGTAAAGAACACTGGCAAAATAAGAAAAGTAGGCAGCTTCCTATTCCAATAATTACTTGACACTTTCTTAACAATTGCATGCTGATGTATGTAATTTGAGAACAAAATGTGAAGCTCATGCTCTTGGAACACATTCCACCACAAAGTTTTTGGCTTCGGTTATGTGCAATTGTACCATTATTGTAAATATTGAAAACATAAAAAAAAAAAAAAAAGTTGATGAGAGAAGTTTACTCCTGTGTTTTAGAGCATCTTATTAAATAAGGAGGAGCTTGTCACTGATAAAAAGACATGTACTGTCAAAAGGGCTTAACACAATAAGACATGTGATACCAGTAACTGTTATGTAAGATCTTGAAGAATATAGTTATTCGTTTCCAGATTTTTGTGAAGACTCTTACACCATTATTTCTACATAAAAATCAAAACTTATCTTAGGATACTTTTACATTTCAGAACCTTTTATGCCAATGAATAGACCTCTAGAAATTAAAAAATAATTCAGTGTCCAACAATTTATGCAAATTTGTCAGTGCAATCTCCCTGTTCGTCAAGAAAACAAAACATTTTCTTCAAGATTTCACTGAAGATAGATTTCTAAAGACAATTTTGGGATGTTCTACTAATTAAGTTTTGTGCTTGGACATTCAAGATGTGGAGAAGGTGGATGAGAACAAACATTTTGCAGATGCCTTGAAAAAAGCCCTCAGAATATATTTGGTTTCATGCAATTTCTTTTGGACAAACTTGATGGCTTCTCTCATACCAAGTCAGGCATGCCAGTATTTGCCTTGCTATATAGAGTCTACTGCTGTAGATCAAATTACAGCTTTTAAGGGATCAAATGCTGTCAGATGGCATAGATGAACATTTCATCAAAAGCAGTTGTTCAGGAAATCCTGATAGAGACAGAGTGATTTGAAATTTAAAAGATGCACACTGTTCCAACTACGATGCTCTAGTGGTGCAGAATACAATATAACATCAGAAAACATTTCCTCTTCAGGTTTTCACTTTGATTCACATGGAATATCAATGGATAAACTTATCATTGTTGAATCCTTTCAGCCTGTGCAGCAACCCTGCCACTGCAGGCAGTGAAATTCTATAATATGATGCTGTAAGAAGTTGTGTATGCAGATAGTATCAACAAGCTTAAAAAATGGGAAATTCATGGACTAGAGATCTGTAAATAGATGCTAATAGAATAAGCAGAGATCTCCCTTTAACTACTCCAATGAAATCCTGTGGCTGTTGTGGCAGTACAAGGTGTATGGACTGCAGATATTGATCAGTCATTATCTGAAGAGCATCTCCTTTTGCCATGGTCAGACATAGAGATTGGTCAGATACAGAGATGGGTCAGACAGACTACAACCTTTATTGAGTTTATATGATAAGCCAAAATCTGTCCAAAAATGTCAAAACAAATATTTTATTGTGATGATACCTTTTTCCACTAGTAAAAGACTCAGAGCAGATGGCAAGTAACATCAGAGTACACTTTTGTATAAGAAAAGAGTAAATATGGGAAGGGCTTGAGGGAGGGAAGAATATGTAATAGAGCACTTGTAAAAATGGAGACATACCCATTTCTTTTCTTCTGTGGGCAGGAGCTGATTGATCCAGCTGATTAGCTCTGTCAACCACATCATCACCTTGCATATGTTTGTGATTGTATCTTTTTCTATTTAGCTGTCCTGACCTCCCCACCTTCTATGGTAATTAAGGGGTCCAACAAACTGCATTTGACTGGTTATGTATAAGATTTGGATAAGTTTTTCTTTTGGACTAAATGAGTCCTGAGGATGTTTCATTTTGCTTACAGTTTCAGCTAGGTACAGTAATTTCTATTATAATAAATTTTAGCATTGTCCTATGAGATTATAAATGGCATTGTTGCAGTTTATGGCTAGAGTTCAGTGCAGATGAAAGAATAAAAAGTTCAGCTCCCAGAGAGCTATGGAGTCCTCTGAACCACTGGCTCATGGAGAGCAAAAGTTCCACAAAGGTAACCCTTTTTGCCTTTATCTCTTTCCTTCACTGATTTACAGAAGAAAAGAAATAGTCAGGGATGAAGGACTATGCCAAAAACTTTAGCTGTAAATTTCAAGCCTTTATAGCTGTCACTGGAGCAAGTTCAAAAGCCTGTTGTAAATGAATGCTGATGCTCTCTAGTATTTCCATAAGTGAAATTGCTGCTTCCCTTTGAAAATCACCTTTGGGCTAGATAGCAACATATATAACAAACACCCACATATGTCCAGATCTTACTGTGGGATGTGAGCTCTAGGCACTGATATTTAAAAAACTGATATTCTCAGTGCTGCAGATCATTTCCATAAGCTATTTTTTTCTGCTGACCTTCTATCTTTTTTTTTTTTTTCCTTCCTTTGCTTCGTAACTGAATTAGGACAACCAGCAAATAGAAGTTTTATTTTTTTTCTGTTTTCCTGCTTCTTTTTATGTATTAGAGACTACTGAAATAAAATAATTTGCAACATTTTTCACATTTAAGGCAAAGGCTAACACTTCAACATAAAGTGCACAAAATGATTTTTTATATGTCATAGAAACAGCATTTGAATAAAATACACATCTTGGAAAATCCAGTTTTATTCTAAAGTATACTGCGTAGATGTTGCCAAATTCAAATATCATAAAATAAAAGGGAATAGAGACTAATTTTTATTTGATGAAATTTTCAAATATGGGAAGAATCTTCCTTTCTTGCATAAAAGTTTTATGCTCAAACATAACTAGCATATATTCAGAAAGTAAAAAAAAAAAAAAAAAAAAAAAAAAAAACACAAACCAAACTTCA
This sequence comes from Tyto alba, assembly GCF_018691265.1. NCBI lineage: Eukaryota > Metazoa > Chordata > Aves > Strigiformes > Tytonidae > Tyto > Tyto alba. The sequence continues at coordinate 36,599,589 of NW_024881318.1, forward strand.
AAATGTTTAACTTTTTGAGGATCTAATAAAAAAAAGCTGATTCAATCTACTGAGGACACGTGGACACAATTGAATCCATTGGTTCAAATCAATGCCTGCATTTTTGTCAAAGTTAATGAATTACACCATTTACAACATTTTATAGGAATTAAATATCATGGCTCAGTTACTGTAAACTGCAGCTAAAAAAGTAGGACACTGAGAAAAAAATAGCTTTAAAGGAGGAGTACAGAAATTAAGTTTCTTAGAGTGTTTAATTTAACATGTATCTCTCTTTCCCTACAATAGTTGAAGGGTAAATCTGATGTAATCCCAACTGTATTTTAGACTTCACAAATCGACAAAATTTAGTTTCAGCTACTCACAATCCATACATATGCAACAAGCTTGGCTTTTTATATTTTCATTGTGCTGTCCTTTCATGACATTGTGCATTAAAATGACGGCAGCTGTCATGGGAAAATCAAGCTCCCTTAAATCTCAAAAAAACATGTTCAGCAATAGACAAAAACCACAGTGAGAATTTCAGGAAAATTCATATAGAAAAACAATGAAGATTTTTTTCTCTTAACAGATTAATAGACTAAATCTTTTAATCAAGAAAAATGGTGTTTGAATGTGTTGTTCTGTATTTTCATAAGGTGACCATTTTACTCTTTGGTCAGAATAAAAATTGGAAGATATATTAGCTGCTTACACCCTCTTTGTAATACGGATTTTTCTCTACACTTTATTTCCAAGCATTTTGTGAAGTATAGCATCAAATGAATCAAATAAAGGTATTCCCACATCTTCAATGAGGAGATTTTCCTCTCTCTGAAAGATTTTGCCCAAAGAAAAATATTGTAAATATTGAGTTTAAAATTTTCATTTGCAGTGTTGAATCATGCTACTGGTAATTAAAATCTAAGTAACTGGGGGGAAGGTGTTCTCAAGATGTGGCAATGTTTCTCACTGTCCTACTCTATTAAGTGTTGTTAGTGTCTGTAATAAATGTATGTTCTTTTTTTCTACCCCTAACGAGTCTGCCTTTTGCTTGTGCCCATAAAGGGTGATTTTTTCCCTATCCCAGTCCTGTCTTGAACCCCAAACCTGGCTCTCTGTCCCTTCTTATTGCCAGAAGAGAAGGGAGAGAGAGTGGCTGCATGGTGGTTGGCTGCTGACCAGGCTCAAACCATGACAGATGTTAAATCCTTCCTCTTCTTCATGTTGCTGTTAGGAATAGACTTCATATTTTTCCAAATGCTACTGAGGATTTGGAGTGTTTCCTATCCTCATGGTTAAGCATACCATATTTTCTGGTTAAGGACACCATGAGGATAAGAGAAATGGGAAATATTTATGAAAACAGAAATTTTCCTCATCTAAGAAAAGATTAAACCCAAAACTGTACATTGTCTATTTCTGTAAAACTTAGTGAGATAATAGTCATCCCAACCCTTGTATTCTTCTACTGTTGATATCATTTTCATTGTAAACATATAAACATTAGCAAACTACAACATTTTAAAAATTATGAAACATGAGCTCACAAACATGACAAGAAATAAAGTATGTATATAGAGCAAGCAAATAGATAGGCATTCTCTTGAGAGGATCTTGTTACAAGTATCACAAAACTAGATCCCCAGCATAAGAATAGGATGATGATGAAACAAACTCATTACAACACAACTCTTTGAGTCTTGCAAGCCAATAACGCTTATGACCCTTTGACATTTATCACATTTTTTGCAATTCAATAACTACGTCAAGCTTTTTTTTCCATTTTAAGTATTTTATCACTTAAGAGATATTGTATGACATGTAGGAGATGTGATTGAATGTACACTAATATTTAAATCAGATTTTGCCTTATGAAATATACAAGTTAATGTTTCGAAGCTCACAGGGGTTGATGGTGAAAGACTTGCGACTCAGTAGAGAAGTTTATTTGTCACGCACATTTTTGTGACAATGACAGAATAGAGAGTATATTCACTGAATTTCTTTGTAAATGATGCTACAGAGCTACACTTGTGAATTTAGTTAAATTGCATGCAAGTTCAAAATATCCCTTAGTCTAGGATAAACACTTTTTTTTGAAACCACAAAACTGAATGGGGCTTTAGGGCTGTACAGACTCATTTGTTTAGTAGAAAATCAGAGTAAATTAGTAATGAATCTACAGACAAAGTCTCCCTCATGAATGTTGTAAGAATTGAAATGAAAATTTTGTACATAGCAAGAAAATAAATAAATAGAGGGGCATACACACATGATACATCAGTTTTAGAAATTCCCTAGGGAAGTGAGATAGGTAACATTTAAACAGAGGAAATAGGAAACCACAGAAAGAGAAAAGATGGACAAAAAGTTGCAGAAAGAGTGATTAAGTCTGCAAAGCAACTGCTTTTCATGATACTTCAGTTGCCTATAATAAGTATTCTCCTGGATGTCTACATGCCCCATCAGTGAAGATGACTAGAATGACACTGTAGAATTTCATCTGGTACTCCAGTTCTCTGTGTTCAGCACACTGTGTTGCCTCATTACCTACCTCACTGCCATAGAAAGAAGAATCCTGTTGGAAAACTGTTATGAAGCCAATTTTTCCTTTGCCAGTAAGAATTATGAACAGTACTCTGCTGTTCAGGGGACTTGGTGGCCACAGATTAAGAGGGTACGCTGGGGGAAAGGGATCAAAACTGAAAATTTTTAACATGAGGTAACTAGTCAGAGTGAAAAAAAGCACTACTTGAAGAAACAGAAACATCCAAATGAAGTAACTGAGGAGATTTAAATTAAAAAAAAAAAAAAAATCCTTGAAATTTCTCTTATATGATCTTCCAAATAAGCTTCCTTGTTATCTTGAAGTCTAAGGCAGAACTTCTTTCTCTTCTGGGGCAGAAGGATTATTTTCATTTATTCTTCTGTGAATCATATTAGTGACACTCTGTACATACAGAGCCAGAGTTAAGATAGAGTGTGTCACTAACTCCTCTAGATTTAACTCAATAGAATTTTTAGTTGTATTTTTGTTTCTAACATCCATTGCCCTACAAATGAATGGCTTCTGGATGTAACATGTTTGACTGCATAGTCATCTATCTGTATGAACTAATTACACGATCCAAATTTCTTACAGCATTCTTTGATTTATGATAAAAACTTACAGAACCCAAATAGTTAATGTTCAATATCACACATTAATTTAATACTACAGAAGTAGTACAGAGACTTTCCTTAAGCAAGTTCTGAATACCACTGGAGAAGACACTTAAAAAATAATAATGGTCTTGTGTGCACTGCAAGGTAAAATGACCATGGAAGAGAATGAAAAATGTTTTCCTGGCACCAATAATTCCACCTCCTGAGAATTTACTTATACTTGTTGTGAAAGTAACTATCTGATTTACAGTCAGACTGTCACAACATTTGCAAATTTCATTTTTATCTCCTTTCCTTTCCAACACACCACAGATATCCTTGGACATATCAGAACGCTTAATCGTTCCATTAGAGAACCATTTTGTGATAGTTTTTTGCAGCTGCATGTGTATATGACTGCATTTTTATATAATATGACAGTAAATGTATTGAAAGAAAATATGTAATGCAGAAATGTAAGGTCAAATGACAAGAGCTTCAAACAAGCAATTGAGTAAGTCCACATTCTGTTAATTATCTTCAGTATTTCATGGTACTATCACAGCTGTGAAGATTTTTTTTTTTTGTTATTAATTGCTGAATTTAGATTCCTGATGCGATAAATCTTTAATACCCTTCTAATCCAACCATCAAATTATATGTTTTCATCACTTTCAGAAATCAATTTTCTTTTTAGCTCTAATCAATAAGTAACACATGTACTACACTGAAGCAAAGTGCTTGAATTTTCTTCGGTGTACTAAAAGACATCTTAGGGATATAGATAAAATATATCCTTCTTGCTAAAATAATTCTAGAAAAAGCTATTTTTGTACTGTGAATTAATAGGTAGAGATTCCCTTTATTTTTTTCCATCTTCTGACCGATTGAAATAGCCCATCAATACTCTCTTTTAATGCATTTTGAACATATTCTCTCTGAACACTAGAAGAAGATATGTGCACTCATGTATGGAAAATCTCAGGTTTAAACTCGCTTTCTCTAGGGGATTCCATGTATCCTCGCTCAAAAAAAAAGATCCATAACCAATGAATTTGTTTTTCACATGAAATTTAAAGAGCTCTATGGTTTTACATGTAAGGAAGAACTATTCAAACAGGCTGATGCTAAAAAGACATCCTAGTTTCTTATAAAACTTACTATATAACATAATCAGAAGTATCACTTATTACAAATCATTTCACTGGTTAGTAATATTTTTTAGACAAAAGTTGAAAGAAATTAGGCTTCAGAATGCCTTTCTAGGGCCCACTTTGCCTAATGCTGGTATAATAGCTTAACTACAGAAAAAAAAAAATCCACTTACAATTTTAGTGGAACATATATAGCACTTCATTTATCATATTAGAAAGGATGTTTGCCATATTAAGGATTCAGTTATTTTGGGGACTGCAGAAAAGGAGCATTAAGTTCCTTGCATATTAATGACTGAGAGAAAAATTAGAGAAGTAAGCTACATTGAAGTACTGCATTGTACAATCACTGCATAAGAAAACCTGAAGCATTAAAGTATAATCCCTTATATTATGGGTTCATTCAAACATTCATAAATTTGGATGCCACTCTTGCCAATCAGACAGGACATGCATCTAATATTTGTAGCACTCCCTTGTCTTCAGCTCCATGTCCTGGTCTTCTTAACTCTGTCCTCCCCTTGTCTTCCATTCCTGAAGACTCATTCCTTCCCCAAAACTGCTACTCTTTTAATGAACTTACAGATCATTCTCAAAGGCACAGAAAAAACATGCATGCTGCTATTATTATGTTGCCTTTAAAATATGAATGCACTATTAGTTCTCAGCAGAATAGCTATTTGAACATGTTAGCATCAGAAAAAATTCAAATTATTATGGAGGGAAGGTTAAGAAGGTTAATTTAAATTCAGTAAGAGTTTTGGAAAGCAGTAGGGGGAAACACTGAATTTCCACCTTCACTCATGCTATACAACATACTGCATAATACAAACACAGATGGAAAAACTTGCCAGACTTCCAAGCTTGCTAAGGCAGAAACACAGCCTGGAAACAATTTTCTTGAAAGGGTTACAGAGTTTGGCAAAACTGTGAATCAAGTAAGGAAAGGGAGATGTGCATGTCTGGTACAATGGACCTGCAGAGATAATTTGTTTTAAAGTAGAAACAACTTTGAATAGGCAATTTCCCTCGTGTGGCCAGCTAACTGGCATTGAGAAAGCTGCTGAATATTAGTGTCAATAAAAAGTGCTTCAATCCACACACTTTCCTTCCTAGTTGATTCAACTTTCCAACTCCAACACTGTCATTAGAGGTCAGGTAACCTCTGTCACATTTACTCTTTCTTTCATGTGTTGTGAAACAGGAATAGCAACATTTGTTCACTGGGGGACTCAAGTCATTAGTTGCTGCAAAGTATGATGATATCTGCTAATGGAATGTAGTACTGTAATACAAAGTGTTGTTATAATGGGAAACACATTATGGTCTTCACACTTAAGAGCACTTTTGTAAGTATACTTTAGACAGACTATTTTGAAAACCGGTCCATTGTGTCTACTAGTGAAGTGCTGTTATGTTTATCTACCTAAGTTTAGCAAGTCACAAAATGCACTTATGAAACTGGAGTCAAGTATTTGACACAACCTTGTCACAGCTTCCAAATACTTTATTCAATTTCCTAATCAATTCAAGTTTTCTAATAGAGATTTAGGTGTCATGTGCAATCACCAATTTTTACAGTCATATAGAAAAACTGGTTCTGTGTCAGTAAATATTTGCTATTCATATTTATGAGTCAATGTTTCAGGGAAAGGGGAGTCAACTCCACGACCAAATTTGAATTGCTTTATCTTGCCACCAACAACTAAATCTTATTGCTAAGTAAAGGAGAAAAAGAAAAAAAAAAAAAAGCTTGGTAAAAAAAATTAAAAATGATACATGTGCAATCTGTATTATAAATATATCAGGAAAAGGACTAAATGAAAAGTAAAAAAATGCTTTTCCAAAGGCAGTTACCTCAAAAAATTCCTTGCCTAAATTAAGAAAATTATCATCATTGTGCCATTTGGACACAAGGGCATCTTCATCATAAACTTAAAAATGAAGATGTAATTAAAAGTTCGGGTGTTTGTCTCATACTGGGAAACAGTGATTTCTATTCAAAGGGTAGCAGGAAACAGTTACTGACATTTTCCTATCATAGCAATATAACCACCTAAAGACCCTCTACAGATGAGCACAATAACAATAAACAATTTTCATCTGAGTTTATGATTGGTTTGAAGCAAGTATTGTCATTGGAATGATTTATGACCATTCATTACCTGAACTAATATATAGTTGATAGCTGTGGACACTTTGTTTTACATTTATCACCAACTTAGACTGTTTACAGCTGAAGATGTAATAGTCATTTTGCTCAAAAAATGATGTTATTTCCTAGATGGTTCAGCCTAACGTGGTGAAGCAACTCTTACTCTTCTCTAAACATTACACAGTGAAATTTCTGAGATGAAATATGCATATTGCTAGTTCCATCTAATGCATGTTTCTTGTGAAGATTCAGATTCTTTCTGAGGCAGTACTAAATTCACCACTTGAATCGTCCCTGGGCACACTGAAGTAGCAGAAGCAGCATGATAAAACACTGTTGGCATATTCCTATTTTGTAAATAGTTGCTTCTGTGACAAAAGTATTTATGTTCATTCATGATTACTTAGGTTTGTGGAAGGATTATTAAATAATTTCCTAATTAATTTACCTGACACAAAAAGTAGTACATATAGCAAACCTTCATATCCCTAATTGTGCGTTCTTGTTCAACAGGAAACAAAAGATGAGGATTTCCAAATAAGACTGATTAAAAATTTACATAAAAAAATTTGTTTCAACTTTCCATCTCATCTCAAAAAAATAAAAACCAGCCAAGAAATGGAAACAAAAATAGGAAAAAAACAAAACAAAACAAAACAAAAAACTAAACCAAAACAACAACAAAAAAAAACAGTCTACTGGCATGGACTTAACAGGATAGCCAGACAACAGAACAAGAGGAAAACATCACACAACACTTCTCTTGCAGTTTTCATGGTAAAATATTGGTATATTTTATTGTCCAAAAAGGTCTTCCGCCTCCTTCAGGTCATACAGTTCTGCAGTACTTTATTCTTAAGTTTTGACTTCAGCTCCCTCATTGTTTCGCTCTGACAGTTTAGAAATTATTTAGTCTTTAAATCATTTATGTTCTGTCAAGTGGTTATACTGTTCCCTGTATTACTGTATTTACCTAATACCTTTTAAGATTGTACCCAATTTATAGACATGAAAATGACATCAAATATTCCAAATACAGTAATAGAAGACTATAGTTCATGTCTTTGAATATTTTAAGCTACACTTTTCCTTCAGATGTTGGTGAATGTTCCCCAAATCATAACTAAAGTTCTAAATCATTACCAATTTCTAAGCTGAAGAAACATAGTTTTGGAGAGTTGAATTTCCTACAAGATATTGAATGTGGGCACTAGCACACCTAATATTTTCATCCACTGTAATCATGATGTAGCTTCACAGACTACAGGCTCCCTTCAGCCTAAGTATCTTCTACAAAAATGTTAACCAGCTTTGAGGCCCTACCTTGGTTGCTTGACTGTTACCATAAATTTTCACAATCTAACACCATATAAAGCAATCTATCAAATCCATAAAATATCCATATTGAATGTGAGTACTTCACAGTGCCCTACGTTATGATATGGCTTGTATTGATTTAGTGCGTAGAATTAATCTCTGATTAAAAAGATGAAAAAAAAAAAAAAAAAAAAAAAAAAAAAAAAAGATGTACAAATGTACTTGTACATAGGGTAAAAAAAGTATGTGGAAATAATTATCGTATTGTGTTTTCTCTAGTAATGGGGTTTTGGCTCCAGTGCTTTGCCTGCTGCATGACAGCCTTTTTGGTATATTAGTCAAGAGCCATTTACATTCTAGGAACTAGCTTCTGGCACATAATTAATGTCCAGATTAGCAAAAACATAATGTTCCACATGGTGCTTAGAGACATGATTTAGTGGTGGATTTGGTCATGTTAGGTTAACAGATGGACTCAACAATCTTAAGGGTCTTATCCAACCTAAACGATTCTATGATTCCACAATTCTATATTTTTAACCATTCAATCCTATCCTATTCCATTTCTAGTATATGTATAATTTCTGGTAATATCCTATTGAAGTTTAAGAAGGGTCTGTATTTAATTTTTTTTTTTTTACTTTGTGGTAAAGTATGCTCATTTTCTCAAGAAATCCTACTCACCTAATTTCTCCTGAAACACTATGTAAAAGGAAGAAATAATATAAGCTCATTTAATGTAGATATTTTGAGGAATCCCTCCAAGCTTCAAAGATTATATAAATAATAGTTATGTTGCATTAGAGTGGAGTAGTATGTGAATGGGATTAATTTTAATATAGATAATTAGGTCTCATTTGGTATTGTTTAATTCAAAGCACCTACTATTAAAAAAGTCTGCCTCATCTAGCTCAAGAGATTTTGAAAAATGCTACCCTCTACACATAGCTTGACCTAGCTAATTTGGCAATCACTCTTCCAGCTGTTTCAGCCTCCAAAAACTCCTCCAAGATCCAAGGATCTAAGTTCCAAGAATCTAGTTTTGTATACTAACAGAATCTGGAAAAATAGTTGTATACTTTTGCCCGTATCTCAGGTCCATAGAGCCTCCCTGGTTTCAAATTAGCTTCCAGTGGAAAAAAATCAGCTTCAAATGAAAAATAAAATATGCTACTGTATATGAAGGCAAAACAGGGCTAGGTAACACCACCAGTATCTATAAAAATTCTGTATTTGGAGTAAATTCAGTTCCCATCTACAATACTGTGAAAAGTAAATGCATTTAAAACTCGGACTTCAAAGCAACATTGGAAGCTGTGTTAAAGTTCGAAGCATAATAGCTAGAAATAAGGCGTTTAACTTCTCAATTTGCAGGTAACCATAAAATTCTAAAATAAAAAATTGTTTTCAAAAGTAATAAAATTCTTATAAATGGTATGTCATCAGACTGAAAAATTAAGTTAAAAAAAGTTGAAAAATAATGCAGAGATGGGTGAAGTCTCTGTCATTAAATTAATGTACATAATTCCATCTTTAAAATAATGTCTCATTTAAAATAAAATATTGTACCAGTGCATTGAATATGCCCTCACTTGGTCTTAGCTTGAAGATACTGAGAAGCACCAAGTCACTGTCCACTTAAAATATGTCAACAAAAGCAGGATTGAAAAACAGAATAAAAACCAATCTCTTCAGCTCATTTGGAAGACAAAAAAGAATACATATTCCTCTAAATACAGTACGCAAACTTGAGAACAGAACAGGAGTCTTAGAGGAATTCCATAGATAAATTATACTATTCTGAACTGCCCTGCTAATAATAACCATTTCAGTCCAGATGTAATTATCAAAATTGGACATTATAAATTAAAGAAAATTATTTGAAAAGCAGAAATTAGGTTAAAAAAAAATCAAAGTTTTATTCCTTACACTGAATATTTTGCTGATCATCACACAAAAGCTGTCAGATCTCACTAGAATTAAACACAGGCTCAAAATTCTTGTCTAGACATTCCAAATGAACAGATTGGTAAGCATGCTCTAAGAGAATACTTGAATAGTTACAGGGCTTTTTGGGCGACTGTAAATCTCTCCTCATTATCTTTCAGAGCACTCTGCTACTCCAAAGTATATGCATGTGGGCTATCCATTAATTTCAATTTTTTGTTATTTTTTTTTTTTTAAAAAAAGCAACTCTTTCATTCTAGATCTGTTTCTAATGTTTCTCCTTGTTGGAGTCTTGCTCTTTTAGAGAAGGGCAAACATGACAACTCATTTTGAAAGATATAGATATATTTACAGTCTTTTCCAGCCCTTCTATTAAGATAGTGAAATATCTACTTATGAGATTAAAATAGCCCCCAAAAAGGACATTTTGGAATGGGGCAGAATGATTTCAGGTAAATTCATATGCTGAAATATAAGCAAGCAAAAATAAACATCAGCCAGCCACAACTCCACTGAAGAATGCAGAATTGATAAAGAAGATATGCTTTCAGACAACCTATTCTGCACTTTGCACCCGAAGCTGACAAAGCCCTGAAATGATTCAGTATGACTAGTGTCATAACTTCTGGGCATGAACTATATTTTAGAAATTTAAATCCTAAATCCATTTTATTGGATCAAAAGCTATTGGTTAGTTTAATCACACTTGCACCTCTGTGTTCTGAACATCACTGAGAAACACAAGGTATTATTGCAGCACTCAAACCACATGCTGGAATTCCATTTCATCACTATCTAATTAAATGTGAGTATATTTGACAGTAGTTTTAAAATTAATATCTGAATCTATGAATTTTACAGAACTGACAAATATGGATGTTAGAACACAAATGTTCGTCTTGGGGGAAGAAAATACAAAAACCCAAACCCAACCACACAAACCTTCTTCTCAGCTTCTGAAATCAGGCATAAACACAGCACAGATTCATAGAGAACTACTAGTGATGAATTTTACTGAATAGAACGGTCTTGGAAAATTAAGAATACTTATGACAGTGGAATCTAGATAAATTTCAAAGTTTTCCCAAGAATTTCACTGCAAAGAACACTTGCCTGGTGAAACAGTTTGTCCTCTAGAGACGACTTTATCTAGAAAGGATTCATAGGACTACCAGCTATCTGTTTACGAGAAAACAGCCCTTATGAGAATGTCTTTGAAACCTTGTTTCTACAGTAAGAGGAATGAAAGTAAACAAATGAGCCAGAAACAGCAATGCTAAGTGAGCTGTAAGAAACATAGCCACTTGTTTTCTGTTAGCAAATCACATATATAGGCCAGACTAACCCATTTTAAGATTTTTTTTTTTTTTAAATGAGAATGTTGTCTTACAGTGAACTAATATTTTCAGTTTACAACTTCACATGTCAAAGACTGGTGAGTCATCACTACTAGTCACACTTTGTTAGATTATTGTTTGAAACCAAAAAAAAAAAAAAAAAAAAAAACCCAAACCCAAACCAAAACCTGTTACTTCTTAATAAAACAACACATATTGCTGAAAGTACAGTTGAAATGTATACTATACCATTTTCATTATATGACAGTAATAACTAAAGGATGTTTGCTAGTCATGGTGTCCATTGGTCAGTTATATGCTATGTATTTCATGCTCTTCAGTGGAAAAATGTCTTACCAAAGACAAAGGCACTTATTTTCACATCAAAATTTGCTTCTCATGTAATTCCTTTACACCTTATTTTACTGCTGAAAGTACGCATCCTTATTTATGAAGTGATCATTAACACCTACATGGATGCAGAAGATTTTTTCATGACCATAAACATTATTGTCAAAATTCCTACCAGAATGAACGTTTTTGGCTGGCTGGTCACTGCAAATAGTAGCACAATTAAGATGCCATCAGTCCAACATAATTGCTGAAGTCTCTTCACTCCCTTCTATTAGTTTCCTGGAATCAATATACGTTAATGAGTTTCTCATTATTCTTTGATGGCTTTTTTATTCTCTTGTACAACTCTTTAGACAGGCTGTTACCTTACCCTGATAACATGATAACACCTATGACTTGTGAAGCTAGATTCTTGAAGCAATTAAGCATTTTAGCATTTAGTGTGCTACGTTTCTGAAATTATGCTATTTCTAAATTCAAGTTGGAAGAGAATGCAAAAAATTTCCACCCCGAAGAACACAGATTAACAACATATATTATTAAAATACGAATATTTAAATAATAATATAATATCCACAATTTTAATATTTGCCTAACTGACTCCAGCCTACTCTGTACCCTCATTTCCTACACATACAGTCAATTGTACCTCATTTGTGCTATCCCATTCAGATTAGAATAGGAAACTTCTGAATCCATTGTATAAAATTATCACAATTCCTGCACTTTGTGTCCTGAAGACATTTCTACATTCTGGAATATTCTATACACAGTTCAAAGAAATCTAAAGGGAACAATACAAATAGAAGGGACTGTTTCTGTGATAGATTCAATGGGTCTATTTCACAGTAATTTAATCCAGAATTCATGAGGGATTAATTAAATTATAGAGCACAGAGGCAGCAGGCTCTTTGTTGCATTACGGATGAAGTTTATTTTTTAAACACTGCTTTGTGCACTGTTTGGTACATTCAGTTGCAAAAATCCATCCTCAGAGTTCTTAAGAAAATACATTGCACTTGGACCAACTCATTGTTTTAAATTAGCTTCTAGACATAATAGTGGCTCAGCTTTTCACCTCAAGTGGGTTATTTATTCTCTTATGACAGCTCTAAAAGCTTGTTCCATCTTCTCCCCAGTCAGAACTGTATTCATCAGGGGCCCAAAAATACAGGAATTATCTGTATTATATGTGCAGGTATGCTTTTGTTAGGCCAAAGCCTGCATTTTGTGTGGGCATGGGCTGGGTCTGTTTCAGAAGGGATAGGAGATTACCCACAGAAAGTCAAAGGTGTTTGTACTATAATTTAACTTGTCCTGTGATATTTTTAAAGGATTGGGGAAAGGGAGTAGGGAGGACACATCCAAGAATGCTGCTGATACAAATAGAGGGTAAATAAAATTGAAACAATTAAGTAGACTTATAAAATGATTCAACATTGTATTAGTTATAGAGTGAAAAAATGCTAAATTAAATTCACTGTCAGTATACACCAAAAAAAAAAAAAAAAAGTATATGGGAGAAGACAATGCAAGTCTACATTCACAAACATCATTTTTATGTGGTAAATAATCACACAGGGATGATTTGAGCAATAGATTTTGAAAGTGTGCTCAGGGTTTAGTGATGGCAGACCAAATGGAAGACAGTTTTACAGTACTGAATGCTGTGTGTAGCTCTGGTCCTCCCCACTATTGAACACAATACAGCAGAATAAAAAGGTAGCAATTGTAATTGGTGGTACAAAACAACTTCTGAATAAGCAGAGAGTCTTTGTTACAGCTGTCATACAAAATTCCCTTAGAGATTGCTGCTATTATTCATCTTGGAAAATAGAAAACAGAAAAGTGATGTGACAAAATGCAATTAATTTATGAGTATCAGGAAAAGGCAAAAAGGGAATAGTTATTGACTATAGTTTGTTACTCAAGAATTGAACGTGCTCAATGAAGCTATTAAGCACTATAACAGTATAGAAACAAACAGAAGGAAGTATTTTTTCCATACTACATGTAATGCAATTACGGACTTCTTTGCCTTAAGATACTGAAAAAGTATAAAACAATTCAGGTGAGGATTAGATAGGTGTAGGTGCTGCAATATCCATTAAATATGATGCTCTAGATGAAAGTGATGGTTTACGAAGTTCTCACATTGGTGACGCCTGGAACAGCGTGCCATTCTATACTTGCCACATTGCCCTCTTAAACCTTGAGTTTTTCTGACACAAATTATCTTTCATTTCTTCCTTGCAGTGAAAGAAGAATAATGTTGTCCAAGATGCACCACATTGAGGACAAAAAGCACATAATAGCTCTATGCTTTGTAATTTTTTTTTTTGCTTGCAGCTATTGTTCTATTTTCTGCCGACCCTGCATTTTAAAAACTCTAATGATACAATTGTTCTTGAAAACTGCAGAGAAACAGACACCACAAATAGCTAATTGGTGTCTCTTATGAAGCTAGAAACACATCTTGAACTTTTTTTATTGTTGTTGTTAAAAAGTGAGTGAGACAGATTTGTTGCTATTAGGCCTTATCAAATGCTCAGTAGCTGGCAAGATTTCACTCCTACTCACTTAATTAATGTCTGTAACATACCTGTCACTCATCAAGTATCCTGTGTAGTTATTGCACTATAGTTACTGTTATGTACCACCCAATTTTTTATGCCCTCAGGGCAACTCAGTCTAGGGATTCTGCACAATTTTCTGTCAAGTTTACTCTCAGGTTCATTGCCATTCAAAATGCATCACAACAAAATACAGCTCTGTATTTTATCAAAGTCCTTTTCCTCTCTGCCAGTTTTGTATTTTCCTGGCTGCTTGGTTCCTCATGAAAATGGGTATACAATCACCTCCTGCAGCTATTCAGTCTGTTTGATTCTTGCCACCTTCCCAAGCTTTCTTTAATAAGTGAAATAAAAATAGTTCCTTTTGCATTATCCCAGTCATCTACAGTGCATTATAGATAACTAAAAACCTAAGTTTTCTCCTTTCTCTTCTCTTATGAGCTTTACTAAAAATAAATGCATGTAGTCACTTAATACTGAGCTCTTATTTCCAGCTAAGAGTCTGTAGAATCAAATACACTCTTTTTTCCCTGTGGTTTTATTATATTATATATAATTTCTCCAAGGTTTAGCCAATCATTCTTCTCATCTATCTGTACTCCTCCATTCTCCACACCCCTTATAAGATACTCATGCATAAAAGGAGGGGAGGATTTCCACTTCTACAAGTTTCTTAGTTCTGTACCTGCTCTCTTACTGTTACAACACCCCTTCAAAATAATGTTCTGATTTTTTAATAAAGAACTAGCATTTTTGACACCTTGGTTAAAGAGTTACTGGTATAACCCAAAAGTTTAAATTTACATTAGGAGATTACAGAGACATGAAGCTGTGAAAATGATATATCGCTACCTTGATGTAGCCTTTTATCATATAAAGCATAAGAGAATATATAACATGTAGATGACCTCGGTAAGTTTGATTCCAGACAGATACTTTTTTTTTTTTTTTTAAATCTAATCCACTTTAAGAAATTACTTGAAAATCCTATTACATCTTTTCATTAAAAATTCATACTTTTAAATCACAGGTGATTTAGATAACTGTACATTTGCTTAAGAATGCATGATAATGTTGCTTTAAATAAGTATCTGAAGGTATACTAAAGCAAAACAAAACAAAAAAAAAAAAAAAGAAAACAAAACCAAACAGTATGAAAGCAAGCATGTAATTTTTGGAAGTAGTTTTAAAAAAATCTAACAGAATATGCTCTTATGTATCTTGATGTCAAAATACAAAACGTTTCTATTTAGAGTCTTCAAAATTTATCAAATGAGGCCAGAATTTTTTTCTGCCATAGTATAACTTTTGTAGAGTGAACAGGAACACACCCTAGGGAAGAAAGATGTTAGATACAATGTCTGCCTCGTTGGTTGTTGCCCTGACCTAAAAGAAAAAAGTAGTCTTCCACATCTTTATTTTATTGCTTTTTTTATTGACTTAATAAATAATAAGATTCTGTCCTGGGGAGATATTTAATGGCCTATCTCACTTCAAGAAACGTACCTGATAACTCCTTGGGATGAAGAAGATTTAGATAGATAAAAGACAAAAAATAGCATTAAATGGAACCTGGAATTATTCTTGGGAATAACAGAAAGGTTTCATGACAACTTTTTGAAGGTAAGTGATAGAAAGGGCTGTATATATGAAAGACGCACCTGGGGGAGAAATTAGGGTGACATTCCCCCATTATGAAGCTGCCTAAAGAGGTCAGTAGCATTGTTTTACCACTTGAGAATGGCTGCTTTACATAGTTTGAAAATTTGTGCTTTCAAATACCTTCTGATATTTCTATCACAAGCAAAGTATGACACAAGGATCTGTCTTTTCCTCAGAGGCTTTATGCAAATCTTTCACATTTTGGCAAGTGGAAGTGCAGGAAAAGTGTGTGTGAGAAACACTAAATTTGACATGTTAAAAAGAAAATTACAGATTTTAGATATTCAACTTTTCTGTCACGGGCTGCATTTTTAAGGAATCATTATGTGTGAGTCTCAGGTAGGACACATCATTTATATTTTCTAAAAGCAAGTGAAATCTCCTTCCTACAATACGTGAATCAAATTTTCAAATCTCTTTTTTATCACAATAAAAAAGAAAGGAACAAATATTATTATCAAAGTATTAGGAAAAATAATATGGCCAAAAGCATATCAGAATTCATGCATTTTGGTGCTGTCACTATTTCAGTTTCTTCGGAGGATTTGTGATTTAGGATTTTTATGATGTAATTAATAGATTTATTTTAAGATGGGAGTTCATAGTGCTAGAAACAGTACTTGATGCTAACAACAGATTATCCCATTTCAGTAATGTCATCTATTGCATCAAAGAGAAATCCTTAGTAAAATAAAACTAGCCATGTCTCAAACATACATTTATATATCATACATACACACATATTTAGACAGTTTACAGATTATATACATGTACATAAATATTAAGAATTCACAAGGGAATAACATATATAGCTACTGAAGAAAGATAAAATAATGTTTCATAAACACCTTGAATTGTTAGCAGTATTAAAAGTCTCAGATTTCAAAATTTTAAAAAATGGGTGTTTTATCTGGCCATGTAATCTGATGCTGCATTTGTTAACAGCTCTGATACTGGGTAACCTTCACTCTGAATACCTACCTTGTAATCTGCAGAATGTATACAGAGTTCTTATTTTCAATACAGGCAAAAGGTCTAGGGCATCACAGCAACATCTTTATAACTACTGTAATTATCTTTTGTAATAAAATCTCATGTAGTCCACTAGAACCACACAATAGTGTTACACAGAGACAAATTAAGAAATACTTTCCTTTATCTCACTGAACATTGAATACATTTTCATCCTTCTCCTAAGAATTATATTTCATTTGGCTGCTACTAAGTTTGTGCATAATCCTGTACAGAAAGTTGAAATTTTACATCATCTGTAGAGAAAGAAAACCCAAACCTGTCTTTGCAAAACTGAGATTTATTTTGTAATACTAAAATAGTGAAATATGACACATCTGTGACTTCACAAATACTTCAGTATTTCTATTCTACTATTATGATGCTTAAACATGAAATTTCAAATTTGAGTTGTTGACATCAACATAATGAAGACTTAAGTGTTAACAATTTCAACACAAAACACAAATATGAAGAGGGTCATCACAGCATATTTATTATATATTATTGTATTGTATTGAATTGTATTGCCTTGTATTGTATGGTATGATATATGATATGATGATACTGTAGTTATACTGTTGGATGGATAAATTCTGACATAATTACCTATCCAGTCACAGTAAAACCAATTTCTAAATTCTCTTCTGAAAAATCTTGGGATTTTCTTGGTATTGGGAAACAATCAGTGTCATACGACTACCATGTACAAGTACTTCATTCTCCACATACAAAAAAAAAAGGATAGCACTGAGGAAATTATATTCAACAGTAACTACTGCCTATGTGCTGTCAGGTTCACTGATGGGATTATTAGATCTTAAGAAAAACAGTTATTTAATAAATCACCAGAAAATCATCCCAATTATATTTTAAAGCCTTAAATACAGAAACTGATTAATTTATATATTTTATACAGATCTGCAAAATTTATATCTATAAGGGAAAGAAAGAGTGCTGTTTTCACAGAACAAGTCTGATAAAGGAGGAGCAACTCACACCTAGCCTGTGGCCAGAAGATAAGCGGTCCTTCTGCTAACTGTGATGACCCAGTACTTGGAACTAGTTTTAGGTGGATGGAGATACCAAAAGGCTTGGGGAACCTGAACTTTTGAACATTTCATCTTAGTACACTTGCATGATGAGTTCATGCACATTAACTTCTCCGCCCTGGAGAGAGCCAAGGTTCACTTCCATGAACATGCAACGTATGAACACATACATGAAGAGGTGTGTCAGTAGGTGGTTCTGGAAGTCTGTAGACCCTGTAGTATTCAACCAATGAGGAATCAGAGGAGGGAATCTGTGTTCCGGAGACAGGGATGTAAACCATCGCACGATGGCTGCCAGGTGCGTCCACCTGGTGGGGCGCCCGGTCTTGCAGGAACGTAATAAAAAGTGCTTCAAAACACATCCTGTCTGAGCCGCTGATCATTGGCAATTGAGCATTTTCTCACAATCTGGGGGCTTGTCCGGGAAGCCATCACCTGAGGGGTCTCCGCCGCTGAGGGTGGGAAGGCATGCCCCATTGATTTCACTGGTCTCATGAATCATTGGCGGTGACTCCACAGGGACCGGCTGAGATCCTGAGAATAGTAATATAGACAGGCCTTGTCAACCACTGGGGGGAAGAAGGATAAGAGATGAAGAAGAAAAAGGATAAGGGAACCCTGGAAAGCGTATTAGACCATGCAACTCCGTGCACGGACCAAGGTAAGAAAAGGGGACTGTTAAGTATTGCCTTGGCGGTCTGGGAGACTCAGGTGTGTGAGAGTGAGTGAGATGTACATTAGTACAGAGTGAGTGTGGAGTCCGGATCTGCAGTTCTGTTCTTCCATAAGGAAAACTGCCAGAGAAGGACAAAGTGGGAGAATAGTGTGACAGAGTCTCAGGAGGAAAAATGGGGAATAAAAATGCTAGGCCTAGGGAAAATTCAGCGAAGGGAGGTCCCTGAAAACACTCCTCCAGACAGTCCGTTGGGGAGGATGTTGATGTGATGAAGGAACTTTCTGGGTACGAAGGGAATATTGTGCTACTCTGTGTACAAAGGAGCCCGTTTTGGGAAATAAGGTTTTTGGCCAAAAATATGAGTCAACTGACTGGTTATGTCAGGATTTGAACAGAGGTCAGGATCATAGGTATCACTACCTCCAAAGGGGGAATATTGGTAAAATCCCCACTGGGTTTCATTTTGCAACCTTGAAAACAAATCGGTGCACCTGCCTGCCCCAAGGGGCTCAGTTACTTGGGAGACTTTGATAAAATATTGCAAGCAATGGTGGCCTTTGTATAAGTTAGGATCTGGAGAAAAGTGGCCACTAAATGGTATATTGAATTAATAACACCTTGTTGCAGCTGCTGTTAAAATTTTAAGACAGGAAGGCAAATGGGATGAAGTTGCTTATGCAAATATGTTCTTTACTTTTAAGAAAACATCCTGAGTGGCAAAAAGATTGTGGGTTTAACATCACACAGCAGGATCCACTTGTGTAATTTTTAGAATAAGATCTTTAAAAGCCACTCAAGCATTGTTTTCCTCTGTGTAATATAGGGCAACTATGCTAAATATCTGGAAAACCCGGAGGAGGCCTTGGATTTAATGATAGCCCCCAGAAGGAGGGGGGTTGTGAATGAAGTTGTGAATGGTGCAGCGGGAGCCACAGGTGGAGTTCAGAATCAGGATTTGGAGCAAATAATGGAGGTGAAAGCTGAGTTCAGGGAAGCAGATGGGTTTAGCCCAATAGCCAGATGAATGAAGAGAAGCTGAAGGGAAAAAAAACAAAACAAAACAAAACAAAACAAAACAAAACAAAAAAAACACAAAAACAAAAACAAAAAAAACAACCAAAATGCTAATTGCACCCCTCAGACAGTCTGTGGGGAATGCTGGTCCGGTAGCGATAAAGGTTCCCTTTACTATGTGGCTTAGGAGGTTTATCGTGATCGGACCACCATTGCTTTAGTTCAAACTCCCATAGGTGGGTTACACAGAGGTAACAAGAGAAGAGAATGTGCTATGGGAGGAAATAGGATGGGACACTGGAAAAGAATTGCCCTCAATTAAGAGCAAAATACCCTTCACAAGTCCCTGTAATAAATACAGAAATGGCACGGAGGGGACCGAAAACCTCTGCCCCAGCAGAACCTCTGGTTACAGCCTAACTGGGGAAAGGATAAATACAATTTTGATTGATAATGAAGCAACATAGTCTGTACTTAACAACTTAGAAGGACCACTTAGTTCAAAAACTATTAAAGGAAGATACGATTTACTTTTTGGATAATATAGTATCTAGCATTCCAGGTGAAGTAGAGGATGCTGTGATTCCTATCATATGAGCAAGTGGAATTATCTGAACAGTCCAGGGAGGCAGAACCGGTAAAGATCCGATTGAAATAGGGAATCAGGCCGGCAAGATTGAAACAATATCCAATTAAAATAGAAGTGAAAAGAGGGATTGAACCTCTAGTAAATGGAATTCACATGCTTGGATTTATTATTATTATTATTATTATGATGTTGTTGTTGTTTATATAATAATTAATATAATTACCAATTATATGATTATTATTATCATATTTCCAATATGATTGGCATTCACCAATCGAAATATAACATTCCAATATTGGTGGTAAAGAAAGCTAATGGGAAGAATTACTGGCTGGTACCGGATTTAAAAGCAACTAATAGAGTAATAGAAGATATACATCCTGTAGCAGCAAATCCACATACTTTGTTAACTACATTACATGAAAAATTAAGGTAGTTTACAGTGATTGATTTAAAGGATGCCTTCTTTTGCATCCCCTTAGGTTTGCAGGGCCCGGAATTGTTTGCCTTTGAGTGGGAAATCCCTGAAACAGGCCACAAAACAGTTAAGGTGGCTGGGCAGTTACATCTCAAGGGCAAATGATGCTAACTCCTAACTTAATGAGACATCTGGCCACAAAAGAACATGAAGGTACTCATTGAGGAATAATGGTTAAATGTTTGTGGAAAACTCTAATTAGTAGGCACATGACTAAAATTGTAAAATCAGTTGCTGAAAAATGTGAAATTTATAAGATAAATAATCCTAATATGGGCAACGGGGTAGTTTGGGGAATAACTAGGAGTCGACTGACTCCAGGAGAATATGAGCAGGTAAATTTTGCTGAGTTACCAAGAACAGGGGGATATAGATATCTCTTGATCTTAGTGGACACATTTAGTGGATGGCCGGAAGCCTACCACTGTTGCACCAATATGGCTCATGAAGTAGTGAAACAGCTGCTGAATCAAATAATACCCTGATTTGGTATACCAGCAGGCATATCTTCAGATAGAGTCCCCTGTTTTTATTGCAGAAGTACAGGGAGTGGGAAAAGCATTTAGGGATTAGATTGGACCTACACACCCTGTAAAGGCCTCAAGCAAGCGGAAGAGTATAATGTATGAAGAAAAATTCTCAAACTACAACTGAGTATGATATGCCAGGAAATTTGGTTAGAATCACTACTAATAGTATTATTAAGAGTAAGGATGCAGCCTGGAGAAATCATGTAAGCCTGTATGAATTAATGTTTCAGTTCCTGGAGACTTCTCTTTGCAGTGAAGTCAGGATCTCCAACACCTGTTGGCCCTGGGGAGGACCCTCCAGTGGCTTCACAATCAGTTTACATCACAAAAGCAGGTTGGACACTCTGGCTCACCCATTCTGACCAGGGGACTGAGTTGGAATTAAACATGGAAAGATGAGCCACTGATGACTAAGTGGCAGGGACCCTTCCAGGTACTATTAACCACCTATACAGCACTGAAGGTATTGGGGAAAGGACACTGGATACACCACTTTCGGGCTAAAAGAGTCTCTGCTCCATGGATAGTGGAACAAAAATTGCCTCTCACCTCAAAGTTTGTAAGGAAAACTGAATCATGAAAGGATATTTGTGGGTGATAATTTCAACTCTTTTATTATTATAAAAAAAAGGAGGGCAGGGGACCAGCTATTTAAACAGGTCAGACTTAGGGCAAGAAATTAATTGGTAAAAGGGATTTAATATATATATTGGTCGTGGTTGACTAGCTGGTTGTCAACCCTTTCATGGATAAAGCAATCTGTTTGGATTATAAAATTCTGACAATCTTTACATTCTTGAGTACTCAAAAATTACTACTATTACAATCTTGTTTAGTATTATATATTGCATATATTATACTGTAATAGTATTATAACTAACCACTTTTAAGCATAAGACAGAATAGTCCCAGACTGGATGACTGATAGTATGTGTGATAATCATTGTTATATTTGTTGTAATCAGTGTAACTAAAAGAATGTTATGGTACTTATGAGAATTTATGGATTAAGCCTTAAAGAGGGGAATTAATACCTCCTGACACTAGCCATTGTGAAATTGCTAACAACAGATAAGTAGAAGGGAGAAGCTATGTATCCTTTTAAGCTTTGGATGAATGTAACTAGGACAGAAAGACCCCAAACTACCCAATTTGACAACTGTCAGGTGTTGAGCTGTGGAGGTGTTGAGACACACAGACAGTTAAGTAGTGAAAGTAAATATTTATGCTCTGATACACAAATTAATAGGGAGCCACCATGTCCCAGGTGGAATAATGCATGGTGGACTACCACCTACCATGGACAGACCTATGCACGGCCCCATCCAATACAGCAAGGGCATTCAAGGATCAAATAAGCATGTGTAAAGGGGTCCCCAGTCCCACCTGCTCATCTTTACAATGTAATCCTATAGTAATAACCATGAAAAAGCTGATAACATTGTAGATTGTGTTTATGGCCTTGGGGCAGATGTAACAGGGAAGGACGAGAATTTAGAAGTGAGATTTAGAATAGCAGTATGGTCATCACAACCTAATATTAGTAAGGAAAAAAAACAGCCCACACAATCTCCTGAAGAAGGAAAAATTAGGTCCCCCTAATGACCCTAAAATCGTGGCAATTGCAGAAGTAAAGGATCTTAAATTGTTTTAAATGGAGTCAGGATACAGGGATACAAATGTCTGGGTATAATGGGTCAAATGTACAGTACAGAGTTTAAATCATAGTAATTGCCATGCCTGTGCAACATGAAGACCCACAGTACAAGTTGTTCCCTTCCTCATGGGTTTGGACTCAGGATCCACAAGTCATGCGGTGCATGATTGCCCTGCACCAGGAGAATGCTGCTTGGGGTAATGAAACTTGCAAGTTTTTAGCATTACTATTTCCTGCCATACAGGACAAGGATATCAAGGTACCGCATGCTTTCTCCACTGCCTCTGTTAACCATACAGCTTGTCTCTCACAACAGGGTAATCAGGCTACCAGATTTTGGGGAGAATTCAACTTATGCACAAAAACATTGAATGTGACTAATGATGGCACAGGAAATTACTCAGCTTTAACTATCTCCAGAGCAGACCTGGGGTGGTGGTGTGGAGGAACAATCCTGAGACCTATCCTACCAGCAGATTATAAGGGAACGTGTGGAATTGTTCACTTGGCCATCCCATTCACCCTGGCATTTGAATAAAAAAAAAAAAAAAAATAATCAGAACATTCAGGCAGACAAGCAAAGGGGAACCTAGGAGTATCATCTGGTGATCGAATATACATAGGCTCTATTGGAGTTCCCTGGGGAGTCCCAGATGAGCATAAGGCAAGGAATCAGATATCAGTAGGGTTTGAGTCCTTTTTGTTGTGGTGGATAACTGTAAATAAGAACATAGACTGGATAAATTATGTTTATAATAATCAACAGAAGTTTATAAAATATACCAGATATGCAGTAAAGGGGATTGCCAATAAGCTAGATGCTACAAGTAGGGTGGCCTGGGAAAACAGAAGAACTCTAGGTATGATACTATCTGAGAAAGGAGATGTACATGTAATACTCAGGAACAAATGCTGTACTTTTTCCCAGTAACACAGCCCCTGATAGGACTATCATTAAAGCATTACAGAGACTTACTACCTTGGCGGATGAACTAGCAGTTCACTGACTGGGTGGTTGGATTCCTGATTTGAGGAATGGAAGGGAATGGCTGGATCTATGCTTACTTCTTTGATTGTAGTAGCAGGTGTCCTAGCAGCAGTGGGATGTTGCATAAGACCTTGCATTGGAGGATTGGTCCAAAGCCTCATTGAAATTGCCTTGTCAAAATAGGCCTCTGGGACCAACCCCCCATCTCGACAAGATGCTGTTATTAAAAGAATGGAAAGATAATGACGCAAGAGATGACCTGTCACCAGAGAAAAGATGCAAAATCATGTTGGCAACACTAGAAAATACTCATGGAACAATACTCGAAGAATATGTGAAAAGCAACAAAAGTATAAATAAAGAACGGGGGGAAATTGTAAGGGAAAGAGTGTTGTTTTCGCAGAACAAGTCTGATAAAGGAGGAGCAACTCACACCTAGCCTGTGGCCAGAAGATAAGAGGTCCTTCTGCTAACTGTGATGACCCAGTACTTGGAACTAGTTTTAGGTGGATGGAGATACCAAAAGGCTTGAGGAACCTGAACTTTTGAACATTTCATCTTAGTACACTTGCATGATGAGTTCATGCACATTAACTTCTCCGCCCTGGAGAGAGCCAAGGTTCACTTCCATGAACATGCAACGTATGAACACATACATGAAGAGGTGTGTCAGTAGGTGGTTCTGGAAGTCTGTAGACCCTGTAGTATTCAACCAATGAGGAATCAGAGGAGGGAATCTGTGTTCCGGAGACAGGGATGTAAACCATCGCACGATGGCTGCCAGGTGCGTCCACCTGGTGGGGCGCCCGGTCTTGCAGGAACGTAATAAAAAGTGCTTCAAAACACATCCTGTCTGAGCCGCTGATCATTGGCAATTGAGCATTTTCTCACATATTCATGTATATTTTATAATTGAAATACCTTATATTTTATGGATATTATAAATATAAGATATTACAATATAATGATGCTTGCTTACAGTGATTTAAATTGTCTAAAATATTGAAGCTTGAACTAAAGAAAGTAGAACTTTTTTCACTGTGTACCTGATACTAGACTAAAATATATGGTATACACAGAATGCCGATACATTAAATTGTGGTCTGATCAATTAATTCATTAATTTTTGGAGATTAAAAACTTTGAGAAAAGTTGAAATTTCATATCTAAGTTTTGTGTTTATAATTTTTCGTTCAGTTATCCACCATACATTGAAAAACACATACAATAAACCAACTCTAGCATATTCAGTCTTTTGTAGGGATAAAATCCAAGCAGTTCTAGCAAAGACCAGCCTTAAATTTTACTGGACCTTAACTCATTATGTACAATTCTATAGTAATATAATGCTTTTTTCTTAGTTTTTTGGTGTTTTTTTTTGGGGGGGTGTGGCGTGTTGTTTGTTTTTTGTATAATATGCTGTCTTTCAGCCACTGATGCACACAAATGCAAGGCACACAGATCACACAGTATGCTTTTTTTTTTTGGCAGAATATCCCATAAAATCAATCCACCAAACTCAAATGATTCTCTGAAAAATAAGTAAGGCAATAGCCCTTACCAAAGCATGAGAGATAGAACAGAATATTTCAGCTGGAAGGCAGCTACAAGAATCACCTAGTCCAACTGCCTGATCACTTCAGGGCTGACCAAAAGTTAAAACATGTTATTAACAGAATTGTCCCTTAATTGCTTCTTAAACACTGATGGGCTTGGGGCACCAACCACCTCTCTAGGAAGTCTGTTCCAGTGTTTGACCACCTTCTTGGTACAGAAATGTTTCATAATGTCCAGCCTAAATATCCCCTGGTGCAGCGTTGAACCATTCCCACAAGTCCTATCGCTAGATCCCAGGGAGAAGAGATCAGCACCTCCCTCTCTACTTCCTCTCCTCAGAAAGCTGCAGAGAGCAATCAGATCACTTCTCAGCCTCCTTGTCTCCAAGCTAAAGAAACCCAAAGCCCTTACCCACTCCTTATAAGACATTCCATGTCCTATGGTGAAGGAAAACTGATGAAGGAAAAACAACAACAAAACACTTGCCCCAAAAAACCCTGAGACTTGTATGGCTTAAAGTATGTCTGCTTTTTCTTAACTATACCAGAACTAATAAAATATGCTAATTTCTCCCCAAAATCATGTATTGCTTTTAACTGTAAAAAGAATCAGGAAATACATTAAAAACATTACTGTTGTAACTAAAACATGGAAATTTCATTCAGCAAATATTCTAGAATTTCACAGGAATTCTGTGGTCACACTGTATCATAGACTATACAGGACACCTGTGAGCTCAAATAACATGGGATAAGAGAAAATACCCAGAGCTGCAGACACCCTAACAGATCTGCCTTGTTTTGCTTCTAATAGAAAAAAGCAGATGTTGGTAAAGTGGAGAAAGGTTTTGCAGAAAACAATACCTCTTCCACCACCTTGCAACCACTGAAGAAAATAACACAGTATTATAATTCTGATCATCTTTCACAGTGTTTGTCATGTCACCATATCTTTTGCATAGCTGTGAAGGTCTGAATGACCTTTTAGGAACACTTACAAAGCAAGAAAAAGCTAATTTTCCCACATACAATGAAATGTTCATGACAGCTTTCAAACTTTTCCTGAAAGCGTCCTTACTTGGTCATGGGTGAAAGTATTCTGAATTTGCCAGTGGAATTAATAGAGTTCCATTATTAATATATAACCTTCTGTATGAGGCATACATGTAACAATATAAATTGGCTAATAGTGGTATAAAAGCAATCCATCAGCAAAGAGGATCTACGCTTGATTAGTTTATTGCATATCCTAGAAAAAAATCATAGATGTCCCAAATACAAAACAAATAAAACACTTTTTAAAATAATGACCTTCTTAAGCCATAAGAAAGTGTTGTGCCTGTCCTTTACCAAAGAGTATGAAAAGAAACACCTTCCATTATGAAAGCCTTTTTATAACCATATACTTTGGAGCATCTCAATTTATGTAAGACTAAAATATTTCTTATTGACTATCAACTGTCACTAAGAATTTGTTTACTTAAAGAACTGTCTACATCTTCTTTCTAAATTGAAAAATTATTCTTAACCAGTCTTTGGAAATTTTACAGATCATAACATGATTACTACTGATGCAAAAGATGAACATCTGAATAAGAAATCTGACATCACATTGTCTTTTTCAAGAATTATGTGTTCAGAAAATGGCTTTCTCAATCATACTTTTTCTTTAAAGAAATAGGCAAACAGAAAAAAAAAAAGAAAATCCACCAGTATGTCTTGTGTGAAATAAAAGGATTGGTATAGAAAAACCATAATGAGACCCTAAGATCAATGTCAGAACACAAATTGCTTAATGAATGTGGTAGTTTGTAGATTGAAACAGTTATCATGTGTGGTGGCAGATGAAATCAAGTCTTGATTCCAAGAAAGTGTTGAAAAATTAATACATATAGCAAATTCTAGAGCACTCAGAGGAAAAATATCTTCAAAACTAGGTATGTTCTCTTAGTAACAATTTCTATGCAAAATACAGTTTAAAAAGTAAATTATAAACACTTGGTGTCCATTTTCAGTATATGCAAGTACCCATTCTCTCTCCTCCCAAGTAAATGCCCCTTCTAAGTGAGGAGGACTATTCCAGTGTCTTTCCCTTCATCAGACAGGCTCTCCGAAAGGCCTTCCACAGGACATGTGCAAGGGACTAAACTACAAGGTAATAATAAATGTTTGTTAGAATATCAGCAAAACTTTTTAAATCCCTTGAAAATATAACTTACATTCTCCCATATAATAAAATAGTGGTATGAATATAAGGGTGGGTCACTCCTATTTGCTTTCTACTCTTTTCTTGTCTCAAATAAGCTATTAAACACTTTCTAAATTGATTTATCTTGTTAATCAAATGCTAATGTGGAAAAGAATACATGATGCAAATGCTGGAAAACTAATAAAAAGTCCTACAGTCATCAAGGCCTTTCTCCAGTAATAAATCAACAATAAAACAAACAAAAATAATAAAAAAGCAAAAGCTAAATATCAGCTTGAGCATAATTTGTAAATAAACAATAAAAATAAGAGAGACCCCACCAAATTGTTACAGCAAGTTGGACATCTTAGACTCATGTAACTGTCTCAGCCTCAGACTTGAGCATCCATGTGGAGAAACGCCAGCACTGACATGCAGGAAAAAAGTCAGAGATCCAGAGGAGAGGAAGTAAAACACTCTCATCTTCCACTGAGGAAATGACAGAACAATATTAAAGTCTTTCATGTCAGTCTACCACCACTGGTGTTAATAAAGGATGAAATAAACAACAGCGCTAAATGAATGACACAACAGATGCTAGAAGGAAGTTTCAAATCAAGCTTTACACAGTCTGTAGAGAAATGTATGAAGGAAGTAGATGGCAGAATTTAGAAGCCGAAATAAAAGTGAATAATGTTGTGTAAGCAAGGAGGAATTGGTTCAGCCAAGCAAAAATTCTGCTGATATAAATGAGTTGGAGAAAATGAGTGCATTATATTTACACCTAGCTTTTATTTCTGCTATAGAACTACAGAAGATGTCACAGAATTGAACACACAGATTAACTGCACCTTGTTTCCTTAAATTCACTCTGTTAAGGGTTATTAACTATTCAACTATGTCTAGTTTTTCTAATGGATGAAATTACTCTTGTAACTAGTTTCTTTCATGCTTTATGGTTTGCAAATTTTAACATAACAAAACTTAACAAAATTTCTTTTTGCATAGATTTTGACTGTGAAATTCTGTGCTGGCTCGAGGTACTCCATAAAGAGATCTATAATGATCACATAGTAAATTCTTGTACCTTTAATTTACTACAGAGGACTGATATCATTTTCATTGCTCTGAGACGATGAAACTGTAATAGTTTGATTATAAGACAGTGTCTAATGACACCACAAGTGTTTTATATGAATTTAGGAAACAACTTATGCAGACTTTTTTTCCTGTTTTCCCCTTTATGAAGCAGTCTCACAAAGCTTCCTATCTTGGATTTTACTGTCTTCATTGTGATTACATTTTTACTTTAAAAAGACTCCAGAGGAAAAAAAAGAATAAGCAGTATTTGACCATACTCTTATTAATGTTTCTTGGAGTGTTTTTTGTGTAAAAATCAATTAATCTGAATATAATCACAATAAAACATGCATTTTTGTTTTATGGACGTCTTATTAATAGAATTCTATTGCATAGCACTCGGTTCTCTAAACAGAAGCTATGATAAAATAGATATGGTCATACTGAACAGGCAGATAAAAGAAGAATTCTCTCTATAGCATCCTTGAAGTACTTACCCTTACTAAATCATAAAATTGCATAAAAATCTGCACCTACCTCAGAATAAACACGAATTAGAACTGATCAAAACCATTTATGGAATACATTTCTGTCAAATAATGCTGTCAAAATTCATCTCTTCTACATGAAGGTACTGAGTGTAATCACCTTTTTTCCTTAAGTATGATCATCCTAAATATTTCACTGATGTGTATTTTTTTACCACATTTTTTTATCAAATATGACAAAAAAATATTTTACCTATTATTAAATGAATATTATATTAAAATATACAAATGTAAAAATTAAGGAGTGATAGATATTAATTAAGATTTCATGTATTCTAAGCATATAACAATATTTATATCCCTTACATTCTGGATCAGAAACATACTTGTGCCAAATTGGTATTCAGTCCGCTCTATCATGTTTTTTTTTACTTGAGTATTCTTGATCCTGTAGCAAAACAATCCTGAATAATGATCTTGTTCCACAAAAGACCAGAAACAATTCTGAAATTCCAGAACTGCTTTGGATAGAATAGAGGATGACATGATTCACAAACAACAAAAAGGAAAAATATGACAGAAGACTGCACCAACTGGAGAACTTAGAAGGTAATTTCGAAAAAGTAAGTATAGAAGACCTAAAAATCATTTGAAAAATGCCTGCTAAAAACCTAAGACCTTACAACAATCAATTAAAAAAAAAAAAAAGTATAAAGGAGAATCGTGTAAATTTATCATATTTCCATATAAATACAATAATTGCATTTAAATGTAAATGAAATCCAGGATTAAAATGTGAATAAACTCACAGCAAGTATATTTCATATGCACAGATGTCAAACAAACTACTCTGAAAAGCAACCCATGAAAACATACAAATAAACAGTTTAATCCTTTCCCTACCAGAAAACAACTCAGGTCACCCACTGATGACTGTAAATATAGCCATTTACAAACTTTTCAGATGTTTAATTTAATACACAGCATAAAGCCAGAATTTCTAGAAAGGACAAAGGACCTAATCTATAGGTTTGAACTCATCAGTGTGCTTTCTATACATCAGTAAAGCAAAAAATCATTATGATTATTTCAGTTATTTGAAGGTATGAGGTTAAAGCAATTAAATTAAAAAAAAAAAAAAAAAGACATACATATTCAGTCACAGAGATCAAATAATTTTTTTTTTTTCGCCTAGAAATGGTGAGATAGTTGGATTTGTATTTTGTCAGACAAGTATACAACTACAAACACTCTGTCCCAAAATTGACTCCATATAGTTTTATTACAATAAAAGGCAACGGCAGGTACACTATTCTCAGGGACCACTGGTGCACAAGTTTTGGAACTTTTTATTCTAAAATCAGTACTAGGTTTTTATCAGCTATGGTGCATTAGAATTCCACTGCTGGAGGTTCTTTTAGCCTTATCTCCATCAGCAAAAAGAAATTAATTGTGAAAGTTTTTACACCAGGGTTTTCTCTTTCTTTACTTTTTTTTTTTTTAAAAAAAAAAAAACAAACAAACAAACAAAAAAAAAACCCAAACAAACAAAAAAAACCCCAACATTTTTTAATTATGGCATTTGCACATTCCATATAAACTTTCAGAGATTTCAGAGGTTTCATAAAGAAACTGGTCTTCAGAGATGCTTCAATCAATCCTATGGACTTCATTATGATCATTTCACTGCAGAAGGCAAAATCATCCTTTAATATGCATGGCACATGCATCTTTGATGAAGCCTTATTTTTACCATTCATGTTTCTTCCAAAGGCCTAACACCTCTTTGCAAATAACTAAATTGCATCTGCTAATAAACAAAAGTTTCTTGCTGAGTCCAGGGAGATGACAGTACAGTCTATCCTGATTTGACTAGTGGAGCTAAATTAACCTTTGCTGTAACTATTTTCTGACAGGTAATTTATTAATTTTTATGTGAACATTGCACGGACACTGAATTTGGAATTTTTACATTTGCATATGAATGCCTTGCACCATTTAATCAAGGAATATAGTATCATCTGGTTTGCATAACTAAACAGAACAGCATGAATAGTCATGACTAATTGATGTACTTCTTAATACTTTGAGTTTTATGCACTTGAAGTTTGATCTTCTCTTATATAATCCAACAGGTAAAGAAGCTCATCACCTATGTGATCCAAAGGTAAGTAGATAACATATTTTGAATTAATAATTTTAAAGTAGGTCCATAAAGCCTATGTGAACATTAACACTATGTAGTGGACCTCAAAGACCTTAAACTCCATTAAATGTATTATGAAGTAAATTTATATGCGGTGATTGTTATGTCGTCTTACTCATTTCGGACTATTTCACTTTTGCTATGATCATCTGGTCACAATATAGGTAAGACACTATAAGAGTTAACAGTCAGTATACATAGTTCTTTGCTGACAGACATGTAAAATGAATGTTATAGCAGGTTTTTTGTCTTCTAGTTAGGTATGCCTCTCCCATTCAAAAACGAATGAAAAAAACAACCTCAGTTGGTCTAGGTCATGCAGGGTGTTAAAACTGGGAGAAGCTCAATCTGCCTGCTCAGGAGCCTGCTTTCTCTTTTCCCCAGTCAAACATGTTATTGTGGGGCTAACCAGCAAAACTAGAAATCTTTTATTTTTCAGAAATTTATTTTTTCATTTTGATGGTTTACCAAACTCCACTTCACTGACTTTGCTGTAATTACGTTCACCTTTCCTATCCTTGTATACTGCAAAGTACTGCCTACAGACTAAATAATAGTGACTTCAACCTGCACAGCACGTGTCTATGGATTACCAACATTTGAGTTTCTGTAGACTGGTTCTAATTATTTTACATATATTTGTACCACACTACCCAAGTTCAAATTTAACTACAGTCTCAAGATAAAAATATTTACAATTAATATTAATTAAAAAAAAAAAAAAGGCAAAAGGAATAGCAACAGTAGTTGGGTATTGGCAATTTGAATCACAGCTTAACTATTAATTTTAGCAGATTTTAAATGCAAAAGAATTAAATAAAAGTAAATTATAGTTTGCAGAAACTGTTGTGTGCCTGAGAGCATGAAACAGAGGCAAAGTTTACAATCATATAAAGTAGCCATTCAAATACCTTCAATTTACATGCTCACTCAGAAGGTGTTCAGCTAGGTAAACTTTTATATAAATTGCACATAACTATAAAAACCAGTAACATTTACCTCTCATAACCTGAGAAAACCTTGGAACTGAAAAATTGTCTCCTTTATTAACCAAGTTATTTTAAAAATCTTGGTGCCAAAATAAAATATTATCTTTCATTCTAACTGGTGACAAAGAAACCTCCGAATTTTAATTTAAAATAACTAGATATATTGTATTGAAGTCAGTTTTGTAGAGCAATTAAATGTCTTTGACATAAATTAACTGTATAACTTATTTGCATAAGTGGTGTTGCTAAGCAATTTCAGTACACACAAGGGACACACTGTATTCCATAAAAAACTTTAGTGTGTTCAATACACAGGGATAAGACTTATAATGTTAATACTGTTATCATGATTCAGACTGTAATGTAGCCAAGACTAATTCAGTTGAGGGTAGCTCTACAAATTGTACCAAGTCATGAGTGTAATGTAACTGACATGCTAGTAGCAGTTCAGAGAATGAGTATCAAAATGGAAGCCCTGATTCATTTCTCCAAATTCTTCCTTAATCTTTAAAATGTGTGAGAAATATTTCACCTTCTTTCCCAGAATTAAGTTAATTTTGCCTCTAAAGGGGATTTCCATTTATTTTACCCCACCTACATGCTCAAAAGAATCAGCACTAAATCTCTGGCATTGCTCTGTCATCATCAGGGCTAAAGGGTAGAGCAAGTGCTGTTTAAAATATAAACCACACTCTCAATTCTCTGACTCAAAAAGCACATAATTCTTGGCTAAACAATATGAATTTTTGATTGTGCTACTTGAAACTGAGTTTTTCAAATTTCAAACTGA
The DNA here is from genome assembly GCF_018691265.1 of Tyto alba. Lineage (NCBI taxonomy): Eukaryota > Metazoa > Chordata > Aves > Strigiformes > Tytonidae > Tyto > Tyto alba. The sequence goes on from NW_024881318.1 coordinate 36,632,509, forward strand.
GTATTTCCAAATGCTAGAAAGTTTCAGCTTACCAATGTCACCAGTGGAAATATAGATAACATTACTTTATTCCAATACAATTGATTCTTGTTCAGTAGCAAAATATTTATTTGGTTACAGACTTTTTCATGGTCATGCTGGAGTTTGTTCCATTGCCCTTGGAACAAGTAAAAACTCCTCATAAAACTGAAACTGCATTTTTTTTCCTTTATTTTCAAAATAAGCTGTTCAATGTAAAAAAGGAACTGCTAAGATCACTACATCTCCTTATTCTCACTCAACATACCTTAATATGTTTTACCCACCCAGATTCTTATCCATCTTTATATACCTACATATATTTGTTTTTCAGGATGTCTTTAGTTTACAACTTCCAACTTTAATTCATATTATAGCAAGATTAGTTTTGGATATGTCAGAGAATATTAGATGTTGGCTGAAATTTTCTTCACACCTATATTTGTGTTCATGGGATTACAAAGTCCATTAAAAATTTTGTGAATAAACAGACTGTCAGTCATAATTATGGACTACTAATCTTTGTGTCCTGTGTTTGAGCGAGTAATGGGGCTTTCTGATAGCAGGCAAGGGGGCTACAGCAGTAGCCCCTGTGAGAAGCTTCCCAAAGCTCCCCAGGCTCCAAGTAGGACCCAACTCTGCACCAAGGCTGAGCCAATCAGATGCACCTCTGCGATAACATATTTAAGGGACCTGGTGAGGAGAAGTTGGACTTATGAGGGGTTATTGCAGCAGCTGAGTGAACAGAAAGGTCAGTGGAGGAACAGAAGAAGAAAGGAGGGGGGAGGTGTGCCGGAGCAGAGACCCCCCTGTATCCTGTGGTGAGACGTCAGGGAGGCTCCCCCTGACACCCATGAAGGTCTATGGTGGAGCAGACACTGATTTATTGCCTGTGAATGGCTTCATATGACCAATTAAGGTGACTGCACCCAATGCCAGCCAGGTACCTGTGGGAAGAAGCAGCCCCTACTGTTGTAGTTCAGTGCTGGGAGGATTGCAGCATGCAGGGGTGTCCCACACCAGAGCAGCTCAGGAAGGGCTGCATCCCATGGGTGGGACTCCAGTTGGAAAAACTTGGTTTTGTATGCTGGAGCAACGAGGGAAATGATGCGGCCCGTGGGAAGGACTCAAGTCAGAGAAAAGTTTGTGGAGGACTCTCTCCTGTGAGATGGGGACCACGCTGGAGCAGGAGGAAGAAGTTTCAGAAGCTCCCCTCACCAAAGATGGAAGAAGCAGCAGCGTTGACTGCACCCTAGATTGCACAGTTGCCCTCTGAGCTCAAACCGTTACACTGTCAAAATAAAATGAGTGACTCATGAAAAAATAAGGATATGTTTCAGGAAAAGACGACTTGCAATACAGATCATGTAGGTCTCATCATCAGCACTGAAATAATAATGTTATTTCTATTCTATTAGTGTTGCTAAAATCATGAATTAGTTTTATTAAACTAAAAATCCCCACCTTTTTGAAATTATTACTACAACAGGGGTAGTAACAACAAAAACAGTTCATTAGTGTAAGAACAGATTGGAAGAAGATTATTACAGCATAGTAGTCTTGTAGAAATGTGCTTGAGATAAATTTGCTAACAGCATACAAAACTTTTTTTTCTAATAATTTTGACAAAAACTGCAAGATGAATATAGCAGAAAAATGTATATATATTGGTTTTATGTAATTAGTGTGTAGTGTCTTAGAACCAGAAAATATGTTTTTCTGAGGAATAAATTATATCTTCACATTACAACCACCTAGAGTATGCAGTTCATCCTTGCTGACTAGGACCATCCTGGTGGTCCTCTACCAAGAGGGAGTTCAGCTGTAAAGTTCCTCTTTTTCTCCCACTCATCATTAATATTTTCTTGTGTTAGCCAATAGACAGATATGATGTGTACAGTATTGATGATGTGCAGTACAGAAAGAATTTTCCAGATAATAAAATAATAAACCTGTTTGGTGAACACTTCAAAATATCACCCATTAAAAATTAAAATTCTGTCCCTGCATTTTGTAGCTTTTCTATTTCTGTTAACATAGTGTATGGCCATGGTCTTCTGTTGTGCCTATTCCAAGAATCTAAAATAGCTGTTGTTTCAGGAGGTGATAGAGAATCCACATTTTTCTTTGGATTCCAGGTGGCTTATCTGAATGATCTAGAGGTATGTTTCATCTTCCTAGCATTTTATCCTTACCACACATACACAAACACACAAATAAAAAATAAAATTAAAAATTCCAATTCCACAACGTAATGCTTGTTTATATTGTTGAAACACTTACTCAAGGTAAGAAAACTTCAGCAAGGGAAAAATACCTAGACCATACTGAATGCATTTAAAAAAAAAAAAAAAAAAAGTTAAAGAGGAGGTGATATTTTCAATTGCTCATTCTATTTGTTCTTTCTAAGTTTTGTTTAAGTCTGTACCTCTTACAATTACATAATCACATAGGTCTACTAAATCCACTGTAACTCACTCTAGAGGTACCATATAACATGAGAAAGCATAGAAAAATAAATTGTAATTTATCAGTCCAGTGTTGACTACAAAAAAAAGGGACAGTGTTAATGTATGAATGTCTGATAAGTCTCAATGATTTATTCAATCTGATTGAATGCTTATTGAACTCAATATATTAAAACCTTGGATATCTCACTTCATTTCATTTAAGAAGTTTCAAATAACTATGTAGTTCTAACTTTTTTCTCTATGTTTATTTAATATTAGGCCACTCACATGATTTCAAGGCAACAAAATTATTAACTATAATTCTTTATATGATTTATTTAGTCTGTTTCACTTATATTTCTCTGTGTCTGCTCTTCTATGAAATTCAATCTATTCCTATGTCAGACTATAGTTAAACATTCTGCCATCTTCCTTAATCTGCTTGAAAGATCCATTTCTTCATTCCAGTTTAAAAAAGACATGGTTACCTACAAGTAATAAGCTAGTAATGTAGTGTAACTAATTAATGATTAATAAAAATAAGTCTCAGCTGTAGATTGATATGAAAGGTTTACAAAGATGAATGAAGCAGCTGGCAGGATTGTAAGATGTTGTTTAACTGAAATATGATCAGAAGTCTGCACAAATCTTGCCTTCGAAATTCAAAGGAAGTTTGAGCAATATTCTTTTCATCTTCCTTTCTGCTTGCACTCTTTTCTTCTTTTCATAGTACAGAAATGCTTCAAAAGATTTACTTCAACTTTGGAGTTAATTCTGGAGAGTATACCTCAACCTATACAGGTGGAAAGTTTACCATATAAGGGATTACTCTATTAGTCTGAAGTTGTGACTTGTTACTACTCTATGTCTATTCAGACCCATGTCTGGATGATGCCAGTTCCTCACTGCTTTATATTAACTTTTTTAGCTATTGATTTTTTCAGGACTGAATATAAACTCCAGCCAAAACAATATGAAAGAATCTTTTTCCTTAGTAGATGGAAATCAGCAGTGGTAGTAAATCATTATCTATGGTGTTATATGTAATTAAGATGTTCTTTTCACCGGCAAAGGGAGTTTGGTTATTTGATGCATGAAAGCTAAATATTCTGATGTATGAAAGCTAAATTAGATGCTTTTAACTTCCTGTTTTGAAGATGAAAAGTCCATATGAAATTTGACTTAATATGTTCAGTGGTTGTGTGCAGGCCATTCAAGAATGTCTTATACAATAGCATTCACACACACAGTCATATGCTACAAAACAACTTATATGAAGGAAAAATTCCATTCTAATCTTTAGTAATTCTTTAACCCTTTCTGGTTTGTCATGTAAGAATATGATATATTTGCTCTGATCTCTGTTCAGTCTTTTCGTCCTCTGCAAATGTGTTCATCGATAGTGGCCTCCTTTCTCTCATTGTTAGAAAAAACACAGATGTAAATGCCAAACATTTGAGAGTTCTCACAGAGGTAGAAATATAGACCAGCAGTTCCTACAGTGCATCACCTTTGCTTCCTAAGATAATATACAAAGATAGTCATTATGATAACAGATACTATATTACTATCTGAGAAATACTGACACAAAATGCAGCAATACATAGAAAGCCTTTTTTTAAAAAAAATATTTTTTTATTAAGGTATCAAATCAATCAACTCTTGAGGAAAAAATGAAGATTTTATCTCCATAAAGTGTAAATTAGTTTTAAGGAAGCTTTTTAAAGGATATTGAAATAGCATAAATATAAAAGGCAGATTAGGGGCTATTAAAAAAGAGTAAATAATGTCAATTATGTAGTTACTAATGGGCAGATAGCATTGAGTACTATTAAAACAGTCTTGCTAAGAATGATTTTGTGATCACTAAGTATCAATGTATCTGTACCAGAAGATTTAAAAAGCCATGATTATTTCAGATGCATCTAACCTTTACACACAGGCATGACAAATTTAATAAGAACACTGTAAACCTAGGCCAGAGGTATTTTAGACTTAATTTGAAATTCTAATAATAAGCACAATGGTAAATTATGCTACAGAAATGTATAGATTTTAGACCTTTCATCAGCCTTAAGAGCCCTAATTAAATTAGTTAATTTCTTCTGCTTGAAAGAGTTAAATAGCCAGGGGACATAACCAAACAATAAAGCTCAATGGGGTTGGTGTTCTTAACTTTAAAGTAATCTCAATTTTATCATGTACTCTATGTGTCATAGGAAAATATGTATTTCTATACCTCATAGAGAAACATGCAACTGAGTATTTTAGAACGCTTAACATCTGACCCACATGAGCTGTGCAGTTGACAAGTATACAGACACTATTTTTCAAAATTCATTAGCATGATAGCATAGCTACTCCACTTCCAGCTTGTTAGGATTAGTAGGATAGTATCTTAGATAGGCAATGTAATGCAAATAAGTATGTTAATAATGGTTGGTATATCACAGCCACTGATAAAATCAACTTTTTTGGAAAACAAACAAACAAACCAAAACAACACACTTCTGTAAAGCCCACAAACTTCAAGTGCACCTTCTCAAGGACATTCAGGAAGCTATAAAGGAATCTAAAGCATTCCACCCTACAGGTTTCACAGTTCTCTTTATTGTCTGCTTTTTGAAGATTAAAAATCTTCATGTCTTGTGCAGCACAGGGAACACGGACTATGCATAAAATAGATTGAATTTAAAAATAGCTGGTTTTGATGTCCATCCAAATCTAAAACTAAATCTCGTTCACTGTTTTTCTCTTAATTGTCAGAAATGCTCAATGTCTTTTAATGGTGTGGACTAGTTTTGCCCTTATCATTTCTCCAGTATTAAAATCATATTGAATTCTGCTCTGCCTTTACTAGCAAAGACTTCAAAATTCCCCTGCTATCTCTGTTCCTTGAAAGAGCTCTACCCTTACGGGTTAACATCAACATTTAGAGTACTCAACAGCAGGACACTCAGAGAAACATGGTGTAATAATTAACTAGTCAAGTATCACAAACAAATTTTCCTTTGACGACATCATCTGGTTTAGCACATAAAAGCCTTCATACCAGAGAAACTAGCCATAGTCATAACTGTAGTTATGTATAGCTGCAGCTATGGACTGTTTGGTGGATAAGGAATTGGCTGCATGGTTGCATCCAGAGAGTGGTGGTCAATGGCTCAGTGTCTGGATGGAGATCAGTGATGGGTGGTGTCTCTCAGGGGTCTGTATTGAGACAAGTACTGTTTAATATCTTAATCAGTGACATAGATGGTGGGATCAAGTGCATCCTCTTCAAATTTGGGGTCAACACCAAACTGAGTGGTGTGGTCAACATGCCTGAGGGATGGGATGCCATTCAGAGCGACCTGGTCAAGCTTGAGAAGTGGGCCCATGTGAACCTCATGAGGTTTAACAAGGCCAAGTATGAGGTCCTGCAGGTGGGTCAGGGCAATCTCTAGTACCAGTAGAGGCTGGGGGATGAATTTATTGAGAGTAGCCATGAGGAAAATGGCTTGGTGGTACTGATGGATGAAGAAGCGGCAATGTGTGTTCTCAGCTCAGAAAGCCAACTGTATCCTGGGCTGCATCAAGAGAAGTGTGGACAGCAGGTCAAGGGAGGGTATTCTACCTCTATACTTTATGCTGGTGAGACCCCACCTACAGTACTATGTCCAGCTCTGGAATACAGGAAAGATATAGACCTGTTGGAGCAGGTCCAGAGAAGGGCTAAAAAAATTATTAGAAGGAGGAACGGCCAAGACAGTTGGGGTTATCTAGCCTGGAGAAGAGAAGGCTCCAGGGAGACCTTATTGAGGCCTTATAGTACTTAAAAGGCGCTTATAAGACAGAGACAGACTTTTGATACCTGTGAACTAAAATTATTAGAAAACAGATATTTTGGGGATAGAATTATTAAAATAAATTTAAGCTGTTTTAACCATTTAACCATTGCACTGCAGAACAAATACTGATCTTTTGAGGAATAGTTAGAATAACTGTAGGATGACATAGTTCGGCCTTGTAGTAGCAGGTGCAAAGAAACATAAAGATAAGGAAGATGCAAATTAGCAACAAAACCAGACCAGACCAGCCTTGGAGGACAAGATATATGTGACCACAGGACTGAGTTTGCACAGAAGTAAGGGTCAACTGGCAGGCACAATGAAGAAGACTACAAGCCTTCCTCTAAAGACTCCCAACAACCACCTGAAGACTCCCAACAGACATGTTCAATACACATTAGCATATGCTAATGAGTTCCCAGAAAAGTTATGAATATGATAAAAATGCAATGAATATATATGATTAAAGTACTATAAATGCTTGTTGATTTCGTTTTCACACACACACATTAGGAGGAGCTATCCTCTGTGTGTTCTGTGCTGTAATAAACAGTGACTGCTTTCTAGAACTCCAAAATTGAGTCTTAGAGACCCCTTTCCGGTGACATTTTTCATAGTAATAGGACAAGGGATAATGGTTTTAAACTAAAAGAAGGTAGATTCACACTAGATAGAAGGAAGATGTTTTTTACAAGGGTGGTGAAACCCTGGCACAGGTTGCCCAGAGAGGTGGTAAATGCACCATCCCTGGAACATTCAAGGTCATGTTGGTCAGGGCTCTAAGCAACCTGTTGTAGTTGAAGATGTCCCTGCTCATTGCAGGGGGACTGGACTAGATGACCTTTAAAGGTCTCTTCCAACCCAACTATTCTATGATTCTATGATAATGTAATGTCCTTCTGAAGCTCTGAAGTGGTGTCTCAAATTGTACACATTTTTGTGGAGCTTGTATTAACTTGATCTCTACTCTGAAGACAGTAGGAATTTATAAACTTTCAAGGACTTGTAGGAAGAAAGGGAATAACTCAAAGACTACATACCTACTGGTCTCCTCTTTTTTGTCAAATGTTCTGCTTGACTAATCAATCTCTCCTTTTTCTTCATGGTGTAGAATGAACACTTCACAAGTTGCCTGTGGCCAAGCCAGATGAGTAAATAGGATATTAAAAAACTCAACATTGACCAGTCCAAAGAAGACTGAAGAAGGAAAAAGTTAGCTCGTTTTATTTATTTTTTAAAGAAAATTTAGGAATTTTAAGTCTGAAAAACTGAATTGGATATCCAGATGCTAAATCCAATTATTAATAGTTCCAAGATAATAATAAGATATACAATACTTAATAGCATCACATTTATCACCTTCTTGACAGGTTATCTGGCCTATTGCCCAGCTAAAAATAAATAAACAAAGTAAGTCAGTGGTTCGCATGATATAGTTTGACTTCAACAAGGCTTTATGAATTTTTCTATATGGCAAATATTTTAATAACAGATAAATTAAATCCCCATGAAAGAAAGTGAAAAACAAATTAAAAGCAAAATCCTAGGTTCTGTTCACTTCTATTAACATCTTAACTTTAGTTATAAAATGTAGAAAGCACTGAGCTCAGAGGTTTGAGTATAGACTCCACATTCAGCATGACCTTAATATACTGGGGGAAAGGTTGTAATCTCACCAAAATGAGTGTGAAGATAAGAACACAAAGTACTACATTTAGGAAGAAGAAATCATAAACAAAAGAGAAAATCAACAGTTACATACCAAGTCTACCAAAACCTTTTGTTGATCACAGTCTGAATGCCTCACTATTCAAAAATGAGAAATGAGTTTCTGACAGTGTCCTCTAGCAAGTATCCTCTATGTGAAAAACTGAAAATAGCTATTCAATATTCTACACTGGAAAAAAAATAATATGAAAGTTTTCTATACCTTTTCTTAAGAAAGAGTTTTCAAGTGAAAACAGGTCAGGGCTGAATGGTAGGAGGTATGGAATACCTAGTCTCTTAGTATAGCCTGAAGGAATCAATTCTGTGTAATCTAGAAGACCAGGAAATGCTAGATACTTCATTGTCCTTCACTCGCACAAGGCAGTTAATACTGTTCTATTTCTGCAAAAGGAAGGAAGAAGAAATTGTCTCACATTTCCAAGAAAATTATTACTTTGCATTAGAACTAGGAAGTTTATTTCCTAAAGATAATGAAGCATCTAAGTAGACTTTCAAAAACCAGATAAGCAATACATCTTTGAATTGAAAATCTAGCACAATTACATGGCTACCCTGCAGAACCATGGATTCAAGGACATTTTCTATCAAAAGCAACACACTTTTGTGGTCATGACATAGAATTTGTGTGTTAATTTATCCTTCAATAAGCCAGTAAATTATAGGAAACAAAAAAAAAACCAAACAACCAAACAACCAAAAAAAAAAAAATACCACAACAAACCAGTGTTTTCTTTCCCCACAGTTTTCCAGCAGTCAGAAAGCAATGCAGAATTTTGTTTGGGATTATATATAGGCTTACATAATTTACATACAAAATTCTGAATGAATACGCTAATTTAATAAACCTTTGATTCATAAGGAGAAAGTTCTATCTGGCTGAGAATGGTTTGTGTACAAGATGTGAAAAAAGAAGAAACTCCATTCACTGTGGAAAAATTTCTCTACAGTATTTTCCCTGTGCATAATTGCAGTTAAAGCCACTAGAATTCCATTTAACAAGGCACGAAGCCTAATTCAGTCATTGAATTACCATAGACTTTGCCCATTCAAAGAAAAGGCAAATATCTCTTCTCAAATGAAATGGTTCTGAAAATAGAAGTGGATTCTGAATAATGTTGAACATTAGCATTCTCAATCATGTTTAAGAAGTGAGAACCTCTAGATATCCATTCTAACCAAAACAGAGACATTGAAAAATACTACTCCAGCCTGAAAGAATTTATTTGCAATTACATTCTGTGATAGTTCTGATACAGAACAGGAAAAAAAGTATGCAGGCATTATACATGTAAACATTTTAATAACCGTGAATACCTTTTCCGATTCTGGAAGTCATAAAGCATAAATTAGGCTATGTCTACAGCATACCTAAATTTTACAGCATAATATGCAATATTGCAACATGGTATGCTACCAAGTAATATCCATTTATCTGGTTAAATGAAAATGAGACTTCTAATTCATTGCTAGGTGGAAGAATACAAAATTCCAATTTATGAACTAACATCTTCTCGCAATTGTGGCCTTAACCAGTAATAGTAGTGCTACCAGAAAGATACACTAAAATTTATCAAAGTTTGGAATGAAAGTTTGCACTAGAATAAATACAAAACTGAGATAAGAACATGGAGGTTTAAACTCTCATCTTATCATGTGGACCATTAAATCACAGAGCTGTTTTAAAAACAATTATTAGAAATGTTATTAATTATTAGGTTTGCTTCCTGTTCCTGTGACATAAAGAGTATGGGCTTGATATGGCCGAATATCAGACTATCCTTCTCTTTTACAGGTACTCACTTTCAAGTTTTGTAAGCAATGCAAGCAGCATGGCCTCAAAAGTTCGTTTTTGGAGGAGACAATAAAGTCCATAAAGAACTCTTTTTATGTAGAGAAATAGTATATACAACACAAAATTTCACAAAATAGCACTGTGCATGTAATTTATTAATGAAATTGATGTAGTTACAATACAGAGATTATCATTCAGCCTAAAGCACTGGTATTTAAGATTAGTTGAAAAGTTCCACTTATCAGGCAAACCTGAAATAAGGGACACTAGTGGCACTTGTTTGACAGAATTAATGAGAAGTACTAAAGCAAGATTCTTAAACTCCTGTCAATCTACCACTCAAAAAAGACAAATAAAAAAAAATACTGCATTTTAATTGCTGCAGATATAGTTAAAACAGCTGAGTAAGAAGGGGTTCCTTATTTGAACTGAAGATTCACACAGTACATTAATATAGTTGTTTTCTTCTTTGTATTTAGCTCCTTCAAGTACAAGAGAAAACATCAACTATCTTGGGTGTATCACCTTTGAATCCCAGGAAAAGATATATAGCAGAGCTGAATTACACACATGGGGGCTGAAAAGAAAGTGAGTCTACCAATTACATTGGTAAAAAACAGAATCAGAAATCCTCCTCAGCTACTCTTACTTGAAATCTCATGTTGCTGAGAAAAGAACATTCTTTTTCTATTCTAAACCTCTACTTCTGCACCAGCTTCAGTGATGGGACCTCATTTTCCTGCATGGTGTACAAATGAGGGGGTTTTTTTGTGGTGCTTAATGAATAGTTAATGAACTTATCTGGATGTTAATTTCCATAATAGTTTAAGGGTTTCATTCTTTTCAAACAGTTTACTTCCCTTTCCACACAGAGGTATTTATTGTTTACCTGAAAAGAGAGATTCCATGGAAATGAAAAACTTTAAAAAAAAAAAAATCTAACTGAAAGGAAGAAAAAGAATTTTAAGTTAAAATTAATCTTTTGATCATGCAAGCATTTATTAAGAATAAATAAATCATTTTATTATATGAAAATGTCTTATACAGAAATTCACTGAATACATTTGTTTGATCAGGTCAAACCTATAGGAATACTTCTATAATTAAGAAAACAATGTTTTAGTAGGGTTTGATCAATATCAAAATGCTGAAAAGCTGTCATTAAGTTGGAGTTCATACAGCATTTTCCCTTTCTTTGGTATCTGGCAATTGGTACAAAGACTACCTTAAAGCTAAACAGCATCTTATGGTAACAATACAGTTTACATGCACCTTGCAGTGTGCTTCAGGAAAAAATCAAACAGCTGATCTTTCACTGTACACGTTAAATACATTACATCATGTAACAGAAAACAGTAAATCACAAACTAAGCTGAACACTAGCTACATAATTTACAAAATAAGTTTTCAGTTCTTGAAGGTTTACATTCGTGAACAGGAGTTTTGTTGCACACACCATTGAAGAGAATCATTTCCACCAACTTGGTTTGGATCAAATTTCTGTCAAATAACTTCTTTAACATTGTGCTTTTGTATACAAACATTTTTCTGAATATCAGAAAACTAAATTAATTTTTAAATTAAATATATTTTTCAACAGTGCTGTTTACACGGTAGCCATTGATGTACTGTTTATGATCTTCTGCCTGAGGGGCCACATATTTTATCTAGCAGATAGAGAATTCCTGTTACCAGATTCTTCAAAACTGATGATTACATATGACACTTTCAGAAATTATGAAAATAAGAAAAAAAAAAAAAAAGAAAAAAAATTAAAAACAAACGTGTTTGTTTTGTCACTGCCAGGAGTAGAAACAGCCTTATAAAGCTGGAGTAAATATGGTTTAATAATGGTTGGTATCATTACATTTAAAAGTAATGTTATGTTTTGGTATGTAAGACAAATAATTTTTAAGTATTAAAAGGCTCATTCAACATCACTTTTTAAAGTTACCTATAATCTCACTTGTCCGACTTAACCTGCTAAAGAGAAGCTTTTAGAAATAGAGAAGTTTCTTCCTTTGTCTTTATTCTAGCTCTTGTGACAAAATAGAAGCTCATTCAGCAAAATGTTGCTTGACCTGTCACTGTTACCTAAGTAACTTCAGATCATGATGTAAGATAAATTTCTTAGAAAGTCAGACAATTATGTTAATTAGATTCACAAGGATCACTGTTCTTTACCAATTACCCAAGAATATAGTATATAAATAGAATGATGTCATGTCTGATTTCTCTTATTCTTAAAAATAAAATAAAATAAAGTAAAATAAAATATATTAATTTCTGCACTATATTTAAATTCAGGGAGTTACATTTAATCCCAAATTTTAGACTCGGCTAAGTACACCAATATATATTTCTAAACCATTAAAAGAACTTCTTAGACATATTACATAAGATATACATGGAAATGAGAGGTCTTATATTTGTAAAATTGTTGTTTGTTCTCTGGTCAACAGCAAAAAACAAATCTTTTCTGGAAAGCTTTCTGTAATCACATGACTAAAGCACAAAGAACTTACTCTTAAGGTTCTCTGTTATCTTAATTATTTTAAGAGTTACTGCACTTGCACCGTGTTCTACTGCACACGTTCAGGTTATCACTATTCTCTCATGTCACTATTTCAGGATAATAAGAATAAAGATGCTGTACCACTCTTGACTCTGTCTTTTTCACCCTTCACAACTCAATGTCAGAGAGCAGATGCCAGTGTTTCATGACCTTTATACTAGTAGTTCAGTCTTTGGGGCACTAAAACTGATTTTATTCATCTTGACATACACAACACCATCAGCAGATAATATAGAGGTTTTCCATCATAAATTCTTCAATTTATTTATAGCTCAGTGCAAAGCTCTGTTTAACCAGTGCAAAGAACAGATATATTTCAAACATTCCTTACAAGAGGTTATACTTGTGAAGATCATGCCTTTACAATGACTTCAAACAGATTCCATTTATAGCAAATCTACTGCTTTACACATTCTTTTGCATATATTAGCATTAACAGAAAAAAAAAAAAAAAAAGTGGACAAAGCAATGCAGTTACAGCAATGCAATCCTCCTGTCTTTCTACAGATTACTTTCTCCAAAATACAGCTGGATATATGGAAAACAGAAAGTTATTCTAATACTCTATAGAAATTATATTCTGACACCTCAAAAAGTCAGATGAAGAACTTGTTAACCACACATGAGGTTTTATTATTTGTGTTTAAATCACATAATGCTGACACAAATTTCCATTTATTTATAATCGTACATTGCTTTAGCAATTGCAGTTATACTAAGAGAACTAAGAAGTACTGTGTAGCTGTACAGGACAACTGAAATTTAGACTAGGTTCTTAAGGTATTAAAAGACTTTTCATAAAAAGATACAGTCTATGATTAACAATTTAGTTTGTTCCTCCAGTAAATAAACTTTCTGTAGGAAATAGCATATGAGTTAACTTTGCCTACCAAATGAAGCACATTAAGTGCTATATAAGGATGACCTCATAAAATTGGCCCTATTTCCAACATTTGGTCACATACTGTTATTTCAAACCCCATTCTTTAAAGTTAAATCCGAATACCATGAGTCATTCAGTCATGAGACAAGAAAAAACAATTTGAAGAGAGTAGTTGATTTCTTATTAATATCACTATGACATAATTTCCTACAGAATACAAGCCTGCCAGATATTTTTCCTTTTTAACAGTTTTCCTGTTAAATTTGTGTAGGTTTAACAGATTAACTCATCGGAGATTTATAATGAAAATGGGAAAATATGTTGATCTAACTTGATAACAATAAAATAAACATTAATTCTTCCCATATCCTTTCCTGCAGTACAGTATAAAAATATAAGTTACCATACTTTAAAAATACATGGGGATATTTACTTTATGAGCACAGCTCTTACATCATTGCTCTTTATTTGCTTGTCAGTCATGAAGTAAAAATGTACAATTATATGTCCAGGACACAATAATTAAAACATTTTAAATATAGTAACCAAGTTAGCATTTCACAAGTCTTATTTTTCAGCATTCAGAATAAATATTTTTCCTAGTGCTTTTACACGCATAAATATAAAAAAATCTCAGGAGCAATTCTTATATTTTTTTAACAGGGTTTCTTTTTTACTGTATTTGTGACACTTAGACCCAATTCTTTACTCTTTTACTAGTGAGGATACATTGAAGGTTTTCTGGAGCTAAATTCACTGTATTTTGAATTAAGCTAAAATTTATATGACCTGTTGCTTAACAGTATTTATCTTCTTCCAAAGACAACTTCTCACATATTTTAAATAAACCAAATCAATGAAAGATATGACTGGTATTTAAAAATTTGTTACTGCATTTTGACTACTAGATACATTTGTTAAAAGAAATATGAGTTTAACTGTAACGTACGGTCATAGACCAAGACAGTGTCTCTACATTTCTTTGGATTTTATCCTAGGATTATTGATTTTTGTCTGGTTTTATTTTTCTCCAGCTTTATATTCTGCTACATACCAAAAGTCAGGTAGGAATAATGAACAATGACAAGCAAAAATAACATTGGAACAGTTACACATTAAGCTTTCCTGCTCTTAAGGATGCTGAAAAGTATATTTTCTTAGGATAGGATAGGAGAGATAGAATCTGTTAAATATAACTGGTTATTATTAATTTTCTTCAGATTGCACAAAGCCTTACCTCATTTACCTCTATACTATCCGGAAGGCCTCCTTCTAATCAATTTACAATAAAATAACAGCAAAAATATCCTTTCAAAGTAAACTGAAATTAAGGCCTAATTTACAGGTCTTATCAAAAAAAGTAGAAACTCATTCTCACTAAACAAACACTATGGTCCTTATTTATAAACACAAAGAATAATTTCATTTCTCATAAAAGAAAGTGACATTGAATATTTTACTTAAAGACCTTGAGCTGATGCTTTTAATCTACTGTAGGTGAGTTCTCACACCCACTCTAACAAGTCTCTGCCTGTAAACAGGACGCACACTGAGACAAATAGCTACAATACTTTTCAATCTGTCTTTGTGTCCTAGAAATCCCTAGAGACAGCACTGCACTCTGTGAAGAGCAAAAAGTAACTGCAGTGCAAGTTCACTCAAGTAAACTTTTGGAGACAAGAATCTAATCTTCTGTCATGACCTAGCCAATGAAAGTGTCTGTATCAATTAAAAAAAAAAAGAAGGCTATATATCCAGCACAGTCCATTTTCTCCTAAATATAAATTCTGAGCCAGTGGGACCCAATTTTCAGGTCCATCCTTAACTATCTTATTCTTGCTTCTCCATTCCTTTATTGTTTTTTGAATAAAGTATGTTTAAAAATATGACATGCATACAGTATGTGTTTGCAACAGACTTTAAAAATAATTGTTCTTCCTCCATCTTAAGCACATGATAAACTAGACATCTCTTATTGTTAGAAGGTAGGCATATTCCAGCTGGGGAATAGGGGTGAGGAAGGAAGATGGGATATTTACTTTGAGTTGTAATTTCAAAGAATTCTAAAGTATACCCTTCAAACATAACAAGAAAATTAACTGTTTTTTTATTGAAGATGTAAAAGTTGCAAGTTTAATATAAAATTGTATTTCAGTGAGATTTATCAGAGTTCCATTAAAAACAGAGAAATTGTAAGTAGATTCAATTATCAAAGTATGCATAAATGGTTTGTCAAAACTGTATTATCAGGCCATTTCAGCATACAGGGGAGTAAAGTTGAAATCTTATAAGTGAAATGCTGTTTTATGAAGAGATTAGTCTGATAAATAGAAATGGCCAACCGGAGCCATTTTGTTGGTTTCTGGTTTGATGCATATGTATGTCTTCCTTTTCTTTAAGGAATTTACATTTAAAAACCCGTATCATTATCGTTACCGTACATGTACTTTTCCTGAAATTAAAACATTCATATCAGCCTGCTTCACACAACTGAAAATTTTGGTTTACTATGGTATATGGAAGATTTACAACTATTACCTTCATCCACATCCGCTAAAAAAAAAAAAAAATTGAAAAATGCACAGCAATGCACAACATTCCTATATATTCCTCCAATGAGGCAAATATGCCCTTTCATATATAGGGACAAATACCGACCAGTTAAATTTATTCCTCTTCTGTGGTAGAATTTTCATCATTAATTGTAAAGTATTTATGTATCTGAGAAGGGATTCCGTGACTCCTTGGAGAAAATATAAGAGTAAAATTTGTGTTAGTATGTCACACTTCTCAAAAATCGTATGGCAACACACATTGAATAGCAAAATCACTGAGGGAAAAGAGTGTTTAAGAAACTGTTTTTCTCCTTCAGGGCAGATAAGACACATACTTTCTGAATAGTATCTGTCTTGATTTTTTAAATAAATTGACACTATTTATTATATTTCAGTGTAATTCATTCCATCAAACAAAGTAGATTTGGCTCAAAATGTTAATTTCCAGAGTGCCTAAATGGGACAGCTACAACTTTTCTACCAAACCACTTTATGCTGTACTCAAATATTAACAAATTTCAAATGACAACATATGCTTATAAACTCCAAATTAAAATACTGTATGAATTACTTCTAAAGATATTTATCAAGCAATTGATTTTGACTGACTGCATTTTTTGTTTGTTTGTGTGTTTGTTTTTTTCTGTTTCATTGATTATCCTCTTATTAAGTTTCCTGCAGATGTGCTTTGTGACAAAAGGGTGAACAGTAATTACTGTAAAGTTTTCTATAAACATGATTTCATAGGTTGACAGAGAAATAATTTTGATTTAATAAACAGATTCATACTATTTCAAGCAGTTTGGAAGAGCCGTTCTCACTTAGGCCATCTTACATATCATTGCTAAGAAAAAGTGTGTTTTTGGAAAAAAAATTCAAAGTTAGAGGTTATTGCTTATTAACTACCAGAAAAAAAGACTGAGTCACTGTATATGGAAACCCTAGAGATGTGCCACTTGATTGTGTATTTATAGACTAACAGGACTTTTACATATACTTTCAACAAAACTGTATAGAGCGGTTAGTGTTACGAATTTGCACTTGGGGGAGATGCAAAGTCCATGTCCACTAAGGTTATGGATGCTCATAAAAATAACCAAGAATGCTTTCCTCACCCCTGCTTCTTCCAACAATAATTTTATGAACTTAACCACTTTCTATGAGCTTTCTGTCCTAAGAACACCTAGTTTTGAGTGAAACGGTGTATTTTTTCTCAAAATGTAAGAGAGAGGTCATGCAGCATTCCCTCATTCACTGTCAGTATCTCCTTCAATAGAGGCTGTACAAGGTAGGGCAGTAGCAAGGTATTTTTTCATAAACCATTGTTGAGTACTAGGAAGAGATGTCAAGTCCTTTTCCATTAAAAATTAATGCTGTATTGTTATGACAACAGAAATTAAGGTGATAAACATATTACCTTTTTAAAAATTGTGTGATTTTTAGGCAATCTGGAATTGGATAGTTGATGATTTGCATCTTAATGTTATTATTGTAAAAAAGAGGACTAGAAGGACTTTAATTTAATATGCAACAGGTGGCAATGTGATTTGATCTGACTTCTATCTTGATCTTTTTTCATAGGAAGAGGAATTTATTTCAATTCTTTTAAGCATTTCTGTCTAATTTTGACTGCAAATAAAAAATAAACAGTTATATAATTTCATTTAAAGAATATAAAATACTTCAGGTCACACACATATCTTCTGTAAGAAGGTATGTTTTTTGTAGAGAAGGCTATTATTAGTTCTATTATGTGACTGTAAATCACTAACTTTTTCCCACAGTTAAGAGCCTGTGGTACTAAGAGTCTTTGATAACTTAAAGTTGGTTTCTGGAAAACAATAACAAGGAAAAAAGGCTGACAGACTTGTATCACTGATCTAGGATGTCTTTTTTTATTTGATCTCTTCAGGAAAGAATTATATGTTTCAGGATACACAGAACAGAAAGGTGGGACAATATGTTACCAACAAAACCTGCAGTGTAAGAGTATCCAAGACTTCCCCAAATAAATGTCAGCTACCTGTATGTTGATCACACCACAGTATTTTATCACATTCAGATAAATTTTTGTGACAGAAGAGGATTCCTGGTGAAACTAAGTCTCTGATATTGAGTTTCACTTTTATAAGATCTAGAGGCAAAAAAATGTTCTGCAAACACAAGCATTTGAAAACCAGGTTTCTGTTTAAACTTCCGTGCATTATCTCTGGATCATTATTTTCTCTGTGTGGTCAATCAGCCCTTTATCATCAACGTAGAGTAACTAAAGAGGAAATTTTATTGAAGGATTCTCTGTTCATGACAGTAAGTTGCTGAGATTGAGTGATAAAACTATGGCATCATATCTGGTGACTAATGCAGTTACTAACAAGTGTGCCAAACACAACATATAAACCATAAAAAAGTAGCAGACTGCAAAACACAACTGTGGAATCTCCTATCTAAACAAACTGTAAGTGTTTTCTATTTACTACCTACACTGAGTTAGTGATTTTACATGAGGGTATTCTGTATTGTTCCGGTTATGGTAAAGAACTGGGACCTTTACTCACACTAATAAACTGGAAGACTTTTTTGGTGTAATTTATTCTCAACACTAGTCTTTGACCAGATCCCATTGTTCCTTATACAAATGTTTCAGACTGTAGCACAGGATTATCAGACAAATGGAAAAACACAAAGAGAATGATTTATCATCTAGCAGAGACTGAAATCATTCAACTTAGTATTTTGAAGGATATATATCAAGTCTTATGAAAAAAAGAAAAAGATAGCTAGAGACATTGAAGGTCCTAATTATTGAAAAATGCTCTAATTTTACTAAATAAATAATTCTACAGAATGTAGAATATTAGAAAGTCATAGAAAAGTTTATAAATATAAAAATGTACAGTTGTGCTAATTAATACCCAGCAACTGTACTGTGTTACAACTTGTGAATAGATATGTTGGTATAGCTCATCACCATCTCACAAGTAGGCTTTACATCTCACAAGTAGGCTTTGTATCTCACTCTCAACCTTATTTGGCACCTCACTGTAACCTAGAACTCCAGGGTTTTTTAGTTGGTTGTCTGGTATGATTCATAAACATCACTAAAATTAGTCATATTTCTCAGGTGTGCATAGAATTTCCCAGCTTCTTTCCTGGTCCCCAGAATATCACATAAAAGTGCTATGGAGCCCATTATAGTTTCTCAATGCTGTTTTGACTCCTTCACTCTGAGTTACACCCTTCACCCAAGTGTTGATCAGTAGTAAACCCTTCAAGAAAACTCCAAATACACCAGATGTAATTGACATCTGCATACCCAGACATACAATCTCAGTCCCTCTTAAACTACAGTTGGGGAATGGCAGGTAGGAAAAATCACTCCCCTTGTGGTCCCAGCACAAGGGGATCACCCAGTCTATCATCTTTTCCATCTTCTCTTTTTCCAGCACAGAACTTGAGCCAGAACTTTCTTAACCTTGAGGAGAGAAACCTGGATGCTCCCCCAGGCTGACCTGACAATTACTGTCATTCAATAAACATCAAGTGCATTTAGGAATTAAAATTCTGCTTGATGGTCCCTATCAGGCTTCTCTCTGACAGCATAAATCACACACATGGAATCAGAAGGTTTTGTTTCAAAACTGCCACTGGAAAACATACTGCATAAAATGAACTGGATTTTCTTTAAAAAGGTCAGGTCTGCATTAGCAAAACTTAAATTTATCTACAAAACCATGTGTAATTATTTTTCCTAAAACACCTATTGACATGTAAAACACATGCTCCATTATCTAGGATAATCCCTTCCAAATGTTTGAGACTGTGTGTGTATTTCACGTCAGGAAAAACAACAAAACAAACAGACAAAAAAAAACCAACAAAACAAACAAAAACAGAAAACAAGGCAGAAAATAAGAACAAAAAAACCACCTCCACCACCTCCACCACCATAATCCTCTATCAATTCTTATCAAAAATCTATTTGTAAAACAGTGTGGCTCCTCAATACTGACACTGAAGAGTTCACCACGTAATGAACAGATCCTCTGAAAAAACATGAACAGAAGAAAAGAAAGCTTGTATGGAATATTTTTACTGACATTTCAAATACAGTATAAACCAGCAAGTTATGGCTATGAAAGTTTAGTATTTCTTCACTACCTGTTAAGAAGACTTAGTCTTAAACACCTACACTGACTTGGAATTGTAATACGCAATGTTTTCCACTGGATTCAGATGTCAGCTATTTCTCTGTTCAGATTCAAAATTAATGTTATCCTGATACTGCAGTCAAGCTACATAAAATTCCAAGTTCTGCTAATGGCATGGTTTCTCACTAACTTCAGTTCACTATGAACTAGTGAAAAAAGCTCAGCATCCAGATTTGATGCTCAAAAAATTACTTTTTGTTTAAAATAACTAAAAACCTCGAACTCAACATCACTTTTTTTTAAATAATGCCCTATTTTTTTTTTCAAAAAAATAAAAAGCCTTTATTTTAATAACAGTATTTAATAAAAATATTTTCAGCTAAATGCCAGTTCTTCGTAACTCCACAACAAACTAGTGTTTCCTCATTTTTTTTTCTGTAGCAGTGATGACATCTAAGAAATGGAGCAGTAACTAATAAAGTCTTTGTTATTGTATACGTTTTTTCCAAATACATAAATTAAGTTAATCATGAATATGATATGAAAGTCAATATTCTAATAGAGGCAGAATTAAAAATTATTGAAGATCATTTTAAATGTGATTTACTACTATTCCCTCATGAATATATGAACTAAAACAAGAGCAATTTAGATTGAGAAGGTAATAAGATACCATAGTCTTGCAAAAATCAACATTCTCAGAGGGTTGAAAAACATTCAAAAAAAGCTTGACTAATTAATTTTATATTAACTGGATGATTTAAATTATCTGTAACAGTTAGATGCAGATCACTAAAGGAGTTTTAATAAGATCAACACCGTCAGTAGTTTCAGTATCCTCTGTGGCATGAAAGCTGTTTTTCAAAAGCCATGCATGACAAAATATCCTGAGCATCTTGTTTGATTCAAAAGAAAATAATATGTATATCAAATTATGCCAGATATGGTTGACATGCTAAGAGTAGTTGTCACCAAAAAGACTAAATAAAAAGTGGAATTTTATAAATCAAATATTCCTATTTTTTTCAATAATAATTACCTGAGAGTTATAATAAAAATAAGGTATTACTGCTCTTTATTTTTGTAAATAGCAGAATACCAGAGAGTGGTTTTCTTCTTATGTACCAGTGGATATAAAGCTATACTTCATAATACCTAAACCAAATGAGGGTAAGAAGGTTACACAAAGCCTGAGAATTTACTGTGTTCTGAGCTATTACAAATCATAAAGGGCAATGTGCAAGATAAAAAAAAAAAAAAAAAAAAACACCATTTGAATTAGCTGTGGCCCTAATTGTTAAACATCATTATAATTTTTTGAAAGAGTACAGAGATTTTGAAAGCACTGATATAATAACATATATCACCTTTACTTCCAATTCTGTAATGAAATTTAAACTGTATTTAACTTGATTATTCTGGGATCTCTGAAACAATATTTATTAGTCTAGTTAGACCAGTCATTTCACATCTCTTATCATTTTTAACATTTTCATTATGAGACACATGAGTAAGATAGGAATCCACTTTTTCTTCTTGAAAATCAGTGGTCTGACTGGCTCATTTTTACTTTGCTTGACATACATTCTAGTTAACATGGTTAATTAAGTTACAGTGGATTTGAAATCAGGCAAAATAAAAATCATGTATAGCAGTGTCTAGCAGATATTATATGAGACTTTTGGTATAGTCAAAATCTCATTTTTTTGCCTGTAACTTGAGGAAAACAATAGCTTTCTAAAACTTACAGGTCTGTACTATGCAATGTAACCTGGACAGTGATACATGATTGTTTCCTTCAGTCATTAAATGTTAAATTGAGAGAATCATAGGATAGTTCAGGATAGAAAGGACCTCTGGTGGTCATCTAGTCTGACTCCCTCCTTGCAGCAGCATAAGCTAGACCAGGTGGCTCAGGCTCTGTCAAGTCAAATAATAAGTAGATACTCTTACATCTCCACTAATGATGTAGATTCCATAACCTTGTTGACTACCTGTCCCTATGTTTGTCCACTATATAGCAGAAGTTCTTTCCCTATACCTAGTCAGAACTTTCATGATTATAATTTGTGACAATTTCCCTTGGCCTTTTGCTGTACATCTGTAAGAGGCTTGCTCCATCTTCTCTACACTTTCCTATTGTAAAGACCACAATAAGATCTTCTGGAAACCTTCTCTTCCCCAGGAACTAAGTTCCCTCAGCCCTTGTTTGTACACTAAATGCTTCAGCCCCTTCTCTCTGTAACATCTGACTGGACTCACTCATGTCCACATGTCTCTTGCACTGGGGAGCCCAGAACCGGACACAGTACTCCAGATAAAGTCTCACACATACTGAAGAGAGGACAAGATAACTTATCTAAGGCTCCTGGTAGCACCCTTGTTAAAGTAGCCCAGGAGGTGAAAGATTAATTTGCCACAGGGGTGCAGCGCTGCAGTGTTCAGCTTTTGTCCACCAGGACCACCAGCATTTTCTCTGCCAAGCTGTCTTCCAGACGGTGAGCTCCGAATTGCTACTGGTGTGTGGGGTTTATTAATCTACAAGTGCAGGGCTTGGCATTTCCTTTTGTTGAATTTCACGAGGAGTCTGTTCACACATTTCTCCAGCTTTTCCACATTCCTATAAACTGTTATTCAATCCTGCCTTTCAGCATATTAACTATTTCCCCCAAATTGGTGTTGACACCAAATCTGAGGTTGACCACAAACTTGCTTAAGTGCATTACTTACTGTCATTCCAGTTGTTAATGAAAACATTGATCAATACTTATAGTCCTCTACCCACTCTGTATTTCACCAATTTGACCATAAGAGACCATGCCACAGGTCTTATATGTAAATGAGATCCAGCTCTCTGCCCTTAAACACACAAACCAGTCATGTCATCCCAGAAGACAATGGATTCAGGTAGGTATTATTTGTCCCTGGTAAATCCCTACCAGCTTCTCCCAGTTCACCTTGCTCTTGATATGTTTGGAAATGTTTTCCAGGAAGATGTGCTCCATAGTTTTCTTGGGGCCTGATGTGAGGCTGAATGGCCTGTAGCTCCACAGATCTTCCTTCTTGTTTCTGAAGATGGTTATGACATTAATCTTCTTCCAATTTTCAGGAACCTCCACCAAACAGTTCTTCCACCAAAAAAGCTGAGTATTAAAACTTAACTGCAATTTTAAAATCTACATTCCCAATAATCTGATCCATATAAACATTTGGTCATAGTTCTATAATCAGAACAAGTTTTGACTGTTCTATATAGGAAAACCCATCTGAATAGGAATGTTCAAGTTTTCCTCTACTTCAGATAGTACCTTTTCTCTTTCTAAGGCAAAAAGAAGGGACAAATCTCTGATCAAATCACACTCTTATATACTG
Organism: Tyto alba; assembly: GCF_018691265.1. Taxonomy (NCBI): domain Eukaryota; kingdom Metazoa; phylum Chordata; class Aves; order Strigiformes; family Tytonidae; genus Tyto; species Tyto alba. The sequence continues at coordinate 36,655,860 of NW_024881318.1, forward strand.
TTTTGACTATTATTATGATCTTATTGGATGAATTCTTGGCATCTGCCCATTCTACTTCAGCAGCTTTAAAAATGGCAATAACATGGGTCAACACAGAAGCAGATTCTTGAAAAAACATTTGTTTTGTTAAAACATATAGAACGTATATAATCAAAATGCTTCCAAATATGCATCTATGCATTGGTTTGCTTGCATTTCAATTAACCAGTTCAGAAACTTGTTTTTCCCAACTGTTTACTTTGCCTTTCCATGAGAAAAACAATGTGAAGGAAAAACAAACTGTGCAGTTGCTTTGGAACCTTCACTGAGAGAACAGAAAGAAACCTGATTACAACACAGAAGAAGTAACAGACTGAAGTTCTGCTCCCTAAAAACTATGCTTTCTTGCCACTACCTTCTTCACCCCCTAGTCTTAAAGTATAGTGGTTTTCCATTATTGGATCTGAGATCTGCTGCTCATTAGCATAACACAACTGAAAAAGACCCTCCAGTTTATCTTAAGTTCTTATGTTTAGCATTCTTCCACCTCTGAGAAGACCGATCTTCCATCAGTGGAGGCCCTGTACTATCCCTATTGGAGTTTTCCACATAGTGCTTATTGATGTTTAGACCAGATAAACGGTTGTTTTGTCTCCCTTTGTGGTCTATTTTCTGTTCGTTCTTAAATCTTCTATTAATAGATCACTTACTACCTTCTTTTCCTCTTGCTGAAATTGTTCAACAGATGTTAAATTTCTCAGGAGCCCCAGCCAGATATTTCAGAGGGGCTTCACTATCACACTCTAATACTACCATACTATTATATAATAATCATTAGCATAATTAGTATGCCCAAGTTGTATCATTTCTTGATAGTTTCAAATATAACAGAAAACTGTAATCCCTGTGGAATAGAAAGTGTTTCTCTGAGGAAGTTCTTCAGTAAGTCAACCAATGCTTTTCTTCATGTTCAGCACATACTCTCATTTAATGAAGGAGAGATATTGCTGAAATTAAACTTCTAGAAAGGTGAATCCAACAGCAGTATGAGCTAAGTAAACAAGACTTAACAACTGCTAACATGTCATGGTTAGCTAATATATTACATTAAGATGAACTTAATTTCCCATCTCATTCATGAGGTTTCATTACAACTGTAGTTTGCTTCATGTACAAGGAAGGATAGAGATTAAGTGAATACACTGGTGAAGGAACTGGAAACTTGCTGTCATACTACTAAAAATAATAATTGAGGGACATAAACTTAACTTAAAATAATCTGCAAAAGAACTATAAACTAACTATAATAGAAGAAAACCTGAAACAACAGAATATCTTTTTTTAATCTTTTGTTTCTGGTTAATGAAATTTCTTTCTAAGTTGTGCCTAATTGATGCAGTTAGGAGCAAATATATCAGAAAATCATAACCTAACATTGCTTCTGCTTCCTTTCTTTAAACAGCCAAATGCTTCCATCTTCCTGTCTCATGCAATGACATGATCCCAGATGGATTTCCCCAGTTAGAACTGAGACCTATAAACTACAATTGGATGCATTTCTTTATTAAATACTTTCTTGTCACCCTTACCCTGCAATAATGCAGATCTGTTAACTTTCAGGACATGATGCAAAGCTTGCATTTTAGAAAGGATGCTGAGGAAAAAGATATTGCTTAAGGGGTAGTGATACAAGGGAAACATGATTTTTTTGTTTTTTATTGTTGTACTTATCCTACATTGTTACTGGAATAGTTACTCTTTTTTGTTGGGTTGTAATAGGCTATTTTTTTCTTATTTAAACAGGTGCTTAAGTGTATGCAAAGAAACGGTCAAAAATAATCAGGATGTAACTATCATATTTGTTTATAACCTTAAAACATGTTCCATGAACACAATGATTCTTCCAGTTATGAGAAAACTTGCAGTGGAGAACAGAAAAGTATTGTGGGAATGATGAACATGAAAAGACTCAATGCATTTGTTCTGTTTTTCAGAAAAGAATCGGTCTTATCATAAACAAAGTCTCATTTAAATACTTTACATATAGAAATAAATATTGTTTCAAAATTACCTGTGTTTCCCGTAAGCAAAAAATAAACAAACCTCATGAGGTTCAACATGGAGTTATACAAAGTATTTCACCTGGGGAAGAACAACTCCAGGAACCAATACATTCTCGGGTTCACCCAGCTGGAAAGCATATTCACAGAAAAGGACCTGGGGGTCCTGTCGGACACAAAGTAGAACATGAACTAGCAATGTGCCCTTGCTGCAAGGAAGGCTAGTAGGATCATAGAATGCATTAGGCAAAGTACTGCCAGCAGGTTGAAGGATATGATCTTTCCTCTTTATTCAGCAGTGGCAAGCCTAGCAGAGGGCCACTAAGATGACGTGATGGGAACACCTCTCCTGTGAGGAAAGGCTGGGAGGGATAGGACTGTTTAGCCTGGAGAAGGGTCAGAGGGTGAACTTACCAATGGATATAAATACCTGAAGGGAAGGTGTAAAGAAAACAGAGCCACACTGTTTCCAGTGGCATCCAGTGACAGGACAAGAGACAATGGCTACAGGCTGAAACACAGAAGGTTCCCTCTGAACATCAGAAAACATTTTGCAACAGTGAGGGGGACTGAGTACAGGCAGAGGTTCCCAAGAGATGTGGAGTTTCTATCCTTGGAGGTATTAAAAAGCTTCCTGGACATTGTCCTGGGCAATCAGCTGCAGGTGACCCCGCTTGAGCAAAGGGGTTAGAGCAGAAGACCTCAAAGGTCCCTCCCAACCTCAACTGTTCTGTGATTCCATGATTTTGTGAAAGAGACAAAAGTCCCTTCTGTTTTCCTCAATTTGAATTTTAATTAAAATCATTAGAAAGTCATAACTGAAAGCTGGATTTCAAATCATGTAGTGTTGCTATGGGAGAAAGTAAATGTTTTTCCCTGATAATGCAAAGGTTCTTGGAGCCCAGTGCTAACAGTACAATATGAACAAGGACTCGGTTTTGGAATCACAGTCAGGCTTCTTGCCACTTGAAATTCTCAAATCCATAGATGCTTATATATGAGAAATAGGGTGGGAGGAGGGAGGGACAGAGGAAGACTGAGAGACACATGGGGAGACACAGAGAGACAGACAGAGACAGAGAGAAATGGATTAGATATTAGTATCAAAACAGTAAATAGAGCATAATAGATTATAAGGAATGATATTTGTGCTACTTCTTGAATGTGACTGGGGTGTAATCAGTTATGATCAAGGTTGCTTATAAAGATGACAAATTTACCAGGAATAATTTTTTTATGCATTTATCTTCTCTACTTCAATAAATAACTTTTTTATTTAACACTCATTATTATTTTCAATGTTTTTCCTTAGAAATTAAAATAATTTTCTATTAAAAATAAGTAAATTATTTAGAGACCTAAATTCATTCAAAACCTATAAATGAACTAAAACAAATCCCTCATCTCTCAATGATTTCTTTTTAAAGAAAAAAAAAAATAGAAAAAGGAAAAAAGTTCTTGTACTGCTTGAAATGGAGATCCATCTTTGCAAATATTCTTGACAGTTCACTATATCATGAGGTGCCTCAAATGATTAACTCGATTCATAAACAAAGCATGAATTGAACACTGAACATCCAAAGTGTGTACAATGCCAATCAGTGTTACAGAAAAACAAAGACATTTAAACTTGGCCTTTTCTGCATTATGTTTTTAGCATAGCAACTTGATATGAAAACTATGATTAAGTCTTTTGGGATATGCAATAGATATGTGATTATTGTATAATCATATTTTTAGAACTAACAGACAGACTTATTTATACAAATATATTAGCAAATGCACCCAAACCCACAACTAAAGTGTTACTAGAACTGACATCAGTAAAAAGAAAATTCTATTATCATTTTCTTTTGGAATACTAGTAATGACTGCTATTTTCTGAAAACCTTAAGCACACATTTACCCTATTCTATATTGAATGTTGCAGTTTTAACTTTTATTACTAAAAGCCCTGTGAATGCTATATTGTCCTGGCTGAATATAATTTGTATTATTTTAATAAGTCATTTTATAGTGTTGACAAAATATAATTTACTGGTTGTAACTTCTGTGCAGTGCTTCCACTGTTAATGCGTTTAAGAAAAAAAAAAAAAAAAAAAAAACATACTCTTTTAAAAGACTTATATTAGTTCCTATGGCTGCAGCTACATCTATGCTCAGTATCAAAACATAAGCAAAAGCTCAGTAAGAGAAAAGAAGAATAGTGGCTAATAGAATAAAGCATCCATTTTTTGAACTAGATTTTTAAGATATCATTTTTGCATAATTGCTGTCAATCTTCATGTTGAAAGAATGAATCCTTTGAATTACCAGGCACAGCATCACTCATTCATTAGAAAAATACAATAAGAACAAAGGAACATGTTCCTAAGAAATATCACAAAAAGCTAAGAATAACAGCTATAAATGAAGCTTACATTCATTTAATCCTAATTATAACAGCACTTTCCACTCTTTGCTATTTGAATATTCAGAGTTACTATTAATTTGCCAGGAGCAGTTTTCATTTTCCACATATCTTCAGGACTCAATTAAATTATTCTAGATATATTTTTTAGAGTTTTAAAACATTTACACCCTGAATATATAATTTTACTTATTCATGGAGTTTAAGACATTCATTAATGACATCTTCTGAAGGAGAAAAGGAGATATGATTAAGTAATACGGTTGTTTTTCACTCAAATTATGAAACAAAGTAGAATACAGTGTGTTACCTATTTTATACAGCTTTTATTATACACTAGGAAGAGCATAATAATGGTATGCTTGTAAGTTTTCAAGTCTTTTACCAGCCAAACTTTATAACCAGTAATACAAACTCACATTCAGAAACAGATAGTATATAATTAGCACTTACATCTTCAGAACCCTGTATAATCATTAAATAATTAATACCTATAATATATGTCAGTAAACCTCTGCTGTACTGTAGGTCCAATGTGTTCACTCAGTACAAAAAACAATCCTAGGTTTAGGAATTTATAACGTAAGTCTTGTATTTGCCTCCCATAGCAACATGCATTTCACCTTTCATGAAAGATGAATCACCCAATCACAGCAAGGCTACATCTGACACACATCTGGAGATCACTCTGTCCCACCCCAGTGCAGAGGTCAGATACAGAAGACTGCCCAGATGGGTTTGGATAGCTCCACTGATGGATACTTCTCAACCTCTCTGGCCAAGTTATTCCAGACTTTGATCACCATTACTGTAAAAAACAGGGGGTTTTCTCATATTTAAATATAACTTCCTGGGTTTCACTTTACACCCATTGCCTCTAGCCTCATTATTTGGCAACACTTCAAGTATCTGGCTCCATCTTCTTTACTGCAACCCATCAGGTACTCAAACACATAGATAATAACCCCCTGAGCTTTCCATTCTTCAAGCTAAACAATCCCATGTCTTTTAGACTCCACCCATATGTCAGATGCTTCAGTGCCTTGACTATCTTTGTGGCTGTGGAGGTCCCTGCTGACTTGAAGCTGGCTAATGTTATTCCAATCTATAAAAAGGGCATGAGGGAAGACCCTGGAAACTACAGACCTGTTAGTCCAAACTCAGTTACTGGAAAATTTATGGAGAAGATCATACTGGGTACTATTGAAAGGCATTGCAAGGACAATGCAGTCATCAGGCACAGCCAACATAGCTTCAAAAAGGGAATGTCTTGTTTAATTTGATATCCTTCTACAATAAGGTCATCCACCTAGTGGATGAAGGTAAGGCAGTAAATGTAGTTTTTCTGGATTTCAGTACCTCACACAATCTTCCTGGACAAGTTGTCCAGCTGTGGGATGAGTGGGTTCATTGTGCACTAGGTAAAGAACTGGCTGAGGGTAGGGCTATGGTGAATGGGTCTATGTCTGGCCGGTGAGCAGTTGGCAGCGGTGTTCCTCAAAGTTCAATTCTAGGACCAGTCCTGTCCAATATATTTATCGATGATCTGGATGCAGGAGTTGGATGCACCTTTGGCAAGTTTTCTGATGATGCTAAATTGGGAGGCGCTGTTTACTCTTTTGAAGAACAGAAGACCTTGTAAAGGAATCTTCATAGATTGGAGCTTTGGACAATGATTAATGGGACGAAATTTAGCAAATCCAAATGATGGATTCTGGACCTGGGAGCAAGTAACGCTGGGAGAGGAGTTGCTGGAGATCAGCCCTGAAGAAAGGGATCTGTGGGGGCTAGCTGACAGCAGGATTAATATGAGCCAGCAGTGTGTGCCCTGGCAGCCAAGAGAGCAAACCCCATTCTGGGGTGCTCCAAACACAGCATAGCCAGCTGATCAAAAGAGATGGTTAACCCACTGTATTTAGCGTAGGTGCAGGTTCAACTGGAATACTGTCTGCAGTTCTGGGCCCCACAATTTGCAAAGGTGGTTAAGGTACTTGCATGCATCCAGAGGAGGTCAACAAAGCTGCTGAAAGTGCTGGAAGACATTTTTCTATGAGGAACAGCTAAGGACTTTGGGCTTGTCTTGTTTGTAGAGAAGGAAGCTGACAGGTGATCTCATTGCTCTCTGAAGCTTCCTGAGGAGGGGAAGTAGAGGGAGATGCTGATGTCTTCTCCCCAGTATCCTGTGATAGAACTTGTGGGAATGGTTCACAGCTGTGCCAGGGGATGTTTAGACTGGACAGTAGGAAGCATTTATTTACTGAGATGGTCAAATACTGGAACAGGATTCCTTGAGATGTGGTCAATGCCCCAAGCCTGTCAGTGTTTAAGAGGCTTTTGGACAATGCCCTTAATAACATGCTTTAAATTTTGGTCAGCCCTGAATAGATATGGCAGTTGGGACTAGGAAATTGTTGTAGGTGCCTTCCAATTGAAATAGTCTATTCTATTCAAGCTCATACTTCATCAGTTTATCTATGATGATGTGATGGGAGATGGTGTCAGAACTGTTGCTAACATTGAGGTAAAGGCAACATTCAGTATCTCAGCCTTTCTTAGGGCCTTTGCCACCAGGTCCCACGTATATTCTTCCTTTTGCTGCTGCTGAACCTGTATTCCTAATGTATTGTTTGGAAAATTGAGATCTTCGAAGAGGTGTACCCGAGGTCACAGAGAAAATTAGAATTTGTGAGAACCAGTGATTCTAAGGACAGTTCTTGGGGTTCATTAGTCAACATTGCAGTTTCTCTGAAAAAAATCTTAATTTAATGTGTACTATCAATGAAAAAAAAAAAGGCCATAAACCAAGAAGTGGGCTTTATGTCCTTAATAACAGCAGAGGCTGTTCAAATGAAATGACAACTATCAAAGAGAACAAAATCAATCTGAATGAAGTGTTTGCTGCAACTCAGAAAAGATTTTTTCCCCTATCCTTCCACCTTGTAAAGCAGATTTAACCAGATTCACGGATTGAAAATAAAAAAGATATTCTCTTCAAAGTGGTTTCCTTTTTCCATGCACTTCTGTCCTTTCAGTCTTGCTTAGACTGGAAATCAGAATGTTGGATGTTATAAGAAAGATTCTTAGTATGTGCATTTTATGTGCTACATTTGCCAAAATAGAAACTAGCCACCGTGGGTGGTGATCTTTTAAAGAAGAAAGGGAAAGTGTTGCTTAAGGCTTTTTTCTCTAAGGTATTATGTGACTGAGCACATTCTTTAAAGCTTTGTTGTGTAAGTGACACTTCGCTCAGCATCTGTCCTGGGTTGAGTGAGTGGTGGAGTTTTTTGGTGGCAGGGGAGGGGGCTATCGGGGCGGCCCCCTGTGAGAAGCTTCTCGAAGCTCCCCTAGCTCCAAGTCAGCTCCACTTCTGTTTGGAAACTGAGCCAATCAGCTGCGCTTCTGCGATAACGTATTTAAAAGGGATGTGGTGATGTGCAGTGGGACTTCTAAGGAGGAGTTGCTGCAGCTGCATGAACACCAAGGTCAGTGGAGGAACGGAGGAAGAAAGGAGGGGGGGAGGTGTGCGGAGCAGAGACCCCCCTGTATCCTGTAGTGAGACGGCAGGGCAGCCCCCCCCTGCCACCCATGAAGATCTACGGTGGAGCAGACATTGATTTATGGCCTGTGGCTTCCGCCTTGATGATCAAGGTGCTCTGCCCGAAGAAGGTCGGTGTCTTGTGGGAAAAGGTAGCCCCGCTGCTGTAATTCAGCGCTGGGAGGATTGCAGCATGCAGGGGTGTCCCACACCGGAGCAGCTCGGGAAGGGCTGCAGCTGTGGGAGGGAATCCACTCAGAGAAAGTTAGTGACTCATGAGGGAGCAGTTTGGGGAATGCTGTGGCCCATGAGAGGAATTCATGTTGGAGAAAGTTTGTGGAGGACTGTCTCCTGTGAGAGGGGGACCACGATGGAGCAGGAGGAACAAGTTCCGGACACTCCCCTCACCGAAGATGAAGGACGTGGTGGCACTGACTGCACCCCCCATTCCCTGCCCCTGCACCACTGGGGGAGGAGGTAGAGATATCGGGAGCAGAACTGAGCCCGGGAAGAAGGGAGGGGTGGGGGGGAAGGTGTTCTCAAAATGTGGCAATGCTTCTCACTGTCCTACTCTGTTATGTGTTGTTAGTGTCTGTAATAAATGTATGTTCTTTTTTTTCTTCCCCTAACGAGTCTGCCTCTTGCTCGTGATCATAACGGGGAAATTTTTCCCCATTCCAGTCCTATCTCAAACCCCAAGCCTGGCTCTCTGTCCCTTCTTATTGCTGGAGGGGAAGGGAGAGAGAGCTGCTGCATTGTGGTTGGCTGCCAACCAGGCCTAAACCACGACAGCATCTTGCAGAGTTGATCCTTGGCAAGGCAATCATAACGATTTAATAATGCCATCATTTTAAAGTATTTAAGCACAAAACTGTGGGCTTTAGGATTAAAGCACCTTGTAATTGGGATTCATTCAAGTACAGGAATTCATTGCAAACCACTTCGAGTACTTAATTTTCATGTTCAGAATATGCTGGAGAATCTTGGCACCTCACTGAAGAACAGGCTCCAGGAGCCCCAGTTATGCTTATAACACCACCACCTACAGAAAACTATCTGGGTCATTTGTGCCAAAAGGCTGTATTTGCCATAGGTCTGAATTTTGCTTTCCCAAAACCGCCATGTTTTGTCCATTTAAAGCCTTGGTAATTAAATTCCATTTAAGGAGTTTTGCTGTGCATTTTTTTTTTTTTTTTATACATTTATTTATTTATACATACCTACCTACCTACCTACCTACCTAGATTACTTCTGGCCAAAGGATATCCGTATCTCAGACTAAAATGCAAATTAATAGCAGCATATTCACAGCTAAACATCTAGATTTCAAATATAACATTTCATATAATAGATGACAATATTTCATACTTTCCCATTTATATATTTTTTTTTTTTATGGATAGAAAATACAAGGTAACTGTACAATTAATCAAATATCATAATAGTTGATTATCGCTAATTAATAATAATGAGGAAAGAATGATATCTCTAGAGCCTTGGATGCTTTTCTGTGATTGCTACAATTGATCTTTAATTGTTCCATCTAAAAATTAATTTCCTGTCTTCATGATTATCTTCTTTGAAATACTTATGAATAGGATCCATGTAACAGCTATTTTGACTAATTTCCCTGAAGAGGGTCTGAAATTTTTCATATCACTAAAATTGTCTCTGAAGAATTTTTCCTTGTTTTTAATAAAAAATGTCATTCTTACATTTGCTTTCTGACATATATCCATTTATCATGTTTTCAAGTAATACAGGATGTATATAGGTACTTTCTTCTAATCTATGTAGCCTACAAAGACTGTTAATGCACTTTTACAAAATTACTCTTTGCAACATCAACATTCTGCTTAAAGGGCTGAACAGGATGCAGCCAAGCCTGTTATGATGTGGCTGTCTCAGCCACATTACAGCAGTATGAAAGATGCTCTAATTTATGTCAACTGGTATAGCCTCTAAGTAGTCATGTGCCTTCTGCAATACACTCTGACCACTTTTTATCACCCTTTGCTTCAGCATATTGTTTCATTAGGTTTCGTAGGAAGGAGGTAAAGGAGACAATTCTTTACACTTTCTATTGCCAGGCATCTTGTTCTTTCCCTTAATAACCACTCTTCCCTAGGTAGGACATCAGAAAAACAGCAGAATGAAAAAGCTGCTATTTGTGTATAGATCATACATTGCAGGGGTGGGGCTGGGAGCAGAAAATCTGCCTTTAATTCTATCTAAAAAACACCCAAAAAAAAAAAAAAAAAAAAAAAAAAAGAGTAAAAGAAAACTATGTTAATTACAGAGAGTTTAAAGTAGATTGCACCAGATCTGCAATAACAAAGAGAAACCAGGGGAAAATATTTCTATAAACCTTGTTCAACCAAGTGTTACCCATAATGCTATCCAAATTTAGGACACATTTCAGCTTCATCAAGTTTGCAGCTCAGTATGAAATGCTAGCAGTTACATTAGTTTTATAACAGTTGTACAAACAAATCAATCCATATATTTTATACAGAACTCAGGCATTTGGGACATACTGTGACCTGATACAATTCACAGATGTAATGAAATATGTTTTATTGAATCTGAAAGATAATTTCTCTTTGTTTCAGCATTTTTTTTCATTGGCCTTCAAAGGAAGCAAAGGAAAGAGACTATTCCTCTTACTAACTGATGCTGCTGGAATTTCAATTGGATTACTCACATGACAGTCAGGATAAGTGCCACTTGATAAACTTTTTGCTTTGTACAATGTGAAGTAAAAATTTATTGAAAACTATAAAATGTTTATCAGAAATTATTTTATTTATTGCTGTTAGAATAAGTAAGGTTTATTAAACCAATATTGGAGATATTTTTCTCAGGTTATTTGCACATGAATTCCACATGAATTACAGTGAGGCTAAGAAGCTGATTATGGGGTTTGTTTTGTTGTTTTGTTTTTGCTGTTTTTTTCTTTTTCAAATAAGTTAAAATATTTCAGTAAGTTTGTATTACCAGGGAGCATGAAAATGTCTTTATACTAGGACATTCACTTAACATGAGAAGAAAACCAAAAAACCTAATTTTAATTTCTTAAATTTTAAAGATATTTAAAATGTACCGCCCAATTTATAGCATGTAGTGACAATTTAAGTCCATCCTTTTATTTTCATTTACTTCTGATTTTTATCTATTTTGTGGTTCCAATATACAGCAAGGATGAAAGTATAAAAGATGAATTTTTGTTATAATAGATTATAAAGACATAATTAAGAAAGCTAGCTAAATTGGTGGTGTCGCAAGTTTTGGCTAAAACATTGTGCCTTCTTCAAAAGTAATATAATATCTTGAGCAAAATTCTGTCACTCACTGCAAAAGCAAGAGAAATAATTTATTTGAAAAAGAGTGAACTAGAAATAGAGCAACGGTTGAGCCTGAGAAAAGGAAAGGCAAGTTTATTCTAAAAGGTTAGTTCCCTTTTAGAAATTGGCTGTGCTGGTTACTTTGGTTTTGTTGCTATTTTAGAGGTGCAGTAAAGAAGGGCAAGCGGTGTTTAATTTTTAATTCAGAACATCAGCTGGCTAGTTATCCTACTCTGAGCTTCAAACTTTCATGTAAGAGAAGATACACCTGATACGTCATAAATGCACAAGCCTAAGGAAAAATACAAATATGCTATGCTTTCCTTTACTACCAGAGAAGTGTCTGTGAGTAGTTATCTGTGGGAATGAAAAGACTAGGAGCTCTGGGGGCTTTGCACACACAAAATCAGATTTGTTTGTGACCATTTTTGCAAAAGAGACACAATTTGCCTGTAAACCAATTGCCCTTTTGTCTGGGTCAGGGACTATAAGTATTGTAGTGTCAATCCCATAAACTACCAGACTTCTCCCTGCAAGTTATATGTCTACACAGTCTTTTTCAGATATGCAGGAGTTTATTCTGCTTGAATTCAGTGACTGCAGGGCAGAAGTAATTTCCCATCCAGAAGCCATATGACAATTAGGATGACAGTATGCTCAGATTAAAACACTTTACTGAGAGACTGGACTTATTAACATTAACAGAGTACAGTGCTAAAGTGGTTACCTTTTGCATCCATGAAATTTCTACATTTCTCAGATACTGAACTGTTTTGTCACCGGAGTACTCACCCCTGCTTATCTAAATTACTTCAGTAGAGATGCTTTCAAACTACTTCCCAAACTTGAATAAATTCATTTTGCTACAATCCTATGAGATAAATCAATGCTATGTGATATAACCAAAGTTAGATACTGTGATATAGCTATACTCAAGATCACTGTGTCCAAGCAAGCTTTTGAACCAGTATCAGTGAGCTGCCTCAGTGCAGCTCTAAGCTTGATTGAATTAGTCATGGTTATTACTTCTCAAATGCATCTATACTGCATTTGGGACCTAGGCATGTATTGCTATATGGTTTTGTGCTGAGTCACATAGACATTAAAACCCTATCAGATCTTGACAGAACTCCTTTATTTGTGCTCTATTAGCACTGTGGATCTGCCCTAAGACACACATCTGAGAAAGGAAGTTAAGCACATAAACATTCAGTGTTGTCACAACTAATCTCTAGGCACTCTTGAAAGCATCAAAATGAAACAAAAGTCATATACTTACACTAAGCATTTTTAAGTAGCATTGACAGTGGCACCCCCCTCTATGAACAAGAATAAAATATTAGATTCCTAAATAAAATTAGTAACAAAATGGAGGTACATAAGTGCCCTTTAGGTACATAAGCATTTGGGAGGACTTAGGAAGCTGATGGAGATGAAAAAAGGTACTGAACACTGAACTTCTGAACTCAGATTTCTTTCCCCAGTGAGCAAAAGTTATGACTTTTTTACTGTTCACTTTAGACTCTGTCTTCACTGAGTTGGACCAAAGTTGTCAACAAAGCCTGAATAACAGTACTGTAATCAAATTAATTATCTTCTTTGTTGTTTCCCTGGTTTCTGAAAGCTGACTCTAAAACTGAAGCCACAAACTAAGACAAGTATTTTATTCTTCATTCTGCCTCCAGATGTTTGCATTTTTGCCATTTTCTGCTTATAGAAAAACTCTTACTGTTGCTTTATTGCTTATTAGTCAGTTCAATCAATATCAGTGGTAATATGAGGGGAAAAAAAAAAAAAAAAAAAAAAAGAAGCATAAAGATGAGAAGTGCATTGCTTTGATTCTTCCTCTTGATGGGGTCTATATGCCTCACTTCTCACTTTGGACCTCCAGATCTGGAGTGTCATCCATACTTTCCATGGTGGTAAGAATTACCTCCGGCTATTCGGCATATGCATTGCAGTTGTTATATCAATAGAACAATGAATATACTACCGCATCCACTTTTAGGGATAGTGTAAGAGATAACTCTGTGGTGTAACTACTATATACAGAAAAGTTAACTTTATTTCATGTATTGAACATTTCAGTCACAGGTAAGACAATGTATTTCACTTATTCATAGATCATAACTATTGAAAGTCAGATTTTACTGATAGACCTAATTATCGATAGCATTATTTCATAGGGAATTTGCTGCGTTACTTGTTATATTATTCCACCTTCCAAACATGTAGAAATCCAGAAAGGATCAAGAAAGGAAGCAGGTTCCTTTACCTAAAGCTCTTCCTAAAATTCATAACAGATATCTGATAAATTGAACAAATTTATCACAAAGGACTTGCTAAGTGTAAAAATCTTCAAAAATATGGATGATCTCTGTGTCTTATGAGGATGGTATCAATTCTATGCTGTATCTTACATTTTTACTGTCTTCTCAGGTATTTTATAAAGCATCCTAAAAAAAAGTAAGTATTCTGCTTACACTGAGATGCAAAGTTTCAGGCAATTGAAGTTGTAAGAAAAGTTTAGTATTCTAAGACTGCAAGAAATACATGAGAATAAATCCAATTATATCCACAATATTTGCATTCATATACTATTTTTTTAATCTCCACATTTACTTTTTTCATACTTTTGAAATGAGAGAAAATAAAAAATCTATTAATTTTCTAATCATAAGATATTTTTTAATGAACTTTTTTTGTGTGCAATTTTTTTGTGTTTTTGTTTGTTTGGTTGTTTTTTTTAAGGGGAGATTATTCTTATATTTAGTTCACATTGTTTAATATGTATTCATATAAAGTAAGGAATGCAGCATGGTCTGTTATGCAAGATAACATTGCTATAGCCAAAATTTACTTGGCTATAAAATACCTGTAACTTGATTAATGATATTTTTAAGAGAAAAAATACTAAAACTGCATAATAATCTGGAAAAGATGCCATATTTTAGTTCCTTATTATAATGGAACCATAATGGATGGGTATGACAAAACATACATGAGACTATACAGACTGAATTGTGATTAAGGGTAGATAGGAAGTAATTTTCCCATCACAGGGTGGTTTATGTTTTGAAACTTCTGTTCTCCTTTAGAAAAGGAAAACAAAACTTTTATATCTTTTGTTACCCAAAATTTTTAAAATGAAAAAATTCTGTGGATTCATCTTTCTCAATTTATTTTGTGGATTTTTAAAAATTGATTATTTTTTATTAAGTTTTAAAATCACATAAGTAACTCCATAAAAAATGTCAAGAAGTACATACGCATTTTTGAAGAAAATAATGAACTGAAACAGAAAAACGCTTCAGGAGAAAGCACACCTAAATCCATAGGCTGCATTATGTATTTCAGTCCTTTAACTATTAGCAACATAGTTTAGTGAAATGCCAGTGAAATTCAGTTTGTAATAATATTAAGTAATTTGACATAAAAATCACAGAAGTGCACCTACTACTTCAGCAATTATATCATATAGACCAGAGAATTTTTCAGCATTGGATTAATTTAATTACACTAAATCTTGCAGACCAGAAACTATCTGTTTCAGGAGACAGAGACAGTGCTGCAGCATAAGCAGATGTGCTGTACAGATAATAGAGTGCATTTTAACCACTGATAAACACCGGTTTTCAGAAATGACTCACAACAGGCTAATCCACCAAAACTTCAAGTAATTTAAAATATACATTACCATAACTAATAATAAAACAGGGTCAAATCTTGATGACAGATTTGCCATTTCTCCTTTATATGACTTTTATATATTGCATCAAAACATTTTTAAAAGCTTCATGATATTTCAAGGATACCTAAAATAGAAGCAACAGCTAAACTGCAAGCATTACCGTAACATTTTATGCAAGATTACTATTCATGTGTGAATATACTACATAACTCAAAAAACCTTTAGTATTAGAGCTTGAACATGATATGAATTTGCTCATATATCATACAAAAATAACTATTTAATATAGTTGAATGACATCACTAAGATTACTGAATTTAAACCATTTTATGACTGCACTATCCTGCTAATATATTCTCATTCTTACTCAAGAGGTAGCTGAAAAGACATGTTACTCGAACATGTAATTCCCAGATTGATGAGGATGACATTTTTTCTGAAAGCAATTAGGACTAAATGAAGTGGTTTCTATGTCTACAAACCTGTATAGTTGACAACTTCATTTGTTATATTATCTCTAATGATGCTGCATTCCTAATTTTAAAATTTCCTATTTCTACTAGTATTCTATGTGGTAAAAACCAACAGACTTAATAAATAAAGCACATTCAAAAGGTAAGTTTAGAAGTATCAGTGGACTTCTGTTATTTGCACATCCTGTCAAAAATTAATTTAAATTATTATTAGATCATTACTTTTCACTGAAATTCTTCAGAATCAGTTTATAACGTTTACTTTCTGTATGTACAACAGGAGATGCGTTTTCCATCTTTGAATAATTATGCTGTAGAGTCTTCTATAAGTCTAAGGGTATGTTTAATATATTTCCTCGTAAATCCTGTATTTCTCACTCGAAAAACAACAACTAGCATCTTAAAGACATCTTCTTATCCAATCATCCACTTTAAATAGTAACAAATTACTGATGGTGGTATATTAACTTTTTCAGTTGATATTGCTTGGACATTTTCCCTATTGCATATACAAACATTCTGTGTTCTATTTAATCACTGTTGTCAGTAAGACAGAGCTCCCATTAGGTGACAATTTACAGCTCATGCACTTCTTCATTAGATAAGTGGAATCACAGCCTTCACAGCAATGTAGTTTGCAACAGGCTTGAAAGCAAGACTAACAAATGAAGTTCTTCTTTGGTTTGGATGACCTTAATAAAAGCAGAAAGTGTTACAAACAACTCTCAAGAAGAACCTATGTGTTTCCATGCTTTTTGTTTTTTTTTGTTTTGTTCTCTTTTGTGATTTTTTTTCAGCCTTCTTTGTGTTTATATCTAAAATAGGATAAAATACAATAAATACAACCCAGTAAAGACTTCACATGCATTCAGTAAGGCCTGTAATGCTGGGATGTTTTGTTTGTTCATATTAAATAAAATTTTGAAATATTTGACTTGTGTATGAATAAAAGTTCAAAATTGAAAGGTGCAGAAGACACACAAGGAAGACACAAGAGCAGAAGATACTCATCACCTTCCAGGCTCACACTTTTAACATAACTATTGTTGATTACAGCATATAAAAACAAATCTGTTGTTGGCTTTCCCAAAGCATTTAATTACTACCAGCATTCTCAATAAATCATTCATGGCAACACTAGCAAGAAAATACAGTGCAGAACCAGAGGAACAAATCAATTTACAAAATTCCTTTCCATCAGTAAGGGGAGCTAATTGCTAGGAAATCACAGGTTTAAATTCTTATGTAAATCAAAGGTCTCCCTGTGTAACTGTGTGGCCTGGAGAGGCTCCCATCACCTAGTGCAGGTCGATGCTCTCCCCGATGCTCTCCCCGTAGAGGCAGTGTAACTCCCTCTTCAATTAGTCTGTTTATCTGCCCCTCTGCCTTCCCTGCATCTGTCAATGCTGGTGAAGGTCCACACTGGTGCTGTCAAAACTAACCTTTCTCATTTTTTATTAAGGTGGATCACCAAATCTTCTGCACTATTGGACATTAAAAATTCATTTATTTCACCTCTGTGTTTTTGACACTGTCCAGGAAGAAACACTGAGAGAAGATGAATATAGTAGCTGACAATGATAGTTCTTAGTTATCTCATGTCTTAAGGCCTCAGATCACTTTTTACTTAATGCCTTTCCCTCCAAAAAGCAGCAGTCTACAGCAATTGTGAATGTTGTCATAGTCCATGAAAATACCTAATCACTGCTCAGCCTGTCAATCTTTCAGCTATCAGTTCCATGGACTAATTACATCCTCTTTTAAAAACAGTATTTCACTTAACCATTTTGCATGTCCTCTTTCAAGTCTGCTAGAAGGAAAAGGTCTGAACATTAAGTTCCAAGCAATCTTCTTTTTGCTGTTCATTGGTTTCTTTACTGAAACAAACCTTCTATCTCTCTCTAAGACAGCTCAGTCTTTTAAACCTTTCTATATTTCTGTTAATTTCTTGTCAACCTGAACATTCAATTATTGCTATTTTTGATCTCTGACTACCAGAACACAAGTATTTCAGCCCATTCACCCATTGGTATCTCAACAGGAAAAGTAATCTGAATCTGATTTTTGCCTTCCACACAACTCAATAGCAAAATTCTTTACTAAAGCACTGAAAGTAAAATTTTAATTTAAAGATCATGTTTAGAAAATCCATTATTAATCTTAGTTTTGTTATTACATTTCCTTATTCTGTTGTGTTAGTCCAAATTTGCAAGGAATAAGCAACTGAAAAATAAATTTTATGCTTCACCCCAAAATATGCCAATGTGTACTTCAGTCACACTTTATAAAACACCTTTTGAATACTCATACTTTCCTCTATGATTAATGATGATGTCACTGAAGCAGGTTTAGAAGAACAACACTTCTCAGTCTATTTCAAGACAAAAGTTATGCAACCTCTGTACCAGCACGATTATTGCAGTAGCTTTACCTATTTACAGCCAAAATCCGTACTTATAATTTCTTTATTAGCAAACATTCCATTGATTCAGCAGGAGGTTTTGGTGAGGAAAAACCTGCAAGATTCAAACCATAAATCAGAATTTTAATGTGACAAGGAAACGAGAAGTGTATTTAACAGATGTCTGCTTTATAAATCCTACATTAAAATATACAGTAATGTTCCTAGTAAGTGTTAAGGCCAAAACAAATCAGTCATGACAGTTTTAATTGTCAGTTGTTATTTTCATTTATATCCTTATCAAACAAATACTTCATTAATGAGCAAACGGGGTGGAGTGCTCAAAAGGACTGAGACTTAAAAGAATCCTTAAAGGAGGTGAAATAGTTTCTCCTTTGGAAAGTGGTTATGATAAAATTTAATTTAATTTGGTAATACTAAACTATAAATAAAATCACACAGGAGAAAATTTGGGAAATTTTGAGATGTAACAAGAATTTAGGACGTATATTTGAAGGAAATATTTTATTATTGAAGGAAAAAATTTTCCATTCAGCTTTTTCATTATGAACTGTTTGTGACACCATTTAAGGAAGATTTTGCAAGAGATACTATCCTTGTCAGGATGAATTTGTTTCAAGGGACAGTTGATGTACACTGCAGTGACTTTAGCTTTGCAGATTTACAGCCAAAGATTGAATATAGCAGCTCACCATAAACTCAATTTATCATCAGACATTACCTTATCAGATAGTTCCACACAGTAGAAAAAAATACGTGGAAGGTTTCATTAATTCTTTGGTGTATGTGGCTCGAATCTAATGATATATGGCTTCAACATGAACATTTCACTGTGGACTGACTTTATTACCTACAGTTCACATGAACATGCACCTGTAACTCTTACAAAAGACAGAAACAGCATCCTAAAGCAGTTTTACCTGTGAATTTTCTTGCCTAATATGGCAACTTTATTTCCGTTTCATTTATTCAAAGGCAAGTTTGTATTATAATAAAAAATAACGAAGTATTACATATGATTCAAAAATTTTCACAGCAGTTTATTAAATTAACTAGACTACTAATCAAACACAGAACCAGAAATCTCTGCATATTTGAATAGTCTAGACAGGACACATCTATGGCCCAAGGATGACCTGTCACATTAACAGACACCTTGTGTTTGGGTAAACGCATAAGTAAAACCCCAGACCAGGTTTTGAAGCTCTCTCGGTGTTATCAATCTTTGTGATTTGTTTCAATTTCACACATTGCTCCTAAGAAATTAGCCAAGCTGCTTTCATTGTGCACAGCAAATAAAGAACTTACAGGAACAGCAAAGATCTGTGGATCTGGGATGCTGCCTGAGAGTACTGTAACATACTTTCACCTGTCAAGTCCACAGCCAGATTTCAGAACACACAATGGGTCTTGAAAGATAACTCATTTAGTTATTTATTTATTATTTAAAAACTGATTAAAAAGTTTTTTCTAGAATATTTGCAGACTGGTTTGTTAAAATAAATATGAAATTCACTTTTCTTATTGTTATAAATTAACCTATTAATTACAGAGGGGTTTTCTGTGTGTCCATAGCTAGTAAATGCTGGAGATTCTTGTAAGTTTATTATGCTACTGTGTGTACTTAGTATTTTACTGTCTCCAATTCCCAATGAAAACTTGGTGGCAAGAATTAAATAATCAAGAATCTTTCATGAACACCAGTAGCACTTTCTGAATGTTCTTAAGCAAGAATCCATGCTAGATGTCTTTTTTCATTGGTTGGTTCATTTTGTCTTGTTTTAATCTTCTCTAATAGAGCTTTAGAAGCTCTAAGATGGGAACAAAAGGGCATTGTTCCCAAAATCTAAGAAAACGGATTTCTTAGTATATTGGAAGATTAAAGAACAAGCACATGCACAAACCTGTCCAAAGCTTATGATATAAACTGATACAAATTCAAACTCAAATAAATATTCAGGCAAAAATAATGTTGTGTTTTAATGATTTAAAATAAACAAACAGAAAACTAGGAGATTATTTTTTATTTTTATTTCAGTGTCTTAAGTACTAAACTAAGATAATAAAAATTCAGAATTGGATTATTCATGCACAGGATTCTCATTTAGTTTAAAGAATTTCAAACCTTAAAAAAATTTCAGGTTGTGTTCTGTAGAGATGCATCAAAACCAAAATATTACAGTAATTTCAATAATCAGTAACTTTGTGAGAAAATATGTTCCATCAGAAAAATTCTGATCAGTATCACCTACTTAAAGAAATGTAAGTCAAGTAGTAGTAGGTTATAATAAAAACTGTATTTCAGAAATCATGTACAAGGCAAGAATGATATTACACCTTTTTCTGGGAAAAAAAAAAAAAAAAAAAAAAAAAACAAAAAAACAAACAAACAAACAAAAAAAACACAACAAAAACCTAAACAAAAACAACCTACTATTAAACCAGAAAGGTTGGTAAATTGTTGATATGTAAAATGGCTCCAAATTTTAAAGATTCCTTAAGTAATTAGGCATTAAAACATCACCAATCTTCAATGGAATTTGGGTGCTTCTGTAAAAATCCCATCCCAAACTCTCAGGCCATTAAGTATCTATTTCAATCCATCTTCTTCAATATAAAGTATGTTTGATTACCCTTATATTTTCTGCAAATATATTCTGCCTAAGTGTCCAAAAACATTGCAAATCTCATCTGTTTGTCTGCTTGGAAAGGGTATGA
The DNA here is from genome assembly GCF_018691265.1 of Tyto alba. Lineage (NCBI taxonomy): Eukaryota > Metazoa > Chordata > Aves > Strigiformes > Tytonidae > Tyto > Tyto alba. The sequence goes on from NW_024881318.1 coordinate 36,676,492, forward strand.
CTGACGACCATTGCTCCAGTTAGAAACTTTTATTTAACTAGGTGATAGCACTATTTTTCCAAATTTTAAAAGGATCTCAATAGTAAACCCCATCGTAAAGTCTATCACCCAAGTGGAAAGAACATACATGTTGAGATTTCTTCCTCCAGGTACTATACAAAAGTTTCTATAATCATCAAAATGGTAATATTGCAGCAAAGCACTCTCTTCACAATATATATATATATATATATCCTCTGTTAAACTGAGACTATATGGCTTTTCACAGGTCATAATTATCAGTGGACAACAGATGTCACAGATACTACAGACCAACAAAAGCTATTACATGAACTCATAATTTCACTCAATAGTAAAAAACACATCTGACATAAACTTTTCATGTTAAGTGTGCCTATTATGTCTGTGTTAGTACACTCAGAATTAGGGCCCTTTAACCATGTAAAGTGTTTTACAGAACAGATAAATGAGGTGCCTGCATTGAAGGGTTTTTGTAAAGAAAGAAGAGTGAAATAAATATAACAATTAAAATAAAGGCTGATACTTATAAGCAAATATGTTTTGCAAAATATGTTGTGTCTGAATCACACTAGAAATGTTTAGCAATTTTCTCTCTTCTAAGAATAAAAGCATGAAAATGAAAGGGCATGTTTCAGAAGACTTTAATCTAGAGCACCATTTGATTCAAGGTTATTTCCTCTTTCCCCTCACTCCCACAAGCTTCTTACCATCAGAACACAACTGTCTACCACTGTGCTGCTTTTTGACCATTCAGATAAGTGCAGTATGCAGATTCTATCTCTATATGTATATTACAGCATGCTTTTTTCAAGAAATCCTGATCTATCAGTTTCTAAACACAAAGCATTATACTAGTCTATTATTTCTGTTATGAGATCAATTGGTCAAAAGCAGAAGCACAGTGATTATTAAAAACAATAATTTGATTTATAGATCTATCCATTATTTGCTATCCTCTCTCCATTGCTTATGATTCCCTAACTAACACCTTTGCAGACCTTCATATAATCTTCCTGCTCTACAACTACTAATACAAATATTGAAATGTACAATTATACAGCACTGAGTGTGTTGTGGTTTAAGCAATTAGGCACCACGCTGCCACTTGCTCACTCCTCCCACCCACTGAGATGGGGGAGAGAATCGAAAAAAAAGAAGCAAAACTCTTGGTTTGAGATAAAGACATTTTAAAGGGACAGAAAAGAAAGAAAATTATAATAATAGTAGGAAGAAGGAGAAGGAGAAGGAGAAGGAGAAGGAGAAAGAGAAGGAGAAGGAGAAGGAGAAGGAGAAGGAGAAGGAGAAGGAGAAGGACAAGGACAAGGACAAGGACAAGGACAAGGACAAGGACAAGGACAAGGACAAGGACAAGGACAAGGACAAGAAGAACGAGAAGAACGAGAAGAACAAGAGGAAAAAGAGGAGGAAAAAGAAGAGGAAAAAGAAGAGGAAAAAGAAGGAGAAGAAGAGCTGTTCCTTTCAGAAAACAATCATAGCAAAGCAGGGGAAATACTAGTTTTCCCAAATTGGCAAAAAAATTATATTGATGGATGGTCTTGTGACTGAAGAATTACACTGTGATTCATGGATCATGTATTCAAATCCTGTTTATATCACATTTTACCTTGATAGGAAAATTAACCTATCTGTAAAAAAATTTCTCCTATGGATGCACTGACAGTTACTGAATTGGAGATCCTCATCTTTCCTCTCATATAAAACAGTAATGAAAACAGTAATTTTGTTGTAGTTTGTAGGCTTGTAATCTTAAAATAAGGATGGTTGGTTAAAACATTCTAATATTCACTACCTGTTTCTCTCATATACTGCAGTATGCACTGGCCAATACAGCAACATTAAAGCACAATGCAAATCTAAGAATATAAACAAACCCCCTCATTAAATATCAGCCTTATAATAAATAAATCAATAAATCCTCATATACAGGTTATAAAAATGCATAGACATTCTTCCCATAACATTACCAATAGAAAGAGGAAATACAAATCAGTCATGTGAAAATTACAAATAAATTACAAATGTTCAGAATAAGCTTTGTCTCTTTGCATAACACACTTATTTTCTGTTGGTTCCATGAAACTCCTGAGCTCCAGTTATTCTTATCTTCAGAGAATACTCCCAGACTTCAAGATATTCCAAAGAAATATCCCTTCATTCCTTACATGAACAAGTGGTGTCTGATTTTTTTTTTTTTTTTTTGCTTTCAGACCTCTCTAGGCTGTAAATTGCTCACCTCTAGGTTACATTCAAATCCCCTACATCATCAAGTGATAAAAGAGAAGCATGAATTTTTTTCCTACTCCTTGTCTCTTGAGTAAAGTCAGTACAACAGTCTCTTCCTTACCCCCTTTGTCCATATAGGCAAGAGAAACCAGGGGCAGTTAGACTTTAGTCATTGCTTTTAAAAGGCAGCAAGGGAGACCAGAGAGGAAAAGCAGCTTTTCTGTCCCTGCTCCTCTTGGAATACCAAAAGGATAATATCCTTCATGTTTCCTTTCACTTTCATCAATGAGGCAAAGTGAAAGGGTAGAGCTATACATGTTTCTCAGGTACCTCTTTGTATTTGTGTGAATTGGAAATAAGTTTCTCTACTTATGGATGACTACCAGAATCATTTACAAAGTGCAACTGATATTAGAGCAATTAACTCAACTTAGCACATGTACAGGTTCTTCTGGGGTCCTATTTGGTTTTGCTCCTGAAGTCTTACCTCACTGTTTTTTATTAAATTCATGATGTGGGGACATTTACTAGGCTTTAGTTAATCTAAATCTCAAGAATGTTTAACTTTGTGTCAGTGATGTATAGCAGTACAATACCACAGTACTTTCAGATTTCAGAATCTAGTTAATCCACCCATAATGTCACTCCCTCTAGTGGGAACATTATAATTTTAAGAGTAGTCAGATGTTTTAAAATTGCATCATCAATGAAGAAGTGTTCCCAGGAAAATTTGATTGGTTTAATAGGATTTATTTACAGTAGATGAAGACAACTTTTGAAGCCACAAAGCCCAATGTAGATCACTGATGACTTCAGAGGGTAAGTATACAGGGATGCCATCAGCAATAGAGGAAACTCTTTTCTTAGACTAGTAGATCTAATTTCAAGTACTGACAAGACTATTTTCTTTCCAAGCTAGATGACTGCATGAGAAGTAAAGGGCAGAATATATACAAGCCTGTAATACTATTCCTCTAAGGTCTCCAGCTACTGTATTTTTCCTTCACATGAAGCCTGTAAATTTCCAAAGCTGTCTATAGTAATAATTGTCTTATACTTTGAAGATGCAATGGATGTCTCAAACTTGAACGACAGATCATTTACAAAAATTGCTCTTAGTGATAATATACAACTACTCTGGAAACTTAGAGGCATTTGTCTCAAAAAGCCAAACCATTTCTGGTAATTTTTGACACTCTAATATGTACAAAAAAAAAAAAAAAAAAAAAAAAATAAGGAAAAGAAATAAAGAGATCAAGTGAAAAGTAAAGGTTTCAAGGTTCCGTTTAAGCAATGAAATCAGGGACATATACTCCCAGATATAGTTTTTCAACTTCACAGGAGGGATAGAATGTTAAAGTTGCTTGTTTAGCCAACAAAAAAAACTATCACCCAGTTTGAACAGTAGCATTTGCTCAGAACAGTGTTCTAATGAAAACACAAGCTTCTAGGGAACTCATAAAACTTGGAAAATTCTTTTAGTTCTCCGCTTACTTCTCAATTTCAATCTTGCACAGTACTAGGCAGGAAAGTGTACACTTGTCAAAAGCATTCTTTATGCTATTGAATTAAATCAACACTTCCGCAACCAGTTAATGAATTAAATACTTTCACATGTAATGAAGGTTTGAGTAGGTTTCAAATCTTTATATGATCTTTATTTTCATAATGGGACCTTTGAAAAAGGATCAACTATTTTGTTTCATTTGCAATTAATGGAACTTACTGTTGCCATTTTCAATGCAAGTCATCAAATATTTTGGCCTTTTAAAATATACGGGTATTTTATAATACTGTCCTTTTTCAGCTTATGTTTCTGATAGAAAACTGGTAAACACATGGATTTCTGAAAAGGAAAAAAAAAATGTAAAAGCATGAATTTTCAGGAGTGACAGCATTATCTCTGTGGAAATGAGACAGGCACTTCAAACTAATGGTGGAAACTCTCCCAGTTCTATGAACCATAGTGACAACATAACAATTCAGTCAAATAGCCACTGTTGTAGTTTCAATAGGATGTACAATATTCACAGTCTGAAATATCTTGTAACAAATCTTAGCCTGTGAAACTAATATTCCTACTTACAATTAAAAATGAGAGTTAACTAGCATTTCTTCCCAAAATGAAAACACTGGTGTTTCCAGAATAAAGCTGTTTTTTTAAAAAATTAAAATTGTGAAGAAGGAAAATTTCATGAGAGGTTTATAAAACTTTACATTGTCAACAGTTTATAGGAAGACATGTAAAATTATGACTGTATTGATTTTGTCTAGTATAGAGTTAAATTTCTCCACAGTAGCTTGTAGGGGGCTATGTTTTCAACTTGTGATGAAAGTACTGTTGATAACACACTAATGTTTTTGTTTCTGCTGAGCAGTTCTTACACAGCATCAGGGCATTTTCTGCTCCTCACAGCACCTTGCCAGAGCATAGGCTGGAGGTACACAAAAAGCTGGGAGGGGACACAGCCAGGACAACTGACACCAACTGACCAAAGGGATATTCCATACCACGTGACATCATGCTCACAGTATAACTGAGAAGGAGACTGCTCAGGGACTGGCTGAGCATTGGTCAGTTGGTCGTAAGCAATTGTTTTAATTTGCATCACTTGTGTTTTCTGGGGTTTATTTTCCTCTGCGCTTTGGGTATTCCTAATTTTTTTCCCCTTCTCTTTTCCTTGCAATTTAAAAAAAAAAAAATATTATGCTTTCTTTTAAATTATTAAGCTGTTGTCATCTCAATCCATGAGTTTGTTTCTTACTTTTACCCTTCCAATTCTTCCCCCATCCCACTGGTGAGTGGGGAGTGAGCAAGTGGCTGTATGGTGCTCAGCTGCTGGATGGGATTAAACCACAACAGTGATGAACTTCAAAAGTGAGAAGCACTAACTTTGCATACCCACAGAAATGAAAGAATGCTAATTTTATCTAGGATTTGAAGGAGTAATGTATGAAACCTAACAAATATATTTTTCAGTCTGTAGAGCGGAAAGCTCTTCAGGTTCGAGATAACAATAAATATGAGACCCCAATACATTCTGAAAATTTATCAATGGAAGTAATTAGAGGAAGGAATCAGTAACAACATTCCGATGTTTGTTCCAAGGATATCTTTAAAATCAAATGTGGTATCTTGGGATAAAACCACTGTAGTTCTGCCAGAGCATTCAGAAAGAGATTTATGACCTACTGAGTGTCTCACAGAACTGACAGTATGACATGCAGGCCAGCCTGACACATCCACTGGAAAAAAGCTGCAGAAGTTTTAAATGGATACTTTCAATTTGTTTAAAATATTTTTTATCTCTTATTACTTGTATCTTCAATGTAAGATTTATAAATAAGCATTTTGTTTAGCTTCAGGAGAGCCTTAGTATTTTTATGTTATTTTGAAGAAATAGCTTGCAACCAGGATGGTATGAAAAGTATTTTAGATTGTTGAAAAACAATATTCTTATATGTTCCATAATGAAATGGTGGAGTAAGTGGGCAGTGACAGACAGTGATTTCAGTTGATAATGTCATATGAATGTCCAAGAGAATAGCAACTTCAATAAATTATTGTGGGGCATTTAATACTAATTTACTTCTTAAAAGTAAATTCAGCTCCAGTACAATCTATTAACATGAATGAGCTCCTTCTGTGACTAAAAATGTTCATATGAAACATTCTCAATTAAATAGCTGCTTAAAATAATTTCTATTAAGACTGTAACCAAAACCTACACTAAAAGTTTAATTAACTACAGAAGCAGTCAATTAAAAATATGAAATTAAAGAGTTACCCTCTCCCATAACTGTGAACCTGTTTTTATAAGCTACATGATGTAGTTAATGATTTTAATCTGCTTTTGCTCTAGCCATGACATTTATAAAGTATACTTGAGATCACATGCAATGCATATTAATTAGTAGTAGTCACAGTTATTGTTTGATATCTTAGCTATCCAATTTAAATTAAAAATACAACTTTTTCATTTTTATAGGCTTATTTTCCATGGTTTATCATTTATTTTACATAAATAAGTTTTTCTAAGCAGAAGCATAATTAATTTGTAATTCTTTTTATTACACTTTATTCTCTGACCTCAGAAAAAGTGTTTCAAATAAAAACAACACCCCTGAATTTCTTTCCAAGATATGCTGTTATACCAAAACCAAATAAAACAAAACAACAAAAAAAAAACTTTCTGAAAAGTATGTTTTTTAGAAAATAATTTTTTTGTTCAAATAACTGAACTTCTTAAAAAAATAATCCATGTATTGGTCTGTCTCTGAGGCACAAACAAAGTAACAAAATAAATAGTTTAGTCATAATCAGTTATTGTTTTTCAGATACAAAGATGATGAATCTAGAAAAAAAAATTAAATTGAATCATATAATTGGAACAGTATGTCTAATCTAAATCTCTGAGAAGGACTGTTGCTGTTGTTCAGAGGCTTATTATTGGGAATGGACTGGGAGTACATATAAATAATGTTCAGCAGTGTGCTCTCACTCCTCTATTAAACACTGGACTTAAAATTTTTAAGTCCTTAAATGTTTTAATTATCTTTCAGTACTATAAATCTTTAAGGATGAAGCACTACTCTTGATCTTCAATTCATTCATCCTAATGGTCTAGCTCTACCATGTCTCTCAGACAGTTTCTTTCATATGCCCAATTTCAGTAAGGGTGGCAAAAATCCCAGAAGTCAACCTTTACCAAGAATTAACAACAAGGCAATTGCCCAGCATCAGAGAGCCTCAGAAGTTCACTTCACTTCCCCATAAAGCATAACTTAAGACCAGACCATGAAGCGCTTGTTTAAAAAAACTTTCTTCCATATCTTCCCAAAACATAAGCATTTTTTGAAATTAGGATTTTTTGGATGGATTAATTCTGTTATTAGTCAGAGGTCAAAGGAAATGTAAGAAATAGAAATGTAAATATTGTAAACACAAAGAGGTTTAGCTGTTGGATTGATGAAGATACTATAAATGCAAAAACTAAACCACAGGCATTTGCAGTACAAAATTCTGAATAGTGACACATTAACAGTCTTCAACTACAGTTTTGTGGGAATATGGTAATATAATCCATTCTCTTTCCTCACAGAGAATGACAACAAATGACTCAAATACATGATTTTATTTTACTTATTTATTTTTAATACACAACCCTTAAATAATGGAACACAGGGGATTCCATCTTGCTGACAAAACCTTCAACAGCATGGCTGAATGACAGATTTTTTTACGTGAAAAACAAGCTGTTTTGTATTTAAACTGGATTTATGTTAATCACCAGTGACAGAAAGTTCTTGTATCCTGTTATGAGAGTCCTGAACAATTCTGTCTATCTTTGTGGTGCTTAAAATGCACTGGGTTTTGCAGGAGCCACAGAGGAGCTCCTCACATAATATTAGGAAAATAACAGTGGCTCACAGTGCAGTATCAGTGCTTTCACGTAGTTGCAGTTTCTGTATGAATATTCTGTGTAAATTATAATAATGCTTAGTGTTAACGATATTTCTATGGCTATGAATCAAATATTAACTTAAAGTAGTGCAAAGTCTTCTATGAAATGGAAGATTGCAAGCACATATACATATGCTTCAATGTATTTTTGAATAATTAAGTCAGTCTTCCACTAGTTTAATTATACTTTTACACCTTCCTGATTAGAAAGCTAGTTCAATGACTTTTTCCACACTTTGAGCTATGAAATGTGTTTATACCAAGATTTTTAATGAGAAATAAAATATAAATCTGAAGAACATCTTTCAGGCAGAATAAAGGAAGAGTGACACATTTAGCCTGTAAAAACAAAACAAAACAAAAAGCCACACAGCAAACCACTGTAGCTTTGCATAAACCATGCTTAGCATAAGAGTAATGTAAACATTATTAAAGTGTGCCATTTCATGATTAAAAAAAAAAAATCAAATAGTGTATGAATCAGTCTACAAGTAGTTATCCTTAAAATAATAAATTATATTCTCTCTTGTGTATAAATTAATAACACTGTTAGTATAAAATGATGCAGCCCATTGAAGTGATTTCTTGATGTGTGTGAAGAAGATGAATGGTTAATTGCTATCAAAAATCCCAATTTACCACTGGGTATAAAATGAACACCTTTAGAGAGTAGTTACTATAATGAAACACCATGTCAGATATCCCTCTAGAAAACAGTGTTTTGATGACATACGTGACAGACACAAATGTATTCTCAACAGACTGAAAAAAAAAAAAAAAAAAGTCACAGGTCCAGTTTCACTAAAAGTGGTGGTTTTGAACACCCTATTGAAGTTATATGTGGTAAGATGAGGAAAAGACAAGATAGCTTCTGTAAAGGAAATATCTGCCTCACTAAATTGAATAGACTTCTCTGAAAGTGAAGTGAATTTCACAAATGACTCACAAAAAGCAGTGAATTGCCCAGTAATATTTAATTATTGTGCTCAAGTATACAGAGCACTGAATTTGAGGCACAAGTTGCACAAGAACCTTAAGCAACTGTCTGCTAAAAAAGCAAATAGTAGGAAAGGAAGACTGAAAGAAATATGCAACATACAGAAATTATGATATACACCCTTCTGAAATAATGTTCAATTTCCATTGCATCCTTCTCAAAGGGAACACAATTAGCGCTGGAAAGGTACAGAGAATGGTGACAAAGATACACAATGAAGTGGAATAGCTTCTGTACAAGAAGCAAATAAATAGAGCATGATTTGAAAAGTAAGACCACCTAGCAAGAAGGTATACTCTGCATATTAAAAGTTGAAAACACTGAAAATTAAGAGGGAAAATGTTCTCTGTCTAAAAAAAGAAGGCTTTATATATAGTGAGTTACTAGGTGAGGAAACCGAGCTGCAGATAGTGAAAGTTCAGGGGATATTCTTAAGAAGTGCCAGTAAAAGCCTGGATTTTCCTGATCACCCTTCCAGATAACAGTACTGGATACTGTCTTCACTGATTGTACTGGAAGTCAAGTGCCAGCCTGATCATACCAAAACCTCACAGCCTTCAGTGGAAAGGCAGCAGGATGCTAAGGGAAAACAAAACAGGATAAATTAAATTATGATCGGAACTACAAATGAAGTGAAGAGAGGATGCGTAAGAGAGTGAAGAAACAAGAACTTGGGTCTGAGGGCTTTTATTTGGTTGACCAGATATGAAATGTGAATGCTATCCTTTTTCTAGGTCCAGGAAACAAGTAGCTTTCAGGATATTTTTAATTTCCATGAACACAATTATGAGAACAAAACAACAACAAAATCACCTTTTTTTGTTAGTGAAGCAATTCTGTCCTATCTGCAATGTTTTGCAGAACTTGAGTTTATATCTGTTTTATGTATTTGTTGTAACTGAGGGGTGAATGGATACTTCAGGGACAGAACAATCCAATCAATCAGTATACACTATCTTCCAAAATAAACAGCAAGGCCTTAGTTGAAAAAACAGTAATCATTCAAAAAACAATAGGAAAGATAGAAACTTGAAACTCTTACAGCTCTTTTTAAAAAAGCAGAACTCCCAGTAAGGTTACAAAAAAGTTATTTTGTTTTCAAAAGAAGAAGAAAAAAATCTCATTATATAACTGCTCTTATTTTTTCAGAAAACACTCCATAAACTGTGTTCCTGTTACCATTACAACAGTCCCAACGGAGGAAAAGCAATTAGCTAATTTTGTCATTAACATTTTTCTTCATTTCTTTCATGACATTTCTGGGTTTTTTCTCCCTTTTTGATTAGTGTTTTTAATATTTAGAAGAATGAACAAACATGTTACATATTAGTATTAGCTGACTGAATATATATAGGACACTTCTCAGATTGCTACTTGAGTAGCTCCACCTCTGCTCTATGGCAGTGCTGTAGCTCTGTGTCAGTGCTCTTATCTTTTTTTGGCAAAACCTTTCACCAGCTCTGTTACATCCTTGCAAATGCCTTTAAATTCAACTATTCTGTATGTTATGATGAAAAATCCATACCTCACTAAAAAAGATTTCGAGGTTCTACTTACAAAGAGCACAAGCACAATTGCAATGACCATCTATTCTGCAGTCAAAGAAAAAACTAATAATTCTGTCTTCAGAATACAGTTTAACAAGCATGCAGAAAATATAACATGGGGTGCATTCTTTGAATAACAAATAATAACCATATCAAACAACTGCTCATTAAGCAAGTACTGCCAATTCCATGAATCAAATGAGGCAGAATCTTGCAGAAAAAAATGCAGCATATAATTAAACAATTAAATAATGACATAGTGCACAAAAACAAGAAGTCCAATTGAAGATATTGCAGGGTATCCTTGTTTTGTTTTTCATGTTTGATTGTTTGTTGTTTTTTGTTTTTTTTTTTTTAATTTTCCAAGTTGCCTACTTAATCTTTCAATCTTAACACTACTGTCCAAAGATAGACTTGCTTGTTCTTTTTAGCACACTATAACCTTTGTACCATTTTCTATTAGCATTTACAAATTAGCTCAATAATACTAGAGAAAAATACAGAGAAAAACACATTTACCATAACTAGCTTCAGTAACCACGAATGTCTTGCATTAATGGGAGCTCTAACCATCAACTAACTGAATCTGTGGGTGGGCCTGAACACAGTTACGTACTGCCATGCTGCATGCTGTAGATCATCTGAGAAACTTATATTAATTTCAGAGCTATGACATATACCTATGGGAGACCCGTGTCTTCCTGGTGTGGCAGCACATTCTTATGACCTCTACAACAACCTGTTGATATTTAAACAATAAAATACAACTCTGCCTTTACAAAGCTAAATCCAGGTACCCACCTTCCTGTTTAAATTAACAATCAGGAACACATTGTGTTGGTCAGTATACACCATAAGCACCTGCTATTTAAGTCTGTTGATGCACTGTTTTCTTTATGGCAAACTCAAAAGCATTAGTCCCTCCTTTGTACTTCTGTGTACTTCTTTACATTACAGTTTGGCCTCTCAGAGTTATCACATGTAGCAAGCATTGTTCTGCAAGATGACAACTCTGTTTGCTGCATAGCATAACCTTCTCATAAACCCTGATAAAATCATCACAGACAAAGAAGAGCAAACCAGCTGCCAAGTGGAAATAAACTGCATTTATTTTTTATTTTGAAAAATTAATTTTGAGCTAAAGATCTGACCTACCATTCATTTTCTACAAAGAATTTGTGAAGTGACTGGAAATGTCCATTCTGGTTACTTGCTTCTCTCGGATTAATAGTTAAAAGCTCAACATCTCTAAGGAGAACCAAGTATTTAAGAAAAGGACTGGCATCCATCTGGTTTAACATTTGGATATACCACTAACTTAAAATTCCTAAGTAAAATTAAGTAATCTATAAACTGCTGAGTCTAGGGAGGAAAAAAAAAAAAAAAAAAAAACAACAAACAAACAAACAAACAAAAAACCACACAAAAACCAACCAAACAAAAAAAAAAACAAAAAACAAAAACAACCAACGACCTAAACAAACCAAAACAACAAAAAGTCCCCCATGAGAACAGTAAAACAAATTTGAGACCTATGAATCAAAGTTGTCATAAGTGCAAAATGTTATTAATATTCAACCTTATCTATTTCTATACTTTTTAAAATGATATCTGTTTTAGTATTAACTAGAGACATTATCATTATAGATACAGACTCTACTCCAAACTCAGTATAAATTGACTCTATAAAGGTGGGACAAAGTTTCCACAAGTAGCCACAATTCTTGGTTCATATTCTTTCAGGAAAATTGTCTTATATCAGCCAGGAGAGCATTCTGAAACTTGTAATGTAATCTCATAGAGAAGACAAGTCTCTTCAGAAAAAATCTAGATGATCTTCACTAATCCTTAAGAAAATTCTCAAAGTGTCATTTAAGTTTTTTAGTGTATTGTGCCACAGCCACTCAAACAAGGTCTCTTACATTTTTAGTTTAATGACTGTATTATTTGAACCAGCACAGCTGACAGACTTCATCCCTTGCAACAATAATACCCTCTTCTTCTTAATGCCTGCAGGACACCATCTGCAATATTTGGGTTTGGTTTTATTGCTACAGCCTGCAATGCTTTCCACTCTCTCCTTTACCTATCTATTCTTAGTCCCTCAGGAATGCCAAATACTTCTAGTCTGAGGCTGAACTGACAATGTTTCCATAATCCTTTGCAAACCAGACATGCTTCCAAACAGACAGGAAGTGCACAAATGCAGACAGCAGAGAGGCTTTGAATCTAAGTCAGTGCTCATGACAGAAGGAGATCCCCTTCCCTATACTTGAGCTACTGCAGTTTCCTAGGCTAAGTGAACCGACTGCCAACTATTCCTTTGATAGATTGCTAGACCAGTGTCACTAAATACATTCAAATTATGTAGCTTTCTAGTGGTTTCTACACACAGATGTGTTCAAAGACTGGATTATAACCTTGTTTATCAGAAAGCTGTAATACCACAATTAACTTTTCTGGTTAAAAAAATGCAAGTTAATTTGATCTTCTGGTTCCATTCCATGATGTTTTTCCAACTATATATGATTTCAGGGTTAAAAATTTGCACATTTACATTGAGAAATTTAATTTTTAATCCAGGGCAGATTCATTAACAGTACTCAAAATAGGAATTTGTAGGGACCAGCAATATTCTTATATGATGTCATATACAGTTTAGAGTCATTTTAAATCAAATTTATGTACTATTACTTTTTGATTGTTAATCAACATGAAGTCTTGACTTTACATAATGACTCTCCCTGCTTAAAAAGGTACAGTATGAATAATCTGCCAGGCTTTCAAAGTCAGGCCATTTTCTTATGTTTATTTCTGTCACATGAATGATACAGTTAGTCCGAAGTAGCAAAATTATCATTTTGGTCCTTGGGTTGAGAAATTCCAGTAGTCTCTTTCTCCCTAGTTACTAATTCAAGTAGTTCCTCTGACAGGTAAAAAAATAGGAGTTCATTATAACATGGGAGTCTTCACTGACTCTACAGGCAACCTAAACCAGAACTGGACACTGAATGGCTATTGAGAGTATTTCAGTTTTAAAGGTGCAAATGCCCAAGATTCAACTTATTTTTTTGAATGCATAGTATCCCTCCTTGAAGTTTGACAGGCCAATTACTTAGATAGCTCTGTTTGAATTATCCCATTTTCAAATACTACCACATTGTTCATAAAACATATTACAGTGTAGCATAGTCTTCTGTAACTACAAAGCATCCAAAAGAAATGATTGGCTCCACTGTTTATTGTTTTAACACAAAAACAGTGAAAAACACATGTACTTTGTTATGATTAAAGGTCACAGAAATTACATAGTATTGAGTTTATGAATTTCTGAAATTTTATATCCAGCTTTCATGTGAATATATTATGTAAAGGAAAAACAAAATTTGCTCCATGTGCACATGACTAGCTCATTTAGACTTTCTCAACTCTCTTTACCCACCTTCCCTTTCAGCTTACATCACTTTTCTAGCTGCAGACAGTTTCGATCACAGACACTTCACGGTCACATGATTTTAAGTTTCCCTATGATGACTGTAGGTTTTAGACACTAAACCCACTTAGGCATACTCTATTTTAGTCTGAACATTTCTTAGCTCGGCATAAATTTGTATACCAGATGCCACCTTATAATTAACACATTGGGATTTGGGAGCTGTAGATTTTTCTGGTTACAAACTTTCCATCAAACCGACATCTGTGATTTATGCTTCCAACTTGCTTTCAATACATTTACATAATCTGTTCGATATAAGGAGAGATCATAAATTCTCCTTATATATTTAGAAATAGATTCCACAGACAGAGTAAAAACCAAATCAAGGAATGTTTTAAGCTTCTTTTTTACAGTGGTAGTTATTTTAATACACCTATAATCAAAACCTTCACAGAACAAAAATAAATTTTAGATTCACAGAATCATTTAGGTTGGAAAAGACCCTTAGGATCATTTTGATCCTTAAGACTAAGTTCAACTGTAAATGTAACACTGCCAAGCCCACAACTAAACCATGTCTTTAAGCACCATGGCTACATCTTTTAAATACCTCCAGGGATGATCACTTAACCACTTTCCTGGGCAGCTGGTTCCAAAGCTTGACAACCCTTTCAGTGAAGAAATTGTCCTCAATAGCTAATCTGAACCTCCACTGGTGCAACTCAAGGCCGTTTCCTCTCATCCTATCATTTGTTACCTGGGCAAAGAGACCAACACTCACCTCACTGCAATCTCCTTTCAGGTAGTTGTAGACAGCAATAATGACTCCCCTCAGCCTCCTTTTCTTAAGGCTAAACACCCCCAGTTCCTTCAGCCACTCCTCACAGGACTTGTGCTCTAGACCCTTCAGCAGCTTCATTGCGCTCCTTTGGACATGCTCCAGCACCTCAGTGTCTTTCCTGTAGTGGGGGGTGCAAAACTGAACACAGTATTCGAGGTTTGGCCTCACCAGTGCTGAATACAAGGGGACGATCACTTCCCCAGTCCTGCTGACCACACTGTTTCTGATACAAGCCAGGATGCCATTGGTTGCCTTGGCCACCTGGGCACACTGCTGGTTCATATTCAGGAGGCTGTCAACCAACACTCTCATGTCCTTTTCCACCAGGCAGCTTTCCAGCCACTCTTCCCCAAGCCTGTAGTGTTGTGTGGGGTAGTTGTGACACAAGTGCAGGACATGGCACTTGGCCTTGTTGAATCTCGTATAATTGGCCTCAGACCATCAATCCAGCCTGTCCAGAGCCCTCTGTAGAACCTTCCTACCCTCAAACAGATCAACACTCCCACCCAACTTCTTGTCATCTACAGACCTGCAGAGGGTACACCTGATGGCCTCATCCAGGTCACTGATAAAAGAATTAAACTGAACTGGCTCCAGTACTGAGCCTTGGGGAACATTTTCTTTCCTCCCAAGGGAGAAGGAGAAAAAAAAAGAAAACCTTTCTATTCACTCAGGAAATATGGCACATGGAAAAGGAAGCTTAGAAACTGAAAATTATAACCCTTTTCTGACACCTGAATATTGCTTGTTATTTTGGACTTTCCCATTTTGGTTAGGAGCATTCCAGGAAGTAAGCTCCATTTCAAGAGGACTGGTAAAGCAGAGCACACTTGTGTGTGGATCTGCAAGAATTCATACTGACCTCAGTGCCGCTGTTCTTTCTTCTAGCCCACACAACTGCTGTTGGCACCGTGGGTAGTTTCAGTAACTTCTCTCTGGAGGACATACATAGCTCCGCCTCAAAACATCTGCAAGGATCACCCACCAAATCAAAATTATTGTATCAAGGGGAAAGGTTGTTTGGCACTCTGAAAGATCTCAGAAAGTAGAGAAAAGCAGGAATTTTTCAGGAAACGAAGATCGACTGAGGGTCTTTCCCTTGTCTTCTCCCCCTTCTTTCTCTCCTGGCAAATGCAGGAACAGTAGCAGACTTGCTGGCCCTGTGCTCCACTTGGGATTCCATCTCAAAAGACATTGACTTCTTCCTATGCTCCCTCAATCACTACCAGTTAATTAGCACTCCACTTTCTGCCCTGCACCCAACTAATTAAATCTAAACAGCCACAACACATTTGTCCAAGTACTCTAAAGTATATATTAAGATATTAGGGTTCATTCTATCTGGTGAATATTTCCATTAAGGGTTGAACCTCTACTGACTACTAAGGAGGTACCTTCACATCTTAACTCTGTACTACCTGCAATATCTTAAAAATTTTCCTTAGATGTCTTAGGAGAGAATTAAATGTTAGGAGAACATTACTGTATTAAAGGGGATTGCAGACTATTAAAAATTAAAATTGTCAAAGGCAATATGAGAACATCTGAAATAATACAAGGAAAAGTGTGCATATATGGCTATCAAATATTATTGGAAATAAATACTTTCTCAACTATAAGCAGGTTGTCTTTAATTAAAATAAAATAATTCATTTTAAAAACCAGACAATAAAGGGGAAAAAAAAAACGATATTGAAGATGCTTTTATGTTCTGCTTCAAGCCAAACAGTTCAATAAAAAAGACAGAATTAAACTGAATCAGTTACATGAAATAAGAAATATGAAGGAATAACATTGGTTTTCATTCAGAACACCACTGTAAAATCACCCTCCAATATTTCTTTTCAAAATGTATTTTGATTAAAGTTTCCCTGTTGCCTGACAGAATACTTTACTCTGAGCATTATTTATACATCTAAAAAAATCCTGTAAATACAAGCTATTTTTAATTTTTCTGAAGAAGCTGCACAGTGAGTTATTAAAAAAAAAAAAAAAAAAAGAAAACCCAGAATAAATATTTTTCTAATGTCTTTGTTTACTAATTTTGTATTTAGCAGTTTCATCAGAAAAATAAATCACAAAGTATAATTTTCTATATATATAAATATATATATACACACACACATAAAGGTATTCATTAAAAAATGTAAATGTATTTACTCCACTCAAAGATGTGCCTAGTTTCTGACTAGACATGGAAAATGGAAAGATGCTTCTCTTTTTGTAACACCAGAGGTCAATATTTATTTACAATTGTAATAGCAGACTAGTATCCTAATGTAATGACAGATGAACTGCAAACCAGATTTATATTTCTGGATAACCTTAATTCACAAGAAAAGAACATTAATATGAAGATGAGTCATTTCTAATTGGAAAATTAGAGACCACTTGCTACAGCTAAAATTCAATACATTTAAGAAAGATTAATAACACAGATATTAATATACATTTGTATTCATTAAAAGTCAAAGGCAGTATACTGATACAATCTCCTTAGGAAAATTTTTGTGGCAGATCCGGACCTTACTGCTCATAGTCACCACCATGAATAGAGCCACTAAGAAAATCAGTTACAAAATCACAACATGGTGTTCACCTGAAGAACTGAAATTCAGATGTACAAAGGGAGAGAGAGGCAGGGCTCTTCAGTAAGTCTGTTGACAGCAGGCTACTGACACCCTCCCAGAACCACCTCTCCATGAGAAGATCAGAGCAAGGCAGGGGTTGCTCTATCAGATCTTGAGATATAAAGCCACAGAGAAAGGAAAAAGGACATTGATATAAAATGCTCTGTAATCCAGACCCTGCTGTGCTTGTTATCTTTAAACTACAACATCTTCCATCTGTGACAATTATAATTACCAAGCACTTACACAGATTTTTTTCTGACTGACGTAAAAAAAAAGCCTGGGAAGTCAGCAGAAGTTTCCTCAGATACCTTTCCGAGTTTGTCCTCAAATGCTCACAATCCATATCGTCTGATAGCTCATGTGCAGTTTTTCATGACTTAACACTCTGTAATGAAGTCTCTGGGCAAAGTAACAGCTACTTTAAGAACACAGGAATTCAGCGTAGCTTTTTTTGGACTTTGAGATTTTTTTGGACTTGGCAGTGTTAGGTTTATGGTTGGACTCAATGATCTTAAGAGTCTTTTCCAACCTAAATGACTCTATGATTTTATAATTTTATGTAACAATCAACACGGACTAAAAATATACGAAGCAAGCAATATAGGCCAGCCACCTTACGAGCTCCGTTAGTTAATCACTAGGCTTTTTTAATAATAGCTGCACATTAAAGGATTATTTGAAAGCACAACCATGACCTGAGTTACTGAAAATGTAGCACGTTTCCTCCCTGCATATATACTTCATAATTTAGACTACCCAGCTGAGCTTCACTGCATTGCTGCAATTAATGTATAACTGCTTTGTGAACTTAATTTCATCTTTAGTACTGCCAAAGATAACATTGTACAACATCTGATTTTTCCAGTATGGAAAAGTTTACCATTATGAATACAGAAAAGATAAAGTGCATAAAACAAGGAAATATGTGCTTTATTTCTTTTTTGATGCAATAAAAATAGTCAAACAATACAGTCCAATATATGACATATTAAAATGGAAGGGGAAAAAAAAATAGTTATACAAATAGTAAAAACGTTTTCTTAGAGTGAAATAAATGATGAAAATAAAAGCAGTGAGTGAAGTGAAAGGAAAGAAGAAATGACTGCATAGTTGTTTAAAGCTCTTTCAACAAATGTTTTCCATAATTAACTCTTTTCCCAAGTAAAGCAAATAGTACAGCATAAAGGCAGGTGAAATATCCAAATACCTAAGTACATTTCAAAATAAGCACAGGGGATTTAGAAAAATAAAGTAGCCTGGATTCCATGAAACTAACAATGAAATTTTAACTTTCTCTCATCAGAAATCAGACATGCCAAACCGTTAATGAAATGATACTGAATTAATACTAAATTTAACATTAAGGAAAAAACAAAACAAAACAAAACAAAACAAAACAAAACAAAACAAAACAAAACAAAACAAACAAACAAAACAAAACAAAACAAAAAACAAACAAACAAACAAACAAAACAAAACAAAACAAAACAACAAGAAGCAAAAAAAAAAAACACCAAACAAAACCAACCAGCCAAACAAAAAACAAAAATACAACAACAAAAACCCCTCAAACAATTAAATGAACAACCCTCAATCAAATAAACAACAAGAAAACCCAAAGAGAAAAATTAATCTTTATTTTTTTGGCACATCTTGATAAGCCTTGGGTAGCACAGTACCCATGTTTCTGGGGTGTTATACAAACGTGTGTACACAACCCTACTACCTAAAATTTTACAAAACCAAGAAGAGAAGACTCAGGTTAGAAAAGTCAACATTTTTTATTCAAAGGCTGCCTGTGTACCAAGGTAGTGACAGTTGGCTGACATTACACATTTCAGATATTTGATCTTTAGTTGCAACAGGCTCTATTTGTATTATATCTGTCTCTAGAAACTCTGCAGAATTCCTATCTATATTCTTGGTGTTTATTGCTTTCATTTCAGCTGTATGGGGTTAAAAGCTATGTGGTCAAAAAGCCTCTTGAAGACTCAATATGGTTAAAGTGAACCAGCTAGTGCTGATTTTGAAAGTTCTAAATGTGTTTGGGGAAGCATCTTCATAAATATGTGTCAAAGCTGTTTGCCCACTTTCAGATGTCGCCAGTTTCCATATTTCTATGCCATAACGCCTGCAGACGTGGAAAATCCTCCCACACTGAAATGCATGCATGTAAAGCTAAAGCTGTAGACATGGAAATTTTGCTTTGCCCTGGTTTTCAGAATCTAATATTGCTCAGAGACCACTGGAGATTGTTAATGAAAGCAGCATGGCTTGCTGCTACAACCACCAGTAAAAAAGGATATACTTCAGATTATTCATCTCCTATTTACATTTTTTTAAAAAATGCAGGAAGTATTAACTTTGTTTCTGAAAAAGCAGAGGTATGTGATTTGTTAAGTAAGAAGGCTTACTATTTTTTCATGGGAGGGCACTGTAATCCAGGGGAAGAAAAGAAGTACAAAAACATACACGTCATGTTTCCTCTCAACTGGGTCTGATATCATTCACTTTTTTCTTTTTTTTTTTTTTATTTGATTTTGATAAAATGTTTATTCATTAGCAGGTAAATGTGTCTTTGATGAAAACCATAAATAGCTAATAAACTCTATGAATCCAGCTATAACACAAGAACTACAGTGCACATGCACACACACACACACACAAATTGGTACTCACAAACACAGATGCTGCACATCACTGTGTCCCTCACCACAGCTGTCAATTCACACCTTAAGGAACTGAGTTGAGTAAATAAGGGCTGTATTACTCTTAGACTTCAAGAAAAAATGATTGGTCCAATGTAAGGCTTCTGATGTTACAGAAAAAAAAGGTTGCCTGGTTTGATGCAATCACATATACTTTCAGAGTGGCTACACAAGCAGTATTAGCTACTATCTGGTGTTTGTAGAGGCCACCAAGAATATTTTCGTACCTTTACTTGATTTTTGTAGTATAATAACAAAGGATTTCTTTAGCTACAAAGAAATTTATATATAAAGGGAGTTATAAGAAAGACAGAAGGAGACTTTTACCAGGGCCTTTAGTGACAGAACAAGGGGCAAGGGGTTTATAATAGAAGACAGTAGGTTCTACTGGACATAAGGAAGAAATTATTTCCTGTGAGAGTGGTGAGACACTGGAAGAGGTTGCCTAGAGAGGTTGTGGCTGCCCCATCCCTGGAAGTGTTCATGGCCAGGCTGGACGGGGCTTTGAGCAACCTGGTCTGGTGAAAGATGTCCCCTGCTCACTGCAGGGGGGATGAACTAGATAATATTTAAAAGTTCCTTCAACCCAAACCATTCTATGATTATATGATTCATACGCAGCTATAGAATATTTAGAATTACACAAAATCATTTTGAACTTGTGTATGTACGTAAGGTTGATTTACTTAAGAACACAGGAAAATTCCATGCAATAAATCTGCATAATATGTTTTTCTTGGATTATGGTCTGAGTTCACAAGGATGGAAACTGATACAGAGCTACCTTATACGTGGAGAAGAAGAAAATACACACAAAATGTACCTTATGAGAGCAGCACTTAATAATGTTTGGATTCAGTGTCTTGCAACTGTGTTCCCAACTTCCATAGAATTTGCTATTTAGGCAATGAAGTTATTTTATTCTAAAACCAAATGTCAACACACAAGAAAAATTTATTGGGAAAAAATGTGGAAACATGGAAAATGAAAATTAGCTCAGCCAGCACAGCGTTATTCAGACATTCTGTCAATTGAGATACACCCTATTGGGCCACTCAGTTTCTATAGTAACATAACCATTTCAAGTGGTAAAGCATAGTAAGAAATAACTAAAAAGTTTATCTTGCATACAGTTCTGATCACATCTGTGAGTGTTTGGTAAGGAATTAAATAAGTAAAATTTAAGTAGCACTTATATCTCAAACAACTATTTACAAGAGGAAAGAAATTAATCACTTGTAAAAATCTGGTTTTGCTTTCAAGTTCTCCGAAAAAGCAATCTCAATAGCCTAGTGACCACATGTCACATGGTGAAATTAACTTAAATGACCACCTCCTTACATGTTCCTTCAGTCTGTGGACTGAAACTGAATTAAGGTACAATTAGGAAACCAGTGTGTATCCCTCCATTAATTGATTGTGAATAGACACATATATTTTATTAAACCACACAGAATTAGCACGGATTTTTTTCTAGTACTCTGGAGACAAAGCAGAACATTTCTGCTGTAATTAAGTGATTTTCCCAGCAGTTTGCAGAACAATTATAGTCAATGAATAGTTTTTTATATGAATGCCTGACAAGAATTGAAAACCCACGTTTTCCAGATGCAGTACCTTTTCATTCTTAAAATTAATGTTTTATGCTAGGACATGCTTATCTTAGGCATGCAAAAAAGGTTTAAGACTTCCATGCTCAAAATTCATGTATTAGTTGGATACAAAACTCACAAGAAACATAGATCTATATGAGCCTTCTCAGAATTTTGGATCTTTATCAAATGCATTTGGAATTCTGTTCCTACTTAAGATTCCAATACCATGGGCAGCTCTTTATTCCTTGTTCTTTTTCTTTACTAGACCTCACTCGCTGTGTATAGAAAAAGCAATACCTGCAATCATGGGATGCTCTCTAACTAGTTCTGTTAAAACAATAAATAAATTTGTAGCAAATTATTCTAGATTAGACACCAGGAGAAGTTTTGTTCATTTGTTTGCTTGTTTTCTCTGGGTGAGAGAAGAAACAGAAACTGTGAAACAATGTCCTTTTGGACACCTGATATAAGCATGACACTCCAGATTGTGCTTTGAAGGGAACACACATCCTGCCCTTCCATTAGCAATATGCAGTTAATTGATACCAAATTCCAAAGTATGTCTTAGTTACTAAACCTTTTGAATACTCTGCACCGGTTTTGTTGCTTTTACTTTTTAAAGTGTTGAAGTTAGTATTTCATGTATATTCTAAAATATCTTCCCTCCTTAGTAGCTCAACTATTCATTTATTGACAAATCTTATTGATAATCAGCACAAAACTGGATGGTGTTTTCTTCCACACCAGTGCAGCATGTAAGAAGCATAATAAATAAAAAATTTAAAACTTCCTTCCACTCCAACTGAATGGTGAAGTTTTCACTTGAAGATCCAAAGCACAGTGTGTAGTCTCAAGCAACAATGCGGCCTGGACATTGACTGTTTAGTAACAGCTCTGCAGACACCAGGGGACACCAGGTTGGCCATGATGAAACAGCATCCCCTAGACAGCAATGAAGCCTCCCATGTCCAGGGCTACTGAGCAGAGTGCAACCAGAAGGTTGAGAGAGGGATCCTGCCCCACTGCCTGTGACCCCTGAGATGCACTCGAGTGCTGTGCCCAAACTGGTGCTCTCGTGTATGGGACGGACATTGATGTACTGGTGCAAGTACCATGGAGGTCACCAAGATGATTGAGAGCTGGAGCACTGGGTTGTCCAAGGAGAAGCTGTGGGCGTTGGGTCTGTTCAGCCTGGAAATGGATGGCTTTGGGAATCTTACTGGCATCTACAGATACCCTATAGAAAAGAAAATATGAAGCCAGGCTCTTCTCAGAGGTTCACAGTTAGATGACAGGCAAGAATTACAAGTTGAAATAAAACAATTCTGATGATTAAAGTTATGTGTTTTTTTCACTGTGAGGGTGGTGAAGCACTGGGACAGCCTCCCCAAAGAGGCTGTAAGATCTCCTTACTTGAAGATACTTAAAACTTCACCAAAGTCATGAGCAACCCTGCCTACCTGAGATACTTTGGCCTAGATGACTTCCAGAGGTCACTGCCAACCTAAATTATTCTGTGATTCAATTGTAGGTATTTTCTATGTATATATTTTTCAGCATTAAGAGCACAGTTCTTATGTTTCTTACTGTACAAGCTATTATAAGAAAACACACTGAAAACTGACAAATGAAAAACCAGAACTCTGGTCCCAGACAAGCTATTGCATGGACCTTTGGTATTACCCCAGTATTAGTGAATTACCTGGTGGATGACTTTATTCCCTGCTAAAAGAAAAGAGAGTTAGTCGTGGCATCTACATAGACAAATACACGATGGAAGATAATAAATTTTTATACTTTTAATTGTGAACAGGTGAATTTTATTATTATTGTTCTTGTTGTTAGTATTATCAAATGCATGAATATAACAGGTTGTACTTCTTGAGTCAAAAACAATATTGTAACCATAGAAATACTGCTTTACTGTTCAATCAGTTTAAAAACAGGTGCTAGGATGGATATGTTAACCTGGTCAGGAGACCAAGATTGTCCCTACATCATTTGTAGCTGTCTATGTATTTGATGTAAAGCATGCTATGAAGAGTACATATAATGGAAAATTGCAGAAAAAAAATATTATATGCTAAATTTCCAGCTTTTTATTATAGGTCACAATCAAGTCCACCTGTTGATCCTTCGTATATATAATTCTATTTATTATTTGCATTGTATTTTAAAGGCACATATATTTAATGATGTAATCATACACATACAATGAATGATGTAATCCAATTAAATTATTTGTCATCAAGTATAGGCAAATTGAATGATTTGACAATGGAGCCTTAATTTTTTGCATTTTTAACCACAGTAATGACAACACAAAAACTTTATTTAGAATTGTTAAAGAAATAGTCTACATTTTAAACTAGTACTAATGCTCTCCATAGCACTGACAGAGATTACCAGATACAGAAAAGCAACTGAAAGTTCTGTCAGTATTGAGAAAAAACACCCAGCAATGTCAACTGAGTTCAAGTTAAAGAGGACCACAGGTGATAACATAATCTAATTTTTTATTGTACTATGCACTTTTACACCTGCTGAATAGACTAAGAATGATTCTCTGCCAAATCAAAATGGTAATGTTCTACATCTGCTTTGCATGAGGATGAAAAGACTGCAGAGAACAGAAGAGGTACAGAAGAGGCTTTTGGGACAATTTTAAAAGCTGTATGATGTAGGGCAAGATAGCCCAGTTAAATAAAATGAGAGTTAATGGTTGTAAAGGAAAAATACATAATGAAAAAGCAACTTACTGAAATGCCATACACCCATAGTGTAGTAGTTTATGAAGACAGAAATTGAACCTACACTTTTAAAATATTTTGGATGCTTTATGTCCATACATTACATCATACCGTGAACAAGTCTAAGATCCTCTATCTTTAGCAAATATCCCCTCCTCTATGCATCATGAACAACTAATGAAATCTAATGTAGTTTATCAAAATCTCACAGTAAGGTAAAGAGAGAGAAGAAAATTGTTTGTGTTAATTTAATATAGATAGAATTAGTAGCTAATATTATATATAATATATAAACTTGTATTCATCACTGAATGAGGCATTACAACCAAACAGTTGTATCACCTGTCATTGATCACGCTATAATTGCTACAGTTTACCACTGCACATTAACAACTGGGTTTACTTTGTTAACACCTGCCTTTTCTGCCAGGGTTCTCCAGAAAGCATGTATGTTTCCTGATTGCTATGATATATTACATATCAATGACAAATCAGCTGTCCCAAGCAGCACTTAGCCTCTTAGCTCAGCAACTCTGTGACTGTTGCCACTTCAACGCTTCTTTTTCTCAGTCATGCACTGCAGTCATAATGAAATCATCCATCCTCCTGACAACAAAGAAGACCTTAACCCTTTGATACAAGTGTCAACTACAGAATCTTTAAAACCACACAAGGTAGACTGTGAAAAACATTTAATGCTACAAAAGACATTTTTTTCTGTTAGGTAGACAGATTTGAATGCATGCATAAGCAGCACCAATAAATACAAACACTCATCTACTATAATTTGTTTGTAGAGAGCATCCGACTCTACATAATAAAGATTTTGGGGTTTTGCTTGTTTGTTTCTTTGTTTTTTAAAAGCATAAGTCAGGGATGCTGCACTGTTGAAAAAAATAAAACTTTGACTTCAGAAGGTCATGATAAAAGGGCTCCAGCAAGACCTTCCAGTCGTGCTTCTAAGTACACACTATGTACTGACAAAAGAAAAGGATGGTTAAATGTTAGCATTTAAAATGGACAAAACCTCTCAATTTTTCCACCGAGGAGAACAGCTTCTTTAGTTACTCCAAGTACAATAATTCAGGGCTCAGATGATTATGAAAATGACTATATATATTTTTATATATATATGTATGCATGTATTTTTCCATTATTACACACAGTCTATGAGAAGACAGCAAAATTACTAAAGTCAGGACCCATTTTCCTTCTGAGGTACTATAATAATGACCTTTCTTTGGGGTAAGTAGGTATACATGGATATAGTAATTACTAACCAGAAAGTAGATGAAAAAACAGTTTTAAAATGTGATGAGAAGTTAGTGATAGAGCTGGACAACAGAAAACCTGGAATTTTTTTTTTACACAAGCAGTAAGAATGATGTCTCATTTTGGGGGATACCATATATGTATGTCATGAGATTGAATCTTTCCCCACTATTATCACAATATTACAACGAAAACAGACAATGTAATACCACAGAATCAAGGGATGTTTGATTTCAGTGTGAGGCAGAGCATCTGCATATAAGTACCTTATATTACATTGCACAGAAATTTTGTGAAATTTGCAGCTGAGGCAAGGTCTCCTGATTTCCCATCCAGTGCCTCAGCTACATGACCATCGTTTTCCTTGTCTAGTTAATTGCCAGCATCTTCCTAACCTCACTGCAAACCAAACTGTTTAGCTTTGCATTTATGCCATCTTCACTGAATCTAAATAATCAGCATCCACTCTGAGTATCATGACCCCTCCTTTTTTTATGTACTAGTGTGTTCTCATAGGATTTTATCACAGCTTTTTATTTCATTTCATTTTACCTCAGTCTCCCTTGGGAGAAAGAAGTAGTATTCTTCATCTCAATTTCTTGAAGCCAGCAATTCCCTTATTCCTACATTCTTTATACCGGGGAAGAGACAAATCCTTTGTTTACAACTTATTTAACAGTGAAAATACTTCAGTATCATTTCTTTGTAGTAGATACAAAATATTATTACTGATAAATGCTTATTACTTTTCTAGGCATCTTTTCCAATTTAATTAAACAAAAAAAATCAGCTTCATAGTAGCTACCAAAAGTTTTATTCATTACTTTATCTATGCTTAAAAAACATGTCAAAATTCTGTGCTTGAAAAACAGGAACACACTTCAGTTTACCATGCTTTCATGGTAAATTGAAAATCTTGGTATGCTCCCTAATGATTTTTATTAAGCAAGACCTTTAATGTGCTCAACAAAAGTTCAGGGTTTGTAACAGCTCTTCATTAGCTCTAAGTTCAAAGGAGCCAGCCTTTTGCCTTATTACCAGAAAATGCTGGTCAGGGAGCTTTGAGTTTAACACCATGTTATCAAAAACGGTCAGGATTAAGCCATGGGATATCCCCATAATTACTTTACCTGCAATAAACCTAGACTTAATTGGAGAAATAACCTGTCAAGCTTCCAATTTTTATAATGTAGTTACTCAGGTAACAGGAAAGACAATCCCATTCTCCATTTTCTCCCCATTTTCCTTTAACAGTGACAACAGTTTATAGCTAAAGACTTCCTCCTGAATCTAGATAGTTTCTGAACTGATCAATAAAAAATGCATATTTCCAGGCGTTCATTACATTCCCATGTGATTCACTGCTTCCCCAGTGATGTGAGAACCTGGTATTATTTAAAATAAATTAAGCATAATTTTTATGTGAAAGTGCTGAATGACTTGAAACGTGATCAGCAAAATAAGGAAGATTCATTTGGGGAAACTCTAAGATTTTGATGTAATTTGTCAGAAATGTAAGGCATATTGAGCTGATTGAAAAATAAGAGCTTATGGATAAGAAATTGCAACAACTTTTTAGATTTTAGGTACCTTGCCTTTGTTTGGTTTAAATCATATGTGCCATGCCTCACTTATTTGGCTTTCCATTAATTAACATCATGATTTTTCAAAGGAAAGGTGAACTTCAAGGAAAAAAAGTCACTGTAATTAGTAATTAAAGTAAAAAAAATTAGTAATCAAAGAAACTTTTGAGCCTTATGAAG
Organism: Tyto alba; assembly: GCF_018691265.1. Taxonomy (NCBI): domain Eukaryota; kingdom Metazoa; phylum Chordata; class Aves; order Strigiformes; family Tytonidae; genus Tyto; species Tyto alba. The sequence goes on from NW_024881318.1 coordinate 36,703,763, forward strand.
AGAGGAGAAAACATTGACTGAAACATTGAATTTTGTGGGAATGAATGGTACACAAATTTCAAAATTTTACAGTTCTGTTCTAAAGTGACAACTCTTAATGTTAGTGAGACATAGCAAAAATCTCCTATCCCTCTTAAGCAGGAAACTTTTATTTTCTCACTATGAATTATAACAATAGAGCAAATTAAAAAAAATTAAGAAGTGCTAATATAATCAAAACCTCTCTAGGGGCAACTGTCATTCCCCTTTAAAAGGCAACTGACAAGTTCTTCTTAATTTGCTATTAATCTTCCACATTTCCCCCACAATTTAATACAGCAACATTTTATTTAATTAGCATGCTCATTATAATTGTTTGTCATAGTGGTTTGTTTAGTTGACACAAGTTGTCTAACACTGACTGTACAGATGGCAGAGTACCAGTGTCTAGTCTCAGAGGAACTATTTGACCACTGCAGTAAAAGAGCAATAAACAAAATAACAACATTGCAGCCCACTCCAGTTTATGTAGGCAGTCAGCCTTTTATCGCTGTAAAACCTTGAAATGGATGTATGAGCGCTGCTGCTATAAACAAAGAGTTGTTTACAGCTTTGGGATGGCAGACACCAGTACTGGCCTAGAAGCTTCAGCTGCCTGAATGTCAGAAACTGACTAATGTGGAGAAACATACTGTGGCTGGTTTTACAGAGAATATATTTTATAAACCTCAAGGGACAATTTATCACAAATTCATCCACTCTGCTGCAGATTGCTGCTTTAATGTTGAATACTGGATTTCAGTCTACACATCAGCTCAAGCAAAGAAGGCAGGGGAATTAAAGGGTATACTAGTTTCTCTTCATCATGATAATTCTTGAATTTCTTCACAGAAAAACTATTTTATATGCTTATTTTCCCATTTATACAAATAAAATATCCTGTGATTTATGGTAGTTTATTAGAAAAAGTCAAACCTAGTTGCTGCTATATCCTATTTCAATCCTTCTTATTTATTTTCATGCTATTGTTCAAACTGCATGTGTGCCATTTAATAAAAGTAAAAACCACATTTTGTGCTGCTAATAAGCAGGCAAAAATGCATCTGTACTCCCATACTAAAAAAAAAAAAATATTTCAAGAGCAGAGAAAGAAAAGGCATTCTGCACACACAGATTTTTTTTATTGCCCTGTTAAATATCAGTGTCTGTCACCATTATGTAGTCACCATTTTCCTCCATCCCTTCACAATAATGAGATGGGTGGCAACTATTACATTTATCATTATATTTCTTTTGCCTTTTCTCTTTGCACAACATGGAACATGTAATTCAGATTGGCAATGTACAGTCAGATGCTGACCATTGCTTGGAAAGTTTACACTCAAATTTGGGACTAAAACTTGGTTTCTTTCCTTTAATACTAATTTCTTACTAGTGTAACTCCACATAATTACATTTTTATATACAAAATTTATACTAGCAGAAAACATGGTAAGAACACAGATTTAACACTAGTGTCACTTAAGGCTTGTTGCCAAAGTAACATTTTCAAAAGCACTTAAGGCAAGATCCAAATCTCCAAAACATTTCTTTCATGACTATATTGGTACTGTAAACCTTGACTTGCACAATTTCGATAACTTTACTTCCTTCACATTTCATACTTTGCCAGAAACATTACACAGCTGTTTGCACTCTTCCAAATTTGTAGCTGAGGGATTATTTGAGCATTGCTTCCAAGGGAATTTTAATTTTCAGTGAGAATTTAGGTTGGTGATCCATGTGTAGGCTCACTGTATCCACATGCTTGCCCAGCATTTTTCAAGCCTTTGCCTATTTCTGAATCTTTGCCTCTCTGAATTTGAAACTTTGGCTTTCCCAAATAGGACAAATGATATTCTCATAATCAGTAAGATTTTGGAAAGAATTTTAAACAAAATTGGATTGGCCAAATCATATGTTTTTCATAACAGAATATAAGATTAACTTTTACAAGATGACCACATGGGCTTTGTTCACTGTATTAGGCATAAGGAGACATCTGTGAAGGGATACACTTGCAGGTGGCATGTATTCCAGTTTGATACATTGCTCCTGCAAAGAAAGTAAAACTTAAAATCTCATTGAGGTGTAACAGGAGCTTTTGAGACTGGATAATTCTGGAATGAAAACTTCACTGAGAGAAAGAATTATTTAATTTTGGATACCCAGGAATAGAAAACAGAGGATAGATCTATCCCTAGATGTATTGCTGACAATATAGATAGTAAGATGAAATATTTTATAAAATACATTACAGTGTGTCATTATTGAAACACTTAAAAGCTAGGCAGGAAAAAAAAAAAAAACACCTTTCATGTGATTTTAGCACATACAAAAATTATCAGTTGTATAAGAGAGTCATAAAAAGATTTCAACACATATTCTATTCACTCCTTAGAAGGTATATTTCATGGTCTAAAAGAAAAGCTCCATAATGGGAGAAGACATATAAAGAAAGCCCCCAGATAAGGCAAATTTTCATTCAAAATACCGACCAAGCATAAAGTTGAAATGCCATTATAATTAAAAACAGACTTTGAGAAAAAATATAGGTTTTGGTGCAAGTGAGATCTAACCACAGGCAATGTTATTTTGATATTTAAATTATGAGTGAGTCTATATCCTACTTACTAGATATAAATATACTTACTAACAAAAACCCTGAGAAATACACTATGTGCCAAGCTCCACATTTCGGGAACCACACCGTAAATCAATTCAGTGCTCTTCTGCATTTAAGAACAATGAATACATTCCCTTGATCGTATTATATGCCTTTTACTATATTTTTAATTAATAATCACTGTATGAGTTAGCCACATATTTGAGGTCTTGCATTTTTTCTTTCATTCTAGGTAAACCTAACACTAATGGGAAAAATTGAATGATAGCCTGGAAAAGGTTTTCTTAGCAATAACAGGATATTCAGTATCAGTACAAGCTCTCTCAATTTCTGCTTGGGCAGTGTTGACATCAACATCAGTAAACAATCTTCAAAGTTGACACATCAGTACTTCTCAAATAGCTAGTTTGAACTTTTAATCTGAAGGCTAAAATAAGAACACAAGCCAGCCCCACTGGCAAAAGGAATGCAGATGGACTGGTAAAATTACTGCTAACAAGACACCACCTTGATGTAATGACAAGTAATGCATACACATGAGACAACGCCTGCAGGAATGTACACCCAAGGTAATGAATGGGAATAAGAGCATTTCTGCATTTCTTGAAGCCACCTTATGTATATTTTGGAAACCTGTTATCACACTCTGTGCCATCCCAGGAAAGAAATTAATCTGTCCCTGCTTCCATTAATCAACCATATAACATATTTAAAGTTCTTGGAAGAAGAAATCTGGTAATATTTTTCTGACCTCAAGGGCACAGGTATAGATACCACCTGGAAAGGGTTCTTCAGCTTGAGACATGGACAGAAGTCCCAGGTTCTCCCAGCTGCTTCTTACGGTGTGCTGTTTCTCATTGTTAAAGCAAAAATGTCCATTAAAATGAGAAATTGTGAATAGTGATGCATCCTGGCCAGATGTACTTCTGCTGACCAGCCACCTCACACAATGTGTAATGACTCACAAGGCAGATTTTTCCTCACTGTTTGCAATTCAATGGAAGGAGAAGATGTCCTGTCTATGGCTGAGAACAGTCTGGCCTTGCACCAGCTGCATATCTCTGAGTATATGGGGGGTGGGGGAATTAAAAAAAAAAAAAAAAAAAAAAAAAAAAAAATAGCAATTTGCAAGAAGGTTTTCTTGGAAGCATGAAATTACTCAGCAGTAGCATGGGACTATAGGGCAGGGAAACAACTTCCCTTGAAAACAGTAGGAGTCTAGTTCTGTGCTGCAGAAGTAGACGCGAATCTCTCTGCCAATCAAGCAGTAAAGAAAAAAGAAACTGACAACCCTCTGTTACTCATATACCCCAGAGCACTACCCTGACAGAGATGCAAATGTTGTCCTGTCTTCCATAACTAATGTATATATAACCATAAAGCACATACTGGGTCCACATTTTCTGTCCCTCAAAACATGTCCATATAACCCAGGATTTCAATAGATAAATACTGCATATTTATCTCAGTTACTTTCTTCTTCATCCCACTAAGCATCATGTGAGCTTGACACTGCAGTTCACTAGGAGATGGTCTGTGAGGCAGTATTACACAAGGATTTTCTTCACCTCATGTTTTGTTTTCCCAGAAAAGGAATACTGGGACCAATAATACCAGAGTCTTGACATCAATAGTAAGGGCTTTTGAAGTCCCACTACCCATTCTCCCACTCTTCAATGCCACCACCTTGAACATGACAAGAAGCTACTTTTTATCAGCTGAACAACTGAAAAGCAATGACTGAACACTCTGATGGGAAACTGGAAGCAAGGTGAAAAAACACAGGGCTTGGAGAAATGAAAGTCTGGATCTCCCCTGCAGCATGTTACCCAACTTAAGAAGGAACAATAACCAAGGTCCTAGCCAAGTTTGAGGTCAGAAGACTATCTCAGCATATTTAGCTAGTGGAGTCATGATACCTTCATCTATTCTGTTTCTTGACCCCTGTGCTCATCACCAACATTCAGACATATTCAGTCCTGATTGACTGGAATTTTTCCATCTTTAATTCACTATTTCTTCTCCTTTAAGGAAATTAGCTTGTATTCTTTTAATGCTTTCCTTTTCATCCACAAACCAGACTAAGTGATTTGCCAATGTCATGCTCCACCTCAAGTCTCTCATTTTACCCTCTATTTCCATTCTCAGATCTTTTAATTTCTCAGAAAGTCCCCACCACTTTTCTTCCGAGTCTAGCTGTCAAGATTTTCCCATTCCTTTTTTTTTTTTTTTTTTTTTGTCTTTCTTGGCAAATTCCAGAAAGGATCTCTCACTCTTTTCCTTTTTCCTTTAGTTTCTGTTAAGCATAATACAGGAAAAAAACAAACAAACAAACAAACATACATAAAGCCACTTATATTTGTATCAAACCAGTTAAAAAGAACAGTTAATTAAGTAGCTGCAAGCAAAATAAGATTGAATTAGCTTTCTATTCTTAAAAACCTAGATTTATGTCTAGTGACTTCACTTACTTTGTCTGAAACTGAAATTAAATAAACAAGCTGGGTAGTCTCCTACCAGCATTTAGTAGATCCTTTCTCATATCACAAAAACACTACACAATTTGGCAGTATCCTGAATGATTGGCAGCTTCTACTCAGGAGAAGCCAAGGAATGAAATGCCAAGAAAAGAAATGCCAAGGGTTTTGCAGGTCAGTGCTTTGGCAGAACAACATGGGAAAGCTTGTTTCACTCTTTGGAAATGCTACAAGTTGCTTATATTCATGAAAAATAAAGTGCAACCAAATAAAAAAAGTTATCAAAAAAAACCAAAGCAATCCAAACCAAACCAAACCAAACCAAACCAAATCAAACCAAACCAAACCAAACCAAACCAAACCAAACCAAACCAAACCAAACCAAACCAAACCAAACCAAACCAAACCAAACCCAAACAAAGCCCAAACAGCAATATACCCACTGGCCAAAGTCAAAGAGAAGTATTCTGACTCTATTCCCCTTACTTCTTCCAGAAACATAGCTGAATTTTGAAAGCTTCATAATGGGGAAAATATTCCCATTGCTGAAATGGTAATGTGTTGGCTGCATAATTTTCTAATCTGTTTATCATGAAATTATGTTACTGAGTAATGAATCAACAGATGTGTAAGTACAGACTCAGACAAAGATAGTATTACACCATTACTTTAGCAGTGAGTGTGGAAATGCTCTAACCATAAAAATTAAAAATTCCTAAATTTCAATTAATGATATTAGGTAGGAAAAAAACAACAGAGATAAGGAAAATTAATATTTCATATATTCAAAATACATCTGGAAACTGAAAGATGCTGTGGCTATCTTGGATTTCTACTTCTGACATTGACCTGTTATTTGTATGATAGAATGACCATTTATACGCCAGTTTTTACTATCTGTATAGCTAGAGCAATAATAATTCTCTCTCAAGCATGTCCATGGACAGAAAACAAGACTACAACAATAATGTGAATGATGGGTAAGAATATCCACTTATTTAAAAGGGCTTATGCCCTGTCTGACTACCCAGTACTCAGGGGATGCATTCATCTTTGGTTCATGTGTTCATCAGATATGTGTAGCCATATAGCCCAATAAATACATTGTTGTCATTGTTGCCATAAGAAGTCCATGTGCTTTCTGTTAAACTAAAACCACAAGCCTCAGGATTTGAAAGGCTTTCTCTAAACTTGTTTGGGACTGCCTTGATCTCTGTTTTAGCTTGTTCAGCAGTAACAACAGTTGTTTAACCATCAGATGACTACTAAACACTTCAGTTTAGCTTTTGCTGAGCTTTGTACAGCTGTATTATGCATCTCTAATTATTATTTATATATCTCTAACTAATAGATAGTAATAACAAGCAGAATTCTGCATTGGATGAACTATCTATCACTCTAAAATAAAAATGCAGTATAGAAGTGCACAGGCATGGACAGATAGTAGAGCTTTGAAAGTACATGTACCTGATGATACAGGAGGACCCAGGCTATAAGCAACTCACAGATGGTTAATTAGTACACATTAGACAAATGCAACCTTGGGAGATGGATAAAAACAGTTTTAGAGACAAGAAAGTGCACAAAAGAACTTAAGAAAAATATATCGTATATAGTCAATCATTCACATATTGCAAATTCAAGATATAAGTGCAAACCAATGAAGAAACAGCAAGTTAGTAGATTGCAAGACCAAACATGTAAAAATTACCCCAAGTGGATCCGAAAGTAAAACCAAAAAATCCTCTGTGCTGGATTTGTGTTTGTGGCAGTGATTTCTGGTAGCACAGGAGGTGGCTACAGTGGTGGCCCCTGTGAAAAGATTCTCAAAGCTCCCCCAATTCCAAGTTGGACCAGCCTCTGGCCAAGGCCAAGCCAATTAGTGACAGTGGCTGTGCCTCTGTGATAAGACATTTAAGAAGGGGAACCTGGGAGGGGTACACCTATGTGAACATCAAGGTCAGTAGGAAAAAAAAAGGAGGAAGCAGGGAGGTGTGCCAGAGCAGAGACTCCCCTGCAGTCCATGGTGAAAGAGCAGGGCCACCCACCTGCAGCACATGGAGGACCCCACTCCAGAGCAGGTGGCTGTACCTGAAGAAGGCCAGGACTCTGTAGGAAGCCTCCGCTGTCACAGTTTGGCACTGGGAGGACTACAACACATGGGGGTGACCCATACCAGAACAGCCTGGGAAGCACTGTGGCCTGTGGGAAGGACTCCTGTCAGAGAAAGTTCATGGAGGACTGTCTGCCATGAGAGGGACCCAGTGCTGGAGCAGGGGAAGAATGTGAGGAGTCCTCACTCTAAAGGAGAAAGAAGCAGAAGGACTGACCGCAGCCCCCCATTCCCTGCCCTCTGCGTTGCTGGAGGGAAGGAGGTAGAGAAATCAGGAGCAAAGTTGAGCCAGGAAAGAAGGGAGGGGTGGGAGAGGTGCTTTTAAGATGTGGCAATGCTTCTTACTGTCCTACTCTGTCTGCTAAGTGGTGGTGGTGGTGGTGTTTGAATTAAAGTGATGTTCCTTTTTCATCCCCTAAGGTGTCTGTCTTCGGCCATGACCATAACAGGTGAGTCATCCCTCCCTGTTCTTACCTTGACTCCCAAGCCTGTTGCTTTATCTTCTCCTTCCCATTCCTGAGGTAGAAGGGGTGAATGAGCAGCTGCATGGTGCTCTGCTATCCTCTGGGCTCAAACTACAACAACCTCCAAGGTAGTATCACACTTCATCCAGTCAAGAACCTGTCATGCTGACAGTTCACTGTACTCTTTGCACCCCAAGGTTGCAATCATTAACCTTAGTGCCTAGGAGCAGTGAAGGAATGATCATGACATCCAAGATACTACAAAGTTTATTTATACTATTTGTGATTGCACAATTAATACAAATGAACTGTAATTAGATAATCTGAACAATATGTGCCAATATTAGTATGACTGGAGTAACAATAATTTCATTAGAGTAGTAATATTTTAACTAGTCTAATAATAAAATCACGGCATTCCTTGGCCTACATATATTCCACAAGTAGTAATCCACTAGTCAGTAAAGAATTAAAACAACCTGGTGAATGATTTGGATGGCATAATTTGGTAGCACTTGGTGGAGTTGTAGCTAACAGCCTGCACCATTATAATTTGCAGCAACATACTGAAAATTAGGGTAAGAGATTTTTAAACACCTAGAGAACTGTTTCTAACTAATCCAGATAATGTTATACTCAAAACTCACTAAACCAATTTGAAATATGAGCTAAAAATAATTAGTGCCTATATAAAGGTCATGGTGGAATATTTTAAGAGAATGTTGACTTGGTGTGTCACCAACTTAGAACATGATACATATACTCTTTTTTAGTCACAATTAAGATCTCAGGTAGGAATCCAAGTAAAAATTATTAAGAATATAGCACAAAACATCACCACCATGCAAAAAAAAATGCATTATCAGATTCATTCAACCAACAATAAATGGCAGAATTTATAAGGGGTTCAGGAGGTGGAAGTAGGGGTGACTAGTCCCAGGAGAAAAAAAGTAACTTAGAGGAACATTATCTTGGTAATATGGAATAGTGGAAGAACAGACATCAAGAAAAAATATTTGGCAACCATGATGAACTAATTAAGTTTTTAAAATATTTTTAAAGCCATTTGCAGTTGCCTGTGCTAAAGAGATCTGAAATCCTACTAACTTTCACAAAGTGGAAACATCTTTCTTTCTTATCTATCACATATATATATATCTCTTTCTGGAAGATTCTAGTTTTATTTCAAAAGCAGTTATTAATCTGTAAATTATCATATCCTAATATCACCTTAAATTTCAGCAGTCTGCTGTGATGCTTTTTTAATACTGAAAGACTAGCATATAATACTTCTGATCTACATACACCAGTGTAAACTATACTTGCTGATATAATGACAAAATTTGCTTTATAAACACAGATGCTCTGTACTAAGAATAACATCCGACTTCCAATCCCTTGTAACCCTGCATCAGCTTATACTGTATTATAAAAAGGCATAAATTTTTTATTAGTTCACTGAAAGGATATGAAATACACTTTTCTACTTACTCCCCACTCATTGCTTTGCTTTAATTGCTATGTAACGATTTAAAGAAAAGCGAACCACATAAATCTTAAGGTTTGGGGTTTGGGTTTTTTTCAGTTGAAGCAAGTATACCTCATATAAAATGTTTGCTAGCCAGTGACCATCAGTTGAATAGATAGGAGTACAAAATAAAAACATTGACTTTCTGAAGGGTAAAATCTGAGCATGAACTCACTGAAGTCAATGCAAGCTGTCCCAGCAACTGCAGTCAAAGCAGTTCTGCCCCCTCTAGCTCCCTGCAATGGAACCAGATTAAATAATATATGGTGACATTTGTATGAGCATCCTTTTCGAATTTATGTAAACCTATAATAAACAAAATCCAATCAATGACATATACCTGTCTGCAGAAAGAATTTTAAAGAAATCTAAGAGGTACATGAGTTTCTACGGATTTACAATAGCATAACTGGTGAAAGAACTTTTTCCATATTGTCCATACTGTATATCTGCCTGCCATATGTTTTTTGTGCTATTTAGCAATCACAGACTCTGTAAATGTCTCTCTGTAGGGTCTGCAAAAGATACTGTATTGTGTATTTTTACCATACATTTCTAGCAGTCTAAGAATACAACCAAAAACAAAGCAAAAAATACTAGTCAAGTTTCTGTATCATTTCTGATACTGATATGAGTGAAAAAGAAGAGAAATAAAAATCCTTCCAAAACCAAAGTAGAGAAATACAGAGTTGCAAAAATGTACTGCTAAATACCTTATAAATTTACTACTTGTAATGTAAAGTCCTTTAAGTTTATCTGGAGTACACTATTTAAAAAAACATTTTGGCTGATGATGACTTAAATCTTTTCTAATCAAAGGGTATGGCATTCCACTTCTGTGAAATATATTGCAACTGAAAAAAAAAAAAAAAAAACAAAAAACCAAACACAACATTCACCATTACGAAGGGCAATTCAGTATTAAAAAGCAAAGTATAACCTCTTCCTGGTCCCAGAAACTCATCATACAAGGCCATGGTGCTGCATTTCCCAATTTCAAATAGATCTGATATTATACTTTTATGGAAGGTATTTTTCTAGTTGTACAATGCAAAGAGGAGAGGAATCCTGAGGTAAAAAAGATACCATTCTACAAATAATGTAGTATCGAAAGACTAAAAAGCTCACTCACTCATGCCAACTAGAAAACAGACATTCAGAAAAGAATTACAAACATCCTCTTCTCATTCATTTCAACAAATGTTAATTATGGGTGGGGAAAATCCTATTAGATTCTACTAGATTGAAACAAAGACATCATTACAACTTACCATCCACTAAATTCACTACATATGTCAGAACTACTGAAAGGAGGCCTTCCAGGAACTTGTGGAAGATTTTTCCACAAATTACAGAATTAAAAGGAAATAAATGATTCATTAGGTTCAGGAAGTAATTAAATAGATAGGTGAGTTCTCAATTACAGAGTGAGTTGCACATACTGGACAAGCAAGTATTCTGGTTCTTCTTTCAAGCTAGTTCTGTCCCTACCTGTCTCAGTCGCAAGTGCCTAACTGATGCCCTACTATCTCACCATACTTTGAGTGTAACTGAAAGTATAAACATCACAATTGCCATATTTATTTTGAAGCATTTACAAAAAATTTTTCTATTATTTTTATGCACTACAGGGCATCTGTCAATGTTTGAAACAGTAAGTTTCAACACGATTAGAGAATCTCTACAGGTGGTAAGAAGGCAAAACAGCTCACTGGAATAATGCAAATGATCTTTAGGACATTGCCAAAGTATATACAAATATCAGATGGCCACCAACTGTGAACTCATAGTTTTCACATCACTTTGTATGACAGTAAAGAAAGTTGTGCCTGTTACTGGATAATTTAGAAAACTGGCTTTTCGCGACTGAGTATTATGAATTTACCGCAAAAGAAGACAGAATGCAATAAACTCTCCCATTCCCTCCAGTCATCTGCACTAATTTTTACGTAGTGAGGTCTCTCTCTTTCCTACCACTTGGATGGAGAGATTTTATCTTCTTGAACCAGTTAACAGACACTTCAACATACTGGTGAAAACATATTTAGAACTTACCATGATCTCCTGATAATCAAGATTTTTTCCCTCAGTTACAGTCACAAAGATCAATCAGATTTTGAATCAAATCCTGTGCTGTAATGGGGGAAAAAATGTACAAAACCTCTTTTGTTGGTTTTTTTTGTTTTGTTTTGTTTTGTTTTGTTTTGTTTTTTTCTTCTGTCAGCCTTTGAGGAAAGAGGAGCTGGCAGACACAAGTCAGTTGCAGAAAAAAATAAGAAGTTGCAAAAAAAAGGCATTATTTTCAGCTAAGGAATTGGAAAAAAAAAAAAAAGAAAAGAAGGAAGCATTACTATCTAAACTTTGATTCAGTGATGTAACACTGCTTGACAAAAAATGATAGGTATTATCATTTCTATTTCACAGGCACTGAACTGTCCACAAACAGTGAATGCAGATATTCTGAAAAGGCAGAGTTAGTACCCAGTGTTCATTGTCCAAGTCTCTGTAATGGCTTTGTATGGCAATGTCAGTGATATAAATACACTTATCTGGATATTAAGACCTTTTCTGGAACCCCTAAATCACATCAGAATGAAATTCATTCTAAGGTATTACAGTTACTTGCACTGTACTCTCTGTAGCCTATTTATTTTGTCTTGGACAGTTTCCAAAGTGTTTACCTAGACAGAGTTGTAGTTATCCTGTGAGAAGTCTGATCAGAGTATCAGTCTATCTGATTACATTTCTACACAAGTGGAGTTTAAGGCTAGTGTAGGAATTTTTTTTTTTTTTTTTTAATCTGTGTTATCATCTATTTTAATCTATCATGTAATCATCTATTTTCATAGCAGTTTTCTCAGAGTACAGTAAGTCCTTCTTTCTGGCATAAGCTAGTATAACAGTCTTCCAGACTTTTAGACCACAATAAAAATAAATATTAGTAATTCTCTGCACACCTTTAGTAAAAATTATATACAGTTTTAATTTTTTGGCTGCAGATGCAAAGAAAGTAACACAATATTTCTGTTGATAAATAAGATCAAGAATGGTGTTTCATTTTGTTTAATTGCAAACAAAGACCAAGCAAAAGATTAAGATGACCACTTTGCTTTCAACGAGTATGAACACATCATGAAAGAAAATTTGAATGTTAATCATTTTCCAAGTAAAATACTTTTATCCCAATCACCTTTAAAGACAAGCTGTACACAGAATGTGATTTAAAAAATTGGTAACAGATTAGTCAGATATTTCAGCTCCGAATTCAAAAGTAAGATTTGTCGCAAGAGCAACTTAGTTTTCCACATGTTGGCAGGTTCATACAAATTTGCTTCCAAACGCAAATAAGCATAGCATAACTCCTACAGTTAAGTATGATTAATACTTTCAACCTGAGTGCCCTTCTTTTTCCCAAGACTGTCTCTCTTACAAAACTGTAAGACAATAACACATTCAAAGTAGGCTGTACAGAAGACAGTTCTTTACCTGTATGTTAGCTGTAACCACACAAACTAAGCATCCTCTATTAGTTGTATCAATAGATCTCATTTTTATTCACCAGAGATTCACATCCTGCCAAATGCATTTTTATTTCTCCCTCCAATATATATAAATAAGTAAATTTATGTCTTCCTTCTTTTTTGATACTCTTAATGGCTGATTTTCCTCCTGGAGACTTGTTCTTTCTTTTCAGTTTTTGTCCTACTGAAACTTTTTGACACAGACAGCATATCTGACAGTATTTCACTTACCACAGAATTATAAGAATGCTTCATAACAATATTATAGTCTTTAACCACAAAACCTGCCCATATTTTGAAACTATTAATAATGCTTGGTATTTGTACTTGCCCTAAACAACATTTTTCCCTCTAAGGGTGAATTCTGTCACTATCATTCAGGATGACAAATGCTCTCTTTCTCTAATGACAAATGCCTCCTATTGATGATGATTCTGAAAAATCTCATGAACACCAACAAACTTTTGTAAAATAAACGAAGAATCTAGAATTGGGTTGCAATTGTGGTAAACATATTCTTAAAATTTCTAGGTTAGCTTAAAATTTATGTTTTATTTCCAGGCAGATTTTGCATTACCAGAAGCAGACTTTTTCTGATTTTTCTAAAATTTCAGTTCTTACTTGTACACTGCAGTTCAAAGGACGTAACCAAACAAGAAAGTGAAATGCCACTATTCTGCCTTACTGTTGATGTAGGAAATATTTATCCTTCATCACCTCTGCTCAGGTTATCAAAACTCTTTAGAATTTCTAATTAAGTCTTGGTCTGGGTATGATCCTTATTCCTTCACGTGTCATGTTTTAACCTCAGCCAGCAACTAACCATCACAGAGCTACTCTCTCACTCTCCCCAGAGTTGGATGGGAGGGAGCATCAGAAGGGCAGAGGTGAGAAAACTCATGAGCTGATATAAAGACCAATTAATAATTAAAAAAAAAAAAAAAACAAAACAAAAAAAAAAAACACAAAAACAAACAAAAACCCCCCACAAATTGTAAGAAAAAAAGAAAAAAACAAAACAAAACAAAACCCCCACACACAATAGAGGAAAATAAAACACACAAAAAACAAGTGATGCAAAAGAAAACAATTGCTCATCACCAACTTTCCAATATCCAGTCAGTCCCCAAGCATCAGCAGGCCCCCCTCAACCTCCCCTTCCCTCAACCTCCCCTTCCCTCTCCCTCCCCCCCGCAGTTTTACTGCTGAACATGAAATCATATGGTATGGTATATCCCTTTGGTCACTTGGGTTCGTCTGTCCCAGCTGTGCCTCCTCCCAGCTTCTTGTGCACCTCCCAATATACTTGCTAGCAGAGCAGTCTGAGGAGCAGAAAAGGTCTTGGTGATGTGTAAGCACTGCTCAGCAGTAACTAAAACATCTCTGTATTATTTATTAACATTGTTTTCAAAACAAATCAAAAATATAGCCCCATTCAAGCTATTATGAAGAAATATAACTCTATTCCAGCCAAAACCAGTACAAAATACCAGAATACTATCTGGTCATTTGTACCTAACCATTTTATGACAAGAGTCTAGGATTTCTTTTACAAGCAGCATTGATAGTTTGCAGTGTTAAAATGTGCCAATGCAAGATTATTCTTTTGAACTCCGGATCTTAACAGGACAATCGTATTACTTTTGCCTCTACTACTAAGTGTAAGTCACAAATTAGCAGGTAAATTATTTTTAATTTGAAAGAATATTACTGAGCCTAAATTCTTGCTTAAAATTTGCAGAAAGTATAACAGGACAGAGCAATTCAGCACAATCCTTAAGAAAACATTGCCTTCAAGCTTGAAATATAAACACTGAATGAAGTTAAAACAACTGCAACCCAGACTTACTAGAACACTATTATACAACAGTCACCCCTTATTTCCATGGGAGATATATGCCATCAGCTGGGTGTTATAGTCTGAAACATCCATCAACCCAGCCTACACCTAGAAACAAAGATGAGTTTTATTTTTTCAGCACAGATACTGCTAGAATGTAATATCATTAAAAGAAATTGCCAACATTTCTCGGGATTGTCAAAAAAAAAAGCAGCATTTTTTTGTGAATTTCTGCATGCTTTGGAGAATTTTTCAGTGGAGCAGATATAGCATCTTAAAATATCACTCTAATACCAAAACAGAAAAAATTTCATAATAGCTTTTTTCAGTCACAATGCCTGGAAATTTGTTGAACTACTATAGCACCATGAGACACTCAAGAGTGAATGATAACTGAGTTAATATTCCTGTGAGGGATGAGTGTGGAGTTATGAAGAGGACATGTGTATAAGCATGTCCCACAAAATACATCTTTGGCAAAAGCAGTCTTCTGTGATATATGTTCTTTCTAAAATTCCATTATTGCCTTTGGTTCTTGTTTACATTTACAATTTTCTGTTCCTCTTTTTTTTTTTTTTTTTTTATCATTTAGTCAACACACAATGTAAATAAAGATTGATATAAAAACACATAGTGAACTTTACAGTGGCAATTGATACCATTTCAATTCAAATGCTGAAACAACTATTATATCACTAAACACATGAATGCTATTTAATCTTCTGGAAAGGGTTCAGTGGGACTCAAGGGTACAGGAGAACACACTTTCTGCCCTCTGCGCCATCTTGTTCCCTAGGTACCTGGGACATGTTGTAGGCCCCATAGCTGAAAGCTGCTGCATGGAGGTGCACTCCTGTAAAGCTAGCACAGTGCCCTCCACACCCAGTTCTATACCCACAGACTCTCACTACCTCTAGTTGTGTGTCCACTCTGCTCTACAACTACTCTTTCAGAGGAAAGAAGAAGGGCAAGGTGATGGAATAAAAAAGAGAAAGAGCAATTGAAGGACACGGAGGGTAGCAGGGAAGGGAAAGAGGGAGCAGAAGGGGAATAGGAACAGCAATGGGTAGGAAGGTCAGGAGTGTGAGCCCTCTATTCATGCTAGTCCTCCTGGGACTTGGCTCCTGTGCTCAGGGCCAGCTATAATGCAGGTCTCCAGATCTGCATCAGACAGCCTCAGTGGGGACATGCCCCCATTCATTTAGGAGCCTCTTTTAAGCACAGGCTCATCCCTTTGTCCTGGCCTGAGCACACAGCCCTGTCAGTGCCTAGTCACACCCCGCATTAGGACTTTGATGCTGATTCATGGACTTGACTTCCTGGCTTGATCTTGGACTTGCCCTGTTATCATGGACTGCTGGCTGACCCCATCTACCATCACAGACCTGTTCCCTTCATCTAGGTCAGGTATCATGGGATGTGCTGTCCCCTGTCTCTGCCCTGCTGTGATGCCCATCTCCCAGCTCCTCTCACAGACCACTATTTGTCCTTGCTGCTCCCTCATTCCCAGTGTTAGTCCCTCCACAGTGCAGTCATAACTCATAGGCTTTAAGGGCATGGAAAGGAAAAAAATAAATATATGCAAAGGCATACAAGCCTGGTCAGCATATAGTATGATACAAGATTGTTACAGTAAATATAGTGATGACATTGATACGGCTTGCAACACCTGCATTCAGAATTACAATATTATCATTGTATCCTAGTGATGCCCGTCACCAGGATACAAAAAAAAAAACAAAAAAAAAAAAAACAAAAAAAAAAAAAAAAAAAGGGAAAATAAGAACTGCATCATGTTTTATTTATCTCAATCTTTCTCCTAATTCAGAATAGTATACAGAAATACAGAATAAGGAGAAAAAATAAGTGATTTGGAAATGGAACATGCAGTTGATTTAAAATGCCAAGCACCATATGTATTAATAAAATATATATAGCAGTAGATAAGACAACCTGTTACAATATAATAAGCACATAAAAATGAATTGTTGAACAGGTGCAGTGAAAGGAAACATCAATTAGAAAGTCAATTGGAAGGTTAAGATATCAATTAAATGGTTAATGAGCTATTTCTGGAAAAATCAAAGACAACAGCATTATACAGTAACTCTTCAGAATATGAGCTAGAAAATAGTTCACAAGATGAAGAAGCAAAATGGTGAACATCGTGTATGAATCCTAAAAATCACAGACAGTCATAGTATTATTTGCTTGCTTTTTATGTAAACTTCAGCTTAACTGCCAACTATACTGTATTATAAATGTCAGCAATTAAAGACTGCTAGCAATTTCTGGCATATATCAGCCATAAAGATGTAAAATTAACCCTAAAGTAATTAGTCCCTCTGTGGTCAGAATCCTAATACAACATTAAGCCATATTACCACCTATGTCTTCTCCCTTATGGTCTCCAGGATCGCAGATGTAACTATGAGAAAAAGTAAAGCCAACTTCTCTACTACAGTGCCAGGTAAAGAAAACCTCAGAACAGTTTTTATTTGGTTTCTGTAAAACCTTCAGGTAATTGGTCAGACATTTTGCATCAAAGAACTGGAAATAAATTCTGCTATCCATTCACTTAGATGGGCTTTTGGGGCTGCAGCCTACAGTTCCCCACTTGTGTTTAGTTAACCCTCCAAACACTTCTAACATATTTTTTTCTTCTTTAAAACTATGATGAGATGATTAGAGACTCAAGAGAAACTTCTTCAGAGTAGAGCACACTTTGTTCTATGAATTTTCAAGAACAGCAATGTTCAATCTGATCAAGATGGATCTGCACTCTAGCAATAGCCGTAAAAGTGTGCCTTGGAAAGAGTAAGAATAACACATTTCTGATGCTATCCCGTAATATTTTCCTGGCCCACAAATATTTTTAGTTCATGAGATTTCCTGAGTGTGATGTGAATTATGCAGTAAACTCCAGTTAATCTCTCCAAGCTCTTGTTCCATCTTTACTCAAATATATGTAAACATTTTGCACTCACAGCAACAATGTCTGCATCCAATTTGCACAACTTACATACACAGATTTCCAGAAGTCTATCACCTTTTGCATGAGGAACTGCATCCTTTTGTTTTAAACCAGTTTCCACATACTTTGCATTTAACAAACCCTCCTTGTTGTAATGGAACAGGCAGTAAGCAGTCCACTCTCTTTTGCTCATGATTCTGCAAACTTTTTCTCTCCCTTTCAGTTATAAGTTTTCTAAGGTGATGAGTCCTAATACCTGCAGCTGTACCTAAAATACTAGGTGTAGTCCATACTTTTAATAAACCATGTTTCTTTTCTCTGAATCTTTTTTTCCAATTCTTACATATTCTTTTTTGAAACAAACAACTGTAACTCCTCACACAGCCTTCAAGATGTGGCAAACCATGGATTTATGCAGTGATATAAAACATATTCTCTGTTGTGTCTTTTGTTCCTTTTCTAATCCTTCCTAATATGTCAATTGTTTCTTTGACTGCTGTCAAACATTGATCCGTTGTTTCCATGAAGTATCCATCTCAATTTCAAGCCCTTTCTCCTGAGTAGTAATGATGTACTGAACCCATCACTTAATATGTGAAACTGTTATCATCACTGTTATGCCTCAGTTCATACTTGATGACACTGAATTTCACCTGCCATATTATTTCACAGTCACTCAATTTTGTAAGGTTCTTCTGTTATTTTTCACAGTCACTCCTCACCCTTTTTACGTTCAGTAGCTTTGTACTATCAGCAAACATTTTCACCTCACTGGATTAATCTTTTCTGGTGGTTTTAAGAATTAATATGTTAAAAGATACAAGAACAGATACCTGCAGCAGTACCATGGCGGCTTCTCACACTGCAAGAACTTATCCTTTATACCATTAATTATTTATCTATACTAGACCTTCCCTTTTACTCCATGGATATTTAAATTCCTTAAAAATCCCTTTTGGGAATCCAGGTAGACTACAGCAACTTATTTACATATTCCCTGACTCCTTCAAAACACTCAAAAGGAATTTAAAGTGAGACTTATCTTTAAAGCAAGCTTATTCCTTCTCAGGTAGATTATATTTATCCCATGTTCAATAATTTGACCCTTCACAATAAAGTTCAGTCCTTTGCCCAGCAGAGATGTCAGGCATACAGAGTCATAGGTCTATCCCTGGAACATCTTTCTGATGACTAGCAACACACTTCCCATCTCACAATTCTCAAGTATCAAGGAAGTTTTACATGCTCTTGTTAGCAATTTTGTTTCAACTCTGTTAGAATTCTTAGGTGCATACCATCCTATCCCAGTGATGTACTGGTGTTTATACTCCTTCTTCAATAGCATCAGCACTGGTATGACAACACGTGTTATGTCTACTTGTACCATTACATCTTCACTGTTACTTGCACCAGCCTTCAGCTGGTCTTCAGAGGTCTTTATTTAAGTCTGTATGATCTTGTCTGTGAGCCAACTGAGCAATCTCCCCTACCCTCCTGCAGGATCTTTTTTAAGTTTCAAGACCTTTGATTCCAAGGCTCTGTTTTTGGAAAGGGCAAGCCTGTAGATAGTTTCTTGCCATCACTATATTAAGTTTCTTGAATTTTATTGTACCAGATGTCTTCTATCTTTCCACAGATTCACTCTTCTTTGATCTCTTACAGCATTCTCTTCAGTTAATCCCTTCATGTTAAAAAAGGCACAATAATTACTTAGTGCAATTCAATTTGGCAAGAGTTTAAGATCAAAATGTACACTGAAGAATACGATTCATGTTGTCTAACTATAGATATCTATAGGATCCACATCACTAGTCTCTGTAGGCTCCCTTTTGTTGGAAACAAATACATACTTCAAAAGTGCAATTTATCCAACCACTGTCAGACACTTCCTCATATGAATGAGATATAAATCATGTTATAGAAGATAGTATTTCTCTCCACTATAAAGGAACTGCTGTAGACTAAGGATAAGAGTGCAGAAAAATGTCACATCCAACAGAGGCTACTGCACTTCGTTCTTCACTAGCTGGGTTATTCACTATACGTTACAGCACAAGCCACAGACTTGGCTCAAAGGAAGTTCTCTCTTTTACTGAAGACAAGACTAGTAAGTAGTTTATTTTAGTGTTGATCTCACAGTTTCATTAGGTAATTTGTTCCATTAACTTTGTAGGTTCATAATTTTAAGATATTGATTTATTTACTGAATCCTAATTCTGACTTCAGTTTGATCACTGAAAGATTCTGGCTAATCAATTTAATAAATTGGCATAAATTAGCTGATACATACACTCGCTCCTTTTATAAGGAATCCAAACAAGACATACACAGCTGATTCTTATTCCATCAACTTGTACAGTGACTCAGAAAAGTTGGTTATAGAAACCTCCCATAATAAACTTACAAGCCTTTTGACTCCAGTTTCAAACTAATACTCAAATACAACATCTTGGCTGATATTCTAGTCCACAGTGACAAACACAAAAAGTCATCAAGAACCAACCGGATTCACCAAAGTACAAACACTACCATTGCTTTCTCTCTCATTACTGGGCAAAAAAGATTAACTCTTAAAATAATTCATCAGAAACCATCAAAGGCTCTTATTCAGACATTAGATCATCCATGATCCAACTATGGATGATTATTCATTTTAATGCTCTTCACACTCATAGTTTAGATTTAAGATCTTTGACCTTAATGCTACTTTACCAATGACATTAACTAAAGCTTGTGCTGATACAGTCTCCTCAGAAACACATCCTGGAATATTTTTGTAGGAATACAAATAACCTCCACGAAAAGTGGAGATGAGTAACATGTTAAACACATCTGTAAGATTTCTGTAGTCAAGAGACTTCATTTTACTGAGTCTCACCATTACTTCAATCCACAAACAGAACGCTTTCTTAAAGTCATTAGTTTTACTATGTCTATGCAGTAGACAGATTCCTTTTTGTTGTACAAATAAGAGGCTTAAAATCAATTTTCTGTGTCTGAGGTTGTTTTTTGTTTTCTTTTTTGTTCACACTGTTTATTTTACTAATTATTTTTGCATATGTGTTATTAGGCTGATTTTTTGAAGAGCAGAGAACAGATGGAAAGTTAGGTTCAAAAAATAAATATTTCAACCATATAAAACATTACGACCATTATAAAAATAATTTTAATTTCCACTCATTTTAAGGATTGTAATGGTACTGATCTCTTGGAGGCAGAATTTGCCTGGTGCTATCCACCTTTAAAGCTAACTAGTTTCAAAGGTGAAAAATCAAATACAAGTGTCTGCAGAGACCAATCTTCCCTGAGAGTTCAGCTGAATTCTGGAAGTTTTCTGCAGTAATGTTCCCGTCTGCCACATTCCTACGTATTCAGTTCACTCAAAGTCTATCTTTCACACAACTTCATGTGACTTCACAGTTCTAATAGTTCTTTTTCTCATTGGCAAAACAGCTATTTTGTGGGCCTTGGGAAAGAAATGGAGAAAAGAGACCACTTTCTATTCCTGGCTCTTTCACAGAATCACTGATATTCCTCACAGATATTTTTATGTACTAGATAAGAAGTGGTTGTATGAAACAGCTGTTGTTCCACATATATGCCATCTTTCTCATCTGTGTAGTGATGGACCTTTTGTGTTTGTCTTTGATAGCTGATAAAAAAACCCAAATTTTTATGAGCTGTGAGAGTTTCTAGCAAAAGTCAGTAAAAAGCAGCAAAGTATTAGTACTACTGCTAGTATTAGGAATTGGTTCCTTTTCTGACAGAAGCTGTAGAGAAGATACATTTCAATCACAGACAGTTTCTGGCTTACTCTGCTCTCTTATTTTGTCCACACAGTTTCTCTGTTAAGACCAAAAAAAAAAAAAAAAAATCCAAGTTTTGAGGTTATTTTGTTAGGTTTTTTTAACATTAAGAAACAGAAAAGTACATTATAAATCTACAGGACTATCTGAAGCAATATCACTGCACTATCACAGTATGATTTTTTCTGATCCATACAGTAGAAGCTGTGACTTTACTGAAAACATTTGGACATTACCACAAACAGTGATAGTGAAATGGTCTGTTTTCATGACAAGTCAATGAATCAAAATTTTCTAAGATGCCACTTTCCTCTCAGAATTTAATCTTACAGTCATTTTTTTTCCTAAATCTGGAGACAACCAGAAAACTCTGAACACATGTAAATTGATGACACTAGAAAAAAACAGAAACAGATGAAAGTTATGTACTGCTACTGGTTAACACTATTTATACCACACAAAAGTAGAAAACTGCTCAACTTCCTCCTAGTGGTGATTTTTTGGGGATATCATGAGGAGATGGTAGATGGGACAGAACATCTGTAGACCCTTACATCAGAGAAAAATCACAAGAAGCTTTTAAGCTTAATCTAAGACAGGAAAATACCTCACAATACCAAGAGGCATTCAAAGTCTACATTTTAGTATTCCCTTACTGCAAAAGTAGGATCCCCTTACGTCACATAAAACTTGGTGATAGGTGCGATAGGAAGACACTACTAGTTATTACACCTAATGCACTGCAGACACTAAGGTCCTGTTACAGTGACTGTATTCTGATCACACTTCTGAATTTTTTTTACTTTCTTCTTAAGGGCTGATTACATCACTTTGGAAAAACTTGGTTTACATTCTGACATGGATCCCTGCACACATGACTGCTATGGCTGTGAAGTGAACAAACCTAGGGAGACCATAGCCCAAGATGTCCATCAAAATCCATACAATCACAGTTCATATTTATACAGTGTCTTTTACAGCTTTTCAGCATGTAGAGCTTGGGATTCATGACTGCCATATACTTCTTTCTTAAACTTCTCTACTTTCATAGAAGTATTCTAGAAAAAGAGAAAGAGTACCAGTAACACAGGCTTTACATTGAAATGGCAGCAAAATTTTTACATGTTATTGAAGCACATAAAGCAGTAAATTAATGAAATACATTTAATGAAGTTGTTATATCCAATAAAGTAGTGAAGTATTGACAGAAAAGTGGTATGAAATGCAGTTTCAGAAACAAAGAAAATGTCTTCATTCATTGTATTCAAATTCTAACAATTGATTGTATTTCTTAGCAGATATTTTATAAGTAAGAATTACCTGAAACAGAAAGATAGAAATTATAATATATTAAAAGTATGTACCAAAAAAAATGTTCAGTTAATCTTTGATGGACATAAATATACTTAGTTCTTAATAAGTGAGTTATAATTTCTGTTGTGAGCAACCCAGGAAAAGAAGTTAGAAAAGTTAAAAAAAGGCATTGTAATGTTACATAGTCTTTGTATCCACAATGAAAATATAGTTGCAGAAAGAAGTAACTAGTTCATATATATTATCGAGCTATTTTAGTTACATTACCTACATGATGTTTTTTCACATTTTGAAGTAATGTGTTTAGATTTTTATTAATACTTTCTTCTTGTACATAGCTATTTTCAGTGACACTAGTACAACAAATTATTTAGGACCTAATCATTTTGTCACTGGAAACAAAATTTCTTGATAGTTTTAAAAGGATTCAATCCACAGTGTTTGTTAGGTCAATCCTCATTGTATTTCCAAGCGGTGAAGTACAAGACAAATAAGGACGTGATTTCTGTTTCTCAGCAATGTAGAAGCTTCAAGTGTGCAATTCTGGCATTATTTCCCAACAGTTTTGCCATGCTCGTCATCACATTCACAATGAAATGTGCCACAGAGGTTGAAAGACGTGCATGTATCATGAACATAACTGAAGTATGCTCAAGACTGCTGTTCTGAGACATTAAATGCAGGTGTTAAAATGCACCTCACAGTATTCTCCTGCAAATAAATGCAAGCCTCATAAGTAACGGTGATAAAAGTAAGTGTCTCACAGCTATGTACTTCTATAATACCAATGTACAGCATAATACAAATCAGAAATCCTAGATAAATGTAAACTATATGTTAGCTCTAGACTGTTTACTGTCATGTTCGGATGCTGATGTACACTGTGAGCCTCTCACTTGGCATTTCAACTAACACTACATATCTCAGAAACAGCATGACATCAGTATAAATCTATTCTTTAGATTCACCAATGTGGAACCTCCTAAACAAAGTACTAATCACCTGTGGTTTACTAATCTGTCCCACCATATTTATTACTTCCTTCAGTAATTGTCTTTTTAGCAGTTATCAATGAGAACTCGCCAGATATACCTTTTAACATTTACTGAGTATTTACCTTTGAACACAACGGTCTACATCAACTGGGTATCTACTGTGCTGCTTTTTTACTCACTTCATCAGAAAGCTAGACACTATACATGCAGTATCATATTGAACCTTTTCCCACATTGAAATAATAACTTACAAATTGAAATTATAACTTAGAAAACAGTGGCACAAAGCTCACTGGATTAAAAATGGTCATTACCTAGCCCCTGGCTAACCCCTCAGCTTGCATATCAAGTTCAGGTGTTTGTCACCTCTCACAACATGGTCCATAACTGCTGCTTCTTTAACTACTACCTTGAGGTGGCACCTATAGAACCTTACTGAAACTAGCATATCCAAATGTTTAATACTGTATAAACAGTTGCATACTTGAATTAGTGTCTTTTTTTTTTCCATTTAATTTAAATTTATTGCTTCAACTTCAATTTTTTCCCTACCTCACCTTTTGTTATTAAATAACTATATAACACTACAGAGAAGCAAAATTTTGTAGATTGATTTTACACATAATAGTTTATAACTATTAGGTGAGCAATATATCAGACATGTTATAGCTTAAATAAACTTAAACCACTTACAAACACCAAATAAAAATACACTTAAAAATCAAGAGTAGAAACTAGAGTAACACAGAGTTTACTGGGATGAATAATCCCCAAATCCTCTAGACTTTATGAGCCTGGAGATTTGTGTAATTTGGCATATACAGAAAGATTAGCCATTTCACTTTCAGAAATGTTATAATATTTAAGATGGGATGATCTTTTGTAAGATCTAGATTTTCTGTGGTTCTGTAGAAATCATTCCCAAATAAACCCTCAGCTGTGCATAGCTCTACAGCATCCTCAACTCACACTGAAGTCAATGAACTTCAAGCCAGGAACTCAGTATTCCCCTCAACAGCATTCTCATAGAGAACACAGCAAGTGTTATACCAAGTGTCTTAACATTTTAAACTAAGTATGTTTCAATAGTAGTGATATGGTGTAGTTGTTATGTCGGAAGGACAGGATACCATTCAGAAGGACCAGGACAAGCTCAAGAAATGGGCCCATGTGAATCTCATGAGGTTCAACAAGGCCAAGTGCAAGGTCCTGCACATGGGTCAGTGCAACCCCCCATCGTCAATACAGGTTGGGGAATAAAGGAATTAAGAAGGACTTGAAGGTACTAAACTGGGCATGAGCCTGAAATGCTAATGTCCAAATGTCCAGAAAGCCAACTGTATCAAAAGATGTGTGGACAGTGCGTCAAGGGAAGCAACTCTGCTCCTCTACTCTGCTCTCGTGAGACCCCACATGTAATACTGCATCCATCTCTGGAGTCCTCAGTACAAGACAGACATGGACCTGGTGGAACAGGTAACATTTCTTGCATCTCCTACCTTAACCTATTTGCCTACTGAAGCACCTAATAAGGATTCACTATGGGAAGACAATTGTGGTGGGACGTGTTATTATTATTTCAGGGAAACTGATCTACCTTTCTAGGTCAAAGCAGAAATCCTACACAGAAACTTTCTAAAATGCACGTTTCTCCCTCTGAAGGAAATTGGTTTACATAAATTACTTCTGATTGAAAATAAAGATAGTAGCTTTGCCTGTACATTGAAACTAGAAAAAAAATTATATTCTGGATACATTGCTCACAGCAAGTGCATGACATTCTTCTTGTGTTGTAACAAGCATGAGTGAGACTTTCATCACATCTGGCAAAAAACACCATTCAGTACATTTCTCTTATTTCCCTTACTCATTTTCCTTTCTCTGCCGAGAAGGCCACCTGCTCAGTTAGCCTGTCACACCTGGGCTTGCACAGATGCTGGACAACCACTGCAAAATATTCTGTGTAAATGAGATAGTGGTTTCTAAATAAGCCTCTTCCCTTGTGCCTTAATACTCTAAGTAGCTTTAATGTGTAGCACAAAAGAAGACTCAGTCTTAGTCTTTGGAGGTTGCTAACTAATGTTTTTCTTCTATGTACTACACAAAAGATATTTGGCAGATTTTTTAGTACATGTTAAATTACAAATTATCTTGAAGATGTTAACTAACAAATACCCCAAAAAAACCCTACATTTAGGTCTTTATTTGCAAATTGAAATAAATCTGTTCAAAAACTTACAGAAGGTCAAAAAATTATTATTTAAAAGCTAGCCACAAGAGATCCTATCAACTACCAGAATTATCAAGAATATTCATTCTTTTAAACCTATACAAGAATAGTAATGAGCCTTCTATTTTTGGCCCTTTTAAGAAATGCAATATTTTAAGCCACTGGTAATAACTTCTTGTTTTGTTTTGTTTGCATTTTTTTAATGTGTCATATTTCTGTTCAAAAAAAACACACAAATAAATAAATTTATATAAGGTCAGAGTAGGTTTTGCCAGAGCAAAGCAATGCAGTTCAGTTTGACAATCAGAAATCAAAGTTCCAGAAAGAAAAGTGTTTCAGTTATAGTTTTTAGAGTCTGTGCGTATACATAAGATATATATTTCCCAAACATAATATGTACACACGTATTATACAAAAATATGCACACATTTCTTTTATGTAAACATAATGGATGTGTAGACGTATGTGTAAATCATCTCCCAGACAATATAGCTTCTACCTAGAAGGCCAGAGATGTGAAAATGTAAAGCCACTAGCTGCTGAATGATGCTTACTCTTAGCTTTCAAGGATCTTCCTGAAACAGATTAATCTTATTCATGTGTACAACTCATGAATGACTTATCCATTTTAAATATCAAAAAATCTAATTATGTGTTACTTAGAATTTGAATGCATTTGTTCTTATGATAGAGAAGACCACCATTGTCTTCTAACCTTGATTCTGACTGCTATGGAATTCTGTACCTATAAATTCTGTATAAACAAACTATTAGAAACAGAAAACAGTTAAAAATGTTTCTCTTACTTTAAAACAGTGAACTCAAAGTACTGAGTTCAGGGATTTTTTTTTTAATAAGCTTTAAATCTGTAATTGCCATATGTATCAGTTTGTGTTTGCCGTATCTGTCTACCAGCAAGAGACAATGACCACTTACAATGATTACAAAGTACACCAAATGTAGTATATATGTCACTTCTCCACAAGAGCTTGTTGGCAGCTTTGATCGACTTCTTTTTGATTACACCACAATCACCTCATTCTACTTTAGCTACTCTCATACTCACCCTCTCTCCAGGAGTTCAGATGTCATTGCTGTATACCTTAGCAGATGAATCAGTTTTCCTTCTGTTATATCCTCTTCCTGGGAAGATGAATCTACTCATTGATTTTGACCAAAGACCGGTTTTTAAAAAGGGTAGAAGAGACTTCTGACCTTTCAAATGATCAGATTAAGGTGGTTATTTTCACATTATTAAGTAATCAGGGAAGAAACACATTAGGCAAGAGTTTAGTTCACAGCCTGCTTTACTGGCTTCTAAAAACTGTTGTGCACTGACAGCTAACCTAGATTCCATTTCTTCCTTTTCCTCTGAGCCACAAGGGAAGCTAAAATGCATTTTCACATTGCATTTTGCCTAAAGGCTCTCAGTAAAATTTAATTTTCTTACTGCATTGATTTTTCCATTATAAGTTGTAACAGTCTAATGATATCTCATAAGAATTTTTACTGTCGAGAAAAAGGGATGTGAATGATTTAGCAATAGTAACTGCAAGTGCTAGAGGATTTATTCTGATTTTCTTAAGAACCTTCCATCTGTCTTTTTGATGGACAGTTGTTGAAGAAGTCTATGCCATATCACCATTCACTGGATGGCCTGTAGTTCTGTAGCCTGTTTTTTAAGGGCAATATGAGATCCAGTTTCCTCAAAATCTCTTCTGCCAATGCTAACTTCTAAAAATCAAAATAAAGCTTTCTAATTTTGGAGCTGAAAATGGTGCTTAAAAATTAATGGATTACATGTAAACAATGCAATTGGGACACCCAAAAAGCACAACTGCTTCTGTCTTGCAGGCTAAACTACACTCACTTAAGACTGACATCTTATCCTTATTGCCCCAAACACTTCAAGCTTCTCATGTGTTTTTCTTATTCTGGATAAAGAATACATCAAAGAAATATGACATGTTCCCTGGAAAAAGAAAACTTGCAGACTGACTCCTTCCTTCAAAATGATTGTATCATCACCAAAGATGTAGAAATCATGTCTGAAAACAATTGGCATCATGGACTATGAAACACAAAGGCAGTGCCAGAGCAAGTACAGCAGAGGTTTGCAAGTCCTTGTGTTCCACAGCTACAAGAGATTTTCTTACTTATTTCACTTTGTCAAGGATTCGATAGATAGATAGATAGATAGATAGATAGATAGATAGATAGATAGATAGATAGATAGATAGATAGATAGATAGATAGATAGATAGATAGATAGATAGATAGATAGATAGATAGATAGATAGATAGATAGATAGATAGATAGAGGTGGAAAAATGTAATATATTGTACATTTGTACGTAAGTTAAACAGAGTAAAACCTGGTGTATTGGCAAACAGTAGCTTGACTGGTATCTTCCTCTAGCTTTTCTACAAATTTGCAGAAAGCTGGAATAGTGGCCAGTTTCGTGTTTTCTTTATTTTTCTTTCACAGTTAGTGTTCATAAAAGTAACAAGATTATATATATTTATTACAGATGCTGGAAGCAAATTAAGGCACACCTCACATCTAGTCAAGTCATCTGGGTTCTTCATAGGTATGTTTCCCTTTTTTGAATCCTGAAAAATAAGTTGAGCTGAATAAAATAACTGAACTGAAGAACAAACCTTACAGTAAAAAAGGTCAGAAGTGCCCCCACTACGAATTCTGCAAAGCACCTAAGTAACTTTACAAACTCAGTCAGTTGTGGGATTTTTTAGATTTTGCATTCCTCCTTGTTGTTTGATTATTTTTCCTGGAAAAGTTCTTTTGTTTTGTTTTCATAATTTGTTTTCATATAGAAAGCAGGTATTTTTCCTAACAAGATTACAATTTTCTGAGGAGGTACAATTTTCATGGTAGAGGCTTGACCAGTACTGATTATACATTATATCTGGAATGAAAATTCTGTTGAGTGTACTAAAACATTTAGTTAACTGAAGCTTAACGAAACTTCTGCAGTGCTTGGGACTACCCACTCTTACCTGTCACAAGAATAAATAAACATAAATACCAAAAAAGGAGTTTCACTTTTCATTTTAAATTCTGTTCTTTACAACGATATGATTTTAAATACAAGCAGTTGCATAAAGTTGTATAGTAAATGTAGTATCATAATTAGATGGAATCTGTTCAACGTCCTGTGTTAAGAATGGGCTTTATGCAGTATTTTTATACTTCATTGGACTGACAAGTCTTGTTTGGAAAAGACAGATAGATATGACCATGACTTTATTATAGAAAAGATGCATCAAGGTTAGGTTCTTTATGGCTCAAATACTATGGAAATATGTCTGATACAATAATTTAGATGATAGATTTTGCATGCTTCCATGATCTGTGGGTTTTTTTTTTTTAGCCAGCGCTATCTCTGCTGTGCAGTAAAACTCTACATCAATACACCTACTCGATCAGAGAAGCTGATGCTGACATTCTAGACTTTATGTTTAAAACTGCCAGAGCTTTAGCCCCTCTTTAAATAATGGGTGTGCCAATATACTAAAGGGAGAAAACACCCCTTCTTGGTTGGTACCACTTCAAGCATACAAATCAACCCTGTATTTTTTAAAATAAATCACACCACTTTAAATTTAGCCCAGATTTAATCATTTTCTACTTCTGCCTCTGATGGTGTTTAGAGTCACTCTGTTGTTGATGCAGAACAGACTTTGTGCTAACAATAGACATCTTGAGAAAGTGGGGAGTGTCTCACTTCTCCCTTACACTCGAATCTAGCTTCTAGGACAAAAAGAAATCAGTGTGTTAGCTCCTAACACAAGGGAAGAATCCGTGTCAACACAGTCTCAACCACAAGCAACAACACTAAAACCCAGCAGCTGCAATGCAACACTCCTACGTCCTCAATTCTCCCATCAATACCCAGAAAATCAGTTCTTCTCAAATGAGAGATTATCTCACACAGCTCAGGACATCCATACTACCTGCAACTGGGTCAGACCCTTCAATACTCAGCATTTGCCATTCTCTGAAAACCTGTAAATAATAAAAAAATAAATTAAAAAAAAAAAAAAAAAAAAAAAAAAGTCCGGGCTCTCACTCTTTTGCCATGATGCTGACACTGAGAAACAAATCTGAGATTTGATGATGTTTAAACAGAGTCAGTCATCTCACTGGAGATTATGTGGCAGGTTATGATCCTTAAACTTGGGAAGAAACACCACCTTTTCTTGTCCACACAGCACAGTTAAGGACAGGCATAATGTATCTGATTAAGGAAGAAAAAATTGCCAGCAAATATGTAACATTTCTGGGGAGCAGAAGGTGGTGACATAGTACTCTTCCTTCCAAAATAAGGGGGGGGGGGGTGGGGGGGGGGGGGGGGGGGGGGGAGGGGGAGGGGGGGGAGGCGACGGGAGGAGAACTACAGAACAGAATTAAAAGAAGTAAAATTAATTTCCTGAGAGATTATACTTAGGTATCCATAATAAAAAAGGATAAACTCTAAGAAGCCAAACATGCAATACAAATGTGCCTTACATAGCAAAACATTCCAGTAACTATAATCAGAGTTTGGGTTAAGATTATACCATTTATTTGGCTTCTATAGAATGATCTGTTGTAGCTGAAGAATCAATAGTTTGAAGAACATCACAGAAATTTTTTCTTGAGAATATCTGATAATAGAGAATTTCAAACATTAAGACAAGCCCGGTCTATTTTATAAGTCAAGACATGGAGGGATATATGAAAGTTACTGTTACATTATATTAATACCATATTATTATGTATGTATTGTAAGTATTAATAGTATATTAATACTTCATATATTATAGTTTTATAGGACTTTAAAGTATTCAAGAATAGGAGAAAAGCTACCAAAAGCTATGTACACTTAAAATGAAGCAAATCTATCAAATAAAACAAATCATCTGAAAGCTATAAGTATTTACAGGAATATTCACTTAAAAAGGAAAAAAAAAATAAAATACAGGGCTTCCAAATAAAGTGATCCAGCTTTTCTGCATACCATACCACTCCTCTGTGATTTGTTCAAATATCCAATTCTAGTTACTGAGGTTCACAAGAGTTTTTTGAAGGACATCAATAAAAAACTGTAAGCTAACAATTTAAAAATATATCTTTAAGTTTTTAACTAATTTCAGGTATGAAAATAATTTCTCTCTTAAAATGAAGAAACTCAAGATTGCATTGTGTGTGTCAATCACTCAAAAATCAGAATTAGAATTCTGATATCTTTATACACAGAAGTTGAGTCCAGTTTCTTAAGGTGTTTTGAAAAGTGTTTAAGACTATAAAAAAATTGATGTATTCACACATGGAAGTGCTGAACACAGAAATACCTAGTGGGGTTTCGTTAGGGTCATTTCTGCTAAGACTTCTGCTGTTTCTTAATTTTTACAAATGACCTAGATTGTTAAGTATGCTGACAATATAAAATTCCAAGCAAAACTGCATACATAGCAAATAGTAAGTCAGGTTTAAATGAATTCTGATTTTCTCTGTAACTAGGTTGACAAGCAGAAACTGAAATTTAATGTTGACAGATGTAAACCAATGAAAGCTGAATATAAAAATAATAAACATGGACATTTTATGAATACATTTGTACCAATACAAGGAAGCTGCCCCTCCCCCCAAGATACAAAGATGGTGAATATTCCTTTAAATATGTCAAAGTAAGATAGGGAAGCCAATTAAAATCCTTTAAAATTGCAGGTTGTAAATGTGTCATATTGCAAATTCATTTAGCAAGCTCTTTGAATATTCTTTGAACTTTTCATCATAACATTAAAAATAATATATTTTTCACACTTAATCATTACAGAAGAAGTAAAACTAGTCTAATTTTATGGCTGAGACTTTAAAATAAATCTGAAAAATAAACATATGAAAATCCCTAAAGTTTTGTATAAATATAAGAAAGTGATTTATCACGCCAAATTGATTCATCAAATGGCCTAACTTCAGAAGTGTTGGGGTGGAGGGGAGGTAAGAGGAAGCACTTTGAATAGGACTTTAAATGATCAGCATAACCTATGAAGGACTGGAAAACAAAAATCATCTTCCTATATTATTTCTTCTCCTCCTTGTGCTGGGTTTCTGTGGTGAGGTTTTTTTAGTGGGGGACCGGGCTACAGCGGTGGCCCCTGTGAGAAGCGTCTCTAAAGCTCCCACGGCTCCAAGTTGAACCCACTGCTGGCCAAGGCCAAGCCAATCAACAACGGTGCCTGTGCCTCTGCAATACCCTATTTAAGAAGGGGAACCTGAGAGGGGGCTGGGCCTTGTGAGGAGGAGGTACGTCAAGGTCAAACACTGAGGTCCGTGGAAGGAAGGAGAAGGATGTACGGGAGTTGCACTGGAGCAGAGACCCCTGTATCCCGTGGTGAGACGGCAGGGCCGCCCACCCTGCCACACACGGAGGTCTGCAGTGGAGTAAAGATAGACCTGAAGCCTGAGGAGAAAGACGCTCCCCGACAGGCACCTGCACTTAAAGGAGGCCGGGACTCCAAGGGGAGAAGTGTCCCCCACTGTTGTGGTTCAGTGCTGGGAGGGCTGAAACACACGGGGGTGACCCACGCCGGAGCAGCGTGGGAACGGCTGCGGCCCGTGGGGAGGACTCACGCCAGAGGAAGTTAATGGAGGACTGTCGGCAGTGAGGGGAGACCGTGAGGGGAGGAATGTGCAGTGTTTAACCCCCCTCCCGAGAGGGAAGGAGCGGCGAGCTGGGGGCAACCCCAGTCCCCTGCCCCTGGCACTACGGGGGAAGGAGGGAGAGACACTGGGAGCAAAGCTCAGCCTCGGAAGAAGGGAAGGGTGGGGGAGGTGGTTTTTGGATGTGGTGGTGCTTCTCGCTGTCCCCACCTTCTCTGTTAAGTGTTGTCCTTGTTAGCATGTGCATTAAAGTGATGTTTCCTTTTTCTTCCCCTAGAGTCTGACTTTTGCCTGTGACCATAATGCGTGAGCTACTCCTCCCTGTCCTGAAATGGTCATATTCTCCTTCACATCTCTGATGGGGGAAGGAGTGAATGAAAAATTGCCCTCTGGGCTCTCACCAGGACATCCTATTGCCAAGATGGGGATGAAGGGAATCTCAACTATAGACTGGCCTCAGGCTTTTCACTTTTCTTATCAAAGAATAAACAGTATATGGAGATTACACGATCTCTTGCTTTGTTTTTAGTATGTTTTTTTTCCTATTCATGTTAGGCAAAACCAGACAAACTGGAAAAAACAGTGATATTAAAAAAATTTAAAAAGAAAACCAAGGAATATCTTTCTGTTGCTTATTAAAAATCTCCAGAATTTCAGGAACTGGTCTGCATCTTCGACAGACAGATCTGGGTTTGCCTACCAAACCACACATACGTGGTTTAGACATTTTGCTTAACCTAGCTGTCTACCATTTTGGAAACGTCTATTTTGGGATTTAAAGTAACAGTATTCCACAAACAAAAGTCACAGACAACAAAAGATTTCACAAATACTGGATGTACAATGTTCTTAAGTATTTATGTCATAAAATATATATTTCACTGTTTTCTTTGTAAGACAACAGCAAAAAAATGAAATTATTACATACCTGAAGGGATTTGTTACTACACGCAGATAAGGATAGTGGGAACCCACTCAAATGCATGTGCACAACTGCTCTTAGACACATATGCACAGACGTACACAATTTCAGGAATGTTCCTGTGTTAACCTCTCTTCTTTGGAAAGAACTGTCAACAGGGACCTCATTTCAACTTTCCTTTTCCCTTTGAATTTGTGGCATTTCAGAATCAAATGTTAACAGAAAGCCACTGCACACTTAAGACCGCTGGCTCTATCCCTCATCAGTCTTCCATTCTATTCTGGTTCTGCTTACATTTGCATGGTAATAGCTTCATAAGAAATCTTTACCTCTAACAAAACAAGTTGCTGAAATTCTACCGTGAACATCATTTTGTATTCCACACTAGCAAGACAGAAAACTGTTTCTTGACAGTGCAAATATGTTTGTTTGCTTATTTTTCTTTTTTTAACTTATTTTACCCATTTCAATTCTGGTAGCAAACATATTCCTGACATTTTTCTAAATGTCTGCATACTCATGAACAAAGGGAAAATTAATTCAGACATGCTCTGAAAAGACCCATGTCCATCATATATAACAAGTTTACATTTATTTCTTCATTTCAGAAAAACAGCACTTTCTAACTGAAGTTAACAAAGCATACAATTTGTTACATATGAGGGCATTCTCCTGGATGAAAAAGACAAATATGAGTGTATCATCAGGAAATCTAAATTGCAACTTTTTTATTCTTAGCACTTTGACCAGGAATAAATACTGTAGTTGAGGGTTATTAAGTCAAAAGTGATCTCAGATGTAATTTTCAACTGAAGGTAAGTGCATTAAGATGCACTTTCAGCTCCTATTTTAGCAGTCAAACCCCACTCCTGAATACCAAGCACTCTTAAAAGAAAAAAGACAAAAACACAACTGTT
Organism: Tyto alba; assembly: GCF_018691265.1. Taxonomy (NCBI): domain Eukaryota; kingdom Metazoa; phylum Chordata; class Aves; order Strigiformes; family Tytonidae; genus Tyto; species Tyto alba. Next base: position 36,738,175 of record NW_024881318.1, read on the forward strand.
GCAGTTACCTTAACAAAATAGCTTGAATCCTAGAATATTATTTTGATTTTAGTTTAAAATATGGCTTTGATTTCAAATGGAGTTATAGCAGCTATGAGAATATGAAGCACACTAAGGCCTTTAGGAATAGGTAGTATGGTGTGTGCCTTGAACACAGTACAAATCGTTATGGACTCTGAATTAAAACAATGGGTACTGGTTATGGTTCTTCAGTCAGAACAATAGGTACCAGAAGATACTGGGTTTGGTTTGGAAGATCAGCCAAAGAAGAAATGAGCGTCGTCCAAAGATTAATTGAGCATGCGCAAGGATGGAGTTCAATCAGCGGACACAGTGATGAAGACTATCAATGATCACCAGAGGACCCTCGTCCAACATAACAATGCATGCGTTAGAGACATTTGCATATGATAATGGTTTCCAGGAAATAACATGAATATGCTGATTTTTACCCTCCCCTCATTCTATTCAAATCAATCAGTAAAGATGACCAATGATTTCTGTAGAACAGGAATATAGGTAAGGTGAGGTAACTGAAAGCTGATCATTATTAAGGTCAAACTAAACTTTATGAATTTTGTTGATCTTATGTAACCATGACTCTGCTGAAAAAGTATATAAATATGTTGTGCTTTGTACCTGTCGCTGAACACGTCTTTGGCGGAGTTATCCCCCGTGTTCCCCAGCGCTGGAATAAAGAAGTGCCTGCTTATCTGCTTTGTGTAGATAAGTTCTATTTGCGATTGCGACCGCTAACACAACCACAAACAAACAAATAAAACCCACAAAAAACACATTAAAAAAAAACACTCATACTTTTTTCCAGTCGAATTTGTGTTACCTCCTTCCCACACCCTTCCCCCCATCCCCCCCAAAAAAGACACACCCTACCACTTCCTCTTTTTCCAAACAGGTGATTTGTATCCGTAGTACTTCATCTTTACTTTTTTTTTCATTTAGCTGCATAAGCATCTTTAAATACAAGTAAGCCATAAAGGAGACTTGCATACAAAATCCTGCCACTGTCACCCTTATTTAAGAGAGATGCTTGCCACTTAAAAGTTTCTTTTGGGGATAGTAAAACACAGGATTACTTATTTAAGACTAGAAAATTCTTTCCAATCAGGTATTTTTAAATTGACAGATATTGACTATAAGCTGCTGTTTTTCTCAACCCATTTGATACCTGATTGAAGTTCACTGACTAACAACATAAATTGAATAAATGGCTTACAATTTTCTGAGCTTGGCCCATTCAACTGATCAAATCACCGAATAGAAGATATCATAGTGCTACAAGGTCACACACTGCCACAGTTATTCATCTAACAAGGTATCAGAAACGCTCGACCAACTCAGAAGTCTTGGAAAGTAACAATATGCCTGGGATACAATAGTTGGTGTGCCTATTCTGAAAGATAAACTTTAATTTGAAGAACAATTTGAACGTCACCAAGTTAAAAGAAATAAGCTATTTCCTTACTTTACCATTTGCACTTCAAATAAGTAAATATATAAAGATTTTACTGCTACGTTGTAGGGGAAAAGAAAAAACATTGTGTAGATTTTTTTTTCAATGTCTCTGAACAGCTTGGTTTAATTACTTAAATAATACTGCTTTTTATCATTTATAATTCAAACCATATGTCAACCTCAACAGTAAAAAAAATATCAATTTAATCATGTTCTCCAGTTCTCATCATGTATTTTTCAAATGTTATCTTTGAAAACCAGCATAAGAACTTCAACTTAAACTAAAATTTTAATTAACAACTTAATTCCTATATATAATTTAATAGAATCTGTGTTCCTAAATTACCAGCCAACGTAACTGCAAATTATAAATGAATGGGTAAGACTTTAATGCTTTTAATAGGTGAGTGATTTTTCAAAGTTCAATAAAACTCTTTTCTCTAAAGAAGTTATTTTGACAGTAGAAGTTTAAAAAAGGTAATATTCATGCAAATAAATACACTTCAAGGAAAGAGATAATGGAGCAAAATAACAACAAAGGGTAAACATCACCTTATTCAGAAAAAGTAAAACTACCATCTTTGTCTTTTACAATGCTGTTCTGAGTTCTATGTAACTTTCATTGAAGTCAACAGAAATTTTTACTCTAGAATTAAATGTGCTTGGAACTAGAACCTTGGTGTTTTATTACAAAGGCGTCTCAAGTAATTTGAAGGTTTCATAGTTATAACAATCTAAGACACAGAGGAAGAAAAAGTTCTTTTTAGAGTATTACTATAATAAGTGACACATTTCTTGAATTGTCAGCCTTACTTCTACATGTCTACAACATGCCTTAGTGTCCTACAGGAATGACTAGCAGCCTAAAAAGAGATTCTGCATCTGAAATTGAACTGCAAACCAACAGCAATTGAGTTGGTTTGCATGACACTGGCTCATGACTGTGTAACAAGAATTCACTCATAAATAAAGAATGAATATTTCCATTAAAATAAGTGGCATTTCACAACATATGATCTATTTTGACAGGGAAAAAAAAAAAAAAAAAAAAAAAAAAAAAAGCAAAGCAAAACAAAACCAAAATCATTTCTCAGTCTCTCTAGTCATCATCCCAGAGCATTTTCAAGAACCTAATTATAATGCAGCAGCATCATTGAAGGTTTTTCATCAGCAAGACCTGGGACTTGGTACTCATTTCTGTTGAGTACAAAGCCCAAGGACTCCTTTGATCATGTTGATTTCACAGTCTCTATAGCTGAAGAGCAGCCAGTGTACTTTATGACATAGATCCAGGATCCGCAAAAACTGGCCTATCCCCACCTACCAGGGTACCAGAAAAATTGTTCACTTTCCTCCTCAAGTCAGATATCTACACAGGAAGTTGAGATGAGAGAACCTATTATTAAACCAGCTACTTATCACTGAAATTAAGTTTGTAGGAGGAACTGTTATCCTATTCAAACATTATAAGAGGTTTCTAGTAGCAATTTCCATAATTAAAGTTAACCTCTTTTTACAGCCACCCTAAAATTGAGCTGATGAGACGGTATCCAAGGAAGACTTTATTTCCCTTCAGTGGTAGCTTCTATCATTTTCTGTTAATTCTCCTTGGTGGTTTTGTAAATTGAAGGGAATTATTTAATTTATCTAATAGTACATCTGAAACCTAGCTCCTTTCTCAATACGCAGTTTCTGATGCATGTTTCCATTATACTTACACAAAGTTTATATGCCTTTACAATCATATGTTCTTATTTAATCTGAACAGATTTTACCTTTTCTATATTCTCTGCTGCTCCTACCTACAGGTTGTAAATGGATTGGATAAAGATCTAATCCTAAAAGTACCCAGTAGGTATTTGTTATTAGTCCTTATTATTCACTGTTTTATTATTTCTGTGACACTTCCCTAGTACTTCATGTTCAGATATTGTCATGAACCAGCGTCTGTAGTACCAAAACAAGAATACCTGAATGTGAGGACAGAATATGTGGAAGCTGTTTCATAGAACATCTTCCCATTCTGATCCAATTCATAACCTTGCTCTTGCACTTCTGAGATTTTTCAGACGGTATATATAACTTAAAAATATATATATATTGTCATATTATATGGCAGATTCAGAATAATAATAACAGATTTCCAGTTGCGTGGATTACAATAGTTCCAACAGACAAAACTGAGGTCTCCTATTCATGATCTGTATAATGGTTTTTATTGTACTAGTTCCTCTTTTGAAAGAAGAAATAAAAACTAACTAAATCTTGGGCTGGTTGAACTTTGCTGCTGAATTTAACACTAGCTTCACTACACATGCAAACTTCTGCAAACATGTATACATACCCATATTGAATTCTATGGTAGCTGAAACATGTATTTGCAAATTAAAATATTTTATATTGAAATATTCCTCTTATTAGTCAAATAATTTTAAATGAACTAATAAGTAATGACAACTTAGTTATTCTATCATAATCTAAAAATATTTAAATAGATCAAAAATAGTGAATTTACATTCAAAACGTCAAATGAAGATGCCACATTATTGTACTGTCCTGCATACGTAGCATACCTCTGTCCTACAACACTTCAGGCCAAATATAGAACTTCATATAATTTTGTAAGTTTCTGTAAGAGTATGTATCTACAGTAAACTTTTGCATACTTTTGCTTAACTAACTACATAACAAGAAAAGCCTTCCATCTTGAGAAACACAGTCAAATAACTAAGTCTATTAGTGAGCCAGGCAACAAGGTTTGGAGTAATCTGAGATGCTGCCAGAAAATAAAACAGTCTGCAATTTAAAACATACTGACAACCATACTGTCATCTTCAAGGAGCATAAAAAATGACTGCTTTTATTTTTAAAATGTTTTGAATGGCTATTTCTGCAGTAGGTAGTAGATTTTGCTGTTTCTGTTTACAGACTTGATGATATATGCACCATATACTCTCGTGAGGAAGAGGAAACCACTCAAACTGTGTAAACTTTGACTGACTACTTACATTTTCTAGCTGGTGATGAACACGTATAGAAGAAGCACATGAAAAAGTATTCTTGACAACAATACACTAACAATGCCAACTGGTCCCAGGTGTCCTATGATTAACATGGAGGCCATTATCCTGTATGGTTCATATTTGCATGTATAATAGTAGATTACGACCTGAGTATTCCTGGCTCTTCTTACTTTATATATTATTTGTGCTTGCCACTGCAACTATTTAATTAATATAACACAGTTAAATGAATTAGTTCACACTGCTATATTTAATAATGATGTGTATGTTTCTAGTGTACACATGTATTAATGACCACATTTTGAAATCTTTCCAATGATTACATAGTGGCAGGGGGGAAGAGGAATATGCTATGTGTCAGTCTTTCTTGGGAAGCATATGTAAAAATTGTGTTATAGCCGCCTCTAAATGAAAAATAACTACTGACCACCATGAGAATACAATAATTAAATGAGCAATTAGTACTTGTAATAATATAAGCTTACTGGAAAGGGTTGAATAGTTTTAATTTGGAATATGCATCACTGGAATTACAGAGATTTCCTCTGCATTTTCACTAATTCTAACACTCTAATGATGAGAATGTTTTCAAACACCATCATGAAAATTAGTAGCAAGGACAATTACATCTTACTTTATGAGAGTTACTCAAACTGATACATAGTCGAATTAACACTCCAATTTAGCATTTGGAGGAAAAATATTCTGCTTCTCCATTAATCTACTCATGGTGTATGTTACAATCACTTCATTTTTCAATGCCATTTGGGGAATAAGACTTGCCTGTAGCTGCTGGGATATACCAACCACACTAATTTGTAAATTTATAGTCAATCTAGAGTTTCAAACGTATTGCTAAATTTGTAAGGGGGGAGAAGCCTACTGGAACTACCTTGTAAAAAAGATGAAACAAAGACTTGATTCTGATACCAGGGGGAAGGGAAAAATTTGTATCCTTTCCTTCAGGTTCCTGTCCACTGCCCTCCTTGTGAAATCTTTGTTGATGGAAGGCACAAACTGGTATTGTTAGAAGCAGTTTAACAGCCTAACAGTGACACGCTCTTCTTGAGTGGATATCTTTGCTTCGTAAAACTGCCCAATCTGGTATTCCCTACTCCTGTTGTCTTATTTACAATTTAAAATACACAGTAGTTCCTCTGTGGACAAGTAAAGGGCTATAGGGATTAAGAAAGATATTCAGGGAGATATCATCCAATTAACACTTCAGCTACTGTTCCAATAATGTCTGAACTCATCAGCCACACCTGATTTTTTTTTTTTTTCTGTAACAAGGAATAGATACCTATAAAACTGTTTAAACACTTTGTTTTCAGATTTTCCCAGTTCTCACTCCTACAGAGCTTCACTGGATTAAAAAAAAAAAAAAAAAAAATCAAATTACACTTATACATCGTCTTTTTCTACTTAGGTATTACAACAGGATCATGTTTTACGAATGGATAAAAAAAAATTGAAAGGCATTTCTGTATAAGGATGTTGAGAAAAAAAAAAAGTTACAGACACTTTAAATATAAACTATGGAAAAAATAACAGGGACAGACACACACTTAATTCTTTAACTGGTTTGCTCTTCTCAAAGTCCAAAGGAGGAAAGCTCTCTGAGCTACTTCCCACCACATTACCAACTTTGACTGAAGGCAAAGTAAACAAGCTGAACAAGACAGCCTTCACAAATTCTCACCAAGATACACTTCTTTCTTCCGGACTAGTTACAGAGAGCTGTAGTCAAATGGTCATCAGATTTCAAAATTTCCACAGGGAAAAGGCATTTTTCACTGAGGTTCTTAGCACAGACTCTCAGAGCTTTTCACTCCACTGGAGCCATCACTGTGGAAGAGGGCATAGGCTTGCCCCTAACATACAAGCAGCTGCTAATCCCTTCAAGGGGAAACCGATTCAGGGTTTAAATCATCTCTAGTTTCTCTGACTTCTTGTTCCTGACCACTAAAGACACTTCTGTGGCTTTCATCTTGTAAAGACAGGCAGCAGAAAGGGATGCACCCTTGCGATCAACCAAGTTTTTTCCACAGAAAAATCTTCCTGAGTGCGGAGGGAATGAATGTATGCCTCTGATCTCATCATAAGCCAAGAAGTATACAAATAGTACAGTGGTGCTTGTTTTTCTCCTCAATCCACTCTACTGCTATAAACAAAAATTAAAAAAACTTTCTGCCCAAGTGCATGTGATATTAACTAACTCAGACATTTAGCTTTTTTTAAAATCATCACTATAACATCATCCTGTTAGATAGCATTAATAAGAATTCATTTCCCAATACAACAGGTTTCACAACTACACCATTTTCTGCTTTAAGAAAGTGTATAGATGGTGTTCAAGCCACGTACTACAAAGAATTACTGCTATTTCTCCCTGACAAAGAAATTCAAAGGTACTAGCAGAAAGTGTTAGATAAGATGATAAAGGTGATACTGCACATTGCAGTAACTTAAAATGTCCATTTAGCAACTCAAAATATATACAATGGACATGATGAGACAGTACAATCACTAGATGTTCCCAAATGTGTACCAACACATCCTTCCCCCCTGCCCCCCCCCAAAAAAAAAAAAAAAAAAAAAAAAACACAACCAAAAAACCCACTGCATTGCACCAGAGAATAAGAAGCCAAACTCAAGCTGCAACCAGTAACACAATATTTCTTGTTCAAAAAACCTTTGGTGAAATAAGCTCATCTCATTGTTAACATTATTTTAGCCTTTATCACATAATAACCCTTTGGAAATTACCATATCCGGTTATGTGAGATTTTAAAAACTGTATTTTTAGTTAATAGTGAGATTTAGCTGCTACAAATAAGGATGAAAGTTACTACTACAGAAAAGTTACTACAAACATTATTCTGCAAAGTGGCAGCCTACCTATCTTAGTTCCCTCTTAACGCTGCTAAACCCACAACTTAATAGCAAAGCAGACAAAGAATAAGCATTACATTGTTCACTCTGTTCCTATATTTTCTCAAGTACTGAGCAAAAAAAAAATCTACTTCTTCCTGGTCTCACTCTCAATCACAAGTCATCACCATAATTATTGTTATTGTAATTATTAGTAATTTTCTTTATTATCCCCCAAATTCCATCTGGATCACAGCCTTTATGTTTTAGACACAAATGACAACAAATGATACTATACTACTTCTAAACATAGAGTTAGGTTAATTTATGAAAATCTCAACTTGGCTTAATTTATTTTATTTTTGTTTTGTTTCCTCAGGTTAACAAAATGTGGACAACCAGTGAAACACTATAAACAGATGTTACAGTTTGCATGAGCTGGGACATCATCCTACAGGGATAGAATATTGCTTATGACTATATACATTAATAAAATTAGATGAAACAATACAGACTAAGGTTTTCTTGGATCCTTTCTTCTGCTCATGAAACTGCTCTATTCTTTGTAATTATTAGGATAACTTCTGAAGATGACTTCATCACATGATTATGGAAGATGTTTCTGGCTCACAAACGATCTATTCTCTTGCCTTTCTAAAACCTTGATAGATAGGTTACAGGCAGAGACCTCCATTGGTAAGAGTCATTTCTCATGCACACTATTCCCAATGCCCCTTATCAACAAGGACACTGAGAATGTCTTTTGCAACAATCATTTAATGAACATAATATCTAAGTAACTTCAGTAAATGCATATTCATATATCTCAAGCTTTTTGTCTAGAAAAAATGATGTTAAAAGTTAAATCCAAATAGAATTATTACCAGAAGATTTATCATATCAGCTTTGCTTACACTCCAAAATCAATAGCTCTGACCTCAGAAGAAAATATTACTGCCTGTAATCATTACTGGTTGCATAATGGTCAAGTTGTCAATAATACGAAAACAGAAAACATACCTCACCTCAGCATAATTATATTACACAGATCCCTAGGTCCATCTTTCCTTTCCAAGAAACTGCAAAAGGTGACCTACCAAAGCAGCAAACAAGAAAACGTCAGTGTGACATACAGTTCATCACTTTTGCAGTTCCCTGTGACTTGTCTCAGAGGCACCTGCACAGTGTCAGAGCAGGAAAGCACACAAGCCAATTCTGTGGGTGGAGTATAGTTAGTAGCATAAGCTTTGGACTCCATTAATGTGTGTAACAACTATGAAAAGGGAAAAAAAAATGAAAACAAAACAACAGAAAAAAAATAGGTAAGCTTGTTTCAGAATATGAAGACAAGGATGATGTTACTTCCAACACACACAGATGCATACATACCTGACAGGATTTCTAGGATGTCTCCAAAATATAATTACCCTAATTATGCTGATAGTTAAGCATAAGTGTTGATTAAGGAAGCTTTGTTAGCTTCAGATATAATTAGCATAACATGACAAACTCCTTACCTTTGGGAAAGGCAAGGAGGAAAGTTCTAGATACAACATCAGAATATAGACATGAGTAATTCATAATCCTAAACACAGATAAATGTGCAATTGTATATGTTCTTAGTTTTCTGAACTACCTGTACCTGTATGGCACTGGCAGATATGGTACAAGAGAACAGTAGCCTGGGGCTGAGCAGATACCTCAGGGCGTCTAAAAATGCATGAGACAGCTACAGTTAGGCAACTAAATCTCATCTCCAGTGATTAGTCATCTGACTTGACACTACACCAGAGACCTGAATAACGGGACTCCTTTCATTGCTGAGGATTTCTTCCATTCCCATTACTTACCCATTTTCTACCCTCATTTTCCTTTCCTTCCTCATCATGTGTCTTCTAACAATACCTTTTTTAAAATGTACAATGGAACATACATGGCAATTTTTTTTTTTCAAAGCCTTATTTAGGTAATCAAGAATTGTTGAAATAAATGTTACAATTGATGCCTTCTTTAATTTGTTCATCACTAATGTTTAATAAAATCAGCAGAACATTGAACAGATAGTAATATTCATGGGCTTCTTTTTCCCTGCCCATTAAGTTCTCAAGCCAACCAACATCTGACAGAGTAGGTTGGGGGGGAGAAAAAGATGTAGTCTGTATAATTGCATCAGTGTTCCCAAAGGGATCAATACACCTAACTCACCTCAACATTCATAAATGTCTATTTTATTAATTCTGTAACTCCAGCAGAACACCATCAGTTACTTCTTCATCTCTCACCCTACCTTAGGAAGCATCTGATATTTACGTAAGCTGGAGTGCTCTCTTTCTCATTTTATCAGTTCCAGGAAAAACAAAGTAAGAAAGTTAAGGACATCACACTATTTAAAAGTGAATTCCTACCCAATGAGAAAGGGTCACTATCCACAGGATCAGTGAGAAGGAACAGAAATTTGAGTTATAAGCTCATTTCAAATAATTAGACATTCTGACCATGTTTCAGCATTCTGCAGAGGAAGAGTATGGAAAAGGGGAAGATGGGTAAGGGTGGGAAAGGCTGGTCTTCATGTTGAGAAAAAAAGATGATTCTGAGCACAAATACATTTGTATACTTTCTAATTTATGATCCCATCTAGAATATGATAATGGGAACTTCCATGGACTTCCATTTCCACACCTATAGAAACCTGTAAAAACCTCCAGTTGATGAGGAAATATAGGTGCTGCAATGAAACTTACTACTGTTGTGCCAAACACAAAAATCACTTTTCTCTTATAATCACAGAATAGAAAACAAATATCCTATAAGCGTTCTCAAAGGAAAGAGATTTTAAAATAGGAGAAATCATGCATTCCAGTGAAATTGGCAGAGCACCACAACCTACATGGAAGCTGCTCAGGAAATTACTCAATTCTAGAATATTCTTCATTACAGACCGTACAGAAAAAAAACATACTTCCTGAACACTTTATTGCACCCAGTGGGCTCCAGCAGCTAACATGACTTTTACACTGTTTTGCATCCTTTCTCATACTTCCATTAAAATGGAAAATTGAAAACAAACTGCACAGGAAGCCCACTGCACTTTGTTCTAAAAATGCAGAAGATAATAGTTTGACTCAGCTTTAGAATTATTTCTCAGTTATTCCAAGTAACTCCTATCATATGCTACTGACCCAATTCTCACTAAATAAACTCATTTTGTAGAAGACCATACCATGGATATAGGGAGCATGGTTAACAGTATCTGGTTACCAGGTTGGGTGACCTACATACCTTTTGGCTACTCTTGAAGCTTTGCAGTCCATTGTATACTTCCTAGCCGAGGCATTTGACAAAAGAATCCCCAACCTCACTAACTGATTTTAGCTTCACTGAATTGTCAGAGGACGGTGGGTTCACAGGGAGAAAGAGGAGTCAAATCAACCATATGGCCCATTTTAAAGCCTATGCTCTGCAAAAAAAGACAAATGTATTTGTGCATTTTTTCAAGTCTAGCTGCCCAGCATTTAAAAAAAAAAAAAAAAAAAAAAGGAAGATTAGGACTTCAGCTGAGTGAAAAAGACATTAGTATATCTTTATTCCTATGAAGAAAGGACACTTTCAAAAATAATTGTGCTTAAAACTGAAGAAGTGGCTAAATTATTCAAAGGACAACATAGGTTATCACTGTATAAATGCACCAGGGTCTTTCGGATTTTTGGTTTTGTTTTTCTTTAAAGTACTCCAGTTGGTACATTAATGATGCCAGCCCAAATCTAATAATGTCAAATATGAAACCAACGTCATGCTTTGCTGGGCACACTTCCATTTGTGAAGGAATACCAATGATTAATACAACTTTTCATTAGGAATATTTCTATGAACAGTAGGCACACAAATCATATTACAGGTTATATGCAATGTATTATTTGAAATTGACTTTTATTATTTATCCACACTTACAGATTTCCAGAGGATTACAGAAGTATAAAAAATTTAACTAAATTTCCTCTTAAAGAGAAATATTTGTATATTACTCAAATACTTCTACTAGCATATGTAGAATATTTCAGAAATAATGATTTAATGTTGATCAAGCTTCTCCCAGCACATTCCTCCCACTACAGGAATTTTACAGGTCTCAAAACAGCTTTAAAGTCTGATTTCTTATCCTACGGACTCCAATATCCTAGCTATACCCACAGTTAATGAGTTGGTTCGTACTACTAATGCATGAGCACAACAGCATTTTTATTATGGTCAAAACCCACAATAATTAACAGCCAAAAAACAGCTACACACTTCCTTAAGGAAAACATAGATGAAGAAAAGTAGCAACTGTAATTTCATTATAAGATTATGATTTCTGATGAAGACAGCACTCCTTATGGTTTTCTGACTCTCTGAAGGGGTCTGAGGATGACGTCTGGCAACCTCATGGTTGCAATAAGAAAAGGAAAGCAACCCATGCAGACACAGATGGCCCATATGGATTCTCCTTTGTGAGCCCTTTCCATTGAGAATTGATGTTGCTACCGAGCTTTGCCTAACACTACATCACAGTATTTTCCTTTCAAAGTAAAAGAAAATCTTTCAAGATTGAGTCAACGCACTATCCTGTAGGATTTTTTTCCTGTCATTTTTAAATTGATGTGATGGATATCCTTATATCCTTCTACACAGATTCACCGCAATTCAGTCATCATTTCGGTTTATCTTTGTTTATTGCCAGAAATTCTGCAGCTGCCCAAGTAAGAGTTACATCATTGCTCTTCCTTATGTGCAGGTATTGAAAGCATGTTATAATTCATCAGAAGCTGAATACACAACCAGACTTTAAGGTTAAAATGAAGTCCTTCAGTGTAGATTTAAAAACTGTACTCTCAACATTTTTATTTTAAACCCCTTCAGAAAAAAAAAAATCTTTAGACTTTAATACGTTATGTTAGATCTAGTTACAATGCAGAGGACTACTGTTATTGCTAAAGACAGAAGAAAACCACTTGTGGCAAAAAAAGAATGAGGAGAATAGAGATGAACATGAACTATTTTAGATGCTGTCCTGTGTGGTTCAGGGCCTGCTGAGACTGTATGTCTTGCACCACAAGTAAGGATACATTTGAAGAGTGTAGGGGGAAGAGAGAGAGAGAGAATACGTCAAAGCTAGAGCAAAGTAACTTTGCCTGACATACTCCCACATTGACTGTTAAACTGCTGCATGAGAGTCTAAAAATCACTTTACTTCCAGACTACAGTAGACGCAATTGTTCTTATGCAGTTACTTCTGCTGCAGTAACCTTAGGAATTACAGCTCCCAAAAGACTGGCTGTGTACACTTCCAACCTGCTGCCACCAGAGGACCTTTATTCAGGTTGCTCACCTTAAATCAATCATCATAAAGCAATTGCTCTGTCACCAGTGAGATGCTCACCAGCCGGAAGGTTTCTTGAGCATTCTGGAAATATGAGTTTACTTTACTCCCACAGTTTCAGTAATAACTAGATCAGCTGAATTGAACCACATTCCATTAAACCATGAGTCTTCATGTTTACAGACTAGGCAATCACCCTTGCTGAAACAATTTCCTCTCCAACCCATCTTTCCACTGTGAACAAAAAGCATAAGGATTTAACATATCACTGCTGGGCAGTGTTACACCTACTTTGGAAATGAGCTAGGTAATCTAAAACCAAATAAAGAGCAGCAGCTTGGGAAAAAAAGTAATTTCTTGACGGCCATTGTGTACAGCTTTTATTTTTAAAATTCGGGAGAAAAACAGAATGCACCATATGCACCAAAATGTTCATCTTACCTTTTAAAAAGCCATGCTAAAACATAATGAAGAATTCAGCTTAAACACCCTTCCAGCTTTTCACAATGAGATGAGATTTAAGTGTGGGACTGACTGCTGTAGAGAATGTTTTCTAGACCCAGTGTTTAGAGAAAGCAGAGGACTGGGCCTGTAATATGTATCTATCTTTTTGCTGGTAAGTACGTGAGCTAATGATGTTTACAGCTGGAACAAATTGCATGCAACATTCTTGGGAAAAATCATCAGACTATTCATAGCTTTCTTCATATTGCAAACATACATACACATCCAGAAATCTCCTCAAAATACATCTCTAAAACCCGAATTTTACATTTCAGCACAATGTAAGTGCATAATATGAGAAGTGTAATAGCACTTCAAACAACTTTAAAGGCATTTAAAAGCATGCCTGTATTTGGCATAAATTTAATTAGTATTTTGATAAATTTTACACTGCTGCTGACAGGAATTTCATAAAATTGATTTTATAAACCAGATTCTGCAGTCTCCACTCAGTCTTATTCAACTACTTCTTAATCTTATGCATTGACAAAAAACAAATTCACTTTTTAGAAGTAGTTACAAAGTTGACAGTAGAGAAATACAGAATGTAAAAAATTAGATTTCTTGCACACTAGTTTTCACTTAATAAAGCGTATTTAATACAAAGAAATAGGACCATTTTTGCAACTATTGGCAACAAATGAAAACAGATGCGTAATTCAATCCTTGTATTGACCATAAAAATAGTAATTTCTCTGCAATCTTCTGTTTATTGGTAGCTTTTCTCTTATTGTTTTAAAATGAATCTTATTAAAGAAGCTACTAGAACAGATAAACTAAAAATCAGACAGTATCTAATAGCATTAAGAATGTTAAAAACCCCTCACATTATGCATTTCTTTTGTCTAATCTTGTGTGCATGTTTCCTTCTCTTAGTCCTTATTATTAAGTACATTTAATTCTTGTTTTAAAATTAATTCATCCATGCCTACTTCTTATTTCCTATTTGAATTTTAAATCCATCTGTTTGTTACTAAACATGCGTCCAAAACATTATAGACCAAATGCACTCCTTGTCGATACTTTGTGACCCTATTGTCATCATTCTGTTATCACTGTGACATAAAACCCCTTGTTAACTTTATCAGAGTTTCTGTTAGGACTACAGATGCAAAACCGCAAGGTGAGAAGTCTAGAAGAAGGAGGAATAACATAAAAGCTCTCAAAGAAACTTCTCGTACTAATGACCTTATAACGTAAGTGTCGTAAAAAAATCCAAAAAGCACATAAACAGGCATTGTCCAGCCCAAATAGTTTTGAATTGGAGGTATTTCTATGGCTTTTTTTTTTTTTTTTTTTTTCTTTCCCCCCCAAGGATGCCCTGAATGTTTCATTCTCCCCAGCTGGTTTACCTAGAATCCCTGTGGCTTTTGATGAAGGAAAAAACCTTACTTTATTTGAGTACAGATATCAAAATCCAACCCTAAACTACAGATCATCTGCACAAATGCCACTGTTATGTGTATTTACTTCCAAGAATATTTGCTGCTCACAAGATCTTCAAAGTAATACTAAATTGATGAAGTTTATTCTAAATATGTGGGATTCAGATACCAATCTGTTTTCACACTAAACAAGGTTTGGACTGATGAAAAGTATCAGTGACCTTTCCCGGAATGCTGAACTGGACTGTTCTCCAATTTAACCAATGATATCCTAGTTTCTCCAACTTGTTATAGTACTTGGAACCTGTAGAACAAGAATCCATACACATAGAAGTTATTAATGCTGTACACGTTCTTAAAAAGACACACAAACCAAGCTCATTAAAACATCTGTGTGTTATTTGATATTTATCATATCCACCATTTCAAAATAGTTTGTGCTATCAAGCATCATGTTTGTTTGTATACTGTCAGTTTCTTCAGTAAAGTCACATGTAACAAAAAATTAATATAGTCTGTCAAAATTTTTCTATCACAGCTTATCACCATAAAGTTTGGTTGTACACTGCTATACTATGTGTTTAATATTAATACAGACAATGCTATTGGACTTTATCTACTGCAAACTAATGCAGGTATGTTGGATTTTATTAGTAAGAATTCCTACAATAAGCATGTTAGAGGACTTAATCATTCGTTCCCTGAAGACTGCTTATATATTTTGTCAGGCCATTATCTGATCTGAATAACAAGAACAATTGCATAATAAAACACATTACTGCTGACACATGCAACTGTTTTCAACCAACTTTATATTTTCACATCAAGAGGTCTCTTTTAGGTCCTCTGATGTTTCTTCTGAATTAGATCGACCTGATTCGACATTTTCCTATATCAACGATTATGATCAAGATTGTACATACATATATGATCAAATGTAATACATATCAAACTTAATTGCCAGGATTTGACTCAGGCCATTTCCCACAGAAGCAAGTAGTAATTACAGCAAAAGTAGAGAATGTGTCTACTCAGTTTTCATATAGATACTTTAGTATTGTCGAGAGACACCCTAGATTTAAGGAAAATCCAAAAGACAAATAATGAAGAGTGTCCTCCAGACTAACAAAGCTGTTAAGTATGCTCTGATTCAACCTAACTCAACTATGTAGTTCCTATCCAATTAGTCAAATGTATTTTAATCTTTTTTCTTTTACTGTAAAAATAAACACTTTGTTAGGCATTCAACATTGCATGCTGCATGTTTGAGACCAGCTAGCAGAACAGAAAGCTTAACCTAATAAACTTCTCCGTATGCAGTCTCAAAACAGTTCATATAAATTATCTAGATATATTATTTTAATGGTCTGCCCACAGGGGGTATTAACACAGCAATGAGCTGTGTCAAATGTTACCTACTCAAAAAAAAAACAAAACCACACCAAACGATACCAAAACAAAAAACACAAACAAACAAAAGCTTTGTTTTTACCTGAAAGACAAATTCATAGTACTAAAACAATATCAGTAGGATTCCTTCCTAAGACAGCAGATGTGTTATCCTTTTATTTCAAGTTCACAAGTTCATCTGGTATTTTTTTCTGTCATAAATGTTACTGTCAATTACCCAAAGAATGCTGTAATACAATATGAAAGTGACCCTGATTCATTGCCTCAGAACTTGTAGCCTATGCTTTGTAAATATTCCTAGCTTTAAGATCATCAATACCTGAAAGCAACTCTGAATGTCATCCTTCTGCTACTGCAGATTTAGCCTTTCCTGCTTGTGTCACATTAATTTCCTAAATAAATTCTGTCTCATTACCTTTACTGTTGTGACATAAACTAATGTCTTTACTTCACAAAGAAAAGTATTTAATTTGACCCTAATAAACTTTCACTCCTGGTGACACTTATGAGTTGTGATTGATTTTGAATTACACCTGGAATTGCAACATTAAATTCACATTGAGATGCTTAATAAAATGTACTTGGAAATGCATGTTTAACAGCTTCTAATGACACAAGTTAATTCTGTTTAGGTGAACAATAAAAACATAATACAAAAGAGAATAGAGTTGTATAGTTTACTTACAGTGCCCATTTATTATTCTGAATTTATACTGTAAAATAGCCCAAATTTGTCAAGAATTTGTAAAGAAGTAAGTTTATTTTATTCAAATCCACGTTGTCACTACAATAGGTACAATAATACATGAAGAATTTAAATCCAAGTCCATTTGGCAGGAATGGAGAAAAAAATGCTAAAATGCTATTGATTCCTTCCAGTACGTTCAAAATACCTGACTCAACTATATTTCCACTGACATAACACAAAGGTTTTATTTAGATATTAGGAAACACGAGCAAATATTTTCATTTACATACTTTTCATTCTTATTTCTTCTCTCTACCTAGGAAACCGTTAACCCTCAACTACTAGTACTAGCTGTTTCCTCTACCACAGATGTGGCAGATGTCAATAATAGGACCACTGTCCCAAGAGAAATAATGCCTGCAAAAGTTCTCCTCCGGAAATGCAGATATATTTACTGCTAAACAACACTTAACATCAGACTCTTGATGGAATACCTTTATTTGATCTTTGTACTTTCTATCAACTCTGCAGCTCAGCCAGCAAACCTCAACCCCGCTCTTTGTTAAGCCCTCTTAAATGAGTTTATCTTTTTTCTTCCCCTAGATCTTTCTCACCTATCTGAAGAAGTGCCATCAGTACTTTTTAATATGTCCCATAAAAGCACTTAGAAAGCAAAGCTGTGTCTGGAATTGTCATCCTCATTAGAATAAAAAATATACGTATATTTTGTACACAGAAAACTTCATGAAAAATCTGACAACTTCAGAGGTGTGGGCTAAAAATGCTTACAACTGAATGCAGACAAAAACACTCTTAGTATCTATAATCCATGCACTTTTTATATTGAACTGAATTCCCTGTCCCTGGCATTACTTAGCTGGTCACAGCGTGCTGTAGACCCCTCCTGAGGGAGCATCTCTTTGTTTAGATTTCGTCTGTAATCTACCACATACCTACACTCGGACTAAGGTAGACATTACACAATACTTGACACAGTTTCTTTACACAGGTATTCGCCTGCAATTTTCTTTTCTCATAAAAGATGAGCAAATCACTTCATGCACTTTCCCACTGAAAACAGTTCAGGTTACCATAGTCAAGTTCCTCTCCAACCAGAACGGTGTGACTTAAAAGCAGAAACACACACACATAGACACACAGATCTATATATAAAGATGTGTGCGTGTATGCTAAGAAAAGGTGTGGAGGAAGTGGAGAGCATAAGGACTGAAACCAAGCATGGAGTATTTACTTACTAATGCAGTCCTCTCGGACCTCTTTGGAAACCTGAAGGAGTCTCCGCTTTCCCCTCCTGCCAGTCAGGCGCCGCTCTGTGCCCCTAGTCCACACAGGCCCAGAAGGAACTGCAAAGAGAGAGAAGCACATGCCACATCAGGCAGTTCTGGTTTGGTGGGATCCAGTTCCACTGTCGCTAGGTCCTTGGAGGTATCCCTGCTTTCAGAGAAGACTCCTGCAAAAGAGTCATCCTTCCCAAGATTTTTTTTTTTTTTTTAAAAAAAGCAGTGATTAAAAAAAAAAAAAAAAAAAAAAAAAATCAACAACAACAAAACCCCAGAAACCCTCCCGAGGGTTCTGCACACTAAAATTTGTTAGGGGAGTGGGGGGCCGGGGTGGCGGGGAGGGTAGAGGAAAGGTACCTGCAACTCTCTGCGATGAGGCCGGCAGAGAGAGAGGGAGGGAGGAAAAGAGCGAGGAGAGGGAGGAGAGAGGGAGCGAGCGAGGGGTGGGGAGGAGGGGGGAGGGGGGGGCGGTCTGCGTGTGTGTATGGGGGGGGGGGGTGGCGCGTCGGCCCCCCCCCCTCCGTGACCGGCTCCGCCGGCGGCGGGCGGGCTGGCGGGAGGCCCGGGAGGGCCGGGCCGGGCCGGGGGGCGCGCCCCGCGCCGGGGCCCGCGCAGCCCCCCCGCCGCCGCTCAGCCCGCTCACCTGCATTTCCTTAATGAGCCACTTGATGGCTGGTAGCAGCGGCGGTCCCCCGGCCCCGCCGCAACTTTGGCGGCCGCGGAGCCGCGCCGCCCCCGTGGAGCTGGGGATGGGGAGGTGCCGGCCGCAGAGTGCCGCGCCGGGCAGGGACAGCGCCGGCAGCTACCCGCGGAACTTTCCGCCCGGCAGCGGGTGACGAGGGGCCGGGAGGGAACGGCGGGGTCTGCGCCGAGCCCCGCGGGTGCGCGCCCCAGCCGCGCAGCGAGCCCGGTAGCGGGGCGCGGCGAGCCCGGTAGCGGGGTGAGCTCCGCCGCCCGCCTCCCCGCGGCGCTGCCTCCTCCCACCGCGCTCCCCGGCGTGTGCGAACGGAGCGGGCGAGCGAGCTCCTCGCTATTAATAATAATAAACCCTATCCCCACCTTCCTCCTCTCCCTGGGAAAACAATTAATAATGCATTAAAATAATGCACCTTTACAGCCACCGGCTGGCAATAATAAAATAATAATATTACCACCACTTAAGAGAGAGCTGCTGTGGATGTGGCGGCGAGGCACGTTTTCCTATCATTCATACCCAAGTGTGAGCACAAATTATGCTCCTGGTATTCATAAGTCCCTTTCCCCTACCAGAGCAACTATCATTATCACCATCAAAGAGAAAGTCTCTCTGCAAAGCTGCGTGGAGACACTGAGTCTCCGGGCGGCTGCTGTGGCTGGGCTGCAAGGAGGGCACCCCCCCTTCCGTTCGACCCAAACCAATCTCATCGCTTCTCCTCCTCTTTTGCTTATACCAGTGGGTTAAGCATTGCGTTTGGCCCTTTTAGTGTTTTCCCTTCCGTTCCTCCCCTGACGATAGTTTGTGTATTTTAAATAAAGATTTCATTCTGCCAACCCGCAGGAAGCTTTTAACAAGATGCAGCTGAACGTGTCGATATCTTACATCTTTTTACTGCTGCTCCGGCGTGTACATCAACTCCGAACTCATTTCTTTTCTTCTTCGCCTGATACTGTAGCATCTCAGAGACGGCGGCGGCGGCAGCAGCAGAGCGCTGCTCCCGGGGGGCACTTTTACTTTGCCCTCAAAGTATCTCCCAGCAATGAGAGCCGTCGGAACCCCCCCACCCTCTTCTCTACAGCAAAATGCTGGAGTGATCACTGTAAGATTTCCAGTTCCACTGACAACACTACACAGCCTGAGAGCAGACGGGGTGGGGATTTTCTTTTTGTTTAGAATAGAGTTTTGTGTGCGCTATTTTTAATTAAGATTCTTCCAGAAATAGATCCCATCTAGATTTAATTTACGAAGGTATTTCTAACGCTGGTCAATACTGTCTTCCAAGAGGAACATTTGCAATCGTTTGCCTCCCCACAACGATGCGCAAATGCTCTTCACAGACCTTAAGCCGTTTATGAAAGACTAAAAAAGGGATTTTGTTGTTCTTTTTTTGTGGTGTGGGGTTTGGGGTTTTTTGTTTCTGTTTTTGGGGGGTTTTTTGGTTTTGTTTTGTTTTGTTTTAATTTTCACTTCATCTACATTAAAATAAAACTTTGCTCAGCATGCCGGCTACCTCCTATTGATTTCTGGTTTTTAAGAGGCGCTTTTTTTCTTTTTTCTTTCTTTTTTTTTTTTTTTTCTTTTTTTTCCCCACCGGGATGTTTTGAAGCAAGGTGATTTCTTTCCATGCATCTCCTTTCCTAACTCCTGGCTGAGCAGTTTTAACTAGCTGGCCCACTGCTACTCCGACTCTGCTGAGCCGTAACCACCTCCTCTCGCTAAGGCTCAAGCACCAGGTTAAACCCAAGGAGAGGCACCAAGCGGGCCTACGGCTCTCCAAAAGCTCAGCGCAGCCTGAGGGGCCTCTGACGAAGGCTGCGAGGTGCAACATCCCGACCGGCCGCGGAGGGAGCGTGTCCGGGGGTGCCCCCGCGCCCCGCGGGGCGGCTGAGAGGGGCGCTGCGCCCGCCCCACGGCCCCCCCAGCTCCGCGGTCGGGCGCGGAAGCACGCCGCAGGGGCCGCGGCGTGGAGCCCGGGCGGGCGCGGGGCTCCGCGGCCGCTGCACGGCAGCAGGTCGGGAGAAGCACTCAGCCCCCACCCCGAGAAAGGGCTAGGTCTGAGCTTCCAGCCCTGGAAGTCACGGAGGGCGCACCGCCCGCTTGCAGGTGTTATTTCAGCTCAGAGGTTTACCCTACACAAACCAAAGCGCTGCCCTTAAAAGAGTACAGGCGATGGAAAGCTACTAATACACCTGGTACTGAGCATTGGTGGTTTCTCTTTAAGGCTCGCTACAATTCAATTTGACCTAGTTTGAAGTATGAGGATTCAGCATTTGGGGAAAAAAAGGAAGAAAATTGGAAAAAAAAAAAAAAAAAAAAAAAGCATAAATATTCCCTCCCTTTTTTTTTTTTTTTTTTTTTTTTTTTTTTTAAAGGAGGCTGAAAATTGTGCTATTGTAGAGTGCACCTTTTTTGAGACCAGGCAACAGAGCAAGTTAAATATTTCCTCCCATTGGTGTTTTCCCTTCTGGTAGATCATTTGTGAGTATTGTTTTAATTTATGACTAAATATGGCATCAGTCATGTTTGTAAAACTGATTTTATCTGTACAGTAAAACACTGCTAAATGCAGTAGAAAATTAAGCGTTCTAACATCTTAACACTCCTGATTAAATTAGAATTACATCTTTCATTTCTATGTTTCTTTTGATCTTCAGTCTTTCCGTTTATTTTTTCTTTCTCTTAGATTTTTCAGGCTTGCTATGTCTTATTCCTACATTTCACGGCAAATTTATTCACAGGAGTAAAATACATTGATGTATATTACCTTTCATGAGTACCAAAGTTTTGTGCAGTATAGTATGTTAAGAGGCCATTTCACCATAATTTATGTGAAGCCCAAATAAAGCACCCATTCTGCATTCTGAACATTACACTATGCTTTTTAAGGTTTGTGGAGACTGGGGTGAATTCAACATTAGAAAGTGTTGCAAAGTTGATCACATGAGAGCATCTGGGAGAAAATCCATGGGGATGCAAAATCTCATAGAAATAAACAAGAAATAAAAATAAAATATTCCAAACATTAATTTAGAAATAAAAATATATCAGAATTAAGAAAATCGCCAAGCTGCAGTGTCTGCCAGGTCTTACGACACCTATAATCTGAAATAACCAAGTTTAACATTGATCAAGTACTGCGCCTATTCTCAACTAAGATACACTAGGAAGGGTAATTTGCATATCTACTTTTTTAGAAATCAGTTGTAGTAGTAAATATGATGGTTTATACATCACCAGCACTTCTTTTTGGTCATAGTCTATTTCTTTCTTGCAAGTCAGCCGTGAAAAATACAGCTGAGGTTGGGCATTTAAAAAGAAAAAAAAAATATAATGAAGCTTGTGCAAAGGAAAAGCAAACCTAGGAAAATTGCAAACCTGACAGTTTTAAGATGTAAAATACCATCTTATTTTATTTCTACCTTTAAGTGTCTGTGGGCATGCATGCTTCTTTTTTTTCAACCAACTTCAATACTCAGATTTCTGCTTTTCATGGACTAACCTATCCAGAGAAAAGCAGTAGACATTTTGGTATGCATCATATTTATTTGTAACCACAATGAACAAAAAGAGGTTGAATTGTTCCACCCCAAAATAAAAGTTATGAGAGAAGATGAATAGAAAATACATGGGTAAAAACACAGCAAAAAATGCTTGGCAAAACTCCTCTTGAGTATTTTTTCTTAGGACAGGCTAACATCTCCTGCAAGACACTGAGAAGATGACTCAGCAATTTGTAATCATCTGGAAGGCAAAAAGGACCATGCCTGCAAAGACCAGGTGCCTGCAGGAAGCTCTGAAGCCGTGATACCTTCACTTCATTAATTTGTGTGACGCAGCTTCATCAGCACAAGTTCTCCATAGCTGTACCTCCCCTATTCACATTGATCAGAGCTAAACACTTAAAACATCCAAGTGAAAAATTACACAGTACAAGTATTAATATACTTTCCCAATAATCATATCTTACAGCAAACAGGTAAAAAGGTGACAGGGAAAAATTGGTTCGTATTTTTCTTCTCACTGTGCATAAAACATAATTGCCCATTGTTCAAAGTCTGTCTGTATGATACACATAATACAAATATGCATATGATGAGAGAAATTAAGAAAGAATCTCATGCATATACACAAATTATCTTCCTTACAAAATGAGAGAAATTTATCTTTGAGAAGATGTTTCCTACCTTTGGATCACAAGGTGCTTAAAAATATACTTGTTGAAATAATCTTTCATCTTCAGGCTGCTGAAATGGTGTCCCTTTTCATGAAAAGGACTATGTACCCACCCAAGTGCCAAACATCTCATGGGTCATAATAGGAATTTTTCCAGGGGAAGGACTGTAGCTCAGGAAGCATGACAGAATGTATTAAAGAGAAAAAATATCGTTTTGTTATATGGTAGTCATATTTATATATTAACTATCTTCATTTATGGAACAACAACAAGCATATCTCCAAGTGTATCTACTTTAAAATATTTTGGCAATACTATTTGTATCTGGTAGTATTTTTGTTAAAAAGGTTTAAAAAGAAAAATAAATAGTTCAAACTCAGATGTTACACAATATGTTCTTAATTGTCTTTTTTCTTTTGACTAAATGGGTCTTTGAATCTCCATTATTAGGAAAGTATTTTTTCTTGTATGACTGAATGCCATAATTTTTCTTCATTATTCCTGATCTTTTATGTGTTAACAGTCTCACACTGCACAGAGGAACTGCATTTATTTTTAATAACATCAGATGGAAATTTTGAACATTTAAGCTGTAGAGCCTGGGTCACAGTGTTTGGATCTGACAGTCTAAAGCTATTTTCCCTTGTGTCCCTCTCCCTAAACCTCTATTTAGGAGCCTTTGTTTGAATTCATAGAACTGCTGTCTCTTGTTACTGCACTAGAGCAACAAGCATTAGCTATAAGGAACAAAACTTTCCAGTATGATTCTACTGGGCGTGCTTAGCTCTGACTAGGCACATGCTTAATTTTAGCTGAGGAGACAAAAAAAGGGAAAGCCAGCTTCACGTCTTTGGGTCGAAGTAGATTTCTGTTAGACATCAACTTGAGAATAAATATGAAGGACTATGTATCCAGCATCAATATATGTTTGCATTATTATTATCCCTTTCCCTGAAACAGCTGTTGTTTTGAAACCTGAGTTGAAAGCCTGTCTGACCAGACCACATGTCTGACCAGTATAGCAATACCGACATTCATGTAGGCCTCGAAAAATTTCAGGGTTTTCACTTTGCATTAAAACATGCATTGAAGTTTTATCAGACTGTAGTCCATTATGGTTTTAGATTCAGGTCTGCAGCACTGAAGATAAAGCAAGATTTTGCCATCTACTTTAGTGAGAACAGGACTGCTCTCCAAATGAGTAACCTCATGTCTGTTCCTAAGAAGAGGACCTGGTAAGAGCTTGACAAGTGTTTCATTAATCCACCCACTGGTATTTTGGTTGAGTTTCTTATACACTTGGAGTACAGGTTGAAGATAACTTAAGATTTCTGAAATGAAAGGATAAAACAATGTTGTTCTCACCTTAAAGCCTATTTTTTCTTTAATTCCTACAAGATATGTCTTGAGCATATGTTTTATATCCTCGACTAAGAATATGTGAACTGTTAAAAATAAAATAAAACTATGAAGATGAGAGAATAAGGTGATACTTTTGGAAAAAGAAGATGACTGATGGTAGAACTCCTTAAGGGAGATAATGATGTACCTTGTGATAAAAAACATTGTCGTTCTCTTTGTGGTCTTTTAATAATGACCTTCATCTCTATTATATGAATGGTTTAAAGACAGAAAAGTCTTCAGTTATATCCCTGGTGGAATGTGTGTCAGATAAGCATGTTGTTTTTAATTTGTGGACTAATGTAATACATGCTGAATTTTTTACAAATCAAATCATGTCTTCATGAACTGTAACATCTCCCTCCTTCATGGCTTACCCATCTGATTACCTTTACCTTTTAATTTTAGGGTTTAATGTGTACCTCTTCAATCCCTCCACAAATTAAACCCAAAAGCTTTATACCGCTGGAATCAGTAGACCAAACCTATGCAACTTAAATTGCTCTGTACATGGATTTTTTAAATTTTTTTTTTTTTGATACGAAATAAGTGAAGAACAAAATTTTCAGAGAAAATAACTGTTTTAGGGAACCAAAAGGATGTTTGTCAGAAGCATTTCACATTATCTGGAAAATAAGAATGCTTATTCTGTATAATTCATTTTTTTGTGAAAATTTATTCTCAGGTTTTTTTCCTAAGGTCCAGCTAGGTTTCAATAGCCTATTTAAATTATGATTTACCCTCACTTTGGTATTTTCTATTACCACTTGCAACTATAATTGGAGGCAGGACTCTTTATTATGTGCCAGACTCTGTTAAACCTTTCACTGCGGAAATATGGTAGATATCTGCAGACTGGACACTTCTTAAACTGTAACATACTTCAAGTACAAGCTGTACATAGTACTTAAACTCAGAGTTCTCAGTTCCCACTGAAACTCTAACTTGTAGTGTTCTCAGCAACTTTTCCATTTAATTCTCTAGAATATCAGCTAAACTGTTCACAGAAAAGAGTATATAATATGAAAAGGAATGCAAAACTTACAATGTTCTTGGATTCATCCCTTCAGATGTGGAGAAGTAAATGTGCTGAGATGCTGAGAAGGGGTTGGTCAGCTACAATGCCTGTACTTCCCTAACATAACTTAAAGACCAAAAGAAATTTACAGCATTTCCATAACTTTATGCATATAAATCATACAAAATCCTCTATGAATTATTGCATGGACCTGTAGAAAACTGACTATGAGTAGGAATTATCTCACATCTCTTCTAAATCTAACAAAAATTTGACAAGTATAATGCATATTTTTGAACATGACCAAGAACTGTGAGTCGCAAAGGACAGGAAAAGATCAGAGGAAGAAAGAAAAAGAAAGATGAAGAAATAAGGAGGAAAAAATAGTGGATGTACCCACAGATTAATGTAACAGCCATTTCTTCTTTATGGAAATCACCTTCCTACAGACCTGTTTTCATGATTCAGCGGTCTAGAATTCTATGTTTTGCAATACTAGATCTATCAGCAGTGAAGGAAAATTTGGGTCAAAGTGAAACTTTATTGTAGAGAGGATAGATGAGGGGAATTGCATAGCCTGGGTCTGAATGATCAGTATTTTCAGCAATTTGCTATGACATTAGGTAAGTGATACAGTTTCACACAGCTATATAGTGCCAGTACTGGTGTTGGCAAGCATAATGACGGTAAAGCAACATTAAAGCCTATGGATGAACAAAATTAAATCTAAAATGACACTGCTGTTGGGAAAATATTGCCTGAGAAAGCAATATTTTAAGATGTGATGCAGACTTTGCATACTCAATAGAGAGGCTTCGAAGTTTTATAGGGAAAATACTATGATGATGTGCCAAAGAAAAAAAATATTTTAAAAACATTTTAAAGTTAAAATTCATTAAACATTTCAGAAGATGAAAATGCCTACTTTTCTGAACAGAGTTCCACACTAAAATTTCCTATCAACAATTCTCTCTGTAAATATAATCTGAAACACTGGTATTCTTCCAAAAGGTAAAACTCACAATCAGGAAAAAACTCACACACTCATTGCAATATTTTTCTTGATTACTTAGAATGTAATATTTATAAAACTATAGATTCATAAAAGCTAACTGCAGAGACTGAAAAAGTTGGAATTTAAACTACTGTAAACAGAGAAATTTTCCTGCTTTCAATGTGCAGCACTGGATACACCATGAGGAAACTGGTGTATAGGCCATGTCAGCATTTCACAGATTTTATTGCTCTTACAAATTATTAATGGGGCACATTAATTATTTCCCATGTCATCCAAACCACCCATAGGAGATCAGATAGAGTCTATTTTCTGTCTGATATATCATAACATAATAAATAAATCTATTGTTGTTTTTATAATACTGCTTACACATTTCAAGTACCTTTGATAAAACAAGACGTAATATTTTGTTTTTGTCTTTCCACTGCTGGATTTAGAATAGCATACTATCTAGAAATTCCAACACACTTTGTCAGATTCCAAATGAGTCACAGATAAATTTGATTCCTCTGTCACAAAAATTCTGAGTATAAAAAGCAGACTGAAGCTGAAAATAGCAGAGGGGGCTTAATGGGAAAATTAAGCATTTCTGCTCTCATTTTCACTAAAGTTCTACCTGAATTTGACACTAGGAAAATGTTCCCTATATACACTGTCTTGGACTGTCTTACCTACCTAGAATGTCTCTTACAGATGTTTGTACAATGCCCAACACTACAACTGTAAGACAACTGTGCAAGGGTACAAAAACCCCTTAACCTAGGAAATGTGATTAGAACCATCAATTTCAGAGATATACAATGCTTTCCATGTTCTGCCAGATTACACCACTTAAACATACCTTAATAAATTGCTTGAGAAAGGACCTAATAAGTGTATGTTCCAATACTGCACTACATATGACAGAGGGTAATAGGCTCCACTGTGTTATACAGCAAAATTCACACACACAGAGTGAGACCACTAGACCTCAACTAAGCCATCAAATTCTAAGCCATTAATTTTATGTCTTCAACTTTAAGATATATATTAAATACAAAGGTTGGGTTTGTTTTTAAGTCCATAATTACAGTCTCCTGCACACTAACTTCGTTAGTGCTAGACCAGATATACAACAGTTTTGTGAGCTCAGAATCAGGCCCAAGAGTATTTCCAGATGAGCTTCCCCAATATCATAGTCTGATCTTCAGCAGTCCAGCTACTAACAGAAGCAGCTTTTTCTTTAAACTATGTCATAAGAGTGAAGTACCATAAAATGACTGCTTAAAAATAATAAGAATCTTTAGACTACTTTATGACCAGCTTGTTCAATGACAAAGAATCAATAGCAAATAAAACCCTTCCAACTCTAGCTAACTAATGTTATTAAAATAAATTAAGTTTTGAAAATTTTACAATGTAAAAGAAGTTTAATCTAGTATTGTAGAATCCTGAGATCTAAGTCTCAAATGCTCCTAATATAACACGAAATTTGTGGTGACCAAGGAGCTGTTTCTTTTGGCAGCTTATGCAATAATTAATACTTTCTTCCATTATGATCCATTATTTAGACCACCGTTAAAAACTTAGGCTCAAGCTCTTCTTATTGCCTCAGGTAAGTAACAGAACACTTGGCACAGCCCTGGAGAAGTTATCCCCATCTGGTATGGCGAGGACAAGACTCTTTGCCCTTCTCAGGCTGGCACTGGGACTACTAGGCACATGGCATCTGTGCATTCCAGCTCAACTAAAGTAAAAAGAAAAATGTAACTTCTGATATTGCAGTTGCAGACTATGTAAACATCATAGTTTATTACAGCAACTCAAAGTAGAGAAATTATGATCATTACAAGAGAGAAGTGTTTTGCACTTTGCAGCATCGTACAGAAAATCAGTAGATTTACCTTTCAGAGGAGCTGAATTTTCAGTTGCAGCTCACAGAGAAGCTGTTAGTCCCCCAGAATAATGGTGAAGGGAAATAAAATAATTACCATGGCTATATTTCGCAGGTAGTTGTTTTGTAGATAATACAAACCTTATAAATCTGGACACTTCCTGCATTTTTACAGAACTTTGCCAGTCTAACTCAGAAATCAGGAACATATATTTGGGATTCATGTGTTCTGTTCTTTCAGGATGTCCCTTATTTCACTTTCTGATATCTCTCAGCTGTCAATTAACTAGTTAATTTACTCCCAAATTCTTATAGAGGGAAGCAATGAGAGTAAGTACATTTCCCTACAGTGACTTCTCTCTGGGGCTGTTAAGTGAGTCAGCCACTAACTGAACCATATGCAACATACGACTCAAAACATTTGCAAGGAGTTGTTTCTCTAATAATTTAAAAAATTTCAATAGCATTGGATTCCAGGCCTTCTGGAATGCCAATAGCTTCATTCACTTTCATCATATTCACCTTTCTGCTAATTTGGCATTGAAAGAATTCAGCTTCATGTATCAATATAGTCCCTATGGCATCTTGGGCTGATAATATATTTTCCAGCATTTTGGTTCTCAAATCAGTTTGGAAAATCCCATTGCATATAACTTCAATCCTCTTATTTATGCTTGAAACTGCTTCTTGAAAACTGTCTAAACTTTATTAAGAACATCTGTCTTTGCTGTCAGCTTTTGCTTCAGCCCCGTGATCTCTGTTTTCACAGTGAAGAACATACAGGTGGACACAGGATGACAACATGGGAGCATTGGTTAGTATTCAGTGACCTTAATTTCAACAATCGAGACTAAAGATCTAGCCTTTATTCTGTGAAGCATATAAACTCCTGAAATGTTAGTATGTATTCAGTATTTAAAAGTAGTCCAGCTAGTCCTTAAAACACATCATAATTAGCTGCTTATAGCTTTGTGTATTAGATGTGTTAAATTATGTTTACGAGGTAGATTAAATGACTAGTCTTTTTTATAAGTGTTTGGAGTTTTGTTTTGGGTTTGGGTGTTTTTTGTTTTGTTTTGTTTTGTTTTAATATGTCCACAAATCACAAATGAAAAATCCAATGAGTGCTTAACTACGTCCCCTCTTTTGGGTGCCCATTGACCAGATCATAAGTTTACCTATTGCTAGAGTAGTGTAGCCGTCTACTAGAAATACAAGCAATCAAGAAAATTTCTGAAGGGTGATACACACACTGGATGATCCAACCAAGGATGACACACAGCTGGATATGCTCACTGTTAGTTTTACTACTACAGAAGAATCTGATGGATATGTGATAAACAGTGGGTGTCTTGGATGTAGTAGTGGCATTCAGGATCCAGTTCAGGAAGGGAGGGCTTTAGGGTAAAATATAATTTTAGAACAAGTTTCAACTTATTCAGGGAACTGGCATAGGAGATACAAGGGAAGGCAGCTCTGAAAGGCAGAGGAGGTCAGGAAAGCTGGCTAGTCTGATGTAATAGTCCATCTCAGGAAAGAGGTACATGTATCTACGAATAAGCTTGGCTAAACAGGAAACTCATGCCAGAGCTCCAATGCAGAAAAGGAGGATGCAGGAAGTGGATCAGTTTGGTCAGTGGGAAAATGATGGAGTGAGTCCACTTGGTTCAGAGGAGAGTGGATAATAGGTCGGTCTGTAGCCTGGTAACAAGATGGCCGCTTCAGGGGTACGTCCTGGGACCTGGAATGTACAAAATCTCTGTCAGGGACCTGAAGGAAGTGACCGAGGGCACCTGCCTGGGAGAATCCAGGAGCAGCCTGGTATTACCCCACAATTGAGCCTGCTCTGGGCAGGTGCCTCCCTATGTCCCTGCCAGTCTGCATTGTCCTGTGATCTCTGTGAACTTCTCTTTAAGCAAAAAATTTATGTCAAATAGAAGAAAAGGGGAAAACAAGAACTCAGGAACATAGAAATACATTTATTTTTTCACTTAATTCTGATACACTACAGGGCAGAGCAATTAAAAATTTCAAGAGGCCTATAGAATTATACTTAAATATTTGCTAGAAGGAAAATGAAAACGTCTCCTCTCTACTAGGTCATTTCTTAATACACATAAAGAGATAGAGTGATAGTTTTTTTTCAATTTTTAGCTTAATTAAGTTAAGAATTAGAGTTAATACTATTAATGAAATATATAAACCTTTTAAAAAAAAGCTCTTAAGATACTGGAGGACCAGTTGTTTACATAAAAAAGCATTATTGCTCAAAACACAAATGTATGAAAATGCATATGCTGCAGAAATATTTTATTGTAGAGTAACAAAAAAAAATTGATCACTGGGAATTCTGTCTTTTAATAAGTGTATTGCAATCCAGAACTACAGAATTAATTATGTCCTTATTTTAATGAAATATGTTAGGATAAGCATTAACTATCTATTAAATGACAAAAAAATAATTTTGAACCTTTTGTTAACTTTTAGTTTTTAAACTTTTGCATACCTGACAGAGAATACCTCCAAAAATAAAACAAAAAAAAAAAAAAAATTTAAAAGCCAATCCTATACTGTTAGCCTAAATTAAGAATTTTTAAAATTTTCAGGTAAAAAAAAGCACGTATACAAATATTTCATAGCATAAAAACTTACTTTTTGTTACACAAAAATAGGGCATGATTTTTTTTTTTTTAGTGCCTCTTTTTAGAAATTCTAATGTTTCACTTACACTTAATACATCAGAGTACAGTTGTGTTTGCACTTCCTGGGAGGAAAAACACCAACAGATGTGGATGCTACTTCTGCATAACATTTATTATACAGTCACATTTTCATCACAAGATCTGGACATTTTCTTGTATACTTCTTACTGTTAACAGAAATCTTATCTCATACGCTGCCCATTTACTCACAAATAGCAGGTCCGTAAGACCACACCTTACTTTGTTGGTTTTAAACTTCCAAGGGTGCTCTAAGCTTAGCAGAATTTGAGAACTTTCGAGAATCTGCAGTTTAAATTGTAAATTAGAAATTAAGAGCCTAATCTTTAAGGATGATTTTTTAATGTCTCTACCAGGTAAAAAACTTTCTTAAGGTCTTTCAAAAAAGGAATGTTTGCTTTTGAAGCTCCTTTCAGACAGGAATCTTGACCCAAACTACCCACCAGTAAAGAATTCCTGTTTGTTAGCATTCAGTTCTTCTGTGTAGAATGACTTTAAAATCTTGATCTCAGATTGGTTTGGGAGAGGGGAGAACTCTCTATTCCTATCTGTCAATTTACACTTAAAAGTAAAGATAAGCTCATTGCTTCCCAAACATCCCCTGTGGCAATGAAAGCTCAGCAGTCCAAATTGCAATCTCATTAGAATGTGGCAATCTCCTTCAGTTTATGCTATCACGGCTGCATTGAAACAAATGACTAGGGTGCTTTCTCAGTGTTGCTGAACATTTATTCTTAGAATTTTATCCTACTGAAAATCAGCAGGGCTGTGCATGTGTACCTCATACCTAGCCTGACAACATATTCTACTGGTAATGCACAAATGCAATGCTTTTCATACCATTTTCTCTCAGGTATTGTTCCTCTGTAATACTGATAAAAGTTAAAAGGGACATTTGTTTTTTGTCACAAAGCCATATATTCATAAGACAATGGCTCCCTGTTTATACTCTTACTTATCAGAGCCCAGTGCAGCTGGAGTGTTGCTGTGCTGCCTAGAAGCTACCAGCACATGAAAAGTCTCAAGGATGTGAATAGAAGAGTCTCAGCAATAGTAGAAGAGTTAATCTGAACACACGCTAAGAAGGTACATAATGAACAAAAGGTTGTCATATGCATAGTTTTCCTTAAAAATGTGGCCACACTTCAGGGTCTATGGACCTGCTGACACCCATGAAGTTTTCCACTTGCTTCAGAACTGGCAGATCATTTTCATTGCACTTATGATGTTGTCTGAAATCCTGGAGTATACACAGCTCAGTCCTTACAAAATACCTATATTGGGCTGCTCCATATTTTTCAAACACAACATAATTCCCTGAAGGCTTGTAGTGTTCCTGCCAGCCAAAATGAGTGCCACAGACATTCTGCCCTCAACCTTCCTACATACCCTTTTATTTTTAACATAACAAAAAAAGAACAGTACTACCCAATTAATGACAACAATGAAAATTCTTCTTTACAGCAGCTACCACAATTTTCTGTCTTGTATGATGAGTGCCTGCTTTTTTCTTGGGGGCCTGCCTAACTTTGCCTGCATCTGCTGAGATCTCCATACCTCAGAGCTATTCACCACTCATAACACTCTCTCTTCCTTTTAGACTGCAAGATTTTGTAATTCTGTTCTGAGGGTATTAGGATTCTGAACTGTTTCCTAACACTGTGCCTTATTTTCTGGTTTTGTTTATTTGTTGCCTTACAGAGTGTAGGTAGCCACACTTCTGAACCTTTAGAGGCCTACAAACTCAAAGGAGAGAGTATTTTTTTGGTGGATGTGAAGAACGCAGACCTGATATTTTGCTATCACTGCTGCCCCTCTCTAGGCCCCAGGAATGTCACTGTTTGTAAAACATTCATGCTCTTTGTAAATATTTTCGGTTGTGACTTCAGTTGTCTAATTATGATATCAAGCTCCATAGATCTTCCAACAGGGACATGGGTAGAGAGGGTAATAGAACCTTATAAATAAAATTACAATTAATTACTACCCTGATTGTCTTTCATCTTTTATCTCTCCCACCCCAGTCCTTTTGGCTGTATGCCTGATTGTTCTTTTGAGTGTTTGAACAGGTGTTTCAGAATATTTATCTTCTACTACAAAAATCTAAATAAACCTTGTCCTTTTTTTAATCATGAAAAATAAGGCAAAAGAAAAGCAGAACAAACAAAAAAAAAAAAACTCAAACAAAAATTGAAATCTCAGCTATTATTTTTTTTATTATTTATATTGTAGTAAGAAAATTTCACTATTGATCTGGAAAGCTTTATATACTACCATTTAAATTTCTCTAACACTATTAGTCTGTAGCAAACATCCTTTTGATTTTTTCCTGCATTTAGGATGGACTTACAGTTTACTCTGTAATGTATGTTATTGATGTTACCATATTATTTCCATGTAAAATATGGAATACAATAACTTATACATCTATGTTTTAACTGCTTATCTAATTTAACTAAATGTTCTAAGTAATTGTCATGGTTTGAGCCTAGTCAGCTGCCAACCACAACGCAGCCACTCTCTCCCCCTTCTCTTCTGGCAATGAGAAGGGACAGAGAGCCAGGCTTGTGGTTCGAGATAGGACTGGGAGGGAAAAATCTCCCTTTATGGTCACGAGCAAAAGGCGGACTCGTTAGGGGAAGAAAAAAAGAACATACATTTATTACAGAAACTAACAACACTTAACAGAGTAGGACAGTGAGAAGCATTGCTACATCTTGAGAACACCTTCCCCAAAACCCTCCCTTCTTCCCAGGCTCAGTTCTGCTCCCGATATCTCTAACTCTGTCTTGGGTTGAGTGAGTGGTGGAGTTTTTTGGTGGCATGGGAGGGGGCTATAGGGGTGCCCCCCCCGTGAGAAGCTTCTCAAAGCTCCCCCAGCTCCAAGTCAGCTCCGCTTCAGTTTGGAAAATTGAGAGAAAAAGTTGCACCTCTGCGATAACGTATTTAAGAAAGGATGTGGTGACGAGCAGTCAGACTTGTGAGGAGGAGTTGCTGCAGCTGCGTGAACACCAAGGTCAGTGGAGGAAAGGAGAAAGAAAGGATGGGGGGAGGTGTGCCGGAGCAGAGACCCCCCTGCATCCTGTGGTGAGACAGCAGGGCGGCCCCCCCTGCCACCCATGAAAATCTACGGTGGAGCAGGCATTGATTTATGGCCTGTGGCTTCTGCTTGGTTGATCAAGGTTCTGTGCCTGAAGAAGGCCGGGGTCTCATGGGAAAAGGTAGCCCCGCTGCTGTAATTCAGCACTGGGAGGATTGCAGCATGCGGGGGTGTCCCACGCCAGAGCAGCTCAGGAAGGGCTGCAGCCTGTGGGAGAGAATACAGTTGGAGAAAGTTAGTGACCCATGACAGAGCAGTGTGGGGAATGCTGTGGCCCGTGGGAGGAACTCATGTTGGAGAAAGTTTGTGGAGGACTGTCTGCTGTGAGAGGGGGACCACGATGGAACAGGGGGAACAAGTTCCAGAAGCTCCCCTCACCGAAGATAAGGGACGTGGTGGCACTGACTGCACCCCCCATTCCCTGCCCCTGCGCCACTGGGGGGAGGAAGCAGAGATATCAGGAGCAGAACTGAGCCCGGGAAGAAGGGAGGGGTGGGGGGAAGGTGTTCTCAAGATGTGGCAATGCTTCTCACTGTCCTACACTGTTACGTGTTGTTAGTGTCTGTAATAAATGTATGCTCTTTTTTTCTTCCCCTAACGAGTCTGCCTTTTGCTCGTGCCCATAAAGGGGAATTTTTCCCCATCCCAGTCCTATCTCGAACCCCAAGCCTGGCTCTCTGTCCCTTTTTATTGCCGGAAGAGAAAGCAGAGAGAGCCGCTGTGTTGTGGTTGGCTGCCAACCAGACCCAAACCACGACAGCCTTCTCCCCCCAGCAGCGCAGGGGCAGGGAATGGGGGGGTGAAGTCAGTGCTGCAGCTTCTTCCATCTTCGGTGGGGGGAGCTTCTGGAACTTGTTCCCCCTGATCCATTGTGGTCCCCCTCTCACAGGAGACGGTCCTCACCAAACTTCCTCTGATGTGTGTCCCTCCCACGGGCCGCAGCGTTCCCCACACTGCTCTGTCATGGGTCACTAACTTTCTCAGACTGGATTCCCTCCCACAGGCTGCAGCCCTTCCTGAGCTGCTGTGGCATGGGACACCCCCGCATGCGGCAATCCTCCCAGTGCTGAACTACAACAGCAGGGTCTACCTTTTCCCACAAGACCCCAGCCTTCTTCAGGCACAGCACCTTGATCAATCAGATGAAAAACAGACACCATAACTCAGTGTCTGCTCCACCGTAGATCTTCATGGGTGGCAGGGGGGGCCATCCTGCTGTCTCACTACAGGATACGGGGGGGTCTCTGCTCTGGCACACCTCCTCCCTCCTTTATTCCTCCATTCTTTCAATGACCTTAATGTTCATGCGGCTGCAACAACTCCTCCTCACAAGTCTGACTGCTCGTCACCATGTCCCTTCTTAAATATATTATTGCAGAGTCGCAACTTCTTCTCTCAATTTTCCAAACAGAAGCGGAGCTGACTTGGAGCTGGGGGAGCTTCGAGAAGCTTCTCACAGGTGGGGCCACCCCTATAGCCCCCTCCCCTGCCACCAAAAAACCCCACCACTCACTCAAACCCATGGCATGCCACCCCTTGCCTCTGCGAATCACGTATTTAAGAACTATCATGATATCCAACATTCAGTACAGAAGGTAGTATACACATGAACATCAGAAAAAAGAGAAAACAAAATCAAACTGAAACAGGAAAAAAAAAAACTTCTTCACACCCAAATTAAAAAAAAAATAAAATAACATTAACAGAATACTGAGACACAATACAGAAAATCCACCCCTAATCCCTTCACCACACCAGGAAAAAAAACTTCCCCACAATTAAAACTACAGACATTGTAAAGATCATTCCACTAATGGAGTTCACTCTGTATTTTGCCCGTTACCTCTCCCAATTAACATCCTTATCAAATTGCATCCCTTTGGCCCATGTTGGGCACCAAAAAGACTGTTGTGATTTGAGCCTGGTTGGCAGCCAACCACCCTGCAGCAGATCACCCACCCTTCCCCCCTGCAATATCAGAATGGGGGAGGGAATTAGAGGGGTAAAGGGACTCTTGCAGGTTGAGATAGAAACAGTTTAATAATGGTAATTAAAACGAGAAAAATGTCAATAATAGAAAATATAATCGGGCAATGCACAATGAAACTGCTCACCACCTGCTAACCAATACCCTGCCCATTCCCAGCTAGCGATCCTGAAATACCAACATCCCACAGTCGCAATCCTGGAAGCGAGAGAGACAGAGAGAGAGCCCCTTCCAGACCACCCCTCCTCTATATAGTGAGCATGAAATTCCATGATATGGAATATTTCATTGACCAATTTGAGTCTAGTGCTCTGGCCGTGCTCCCTTCCTGCCTCTTGTGCACTTGTGCACGGGCAGAACATGGGGAGTTGGAGAGTCCTTGAAATTCAGTAGCAGCGGAAAACATCCGTGTGCTATCAGCATCCTTCTCATACCAAATCCAATGCTAAATCCAAAACACAGCACTATTACAGTTCCCAAAAAGGAATATTAACTCTATTTCAGCCCAAACCAGGACAGTAATCAAGGAAATTCTGAGATTTTTTTTTCATTTTGTCAATACACATGGTCTCCAAATGTCAACAGAGATAGTACAAACTTCTCAGGGAAGTTCTTTTTTGTACTTACAATTTTTTATTATGTCTGTGTGATGTTATTTTGTACTTATAAAGACTACTGGAATCCGTGAAATTTAGGCAATCCTCCATTAACCTGTTGTATAACAGAGAAGCAAAGATCATATGCCTTTTCATATCGATTGTGATATTACCAGTTGCTGAACTAACCCATTCTAAAAAAACAAAATTCCATTATGGGTGTAGGATTCATGTTTTCTAGGTTAGAGATACTATTTGAATGTCCTGAAGCCATACCTTTGGATGATGACCTCTGCAAAACAAATCACTACTCCTGCTTTAAAAATTTCCGTGCCAAAGAAATTAAATAGCTTAGTGTTTGTCAGTTTGGTTCAAATTATTTTCAGTTAAAACCAAGTAAAACTTTTAACAAAATTTAAACTCCTTATAACAATTGCGGAGACTTTTAAGAAATTTGTAGATTATGCCAGCTGACAAAGAAGCATTGTGAGTAAACTGTGCCTAAATATCTAATGGTGCCCAAGTGTGTTATATGTACCAATTTTTTCATAAATATGGGTACCTAGTTTTGGGCATCAGAGGACCTTCTTGACTAAAGAGAGAACACTATCATAGTTAACAATCTGTTTTGGGGTTGTTTATTTGTTTTTTGTTGTTTTTTTTTTTTTTTTAATTTTTCTTTATTTCTTTAATTATTTATTTTAAATTGAGTGCTAAAATCCAAATGAGAAATTTAGAATTGTACAAATCTGTACACATAAGGCAATTTGAAAATCTGGTAAGATTTATTTTCTTCTCTTGACATAAAAACCCTTCAAGGGATACCATGCTGTGTTAACTATTGTAAATTAATTTCTACATACAGATGTTACACATCTTGGGTTCCTCATTCTCCCCTTTGAAGTGCTTCTCTAGGCATGCCTCCCTGACTCTGGAGCTTCCATGGAACACTGCCCATAATACACTATATCTGAACTAAATCTTAGGCAACAGGATAGATCTGGTCTTCCCACCAGTCAAGCTGCAAAATTCTTGGGTACAAACTTGGTAGAGGGATAATAAATCTTTGATCTTAAAAACATTGAGATTAATCAAATAAATGCAATTTCAATGAGTCGTTCAAGGCCAAAACTGCATGCATGACAGAGACAGCTCTGATGTCCTTATTTCTGGTTTGTGATTTTACTGCAAAGCTTCTTTCTCCTTTTTCCAACACTCTTTTTCATTCTTGAAATTTTTAATTATTAGGTGGTTTAGAGAAACACATTGTCTTTGACTTCCCACAACTTCCATGGGCTAAAACAAAACTGCATTCTAATTAGAACACTTGATTTAATTGGTGCTATGAATCTCTAGTTGTATTTCGCTATGAATCACAAATTAACATAATCTTTTTTTAGAATTTTACCACAGGTTTTCTGTTGTTATTTTTTAAACCCACAAATTTTGCATTCCTCCCACTGCCTGCCCCCACATATGGTCTCTTAAGATTCTAAAATTGTACAAGTCTCCCTGACATGCATTACAACACAGATGTATTTAAACAGTTACGCTTTCTACTGACTGTTGGTTTACATTATTCTGTGATTCTTCTTCACCCCTCTCTGCCTTTTTTTTTTTTCTTTTTTTTTTTTTTTTTAAAAAAAACTCTTGTAATCCATTGTCTATTCCTATCTGAGGAGAATGCTGTCTTGTCAGAAAGATGGCTTGATAGGTACCATACACCTTAAGGAGTCAAACTTAAAAATGTTAACTATCTAGACATTGTCACCAAATCAGTCCTCTGAAAAATCTGTGCCTTCATTTTACAGTATTTCCAATTTTATTTTATGTGATATATGTACAACAATAAACACACTAACCAATTTCTTTCTCCTTAATTTCAAAATACTACTTGTTATTGGTTAGACCAATAAAACACCCTCAGAAATGTAATATTAACAAAAGAGATGGAAAATATACCCTACAGTTTGACAGAAAACCCTGACAGGATGTAGCAATTTTTTTCTAATTATATATGCAGCGTCAAAAAAGCACTGCTAGCACTTTACCACCACAGTGTTCATGCAGTCACATGTCAGAGCAAGTGTCAGTTTTAATGAATTTACAATTAACATGCAATTTTACTATTCCAACTCATGCTGATATTAGTCATTTTAATTGTGTAAGTTTAAAATATAATACTAGGTTACTGTCAAGGAGATGAAGCCCAACCTTACCCAAATGTAGAAAGATTTATAATCCCAATTAACATTTGAAATATATAGGGATAAGCTTACAAAATGTGAAGTGTCAGTTACTAAAATCTGTGATCTGTTTCCCTAGATCTCATGATGCCATTTCTATAGCATATTGCCAGAGGCAATATGTCTATGAGTCAATTATATATCAACATTTATTTTTCAGTGACTCCCTTACAGGACTAAGGAATTAACTATCTAGATACATATATAGCCTCATCACCATAGAATCAAAGTGCCTCTGGGGTATTTAAAAATAGAAGAAACAGCTGACATCCTTGTTCTCCTTCTCTCCCATTCTTACCCTGTAACAAATAGAGATTAATTAATTGGGGTGGGGGAGTTGCATTTTGTTTTTTTTTTTGAGGGGGGAGGAAGAAAGGGCTGCTGGTGTGCATAATATCTATGGTACAGAGAAAGGCTCTGTGCATACCTTCTAGTGAAAATACTTTATCAGGGGAAAGCTAAATAAAAACACATTTTATATTTAGTTCTGAAAAATGCCAAGCCTGTGGGAATTCTCAGTATCTGTGGGAGTGAGTGCTACAGGGTAGGTCCCGATCCTGTGAAATTTCTATCTTCTTCACTCACGAGTCCACCTAAATAGATCAAGGATGGCATGATTCTGTTGAAAGACACCTGTATCAAAGGCCAAAGTAGGAATGAAGTAAATGATTACTCTGGGACATAACAACCAAAGTCATGATGCATTCTGAATTTCAGGGTAGAAAGTTTGAGTATTCAGTGGGGAAGAAATATCGAGAAACAAGAGGACTATGTAGTCATAATGGTACTTGCTGTTAGGTGTCTGGCTTTCTCTCTGTGAATCATCAGGAGTTTTTAAAAGATATGTTATTTCTTTTTATTTTTTTTTTTTTTACCTGATGAATTTAAAATAATGGAGAATGAACACTGGAAACATACAGCTTATCTTAGTGAAGACTGTGAGAAATACATTAATAAACAGACTGTAGACTGGCCATGGATGAAGGAGTAATTTTTCTATCTAAAACTATGTTAATTTGCAATACCTTTGAGAGCTCTCCAACAGGATGAGACACATATTATTAACAGAGAAAGATGCTAAAAAGAAAGTTCTTCCAAGGAGGTCATTCTCTCTGGAATAACAACCTCTTTTTTTATCTCCAGTCAGCTTTGTTTATCAGTTTTTCTTTGGTGCAGCAGTGCCAGATACGTTAGGAAAGCAGGAGGTGGATACAAAGGAGATCCAAATACAGGTGTTCTATTGCTTACTCTTGCTATTTAGCTGTTAGGCAATAAGCACCACACTATTCTTTCCAAAATAATTGCTGTACACTAAACAATAATTCCATTAATATTAGGAATTACACTGTGCCAGAATTGCAGAAAATATTTAACCATATATTCATAATCATAATATACTAAAATCATGAGATATCATAGTATTCTAAATGAGATACTGTCTGATACTCTACTAAATAAACACTAATGTTTATATAGCAGCATGTATTAAATTACAAGTCAAAATGTAAGCGCAACACATCAGATATTAGAACTGTTATTACGTTCAGCAATTTATTGATAAAAAGTGCAACTCCAATTCTCTGAGTAACACAAAACTCGTATATGACATATATGTCTTTGGAAATGCAACTTTTGATTATCACATTATGAGGGACATATTGGTCACTTAATGACCATGATCATCTTCCAAACCACACTTAGTATAGAGTCTCTACCTTCAGAATTTGGTATGATCATAGTGAACAGTGGTCATGGTTGGGAAAAAAAAAAAGACAACACCACCTTGTTAAAACTTTCAAAGAATGCATCAGGAAAGAAAACAAAGTCTGTTTATCATAGTCACCTTACATATTCAAGGTCTTCTCCTTGGTCTGCTGATAAACCAGCTTAAAGTCTGAAAACTGTCCCACAATTTATTACTAGATATCTGCAAGTGTCCTAAAAAACCCTGTTTGACTTAGAGAAAAATGGAAAGGCAGGGTCAAAACCAAAGCATTGTATATCAGCATTGCGTTTCCACATAAGCTGGAAACTTCCAGCAGCTGCTGCCAAAACCTACTGTTTGTTTTCATATGAAAACCAGTTTGTTGCCAGAAATTATATGTGAATGTTACATGGCCTAGTCATGATTGATGCAATTAGGATATTGGGAAAACAGCATAATATCTTCAGGGTTGTAATCAACGGTAATCTCTCTTCCCACATCTCTCAAACCCCAGAACTTCAAGGCAGGGATTGAAGGAGTGAAGACCCTTTGTATGAGAAATTGAAGTCCAAAACCTTCCGAGGAACCTGAACATACACAAGTCCACGGGATCCAACAGGACGCAACCCAGGATTCTGAGGGAACTGGCTGTTGTAATTTCCAAGCCACTCTCCATAATTTTTGAGAAGTCAAGGCAGTCTGGCAAAGTCCCCAGTGACTGGAAAAAGGGAAACATCACACCCATTTTTAAAATGGGTGAAAAGGAAGACCCGGGGAACTACTGCCTAGACAGCTTCTCCTCTCTGCCCAGCAAGATCATGGAAAAGATCTTCCTGGAAGACATGTCAAGGCATATGGATGACAGGGAGGTGATTAGAGACAGCCAACATGGCTTTACAAAGGGCAAATTGTGCCTGGCTAATCTGGTGGCCTTCTACAATGGAGCGACCCTGTTGGTGGATAATGTTATCTGATGTCATCTATCTTGACTTCTGCAAGGCCTTTCTCATGGTCCCACACAACGTCCCTGTCTCTAAATTGGTGAGATATGCATTTGATGGACAGACAATTTGATGGGTAAGGAATTGTCTGAATGGCTGCATCTAAAGAGTTGCAGTCAATGGTTCAACGTGCAAATGTAAATCAGTTACAAGTGGTGTCCCTCAGGGGTCCGTACTGGGACCAGTACTATTCAATATCTTTAATAATGATACAGACAACGAGTTTGAATGCATCCTCAGCAGCTTTGCAGGTGACGCCAAGCTGAGTGGTGCTGTTGATACATATAAGGGAAGGGATGCCAAGCAGAGGGACCTTTACAAGCTTGAGGAGTGAGAACATGCAAACTTCATGAAGTTCAACAAGGCCAAGGGCTGTGTCACTTCCTGCTCAGACAAGGGAGATAATTGACTTAGATTCGTAAATCCCCAATGGAGTGGACAACGGTGAGACAAGTCTCAAAGTCTATGCACAAGCATTTATTAATTTTCCACATGTACTAATTGGATACACAATCAATGGCTAAGTTTTAGCCATTAATTACTGCAAGTGATATAGTATGTCTTGCCTTACTTAATGGTAAGAAGGGAAAAGGAGGAAAAGAAAAGAAGAGAGGTAGAGATAAAGAAATAGAGATCACCGGTCTGGAGTACTGCATTGGTCCCATCTGAGTTCATCAGGGACGCATCTATCTTACTTGCTTCTTTCTATCTATTGTTTTCTCACTTGCTTGCTTAATTACTTTCCTCACACCTGCCTGACCCCCCTCCCCCCCCCTCAATTTTTACACTTTCCTTGCATCTGTCCCCAAGGTCAACCTACATAACTACGTATTACATGTATAGAGAGGGGTAAGGTGCTTCATGAGATAACGAAGCATATTCAGGGATGTCAGCTTTAATATGCATTTCATGGATAATGAAGAAAAGGTCATTCATTGGACACATGGCCCTTGTAACTTTACAAGATGCACCAGAGCAGAGCCATCCAGCCTTCAAAAGACTCCCATTTCTGTCTGCATCCTGTGCTAATCAGGCCACCTTATCCGTTCCAGACTCCACATGACTATAGTTTCATTACCTGAGAGTGTCTGAGGCATTCCTCTACTCAGAGACCCTCCGCTCTCTCCCATCCCTTATCTCTTTCTCAGGCTGTTTTCCTCAGCCCCTGTTTTAGAGATTTACAAGTTGTCTCTCATAGACTGGAACACCTCTTCTATGAAGAAAGACAGAGAGAGTTGATGTTTTTCAGTTTGGAGAAGGCTCCATGAAGACCTTGTTATGGCCTTTCAATATATTCAAGGGAGCTTATAAGACAAAGAAAGACTTTTTACCAGGGCCTGTAAGGACATAAGAAGGGACAGTGGTTTTAAACTGAAAGTGAATAGATTTAGAATGGATATTAGAAAACTTCTTTTGTGGTAAGGGTTTATAGCTGGAACAGGTTGCCTGGATAAACCATGGGATGCCCCATCCCTGCAAATGTTCAAGGTCAGGCTGGCTGGGGCTCTGGCTAACCTGATCTGGTGGAAGATGTCCCAGCCCACAACAGGAAGGTTGGACTAGGTGATCTTTAAAGGTCCCTTCCAACCCAAACCTTTCTGATTCCACAAATAATATCCGGCTGCTGTATGACTTAGTAATTTCAATTCATCTTCCTTTTCACTATACATAACAAGGTATGTGAGCAACTGTGAAATGTGAGTAGAAACAGGTTATGGATGATAGGATCTGGTAGCAGCTGATGTACACACGATGATAATAACAAATTCATGGGAACTAAAGGTTAATTTGTGATAATAGTAACAATCCCTGATGACATTAGTAACATGCTTGCATGTGCATCCAGTCTCATTCTGACTGCTTGTGAAGATGAAGGGGAAATATTATAATATATTGAGACACTGCTCTAAATGTATACATTGGGCAGAGTTATCTTAGGATGTTGAGTAGTTTTGTAAAACCTTCAAACTCCTCCTTGAGTCCAAAAGACATCTGGCAGCACACTTCGTAACACTGCACCAAACTATATCTTATTTCAATAACTGATTATGTATTTATATGGATTTAATGCATAAATAAAAGCATGACTCATTAATACAATTAATCCCTGATCTCAAATTTGGGAAATTTTATTCCCCTCAGTTTTGCTTCTCTACACTATAGTACGGTAACCAATATTTTTCACATACAATTTTATAGAATTTACTTTTGACTTTATTATGCTTGATAAAATGACATTTTTATGTTAACAAAATTTCAAGGACAAGTAGCTACATAGTAATGACAATTTTAGAATTATGTATTTATTTACTTATTTCGGCCAAGATGTTCTGTGTTGACCCTCTTCAGTACATGGCATGGGCACAGACAATGGAGCATTCTGCAGGAAAACTGTATAACTTTAGAATAAAAGTCAACAAAGTAAGTTAAAAATCAAACATTCACCACCAAAAGCTGTATCGAAATTTTGGTTGAAATCCAGGAAAAATGTCTTCATTACTACTGCATGAAGTTTTATAATATACATTGCCATTTCTGAGGCAGCTGAAATAATGGAAAGAGAGTTGATTCTAAAAATATTTTAAATTTTGTAACTAACACTTCATAAAGCTCTAATGTAAATCTGGGCCACTCCATTATAAGTGCATGCATTTGTGCATAACTTCAGACCAGTTGTCTCACACAGTTTATAAAATAATCAACATCCATCTTATTTTCTCTGCTCTCTAGATCTCCAGAGGATGTGTTATTTAACACAAAACATGATTTACTGAAGAAAATCTCGATAAATCTTATCTAATATGAAATAAAATGTGTCCATACTTTCCTGATCCCACAGCATCCTTTGCCCTGTATACTGATGGCTATATATTGTTGGTACAGAGGGTGGCAATTTATTAAGGAGCATTAGTGTTGGCTGATCTCACTCTCTGTGTCTATTACCTAGTCAGTACAATATAGCATTCACAGTATAAGTACCTAACTGTCAACTATTGTTCATGGAGAACATCCTCTTTGGTCATGTTAAAGATAAATTGCCTAATCAAAGGACAGCCTGCCAAAGAGACATCCTAAACAGCCAGATTTAT
Source organism: Tyto alba (assembly GCF_018691265.1). Taxonomy (NCBI): domain Eukaryota; kingdom Metazoa; phylum Chordata; class Aves; order Strigiformes; family Tytonidae; genus Tyto; species Tyto alba. The sequence goes on from NW_024881318.1 coordinate 36,782,814, forward strand.
CACTGTAAGGTGATTTAGAAGGAATAAAATAAACAAGAGAGACACAGTATCTGGAAAATTTTGCATTCAAAATGAGCATCCTTACTTCTGTCCCTTGAAAGCTTCAGCATGACTGAGTTATAACATAGGAATGAGTAAAGTCATGGCTTTTGCATATAATTCTACTAGATTTGTGTTTGGTTAACGTAAGGATACAGATAGTCTTGATGACATCACAGTTTTAGGTGTAACAAAGGTGACCTCATTGTCCTATAGTAAGGAATGTCCTCAATCATCAGGACGTTTTTGAATGCCCTTGTCATTTTTATAAAGCAGAGAGGTGTATTTTGTTTTGTGCTTTGTTCTGATGTAGTAAATCATCGATGATTGATTGGAGGAAGCAGCCATGGAAAACTTGAACCAATAAAACTACTGACAGACAAAGAACAGATCCTCCTTGACCATTGTTTTCACATGTCACCACTCTGCCTTTTCAATAGCTGTATACTTGAATATTAACTTCATCAATCAAATGCCATCTTACTTGGAAAAGGATACTTTGCTAGATACAGTAATTGTGATTTTAGAAGCTCTTAAAAAATATTGTACTGATTACATTGTATTCTCTGATAATATTCTGTACTATTACAAGTTCAGAATTCCTTTTCACACAATGTTGAAAAACAATAAAAAATAGTAGCCTTAGTACTCAGATTTTGAAGAGATAACTTTTATATGTACAGATACAGTTTTTAATTTAGTTTTCATCAAACGTATGCTATATAAAAGGACATTATAAATGACTCACTGTTGCCGTAAAACAAACAACAGAATAAAACTTTCATATGAACCTGGGCCTATTATCATCAATACGAAATTACAATATGTATGCATTGTTTTTGCTGGAACTGAGCCAAGTTCTGTTTAGTCTGGTATCTTGTTTCCAGTAATAGTTAGTGCCATCTTCCACAGAAGATGCAAGATATCTAACTACGGGACAGCTTGGTCACCTACCTTTTACCCCAAAAGAACTCACTTGGCCACTTCCAGTGTTAAAGACTGAACCTGTATCTATCATGTTGCTCTATTTTTGGTGTCTCAAATCCTAAGAAAGTGAACAGAAGTGATGAGATATTGATATGTAGCACAGAACATACTTGGTTTATTGTTCCCTCTTTCTAAAGATAAAAAGCATATGACTGTTTCAGGGTTAAAAGATGTTGCACTTATATTGTGGTTGAGCTATCAGAATTTAGTGGACTGTGTGCCGTTTTCCACTCAGAAAAATTCCCTTAGTCCTCTTCCAAAGCCTCTTTCAGATTCCACATCAATCTTCTACTTACATTAAATAAAATGAAATAGATTCTTCTTCCAAGGAAGAAACTGTAGAAAAACAACTGCAAAGCTTTCTGAATAAGTGCATGATAGGAAAAAACAGTTTTGATGACCATGCCTTAGTTAAAACATTATTGCTCCTAAAGGATTAAAATTGCACAGGACATTGAAAAAGAATGTTGGCAATACACTGAAATCTGTCAATGTGTTGAATAACCCAGCTACTAGACAGTTTTCAGTGTATTGTTAAATTAAAAAGTTTGTCTCAGAAATGTGAGAAAAATATTTGGAAATATCTTGCAGTATAGCATTATAGCCTTCCCATTCCAGGTGCTTTCTTCTATTATTTTCTCTCAGGTACTGCCTTTTTGTTTGTTTATTTTGCTATTTTAAATCTGAAACCTTCACATTTTATTTGTTTTCCTGGAAAAAAAAAAATGCATTTTGTGGATAAAAATGATATTGATCCTGGAGACACTGTGGTTCCAACAGAACAAGAAACAAACATAATGCTGCTGCTAACTAAATAGGAAACACTTTTGCCTACCTTACCCACTGTATGAGAAATTTAATATATATCTTCAGGGAAAAACAGATATTGGAAAACCAGCATAATATCTTCAGGGTTGTAATCAACGGTAATCTCTCTTCCCACATCTCTCAAACCCCAGAACTTCAAGGCAGGGATTGAAGGAGTGAAGACCCTTTGTATGAGAAATTGAAGTCCAAAACCTTCCGAGGAACCTGAACATACACAAGTCCACGGGATCCAACAGGACGCAACCCAGGATTCTGAGGGAACTGGCTGTTGTAATTTCCAAGCCACTCTCCATAATTTTTGAGAAGTCAAGGCAGTCTGGCAAAGTCCCCAGTGACTGGAAAAAGGGAAACATCACATCCATTTTTAAAATGGGTGAAAAGGAAGACCCGGGGAACTACTGCCTAGACAGCTTCTCCTCTCTGCCCAGAAAGATCATGGAAAAGATCTTCCTGGAAGACATGTCAAGGCATATGGATGACAGGGAGGTGATTAGAGACAGCCAACATGGCTTTACAAAGGGCAAATTGTGCCTGGCTAATCTGGTGGCCTTCTACAATGGAGCGACCCTGTTGGTGGATAATGTTATCTGATGTCATCTATCTTGACTTCTGCAAGGCCTTTCTCATGGTCCCACACAACGTCCCTGTCTCTAAATTGGTGAGATATGCATTTGATGGACAGACAATTTGATGGGTAAGGAATTGTCTGGATGGCTGCATCTAAAGAGTTGCAGTCAATGGTTCAACGTGTAAATGTAAATCAGTTACAAGTGGTGTCCCTCAGGGGTCCGTACTGGGACCAGTACTATTCAATATCTTTAATAATGATACAGACAACGAGTTTGAATGCATCCTCAGCAGCTTTGCAGGTGACGCCAAGCTGAGTGGTGCTGTTGATACATATAAGGGAAGGGATGCCAAGCAGAGGGACCTTTACAGGCTTGAGGAGTGGGAACATGCAAACTTCATGAAGTTCAACAAGGCCAAGTGCAAGGTCTTGCACATGGGTTGGGGCAATCTGCAATGTCAATATAGACTGGGAGATTAATGTATTGAGAGCTACTCTGCATAGAAGGACTTGGGGATACTGGTGGATGAAAAATTTGACATGAGCCAGCAGTGTGCACTTGCAGGACAGAGAGCCAACTATATCCTGGGCTGCATCAAAAGAAGTGTGGCCAACAGGTCCAAGGAGATGATTCTCTCCCTCTATTTCACACTCATGAAACGCAGCCCAGAGTACTGTATATAGGGCTGGGGCCCTCAGCACAAGAAGGTATGGATCTGTCAGAGCAGGTCCAAAGGAGGGCCATGAAAATGATCAGAGGTATAGAACACCTCTCCTCTGAAGAACAGCTGAGAGAGTTGGGGTTTTTCAGCTTCAGGAAGAGAAGGCTCTAGGAAGACTTTATTGCAGCCTTTCAGTTCTTGAAGGGGGCTTCTAAGCTGGACAGAGAGACTTTTTACAAAGGCCTGTAGTGACAGGACAAGGAGAAAATTCTAAGGAATAATTTTTTCACAGTGAGGGTGATGGTAGGAACAGGTTGCCCAGACAAGTTGTGGATGCCCCATCACTGAAAGTGTTCAAGGTGAGGTTGGACAGGTCTTTGTGCAACCTGATATAGTGAAAGATATCCCTATCCATGGCAAGGGGAGATGACTAGATGAACTTTAAAGGTCTATTCCCATCCAAATCATTCTATGATTCCATGATTCCATGATTCTATGATTCTACCTACAACTACACACCAAAATGTATGGAGCTGCACATTTTCTTTTAAACACCTACAAGTTGTGAAGAGAATAAAATCACTTTATGCTTGTTAGAAGATCACAGGGTAAGTGTCAACTTATCATTTGACAAGAAGTAGGGAAACAAAATAATATAATTCTACCAGTTTTCAGAAATACTCTAGTTTTCATAAGGATTCCCTAAAGAGTGCTGAAACATCAGAGCGCTGTAGTCTTCCTTAACAGTATAAGAGGTAGATAAAGCTTAGTAAATGCAACAGCCAGATTAGATTTCCAAGTTCCTTTTGTCCTCTGATCCAGATATTTCCAAACTGATGTAACAGAAGATTCCAAAGACAGTACCAACCATCTGTGTCTTCAGGAAAAAATTCTGAGTTTAAACAAAATAATCATATAGTTACTATGGTGGAAGCTGTGATGGTAAAAGAATCTGGATGAAACCATAAAAAAATTATTAGTGACCTATAATAATTATGTTCTTCTAAAATTAACAAAATATTTAATTCAGTATAAGTTATTCACAAGAATCTCTGCTGAAAAAAAAAACAAAACAAATAAAACCCCCTAGCCACACAGAAAAAAAACAGCAAACCCCTCCTTGTAACTCTGTATATCATGGTTTAGTACATGCTGTCTGCTCCTAAGTACTTGGGCAACGCTATTTTGACAGTATGAGATCATTCTGGTAAAACAACCGCTTACTATGATAGTTTTGTTAGTATATATAGGTGCTTTTGTTTAGCAGACTTCAAAACTTTATGAACAACTTTCAAAAATTACACAGTGTCAGGGAAAACTGGAGGTACTTATTACAATGTTAGATATTCAGAAGTAATAGCAAATGGAACACGTTTTTCCATAGTAACTGCAGACTTCAAATGTGAGAAAAAATGAAGTAGTGTTCATTAAGAGTTTTTGACACAGGAAGACCTTTAGCAAACTAAACGCTTCATATTCTTTATTTGAAAGTGGAGAGATTCAACAGTATACCATAATGTGACATTTTTAAGCATCTTTTTTATTTGTTTGTTTGTTGTAATGATTTTAAAATTAGCCATACCAATGTAAGTTTATCTTTTATCAATACACCCACATTAGGGGTTCCATAGATTGGAGGATGCAATTGCTGAATTTACTACACGTGGCAGATTTACAGGACATTTGTGCAAAGATCTGCTGAAACAGGGTTGCCTCAGAGAGTCGGCCGAGTAACGACAATCACACCGATGCGGCTACATGTCGTTCCACCTTTATTGCCCAAATCGCTTGGTTATATACTTTGCACAGCAAGCACCCGCTGTTCACGCACCCTATATCCCTTGATTATTGGTCGTAAGCAACTTATCATGCACCCAAAGGCAAACTGTGATAGGCTAGCATCTTGCTATTTGCTGCATATTTGTGCTTAGCTTAGTCAGATACATAGCTGGGAAAATTCCTCATTTATCTTTACTCAACAGATACAGTTCCTCAAAAAACAGCCCTTCAAGGTCATTCTTATAACACAGCCATTGTTAGCAGTCTGATCCCAGGCCTGGATTGTCCAAACCTTGCAACAAAATATCGTGGCCATTCTCTGTCAGAAATGCTTCTACAATCTGCCAGAGGTTACCAGAGAGCATCTACAAACGGCACACAGTTTGTGAACTGAAATAAACATGAAATTAAAAACAAACAAACAAGCCAACCCCAAATCCCCAAACCAGGTATACCATGTTTAGCAAAAATCTACTGTAATAAACAGATTTGATTAGTAAAGCAACAGTTAAGAAATAAAAAACAGTAAATCTTTTTGAGATAACTCCTTATCTACCTAAAAAAAAACCCCATGGCTTAATTTCTGAAAGTGCAACTTAGGGAAACTGAGGGTTTTCCATTTTTAAAAAAAATCAGGTGATTGGCTTTCATCTTTTTATTTCTGCACCTGGGCACTGTTAACAAGATGAGGGACATTAGCCCAGCAAAATATATTTAAACTTCAGTAGCCTGATAAGTATTCAAAATTGATTGCTATCAACTGTCTCATGTTGTCTTTATTTTTCCTTATTCTCTTGAAATGTGTTTCTGTGGCATGATCTATCTTATTAGTATACTAAATTATTTTGTGAGCATTCACTTTACATTCTTTTAAAATTGGTTTATGATATACATGCATAAATATATATATATATATATATATATACACACATGAATTGTGTAATAATTTTTGTCTGGCTAACACTAATGCATCTCTTTGAAGATCCTTACTTTCTCCTAGTCCTGAATAATTGAATTTTCTGGAGGTGTTTTCCAATTTTAACTTAGAAAATGTCCTGAAATTCTTAGGTACAATTTGTCCTGATCAACATTTCCCAGAAACTAGGGAAATCAGTGTTACCACAAAGTTGAGAAGTTTTGATCAGCATTTTGCCACAATTCATGTATAACTTCACTTCACACAAAATTACTTTAGCCAGACCATAGCTGTTCCTATTCCTATTCCTTTACCCTCTGTAACCTCTTCACCCATATGTGAAGATAAATGGCTGCAGAAACACCAACTCTTTTTTTTTTTTTTTTTTAGAAGAGATTCATTAAGTACAGCATTAACATAAATTTGTGTATTATAATATTCTATATCTCAAGAGGGTGTGAAGGAAACAACTTATGTGTGCTTTGATCATCTTCCTGTCCTCCTCCATCACAACAAACATCTATTTAAAATGTCTTTTCAGATATGATTCTGTGTAGCCCAAGCATCATATAACATTCCTGCTAACATTAGAAAACAAAACAAAACAAAACAAAACAACAACAAAAAAAAAAAAAAAAAAAAACAAACAAACAAACCAAAAAACAATCCACAACCAGACAGATATTTAAATTTCCAATTAAAGGAGAGTAAGCCGCTTAAAGCTCTTAATACCAGAATTATAAAAATCAAAAAGGAGAAAATAATATACTGAAGATAAAAATCCATGATCCAGTGTTCTCCATTGGGAGAATTCAGTAATATCAGGACTTCTATTTTTTTTTTTTTAAGATAGAAGAATAAGAAGTTTTCCATTACATTATTGAAGACACTTGAAATTTAATCTGGACATATAACAAAGTCAATAAAACATAAAGATAACAGGCTAACAATATTTTGGAAGAATTTATAGCCTTCTTAGAAAATATTCTAACCTTTCAAAATTTCTATTTTTAAATAAAAATATCAATGCCTAAATATCAGTTTTAATTTAAAAACTCCCACATTTTACACCCATAAATAAAACATGTCTGATTTTCAAAATTTTTCTTCCCATTTTATCTGCTTTTTTAAAATTTCCAGCTCCTAATTTCCATCTTTTCAAGGTACATATCCATCAGAAATGTTGAAAGTATCAAAAAGAAAAGAAAACAATAAATACAAACAAGTATGCCCTCTTTTTGTATTTGAAACACAAAATTTAAGCATAAAATCATATATTTTTTTTTTTAAAAAAAAGCAACTCCCATAGTATATTATAATAATAGAAACAAACTTTTATTAAGAAGTTTTGAGAAAAAGTTTTTTATTTTCTATAAATAGCATATTATTCCTAGTTGCATATATTGTTTCCCATGGTTTAAGAAACTTCTGGCTGCAGGCTTTTGAAAGACCCTGAGTCAGAACATGACCATGGACAAATGCTGCCAAGCTCATTTTCATACAATTGCCTACAGCTAATGCATTTCCTTTGCAATAACCTTCTTTCTTATTTTCTTTCTTTATTTTTTCCTTTAAAAAAAAAATTTCTGTAAGTTAGGATGTGCCTGGTAGCATATATCTTGCTACAGATCTTTTTTTTTTTTGGTTTGTCTTTCTCTGGTACAGAGGTGTTACTATTAACTCCTCACCCCAACTCAAGGTATCTTTTATGCCAGGGTACTGACATCTTTGTGAACCCATAAACAAAAAGTCCCTTTAACAACACAGAACTGACTTTGACCTTGAGCTCTACATCACTATTCTCATCAGGAGCATATCATGTTGTACTGAGAAAAAAACAACCACACAACAGGTTTCACATTAATTGATCTTTCAAGTCTAAGGCATATCAGATGCAAACAAAAGAAATAAGAAAGAGCCTCAAATAAGATACTTTATCTTTCTCTGATTTTGGACATTAATGAATTTTTACTTACTATTAGTGAACTTAATCAAGTTAGATATGCAATATTACACAAACCATGACAATACAGGGTTTATCATTACTAATTAAGTGACTTTCAAAGTGGAACAAGGGGTACCATTTCTCAAGTTCTGTTACCAGCACAAATTCTGCTTTCTTCTCCAGCTGTGTTTTCATAGATATTTTTGGTATAGTGGCTGCTAGGGTGTGTTCATGACTGTTACACCTTGAGGAGACAAGATACTTTCCCACCTAGTGGAGATGGACAGAAGGTGCAGATAAATCTATGACATTTGCCTCCTTATGTTTACCTTCTTTCAGAATGAAATGTGCAGGGTAAATGATGGTGATGAATAAGGTGATGCCCCAGATGGGTAGAAGGTTAACAGCAATTTCATTTCCACTCTGCTCCTCTATCACTCTCAGTAACACAGCTTCTTGTCCCACTGATTTGTTCAGAAGAGCAGTTCAAATTGTCTACATAGCCAATAGCGTCTTTAACGGTGAATATGTGTGGAATGCAGAGCCTCCCTCTCCAAACTTCTGTTCACAAATAAAGAGCACAGAGAGACAAACTAACAGGGTTTCTACAAGTTCAGAATCCATTTCTTTTTACCTCCACTGGCTGAAATTCAGAGATCCCGACTTAACACATGTAGATAAGACTGAGAGGATAAACCTGTCTGGTTTTATCTTCTATTACAGTTTTATACTAGCTGATAACAATCAGCCTTTATAGCAAATGCAGCTGTTAGAGGAGTATTGCTGTAGGTGAAGACCAATTTTTTTAATATCAGACAGATAGCAAAGTGAGGAGAAAGACAATTATATTTAAAAGAACAGTCACTCCTTACTCACTGAACCTTTAAACTTTAATATAAATAATTTGGTTTAATATTGTAATTTTGGATGTGTAGAAAAAGAATGAGGTAATTTCATCCTACCTTACTGCAACATAAAATTGGCAGACAAGTTATGTGATTACTCTGGGACTGTATTTCCTGTAGCTGTTTGAAACCCACACAGATGCCTTACTGGATATATGAATGAGATAAGAATAGTGTTTACTTACTTTGAAACATTGCCACTTACATGCTATTTTCACTTCATAATCAAACATGTCTTCATACAGAATCTAATACCGGTCATTTCAGTCTGTATTCCTAATAATCTTCTTCATGTAAGTTTAATTGTTAAAAAAATAATAAATAAAACTGAGGACCTACTATGGTGTTTGTTTTTTGCAAACTGGTGGCCTCATGCCTCTAGTAATTGCCTAGAAGTTCTTTTTTTTTTTTTTTGTTACATCCCAGGAAACAGATTTTTAGAATTTTTGTTCTGGATTGTCCTGCAAGAGTATCTGAAATCTAGATGAAAAAAACAGTTAATGAACTGCTTTCCACTTAAAGATAAGATAATTTTTTTCCATGTTAGAATTTGAAGCAGGTAAAGTAATCAGATTTCAAGGTTCCTATTCCATAGGCAGCATAATACTTTATGTAAAGGGAGTCCATCAAATATATACACACATAAATAATTATTTATACATACGTATGGACACAGATTTTGCAATGTTACAGCAAGGTGTTATAGACACTTCCTACATTCTCTATTTAATATTTCTGGTTTTCTTTATTTAAATACTTTTGAACATAGGCAGGAGATAATTTTATTATGATCAATAACTACTTTTAAAGAAAATACGGCTCAAGATTATTAAAGGAATTGTCCTGTTTCAGGAATACAACTAAGGAACTAGTTCCACTTTGAACTAGTGGTTAAATTCCAGGTACCTAACTGAGATGGTCATCAAATCTGTACCAGAGATTCAGGTATAATCCTATTAATATCTGTAATCAAAATATAAGATTTCTCTACTCTTTTCCTTTGCATATGCTTGCTTATTAAATGTAGGTTTTTCACAGTGTGGAAATACTACTTTGCAAAGTTTAATTTTGTTAAATTCATGAGAATAGTAACTTAGAGAAAGGAACTTAAAATGATCATTGCAATTTAAATGCAAGGACTGGCTCTGAAGGCAGGATAACGAAAAAAGGACTAGAAATTAGTTAGAAGACAGAATAAAATGAAACTATGACACAACTTCCCAAATCCAGATAACAGAAAAATTGGTAAGTCTGTTGAAGAGAATGGCAATGGAGAGAATCTTTAAAGAAATGAAAAAATTAAAATTCTTCCTGAATGGCATGGGACACGAATAAACAAGGAAAGCATTCAATCAAGCTTCACTTTCCTGAAGCTGGGTTTGCTAATTTTTTTAGTGCTCCACTTGTGCTTGTCCTATAAACACAACCTTCTGTAACAGGATATTTCATCTGTGTACAACATTGACACCAAAACAGAAGAGAGAGGAAGAGAGAGAAGTATGAAGGGATATGTAGGATATACAATGAACTACTAACCTCCATTAAAATTATTCATGGTATTCATGGCAGACTGAATTCACTAGCAGATAACTAATTTGATAGGATTGAGGTTTCATGGTGTTATGTGATCATGAGAACAGAGAGCCTAAATTTATTGGTTCAGACGCCTACTTTCATCAAATATAGATATAAGCTCATGATTATAGCATATCCCTAGTAATTCTGGTGTGTAATAATTTTCAATACAACTAAAGCAGCCTGTATGGTATTCTGTATACAAAATGAATTCTGCAAGTCAAATCAAGGTATAGAGCTGAAATCTGCACGGACAAATGTGCTTCCCTGTGCTTTTTGGATGCTGAGTTTCAGATTGCACTCACATTTAACAACTTCATAGTGAAGAACACTATTCAAAGGATTGCATGCCACATTCATTGACCCTACCAGAACACAGATCATGTCCTCAGATCACCAAAATCATAAGCACATTTCTATTGAAGAAATTTCATCTTCAACTAGTTCATCTCTGGAATGACCTCTTTCATTACTCTCTGTTTCTGGGATTCAAATAATGGAAAGTGAAGTGATACTGTTTTTTTGAGGGGCATGCTTTGGTGTGTTAGGTTATGATAACCCATTTGGTTAAAATGGTCAAAAGAGATCACTTGTCAGGCACTGCTACAGACTTTGTAAGATTATTTGTGCCACTGAGAGGTTATGCTTAACAATTTGTAATTCTTTTGAACTTGGACTAGGAAGACTACACATAGGATACAAAAGTATGTACCCAAGCCATTTCCCACCAAGGAAAAACTAAGAATGTATATTTGTTGTAATGGCATAAGTAAAAGAAAAACAACACCACCCCAAACCCCAAAAAACAACATTCCTTCCAACCCATTTTTTTTTTTTTTCATTTTAATAGTAATCTAGTTTGAAAATAAATTTCTGTAAAAAAAAATCATCTGAGGTCAGTTCAAATTTAAAAAGTGACACCTTTTAGTAGAATATACTAAAATAGCAGAGGTAAGCAAACTTTATAAAGAAATCAAAATAGCAGCCAAGGTATATAAAGGATGAAGTTGGAACAAGAAGTGCATTTGTTGTACTGTAACTTTAAAGGTTGCCATGGCTAGGACACTTTATAAGTACAGAGATGATTAAAACTCTAAATGGTTTATGAAACAAGTGGAATGTAGGAAGGTATTTCATTTGAGAATAAAATGAGTATGTCCTATTATTTAGAGAATGAATGTCTGAATTTTCACATACAGGGCTTTCTTTTTCAATTCAAATTTGTCGGAATAGAATGCTTTTAAAGAAATTGTCAACTCCTGATAAAATAACTTGTACTGAATAAGTGTTTCCCTTTGTTCTTTTCTTTTTGATAAAAAACCACTTCTTCAGGTAGTTTCTTTTCCTGGAAACTGTCATTTTTTTCTACATACTTGCCCTGTACATTTGTATGCAGACATCATTTTGCACATAAATGCCATTTTTTCTTGTTTTTGTCAATTTAATTTTTAATTCTATGCATTCAGTTATTTAATGAAGTGGTAATGGAGATTTGTAGATTTCTTTCCTTACTCTCTTAATGCACATACTGCATTGTTTTTCTACAGTATTTGGCTAACCCATAAAGGTCTTACTAAGTAATTTTCTAGCCACTTAACTGGTAAAGAACACATTATGTCTAGTTGTTATTGACTAGATTTATTTCACTTCTCCTCAGATTGTTCCTTATTCCAAAGATTTCTAAAATATAGAAAAAGAGAACAATGGATAGTCAGATTTATGATTTATTGGCATAGTGGATAACATAGTTGAACAATAATTGTCAATATGTTTAGGAATCATCATAATTTCCTTATATTAGAAAGGACAACTGGAATTCAATCTCCTGCAAAAGGGTACAGAATCTCTTTAAGACCATCATCTGAGGATTGGTAATATTGGAGCTATAGATTTCTGGATGCTCAGATCCAGTAAATCGTATGTGATATGCCACTTCAAGGCATAAATTACCTAATCACATAACAATATTTTTTCGGTAGTATGAGATGGCGTTTTATGATATATGGCTTACTGCCAAGTCATCCTCTCTACCAGGGAAAACAACACCTGTTGCACACTGGCAGCCTGTTGGTTTTGATCTTTGGCTGCAAGAGCTAGTGGGTGGTCACCGTGGGTGGCCATAATAGCAGGAAGGGTCTCCAAAAGATCCCAGGTGTTTCATCCTTGTGAAAGCCCCCTGTACTCACAGTGGGCTATGTTTGATTTGACAGACGACATACAGGGTAAGCAGCACATATGGAAACAATCCAGGACAAGCTTCTCACCAGCCCCATCAAATGCTGTTACTCACAATCTCTTCAATCACAAGAAATATGAGAACTGATAGTTTAAAATTATGCTATAGCTTTTAGAAAGATCACCATGAATGGACAGCTTTAACAAGGAAAAGGGAATTTTCTGAAGGATCTGTGCAGAGCTCATCTTATATTTCATCTTAGATGATCAACATGAAAGAACCACCAAATACTGAGCAAAAGACTGCCTTCATCATTTGCAAATTGCAACTCTGTTGCTCATCTTTCTACTTCTACTGCACCTAGGATTGGTACTCTGTCCTCTGTAAAATTTAAGAAATATCCACAATGCGTAAAATTTTCAGCTTATTGTACACTAGACAGTTGGTACACGACTGGTAGTTAAGGGACTTCTTTGCATCAGAGTTCTCAAACAGTGTTATTGTTACTGTCTTGACAAACATTCTTTGTTGAGGGGAGAATACATCTTTCTGATACATTGCTGGGTGGATTCAGCTTTGGCTGTCTGCCAGACCACCTGTCATGGTTTGAGCCCAGAGAGCAACTGAGCAACATGCAGCTCTTCACTCACCCCTTCCCTCTTAGGAATGAGAAGGAGAAAATGAAACAAAAGAGTCAGAAATTGAAATAAGAACAGGGAGGGGTGCCTCACCCAGTATGATCACAGGCAAAAGACAGACTCCTTAGGGGAAGAAAAAAGAACATCACTTTAATTCAAACACTAACAACAACAACACTTAACAGAGTAGGACAGTGAGAAGCATTACCACATCTTAAAAACACCTTCTCCCTACCCCTCCCTTCTTCCTGGGACCAGCTTTTCTCCTGATTTTTCTAACTCTTTCCCTGACAGTGGAACAGGGAGGCAGAGGATGGGGGTTACAGTCAGTCCCATGGCTCCTTCCTCCTCAGGGGGATGACTCCACATGCTCTTCCCCTACTCCAGTGAGGGTTCCCTCTCTTGGGACACAGTCCTCCATGAACTTTCTCTGACATCAGTCCTTCCCACAGGCTGCAGCTGTTCCAAACTGCTCCACCGTGGGTCCCTCCCACATGCTGTAGTCCTCACAGCACAGAACTACAACAGCAGGGGATTCCCAAAGAGTCCTGGCCTTCTTCAAGTGCAGCCACCTGCTCTTGTGTGGATTCCTCCGTGAGCTGCAGATGAACATCTGCTCCACTGGTGACCTCCGTGGTCTGCAGAGGGACATCCTGCCCTCTCACCACGGGCTGCAGGGGAATCTTTGCTTTGACGCACCTCCATCTCCTCCTCCTTCCTTCTTTCACTGAGCTCAGTGTTTCCATAGGTATCTCCCTCACAATTCCCCCTCACAACTCAACTCCTCCTCCCAGGTTCTCCTTCTTAAATACATTATCACAGAGATGTAGCCACCATCATTAATTGGCTCGGCCTTGTCCAGAGACAGGTCCAACTTGGAGATGGGGAAGCTTTGAGAAGCTCACAGATAACCACTACTGCTACCAAAGTGCTGCCACACACACAAACCCAACACACCGTCATTCAGCCACTTTCTCACTCCCCCTCCTCAACAGGACAAGGAAGAAAATAAGGTGGAAAAGCTCATGGGCTGACAGGGAGATCACTCACTAGTTATCCTCACAGGAAAAACAGAATCAACTTTGGGAAGATTAATTTAATTTATTGACAAATAAAAATAGAGTAGGATGGTGACAAGCAAAGACAAAACTAAAAACATTTCCCTCCACCTTCTTCCCAGGCTTAACTTCACTCCTGACTCTTCTACTTCCTTCCCACACCAAGCAGCACTGCGAGGATAGGGAATGGAGCTTGCAGTCAGTTCACAATGCTTTGTCTCTGCTGATCCTTCCTAACACTCCTGTGCTCTAGTGTGGGGTTAATACCATGAGCTGTAGTTCTTCAAGAACTGCTCTAGCATGTGTGCTTTCCATGGGGTACAGCCTTTCAGGAACAGACTGCTACCACATGCATCCCCAACAGGCCTCAGGTCCTGCCAGAAAACTTACTCTTGTGTGAGGTCTCCATGGGCTGCAGCTTCCTTCAGGGAACATCCACCTTCTATGTCATGGGGCCTCCATGGACTGCATGAGAATTATCTGCTTCACCATGGTCTTCTCTATGGGCTGCAGGGGAATCTCTGCTCAGGCAGCTGCAGCACCACACCTCCCTCCTTCTTTGGCCTTCATGTCTGCAGGGCTGTTTCTGTCATATTTTTTCTCTCTCCTCTTTCTCACAGCTGCTACACAGCTTTTTTATCCTTTATTAAGTAAGTTTTGCTAGAGGTGCCAGCAGCTTGGCTGAAGGGCTCAACTATGCCCTGTGGTGGGTCAGCTGGAACTGGTTGGAGACAGCTGTGTCTGGCATGGGAAATCCCCCAACCTCCCCTCACAGAGGTTACCCCTGTAGCCCCCTCCTCCTCTACCAACATTTTGCCATGTAAAGCAAATATATTTGCAAACCTCTGGTGTGTGACACTAGCTTTTACAGTGTAGGCTAATGCCTTATAAGCTGACCAGCTGATATGTTGTACCTCAATCATTAGGTCCGATGAAATCATTAGGACCACAATTCATAACCTGCATCCATGCATCTTCTACTTTTTATGAAACATCATTTTTTGTCAGATCTTCTTCGGTTATTGAATTAGAAGCATAACTTTGGAATAAATATTTGCATAACTGAAGGGTGGAGGTCCCTTATCTCAAGCTAGAGGCCTATTGTTAAGATACTTCATTTTCAAGATACTTTTTGCCTGCTGTATCCTCTGCAATGTTTGCAGGAGCAGATGGGAGTAGGATGGCAGTATGACTCTCAAACTATACCAGTGGTAGCAGCATCAGCTGGAGTTTGCTCAGATGCTTGCAAAAGCTAAGTGCCAAATCACGAGAGGTGCTCTGGGAATATACTTTACACAAACTTTTGATATCAGCTTCTGTAACTTGCTGTAATCTGCATATGGAAAGCAAGAATAGACTACATCATTCTACTACTCTTAACTTTTTCTGTACTTGCTCATTGCAGACCTGGCCTGGATCAAATTCAGGGTATCTGTCAGGGGGTTTCTCTGCTACTGAGATAAGTCCAGAATCTTTGATTATCTGTTTTCCATAATGGTACATAAAACCAGTGGAATATTTGTTGCACAAAAGATGTTGAGACAGACTTACATGCACAAAGCTTTACTCAGATGGATCATTGTTGATGACACACATCAATCCTAAATGAAAAAGTTACTCCTGGTCAAAAAAAAGAAACATCCCCAAAATCAAAAGGGAAGTGAAAGAGATGTTTCCCAATGACAAGTCAGGAAAATCACTGGTGTAATCTCTTCCCTGTGCATCCCCTCTTTCGTAGCAGGTGATGAAGCTGAAGGTGAAGAGAATGTTGACTTTTACCACAGTTTTTCCTAGTATTGTATGATTTTCATTGGGACCCAATTAATTGGGTTGTTCCTGCTTATGATGATATTAGCATGGATTACAGTATTCTTAATCAGTCATGAGTATTATATGCTGTTTGACTGTTAAACTCTTTTGCATATGTATTGTTAAATAATGCTTACTTCATATTTAAATAACTACTATATTGTTATTCACTAAGCTTTGAGTTTCTCTAATATTAACTAAACCCCACAAAATAAAATGTAGGAAAAGAGAAGGAACAGAAAGGTGACTTTGCGTGAGAACCCAACAGTGAGGGAAAGTAAAAAGTTACAGAGCTGCAGAGGAAAGGCAGGATGAATATTTGCAAATGGAAAGGCCCTTACTGCTACATAAGTTAAAGTATATAAGGTTCTGTGGAGCAATGGGCCCAGGTGCGGATGCAGACAGGTAGGTCTATGTCTGAGAAAAAAGCCTTTTGCAGGGCAGGAATTTCAAGACCAAAGTCTATGAGTGGCAAGTACTATAACTGGCAAATACTGAAAAGTGAATAGTAGTAGTAGTAGTAGTACTAATAGTACAGAGCTTCTATACTTAAAGGTAAGCAATGAAAGACTGGACAGTGAACTAAGAGAAAAATGGCTAGGAATGGATCCAAATGATATGAGAAAATGCCCTGACATCTTAATGGTGGGAAACCTAAAAAAAGTCCAACTTTTCCATGTAATAGGACAATCAGTATATAGTCTGCTCAAACCGTTTTCATAAAGACAAAGGTTCCTTCTTTCAGAAAAAATACCTCATATATATGTAGCAATAGTTGTAGACTATGTAATTTTTCCTCAAAAAATCTTAGTGTATTGATCATTTTAAATTCTCCTCATTGCCTGAACAGTGCTTTCCTATGATCTTTCTATATATTAAATTACTCTTGTAGTCCTCCCAGAGTATTGTCCAAATCTTTACATGATGCTTTACTCTTTCTAAACTGTACAAACAAAAGTGCACTGTTACCATTATTACATACATTTAGGACAGATCCTATAATGTATATGCATAAATAAACTGTGTCACAAATGAGTATCATAGTGGCAACCTGTAGCCTATTAAATGGTAATTTAGAACACTTAAAAGATTTTTCAGTGCACAGCCTTCATTAAAGCACACCATTGTTAGAGGAGATGTATTATACAATCAGGTTTTGCTGAGATAAAATATTTATTTCCTCAGAAAGAATACCTTTATAAATTTCTTTCCTATGGGGATTTCCAATCTGCAGATCTAGCAATGTAGTGCATGAAAATGTGCTGCTCTGCCTGCCTGAACCCCTACTGACTCCATTGAGACTCTGTTTGTTTCTACAGATCTTTTTCCATGTGTCTTTTTTGAAGGTCAGAGGTGAAACAAGGC
Source organism: Tyto alba (assembly GCF_018691265.1). Lineage (NCBI taxonomy): Eukaryota > Metazoa > Chordata > Aves > Strigiformes > Tytonidae > Tyto > Tyto alba. The sequence continues at coordinate 36,800,064 of NW_024881318.1, forward strand.
ACAAATATCACAAACACTGTTTTTATGGCATAGCATGGCAGGAAGGACATCAGGCAGTGCAATAAAATACTAAGCTAGCTTGTACTGTTGACTCATTTCTCCTGAGACTTAAAATATTTTTATTGTTCTTGACAATTATTTTCTTCACTTTCACCTTCAGTGTTCCAAAGCAAGTATGTTGGTAAGCACACAGAAACTGTAGAAGGTGCAAATCTTCTTCTCCCGACATATGGTGAAGCTGGGAAACTGCTATTTGTATTGCACTATTCACATAACAAGCTAGAGGTTTAGAGATGGAAGCAAGAAAGGAAAACACTAATCATCCGTGATGGTTGCTGGCATCATTCCTGAAAATCACACCATATTTCTGCAGGGTAAGAAAACTGGTCAAAGGAGATTAATTCCTTAGAGATGACTCTTTGAAGCTTCTTCTGAGCATCCACAGAGGAGCTCAGCTGAGAGCAGGCTGCTTTTGTCAGGAGAGAGATGCATAAAGAAGGCATGAAGTCATATTTCAGCAGTGGCTTTCTGCTGCTATGGAGTCAAGAGTATCTTACTGAGATTTGAAATTTATCCTTAATTCCTCTCATTTCTGAATGTTGCAATGCCTTTTGTCCTTTGTCTCATTGATCTGGTCTTTACACTTGCCCTAATTAGCTTGAAATATTTCCTATTTAACTCGAGTATCTAAATCAACCTCAGCTCTTTTTAATATATTTGTATGTTCACATATTAAGTCAATATTGGTATATTTTTACACATAAAATATCTTCAGTTAATTTGATAACTTCAAATATTTGTTCAGAAAATATTTCAAATTAAAACTTGATCATATCTGCAAGTGACCAAACAATAAAGGAAAAAATGTTCTGACAGGAAAATAAAAAATATTACCATCCTTTCAAAGACTCCTGACAGATTTTGGATGGCAGGCCACATGCCACAACACAAGAAATAACATACACATGTTTTTAATCAGGAACTATAGAGAACAAAACAAATAAACAAATTCCTGTTGAAATACCAATGTGGAAAAGAAAAAGGCAGTGTTACTCCAAAATCTGGGAAAATAAAATATTTGCATCACAAAGTTCAGTCAATATAAATATACTCTTGCAAATTTAGACCAAAAAATACCCAAAAAGACATGGGCTGCAAGGAAAATGGGTCTGAGGTTATGAGAAAGCATACAAGTATTATTCACTTACAGGATCGTATTTATAAGGTTCTGTCCTGTTTTATTTAGAATTAATGCAAAGGAATTAAGAATATCTTTCCCCGTATCTGTAGCACCACAGGATCTTTCCAGACAGGTTCAGTAATTTAACTGATAATGTTACTTGCCAGAATACTAATCCTGAGAAACATCATCTATGGAAAAAGGAGTACTTTACATCCTCTGACTTGATTTTCCTTTAAAATACAAATATGAAAGAAGATTCTGCTCATCAAGTGAAGAAAATATCAAACTCAGAATACATTTTGGCCATGAGAGATGACCAGTGAGTGTCAGCACAGGGTTACTTACAGGATGGGAAAGCCGAAGAAGGAGTCTTTTTATTACAAGGATATCTTGGAGGGCTTGATAAGATTCAGTTGTGTGTGCTGAGATCTGCTTATGGGCGAAAAATGTTTGGTAAATTAAGTAACAAAATATGGAGTTCTCCATCACTACTATGTCAATGGCCCTGATCTTGCTTTGGCTGGTAATGACTGAAAATGTTTTAACAAGGGTGCTGCACAATAACTTATGTGAAAAAAGCTGATACTGTCAGTCCTGCTCCTTGAAGACACAAATCTGTGTTAAGGTGGATCTACCTTCACAGTTCCTCTTAACTGTCATTCTTAGTAGTGTCAGCAGTGAAAGAGGCTTGAATGGATATAGGAACTGAACTATCTTAGAACTAGTATCTTTAGATCCTAGTTGGTGCACATTGGTGAGGGAGGTCTGTGGTGGTAACTTGGAGATTAACCCATTTTATTGTCAAAACAGTAGCTAGTGCAAAAAAACTAATGCTCTTTTACAAAAAGGAAGAAGGTAAAATATTGTTAATTTACAAGCATATTTTAACATGCAAGCTTTTCATTCACTTAACTATTAAAGTTATGTATTACCATAATACCTGGAAAAAGATTTGAAAAAACTTTAGGACTTTTCATCACAGAAGCCATCAATAAGTGATTACACTGAGTACAGAGGAGGTCATAATTACATATATGTCAGATGATGGGTTTCTAAAGACAATTTGAGGTGCTAGAATTTAATATTAAATAGCATTTGGGATATATAAGGTATATGTGAGGATTGAAAACAAGTATGCATGTGCTAATAGTTTTTAACAGCAACAAAATTTGACAAACTGTCAGGATGTCTTTGATACTAGCACTGTTACTTATGTTCAAGACAGTAATGGTGCAAGTGCATGTAGTATGGGAAATAAACAAGAGGAGCTAGAGACATGCACACATCTACAGGGCTACGATCTTATTGGCATCATGCAGACATGGTGGGATGGGTCCTATGACTAGGTTTTTGGAATGGAATGATACAGGCTCTTTAGGAAGTACAGTCAGGTAAGACAAGGACAGGGTGTTGTTCTCTGTGTCAGTGTCCAGCTGGAGTGTGTGGAGCTCTGCCTGGTGATGGAGAAGGACCAAGAGCTTATGGGTCAGGATTAAAAGGAAAACAAGGACAGGTGATGTTATAGTGTGGTTCTACTACAGACCACCCAACCAGGAAGACAAATCAGATGAGGTCCTCTATAGACAGCTAGGAGCAACCTCACATTCACAAGCCCTGGTCCTCATGGGGGACTTCAACCTTCCTATTGGAAGGACAACAGAAAAGGGCATAAGCAATCCAGGAGGTTCCTGGAATGCATTGATGATAACTTCCTTCTCCAAGTGATAGAGAAACCAATGAGGAGAAGTGCTATGGTGAACCTTGTTCTCACCAACAAAGAGGCTCTGGTGGGGAGTGTGAAGCTCAAGTGCAGACTTGACTGCAGTAACCATGAAATGATGGAGTTCAAGATCGTGAGGGCAGCGAGGAAGGCACACAGCAAGCTTGCTACCTTGGACTTCAGGAGAGCAGACTTTGTCCTCTTCAGGGATCTGCTTGGTTGAATACCATGGGATAAAGCCCTGGAGGGAGGAGGGGCCCAAGAAATATGGTTAATATTCAAGGATCATCTCATCCAAGCTCAGGAGTGATGCATCCTAAGAATGAGAAAGTCAAGTAATAATGCCAGGGAGCCTGAATGGATGAACAATGAGCTCTTGGACAAGGTCAAACACAAAAAGAAAGCCTACAGAGGGTGGAAGCAAGGACAAGTAGCCTAGGAGGGATACAGAGAAACTGTCTGAGTAACCACTGATCATGCTAGGAAGGCCAAAGACCTAATAGAATTACAGCTGGCTGGGTATGTCAAGGGCAACAAGAAAAGATTTTCTAAATACATCAATGATGAGAGGAAGACTAGGGAAAACTTGGGCTCTTTTTAGAAGGAAACAGGAGACCTCATTACCTGGTATATGGAGAAGGCTGGGATACTCAATGACTTTTTTGCCTCAGTCTTCACTATCAAGGGCTCCAGACAACACTGCCCAAGTCACAGAATGCAAAGGCAGGGGCTGGGAGCATGAAGAACCACCCACTGTAAAAGAAGATCAAGTTCAAGACCATCTAAAGAATCTGAACATAGACAAGTCCATGGGACCTGATGAGGTCATCTGCTGGTCTTGAGGGAACAGACAGATGAAATGGATAAGTCACTATCCATCACATTTGAGAAGCCATGGAAATCCAGTGAAGTTCCCATTGACTGTAAAAGGGGAATCATAAACCCATTTTCAAAAACAGGAAAAAAGAAAGACCTGAGAAACTACAGGCCAGTAAATTTCAATTCTGTGCCCAGAGCAGATCCTCCTGGAAACTATGAGAGGGCACATGGAAAATAAGGAGGTGACTGATGACAGCCAACATGGCTTCACTAAGGGCAAATCATGCCTGACAAATCTGGTGGCCTTCTACGATGCAGTTACAGTATTGGTGAATAAGGGAGGAACAACTGATATCATCTATCTGGACTTATGCAAAACATTTGACACTGTCCCACATGACATTCTTGTCTCTAAATTGGAGAAACATGAATGTGATGGATAGACCACTCAGTGGATAAGGAATTGTCTGGACGGTCGCACTCAAAATCTTGTGGTGAACAGCTCAATGTCTAAGTGGAGAACAGTGATGAGTGGCACTCCTAAGGGGTCGGTAATGTGATCAGTGTTGTTTAACATCTTTGTTGGTGACATGGACAGTGGGATTGAGTGCACCCTCAACAACACCAGGCTGTGTGGTGCAGTTGACACACTGGAGGGAAGGAATGTCATTGAAAGGAACCTTGACAGGCTTGAGAGGTGGGCCCCTGCAAACCTCATGTTCAACAAGACCAAGTGCATGGTCCTGCACATGGACTGGGGCAATCTCAAACACAAATGCTGGCTGGGCAGAAAACAGATTGAGAGCAGCCCTGCTGAGAAGGACTCTGGGGTGTTGGTTGCAAAGAACTCAACATGACCCAGAAATATGCACTTGCATCCCCAGAAAGACAGTTACATCCTGGGCTGAATCAGAAGAGGTGTGATCAGTATGTTGAGGGAGATGATTCTGCCTCTCTACTCTGCTCTTGTGTGACCTCACCTTGAGTATTGCATTCAGCTCTGGGGCACCCAACATAAGAAGGGGATGGCTCTGTTGGAGAGAGTCTAGAGGAGGGCCACAAAGATGTTCAGGAGGCTGGACCACCTCCCTTATGAGGACAGTCTGAGATAGTTGGGGTTATTTAGTCTGGAAAATAAAAGGCTCTGGGAAGACTTTATAGTGACATTCCAGTACCTAAAGGAGGCCTACAGGAAAGCTGGAGAGGGACTATTTACAAGGACATGTAGTGATAGGAGGAGGGGTAATGTTTTTCAACTGAAATAAGGTAGATTTAAATTAGATGCAAGGAAGAAGTTCTTCACTATGAGAGTGGTGAGGCATTGGAAGAAGTTTCCCAGAGAGTTGGACGGGGCTTTGAGCAACATGATTTAGTGGAAGGTTTCCCTGTCCATGGCAGAGGGCTTGAAACTAAATGGTCTTTAAGGTCCCTTCCAACCCAAACCGTTCTATGATTCTATGATCCTATGACTCAGTGGTGCTTGTGCCCTGGCCTTCTGCCTCAGGGAACCATTCTATCTTAGAATTACTGTTCCATATCTACAAGATCATCAGGGTGGAAACAACAGCTGTACCCTTCTTATTAACACAGTTAATCTTACTTCATAACCTCATGGCTTTATCACATTAAACACCATCTCCCTTTAGTGTCTTCTCATTCTAGATTTGCAAAAATGATTCCTTTCAAACTTCTTCAAAACACTGTTGCCTGAAATGTTAAAACCTGCATGCTGCAAAATAAATTGTGGTATATAGTTGTGTCATCTCAAGTCAGTAACCCACTAAATTTCATACACTAAATAGACTTGTACTGTGTTAGGATTTCAAATATGAAGCTTCCAGCAAAAGTCTAAGAATGTTGTTGTTGACATTCTTCTGAGTCAGAAGTGAACTGAGGTTTTACAGGGCATTGTGGTAGCAAAGAGGCTGTCTTTTTGTACAGCATATAAAGCTAACTTTTTGCTTATTGTCATGGTTTAAGGCCAGAAGGCAAATGAACACAGCTTGCTCACTCCCTCCATCATTAGAAAGATGGTGGAGGGTCAGAATATAGGAACAGGAATGGAACAAGGAATCCATCTAAGGACTGGGAGGAGTCACTCACCCTTTATGGTTACAGGCGGAAGATAGGATCCTTAGTAGAAGAAAAGAAAACATCAGTTTAATTTAAATTCTAACAAGACAACACTTAACAGACAAGGTGGGGATGGTGAGAAGGCCAATCACAACCAAAACCGCCTTCCCCAACCATCCCTTCTTCCAGGGCTCAACTCTGCTCCTCATCTCTCTATCTCTCTCCCTCCTCCCCCAGTGGCGCAGGGGGCAGGGATGGGGGTTACAGTCAACTTGCTGCTCCTTCCCTCTCGGGACAGGGTGGGAAGATGTGGGTGAACATGGCACCTTCCTCCCTTGTTCCATGTGTCTCCCCTCTCACTGGAGACAGTCCTCCACAAACTTTCTCTGGCATGAGTCCTCCACATTGGCTGCAGCCTTTTCCATGCTGCTCAGGTGTGGGTCACCCCCGCGTGTTTCAGCCCTCCCAGTGCCGAACCACAACAGCAGGGGCCACTTCTCCCCTGAGGGTCCTGGCCTCCTTTAAGTGCAGATGCCTGTCCTGGAGTGGGCTTCTCCACAGTCTTCGGGTCGATCTTTACTCCACCATGGACCTCCATGTGTGGCAGGGTGGGCAGGCCTGTCATCTCACCACGGGATACAGGGGTCTCTGCTCTGGTGCACCTCCCCCACGTCTTTTCCCTTTCTTCTGCTGATCTCGGTGTCTGTCCTTCTCCCAACTCCTCCTCACAAGGCCCCTGACAAGTCCCTTCACAAGTCCCAACCCCCTCTCAGGTTCCCCTTCTTAACTACGTTCTCGCAGAGGCACAGCTGATTTGGTTTGGCCCTGGCCAGAGGTGGGTCTGACTTGGAGCTAGGGGAGCTTTAGGAAGCTTCTTACAGGGGCCACTACTGTATCCCCCTTCACCGCTACCAAAAAAAAAGAAAACCTACCACAGAAGCCCAACACACTTATCCATTACGAGGAGGAATTCTTTGGAGCTCTTCACCTATAAGATGACATCAGTCATGTTGTTCCAACCAAATATAGAGTGGGAATTTCCCCTCTGCTTTACTGGACAAAGACTGAACTACCCAAAACAATAGTTTCTGCTCTGTATTGCATAGTACTCTGCTCTGAACAAAATTAAACAGTTGCTTTGTTTCAGTCTAAAGGCATCTGGTAATAACTTCCTGCTTTTAGAGATAATTAAGAAGAGATAATTACCTGTGTCCCATTTGCTTAATTAAAAAAAAAAAAAAAATTAGTTGCTAAATTGATTTTAGGTATTTCAAAAGGTGACATTTACATGATACAAGCTATTTATTAAAGTGGACTATAATGCTACAGAAACTCACTTGATGGACTTGACACTCATGCAAGGATGAGGTTCTCAACAGGAAGAGAATTGAGAAGCAAGGCAATGGTGAGAGAAATATATTAGTGATAGTAATATGATACTCAGCTATTGCACACAGAGGTTGCTTGATGCCAGTCTTTAATAAGAAATTCCATTTCCATTTTGCTCTATTACACCACAAAGTTAGCCTCTGTTTCAGAAAACAGTGAAGATCAGGATGATGTCCTCCCTCTTGGCACTTTCCTGTTATACTGTATTGTTATATAGAAAAGCAGGTAGCTTTGTGTAATTTTCAAAGACCTTGTACTGCGTTTCTAGATGTCATTGACATTACTTGATCTCTTTTAAATGATCTCATCTTTTAGGTGAAACAGCTTCTAAACCTGTCACATGCATGATAGGTTTTCCTTTTTTTTCAAAGATCATGATGTTTCGTCTAATATGGCAACCTTAAGCAAATTATTCCACAAAATATTTTAAGAAAAAAGAAAACAAAACAGAACACAAATCTAACCAAAGTCCATTTTCACCTTTTCTTCTCCTGACTATGTCTTGCGTCTATACTTTTTTGTAATTTATTTTACAAAATAATCTAATTTTCTTAAGGAGAGAAAGCTCAGATCTTGAATCAGAAGCTTCCCCAACTGTTACCTTTACTTCAGGGTGAACGTGAAGCTATCTCTGTTTCCCATTTTATAAATGTCAAATATTTTAAGATTCACCTAACTCACTGAAGACTTTGCAAAGCTATTTTCTTCTGGTACTTTTTTCTCCATTAAGTGATTCACTTAGCAATACAATCTGGTTTTCTAGGCAAAAAAAATGCAGCATGATTTTACATTAGGTATAAAAGCATCTAGTTTCCTTATTTATCAAATATACATGGAAAACCAAACAGTATTCACACAAGTGAATAATGTTTTTTTATCTATTAAAATGAACACAACCAAGCAAGTGCTAAGGTCTAAACAAATAATTTTGTATCTCTTTTTGCAAAATGAACTCATAGATGGTAGGCAATTCTTCATATCATATCAAACTATAACCCAGCAGTGTTGTTTTTAAGGATTTTTTTTTTAATGATGCATCCTAAGGAGAAATGCAAAAAAAAAAAAAAAAAAAAAAAAACAAACCCAAAAAAACCCAAACCCAAAAACCAGACCAAAAACGACTCAATTCACTCAATATGTCAGTATATATATATATCCCATACAGTTATTTTTATTGCTACTTTTTCTTGTCCTGCTTTTATGTATTTCTTCTGTGTTATATTTTCTTTTAGAACACTTAATTCATATCATTTTTATTATTATAATACCAATGATTAATCAACAGATTTCACTTACAAGATCCATATTTACATTAATATCCATACAGCAAACTTAATTGAGCAACAGAAGAGCTGTTATTCCGTTATTGATGTCTTTGCTGCATCATGAAGACAGCAATTTAACACTATGTTATAAATAGAAACAGTGGATGGAGCTGACTGGTCTTGTGTTTTTAATATTCCCTTCAGGGTAAAGTATGACATAACCTAATTACAGTGGTAGAGATTTCACTGCAGGGAAACTGTTGTTATTCCATTTGACAATCAAGTAATTATCTTCTCTACTGGATGTTTTACTGGATGTTACTAATTAAGTCATCCACAAGAATTTATTTAAAATTTAGGAAATGGTGTTACTTTTATAAAAAGCTGTCCTTCAATAAAGACAATAATTTTTGCAAAACCTTTTCTATGAGGGGCAGTTTTTTAAGTTACCTGTCAGAGTGCTTACCTAAGCAGAAAGCAGGTGTTCTTTATGACTACATCCCTGCTCCTTATTTCAGGGCATGGACTCAGCCTGCAGTCCTTTCATTCTCCTCAGGGTGGTAGGGCTTTTGCTGAGTGCTGGCAGCAATTTCTTAAAAACAGTAACAAAAGTGATGACAGAGTTATATAAGCAGCAGGATTAGTGGGGAGTTAATGGGACCCAAAATTTCATGCAATTGTGTAGGTATTTCAGGAAAGGGGAAGGGAGGTAACACAGTATCTCTCCTTATGAGAAGATCTGCAAGCAACCTTAATTCACATTTTTCCTTATGGGAGAATCTGCAAGCAGTCATGTCCTAACCCTGGTTTAGGAGTTCAAATTGTGTAATCACATACTCCATTCTCAACTATACTTTTTTTTTTTTTTTCCAATTTTTTCTTATATACATATAGGATTTGTACATTCTGTTCTGATTATATAATCTGTAAGAAAAGCTAACTATCAGATTGAATTAAAAGGTATAGTAGGCCAAATCTCTCAGTCCTCTTCATGAAATGCAGAACTTTCTGCTCATGAACTTAATTTTATTTGGACTGCTTATTATGAGTTAATAATTAAAAACAATGGTTTATAATTTAATTTAGTTTATCAATGCTGTCATCACCCATAATATCCTATTGTCCCTAAGAATGAAGTTACCTTGCAGAGCATACTTTTAAAACATTACATCAAGTTCTATATTAATAATAATAGAATTTGCCATCTATTTTCCTGTACTGGTATCCTGAAACTCTACTGGTACAAAATTAGAAAGGATCTTTATAAAACTATCAGCTGTATCTTAGCAGAAATTAACTCCATATCTAATTATATTTTAACACACATTTCTTAATTTTATTTTTCCTTAAGAGTCTTTTGTTATCTTCAAAATACCTTCTCTGATCACATTGATAGAATTATAAATCATCAAAGTCTTCATTGTATAGAATTAAAGAAAAGGTGAATGGATTTAAGAAAAATGTTATAATACTTGAAAATTAAGGTTTATGAAACATTTCTATACCTATTACCTCAGTGTCAGAGAGATAAAGAAATGAAACAAGAATCCCTGAAAATAAACACTGGAAAGGGTTCTAGTAAATTCCTGAATCATGCCCACAGAAGTTACACATGATTTCTTATCTATATGTGCTACATATGCACATGGCATATAGATGCATTTTACTGTACAAACATAAAACGCTTTAAGCCATGTGAAAAAGTATCATCACATATTCATGCTTTAGGCATTTGCTCCTATTGAAACAAAATCGACATTAAAACTTGTAGAAAGTTCTGTAATGTTAGGTGTATTTAAGGTTGTACATAATAACTGTTTTTATCACTGTTCCTCTGTTTAAATATAGTCAACACAGATTATGCCTGGGCTGAGTTTGCAGTATTTGGAGCACTTGAGTGTACCATTCCTTTGATAGTTAGATGACACTTGTCTTGCTGCTTCAGTGTAAATGTAATTTGAGGGTCTTGTTGCTTGTTTCTGGTAAGTGTTTTGACTTGAAGATGAATATATGCCATGCTGTCTTGTTGGTTTTTCTTGGAAAAGACACAGAACTGTCACTGCCAAAAAAGAAGAAAATGTTTCATCATCCCTATTAAACTACAAGGGCTTAGGAGATCTGCTGTGTTTTCAAAGTTTCAGGTATTTTTTGTTAGGAACTATGTACAATTTCAAAGCAAGGATAATACTGGATCCTATTTTAAAAAGGAAAAAATATAACATTTGAGAATCTTTGTATCAAACCACAGAGATTTTTCTCAGACACAATAAAATCTTTTTAAATCTCATATTAACAAGAAAAAGCTAAGTATACCACCTGTAAAACAAGTGATGAAAGGAAATGCATTATGATTCAATTTCTTTTTCCTACATACAAGCAAGGTTTATCTTCCTCAACTTTTTAAAAGATAGCTTTGAACTTTCTACACAGGAGAGAGTCTAGGAAGGTACTAGAAAGAAAGCATTCATTCAAAGGCTTATCAAGTTAAAGCAGAGATGTTCATGTCAGAGTGCTGCTGCTGCTACTGAATCTGCAGTTAGTGAATCTGTTTCTTTCATGTATGTGTTATGTTCTTTCTTAAAAAAATAACATAAAAGCAACACAAAAAACTCTGTACTCATCCATGTTGTATTGCCTAATTTACTAATGAAGGGAAGTTTCATAGCAGCTCCCATTAGTATCACTTTATTTAAGATCTATCCTATTTCTATTCAAAACCATAAATATGGCTGCATGTGGAGTAGTTTAATAACTGGTTGAATCTCATTCTTATTCCTCTACTAACGTATTTGTGGACATAAAAATGACACCAATTAACTTTAGTAGTAGTCTGGAATACAAATTCTCCGCTATAGACCTGGTAGATGGAGCCCTCATTATGCAAGTTAACAGACCCTAGAAAAAAAATTCTAAGGTAAAAATCCATTTAACTTCATGGGAAAATTAATCCTTGCATTGAGATCCCAAGTACTCTTTGTTTCTATAATAAAGCTAAACTAGTATGAAACAATATCTGGAATGTGCTTAGTTGTGCTGGAATTGTGAGAGGTGATTTCAATGTGAGTACCAGAATGGAAAGACAAATCATCCCTTACTACTTTCAGAAGTACTTTTCATGTGGAACATGCTGCAATCATCCAGTGTGAGGGCTTGATATGGCAGTGGTAAAGATCCCAAGTGCAAAAAATCCAGGTCCCTAATCCATTGTGTACTAACTCCTGTAAGGTAGCTGCCATTTCAGTCACTGCTTGGGATTGAACCTTCAACTCAAAAGCTGCAGGCAGAAGTCTTTCCTGCTAAACTAGAAAATGCAGCTGAGAACAGTAACGACATTCCCTGCACAGAAGTAAATTATTTTATGAATGAGATTAATGGCTCACAGACTGCCTGCGTTGTAATCAGACATTCAGCAGAAGTGAAAATTTGGGGTGGTGATAAGAGAACAGAAACAGAAGATAATTAGTTGTTCCAACCCTTTCTCTATCATACCATGATACTGTCAGGCAGTATTACACTATCAAAGTTTATATCTCTAGTTCATTCATGAAATTTATAGAAGTTAAGGTCTTTTTTCTCTGATAAAATTCTATAGAATGAGCTGCATCATCTTGATGTCATGCATATTTAAAAAATAATTTAACACAATAATATGGAATTCAGTGTAATTGTCTATTTGTTTATTTATCTTCCAATATATAAAATGGACAACACTGAATTTAGTGACAACCATGATCAGGCAAACACATCTTTAAGGGGAGGCTTAATATTAATTACTGTATTTCTAACACATTCATTTATCACTCATGTAACATTTTTGTAGTGATAACTATTGTACTAAATTCATATGACAAAGTACTTTCTATCAAATATAAGATGTGTATTATATGTCAGAGGTATATTAGCACTGTTATGCCTTATTTTGTAGCAGTAAGGCATTTTTAGATAAACAGAGATTGTTTTCCACTGCTTCAGTTGCATAAATTCATGGGGTCCGTATACCCTTTCTTAATAGTATGCAATTTGCACACATTTTTTGTGGCTTCCCAAGTTTATTCTCTAACTGTGAAACATGTATAAATGATAGTGTCTAAGTTATTTCGTTTCAGCCACTGAATGGTTTTGGAATATAAAACAAAAGGCTTTGTCTACTTATTTCTGACCCATCTATTACCACATTTTGAAAAATTAAGTGGAAGTGTTGTTTCAAGTATCCCTCAACTCTCAGACATCACAGGATCAGAAATATCTACCAAGGCCATCAGAATAAATTGAGTAGCAAATAATACAGAAATGTATGGTGCTTTATTTGAAAATTCAGATGTTTGGTGGGTTTTGTTTGTTTTTTCTTTTTTTTTTTTTTTTAATATAGTTTTAAGCATGTACTTCTAAAGGTGATATTCAAACATGAAAAAAATAATTTGGTAGGTATTCAGAGGGATTTTTTTCCCCCTTCTCAGGGTTTTCAAACTTTTTCCCTTTATCATTAGACTGCAGCTCTTGCAAGCAAGTCCTAATTAGATTTCAGGTTCTCATAATTTCTGTATGCTTCATAACAAGAGTCTGGTGAAACTAGAGACAGAATCCCCCAAAAGTCTAGGCAAACAGTTAGTGTATTGTCTAGGTGGCCTGTTTTGCATATTCTCTTTGCTTTTTTTTGTCATATCTTAATTTTTCTGTAGGGACTGTTGAGGATGAAGGACATAAGATCTTTTAAATTATCTGATATGAAAGGAAAAATCTATATATTTCATATATACTTCTAAGCATGCAGAATGTTGTAAATAAAAGTCTCCTAAGCAAACAGATCTCCTTAGAAAAAATGATTGATAAATATCCTGTACTTTGTTTTAGGAAAAGATGATATCACAAGTCATTCCTTGACACTGTAGGATCAACATTAGAACAAACAAGAAGCCTTGATTTTCCACAAATAGTGAAAATAGGCAGTGGAATACATTGCCGAAGAATTGTGTGGAAGCTAAAAATGCTTTGACTGAAAAACTGAACAATAAAGTCATGTTCATCCTATTGAGATGTACAAGCATTGCTGTCATCATGAAACCTCCAGCTTAACAAGTCCTTAAACTGTTCATTGCTATATACTATAACATAGAAAAATTACCTCTTTCCTTCAATATCTGGTTTCTGATCTCCATCGGTGATAATATACTGTGCTGCTCTACATTACTGTGCCAGTTTTCTTTTTTTAACCTGCTGTTAGGGAGGACCAAAGTTTGGCTGCTCCCATGGGGAGGGAGCAGGGTGAATGCAAGGCAGGCAGGGTAATGCTCTCATCCCACAAAGAGCCAGGGCACTGAAGCAGCAAGTCGGGATCAGGATCAGGCCCAGAGACAGCAGCCAGGGCCAGCCTCAGTGCTGTGATAGCCTGGTAAGCCCATTGTGGCAAGGCACATCCAAGGCCAAGATGGCAAGTCACATGCATGGGTCCAGGCTGTGTCAGGACTGAAGTGGTATGAGCCTGGGCACAGGCACGGCTGCTGACCAGCTCCACACTGCTCAGGGACAATCTCTGCTGAAAAGCAGCTCCCCAGGGAAGGACAGCAACCTGATCTTTTGTCTTCTCATGAGCAGTGGAGTTGACCTCTAATTCATCCCATTGAGCCCCCCTGCCCTGGATCGGGCTGGGGTAGAGTTAAAGTTTCTTTTTGGTAGCTAGAGTAATGTTGTGTTTTAGATTGATTATAGGGTTTGACATGGGAAGAATGCTGATATCATACTGAGATTTCAAGGACTCTCCAACTCCCCATGTCCTGCCTGTGCACAAGGTGCACAAGAAGCAGGGAGGGAACATGGCTAGAGCACCAGACTCAAACTGGCCAATGAAATATTCCATATCATGGAACGTCATGCTCACTATATAGAAGAGAGGTGGTCAGGAAGGGGCTCTCTCTTGATCATTTCTGGGATTGCAACTGAGGGGTCTTGGTATTTCGGGATCACTAGCCAGGAACAGTCCGGGTGTCGGTCAGCAGGTGGTGAGTAATTGCATTGTGCATTGCCCATTTATACTTTCTATTACTGTCACTGTTTTATTTTATTTATATTATTTATTTATTATATTATTAAACTGTTTCTATCTCAACCTGTGAGAGTCCCTTTGCCCCTCCGGTTCCCTCCCCAGTTCCCAGGTAGGGGAAGAGTGGGCAGGTGGCTCCATGGTGTTTGGCTGCCTACCAGGCTCAAATCATGACGGCCCCTTAACTTATCCCACTGAGCCCCTTAACTCATCCTACTGAAGTTGCAGAGGAGTAAAAAGGACTCAGTGTGTTGACACCTCCTCTAAAAATTGTGATGGTTCATTTCCTTTTTTTTTTTTCCTTCCCAAAGGAGCTAATAACCAAGTTATGTTTTGCCAGTAAGTGATTTTTCATAGATTTATATTTATAAAGAGGATGTGAAAACAAGCAGTCAGGCTAATCATTATTTTAATGACCTGAAGGGGTTATCTACATTCTTCATCAAGCAGGTGTCCTTTCTTTTCCATAAAAGCGTCATTACAGCTGAACACATTTTAGTTCAGCAGATTTACTGAAGTATTCCTTAGTGTGCATAATAAAACTATCACTCATAATTAAAATCAATGAATAATATTTAATTAGGAAACAACTGTCAAATCTCACATAAAAAAAAGGAAAATAGTTGATAAAATATGATTAAGTTTGTGCATATGAAGAGAGAGAGACTTCTTGAGCCCATTGGGAAAATTAAAGGAGCTTGGACAATATTTATTAAGAGTGTGCATTTAGGGACACCAGCTTTTCTGAACTAAGTGTATTTTTATATAAATCACACAAAACCAATAATATGGTATTTTAAAGTTTTTTCCTAATTTTTATGAGCTTGTACATCAGGAAAGGCCATACATTCTAGATAAGAATACAATAAGCAGTAATAGTGTCCTGGGTTGGGTGAGTGGTGGGGTTTTTTTGGTGGCAGGGGATGGGTCCCTGTGAGAAGCTTCTCAAAGCTCCCCCAGCTCCAAGTCAGCTCCACTTCTGTTTGGAAACTGAGCCAATCATCTGCGCATCTGCGATAACATATTTAAGAAGGGACGTGGTGACGAGCAGTTGGACTTGTGAGGAGGAGTTGCTGCAGCTGCGTGAACATCAAGGTCAGTGGAGGAACGGAGGAAGAAAGGATGGGGGGAGGTGTGCCGGAGCAGAGACCCCCCTGTATCCTGTGGTGAGACGGCAGGGCGGCCCCCCCTGCCACCCATGAAGATCTACGGTGGAGCAGACATTGATTTATGATCTGTGGTTTCCTCCTCGATGATCAAGGTGCTGTGCCCGAGGAAGTCCGGGGTCTCGTGGGAAAAGGTAGCTCTGCTGCTGTAATTCAGCGCTGGGAGGATTGCAGCATGCGGGGGTGTCCCATGCCGGAGCAGCTCGGGAAGGGCTGCAGCTGTGGGAGAGAATCCAGTTGGAGAAAGTTAGTGACCCATGACAGAGCAGTGTGGGGAATGCTGTGGCCCGTGGGAGGGACTCATGTTGGAGAAAGTTTGTGGAGGACTGTCTGCTGTGAGAGGGGGACCACAATGGAGCAGGGGGAACAAGTTCCAGAAGCTCCCCCCACCGAAGATGGAATAAATGGCAACACTGATTGCACCCCCCCATTCCCTGCCCCTGTGCCACTGTGGGGAGGAGGTAGAGATATTGGGAACAGAGCTGAGCCTGGGAAGAAGGGAGGGGTGGGGGGAAGGTGTTCTCAAGATGTGGCAATGCTTCTCACTGTCCTACTCTGTTAAGTGTTGTTAGTGTCTGTAATAAATGTATGTTCTTTTCTTTTCCTTCCCCTAACGTGTCTGCCTTTTGCTCGTGCCCATAAAGGGTGATTTTTTTCGCATCCCAGTCCTATCTCAAATCCCAAGCCTGGCTCTCTATCCATTCTTATTGCCGAAAAAGAAGGGAGAGACAGTGGCTGCGTGGTGGTTGGCTGCCAACCAGGCTCAAATCACAACAAATAGAAAAAATGGAATTTAAAAAAAAAAAAAGAACAAAAATCTCCCCCATGTCTTACATTTTATCTATACTCTGTGAACATCTTTACCTGAACTACTGGAAGTCAAACCACTATCAATAAATAGATATACATTAAAACAAGCATACTGTTTACCAGCAAAAGCATAAATTAATTATTTTCTATGTAATCTAACGAATCATACAAATTATCTATATGCATCGACCTAAGAAATTCTGAATATGAGATTTGTACATTACAACTCTGTATTTAAAAAGTTGTCCTAATGAGCTAGAAAAATATCTCAAACAACCTTCATAAAAATGTGTTGGAGAAGCTATGAAGATCTGTCTTTTTCAGGAAAAATTTGCATCTGACTAAGGACTTCCAATACAGATGTAAAGTGACTCTCAGATTAAGACAACCTCTGCTTTAATCATCTATGCATATAATACATATTGTAGTGCAATAAATTGCATTCAGGCTAAAAGGATATCTATTAACTTTCTCTTTAAGAATAACTAAATTAAAATAATGATCGTAATTCCTTTTAAGAAATACTAATGCTACCAATACTTCCATTCTCATTTCATTTATACCAGATTTACACTGAATTTATGAACATTTTTTCTGGTAAAAAAAGTACAAAAATTGACTTTTCCTCCACCCTGAAATGCATTTTATGTTCGAATGTGCTCACTCCAACACCTAAATAATTCCAGACACTGCCTGTAAAGTTACTTTATAACTTGACTATCAATGTCTGTTCAACTTGTATGTTATATACTTGGTAACATGGTAGACCAAAAATAAAATGGTATTTATAGTTTTCCTGTGATTACTGAAGTAATGACCTCAGAAGTGTAGACCTGGTTTCAGTGCTGGGTTATGTCACCAGAAGGTGACATAGGGTTCACCAGAAGGCTTTTGTGTATTGCTTCAATGTTATGTATAATCTTTACAAAGTTGTGCTTCTAGGGATTCTCTAGATCCCTAGTATGAAGACTCAGAGTTGCCTAGAGTGAGTTTCATCATAATAATTTGCAAATAGCAAAATGAACAAATGGAAGCTAAGATTCTCATGAACTTTAAGAATAACCAGATTTACTTGGCTTGAATTCTATATTACAAAAGATCAATGTGGTGGCTGAGATTCAGTTATTAATTCCTGTACTGGTGCTAGAACAAATTTAAAGGAGGTGGTATGGAGTTGAAAAAGGATTTGGTGGAAGAAAGAAGTGAAAATGGGGAAACTAACATATTATTCTTCAAGTTAGAACATGCTAGAAATGGAATAATATGTGAGAATTTATTTATTTTATTTTCCTCCTAGAGGTAGAGGTCAAGAATATACCAAGCTAATGAAAATGCTATATTTCTCACGAGCTGGACTTATATGCATATTTTGGTATGTTTATTGTTTAGAGACATTCACAGACAAGGGTTGCCTCTTGAAAGATGAATTTTCTACAAGGATAGAAGATGGTGTAGTTGTCAGACAAATAAAAAAATTCGAAATAAATAGTTTACATTTTGAAAGTTTAAGAAAATGTTAAGCTGTTTTGGATTTGCATACATGATATTTCTGTCAAACTTCAGTAAAACAAAAACCATAAATACATTTCATAAAAATAGAGCACGAAAAGATGACATGGGAAGGTGAAAGCATAGAAAGCAACACTGAAATACTAATTCTGTATGAAAGAGTAAATGAAAATGTGATATAGTGAAAGGACTGTATTTTAAACCAACTAGGAATCTATGACTTATTGCTGAGCCATTCTTAGGCAGCATGAAGGCTTTTCTGCTTCTCACACCACCCCACCAGTGATTAAACTGAGGGTGCAGAAGAAGCTGGGAGGGAACACAGCTGGGACAGCTAACCTCAACTGACCAAAGGGATATCCCATATCATATGACGTCATGCTCAGCAATAAAACTGAGGGAAGAAGAAGGAAAGCGGGGGACATTTAGGGCTATGGTGTTTGTCTTCCCAAGTAATGGAGTCCTGCTTTCCTGAAGATGTCTGAATACCTGTCTGCTGATGCGAAGTACTGAAATAGTTTCTTATTTTGCCTTGTTTGCACACACATCTTTTCCTGTACCT
Organism: Tyto alba; assembly: GCF_018691265.1. Lineage (NCBI taxonomy): Eukaryota > Metazoa > Chordata > Aves > Strigiformes > Tytonidae > Tyto > Tyto alba. Next base: position 36,818,597 of record NW_024881318.1, read on the forward strand.
ATTAAACTGTCTTTATATCAACCCCTGTTGTTCCACTTTTGCCCTTATTGTCCTCCCCATCTCTCCCTGGGGTAGTGAGCAAGCAGCTGTGTGGGGCTCAGCTGCTCACTGGGGTTAATCCACAACATTTGTCAAAAACCTTCTTTTCTGTTTTCTGTACGTATATCCAACTGACTTTTGTCTTGCTTTTTATTTCCTTTGCATATGTTTGTTTATTTTTGTACTTTTTTCACTTATAAGAAAACACTAACAAAATATACAAAACTCATTTAAATATTCTCTTCAAAGGTACTATTTCTTACTCCAAGTCCAGGCAAAGAGTAGGATGGTAAAACATGATGTTAAGAGAGCATATCAGTGGACTTCTTCTTCACTCAAATTCTATACCTTCAAATGAAATTTAATACCCAGAATTGCAGAAAAAATATGGAAATGAGTTCGTACATGCTTCACCTGTATTTGCTGTATTTTTCTGTCACTGTTTCTTAACTCACCACCTCATCAAGCCTTTTGTTCGATAATGGAAGTCTGTTACTTGACAGATACTGTTTCTTCATATGTTGCTTTTTAAAGTTGTGTCTGTCTGAGACAGTTAGGGGACTCCTTATACTCTCATTTTTGAGGCAGAGGCAGGAGGAAGTTAGTGAAAATTACTTAGTTAAAGAGAAATTAACATCCAAATCCCAAACTTCTATTTCAATGTTTAGCAGAGATTTTCAGATCTATCTTTAATTTTTCTAGGCTTTGTAAGAACTTTGAATTTTCTCATAACATGTCATCTTTGTAAATTACTTCATCATTTTACAGAAAGGTCTGGTATAAGTTCTATCAAATGTTACAAAAATGATGAGGTGATGCAGATAAACTAAGACCATGTATTTAATATTGATATAATTACTGAAAAGATCACAGACTGACACAGCCATGAAGTTTCAAATGTTTTAAAATTAAATTTTAGATAAATCACACACAGATTTATCAACAGGAGAAATTACAATTCTCTTCTCCATTAATAATTTTTTTCTAAAATCTTCCAGGGTCATTCTACCCTGGCATAGAGTGAGTATTTATGACCTGGGGGTGTATTCTTTGTGTGGGGTTCTCTATTGTCAGGTGGGCTGACAAAAGAGATGTCATTGGGAAGCAAGAATATAGCATAGTACTTTACTGAAATGAATAAGTTTTTCCAGTTACAAAGTTTAGAAAGCAGGAGGCAGTTTTATTTTTTAAAATTATTATTATTTTTTAATGATGCTAGCACTAAAATTAACTGCACATATAGATGAGGCTTTAAAATTTCCTAATTCTCACAGCCATACAAATATCTTTCCCACATCTTTTACTTCCATTTCAATATGACCTGAATTTTTCCTTCTGCTTTCTGGTTACATTATTTTTGTTAAGAATTTGATTTGTTTTGTCTATTTATGATGAATCACACATAGTAAAAGTTAAGCATCGTTTAAGCACTGTTGCTTTGTTTTTTTTTTTTTTTTTGTGAAGAAAGGTCTGAGTTTTTCCTGTTCTGCTAGTATTATGCCTATGACCCACAAAAACATTTTTCCCCCAGGTTTTCTGCCTCGTCGGTATACTCATGAGATCTGTTTCATGATGTTTTAAAGTTTCTCAAGCATGTTGATTTTGGTGTGTATGTTAATGACTTACTTTTCTGTATTTTTCCTACAAGATATATTGACAATTTTATTCTTTAACAAATCATTTCCTGACTTTGTTATAACATTTTTTTTTTAATCTTGTTTTTTGTTATCCTCTGATCTAGTTCAGCCAGAGCTCTCTTGCAGACATCCTTAATAAAGGTCAAAAGGTTGTTTCCAGGCACTATATCTTACAACCTTTAAAAGGAAAATTATTTCTATCTGTTGATAATTATAACATTTGATGACACCAATGCTGAGTGGTGTGGCTGACACGCCTGAAGGATGGGATGACATTCAGAGGGGCTTGGACAAGCTCAAGAAATGGGCCCATGTGAACCTCATGAAATTCAACAAGGCCAAATGCAAGGTCCTGTACATGTGTCAGTACAACCCCCAACATCAGTACAGGCTGAAGGATGAAGAGATTGAGAGCAACCCTGCAGAGAAGTACTCAAGGGTACTGGTGGATGAAAAATGGGACATGAGCCTGAAATGTGTGCTCACAGCCCAGAAAGCCAACTGTGTCCTGGGCTGTGTGAAAAGATGTGTGGACAGTGGGTCAAGGGAAGTAATTCTGCCTCTCTACTCTGTTATCGTGAGACCCAGCCTGAAGTAGTACATCCAACTCTGGAGTCCTCAGTACAAAAAAAGACATGGACCTGGTGGAGTAGGTCTAGAGTAGGGCCACAAAAATGATCAGAGGGATGGAACACCTCTCCTATGAAGACAGGCTGAGAGCACTGGGGTTGCTCAGCCTGGAGAAGGGAAGGCTGCGGGCACAACTTACTGCAGTTTTTCAATACTTAAAGAGGGCTTCTAAGGAAGATGGAGACAGATATTTTCATAGTATCTGTAGTGATAAGACAAGGGGTAATGGTTTTAAACTGAAAGAGGGTAGATTCAGAGTAAGTATAAGGAAGAAATTTTTTATTATTGGGGTGGTGAGACACTGGAACAGGTTGCCCAGAGAGGTGGTAAATGCTTCATCTTGGAAATATTCAAGGCCAGGTTCTTCCAGGCTCAGAGAAACCTGATCTACTTCAAGATGTCCCTGCAGGAGTGTTGGACTAGATGACCTTTCAAGGTCCCTTCCAGCCCAGACCATTCCATGGTTCTGTGATTCTGTGATTTTACGATTCTAAGATTCGATGATGGTAGAATAGGACAAGCTACTCAGTGAAACTTATGTGAAGTTATAATCTAGAGATGTTTCCTTGCCACAGTTAGAGAATCCACATAATTTGGGGGTTAACTGAACAAAATCAAAGTGGTTAAATGTTAGTTTTGTGTAAGTACAAAGAAGTTAATGAGAAGCCAAACCTGAAATTATTCTATATACAGGAGTACTGTTTCAGTAATATTTTAATATTTTTTCTGTTAGTGTGTTTCTCAATAGAACACTGTCTTCTTTTATGCTTTTTTCACGGGATGTGGCCAGATTACCTTTGCACCATTGTCTGTGACTGTCAGTAAAATTTTGATGAGCCAGTCTTCCTCTCTGTCTTCTTCAAATAAATGTCATAAGTATTTATAATATAACCAAATTTCCAAACTAATGTTTGGGAAGCTATTTCTATATATGAGTTGAAAGGCATTGATATAAGAGTAAAATATATATCATTTAAAAATTCACTCCCATGCTTCTTCAGTGATTAAATTTTTCACTCCCTGTGACTGCAGTTTTCTTACAGCATTGTAATATTTCAATGTGAAGGAGCTATTTCACTTCAAAATCTTTTAAATTATTTTAACTTTTGTTTTAATATTAAGAAAAATAAACTGTTTCTTTAAAAGGAAAAAAAATAATCAAGTACCCTCTGTTGGGTTTGGAAGCTAATTTTGATAAATCTTGGAACTTTTGTCACACAACTGTAGAAAAGTAATTGTACTTTTCTGTAATGGAGTCAGTTACCAGTGTAAATGTTACTCATTAAGGTCCATAAGGAGACTTCTATTTTGATATGATCTGATAGTTTATATATTGTGACACTTTAATTTACCTTTTATATTTCTAGCTTATATTTATATTTGATGAAGATACTGCTGTAAATTGTTAAAAATTAGTGAAATAAACATGAAGGGATGAAATATTTCTGACTGGTATTGAGCAATAATCTAGTACTTCAAGGTCAGACATGACAAAAGTCTGTGGCACTGTATCATTAACTTTATTGATCTACTAATACAAAAGCAGCCCTGACCTTAGATCTCTCTCTGAAAACCGAGACACTTTTTTTTTCCAAAGATGGACTGAAGTTTAGATGTTTCACTTTGTTGTGAGATTAAAGATAGCTAAATGGTTTAGGTATACTGAAATTTTGCTAAAAGAAACAGATTCTAGATTCCAATGAAGTCAAAGTGGAAGGTGCTGCTCTAGTCTATTAGTGAAAAATGACTTTGATGAAAGCAGGAACTAATTATTACTATTTTAAAGCTATTCAGTAAGTATTTTTAATACTGATTCCTAAAGTTGCTACTGTATGCTGCCCCCAAGTCTATTGTTACAGATGACAGGTAACCTTCACAAATTACTCATACTTTTCACTACATTTCTTTGTGAAAAAAAATTATTTGCGGTTTCTTCCTATTGAGACTTAGATTTTTAAATAGCACTAAAGCACATTTGCAAATGAATGTGCTCTGTGGACTTGAGCAAAAAGTCTAAAAAAAAAGTCTTTCTCAAAACCAAAAATATTTACCTGTAAAAAAGTCCCTTCCCTGATCTGGAAATCCCTCAAAAAGCCATGGAGTTTATTTTCACTCTGAATTTAAACATATAAAATCTTCAACATCTTCAAAAATAGAGGATAGTAAAATTGAATTAATATTATCAAATAAAATCTTATCCTTCTTGCATTTTTGCTTTTTAAAGATAGGCATAACTTTCAGCCCTGTGTGTGAATTCCACTAGGTTCAGTGTGTCACTATCTCTGGTGCCTAATGATGTATGCAGGCAACCTGAATTCAGCGGTCTCCTCTGCTGCAAATACTGCACTGTCTTATGAAAGTAAATGAGGAACAGACTATCGCCTGATGCCAAAACTGCCAAACTCCAGATCCGTGGTAGAGTCTGGGGAACCATTTACAGATTATGAGGGTTGTCCCACACCCATCCCAGTCCTGGTGACTTCTAGAGAGGTTAAGGACTAGTACTAATACAGAGTCACAGCCTTATTTACATCAGAGCTTTAATCTTTTTTTTTTTTTAGCTTAAAATGTGTGCATTTTTAAACAGAATGGTAGTACCTTTTCCCTTTATCTACCATGTCTACTTATCCTCATGTATTTTGACATGGTTGTACAGTGCTTCTCACAACAGGATTCCTAATTGGTTTCAATGGGGATACAGAGACATAGTGCAGTGGAGCGGCACAGAAATACACAAACTATCAAGAAAAAGCTGCCTCCCCATAGCCACAGTTGCTTGGTCTTGTATACGGGTGAAAGTCGGAACACTGCTTCCTGAGCCTGCTACCAAATTAACAAGATCTAAATAAAGGCAGAGCCCATTATCTTGGGCTGGGAGCTGAGTTAACAGGGCTATAATTCCAGTTTGAATAATGGTCAGAAACCAGCTACTTCAGTGTTTGGTGGCAAAGAACTTAGAAAAATTCTGGACTGCACTAAGCAGACATAACCTGAACATATCCATAACAGAAGTTCATAATCATGAAAACTTAGAAAAATACCTTTTATTTACAATCCTATGATAACACTTTCCCCATGATATTTACTTTTCATTGTTTTAATATATTTCTGGGAACAAAATTAGTCATCTTGTCAAAAACACCGGATTTTTTTTTTTTTTTTTTTTTTAAGGATTAGTCCATCTGTTTATCTGAGAAGTATAACTTTTCTGGTACTACTTGCAGAAAGACATTGTACCAAATCCCGTAACAGCATTAATGTATTATTGTCCTCCCAGCACTGAATTACAGCAGCGGGGCTACCTTTTCCCATGAGACCCCGGACTTCTTTAGGCACAGCACCTTGATAATTCCAAGCAGGAGCCACAGGCCATAAATCAATGTCTGCTCCACCGTAGATCTTCATGGGTGGCAGGGGGGGCTGCCCTGCCGTCTCACCACAGGATACAGGGGGGTGTCTGCTCCGGCACGCCTTCCCCCTCCTTTCTTCCTCCGTTCCTCCACTGACCTTGATGTTCACGCAGCTGCAGCAACTCCTCCTCACAAGTCCAACTGCTCCTCACCAGGTCCCTTCTTAAATACGTTATCGCAGAGGCGCAGCTGATTGGCTGAATTTCCCAAACAGAAGTGGAGCTGACTTGGAGCTGGGGGAGCTTCGAGAAGCTTCTCACATGGGGCCGCCCCGATAGCCCCCTCCCCTGCCACCAAAAAACTCCACCACTCACCCAACCCAGGACATTTATTTTAAAATGTACATTTTTTTCTAGCTACATATTTTCTAGTGAGAGAAAATTCTGTTCAGAAGGTAAAGCCACCTGAAAAGCAGCATTTTTTTAAGTTTTCCTCTGCCACTTATTGTGGGATCTTCTTTTATCAGACAATTAGTTTTCCCTGGTATGTAAGAATTCATGGAAGCCTATTTTAAACTATTTAAACTGTTGGGCTAAGGTTAGCATATTTTGTTTAATTTTGTTTTGTTTTGACAAGGGACTTACTCAGTTTAAGCCTCAAATGACTTTTCATATTGTTTGCTTCTTTCACACACTTTCATGTAAAAAACATATAATGCCCTAATTTTTTAATTCAATTTTAAAAAACCTGGGATTTTGAAGAGAACAAAAACCAATTAGAATGACTAGAAGGATTTTATTCTTTTATACATTTTCATTATTTGATTTTTTTTTTCCTCTTTTACATACACATGCAAGCTCTCTTCCCTACAAGTTTTTTTCATAATGAACTCTTGATTATGTAGCTAAGTTATAAGAAACAGAAGAATTATTACAACAGGAAATGTTATAACAAATAAACCAGAAGACTTTCAGAGGCTTGTTGAAAACAGAAGCTTGTTTCCTTTCTATTATCTGTGAAAGTATGTAAAACCATGGGGAACCATGTACAGTAAATTTGAGTAGAATTTCTTTTATAGTGGCCTTTCCTCAGTGTAACTTATTTTTTCCAGTGGGATTTTTTTCTGCTTATTTACCAGCATATCAAGAATGTGTTCTAGTTTTGGAATTTCATTATATAAGAAAAAGTGTACATCTTCTGAAGATTTATTTTAATAAAAATTGCCTAATTCATCACAGTAAGAATAATAGAAATTATGTTGTAATAATAGAAATTATGTTATAAATAGATAGTTATGTTATGATATTAATAGTTATGTTAATATATTTTGTTATAAATAGTATATGTCTGCTATTTTTTAAAAGATATGTTTCTATGAAAAATTGTTGACTGTCTTAATTGACATTCTCATATCAATTTTTGCCCTTATCTTTTATGTATGTGAAATTAGCACCAAAAGGATGGATTTCTTTGAGTATTTCAGGCCTCAAAGATCTAGTCCAATATTTCCATGAGTTAGCCAAAGAGATCACCCTTCAAAGTTTAAAAATGTTTTTTAAAACATAATTCTAGTTTTCCAGACAGCTATAATTTTTAGTTTTTCTGCAGATAGCAATAGCTGAAGCAAACTAGATGTAATTTCTTCTTATTCACTAATTAGGACCATGCTTCTAATTGAAAGCATTTTGTTTTCTCAGTCCCAAACTTGTGCAAGATCCTTCTTTGGATTTGATATTTATAAAAGTTTTGCTATAGCCTTCCCCCATAGAAGAATTTAAACCTTACTCTGACCCCCCTTTCACCTTTCATAGTGTACTAAAATATTGCTATGGTCAGGAAGTACACACAAATGGTGCTGGATGCTTGGAGCTGACAAAATAGAATATTGGCTTTTTTTTTTTTTTTTTTTTTTTTCCCCTTCATCTACTACATACTGGACAGGGTTTGGACATTTCTAATGAAACAATTGACAGAAAAAAAAAATTTCTAAACTGACAAATTTCATGTGCAAGTCTGATTAGAAAAACAATTTTATAAAAATTTTTCATGTTTCGGTTTTGTTATACAAGAACAGTATTCCTGTTTCTAAATAATTAAAATTAATTCCATAATGCTTAAGATTTTTTTTTTTTTTTTAAATTAAGCCCCTTAGCTGACTAAAATAAAAGTTCCCAAAGAGGTCAATAAGTAAGGAATGTATCATACTCAGAACTTGTTAAATTATTCATGTAAATTAAGAGCAAAAATTACACCATGTTTTTAAAGATCCTGGTGGATTACCAACAGAAAGGCTGGTGTAGAGGTATAGATTCTCAGAGAACATGCTGTACCACAACGCTGAAGTTGTTATTAATTTAATCTGACCTCTTCCCCTCAAGAACATAACGTTAAGAGCAAAAAGACAGCAGTGGTGTGTAAATAGATCCAATCGATAAGATTCTTGTTTTTAGACTGTTTAGTAATAAAAAATGTGAACAGCAGATAAAAATGTACTGAATCCAGTTTCCAACAAATGGGTTCAATTTTATAAGAAATCTTACAAATTCATAATGTTACAGAAAAAATGTTGACATTAGTTAGTCAACAATAAATGATGTGATGGGTAGATAGATGATTTTAAATTCAAAGAAACAGTATATATCTGTATTTTTATTAGATCAAAGATTAGCATAAAAACTAACCAAAGTTTAGTGTATATCCTTCTGCCTTGCAATTCAGTTTTAATGTCAGTGACAATTAATTGTTTTAAATTATTCTGTCCTGGCAAAGTTTCTCTCATATTCTGTGTAAAAATCAATGAAGAATCTGGTCTCCCTGTCAAGGTAAGATCTGATTATTTTGATGTCACCAGGAAGAATTTATTTACTTAGTAATGGAATAGGTAGTGTAAAAGAATGACAGAAACAGCTGGATCCTCTTTTTCTCCTTCAGTTCAACATCTGCAGAAAGTCCTATAAATTGACATAATTCAAAATCCACACTGCTAAGAATGTATTTTCTAACAAAGGTTAATTCTGTACAGTTATGTAAACATTGTGGCATTTCACAAGATAGGTTTGCGTAGGTCAGCAACTCTTTCAGATGATATACAGATAAGATAGGGGACTAGTTGAAGTATTTTTGTTCTCGTTTCATTTAAAAGACATTACACATATATGCATGCATACAGTGTTGCGTAAGATTCTTTTTTTTTCCCCTTTACATGCCTACTACTTACCAGATGGTTTTGCCTAATGTATATGGAGAAAGAAATAGTACTCATTTATCTTAAACTCTTCAAAAACACTGAAAAATAATACGTGAAACAAGACCAATGCTATGTTTTAAATGCAAGTAGTAAGTACAGATCTTAGATTTCTTTCACAGTATGCAGGGTGATAGGATGCTTGTAATATGGACTATGACTGCCACTACTGCATCAATTCTTTAATGATATCTTAAACAGTGATCTCACATATGGCAGTGTAAAACCCAGAAGCCCACATAAAAGAAGTGAGAAATGTTAACTCTCTACGTGTAGCTAAGCATCTCATGAAAAATAATTCCATACTGCATGTGACAATCCAATCCTGAGGGGAACAGATGCTCTGTATTTTCCAGACCCTACATGCCTATAAGTTATGCCATGTCACAATAATGTATCAAAAAACCCATGGAGCAAACACTGCCTCTGTTACATTCAGGTTTTACAGTCAGTCAAGTTCTACACCATTTCAGGGTGAGTCCATGAATATAAGATACTCTTGGATTCTGAAATCAAGGCCAAGTTTTCACTGGGTTTTGCAGCTCACAATATAAGTATTAATATGTAAAAAAAAAAAAAAAAAAATTGTGACAAAAAGACATTGAAGATACTCAAAAGGATACTAAAACAAAACATAGTGGATTGTAGCATCTCTTTCAAGCTCCAGAATCAAAGAAAGTTTTTCTAGCTTCTTGATTGTTTTTAAGTTCTTCTTTCAAGGTTAAAAAAAATAAATCGGAAAATGTATACCAGTTGCAGTACCTAAACTTATGCTCTTGACCATTGATTGTGCTCAGAAACTATCCCAAACTCCATTCTTCTGGATATAGACAGCTGCAGTAAAATGCAGAAAAGGACCACTCAAATGTTCGTAGGTTTGACCTTATCTACAAAGCCCCCCCTCAACTGTTGATGTTAAAGCTAGAGTGTTATTAAACTGAAACTATAGGGCAGAACTTATAGTAAAATTAATGATAAACCTACTATCAAGTTTAATATTCAGAGTATTATGGTTACTGATAATTATGATATTTCTTGATTATAGTCTTTGTTGAATCAGCTGACAAGTGTAACACATAAAAGTGCAAATCACTGTTACTTATTGAGCCTCATGGGAGATGAGAAGGGTGGCAAGTCACTCATTTCTAATGCCTTCTTTGAAGAAAGAAGAAATACACACACACACAAAACAACAACAAAAAACAAAAATCCAGAGAAACTGAGTTGCTCTTAAATGGATTGGCCAACCCCCTCACAAATTAACTCTCCTTAAGACCTTCTTTTATTTCTATCCCATTTGTCATTGTTAGGCTTTTAATTATCACATGGTATCTAAGCCTTTTGTACAGTATTTTTAAGCTCACAGAGAGCTTTGCCAAGCTGTATCACACACCTTTTCCTTAAGCAAGATAAAGGGCTCTTATAACAGTGCTGTTAGTGCTGTTAATTAGTCTACAGTTGATGTTTTTGACACTCTCTCTGCTGCCTAAACAATTTTAATAGATGTCATTACATCCTCTTCCTGCATTCTGACTTACTTTCTATCTGTAGGCCACTGGCCTAAACCAAAGTAAAACCCTTATATCATTCTTTGAGTGATTTTCAAAGCAAGATTAAAGGTGAGTACATCTACATGCAGGCTGATGTACTCTTAAACTAAGGCATATTACTATCTTCATGATAAAAATATCCTGGACAGACTGGTGAAATTTGAAGTCCAAAAAATGAGGGTAAGAATCCATGGAATCCAGGGAAGAAGTAGTTTTCTTTACCTTTCATACCTTTTAATCAGGCTGAGATAATATTTAAAGGGGTATTTACAGAGTGTGAGTGATGTACTAAACACAAAAAACAGCATAATCCTAGCTGCTGTGCAATGTATGTTCATGCTTGTAAATAAAAGCTTCAACCTACATTCAGTCCAACTACTTAGGTGTCTGTGTCATCATTTCATCAAAATCAATATGACTCTGCCCGAGACAGTCTGAACTGTTCAAATCAGATTGTCTGTGACAATGTAGTAAAAGGCAAAAAACAAATCAGTTAGCTGTGAACTTACATAGTTCCACTGAAGTCAGAATCATGCTGAGCTATACTAGTCAAAGTTATTGTTTTACACTTTGATTTTGAAAAAGGAAAAACTAATATAAATGATGTGAAAATTGGTGTCAAGAACAAAAAGATGATAGGATAGGAAGGAGATAGGCTGCAAAAAAAAATTTTGTGGGTTTGTATGTCTATGTGCATTTTGAACCCTGAAATAGTTTTCATAAAAAATATATCTGACTACATAGTTTATTCAGAAGAAGCATATCTTGGGAAAGGATTTAAGAGAACATGAAGCAGAATCCAGAAAACTTTGTATGCAGGCAGAAGGGAAAAAAAGACAGAAACATTTAATAAACACAAGGACTGAACTCTAACTCCCATTCCCAGAATTATATGAAAAAGGGTTTCATCTAAATAAGCATAATGATTTTGTAAAACTTTAAACATATTCTTAAAGTTCTCTGTAGCTTCTGATGCTCTGTGGATATAAGTATACCCAGAAGAATAAACAGATTCATTTGCAATTCATGGGAGAAGTTTCAGAGGAAAAGCCAAAGAGTTACTATGACAGCTATCTTTTTCCTAAACTTCTTAGCAAAAGCAAAGCTTTTGGTGGTTGATGTTTTTAGATTCCATTATGGCAAATTTATTATTGGCCTCTAAAATCAGAAATCATACAAGGCCAGTCAGATACTATATCATCCTGAAGAGACATTATTTAAGAAAACTCAAGAAATTATAGATCTTCCTCTCACTAGAATGTATCATCCTACCAGATTTGTATGTTTCAGTGTATTCAACACATGATGACAGCTGATTTCTGTGGTTTGAAAACAGGTCTTAAAGAATAAAACTACTTCTGGAAAGATTTTCAGAAGTCTACACTTTTTATAAGGTTCTTTTTATCCATAACTTAATCTGTGGAAGACTCTGATTTAAGATTAAATATGAGTACTTGCTGGTATGTACATTCACAATACTGTCATATAAGATAAAGACTTACAAGTTCATACAAGATCTGTACTCAGTTTCTTAAGGTTGACTAATTTCACTTATATCAAAAGGATCAAAACGGAGACTTTGAAAACTGCAGCTGTGCCTGGAAACAGGTCTTTCTGGCAGACTTGAAAGTCTCAGAAAGAACAGAAGGTAGTCATTACAGGACTGTGATTTTTTTTTGGCCAAGGATATATTATGTAGTCAGATAATCTTTCAGGTGACAGCACCAAACTGCACAAACCAAAATGACAATTTGTGCTGATGCAGAGAGTAACACATATCAGTGTCAGTCACAAGAACTTATGAATGAGACTTAAACATCTACAGCAACAGTCCAGAGACATGAATGAAAAAATATGCTCCAATTATGTAAGTACTAAATACTTCTATTACTGCTCTCTGTTATACTGCTGAACCCAAGAGGCTTACAACAAAATTTTCCATTAGTCAAGGGTTTAAATATAAAGGAAAAAAATCCAATCCCGTTGTTCAGTTATCTCCTGTTTTCATACAGAACCATGTAACGTCTTCTGCCTCTATGTCCTATGCTATTTCATTTGATTCCACTTATTAATTTCAGTGATTGTTCTCTTTTCAATCTTTTGTTGCCCACACTCACACATGTATACAGCTATTTCAGTTATTTGTCTGTCCTGAATGAAATGTCAGTCTAATTAGATATCAATAACTGTATTTCCATCTCCTCAATGTAGCTAATAACTTCATACATTATTGTCACACCAAAACTGCCTAATTACTTCTTTCCCAGAGTAAAAAAGTTCTACTTTACTTTGTCTTCCTTGACATTATAATCTACATTACCTCTCTCAAAGCAACTTTTTTCAGTTCTAGTATACCATTCTTGAGACAAAGTGGTTTAGAATGGCACATGATATGCAAGATATGGACAAACATAGTTGTGTACAATGGCATGCTGATATTATCTATACTACTGCCTGATTCCTGAAGAATATTCCTTGAATTGTTTTGAAAATCAGCCTAACACTGAGTAATTTCTCCATTCTGAGGCATTTAACCTTCATACATAGAAGTTGGAGTATGGTGGTGTTCTTTGTGGTGTTGTACTGGAAACAGAAAAGAAATAATATTTATCATAGACCTTTTCAGACTTCTACTCATATTTTGTACACTAGCCACTAACAGACAGCATGCACTTGTTATGTAGACCCACTTTGCTGACCGCATAGATCTGCTTTTGACACATATGACTTTTAAGTGGTTTTCCACCTCTATGTTCTTCCATTGGTATGACTTCTACCTTCCCTTTCATTTCTATATCAGTCCTTAGGTTTTGTTCATACTGATAATTTCTTCCTCTTTTGTTACAAGTAGATTCTTTTATGTTGCCTCACTACACCATGTAATAGTTTATAGTATACATGATTCTTTTCTCTAGTCTAGAGAGTTAAAAGTTTTTCATTTTCCACTGGTCAGGGTATTATACTGCTGCTTCCCTGTACACATCAGTTTCCAAGCACTTCATTCAATATTCTGCTAAGTCCCATGGACCCTGTATTCAGTTAAATAAACTACGTTCTTTCACTATCTCTTTAGATATTCATCCCTATTGTGTCTCCATCATACACAGTCAAAGTTAATATTTCAGTCATGTCTTCTGTGTCCAGAGACATTTACTACCCCTTTTCCTTTCAACCCCAGAGTGTTTCCTCAAAAAATTTCACTGGCTTTTACCACAGCTTTCAAGAAGAAAGGAAAAAAAGTTTATAGATGATGTTACACTCAAAGTATCGTCTCTGCTACCCATCATCTGTTGGCCCTCTCTGATACCTTGAGATTGACTGATGGTCATTTTGTTCAGATGATATCTGGCACCAAACAGAGGGCTGACTGGGAAGTGGTGTGCCATAGATAATCTAACACAAATAGTTTCTAATACTTCCACTTTGTGGGTCTCTTTTCTCACCACATGACATGGTCCCCAGACAGAAGCTGATAATGGCAAGCAGAGGAAAAAAAGTAAAAAACATATCTATCAAGAAAAAAGGATTAATCGGTTTCTCTGCAGAGGCAAATTCTGTTTACTGACAGATTTGTTCTTATCTATGTTTTCTGTCTCCTCTGAAGTATAATTTATCAATTAAACTGAAAAGTTGTGAAATACAAGATACTGCAATGATGTTACGTTTTGTTTTCTACTAACATTCTTCTAAATTAAAAATTGAGTTTCTTGAAAGATTACTTCTGGCCTACATAATTTAGAATTCTCACAGAAATATTCTGCAACACACAAAATTACAGTAGGCCCCTGAGTAGGTTATTCTTAGAGTTCTAGGAGCACATGGCCAAGTTTAGAAACATTAGCCACTCTTCTGACCTCCTGATTTAAAATGGAGAAAAACTGAGTATGTGTGTATGCCAGTAAATTATTTTCCTTAAAATTAGCTATTATGTGATTTAGGCTGTTTTCTGTCATTGATTTCTGTCTCCCATAAGAAAACATCTGACTTCAAGGCTCAGCATTTCTACAGGGTGGTTTTGACCAAAGGTTACCATTTAGTCTTCTCAGAAGGTCAGGCACTTGAAGCAAGTGCTCTTTGATTAGACACATACACCCAAAGGGCTTCAGATCTTTTCGGGTACCATCTTTCACGTACCTTTTGTCATAAGCCTCAGAGTCTGCAGCCCTGTTTTACCAAGTGAAGAGGTAATATAAATTTCTTTGGTCCCTCTGGTTCTATATCTTTGTATTTAAATAATATTTTATGGAAATATACTAAAAGGAGAAGGGAGGGAATAGAAACAGAAGGGAGGGGAGAAAAGAGGAGAGGGGAAGAAAGGTGAGGGGAGGGAAAGGGAATGAAGTATAGGGGAAAGGAAGGAAAAGAAAGGAAGAGGAGGCCATACAAATTATCATTATTTGAAATTTAAGCAACTCCAGGAAGATCATTTTAGAAATGTTAGCAAAATAGAAATGTTAGTCCAAAATGAAGTCCAGGATAGCATTTATCAGTAATAGTAAAAATTTCTGAATGGTAAGAAAATTCAGATTTCAAGACAAAGGCATAAATTTTACAATTATCCTTAACTGTACACTAATAATTTAGTAAAATATATCTTATTAACCAATTTACTCCAAATTAACAGTTGTTCCTCATTTTTTTTTAATAAACCCAAATGAGATCAGTCTCTGCTGGACTCATATAAACTATGTTACGACACAGGGAATATGAAACTGTTATGTTACTTCACCAAATTAAATGTCATGGAGTCAAACTGTCTTTTCAGTTTTCATTGGTAAACATAAATTACTGCTAATAGAATGTGCCAGTTAAATTTCTAAATAACAAATGTCTTTGAGACACATTATTACAAGAAGGGACTTTATGACGCTTGAGATAATTTATCATATAAATATTTTCAAGTGCTGACTTCTTGGAAGACTGATTTTTGGATGTAAAAATAAATAACTGACTGACTTCAAACACATAAGTCATTTGGTTGCAATTACAATCAAATAGACATTTGAACATACATAGTGCACCATTGCAGCATTTCTCAAATGGAACAGTGAAAAATGCTTCAATATACAAAACCAGATGAGATATAAAATGAAGAATATATCCAAGTGGGATTTTTACTATTTGAATTCCTATTAATATTCACTGAATTCTTCTCCTACTATAACTAAAATAGTAAAAACACCCTTAGAAGTACTTGGAATCTAAATATACAAAATGAATGCACATACACAAGACAGACTCTACAAAATTAACACATATGAATCATATACATGTATAAGAATAATATAAATTAATTTCACAATGCTCATTGCTTTGTTTTATAATACAGGGCTCTTAAGAATAGATTTGTCATGAATGTTATGTGACTTTGGGAACCATAGTTAACTTAATGTTTTCAGATCTTAACAAGGGAACAGAACCAACCGTGTTGTTTTGTTTTGTTTTGTTTTGTTTTGTTTTTTCCACAAGAAACACTAATTAGCATGATAAGATATTTTACACAATAAGGAATTTTAGAGACTACGATTACGATTTACAGAGTCCATCAGTTAGAAAGATCTTGGGGATGCTTGATATTTTGAGTTTAGTGTTGCTATTTTGTAATGGAAACACGTTTTTACTTTACTTTTGAGATTTGATTTATAATCAAAATGACTTTTAATTTCACAGCAGTGGATTTCTCTTCTATTTAAATGAATTTTAGAGGATCATCATTAAAGCACCATACATAAGTTAGCTTGTCTCTTTGGTGCAGAGTTCTATTCTAAACACACGCAATCAAATAGATATAAACTTTCAAGAAGTAGAACCAATTATTTATTTTCACATAGCTTATAGTAAATTTGTTATAAATATAAAATTAAAATTAACTAAGTAAATATGAGTTAAAATGCCATCATTGGAAACATGAAAAGCATAAATTCATAATCATTATAGACTTTCTTTTATGCTTAACTGATATACACCTCAGCAAAAGTAGTCAAGACTTTTGTCTTTTTTTAATATACTTACATCTATATGTAGTTAAGTCACCAAAATTTCTATGCACCTTATGAATTGTAGCATTTACTAGTCCATGGATATGGAACGATAGGTCATGATGGAGAATATAAGGCAGAGAACTATATATCAGTTTTAACTTTGGATTATTTTATTTGAACACAATACTATTTTACAAATATCAAATATCAAATTACAAAAATCAAATTTTATTTGATCAAATGCTCTGATCACTGACAAGTTGCAAAGAGAAAAGGTCTTCAGAGGCAAGTGAAAAAGAGAAAGGAATGGAAAAATATTCTGAATGAGAGGTGATGGGGTAAAGTGAGGAAAAAAAAGAAGTTTCGGCCTATTTACTGTTACAGTCATGTAACAGTGGCTACATGACTGTGATTTAGAATACAGTTTTGACTAGAGAAAAAATATAAAAGTAATCAGTTTTAATGAGGTTATTGAAAGAAAACAGCTGCAGCTATAAATTGCCGTTTAGCTTGAAAATGGCATACTGAATTTCCTATGAAATTTATTGCTGAAGTGTCAGATATTAAGAAACCTTTCCCCATTTTTCTGCTACTTGAAGTAAATAATCAAGATATACTCATGTCTTGAATGACTTAAAATACTTAAAAAGTGTAATGTTTTATGCACTGCTCTCCACAGAAAATCTGAGCAAGAAGACTTTAGTAGGAGTTGAAGAGAGAAAGCTTAACATTATCTATGCATCTGGCATAACTCTGGTGTAACTACAGAACCTGATAGTCTTTGAGCCTTTTTGAAAGTCTGAGCAATTTAATCAGTGTCAGTGAATTCATATACTTGCAAAACACACTTCTAGTACTGGTGTGCTAATGGTTGCATCCTTCACATTTCTGCTTTCTGCCTTTCTAGTTGAAAGTAATGGATGTAGTGCACATGTTGACTTTGTACCTCACCTTGACCCAGGCTGTCTCATAGCTGTAATCTACTGGAGAGGACATGAATACACATTTGCCCCAGTTGTTTATGTTCCCTTCATTGTGAAGGTGGCACTAATGAGCTCTCAGAAAATTTTCTCTCCTGTATCTCTTCCTTACTATGTGTTCTGCCCCTCATTTAATATGTTACAATGAAATTATGTGTCTGATTATAGCAACTAAATTAATGACATAGCAACTAAATTCATATCACCAAAAGTGGTAGTGTGGAATTTATATAGATCAGTAGTAACAACTGAAGCTGTTAAGAAAAGAGATCATTAATTCTCTAATACCATGTCATACAGTGAAGGTGCTGTAAAATGTAAATAATCATAAGATCTTTGCAAATTAAATCCTGATGATATGTTTTAGATTCTGTTGTACACGTTCAAGGGTCCTGACACATACTTCTCTTCTGGGGTCTGACATTAGAATTTATTCATTTTCATAATATTAAAAATAGCTTAATATCCATGAAAGAAAAAGGACAGAAGATAAAAGTACAGTGAGATGCTTTAATTAATGTTAGGCTAACCTTGGGAAAAGTAAGTGATGTCAGGTTTCTCTGTGTGCCTCAAAGATGAGGCTGATTTTGCTCTCCAGGTTCAGAGACAAGCAATTCTAATTTGTTTCTTAAGAGCATGGAAATTTATTAAAAAATGGGCCTTCTTCCATCAATATCTGTGAGACATGAGCTAATACTGAATTTCATTAACACTCATTGTAATAAAAGTCCTGATACTAAATCCACAGAAATAAAAAATGTGATTGATTCAGGCATTACCTGTCAGCTTGCATCATTGTAAAATTTATGACAGTTGCCTCTTTCCCACCAAAGGAAGATTTCCAAATTGTAAGACTCAAACACTGAGTATATGACCATATGATAGGCTACAAATACTTTATTTTTGCTTGTGTATCAAAAGACATTCCTTTTAATATCAGCAAACCCTACTTTGTGCGATTTGCTTTCATTTCCTTTCTTAAACACACCTTTCTTTGTCTAACAATGACTAGACAAAAAATATAATAGAACGATTACTTTAAGGTAGTTGGAATTGGCTCACATTTAACCAGCTTACTTTTATGCTTTTCTACCTAATTTTAGTACAGTAAACTTATTTTCATTAGTTGCATGAAAGGTACCTTTGACTCGAATGTGTTATTCAGTCTTTATGAGAAAGCTATTATTTAGCTAATTTTATCATCACAATTGGAAGCTGATCTTTTCTATAAAACTCAAGAAGATGTATATCAGGTCTTGAATATTGTCTGTTCAAAATAATTTTCATAACAAACTGTGTACACATCTTTGTTATATTCTTTCTACTGTTCCTGTAGCAATTTTCATTATCTGTATTTTACATTTCAGTGACATCAGGCCAGTACAGTTTTACATCGTGTAAAACAGAACGATGTTAGTAAGTAGCAGGGGGAAAGTAACAGTTGGACTGGAATGCTCTTGTGGCTTCAGTAGTCAAAAATTGCTCAGTAACAGGCAAGAATATGTCCATTGCTAGACAGTAACTGATTTAATCTCACTGCTATTCAGGTATGTTCAGTTCTGTGCTGCTAGGGTAATAAATAATTGTTATTCAAGTGACATTTTGAACTCATGTATCAAGGTACTTCTGAAATCTGTTATTCATATCCATTCACATCCTTAGTGTCTACTGCTGCATATGGGATCTTATAATTACAGGTGCAGAATTACCATCTAAAATTGAGGAACTATTCACTGCTTAGTAATTAGTATTTCTTCAGAAGGTTTAACAGATTCTGTTTAACAGATTCTCCCTTATTTCTCTATAAATCATTTGTAAGACATTGAGTAGAAAGGTAAAAGCTAAGTTGCCTTTTAGACTGCAATAAAACTGCTGCTAGACACTAGTAACATTAATGTATTGTATTCTAGCATGCTACATCTAATTAGTGTTCTTCTCAAAGTGTTTAAACCACTACAAACTGCTCAAACTTTGTAGTCATAACCAGCTATTAATCTGTAAAGACTGCTGCTGACAGGGAAATAGTTGTAATCTCAACTGGAACCCTCCAGATAGGGTGACTGAAAAAAAATCATCAGACTAGCCCATCATTAGAGAAGACAATCTTATTTCTCGGAAAGAGAAGGAATATGAAAGCTGAAATGAGATTTCACTGTCACCTTGCTCTGGCAAGAACTTGAGAAAATTGGATAGGTGAGGGAAGAAGAGTATAACCATGAGTATCAACTTCTACACAGAATCAGATCCAAAATCTGTTGGCTAAAATAGGTGTTAAATTTGTTATCTGGATTTAGAAATGGTGCTTTTGAGATGAAGTTAGGTATTGTGTAGGAGAGAGGTACTGGGACTGTTGTGCTGCTTTAGACAAGGACCCAGGAAAATTCTAAAACTGGAAATGTTTTACATGGGCTGTGTAAAAATCTAAAGGAAAATAGAGAAGTACAGTAGAACTTAATGAAGCAAGAATATTGACTGATACTCTGGCTTTCTGAAGAGGTGCCAAACAAGGATGGACACAAAAGAGAAAGAAGAAAAGTAGACAAATTATTATTTATATATACAAACAAACAAAACCAGAGAAAACAGTTTTAATTGAAAACAACTTTTTCTCATCATTACTTCAGTGACTTACATGATGTAGTTATAGTCACAATAAGGAAGTGAAGACGTTTTTTGCCATCTCTGTTTGTCTGATCCTGTCAATTTTAGCAATAAAATACAATTGGCTGCTTTCTGTTCCTGTCATCCCTGCTGACTAAATGTGACAGGACTAAGAAGACCTCTACCATGCACTAGTTTATCAATCACCCCCAAAATGGTTATTTTAAATTACAGTCACAGTACTCTTCCCTGAAAATAAAACTTAATTTTCATATCCTATTTCAAAGTTCTAAGCATTAAAATGAGGACAACTTGATAACCTTTTGTTAGAAAGTTAATCAACATGATAAAAAAATTGTGAAGTTATAATCTTTTTTGGTAACAAGTGACATGATTCCACAACAATTTAGTGGTTACCTTGTGGAGATATTCTAATTTCTGAAATTTCTGACTTTAAAAAATGCAAATCCTTTTCTGAATAATAACAGCAATTGGCTTATCAAATTTTTCAGTGTAACCTCTATAGGCCTGCTTCTGATAGATGGTCCACATAAACAAATTGACAAGGTCACTATTTTTAGCAGGTCACCCAGTAGGAACTAAAAAAATTCAGCAGTTTCTTTACTGTAAAGTATTAGGGCAGTAATTCATTTTAGTCATGTTTATCACATACTAATGGTCATAATATAAGACATAAAATATTTATAAAGAGAAGGCAAAACATTAATTTAATTTCAGAAAAGGCAGACACATTATCCTGGATTCCTCTAAATCTGAAGAGACATAGCTCCAAACCAATGCTGACACATCAGACCTAAAGAATGTCTATACATATGCCTCTGGTATATAATGTGAATTACTTTTATTTTGTTAAATTTTGTTTTGCTTGAGGAAATTATTAAAAAGTACCTCTCAGAGCAAAACCTAAAATTATAAATATTATGTACCTTTGATTTCCAGGGCATAAAGTATGAAAATATATATTATATTTATGTGTTATATATTTACATTTAATAAGTATACAAGTCTATCTAGTATATACATTAGTTACATGCACATATGTCATGGTTTGGGCCTGGTCAGCAGCCAACAACCACGCAGTGGGTCTCTCTCCTTTCTCTTCCAGCAATAAGAAGGGACAGAGAGCCAGGCTTGGGGATTGAGATAGGACTGGGATGGGGAAAATATCCCCCTTTATGATCATGAGCAAAAGGCAGACTCATTAGGGGAAAAAAAAAAAGAACATACATTTATTACAGACACTAACAACACTTAAGAGAGTAGGACAGTGAGAAGCATTGCCACATCTTGAGAACACCTTCCCCCCACCCCTCCCTTCTTCCCGGGCTCAGTTCTGCTCCCGATATCTCTACCTCCTCCCCCAGTGGTGCAGGGGCAGGGAATGGGGGGGTGCAGTCAGTGCTGCTGCTTATTCCATCTTCGGTAGGGGGGGCTTCTGGAACTTGTTCCCCCTGCTCCATCGTTGTCCCCCTCTCACAGCAGACAGTCCTCCACAAACTTTCTCCAACATGAGTTCCTCCCATGGGCCGCAGCGTTCCCCACACTGCTCCATCGTGGGTCACCAACTCTCTCCAACTGGATTCTATCCCACGGCTGCAGCCCTTCCCAAGCTTCTCTGACGTGGGACACCCCCGCATGCTGCTATCCTCCCAGCACTGAATTACAGCAGCGGGGCTACCTTTTCCCATGAGACCCCGGACTTCTTTAGGCACAGCACCTTGATAATCTAGGCAGAAGCCACAGGCCATAAATCAATGTCTGCTCCACCGCAAATCATCATGGGTGGCAGGGGGGGGCCGCCCTGCCGTCTCACCACAGGATACAGGGGGGTCTCTGCTCCGGCACACCTCTCCCCTCCTTTCTTCCTCCGTTCCTCCACTGACCTTGGTGTTCACGCAGCTGCAGCAACTCCTCCTCACAAGTCCGACTGCACGTCACCACGTCCCGTCTTAAATACGTTATCGCAGATGCGCAGCTGATTGGCTCAGTTTCCAAACAGAAGTGGAGCTGACTTGGAGCTGGGGGAGCTTCGAGAAGCTTCTCACAGGGGCCTCCCTTATAGCCCCCTCCCCTGCCACCAAAAAAACTCCACCACTCACTCAACCCAGGACAACATACACGCACATATATATATATATATCTATATCTATATGTATAATATTCGGTAAAATATTTTGAAACCTACAATCTGCCAATGTGAAATTTAGAAATACAGGCATTGACTGTTTTCATAAATGGTCTCTTCTTCACAGTCAATGTAACTGGAACAGTGGTGACCTTGAAGCTCAGACATTATAGGACAGCCTAATTCCTGTTTTAATACTTTTTAACTTTGTTAATATTTTTGTGGTGACACCTGGTCTCTAATTTCTTTACAGTGATGCAACATCAACACAGTTAAAAAATACCCAACAGAAGAAACTATTATCATCCTCCTCCTTTAGAGCCTGTAAACATATTTGACCTGTTGTATACCTGCTACCTTTCAGTCATCACATCAGAAATTTTTTTGACATCATACTTTGCCTAAGTACCTCTGGAGCACCTAGTCTATCTGAATGAGACTTTCAAAGCTAATATACTAAGAACTCTAGTCCTGTAAATATACATATATTTATTAAATCTAATTACTATGGATTATAATGAGTATCTCCATTGACTGATCATGGAAATCTGCAGAACTCGGACTATGGATTGCAAGTTTATGAGTAGCTTCAGCTCTGCAATGTAGTACTTAGCCCAGTGATGCATATCCTTGTAAAGAACTCTAAGCAGAAGAATCTGTTAACTTACAACATAAAACATAATCTTCATTTTGGTATATATGTTGTAAGGTCTTCAATGTACTAGAATACAGGTACCTGAAAGTAAAATGCTTACACAACTAATTTTCCTAGTTTGGCTAGTACTCAACAGTAATATAATATAATACAATACATATATTCAAAGTAATTTTACACTGCATTCTATCATGCATGGTAAATTAAAATATTCCATTAACTAAACAAATTTGTGGTGCCATAAATCAAAACACACTAAGTAAATCACAGTTAGTGAAAATAGAATTATAATTCTATCACAGTGATTAAGCAGAGATGAGAAATAGTAAGATTTATCGTATTTAATAGGCAGAATATGATTATGAAACATACAGTTTGGGGGTTCAAGTTCTTCTGAGCTTTCTTCTTTTTTTTCTGAATTGCATGTATAGTGCTTTTTAATAATTTTCATGTTATTTCAAGGCATTAACAAAATTAAGGAAGACCATTTATAGTCTGTATGTTTGCAGATCTGTCACAAAGCAGGTTATTGTACAGTGTTGAAAACAGATAACAGTGTAATAGAATAATATTTATGTAATGGAAATAAAAGACGACTGTTATTAAATAAGTGATGTTTACATTGAGTATGTTCTCTCCATACTCCTATCAGGACCTACTTCGTGTTCTATAAAACAGACATAATACAGTAGGCAGATGAGTGGACACACCATATAATAAATGTATGAAAAATACCCAGTATCCCATGTCATACTTTTTTGTGTTTGTTTAAATTTACAGATATGCCAGCCTGTTGCACTCACCTGAGCAGCATACTGATATGACTTGCAGAAACATTTTATGTTATTGTACAGATGTGTTTATCAAGGATGTGTTAATAATGAATAGCTTGTGCAAATGAACCAGCCAAGTTGAACATAGTAGCTGGACTACCCAATGTTATTCTTACTCACTGAATTATTTTCAGTGTCATTTAAATTAGGATATTTAAATGTGCAAATAGGCTAAACATGGAGTTCTTTCTGTAATTTTTAATAATTTTATTCTCTACAAAAATTTTGTCTCATAGAGGACTGAGGAATACTGGAGGATTGAGATATACCTTTTGCAATGCAAAAATCTGAATTATGACATGTTGACAAATTATGACATCTAATGTTTTTATGCTCCAACCTGCTAAAATAGAACAGACAGGAAATATGTTTGCTTGGCAGTTTGGCTTCAGTTAGTCTCAGAAGACATGTATTAAAGTTTTTGTTTGAAGTGTTCAGAAAGACATTACCTATAAGGTTTGAGTTGTGCAATTGAAATCTACTTCAGGTAAGCATTTTGTCATCATCTTAGTTTTAGATACTTTTAAATTGCTATAAGCTGTTATGACATTAGCCATAGCAATCTGCTTAAAATTGTTAGATGTGAGTTTCTAGATATTCCTGAAAAGTTTTAGGGCTGAAATGCTCATTATTTTCTGTATTTCCTTCATATTCTATTTGTTCTTCATGTGTAACCTGTTAACAGAATGTCCAATCTTTCTTTAAAAGCTGTTTTCACTAGCTTAAAATTGTGCCACACTTTAATTATTAAAATTAAATTATTCGTTGTCAGCTAGCAGCCTTACAGAATATTATATTTAGTCAATAAAATATCGCCATATTTTAGAGCAGGATTAAGGGAAGCAAACTTGCTTTCTCTGCATTACTCTTAACATTTAGCTAATAAATATACATATCATTAGGAGTAGGACTTTAAATTTGGCATATGGAGAGGAAGTTGCCTTTCAGTAGTTCCCCTCCGTGAAAAATCTGTTGACATTTGTAAATTATAAGACTGAATATTTTGTTTGCAAATACCCAATAGAAATTTGTCATAGTTGCACAGCTGAATTCTGAAAAAAAAAAAAAAAAAAAAGACTCTACCATGAACACACCTTACTTCCAGATCAAGTGTGTGAGCACCATTTGTGCTAGGTGAGGAAGCATTCTTTCCTGTAAGGCAGTAATTAAATTAGCTTCTCCTCTTCCAAGTTTTAATTTTGCCAGCCAGAAACAACTGACACATCATGTAAAGGAATGCAGACATGGAAATCACTCTTCTAAAAAATTCCTAAAGTCTTTTGCCTGGTTTATAGCCACATGATGAAGAAGAGAAAGCCACCTGACTGGAATACAGAATGGTGATGAACTGGTCTTGGCATGGTAGTGTTGAAAGGAACAGGGAAATGATGAGTGCGGGAATAAGAGGATGTAATTTATGAAGAAAAGATGGCAAACATGGAAACCTGGAAACAAGAGTCCAGTTAACTACAAAAATTCACAGAATTATAGAAGATGGAAGGGATTATATAATCTTTATAATTATACATCATTTTCATATAATCCTTTATAACCTTTTTGGCTCTTTGTTGAACTTGCTCCAGAATGTCCACATCTCTCTTGTACTGGGGAAACCAGTCTTGGACACAGCACCCAGATGTGTTTTACCAGGGCTGAGCAGGGTGCAAGGATCACTTTCCTTGACTTGCTGACAACTCTCTGCCTAATGGAGCCCAGGAAGCTGTTGGTCTTATTTGTCAAAAGGTTGCTTTTCTGCCTAATGGTCAACTCACTGTCTATCTGGACCCCTCCCCATACTTTCCTGCTAATCTGTTTTCCAGACACGTCCTCCCTAATCTGTACTGGTACAGGGGTTATTCCTTCCCATGTGCAGGAAACTGTATGACAGAAACAAGGACTCACAAATGTCAACATTTCTCTGATTTCAGGAAACAGCTGCAAAACCTACTGACAATCATACTGACATAGCAGCATACTGACAAAGGAGGTGTTAATCCAGCATGTCTAACTGCGATAGCTATTATTTAATGTGAGAAAAAGGTAATTTTTCCCTTAAGTGTACAATTATTATAAAAAACTATAATTTCTATATAACAAATCTAAACTTTGTTTCATGCTTCAATTGAAATGTACAAGTTTGGAACCATAAGTGATTTACTGCCACAAAAGGGTGCAAACATAACAATCTCAATGTTTTTATATAATTACTCTGCCATTAGGTGAGTTCAAAGTTAAGCCTCATCAGTTCCGCTGCTCCCTCATTTTCTAAATGTTTTGTCTGTTCCCTTTTCACATTCACCAGTGTGGTTTTGCCTTGGCATCCCCTTCAACCTTCATAGTTAGATCAGTATTTCCAAGAAAGTTGTAATTAAAAGGAAAGTTAAAAGGAAATCTATCATTTTCAAATGCAGAGCTTATGTTTTAGAGAAAGTGACTAAATAGTGTAATTCTCAAATTGCAGAAGGGGGTCACAAGACAAGAAATGTTATGGCATCTTTCACTGTTACAATTCAGCCTATTTCACATCCTCATTTTCCATACAGCAATTAAGAAATAAAAAGAAAAAATAAAATAAATAAAAATTGTTAAGTGATAAATTGTGAATAGTCTTTACAGTCAGTGTTCATAGGAAGGTTACTTAAGATTTTTGCAGATGAGTTTTACAACTACAGGCAGTGACAGAGTTGCTACGAGAGTTAGTATATCATCCCTTAGCCATTACCAAATCCAGTAGTAATCCATTTCTCAGCTTCTGTCAGATGTCTATTATGGAACAAGCACGATTAGAATAAATCTAAGGGTCAAATTTAATACTGTAAGCAAAAAAATCTCAGAAAATAAATTACGTTTCTTCCATGTTTTTTAGATCTTTTTAGGAAGCAACACAGGTAGTTGTATTGGGTCTATATAACAAGGCTTTGGTAGCATGGTGAAGGCTGCATGAGTGGCCTCTGTGAGAAGGGACCAGGAGCTTCCCCCATGTTGGACAGGGTTGTTTACTGCCAGCTTCAAAGTGGATCCACCACTGGCCTACCACCAATGTTTGTGGCACCTCTGTGATAAGATATTTAATAAAGGATAAAAATTACTGCACAGCAGTTGTAAGAGAAAGGAGTGAGAAAAATGTGACAGGAACAACCCTGCAGACACTCTGTTCAGTTAAAAAATAGTAGGAAGTGTGGTCCAGGTGCTGGAGAAGAGATTCCCTTGCAGCTCATGGAGGTCATGGTAAAATGGATTGTCCCCACGCAGTCCATGGAAGACTGAGCTGGGGCAGGTATCCACACTGCAGCCCATGGAGGACCCCATGCTGGAGCAGGTGGACATGCTCCGAAGGAATCTGCAGACTCTAGAGATCCTCTGCAGGAAGAGGATCCTGTCAAGAGCTGCAGCTCAGGGAGAGGAGCCCATGCAGGATTAAGTTTTCTGTCAGGAACTGGGGCCTGTGGGGCACCCACACTGGACAAGTCTGTTCATGAAAGTCTCTACCCCTTGGAAAAGACCCACGCTGGGGCAGTTCTTGAAGTACTCCAGCCTGTGGGAATAATGCATGTTTGAATATTTTGTGAAGGATTTTTTCATGAGGGAGGGACCCCATGCTGAGGCAGAGAACAGTGTGAGAAAGCAGCAGCAGAAATTAAATGTTGTGGACAGACCCCAACCCCCAGTCCCCCTGTGCTGCTTGGGTATGGGAGGAGAAGGCAGAGAAACTGGGAGTGAAGTTGAGCTTGAGAGAAAGAGGGAGTGGAGAGAAGGTGTTTTAAGTTATGTCTCTGCTTCTCACTATCCTCCTATATTTTAGTTGGCAACAAATTAAATTAATTTATCTCAAGCAGAGTCTGGTTTGCCTTTGATGGCAATTGGTGAGTGATCTCCCTGTCCTTATCAGTGGCTTGGTATAGCTCAGCTTCAGGTAATAGAAGTGTCCACGGACAAAACTCAGGCTTCTAAACACTATCTCTACTGCCTTTTGTATCATTGTCACATTGTCTCCTTATCTAAAAAAGGGGGGTTTTTGGTTAGTTGTTTGGTTGTTTTTTTTCCCCAGAGTGCTCAAACTGTGTTATTAATTTTTACATCATATATCACAGTTTATTGCTACCAATAATAGCCATTTTGGAATTAAACCTTGCTTGGATTATCTAGCCAAAGATGGCGATGACAATGTAGGAATTAAAAAAGAAGACAGGACTTTATTTCCTTCAACCAAACTGACTCAGTTGAAATAGGATTTTTTTTTTTTTTTTTATAGGCAATTACAAGCATTTTATAGGAAAATATTTTAAAAATATTGAGTAACAGGAATAATTTTCAAAACTTTGTTATAGTGTAATCCTGTCTGCAGTGAAATAGCTACATAAAATAATTTGCCAAAAAGCACATTATAGGTTGGAGAAAAGGTGTATGAGCTGGGAGGAGAAAAGTTTCCTTTAATATGCATACAGAAATTAATACTTGAACTTTATTTTGGTTATGCAAAATAAACAGTTGGGAAGTGTTTATGATCACAAACCCTTGGACAAGTCAGAGAAACAGATATCTTGGTCACAAATCAGACTGAGTGTCAGTTAGATTTCTGAACAAAGAAACTGCGTATTTGTTTTTATTCTCTATGGGGACTGAGGGGTTTTCTATATATAAGCAAGAATACATTAAGTAACATACTTAATCCTTATAATCAGTTTCTCTCACTAACAGAAACAATCATACAAAGTTCCAATTACTTTATAACAGCATGTGATGGCTGCACTCCTCCTGTTTGAACTAATCGAACTTTGGTTCATACATATGCTTAGCAAGTAGGCCTAACTGAAGTTGATCCTGTTGTGTGAAGCTATCAGTGAGAACGCAGCATCAAAACAAAAAAAAAAAAAAACAAAACACAATGGTTTGTCTGGACGCTGGGCTGATAAGCAGCTGAAACTATATGAACACAACAGAAAATATGACTACAAATCACCCCTTTGCACTATAAATATCTACAACCATCAGGGCCTGTTGAGGTCTCCCTCCATAGCAGCTGGCTGCACAGTGAAAATCTCCCCTTGAATAGGAACATTTCTCAAAGTTACCCCTTGATGCTGAGACATATGTTACATGGCACCAGACATCAATGTGTTGGTAAGTGACATCTGTTGCATGCCTGTAATATTCAAGATACATATAGTAAGCATACGGGATAATCTGTATGCCATACTAACTTGAAGTGTAGTAGAGTACTGACCGACAACCAATCTGTACTTATTAAATATTTTATGTACCTAAATTTACTGATTAGAACTCAATAAACTAGCTACTAGGTCAGATCTGCCCAAATGGGCTCTTACTTTTCTCTTGTGACACAGTATGATCCAAAACAACAGCTGTTGCAATTACTATGACTTTTAAAGTAGCAATGTAGAAAAAAATAGAGAAGCTCCCCGCTCCCCAAGACTAGTTCAAGTTCAGATCCTATTTGAAAATGAAATTTGTATGTTAGCAATACTGACGCAATCTTGAGAAATTGCATATGAAATGATTTGTGAGGGTGGAGAGACCAGCCACTGCAGACGTCTTATAAGGAAATTTGTTTGCAGATAGTGCTATCTGATCTTCAGTTGAAAACACTGATCCTACAGAGAAAGAAAAGATGGAAGGATGTTCCCTGGCTGAATTTGAAAACAGAATGTCTAGGCATGATAGTATTGATGTTGTAAGTGTCAAGAAATTTATCATACAAATCCTCTTTACTTAACTAGGTGGAACATTTAAATAACAGACAGACCTTCATTTCATATTGTACATCACTATTGTTATGGTTGTTACAAGTAAAATTTATAAACGCAAACTTTTTTCATTAAACTAGTTTTTATCCTTTGGGGAGGGGAAAGATGAAGTAGGCACTGCTTTTTTCTTAGAAAACCTCCTGAAAATGTTTTAAAATTTTCTATCCCTTCCCTTCCCTTCCCTTCCCTTCCCTTCCCTTCCCTTCCCTTCCCTTCCCTTCCCTTCCCTTCCCTTCCCTTCCCTTCCCTTCCCTTCCCTTCCCTTCCCTTCCCTTCCCTTCCCTTCCCTTCCCTTCCCTTCCCTTCCCTTCCCTTCCCTTCCCTTCCCTTCCCTTCCCTTCCCTTCCCTTCCCTTCCCTTCCCTTCCCTTCCCTTCCCTTCCCTTCCCTTCCCTTCCCTTCCCTTCCCTTCCCTTCCCTTCCCTTCCCTTCCCTTCCCTTCCCTTCCCTTCCCTTCCCTTCCCTTCCCTTCCCTTCCCTTCCCTTCCCTTCCCTATTACTGACTAGGAAGCATTACTTATAGATAAAATATACTCAACCATAAAAAACTTTTCATACTGAGCATTTAGAGAAACATTTTACACAATTGAGAACATTGCACAGAAGTGAAACCTGAATGTACCTGCCATGGACTAAACATTCAACCACCTACACAAAAAGTTAGAAGCTTCATAATATCTTACTTTCAACTGGAAAAAACTCTGTTAAAGTGTAGATCATTCAGTTCAAGCTGATGAAACAATGTAAAATAACAATATACTTTTTTTTTTAAAGACCAAAAAAAAACCCAAAACAACAAAAGAGAATATGAAGTTGTCATTTTCTCTGAACTGGGAAAATAGCAATAAAACAGCAGGAAGAGTGATCTTCCAGAGCCTCAAGAATGTGATAACTTAATCCATCTAAGGCAGACCCAGTCTGATTATCTTGTTTGGGATACTGTAAGCTTTGGATTCAATATGGATAACAGTTAAAATGTGTCATGAAGATAGTGTGACTAGATACTATTATGTGAAAGGGAAATCCCATCTGTCTGTCTGAGGTAGCTTTAATTGCTCTGTAAGCCACTGAAACAGCCGAAGAAATTACTGAAACAATAAAGTACTCTTTCAGTGTTTAAGGAGAAGAGATTGATGATGGAAACCATAACACTACTAAAAGAAGAACTGGAAGATCTAAATACCACATGAACAGGAGATTGCAGAAAAACTAAGTAAGTCTTTATCCATAACACTCTGATGTGAAAACAAGATAAAATACTAGTAAGGGTAAATAACTGCTCAGGGGAGAACAGGAAAAATGAGTTGCCATTAAATATCATACAGGGCTCAAGTTGTTCTGAAGAGACTACATTTACACAAAAGACATGTAAACTTAGGAAGAAAGATTAAAGAAGTGTCTGATATTTTGATGACTCAAATACTCCAATGGCAAAATCAAAACACAAATTAAAGATATCTGTGTCTTTCTTGAGTAACTGTTATGCAAGTATTGCAAAAGGTCATCTTCCTTGGCACTAAATTCGGGCACAACTTCTTAAAATAGCTCATTGATGTTCTAGGTCTGTACTGTCCAATATTTTTAAAGGATGCTGGCCAAAAATAAAAGTAAGAACAAGATATTTCACAGATCAACTAGATGATCTGGAGGCAAACAATAAAATCTAGTAAATCTTGAAAATGTTTTAGCTGTTGAATATTGTGCCCTGATGATATATAACAATCACTACTACCAGAGTTGTCACCAGGCAGTCAACATCATAGATTTTACAGTTAAGAGCACTACAGTCATCTGGGCCTCTGGGAAGCAGATTCAAGATAAATCTGTTTGCAAGGTTCTATGTAATCACCTTGGAGAGTACATTGAGCCCAGCAGATTTTTCTTTGCGGTAGACTGAGATCTCAACATTTTGAGAGACCTTGCTGGTGCTTTGAAACACACCAGAAAAAATCCAAGCCCTAATCACAGACTCAGAGAAGGCTTAGTTTAATTGAGTCAAATAAAGGATGAAATGGCATAATATAGTTATTCATCTAGGGGGGTGGGGTGGGAAATACCAGCAATAAGTCCTTCTAAACCTTAACCAGAAGACTAAATGGCCACAAGCAGCTTCATCTTCTGGATTGGTATTGCGAGGTTAGGACGTCTCCTCAATCAGGAGGACCTTCAGTAAAGCTTTTTTAAGAATGCCAGGCATACCTCAGTAAGGTAAACAGAGAAGGGTCCTCCAGCTTCATTTATTAGTGTTAAACTACATCTGGGAAAAATATATATTATATATATTATATATATATGATAACAACAGCAGCAGTTCAAAGAAGTCCAACAGTAACTCACTGATTCTGAGGTGCCTTATATGTACCATTTATAGAGAGGAACTCTACAGTGGACTTAATTTGTTCTTTTTATGCCTATATGCCTTTATAACTGAACTGCTGAAGAAGATATTGTGATCTGGTAGATGATTTGAAGGGTGTAATTATTGCTATTTAGCTAAAAGAAAATGCATACTTAGTGTGCAGGAAAGGGGCATAAAGTATCTTAAAGTTCAGAGCCTTGGTGAATAGCTGCCTTTTAACAAGAGGGCAACGTACACAGATCAAGACATCTTGGCAAATGAACTCCAGCTAGAGATTTTCTGCTCCTGAAGAAAAAAGAGAATGTGAAGAGACTGTTTTCCAAGGACAGTATTTTTACATTTAAATCAAATAAAGATATTTTTACATCAAAATTGCATCAAAGTTGCTTTCATTTTAGCACAGATAATCGGAACAAACTTTTTTATTTTTCCAAGGAAGCCAAAGTAGATTAATTCTACACATTTGATAGCTTTTTTCAGGTAAAATTATCCAAAATACTACAGAAAATATTTTTTTTTGTCATTATTCAAACACTATGAATAGCAGAGATTAAATTCTGCACAAAAACTCTTAGAATAAGCTAACAGAGTTCAGTTATGTGGATAAACTACAGAAGAGTGTTATGAGAGTTAGATTTTTTGGGGATGGTGCAAGCAAAGGACGCTGAACAAACAATTAAATGTCAAAATACATAGTTAAAAATCTAGTCATAAAATAATAGAGAAATTGAAATCAATAGAAAGCAAAATGATTTCCCAAAGGAAGTGATGGAAGCCTTGTCATATATGATCCCAGTGTAGGTAATTAAATTCAAGTAGTGCAAAGCATTGTTCAGCAGAGGTGTTTCCTTACTAGCAAATTAAAAAGTTTTTTTCTGTCCTTAACCTCTCTGACTCTAATATAAGATATTAACTGGAGATTTTTAGGTTATGTAATAAAAAACCTCGTTTCCACACAAAGACCATAGAGGGGTGGAGTGGAGCAATGATGGGGCAGATAATGTCACTACTCCCATGAAGTACTCCAGAAGCATCATGGGGAGGGGTGTCAATACCCTAGTTAGAAGTCCCAGCACCCACCTTGACCCTACCCAGGGTTTCCCAGGGAGCCTCCACCCCAGAGGTGGTGGGGACACCCATCACCCTGAATCCATGGGGGCTTGCTGGGTCTCATCACAAACTGAGGGACCACTGCCCAATTGTGCAAGACACTTCATGGGTTGCAGGGGGTGGCACAAGGCTTATTCTGGGATGTTTAAGGGAGGAACCGGAGGCAAGAGAGGTGGGGAATCAGGGTGGTTTGAGGAGTAGCAAGCATGGGAAAACAGAGGGTAAAGGGGATATAAGGGACCAGAGAAGGGTGAGGAGGAGCTGGACAATGTGCTTGTGGGGTCACGCCTTGTGCTGCAGGGCGCAGTTCCCTCTCTCCTCTCTCTGATCTCCATTTCTGTTTCCCAGGATAGTGACTCTGTGCCATGTGGCTGTAGGAGGGGACCACGGGTCAGGGTCTGTGTGTCCATGGTGGCAGTCACTGGAGCCAGTGCAGGTGCATGTGCCGGTGTGTAATCACCAGTGAATCTGCACCCCAACCAGATGGGCAGCAGGACCAGGATGTGGATTCCTCTGAGGATGAGACACCCAGAGGGGTTGGGTCCCAAAGGGATCAGGGGTGCATGACTAGCACTGGAGGGACCATGGGGATAGGGGTTGACTGAGAGAACTGCTGGTGGGTGTTTTTGGGGGTGTGTGTGCATGTGAGTGTGTTTGTGTGCATGTGTGTGCGAGAGAGAGACAACTGGGGTCAGAGGATCCAGGGGAAGTTACTGGATAGAATATATGTCTAAACACAGCTGCCAGAGGACTCACACTTTCGTGTGTGTGTGTCTGGGTCTGTTCAGGGGGGTCTGTACCAGTGACAAGGTTGAGGTTTCTGCCTGTGTGGGTCTCCGTGGTCTGCTGTGTCTATGTGCATATATGCTTATTGTCTATGTGTATTTGTGTATGTGTTACTGGGACTACATGCTCAGCCTCACCAGATTTCCTGGTGGGGTTGGAGGCATGGAGCTGTGGCAGCTTTGTCACTGTCAGGGTGCCAGATTTGGCAACCACTAACAGAAAATGTAGGTGTCAAACAACCTTCAGAAGTTCTGAGATAAAGATAATGATTTTGGAACTTTGTTAGGCCCCACTTTCAGGCTTAAGATGGATAATGACCATGTTTAATCATTAATAGAAAAATAATTGCTAAAGCTGATGAAGCACTAAAATAAAACCATCATCTTCCTCTGCCACTTCTAAAACATTAAATATGAGGGGTTAGTAATATGTGGAAACAAAACAAGTAGATCACTGATAACATCTTCTTAGGAACTCAAAGGGAAAATTAAGTACTGTCACACCCTTTCTGCCTTTCTTCTGACCTTATGTCCTTCTTGTTCTCATTGTCACTTTCTTCTCCACAGTCGAAGTCTTCTTTAGCTTAGCTTGCATAAATACAGCTTTGACCTTCCCAAGCATACAGTGACAATTTGAAAAATGGATCCATTTTGTCCAAATGAAGTACCTTATCACAAAATCCTTAGTGAAGCAAAACTCCAGTTGAAGTCAATGGAGGAGTGGAGTGACCACTGAAATAAATTCAACCTTGTTTTGGCATGGGCTATGGAGATACAGTTAAGTTTTCCCCACCTATCCCACTAATAACCCACCTTCTTCAGATTTCAAAATGATTGACTACTGTCCACAATAATGCTTCTACAATGACATGTTCAGGAGTGAGCAGTACCACTGCACAAATTGAAATAAGAATAAAATAAGAATGGCTGCCAGCTTGGAAGAATTCAGAAAATTTTATAGGTGAGTAAATTGTTACATTCACTTGTAACTCACAATAAAGGAGTGACCTTTCTTGAGTATTATTCAGAATAATGTATATTATGTATACTGACCATTCCTTTTCTTGATTGTAATATTGATGACTATAACCAGAGAGCAAAGCAAGTGCAAAGATTTGTGCCCTTTTACTTCCCCACATTATATGAGTACTTGTCTCATTTGATTTACTCCTACAGAATGGTTCAGAGATATAGCAGCAATCTCTGAGATGTTTTCTCTGTTATATATCATTTAATCTGTTAGTGTTAGACAGGAGTGTTTTGATTTGAAAGGTGCTTAGGTAAAAAAAAACCAAACAAACAAAAAAAAGAATATAAGTATTTGTGAAGATGAAAATCCAGTTTTCTTGTTTTAAGAGTGGCAGGGCCAGGCACAAAAACAACATAAAGAAAGAGATGAAGCTTTGTTTCTTTTTTCAGAACAGGATTTTAATTTCAGGAAGAATTTGCTCTGTGGTTGAGTGGCAATTAAATTCAATAAGATCTGTTGGGCTGGAGTTGAAAAAAAAGGCTTAATTAATTACACAAACAGCTGATTGTTCTGTTAAAATGGCAAGTAAATTCATTGATCTTAAGCTAAAAACAAATGAAGAATTGACAAAATAACACACATAGTACAATGGGAAGGCCATTATAGATAACTGATATTTGGGAAAGGACAGCAGATATGATAAAAAAATTTCTCTACGTTCGCAGTCAGAAGCATGCTGTTTTAAAAGGAGCTTTTAGACACCAGCATTTTATTACAGACACAGGAAGTCAGCCACATCCTCCTGGAAGTTATGTCAAGATATATCGATGACAAGGAGGTGATTAGAGATATCCACATGGCTTCAAAAAGGGCAAATTGTGCCTGACTAACCTGGTGGCCTTTCATGATGGAGTGACCGTGTTGGTAGATTAGGAAAGAGCAACTGGTGTCATCTATCTTGATTTCTGCAAGACCTTTGACACAGTCCCACCTGTATCCTGGCTGCATCAAAAGAAACATGGTCAGCAGATCGAGGGAGGTCATTCTGCCCCTCTATTTTGCTCTGGTGGGACCTCACACAGAGTATTGCATTCAGCTCTGGAGTCCTCAGCACAAGAAAGACATGGATCTGGTGTAGCAGGTCCAGAAGAGGACTACAAAAATTATCAAATGGATGGAACACCTCTCCTATAAGGACTGGCTGAGAGAGGTGGAGTTGTTCAGCCTGGAGAAGAGAAGGCTCCAGGGAGACCTTATTGTGACCTTTCAATTTATAAAGGGGGTTTCTAAGGAAGATCGAGAAAGACCAGGGCCTGTAGTGACAATACAAGATAGTGACAACATTTTTAAACTAAGAGAGGATAGATGTAGGTTGGACCTAAGGATGAAGTTTTTTTTTCAATAAGGGTAGTGAAACACTGGAGCAGGTTGATCAGAGAAGCTGTGGGTGCCCTGCCATTGGAAGTGTTCAAGGTCAGGGTGGGCAGGCAATTGAGCAACCTGGTCTAGTGGGAGATGTCTCTATCCATGGAAGAGGGGTTGGACTAGATCATCTTTAAAGGTCCTTTCCAACTCAAACCATTCTGTGATTCTACAATACTAAGATTCTATGTTACACAAAGCATATTAAAATTTAAACATTGTCTTAACTGTTTCACTAAAAGTGCCAGTAGACATGAAAAAGCTACAAAAAATGCAAACCAAAACACAACAAGAAATAACTATATTTGTATTTCACCCTGTTTATTGTACTTACATGGCAACTGATTTTATTTGAGTGAAGCATGACCACTGCTTTCTCCTTAAAGTTTTGATTTCTTCCTAGAAAGAAGCATTCTCCCTGTTGTGGTTTGAGCCTGGTCGGCAGCCAACCACCACGCAGCCATTCTCTTCCCCTTCTCTTCCGGCATTAGGAAGGGACAGAGAACCAGGCTTGGGGTTCGAGATAGAACTGGGATGGGGAAAAAAAATTCACAATTTATGGGCATGAGCAAAATCCAGACTCGTTATGGGTAGAAAAAAGAATATACATTTATTACAGACACTAGTAACACTTAAGAGAGTAGGACAGTGAGAAGCATTGCCACATCTTGAGAACACCTTCACGTCACCCCTCCCTTCTTCCTGGGATCAGTTCTGCTCCCGATATCTCTGCCTCCTCCCCACAGCAGCGCAGGGGCAGGGAATGGGGGGGTGCACTCAGTGCTGTTGCTTATTTCATCTTCGGTAGGAGGGAGCTTCTGGAACTTGTTCCCCCTGCTCCATCGTTGTCCCCCTCTCACAGCAGACAGTCCTCCACAAACTTTCTCCAACATGAGTTCCTCCCACGGGCCTCAGTGTTCCCCACACTGCTCCGTCATGGGTCACTAAATTTTCTCCGACTGGATTCTATCCCACGGCTGCAGCCCTTCCCGAGCTGCTCTGGCATGGGACACCCCCGCATGCTGCAATCCTCCCAGCACTGAATTACAGCAGCGGGTCTAACTTTTCCCACAAGACCCTGGCCTTCTTCAGGCACAGACACCTTGATCAACCAGGCAGAAACCACAGATCATAAATCAATGTCTACTCCACCACAGATCCTCCATGGGTGGCAGGTGGGGGCCTCCCTGCCATCTCACCACAGGATACAGGGGGTTTCTGCTCCGGCACACCTCCCCCCTCCTTTCTTCCTCCGTTCCTCCACTGACCTTGGTGTTTCACGCAGGTGCCGCAACTCCTCCTCACAAGTCCAACTGCTTGTCACCACGTCCCGTCTTAAATATGTTATCGCAGAGGCGCAGCTGATGGGATCAGTTTCCAGAGGTGGAGCTGACTTGGAGCTGGGGGAGCTTCGAGAAGCTTCTCACAGGGGCCTCCCCTCTAGCTCCTTCCCCTGCCACCAAAAATAACCCCACCACTTACTCAACCCAGGACACTCCCAAAGAAGACAAGTGTTGTGGAGCTCTTTAGATGTCTAAGTGGAGTTGGTTTTGACCATTTTTAGGATTTTTTCCCAGTGACTCTTCATAGTGCCAGAGCCAGTTTCTCCTACTATTCAAGATTATGAAACATTAGAATGTTCTTAAAGTAAAACTTAAAAAGAATTAGAATCTCAGTATTTCATCTACTAGTGCATGGATTACCCAAATCTTAAATCTTTCAGACTACATGACATATAATGTGATTTATATCCACAATGCTAGGTAATTGCAAAAATAATGTAGTTGTCATAGGATCACAATTCAGGCTGGCAGGGACCTGGAGAGGTCTCCAGCCTCTCTCTCAGTGCAGGCTTAGCAGTGGGTTCAGATGGGGCTGCTCAGCCTTAATCCAGTCAGGGCAAGGGCATGAAACTCCCCAGGTCAGAGATGGCCCAACCTCCCTGGGCCCCAGCTACACTGCTGGGCTGTCCACATGGGGAAAGGCTTTTCCCTATCTCCAGACTGAGCCTCCTGTGTTTCAATTTGTGCCACTGTCTCTTGCCCTCCCACCACACACCACCATAAAATGCCCAGCTGCATCTCCTCCATTCCCTCCCATCCCCTTCTGTTGATGCTGGAGATACCCCAAAAGCCATCACTTCTCCTGGTTGAAGCAGGCCTCATCCCATAGCCTCTCCTCAAGGGCAAGGGCTCCAATCCCACCTTCTCAGAGGCCTCCCTTTAGCCCACCCAAGATCATAAATGTTTATATGTATTTCATATACTATGTGTCTTCTATATATTCTTTATGTCTTCCAAATTCTTCAGGCTTCCTTGGGTGAAACATGCTATTTCTTAAAACAAACTGTTTTTTGGGGCAGGAAGAATAGTCAAGCATACTTTTAGTTTATAAGCCCATTGGATGTAAGACTATGCTTGAGACAGTGCCCATCACAGATAACATGCAACCCAAGATGAACAGTAACTACCTCTGCAAAAGTTTACTTAGACCCTGTTTCAGGCTGTTCATTGTGCTCTGTTTGCTACTGTTTTAAATGACATTAAAGTCTAAAATGGATTTGTGCAACATCCAGAAGAAAGGCCCAAGATCTTAAAATCAAGATTTCATAAGAACACACTCTACACAGAGCTATAAGAAAACAGCTTTATTGGTCAAAAATATTTGGGATCAAATGGAATATTTAGTCTGATCTGAAACTAAACCAGTCTCTTTTGGATGTGTATTTAGTAACTCTTCTTTAAAAATTATATGTAGCTTCAATTAAAAAAAAAAAATGAATAAAACATCTAAAGTTTTCACTTAATTACAAACTGCATTTTTGTCATGAAAGTTATTTGTCTGAACAAGTGTTTGCAACTCTATTGTGTACATTTCAGTGTTAATGTTTTGTAAGTATAAACTCTAATTTCTGTGATTTTTGTGTCAGTTAAATGTCTTCTATGTGTAATATTACTTATATTGCGTAACAATTGCAGTTAGGATTTTATTTAAATGCAATATCAGTAAAAAGTCTGATAGAAAGTAAAACTTTCTCTGGCAGAAATGTAAACATTTGTTCTCTTTCACAGAAAGACTACAAGTCAAGATCCTTGAATAGGAAAACACTTCAGTGTATCTCTACACATGAAAGTATTCCCAGTGACTTCATGATGAGTTTTATTTTCTCCTTTGAAGACACACAGGCACATAAATGACTTTACTGGTTCAGAATCTAAACAGAGCCACTTAAACTTGTTCTACTAGATACTGAAAATACAAAATTTTCTTATTTGTAAAATATTATCTCGAGTACTGTGGACAGAAGATGGTAGAAAAGAGATCACATGTCTCCAAATAACTTCTTATTTCATAAGAATACTAAATTGCAGTGTAGACACTTTGGAGACATTAGGTTTACTGTAAGTAAACCAAACTTGCACCATTATTATTAGTTTCTGACCCTTTTAGTCAGAAAGAGACCCAGTAAGACATTCTGTTAGGCACTGTAAACATAGTATTTAGCAACCTAGAAACTTTAAGGAACAGTAATTTCATATCTGTTCATAGAAATCATATCACTCATATCTCCCAATTAAATAGCAGATTTTATTTTAAATTATTTTTAAAGGATCTATAACCATAGTTTCATGGTCCAGACCATAGACAAAATAGCTTTTGTTGTATTTTCCTAATTAATTTCTCTTATTAAATGAAGTTCAAATTAGATGTTCTCCCTTCCTTCTATCTCCTCTTGATCTTTGAGGAATAATTGTATGCAGGTGATCATATTATGCTAAATCATATAGATTCTTGTGCAGTGTCTCTTGAATTATGTAGTGTATATTTTGTTTTTTAACAAAATATTTATATTCTATCAATTAACCCAGAAATTTCCTTGCTATTTTACTATTAAAGGAATGAATAAAGGAGAATAAACTACTTTTAATATTTTCCTTCTGGGGAAAAAAAAAAATCAGATTTTAGAAAAAATCTGTAAAAGTGTTTGGAAGAGCAAGTGGAGTAGGCACAAGAAATATTAAATAACTTACTCTTTATTTCCTCTAGATCCCTTTCTTTTCTTTGCATTTAGTGACATACACAAGTGTCAATACCAAGAAGCATCATACAACATGGTCATTGTTTTGATTTCTTTTGGCAGAAAAGTTGACTGCTTTCTACTTTTTATTTTATATCAGGCATTCTGAGTGTATACCACCCTCAAACACAGATGCTATTGCAGTGACATTCTTCTCACTGCATCACAAATACACATGTGTGCACACGTGTGCACCTCTGTATCTTCAAGTTAGTCTCTATGGAGTCTAAACTGATATATTAATAGAAAGACTTTGCACAGATGAGAATTACAGGGATTGTTGAAGCAAAGCATTGATTGTTCCCGGTTTACAGGGTAGAAACATGTTCCAGATGTGGGAAGCAGTTTAATAGAAGAAACAGAACAAGAGAGAAGGATAAACAGTAATATAGTGCATGAATTGAGAGTAAGAAGCTGATACTAAGACGAAGAAGGAAGTGTGTTGTTAAGACCTTGAGGATAAAATAGAAGTTTTGAAGTAGATACTCATGTGTATACATACTCAAATGATGAAATTCATCTACTTACCTAATTAAAAATGTTGCATGGACAAAAGAATAACAGCAGGACAGAAAAAAAGAGAGGTTTCAGTTATTCAGGAAATAATTTAAAACTTCTAAGTACAAGGCACTTAGTATGCAAACACACACATTCATCTATGTATCTCTTTTTGTGGGTCTGGCTCCCAGTGAGAAATATCTACAAAGGAAATGTGTGACACATATGGTGGTCACATAAATTATGTGTATCCATTTGCATTCCCAGTAGGCAACTTCTTTTCCATCACTGTTTGTTTCCTAGGAAGTAAACAAATAAATAAATAGATAAATAAATACATACATACATATTTAAGACCTGAAAAGCCCAACTAAAACAAAACTCTTGCTTTTTTTATGATCCTGTGCCAAGACGCGAGAGAAAACAGTGATAATGCTGTTCTCAGAGGCTTATGAATTTAGTGAATGGGAATCAAACTATGAGGAGTGAATA
This sequence comes from Tyto alba, assembly GCF_018691265.1. Classification (NCBI taxonomy): domain Eukaryota; kingdom Metazoa; phylum Chordata; class Aves; order Strigiformes; family Tytonidae; genus Tyto; species Tyto alba. Next base: position 36,859,721 of record NW_024881318.1, read on the forward strand.
TGGAATTACATTTTTGGAGACATTTTTTGAACGTTATTTCTTTAAAGCAAAGTTGCATGACTTTAAAACAGAGTTAGATAACAAAGGTTCTTTGTTTATTGAATATGGACTTAGCTATACATTTTTTTTTTTGTTAACATTTAGTAGGTAGTAGTTGAAAATTATCTTTAAAACAAATAAAAAAAAATAAGCAAGCAAATAAAAAACCCTCATCAGTCTCATCAAAATATGTGGATAAAGCTTTACTCAGAAGAAATACAAAAAGTAAAGCAGAATGTATTTCTTACATTCATTACCAGTCCACACTGACGGGAAGAACAAGAGCTCAGAGGTCTGGCAGAGACTGTGTGTTTTCCTTGACATTGCTGAAGCAAATGTCCCAATACCACTCCCGTGCCCAGACCCAGGATGGGAAACCACCTAAAACTCCAGGGTGGGAAACCACCTAAAACTCCAGGGTTGGAAACCGCCTAAAACTCTGTAGTCAGACCCACCCCACCCCCCCACCTCCAGCCACAATACTGGACATGCGTACCACTGCTAGTGGTAGGTGGGGTTGAGGGAATAAAACAGAGAGGAGGACTGAGAGCAGGGGCTCTTCTCTGTGCCGCCACCACCCTGCTTCTCCTCACTACTGCTCTGATTCTCTGCTCTGCTTCTCCTCCACTCTGCTTCTCCTGGCCACAACCACCACTTCTTGCTCTGCAACTGCTTCCCCTCACCACAATCATCACTTTGTGAACAACTCTCACCTGCATTCTATGGACTGATCTTTTAACTGGGCTGTCGGGTTTCAGTTCCATGGTGGTAGCTATAACAATGAACCCTTTCCCCTTTCTCTTCCTCTCTTTCTCTCTTTGTCCCTGTCCTGGGTTTGAGTGAGTGGTAGGCTTTTTTTGGTGGCAGGGTAGGGGGATAGAGGGGAGTCCCTCCGTGCAAAGCTTCTCGAAGCTCCTCCAGCTCCAAGTCAGCTCAACCTCTGTTTGGAAACCGAGTCAATTAACTGCTCCTCTACGATAACGTATTAAGAAGGGACGTGGTGACGAGCAGTTGGACTTGTGAGGAGGAGTTGTTGGCACCTGCGTGAACACCAAGGTCAGTGGAGGAACAGAGGAAGAAAAGAGGGGGGAGGTGTGCTGGAGCGGAGATCCCCCTGCATCCTGCGGTGAGACGGCAGGGCGGCCCCCACCTGCCACCCATGGAGGATCTGTGGTGGAGTAGACATTGATTTATGATCTGTGGTTTCTGCCTGGTTGATCAAGGTGTCTGTGCCTGAAGAAGGCCAGGGTCTTGTGGGAAAAGTTAGACCCGCTGCTGTAATTCAGCGCTGGGAGGATTGCAGCATGCAGGGGTGTCCCATGCCAGAGCAGCTCGGGAAGGGCTGCAGCTGTGGGAGGGACTTCAGTTGGAGAGAGTTGGTGACCCAAGATGGAGCAGTGTGGGGAACTCTGCGGCCCATGGGAGGAACTCATGTTGGAGAAAGTTTGTGGAGGACTGTCTGCTGTGAGAGGGGGACAACGATGGAGCAGGGGGAACAAGTTCCAGAAGCCCCCCCTACCGAAGATGGAATAAGCAGCAGCACTGACTGCACCCCCCATTCCCTGCCCCTGCGCTGCTGTGGGGAGGAGGTAGAGATATCGGGAGCAGAACTGATCCCAGGAAGAAGGGAGGGGTGACGTGAAGGTGTTCTCAAGATGTGGCAATTCTTCTCACTGTCCTACTCTGTTAAGTGTTGTTAGTGTCTGTAATAAATGTATGTTCTTTTTTTCTACCCCTAACAAGTCTGGCCTGTGCTCGTGACCATAACGGGTTATTTTTCCCCATCCCAGTCCTATCTCGAACCCCAAGCCTGGCTCATCACTCCCTTCCTAATGCCGGAAGAGAAGGGGAAGAGAATGGCTGCGTGGTGGTTGGCTGCCGACCAGGCTCAAACCACAACACTCCCTCTTTTTGCATTTGTGATGGGCAAATAAAGTTTTATGGCACTTGACTCCATTTTGAGTCTTAATCGTGTTCCTGAGAATACGAGTGGAACCTCACTCCAGTCTCTGACTGGCTTGCAATAAGGTCTTGCAGGAGTCTATGTTTACAGTGTAGATCTGTGCAGTTGCACTGCCAAATCATTAAGCCACCTTCAAACAGAAGTCCTAGCTAAGACAGGTGTTAGCACAGTGGGTACTGAGGAGAATAGAGGGTGTGTTGGATGCTGTAAAAGACAAATACTTTACAACTCAAATTATAAGAGGACTGATACAGACCTCCCTACAGCTGAGGAAGGCTGATGCCAGCCATTGATTTAATGCTTGCACACACCAGCCCTCACTAATTCAAAGAAGTAAGGTCATTTTAATTCACTTTGTCTGTTTTTTCTGTCAAAGCAGCAAGTGATCCCAGGATATCTGGAAGAATGTTAAGTATTGTGGTTACATTTTAGACCATCTGCAACTGTTGGAGGACAGATTTACTAATAGAACAGATGATATACACAAGTCCTTTGACTTACAAAGCCATTGACATAACTACAAAATTGATTAAGTAAGGATTTGTTCATAATACACTAACTCATGAAAATAGATTAGTTAATTCATTCCTTTTGTGAGATAAACTCCTGGTCTTTAGAATCAAAGATCCTTCTGTTTGTCATTTTGTTAGACATTTTCTTGAGAATATCTGTAGATAAATTTGATTTTCAAAAATGAAGAAACTAATAGTACTAACAGGACTCAGGTTTCACTGTGCTTTCCTGTCCAAAGTATTTCTATTATTAAAGCTCCCATATTCTCCCACAGATATGAAATATCAATTCATTGATCTATGGTGCATATATATACCTAAAGTACTACCTGGGAATGTGAGTAGGCCTAGATGAAGAGAAACTTTTGAAACAATTGGAATGTGTGCTGAGCCAAATATTTATATTTTCCTATTTTGTGTCATGAAATCGCCAGTAAGGGGAGAAGCAGCACACAGTAAGTTCAGGTTTCTAAAATGTGATGCAGCAATAAAGACAAATTTATAGAGATTAATCATGCACTGGTAGGAAGATGGAGTATATGATCAAAGACCATACAACTTTTTTATTGCTGAAATATCTATGATACATGTTCTGATCTTCTCCAGATGTGTTTAATTGTGAAAAGGTGGATTTGTCGGCTGGCCTATATCCACGTGAGGATCAGAGAAGGCATCAGAAATAATTCATTTTTGAAATCCACACAGAATTTTAACACTGACTTATTAAAAGTATAAAATGTAAAGACTAATTCAGTAGACGTCGTTACCCCTTGCCTCCTTATCTAGGATTTCACCTTTAGAAAACATAAAAAGAAAGGTAGTAAGGATGTTAAACAGGAGCAAAGGTATTTGAAGTGAATTATTACCCAGCCTAGATCCTGCTATTCTTCACAGAAATTTGATTATCCATGGATCCACAGACAAACAGAAATCCAGTTCATTACATGGTTGTAAATGATTAGCAGGAACAGATCATGAAACAAGGATCGTAAGGCTACCTTCAAAGGCAGCAATATGGAAATGCACAGTTACCAATCACATGTCATGCTTTGGATTCAGTGCCACAAATACAATCAACAATCCTATTCTTCCAGTCTTGGAAGCATAATGGCTGAAATTGTTTCTGGGTCAGTGCATATGATTTAGTTTCATAGTGTATTTGCAAGTCTGTAATGTGTGTGTATATGTGTATATATAAATATATATAAATATATATATATATATATATTTTGGTTTTTTTTGTTTTTTTTTTTTTTTTTGTAGGACATGGATAAAACACAGTTAGGACCTGTCCCAGGGAATTTTCATCTTGTAGAGGAGAGCAGCTTCCCTGTAGAGTAGGCAGAGGGATGTTACCTGAAATGTTAGCGGAGAGGAGAAAGGATACATTCACAAAACTATAACAGCAACCCTTGCCCAGAGGAAAAAGAATTGTCAAAAAGACCCATCAGCCTAGTTCAGGAACTAAATAATTTTGGCTGGCAACAGTACACTAACATAAGTTTTTTTAGCTACATATTTTTATTATTTGAATATGAAGACCATGTCCCTGTAGAAAGGGATCTGAACACTGTTTGTAAGATCTTTTTTATTATTTAAGATGAAAAATTAGAGTTTTATATGTTGGGCCTGGCAGATTGCAATACACAGACTGCTTCTGATATATTAAGGAAGACCAGGAAGAGTACTTAGCATGATACCACCAGGCAAAATTAATGTTGCATGTGGAAAAAACATTTACATTTTAAAGACAGAGCTCAGAAGTGGAATTCACAAAGGCATTTGTGAGAAGAGCCTAATAAAGTCATCTGATTACAAGACTCTCTTTGATGATGTAATTGCAAATAATTGCTAGTTGCTGATCACACTGGTTAAGAAGATTATTAAGATAGAGATAAACTTAACTCTTCCCAAGGAAGGAGGTATATGGAAACTTCCTCCCCAGAAAACAATTCTGCCCTCCAAACTAGTTTGTGAAACATGAAGTTTGGATAACATGGACTTGCATAGACTCAGAAATTGTTACAAGAGGACTCTTGCATCAAAATTTGGATGGAAGAACTTGTAAACTTCAGCAATCACTCTGTCATAGGAAACTGAATATCATATTACCAGTAATTTCAGCAATTTTTAAACCAAGCGGAACCGACCTCTACAAAATTATCTGCAGATAATACACATCTGATACTAATCTACAGCACATTTCTAGAAAATGTTTTTTCACAGTATGTCTTTTGCCTATCACAATCTTTTTAATTCCTGTCTTGCAGAGCCAATGGTCTGACTGTCCTTATATTTCTGCAGTCTAACACACCTAGGTTTCAGTCTTGACAGGATGCCAGTAGAGTGTAATAATTGAATATAAGAATGATAAATGGTGGAAGCTGAAATACATCAGTGAAAATGTCAAGCCAGTTTATCCTTTTTTTCTGTGTTATTTTCCATAAAACTTTACTGGCACCACCTATCTTAACCATTTCAAGACATATCTTTGAGACTTTGATACCAGCCACATATAGATCAAGCAGAATTAGGAAACATGCTGTCCAGTTACACAGTTGTCCTGGTTTGATCCCAGATGGCAACAGAGCACCACACATCCCTTCACTCACCCTTTCACCCTCAGAAATGAGAAGAAGAAAATAAGAGACTCAGGAATTGAGATAAGGATGGGAAGGGATGACTCACCCATTACTGTCACAGGCAAAAGACAGACTCTTTAGGGGAAGAAGCAAGAACATCAATTTAATTAAAACACTAAAAACAACACTTAATGGATAGTGTGGGACAGTGAGAAACACTACCACATCTTAAAAACACCTCCGTCCACCCCTCCCTTCTTCCTAGGCTGAGTTTTATTCCTGATCTCTCTACTTCCTCCCCCTCCAATGGCGCAGGAGACAGGGAATGGGGTTTACCGTCAGTCCCACCACTCCTTCCTCCTGAGGGGGAGGACTCCTCACATTCTCCCCTGATCAAGCATGGTTCCCCTTTCATGGGAGGCAGTCCTCCACAAACTTTCTTCAGTGTGAGTTCATCCCACAGGCTGCAGCTCTTCCCATGCTCTCCAGCGTAGATCCCTCCCACATGTTGCAGTTCTCCCAACACTGAACTGCAATAGCAGCGACCTCTTCTTTACACAGAGTCCCAGCCTTCTTCAGGCACAATTGCCCGTTCCAGTGTGACATCGTCCACTGGCTGCAGGTGAGTATCTGCTCCACTGTTGACCTCCATAGGTGGCAGGGGAGGGAAGCCCTGCCATCTTACCATGAGCTAGACGGAGTCTCTGCACTGGTTCACCTTCCCCCCCTTCACCCTCTTTTTCTTCCACTGAACTCGATGTTCACATAGGTTTCCTCCTCACAACTCCTTCTCACAACACTCCCTCCTCCTCCCCAGTTCCCCTTCCTAAATATGTTATTGCAGAGGTGCAGACACGGTTTCTAATTGGCTCAGACTTGGGCAGAGACATGTCCAACTGGGATCTGGGAATGCTCAAGAAGCTCACAGAAGTCATCGCTGTAACCCCCTGCCCTGCTACCAAAAACCCCTCCACATAAACCTGACACATTAATGAACCAGTTAGGCTAGAGATTATAAATCCTTTATTTCTTCTTGAAAAATTAAAATAGAATAGAATATTTCTACAAGGATTTTTTCCCCATCTTGTATATATGTTGTTGATCATGCCTGAGTGTATATCTATTTATCTTTATCCTTACTGGAGTTCATTTAGTATTTTCAAACATACTCATTTTCCACCACCCTTTCAAATTTCAGCATACTTGAAACCTTTTTCTGCTTAGTGTTACCTACATATTTAGGAATTATATTCTTTACCATTCAGCTTGTTGATGAAAATACCAAGTATTATTAGACATATGGAATATCAAATTTCCTTCTATTCTGATTCTCCTGTACTATATTTTCCAACATGTTTTACAGGTGTTTCATGGAGGCCATATTTTTCTTTCTTAGCTATAAAACATATGAAACACTTTCAGAATGATTATCAAACAATAAATACACGTGACATCTGCTGCTTTTATTTAGTCTAGCAGGGCTGACAACTTGTTGTACTCTAAATTCAGTTTTATTCTAACATGTTTGTTTTTAAATAATTCCTGCTTATTACTATGCATTGCTTGTTGTCTTCTAATTTACAATATATCAAAATTTTACTCCAACTTTTGTCTAGAAAAATTGTTAGGCAGAATGTGCTGTAACAGTAGTGCTGTCCTTTGTGAGAAAGAAGTATGCTAGCTGGTCCAAGATCTAAAGGTATCAGGTTAGGGAGGCCAAAGCCCAGATGGAATTACAACTGGCCAGTGATATCAAGGGCAACAAGAAAAGCTTCTGTATGTATATTGCTGATAAAAGAAGACTAGGGTAAATTTGGGTCCTCTCAGGAAGGAAATGGGAGACCTGGTAACCTAGGATATGGAGAAGGCTGAGGTACTCAGTGAATTTTTTGCCTCAGTCTTCACTGGCTAGTGCTCTAGCCACACCGCCGAAGACAACGGTTGGGACTGGGAGCATGAAGAACCGCCCACTGTAAGAGAAGATCAGGTTCAAGATGATCTAAGGAACCTGAACATGGACATGTCCATGGGACCTGATGAGATGCATATGCAGGTCCTGAGGGAACAGACAGATGAAGTGGCTAAACCACTATCCCTTGTATTTGAGAAGTTGTGGCAATCCAGTGAAGTTCCCATTGACTGTAAAAGGGAAACATAACCCCCACTTTTAAAAAGGGGAAAAAAGGAAGACCCGCAGAACTACAGGCCAGTCAGTCTCACCTCTGTCTCCAGCAAGACTGTGGAGCAGATCCTCCTGGAAACTATGCGAGGGCACATGGAAAATAAGGAGGTTACTGATGACAGTCAGCATGGCTTCACTAAGGGCAAATCATGCCTGACAAATCTGGTGGCCTTCTACAATTCAGTTACAGTATTGGTGAATAAGGGCGAAGCAACTGACATCATCTATCCGGACTTGTGCAAAGCATGTGACACTGTCCCACATGACATCCTTGTCTCTAAATTGGAGAGACATGAATTTGATGGATAGACCACTCAGTGGATAAGGAATTGTCTGGACGGTTGCACTCAAAATCTTGTGGTGAACAGCTCAATGTCTAAGTGGAGAACAGTGATGAGTGGCACTCCTCAGGGGTCGGTAATGTGATCAGTGTTGTTTAACATCTTTGTTGGTGACATGGACAGTGGATTGAGTGCACCCTCAACAACACCAGGCTGTGTGGTGCAGTTGACACACTGGAGGGAAGGAATGTCATTGAAAGGAACCTTGACAGGCTTGAGAGGTGGGCCCCTGCAAACCTCATGTTCAACAAGACCAAGTGTGTGGTGCTGCACATGTGTTGGGGCAATTCCAAGAACAGATATAGGCTGGGCAATGAGTGGATTGAGAGTAGATCTGTGGAGAAGGAATTGGGAGTATCTGTGGATAAAAAACTTACTATGAACCAACAATGTGTGCTTGCTGCCCAAGAAACCAAATACATCCTGGGCTACATCAAGTGTGACCAGCAGGTTGAGTGAGTTGATTCTCCCCCTCTACTCTGCTTTCATGAGACCCCACCTTGAGTACTGTGTCCAGGTCTGGGGTCTCCAGTGTGAGAAGGACATGGATCAGCTTGAGCAAGTCTAGAGGATGGCCACAAGTGTTCAAGGCCAGGTTGGACAGGGCTTTGAGCAACCTGATATAGTGGAAGGTGTCCCTGCCTATTGCAGAGGGGTTGGAACTTGATGATCTTTAAGGTCCCCTCCAACTCAAACCATTCTGTGTTCCTATGATTACTTCAGCTAATTCTTTAAAAAATCTGTGAAGAGGTTCCTAAGCTCAGTCAATATAAATATTTCTCCAAATACTCTAAAAACTATTCACCATCATTACTGGTAACACTTGCTGTCCTGGTTTGGGCTGAAATAGAGTTAATATTCCTTTTCGGGCTAGATGAGTGCTGTTTTTTGGATTTAGCTTTGGGTTTGGTATGGGAAAAATGCTGATAGCACACTTTTCAGCTGCTACCGAGACTTCAAGGACTCTCCAACTCCTCATGGCCTGCCCGTGCGCAAGGGCACAGGGAGCAGGGAGGGAGCACGGCCAGAGCACCTGACCCTAACTGGCCAGTGAAATATTCCATATCATGGAATGTCATGCTCATTATATAGAGGAGAGGTGGTTGGATAGGAGCTCTCTTTCTCGCTTCCGGGATTGCGATTGCAGGATCTTGGTATCTCGGGGTCGCTGGCCGGGAACGGGCTGGGTATTGGTTAGCGGGTGGTGAGCAATTACGCTGTACATTGCCTGTTTATATATTTCTTTTTCTTCCCTATCATCATCATTGTTCTGTTTTATTGCCATTATTAAACTGTTCCTATCTCAGCCTGCGAGTCTCCCTTCACCCCTCTAATTCCCTCCCCCATTCCCAGGTGGGCCGGGGGAAGGGAGGGTGACCAGCTGTGGTGCTTGATTGCCCACCAGGCCCAAACCACAACACTTACATAAAGCTCTTGACTATATTTGATTGTTTTATCCTATAAATAATGGTGTCATCATTGGTAGTACTAAGACACAGGATTTGAGCCTTACCAAGAACACAGGCTTCATGTCTTGTTAGGTGTTATCTGAACTTGTCTTGTACTGGAGGGAGTTCTATTTTAACTTGTTCAGCTGTAATGACAACTGTCTAACAGCTGTGTGACTACTGTATATTTGTTTGATGTCACATTTTCTATTATTCATTCATTTCAGGATTCTAATAGCTATAAATACAGATAGAAGAAATGGGGTTTAATCATATTAAAAATATCATAGAGTAGAGACCAAGAATCCCTCATCCCCAAAGTCAATATTGGCCTATGAGTATAAAATCCTGAAGACTCACTGTAACACCTCCCTGCTTCAAAGCCAGTCATTAGCATAAGGATCACATTGGCAATAGAAGAGTGAATATAGGTCATGGTACACTCACTAGGAAGTGTGTTAGAAGTTGTAACTATTCTTATTGACACTTCTTCTGTAATAGTATTCTTATGTTTTTTTTTCTGTAAACATCACATCTGGGAAAACTAATTCTTTGATTAGTCCATTATGATTTCATTTTGGATAACAATAAATTTTTGGCTTTATGTAAAAAGTTTGTTTCTTATGACAAATTGAAAAATATGTAGTCCAACAAATCAGTGGAGAATTCAGGTAACAAGATTTATTTTTAAATTGTTGAGAAATTTAATACTTATGACATTTTTGTGAGCAGACTTCTGTAAAAGCCTTTTTTTGAACATTAGGCTATGGCAATCAAAACCAAAGAATTCTGATAAGATGTATGTGTTCACATGGTCCTTCTTTATTAATTGACATATTAAACCATTATCAGTTCTTCTGTTTCTATGAATATATTTATAGAATAATTTCTTATTAGTAAGATTAATCACAGATATTTCATTTTATATGTTGGCATTTCTGATTTTATCCTTATATGTTAATGATCCTGGTTGATATAACTGTACTGGAGGGATCACTATGCTGACAGAAGCAGATTTTGGACAGCAGAAATGGATTAATATCACTCCATAAATATCTGACAGGTCATATGAGAAATAAAGAATAGCTGAAGACAGTCTGTGATCTATTTAAGAAACCTTGCCTATATCTTCAAATTTTAGAATACTCTGTTTTAAGTTTTTACCCATAATATTAAATTTTATAATGAGTAGTACTTTATCAGTAGTAACTGATAAAGAGCTAATCATCTTCTAGAGTAACTTGCAGGTTAATCTCCATCTTGAAGGTATGTTTTCTCCTCTCTTCTGCACTTTGTAGCAACAACAGACAATAAAGGGAGAAAATATTTTTGCATTAGTACATTCTGTTATTCAGTGTTTATAAATACTATTTCTTACTGACTAGTTAAGATTAGTAACATGGCACTTACAGGATGGAGAGAAGCACAGCAATGAAACCAAGTAATCTAATTAGCCCTTTCACCTCAATACAACTCATGTGAAATACAGAACCTATGTCAGGAGTGTCATAGACTTCCACTGATTCTGTCAGAAACATGCTTTTGTTGTAAACTAGAGTGTTCTGGAAAGATCTATTAAAAAATCTTTAATTCCATTTTAAAGCAAAACAGTTCTTACAGACTGTGCAATAGTGACTTAGACAATGTAATTACAGACTGCCTTCCTCACTGCCTTTGCTTCTTTGTTATACTTAATATTTTAGATACAGGGGATTTTCATGGTTTTATTTAACTTATGTGGAATATTATTGTGCTCATACAAATAAATAGCAACATAATTAGTCAGAGCTTTTTAATAAAACCAGTAAAAACTTTGGAAAAAAAAAGAGAAAAATATAGAGACAAGAATGTTATCATTTAACTAGCAAGGCCCAAACCACACAAATAAGACTAGTTAATATTCTGAAATGGCCTTTAAATATATTTATTATGCCCACATGTTTGTGAATAAATATGCCAGTGCCTTCAAATACTAGCATAGGCCTTGCAGTGTTTACTGGTTTCAATTTACAGATATGATTAGGATTATGCAAGAGAAATGCCTGATGTTACTTTGTTAAACATTCCCCTTAACTTTAAAGAGAATATTGTATGTAATAAAATTAATACTTGTGTCTGCAGATTAGACCTGTTGGGTTTTTTTTTTGTTGTTTTTTTTTGGTTGTTTTTTTTTTTTTAATATAAGAACAGACCTTTTGTTGTGCTTTAATTTCTTTTAAGATGAGGCATAGAAGGAAGGGGAACAAAATATATCTCCTTGATCACAACGTCTTATTTGCAAAATTATACAGACTTCCCAGATTCTTGTTTTCATAAGTTTTCAGTCTATTTTGAGTAATGTCTTTAACTAAGTACAAGACAAAAAACTATCAAGGAAGAACAAGGCACAGAAGATGGTCTTTACCCATTTACACCTACAGTATCTGTTAATACGTAATGTAGAATGGAAAACACCCATCGTACTCAAAGGTGTTCTCTTTAACACAGTGCATTCAATGATGGGTGTACTGAAAACATCTTTCTTTTGTGTGTGTGTGTGTGCACGCACATGTGTAAAGATAACATTTAACAATTTGTCTACAGCAGCTTTAAATCTCATTTAACTATGGCCAAAATGCAGAAAAAAATACTCCACTGTTACAAAGATATTGCAAAATTGAGTTTCCCTTCTTGGCAGTGGTGGTCTGTGCTTGCCTGGTTCTTTCAGTCACATAGAGATAAGACAGAGAAAAAAGTTCCAGAAAGAGGAAAAAAATTTTTGGTTCCTTTCGGTCTCATGAGTGCAATCTGCTTTTTTTTTTTTGTTTTGTTTTGTTTTGTTTTATTTTGTTTTGTTTTGATCAGTTTAAGTCCTTTCTTTCTGAATATCAGCAAATATTTTATTCTCACTATGTTGAGTATTTATTTGTTTCATTGTTTTCTTGTTTGTTTATTGTTTTGTCAAGTAAATGGTATTAATATTTCTACATTGTTTACATGCTTGAAAATTCACCTTTCAAAATATCTGTTCTGCTGAGTGATTATATGGTAGTAAAAACACACTCCTATATGAATAAAGGTACATACTCACACATGCCCAGATACGTTACTGCAGGTTCAGTGATCTGCACTGAAGACAAGTTTGTGAAAAATTTGAGTTTACATCAGTAACCAATAAGACAGACCTTTTCCATTGCTCTCAGGTTTCATAGCTCTGTGAAAAAACATTTTGATATCTTATACCCTTAAATGTAGTCACACAGATAACCTGAGTCAGCATGAGACTCTAGTTTTCCCAGATGTACATTTTACCAAAGTTCAAGTACTGTATAACATGCATGGACTTTAGAAGCACAGTGAGATCCTCTGATAAAACTTTTGATGGTATAAAAGAACAACAGTCAATTAAATTGCTGTAGGTTAGTAGTGTCATATGTATCTGTCACTTACGGAAACAAAATTTGCAAGGAACCTCATCTAGAAACAATTAACAAACTAACAGCTTCTATAGCATATCAATATCTCAAATCTATTTCATGTTTCCACTGGGAATCACAAGTTGGCCATTTCTCTAATTTCAACAAAAAAAAACCTGCCTGCATACCTTCTATGAGTTAGGGCTTAATATACTAACAACTACTGTGATGTGATCAACATCAAGCCCTCTGGCACTATCTTTAATAACTATTACATTCCTATGGTGATGAAACCTCCACTAATCTAAAATGTGCTTGCCCTTTCTCCGTGTTTCTTGGCTGTGTACATTAAGTGGCTTGTTTCACTTGGCAACACAGAAACAAATCATGCACCCACAGATATGAGATTGGGCTACTCTGTGAGGTAGAGTATTGTTTTATCACACTAATTTGGTTTCCCCTGAGAGTCCTTGAAAGCACTAGAAAATATGTTTGTAACTTCTTAACTAAAATCCTACACACATATAATTTTAAATATAAAGTACACTGATTAATATAATTATTTGTTTTTAAAGAAAGTTTTGTCACTCCATGAAAATATATGTATCTACTCTACAATAATCATCACTTCATAGAAGCTATGTAAATAACAATAAAGTTTTGAAGTAAATCAGGCAAAATATTCAGACTGGTAGTTTACCTTTTGTTTGGGTGAATGAGAAACCTGAAGACAATTAACACTGAAAGATAATGACCTTACCTAGTGAGTTATTGATCTGACAGTGTTATCTTTTAGGACCATGCATCATATTTAAAATGAAATGTTTCCTCCAGAACCTACAAGAAATCAATTAATGTAAATTATCTACAATACACTAATAATGTGAACTTTCCAAGGGAACATATTTACTTTGGTAATTTTCCCAGAAGAAAAACAGTTTTTTGCATTTATATGAAATCAAAAAGACAGAAAAACAAGAGATAAATAAAGATTAAAAGTAATAGAAGCCTTCTAGAAAATGGTCATCCTCCAAATAAGAAGTTGTTTATCATTTATATTATTACACAAGTTTATCCATATTCTCTTGTTCATCTTTTTTGTGGCATCTGACTGTTTCAGAGTCATTACTAGGTTCAAAGTTTTTAATGATACTTTCTGGTAAAGAATCACCACTTTCATTTCACAGAAGGATAATGAATATCACAAAATTAACTAGAAGGATTTTCTTTCAGTTTTCACTCCAAAATTTTAACATTTTTTTCCAGTGATTAGTCCATATGAAATACTCAGACACTAAATGTGGGAAAGACTCAGACCCAGGATTCTCTACTACTTCTAACTGTAGGTGAAGTTTGCCTTTGTCAAAAGGTTGACCAATTCATGAGCCTTGATGAGGTTTAGGGAGGAAATAAGCATTGAGTTGTCCAGCTCTAGAAAGATGCATTTGGGACAAGCAAAGAAGTGGAACTCTAGAAAACAAAAAGCATTTTAAGCTTGGAAATGGAATCTTCCAGTTCTCAAGTGTTGTACTTACAGCCCTTCTAGCTTAAAATTTTATTCCTGATGGACAACCTAGACTTTACTGTAAAAAAGGATAGAAATAATTCAAATAATAGAACTTCTGAACTAGTCAATCACTACCACTCTGTTTCTTTAATTTACTCTTTATAGATTATTTTATTACTTTGGTACATTTTCATATTTTCATGTGATTAATTATAAATATATTTATGGGTTTTTTGCTTAATATCTAAGAACCTTTTCAATCTTAATCTCTTGCACCAGTTGCAACTTATTCATATAAAGAAAAAATATTTATGTCTTAAAGAAAATTCCTGCAAATGTAAATAGTTAATTTAATATTCAGTTTACAAATAATCATTGAACTTTGATCAAGAATCAGCAATTGCTATCTCATGAAATGGTTAAGGAAATGTTATTTGTTGTTAATTCAGTTAAACATGTCCACAATTTATGCACAATATTGTCCACATGAAAATAAAACCTAGCTGTCTGGAATTTGAGAATATTTATAGCTTATTATTAATAATGAACCTAATGCCAAATATGCAGAGCACGAAGGCAAAGCACTGACGTGAGGCTGCAGGTTGTAATAATTACTTAGGGCACTAGGCTATGATTGCAAAGGTTTGGAGTTCCATCTGTGCTTTGCAAGACTATTGCGATTTGCTTACCCACACAGAAATATGTATTTATCATCTTATTTAGGCTGGAAAGTAAAAAACAACTGGATAAAATACTAGTCACATCATGATCTGAGTGTTGCTTGCTACAGAGACAGATGTGTCTTCAGTAGACTAGTTCAAGTACTCCATGAGAAGATCACACCTTATTCCTTGCATGAAAAACACTGATATTTTTTCAGGTTTTTACTTTCACCCTAAGGCCTTATACAGGTACCATGCAGAAATACACGGCTATAGTTGTCTCGCTATTGTCTGTAATCACTCTTATTTCAAGGGACACTAGGTTGAATTTTATATCAAAAAGAAACGAAGTTGATACTGGTATATAATTGAAAATTATTTAATTGTTAAAATCAAAATTCCCAAATAAATGATTATTGTACAGCATATAAGTCTATTAAAATTTATTAGCATTTGAGAAAAAAAATCCTTATAATAACTGGAGACATTTTAAAATAGTTTGAAATCAGTAAAAATAAAGAAAGTTTTCTTTATAACCATGCTGAGGAAGATTTTATTGAAATATAATCCTGTTTTTTTATAATATAATTAAAGACAGATAGCAGTAAATGTTTGAATTATATTATTAACCTCTGTTTATAACACAATCAGATGCACATTTTTTCCCCTGAGAAATTATAAATGCATTTGTGGTTCAATTTAAGGTGTATTTCCTTTTTTGTGACGATACCAGGAGGAGAAGGGAAAAAAATCACAGTAAAATGTTCCATTTAAAAAAGGTAGGTGAAAATAAGTGTGTTGAAAAAGAATAAAAAATGGTTTCAGTTTCTGAGAAAGCACATCAATGTGTTTTTTATACACAGTAATGTCTACTTTTGTTGCAAGAGTTGAGTAGACATTTCACACTAATCAATAGTGGAGTATTGATCTAAACGATAACATGACCTCCCATCAATGAGGAGGAGTATATTAGGGAATCTATATTCTGTAAGCACATAGTTTGGGTGATTTTTTTTTTGTTTATTTCTTTGTTATGCTGGCATAAAATGTGGAGTCAAGTATTATTATCTGTAACCTTTGTGCTCTCTACTGTTACTATTAAATAAGAAGAGTTCTCTAAAAATAAACACTAAAGAATGCAACCTAAATATGCCATCAAGAAACCGTGCCCTAGAGAAGATCTTCAAAGCTCTGTGTGTGTATAATCAAGCTCTTTGTGTCAGACATCAAAGCTTCCTATTAAGATTCTTTTGCAGAAAAAGAAAGTTAGCAGTACATTCTCCTTTACATGCCATAGTATATTTCTGTGTTAACTGTTTTGTAAATGAAAGCATTTTTAAAACAATTTCCATAATGGATTTATTTGTCAAGCATTTCTGTCAACATTGGGTGACTCATGATCCATGTGATGCACAGCCCCCATAAATAATATGTTATGCCCCTAGCTCACTGTAATTGCACTGAAAATTGACTCTGCTGTGTCTGTATATGCTATTGCATTCATAATAGAGCAACTCCCAACAATTTTATTCGAGGCAGTGCTCTTAGGGGAAAAAAAAAGAAAAAAAAAAAAAGAAAAAAAAAAAAAGAGGAAAGAAAAAGCATGTAGAAAGAGACACATTCAAACAGGGGCTGAGTAATTCATGACAGGCTGTAGAAGGAAATGTAACAGAATCATGAACCAGAATAGAGGTCTGCTGACTCCCACTACCTCCCACTACACACTACAACATGATGCCTCATGCTTTTGATGAATGAGACTGCAAGTTATCTTAGTGGAAAAAAAGGATATAATTCCTTCACACCCTATTATTTATTTAATATTTGTTTATTCATAATGCACCTAAAATAGGAGATAAATATTTCAAGAAAAGTATTATTAAAACAGACTTGAAAGTCTTTCAGGTATTATAAAGCTCCCTTGTTAAGTTTCCTGACAGTATTCATCTGAACAGTTAAGTGAGATCTGTTATGCTCATGGAATTAGCTCTATACCTGTATAACAACTCTTAGTAACACTATAAGGAATTATATAATAGAATAACATTTATCAGTGTCTTGAAGTCTTCAGGAAAATGAATGGTCATTAGTTTAGTTAATATTGAGGAAAGGTGCACAGAAAAATTTAGGTAAGGAAGAGGAGAAAGGCAATGAAATATAGATACATGAGGAAGAAACAAAGACCTTTAACCAAAACAAATGAAAAAGAAGAAGAAATCAAAGTGACTGAAAGAACACGATCAAGGAAGGTGTGTGAGAAGTGGTAATTAGGTTGAACATGAAGAAAAAAAAAAATAACCCTGATGTAAAAAATAACTTGGGAACAAAGTTATAGTTATTTAAAACATGGTCAAAAACTTTTCAAGTTGCTGCTGATAAATGACATGATACAAATTTACTTTACATCACATGTTTATAACATTGCTTTATAATACCTGCACAATGAAAATAATGTTTGTATATAGACACAGTGTGAGATATTTCTCAATCCCATACTGCCAACACTTTTTAGTCAGTAGCTTATTTAGAAACTGGTATCAAAGTAATATGTGATTTTGTATGGTCTAGTTAGAAAACTTGATTATTGATTAAAAGATCATCAAATTTCCACTGAAAACAAGAACTATTGAGTAAAGACAAATCAATTTTCATTGAAAGGTGGCCTTAGGATGTGGAGGAGAGGAGAATATACATTTCATAACATAATTCTACAGCAAACCTGCCTCATCAGTAAAAAAAAAAAAAATATTCAGAAAACTTTCCATTGAAAAGTTGCTCAATACTGCTCTGACTACTTAAAACAGTGTTATTTAATTCCTTTCTCCTGGTATACCTCTATGCTAATTGTTAGTAACTAGCATTTACAGATCTTTCTCTATCCTAATAGAGCCAGAGGCAAAACAGCAGGAGGGAAAATTTCCCTTGAGAGCATAGTCCAATAAAAAACATCATAGACAGGTAGAACTCAGATCTTGTGAACTTTGTGCCATTTAGCGGTAATATGCATTGTTTCTCTTCACCCTTTGGATGGTGAGCTCTCTGACTTGATCAGATGCAGTTAATAGGTGTGCCATTCTTAAAACAGTGGAGCCTTTGAAATTTCTTAGAAAACATCTGCAATACCATAAGCAAAGATTGACATTAGATTTCTTTGCTTGATGTCGTGGTTTGAGCCTGGTCGGCAGCCAAACACCACACAGCTACTCTCTCCCCCTTCTCTTCTGGCAATGAGAAGGGAAAAAATGAGCCAGGCTTGGGGTTAGAGATAGGACCAGGAGGGGAAAATCTCCCTTTATGGTCATGAGCAAAAGTCAGACTTGTTAGGGGTAGAAAAAAAGAACATACATTTATTACAGACACTAATAACACTTAACAGAGTAGGACAGTGAGAAGCATTGCCACATCTTGAGAACACCTTCCCCTCACCCCTCCCTTCTTCCTGGGATCAGTTCTGCTATCGATATCTCTACCTCCTCCCCACAGCAGCACAGGGGCAGGGAATGGGGGGATGCAGTCAGTGCTGCTGCTTATTCCATCTTTGGGGGGGGGGGGGGGGGGGGGGGAGCTTCTGGAACTTGTTCCCCCTGCTCCATCATGGTCTCCCTCTCACAGCAGACAGTCCTCCACAAACTTTATCCCATGTGAGTCCCTCCCATGGGCCGCAGCCCCTCACAAGCTGCTCCAACATGGGACAGTCCCCACATGATGCAATCCTCCCAGCACTGAATTACAACAGCGGGGTCTAACTTTTCCCACAAGACCCCTGCCTTCTTCAGGTACAGCACCTTGATCAACCAGGTGAAAACCACAGGTCATAACTCAGTGTCTGATCCACCGTAGATCTTCATGGGTGGCAGGGGGGGCCTCCCTTCTGTCTCACCACAGGATACAAGGTGGTCTCTGCTTCAGCACACCTCCCACCTCCTTTCTTTTCTCTGTTCCTCCACTGACCATGGTGTTCACGTGGCTGCCACAACTCCTCCTCACAAGTTTGACTCCTCCTCACCATGTCCCTTCTTAAATATGTTATTGAAGAGGTACAGCTGGTTGGGTCAGTTTTCATGCAGAGATAGAGTTGACTTGGAGCTGGAGGAGCTTCGAGAAGCTTCTCACAGGGGGCTGCCCCTGGAGCCCCCTCCCCTGCTACCAAAAATCCCCACCAGTCACTCAAACCTAGGACACTTGTTTTTCATGAAGTTTTATGAAAATTAAATTTGAAACCCCAAATCATTAAATCAGACAACAACAACAACAAAATGTGAAAGAACACAAAAAAAAAAAGAAGAAAAAAAAAAAATGCCCCTGATATTTGAGAACTTCTCAATCTGAATCCAAATCAACAAAGCTACATTGCCTGTCATTCCTATCTGCCAGTGCTAAATAGTTTTAAACACATATGGAAGCAATAAGCATGAGGGGAACATCTGTCCAAGCTGCCCTCAAACCCAGACTGTTTCTTACCAGTTCTTCTACTGCTAAATCATTTTTCATCTTAACTCAGCTTCCTAGGAAGGCAGACCTGGAATAGGATCTAACAAGCTACTTCCTTGTCACCTCTGAGCCACAGCTTGTTTATTAAAATGGTCTATAGCCACCTCCTTTCTTCCATCCTCCTTCACACAAAGTCTTTCAAATTACCCTAGGAAAAAGCTAAAGGAAGCTGAGTAGGTGCAGTGCTGTCTGAGGAAGACTTGAACCCTATATCTTAAAAATATCTTATCAGGACTGAATTTTCATTGCAGCTTGGATGATTCTGCAATAGAATAAAGTAATTCCTGTGAGGATGCCTAGAACTGAATCTCAAAGCTGCTGTTATTCCTTTGCGTATTGCATTACAACTAAGGCACAGGAGGGATGATGTCAGAGAAACCTCAACAGGTTTCTTGTTTGGAATTTCCCATTTCTGCCATGAGTTTATCTTGAAAGGAAAGAATGTGTGTAGATAAAGAGGGTGACACTGCCAACATTGTCAACACTGTAAGCAGGGGCAAAAGGATGACATGTATAAATGATATATTGTAAACTACAAGTTGAAATTTTGAAAGCTAAGTCATCCACAGTATGAGCTGTAAAGACAGAACTTAAAGACAGCAAAACATAGGCTTAAAGATGCACATCCAGATGTGTTTAAATTATTATTTATTTTGTAGATCTGTCCATTTACATTTTTTACATTTTACATTATATTATTTAGATTAGCTCTAACGTTAAATATGGAAAGTCAGGTAAAATTAAGTTACATGAAAAACTTTTTAATCTGTGGAGAGAATACAGAGACAAAAGCAATTTCTCCTTAGATATGTCTTCTCTTGTCTATATTTCTCTTTGTTAATCAGTATTCTAATCTGTATTTAGAAGAGTTTAAAGATATATCAAATCAAAGGACAAGAACAACAGAATAAAATACTGACTGTCAAAGAAGTGTAAACAAATAAGTAGATTTGGTTTAATAACAGTTTCAATATTATGAATATCAGAGAATAGTTTAGATGTGATTCAGCCAGGCTTTTATGGACAGAAGATGGTACAGGCACAAAAAATTTTTCTGTAACAGTAAGAAGTCCATGAAAGAAATCCTGAAATAGCACTATTAATCCTGAAGACTTCACAAAAAGGAAGAAAAGTATTTCCCTTAAATCCCAAACTACTGTTGTTTCTCACTGATGAAAGGTGGAGGCTGCAGAAACAAAGACTTATGTCTGCATTGCACTCTTATCCATAATTTAGTTCCAGAATGTGCGTGCACCAAAAGTCCTCCCCACTTGTCCAGTGATATCAAATGAACTCTGAGACACTAAGTAGCTTGCAAAATCAGGCTACTAAATGTTTCATTGATTAAGATAACAGTTGAAGTCATGTGTCAAGACTAAAATATGTTTCTTTATTGTGAAGGCTCACTCTGCCCTCAGTCTTAGTTTTGGTTTAATTTGTGTGCAAAATATCTGCGTTAAATAAATATGTGATAAATGTCTCAAGAAGAGACCCTGTCAGTTTTCTAAGAGCCCAGATACCACTATTTCCATGGATATAATTCACTTCCAGGTGTCATGAGCCAGATTTACAGAAACCTGTTTTGGTAGGAAGCTTCTGGATGAGAATTTGAGAACACAGCTGTTGTTGCTGCTCGCCCAGCTGCCTGCTCTTGCATATACCCCCATGAACCACAGGAGGCTCACAAGTGTAGATTTTGCAGCCAATGATCCACAGACAGATTGTTGGCAGTTTTGCATCTACATGACAGAGGGATCACATGTAGGGATACAACAAAGTTTATTGTTATTTAGGCATATACAGGATTTTCAAGCTGGTATGAGAACCTGATCAGAATTTGCCTGCTATTTTCTTCATGCACAAGAATACTTCCTCCCTAGATTCACACAAAGCATACAGAGCTCAGACAGATTCTTGATCTCTACAACTCCTCACCTATTCTGGATCTTTTCCAGAGCACTATTGTTTAGTCACTGACCACATGTCACACACAGACCACAAAGGAGACCGAAACCTTGAAGTTATATTACATGGATCCAACTAATAAGAGGAGAATAGTACTGTCTGTTAAAGCCACTTGTAATCATACAATACATTTTATTTTTTTATTTGCGTCTGATACTTATGCCTAGCAACTAGGAGGTTAAGTGTTATTATCTACAGAAGATCTATGCCATAGCCACTGACCGAGTGTCACCTAACTTTACAGCTTTGGTGAAATCTTGGTAAATGATAGGATTTATAGACACGACAAAACTGCTACTAATTTACACTGGACCGATGTTCTACCATCATCTCTAGACTGGAATATCACTACTATATAGGAGCAGTAAATATGTTTGGGTCAGAAGATGATCAAAAATCAAAATACTAAATATGTGGATGAAATAAACTCCTTAGAAAAGCATTAACACTGTTGAACTCTACAGTGATGGGTCAGGGAAACTTACTGATGTGCTTGATCTGCAGTTTGTCTTAATTTCAAATGTATATTAATTACCAACATCAATATTCTTAGAAACAATCTCGAAGTGCAGAAATGTAGATTTCAATATTACTCTTTTTGTTTAGAGAATCTAGAGAAAGTGCTCTTATTCCCCTGATATTTTCACAGTTTCAGTCCTGAAATTTTCAGAATCTTGTTTGTTATATTTTGTGTTACCAGACAACAGCAGCAATGGAAGAAAAGTGTATGAAATCAGACTCACACTCAGATATTGATTGGTGTCTTAGTTATCGATCAAGGATTTAGCATGCCGACTGATGGAAAATGAGATGCAATTGCATGATATTGATTGTAATAGGCTTTACATCAACTTGTAATACTAGAGGGATGTGAGGTTTTGGGTCAAAATAGTAAGCTGCGGCTTTGTCTGAACAGCATGACTTGTCTTCCCTCAGGTACTGATGAGTGGTTTTAAGATCACGCTTATAATAACATTTTCAAATAGTATAGTAATTTTACCATATCAAAACAAGTGTTTACTGGGTGATTTCCCACTCTTTTCCATGTGTTTTTAATATCAGACTACATTAATTTCATTTAGCACATTTACTAATAATTTTATGTACCTCAAGTTACAATTTTATGAATGTGTGTATGTGCATATATCGTGTATACAGTATGCCTGCACATACATTATTTTATATGTGCTTATAATTACTGTACATTATATACACATTGCATTCAGTAATACGTACAGTTGAAAAAAAACAAGAAACTGCAGATTTATCGGTTGATCTCCCTGTCAGAAAACTACAACAAATAAAATTAAATAAGGATGTATATGAATCAAAAAAGAAGAAATAAAAGGTTAAATAAATGTATGGCCCAAACCTTTAAACCCTCTCCCCACCCAGTCCATATTAGATCATTTTTCAAAGTGTGCATTAAACTATTTCCTTAGAGAAAAACTGTTGCATGTGTGTTGCAGTTATTTAAGATCTATGAGAAGCAAGTGTTTTAAGTTACACAAACTATTTCATATTCTCTTGTTTTTAAAGTGTATCAAATATTTTAGGCAATATGAAACCTTTTACTTATTCTACAAGTCCTCCAGTTAGTTCCAATACCTAATTTCAAAGAACGTTACAAAATATGCTCTGCATTTCTGCAAAATATATTCTGTAGCATGCCAACAACTCTTGGACAGGATTTATGTCAGCCACACAATTTCATCAAGCAGAGCTGCAGGCAAGAGTATTTGTGCTGACATAAATATCACAAAGATTTGATTATGGTGTGACTCAAGGAAATATGTTTTCAAATTTCTTTTAAGCTTAAAGTGTAAAATTTATTTAGAAATAAAATCACACACACACAGAGGTTAATTTCAAATGTATGCATGCACATATGCAAATATATGTGTCTGTATGATGTTCAAAAAGAAAGTGTGTGCACAAAATTTGTCTTTATTGATGCTAAAATACTGAATCACAGTTTTCCGGTAGCTAAGTTACAGTATCCAGACTACATATACCTCAGTTCCCTCATCTGTAGAAATCTTACCTTTTTTATGCAATGTTGTGAAGTTGGTTAAGCACTTGTGACCTGATAAGTATAAGCATTGTTAAAAGATAAATATTTATAGCTGTGAGGTACATATTTTAGCTAAAAAACCCCAACATCCAAATTAAGCTAATAATGTAACAGTAAAAATATGATTATTAGAATTCTGTTCAAGTATATTTATAGTGAAATAGTTTCTCTACAAGTTGAAGTGAAGTGTATTTCAAAGTAGTTAGTCCACAGTGAATGTCATAAAAAGGATTACATATTTTAAGACTTGAAAAAGAAATAACATTTGCAACGAGCGCCCTCTGAGGAAAGAACTTCTTTTTAATAAATGTGAGTGGGAAAGATACTCTGTAGATTTCTTTTTCTATAATTTTCATGTTCTGTATTTTACACTAGGTAACTCATTTGTACTGCTGTTTGAGACAAAAATACACCAGGTATACTGCTGGTCTATTCTAACGTAGCAGTCTATGTTCCTATGAGATGAATAAACTGAAGAAAAACTTCAGTATACTCTAAAATGTAACTTAGATTGATGAAAATGTAACTAGCAGGTCAGTAAACTATTCATGAGGAGAACAACACAGAGTGAAGATATTTAAAAATAACCACTGGTATGACTTTGAATCACAGAACTGACTGTACCAATAGTAGTCACATTTTCCTTTACATCACTGGCAGTAGTAGCAGATCTGTCTAGCTGCATGTGACCAAATATTGAAACCAAACTACACAACCACACAGAGATTAGTGAAGCAAGCAGAATATTCTCCCTTGTTCTTTGACTATCAATGCCATTATATTTTCTTTTTGAAAGACCTCGAGTGATTTTAAAAGGTTTTGATAGCTAACACAGTTCTATTTTTTCAAACTGCTACTCAAAATGTTAAGACAAATACCCATTCTAGGGCATATGGTTTATTCAAAACTAGATGTAAAGTTTCTTAGTAAATTATAATAATTTCTCAGATTTTATTTTTTTTTCAGTACTCCCAACTAAAGTTTTTTAAAGTGCCTTTCCTAGAAACTTACTAGGTGAGATGTCCCAAATCACTATTAATCCTACTTCTCATGGTTGGCATGGCTATGGGGATAATATGTCAAAGGTCCCTCTTCTAAATATATTTAGTGACATATGATTAGCCAACTCAGATCACAGTTTAGTCAAAAGAGAGATCATTCCATTATATCAGAGAGATAAAAAATAGAAAAAATGTGTGATTTAACCAAGTGAACTACTTCTGTCTTCAGAATGGAAATAATCTCTACTTTTACAGTGGTTGCAGAATGTGATCCTGTAGCTGTTGAGTCTGAGCGTTTTTGGAATCCAGAGCTTATATAGAACTCATCCAGTGAGAGGTATGTGGACAAAAAACAAAGGGTCAATTGTATCTGAACAGCACAGATCATACACTGATTTTTAACTCAATTCAAAGCAGGATAAACTCTTGTCTTGCAGATAAGGGTAATTTCTGTAATAGTTGTTCTTGAGCTCTGGTCTACAAAGGAGTCTACATCCTCGTTGCTTAAAATAAGGTTAGCAAACCTTTAAACAAGTACATCACCATTTTTTTTTACAAACTCTATAAATCTACTGGCCTTGCTGTCTTTTTCCACTAAGGGAAGAAGAGCTATTTCCTACTTTGTGATAGGTAACCAGATTTTTTGCACTCTCCAACATGGACCAATTCCTTACATGTGTTTCTTTAGCCTTATTCAAATATTTTTAGCACTATATCACTCCCTTTCCTTGACTGTCTTCTAGAACTCAGTCAATAAAAATCAGAAGAAATTAAGGTCTATCTTGTTTGGAAGGTGGCCTCTCTACCACTGATCAGAGTCTGATTGTGAGACTGCTACCTGATTCTACTTGATTCTAAGATAGTGCACTGTTATCAGTTTCCCCTCTGAAAGGAAGTTGTTCCTCTTTGTACAAATCATACTCTATTATTGAGGTCAAGAGAAAGAAAAAGTATGAAAAAATATTTATAAACTAGAGCATTTATATGGAAAAGTTGGAATTCAGACTGCCCAAACTAGTCAGGAAAAGGAAGATGCTCCTCTATTCCACGTGAAAACCCTGTCCATGGAGACCACCCTACTCTCACAGTTTTGTAAACAGTAGTCCCCATCATTGAATCACAGTACAATTAATTATAGCACTGCTTCATATAACCGATGCTCTCTGACTGTGAACTTATGTATTTTCAGAGCCACTTTGTCTCATCAATATTCATAAATTCTTTTCCAAATACTTTGGAATTTTGTATGAATGATTTCTCAATTCATGCTAGGTCACTGGCACTCTCACATTAATAATGCAAGATCTCCACTCCACAACCAAGCTTAACATTAGTTTATTTGCAGATTTTGCAGTCATTCAGACCTAGATTTAGGACCCTGGATTTTTTTGAGTTATTCAAGGGATGATTATTTCAGAATCCCTTCTATTGGAAAAGAAGATTGAAACTGAGCAATCAGAGTTGCCAAGCTTCTTTTGCATCTTGAGAGGTTACTACACTTGGAATAATTTTCTACCAATTTTCTTGTGTGCTATATAAAATGCATTACAAAATGGCTAGCAACTTCTATTGAAATTGTTCCTAGATTTATGTTTCCAGAATAAGCAACTATGTACAGGCTGGGGAGCAGACTTCAGATGAGAACTATCTTTTTCTCACATTTGTGCATATATTTTCTGAGTGTTTTCCAAATTAAAATGAAATATACTCCTTCTTTCTTATGTGTTCTTGAAAAAATCTTTTTATGCCAAATTCCATCTTTATATTTTTTTTCCTTTTGAGAAAAAGAGAAGGGGAATGGGAATATCCACAACTAAAGAACTCTGAAAACTGTAGATTAAGACAAATATTGTTTGATTTAGTTTGGTTTAAGATATAAATTTATTTGTATGCATTTTTTTAAAAAACCTCTGAGTTAAGTTGGAGAGAAAATAGTTGAATTTGAAAATTTTCTAAAAAGATAAGAAATTTATAGTCTGTAGGTAACAAACATATCGTCATGAAACTTGTAAATGCCATGGTCAAGGGTAGGTTGGTGGGATGATTAGAATGTGTAGTTCCTGCCTAACACTGACATCATACATGAAAAAAGTAAAGTATTCCAGTGGTGTTCTCAAAAGTTAAGAAAATATAAACCTGCATACCTTGTGATCATTAAAAAATCCATTGGCATTCCTCACAAGACTAAACAAAGTTAGGTCTGGAAAAAATCCAATTTAATTACTTGCATTCTGTTCACATAAGTTATTCCTACATTGCCATGTTTTGTATTGTTTTTGTTGTTATTTTATGAGTTGATTTTTTTTTTTTTTATTTTTATTTTTTTTAAGACTGGCTTATGTACAAAGTGTAATTACATGTCATGGTTTGAGCTCAGATGACAACTGAGCACCACACATCTGCTCACTCCCTCTTCCCCCTGGCTCTGGAGAGGAGAAAATAAACACAGTTTCAGGATTCAAGATAAGGACAGGGAGGGATAAATCATCCATTACAATCACAGTTAAAAGACAGACTTGTTAGGGGAAGAAAAAACAGAACACAAATTTATTACAGACACTAAAAACAACAACATTTAACAGACAGAGTAGGACAGTGAGAAACATTGCCACATCTTGAAAACACCTCCTGCCACCCCTCCCTTCTTCCCAGGCTCAACTTTACTCCCAATACATCTACCTCTTCCCCCCAGCAGCACAGGGGGCAGGGAATGAGGAGTGCAATCAGTGCTGCTGCTTCTTCCATGTTTGGGGGGTGGGGAAGGAACTTCTGGAACTTATTGCCTCTGCTTCAGCATGGTCCCCCTCTCACAGGAGACAGTCCTCCACAAACTTTCTTCAACTTGAGTTCCTCACAAGAGATGCAGCCCTTCCTGACCTGCTCCAGTGTGGGACACCGCTGCATGTTGAAATCCTTCTAGCACTGAACTACAACAGTGGGGACTGTTTCTTCCCCCAGGATCCTGGCTTCCTTCAAGTGGAGTCACCTTAATTTGATATGCGTGGCCCCCCACAGACTGTATAACAACATCTGCTCCACTGTAGACCTCCATGGGTGGGTGGGTCGGTGTGCCACCCTGCTGTCTCACCATAGGATACTGGAGGTCTCTGCTCCAGCACAACTCCCCCTCTTTCCTCTTCTCTTCCTCTGCCCTCAGTGTTCACATAGGTGTCGCAACTCCTCCTCACAACTCACAACTCCTCTCAGATCCCCTTCTAAAATATGTTATCGCAGAGGTGCAGCTAATTGGCTTGGCTTTGGTGCAGAGACGGATCTGACTTGGAGACAGGGGAGCTTCAAGAACCTTCTCACAGGGGATTGTTTGTTGTACCCCCCCTCCAAATATCACTCACTCAAACTCAGGACATTACATAGAGACTGTTTCATTGTTCATAAAAAGTACCTCATGGATTAATACTTTTTGGAAAGTTTTCCAACTAAACATATTGTAGAAATGCTATATATTTCTAAGTGAGGAGTGAATGAAGTATCATATCAGCCAAGCAGAAAGATAGACAATGAATGAAGTCATTCAAGTAGGCCATCATTTTATTAACTCATCTGGGAATTTCACATCAATAAATCAAACGGTCCAGATAGTTATTCTTTTAATAATTTTGCCTGGTGAGATCTGATATCAGGCTTAAGACCCTAGTGCCATGCTACCCTTAAAAAGGTTAGACACAGAGACAGATTTACTCCTTCCTCTACTGTGTCTTTGTTTCTGGTTTCTGCTCATCAGCTTTCATTCTCTCTTTTCATTAAGGTTTTGGGTTTTTTTCTCAACCCTATTATGAAGATAAATCCATCATGGAAATGGACAAGTTTTGCCTACAGTCCAGTGTCTGCAGTGAATGCCTATCACTGGCTAATGACTGAATCCCACACAGCCCTTGAAAACTATCAGAGAGGAAGGATTCCCTTGTAGCCTCCAGAAAGACTGCTGGAAAAGCTTGGACCTGCTCTGATGCCAGTAATCAATCAGCAAGGCTGAGTCTTCTGGCTAGGAGTTTGTCTTTCCTCCACCAAGAGCTTCAAAGATAGGTAATGGACTTGAACCCTGGCAGTTAACCTCTTTATGTATTGTCCTGTTTGTCTCATCTTTCAGTCCTGTTAATACAAAATGATTCAGAAAGAAGCTTAAAAGGCCAGAATTTTACCTTTTCTTACCATAGGAAGTTTTGTAAATATACTGCATTCAAGATGATTATGCTTCATGGTATTATAATGGATTTTCAACTAAAAGCATAATTTCACCTTCCTGGAGCCATAGATACTTATGAATTTCATAGCATGACTCACACCAGTAAGAATTTTAGCTTTTATGTTCACTTTTAATTAATAATTTTGTATTTATATGGATTTCAAATCAGCCAGTATATAAAGTTTAGTCAAATCTCCTGTGCAATGGGAAAGGGCTAGTTTAAACACCTTTCTTTCCATTAAAGCACTAGTAATGTGACGGCTTATTACAATTATATTTGAAAAGAAGGAAAAGAGGTAATTTTATGGGAAAATTAATGAATCAATGTTTACAGACTAAAGGCAAAACTCTGAGTACTGTTGAAGTTCACATGAAAGGTACATATATCAACAGACACAAGAGTGAGTGAATGGGGACATAATCAGGGACACCTCTAGGTTTAGCCAGCATCTATAAGGAACTTTTTCTATATCATCATTCAAGAGATGAAATCCTTCCTCTATGAATCAGAGAGATCTGTTTTCACTTCTTGCACTCCCACTAAAATACTAGTAGCTTCTGTATATTGTGCAAGAGCCAGAGAAAGACCATCAAGTAAGTATTCAGACCCAAGCCCATGTTAATATAAAATCATCAGGGCATAGATTCAGACTGGATTAGAGCATCTACTGCCAGAGTTCTTCAAAACAACATCCATCATCATTCTATAAATATCTATATAAAAATCAGTGATGCAATGATATGAGAGCTGCTTACTAAACCAATATGCTGAAATACCCAGGCTGCTGGCATTATTCATCTGAGTGCACATTTTATATGACATAACATACCTAGTTTCCCAAGGAAATGACATATGTGTATTCAAAGTACTTGTCCGTCTGTCTTTTTACCCATGTCATATGACAGCTTTGTAATGTGTTGTTTAATTTCAGTCATATATGTTGAAGTGACCAAGGTTTAAAGATGTCAGGTTCCTACAGGCCTCACAAAAAGTCGGGTACAAGAGTCTGATTCTATTAACAGACCCTGGAGATAAAAGGCTGAAGTATGCATTTAGCCTTTATTAGACATAAAATAATCCACAAAACAACTAGTGACAGTTGCTCACAAGACAATTTGATAACAAATAACAATGACAAAATTGATTCTGCTTCTCCTGCTACCATTTTTTTTTTTTTTTTTTTTTAAGATAATTACTCTCCTGTGCATTTCTCAATCTCTAGTTTGTAGACCTGGTTGGGTAAGAGTTTTCAATCAAGTATAAACATTGTGTATTAGTGTTTCTGGAACACGTCTACAGCTCCTAGAGTGAATAATGACACTATTGCTTGTTGTTTATTTTAGAATACAGATTCCTTGCAAATATGAAAAGATAACAAGATCACTTTTTGCCAGTTGCACATATATGATTATCTGAGCAACTCCATACTTGTCATTCAATTAAATTTTTCCAAAAGAAATACTCTTATGCTGTGTGTTAATGAAGGACTCCCAAATGTTTCAGCAAAGATAGCACCGTGTACTTGCTATATCAGAAAGAATATAGTAAATATTCAGTCTAGACATTTTCATGCTTTCATTTTTCTTATATCATAAAAGACAGGTCCATCATTAAACATTTGAAGATTGTAGTATAAAATATATTAATGATGCCGTAAATCTCACCCATATTAATAAACACTGTTCTTGTTATAGGCATCTGAATAGCACCAAGATAAAAGAACAGATCATGGGTCCTAATAGCCTAATTAACCAAAACCATGGAAAATCAAAGGTCATCACTGATAGCACAGTCACTTTGTGTCTTATCCCGTGTTTGCACATTAGTATTTTAAGTGAAAATCAGTTATGGAAGTACTCATGTTTTTTGTAATCATCCATACTCAAAGAGTTCAAGACCAAGATGATAGCAGTAGACTTCATTCCTCTTCAATTAACAGTATTTAAATATCTTATTTTTTACAAAATATTTGTACAGGTAGCCTCTGGTTTATCCTCCATGAAAATTATAAAATAATCCCTTGGAAGAAGCTTGGTGTCCATACTCCAAAACCGGTGGATAATGAATGCCAGCAAATTTACTAGTAGTTTACAGAACTGTGAGGCTGCTCTCTCTTTCAGAACATTTCTGGACCAGAAGTTCATAGATTAAGGTAATATGATAGAGAACAGTTCTTTCATGTGATTTCACACTGAACTAGTTTGTGTGATTTCATGAAAGGAAGTTATGTCTGAGTCAGAAAAAAACATCACTCAAACATATCATATCAATTACACTTTATTGTAAATTTTGCTTTAGAAAGCTTTTTTAATAAATATGAAAAGTGAAGTATCTCCACTAAGTGCTTTATAACATTTAAGATTAAATCTTCCAGATTACATTATTTTAAAAGAAACACATTAAGTAATAGAAAAAAAAAATAGAAGTTTTAGGATGAAAAAGTTGTTCTTGTAAAAAGTCCTTTACTTTATATTTTTCATAAACCTGTTTTTGGAGCCAATCTAATAATTTCCAGCATCTCTGGAATTCCTCTTTTGTCCCATTGTATGAAAAATAGAGAGATGGAGGAGTTAAAACAGTGTTCATCAACTTTACATCATTCATACTATCGATTTTAACTATTTTAAAACAGAGGTATTTGCTTTTGTTTCTCTCTAGGTCATGTTCTGATCTCAGTTAAAGCTATTTCAAAGAGAACAGAATTAGACTCCCCCATTTTTTTCAAGCAACAAAAATTACAAGTGGGGGGAGACTGGAGGGGGCTAAATTTTAAAAAGACATTTGATTTTTATTCATTTAATTATGTGTTGTAGTTCTCTTCAGTGATATTTTTTAATTTTTGATATTTCAGTAAGAGTTCATTATCTGTGGGTAGGCTGCCCATGTATAAGTTAATTATAATTATAGCTGTGCTATTTTCAAGGACATACTTTACATCTCTTAATGAAGTGTTATAAGGATTCTGTCTCAAGACGAGAATACACTTGGGATTCTGTCACATAGAAGGGGAAAGGAATTCTGGTGTTTTTCTGAAACTCAGCAAATATTTAATTTTTTTCTGATAGTGTAATTTATGCAAAACTTGGTTTTATGGAAACAAGGAAATGAACAAAACATTACAATCAAAGTTCTGTTAATTGTTTATAATTCAATTAACATGTGTGACTGCACTGCATGCAAGCCAAATTTTTCTCTCATTTAAGCCATTATTATCTTAATGAATCCTATTGATTTTAATAGAATTATTATGGAATTATTGTTATGTAACAGCACATGACCTTCAACAATATTATCAATATAATTTGTACTTGTCTTGGTTGGGGTAGAAACCCCACTATTGAAGTCAAGTCATATTAAATCTATTCACACCTGATAAGATTTTCTCCTTCTTATGGTTTGTCTGATCATATGACTTTGAATTTTTGAAAATGTAGCTTAAGCAAAGGCAGGTTGCAATTCAGTTGGACATCTGCATAATGCTTTCTCAAGGGTATTGTTCCATTGTGTGGTAAAACCTTCTCTTCTTTTCTAAAAATACTCAAGTACCAGTAAATGATAAAACACACCTTAGACTTAATGTAGAAGTTCGTCCTTTCATACTAGATATCGCATCCTTTGCTGTGAAATAATTTTCTTCACACCTGTGGTTTTGTTTTGTTTTGTTAGTCAGCAGTGCGTGTATTTGTACTGCACAAGTGAATTCAGCCAATTAATTTTCATCTTTTTTTTTTTTTTTTCAGAATGAACAAGGATTAGAAGTCTAACCTCAGTATAATTTATGACAGCACATGTATTTAGTTTTGTTCAACAGCCAAAGATATGAAATAAATGTACTGAAAAGATAGCAAAAAGCAAGTTTTGTATAAACAAATATATTTTATGCACATTGTATGTTCGGTTTTGTTTTATTTTGTTTTGGTTTACTTTTTTTTTTTTTTTTCATTTAGCATTCCACTGACATTTGTCTAGGTGTAATGTTTTGAACCGTTTAGCCTCTCCAGTTGTTCTAATTATATCCATCAAATGTGATGCATGTTTAATTGGATTTTAATAGGATAGTAACTCCTTGTTTAGCAGCAAGTTTACCAGGAGTGTAATCTATTGTTGATAAAGTATGCAGTGCCAGATCTAGCTACTAAATAAGTGCTAGAACTGCATTTAAAACCCATGTCCTGAATGACACTGTTGTTCAGAAGGTAGATATATCTAAGTCAACGTAGAAGATAGTTTGTACTTGTATAGGATAAGCAAGAGTCTGGTATTCAAATGTTCAATAGGTCCTAACCATGAAAAATGTTCTTTTTTTTTTTTTTTTTTTTTTTTTTTTTTTTTTCCAAATAAAGGTGTGTAATTTTCACAGGAATTAATGTATGGGACAGAGTTTTCAAATTACCTTTATCCTAGCAAAAACACATTCTGAAAAAGAATATCTATCAGATATTTAGAAACATATCTTGTGAAATCTGTTTAAACAGAGTTGATCAAAGGAAAAGCATATGTTAAAGCCATCCTAGATATAAATGAGTGATGGAACTTTTAAATAGTAACAAAGAGGCAATCGTCTTTGCAGCCATCGTTATATATAACATGATAACTATATTTAACATTTTTGATCACTAGAATTGGTAAAGAATGTATCTTTACCAAAACATCACAAGGGCAGAAAATATGTGAGCAGAATGTGTGGGCAAAAGCCACATCACATGCGCACACACACGCTACTCTCACTTCACTGACCTCCCCCTAAAACCACAAAGGGAATTAAAAAAAATTAAACATGAGAGAAAGATACAACATTGAAGTTATAGACCAGACTTGCATAACAAATCAGGACAATTCTAAGCACATAGTGGAAATGTCCTAAATCTCAGGCCAATCCTTACTCATGAGGTGATCTGCATTCAAGAGAGCAAAACTCCAAGTGCATTTGGTATCATTTCATTGATGAAGCTGTTAGAAAGACAGTGTGAGCAACCAGAGTTCATTTCAGAATTTAATGGGAAAATGTAAGAAATATATTTGAATTAAATAAAACGGAATTAATATTTTGTGGGTTTTTTTTACACTCAAATGAGAAATTAAAATTAAAAAAAAAAAAAAAAAAAAAAAAAGAAGAAAGTTACATTTATGTAGGAAGAAAAATTTAACATGACTTGGAATTCATATTGGTCATTTCATTTATAAGAAGATCAAAGCAAATAACATTCTCTTTGTGTTATAATATTCAGTGGTAAGGATCATTCAATTCCAGCATAAGAGTTTGAGATTCAGTACCTTCATCTCACTTTGGAGAATGCCTCAGTCAGCAAATTACAATATTTTCTGGAATATCCAGAGTATCTTTTTTTTTTTTTTCTGTTTACACACAAGGAAGTTTTCCCTGGTTACTTCACTTGTAGTATAGCCTTACTGCAGAGCTAACTGTGCTACTCAGCATTGTGACTTTTCCAATGTCCAAATAAAAAATATTTGCTCACATTATAGTTACTTATAGTCTAATTACTATGTCATTTGAGGATTTCTGACTCATATTCAAATTATTTTCCTAATACATTTGTGTCTGGGATCTGATCCTAGATCATTGGTATTCTTGGTGGAGACTAGCCATTCTTATGTTAGCTGCTAAGCTAATAGATAAAAGGTATGTAGAAATGTTTCCAAACTTTTTAAATCTGAAAATAACTAACAAACTCAGAAGTGACAGAAAGCACTTTTGTCGTGAATGATAAAAATAAAAGGAATGACTATTTCAGAAAACTCTCAAAATCTAGATATTGTATTTTGCTTCTAAAATACAGTAGATTTAGAATTTCCTAGGAAACTGAACACCTTGATTACTTTGACTTTGAACTGGGCCAAAATCTAGTACCAGAAGAACAGCATTTTCAGTGAAACAAGTGACAAAGAGGTCTACAACAATTATGAGTGAGATTCTTTGTACAGGACATATTTATGCATAACCATATCTGGTTGCAGTTTTCAGAAGTACTCAAAGGCACTGGAAAACTTACTTCTGAAAACACACTTGAATACTTTATTTTAGTATTTTGGAGGGAAAAAAATATATGATCTTTATAGTTTCAGTTATATAGGAAAACACAAGTTTGGTAAAATCTTCGCTATCAATATATCATGTCAAGTCTGTGTTTCAGTCAAATAAATAAATGATAAGCAAAATGTGTCAACCCCACTGCAGTCATGTTTTTGCTTATATTAACATTTCTATTAGCACTGAGAACTTCCAAGTTTTTCACATATATGTTCATAGGGTTTCCATCATATCTTTTGGAAAATATGGCTATATTGTTATAAGTGTTAATATTATCGAATTCACATTTACCTGTTAAGAGTAATAGTATGAAATAGCAGCAACCTAGGTTATTAGTTTTTGGTTGAATTTAAACAGAATTTCAATTGTGATTTCGTATGAGATTAAAACCATCATTTCATTCTTGTGATTACTTTTCACTGGCTTATGTCACTAACCTAATGATTAAAGTAGGAAATTTTTTCAGCATGGACCACTAGCTCACACTTAAGCTTGTGTTTTAATATTGCACCGAATTTCTGTCTTGAAAAGATACCTTGCATGGAAACTGTTCTTGACAACTTTCTACTCCTGACATCTTTTGATACAGTTAGTGTGATATGCATATTCCCTGGCTCTTTTCCTGTAACAAGTTTTATTTGTTCCTCTCAAATAAGATCTACATAGTGCTTTCAGTGCAAATTATCAGTGATTATGAAGGTGAAACTGCTTCATTGTTTCTTTGGATTTGAAAGCAAAGTTCTTAAGTATCATCTAGAAATCACTGTTGGAGATTGTGGAATAGTCTTCTATTACTCTTACAAGTCTTTTTGTTAAAAATATGAGATTAAAATTATATTCTAGCCAGCTCTTAAAATGTGTTCCTTCATTTCTGAGACCACAACTACATAGAAACTTCAACTATTGCATCAAGATTAGTATACTACTATGATTGCAAATATACTACATGTGAATTAAGGCCGAAAATAAGAATGTAGTCTCCGACAGTAATTGCATGCTATTAGTAACATCAGAAATATAAACTTTTTTGTAAGACAGTGGAAAGAAAAACCACCATCTACCACATATATTTTCTCAGTAACATGCTCAATTAATTCTGGATAGACAGAAAGTTGTCTTCTTTTCACTGACCGTGTTGGCTGAAATTCATTTCACTGGCACAAAGCTGACATTGCTAGTCATTACATGGATCAAGAGAATACAACTTGGCAACAGCAAAATTCTCTCTTCAGTCTCCATGGACTTCTTGGATTAAAGGCTGTAGCCTTCAATGCCATCTGGAAAGGATGTGCGGACTATATTCCCCATTCTCAAACTGCACATTAAATCACAAATGTAGATCCTAATCCTAACCCCTTGTATGTGAGCTCAACTGTAAATACATCAGACACCAAGGCTCTATTCCTAACCTCAGGTTCTGTAATAAAGTCCTCTTTTTCAGAGCAAACAAGGGCCAGCATTTACTCACTCTGAATGGATCAATCTCCTAATGTCCTGATAACTGTCACCACAACATCATGGTTTTCCATTGTTTTCTTAAAATTGCTATACCAATTGTTCATATAATAATTCACTTCAGGGTTTGGAAGTTTGCATAGAATGAATAAAACTATTTCAAAACAAAAGTACATCAAGTAATTGTATTTATTTTACCCTTTGAGATTAGTTGATAACTGAATACATAATAATAAGAATCAGAAATAGAGAAAAATTATCCAATTTTTCTAATTGTCCAAAATAAATGTTACATTTTAAAAAACAACCTTCTTTCTTCTTCCCCCTTATCTCTTTCTCTTACATTCTTCAATTTTCAAAAGGAACAATCTTCTTTCCTCTCTTGACCCCAGTAGACGTATCTGTACTATAATGATATAGATAGGTATACAGGTATACAGGTAGATAGGTAGGTAGGTAGATAGGTAGATAGATAGATATATGGATAGATAGATAGATAGAGAGACAGCAGAAATAAAGTAAGTTTTAAGTCTAATATATATGAAATAGATCCATTTATATATCTAGTTAGTTGAGTATTTTTAAAATATATTTACACATACATACTAATTCTTAAAGTTCTATGTTTGTGTGTGTGGTAGGATTTTTTGGTAGAGGGGGAGGGAGTTACAGCAGTGGCCCCCTGTGAGAAGCTTCTTGAAGTTCCCATGGCTTCAAGTCAGACACATCTCTGACCAAGGACGAGCCAATTAATGATGGTGGCTTGCACCTCTGTGATAATGTATTTAAGAAGGAGAACCTAGGAGGAGGTATGTGAGTTGTGAGGAGGAGTTGTGAGGGAGACAGCATGTGAACACTGAGGTCAGTGGAAGAATAAGAAGAGGAAGGCGGGGAAGTGTGCTGGTGCAGAGCCCCCCTGTATCCCATGGTGAAACAGCAGGGCCACCCACTCCTGCCACCCA
Organism: Tyto alba; assembly: GCF_018691265.1. Taxonomy (NCBI): domain Eukaryota; kingdom Metazoa; phylum Chordata; class Aves; order Strigiformes; family Tytonidae; genus Tyto; species Tyto alba. The sequence continues at coordinate 36,896,554 of NW_024881318.1, forward strand.
CGGAGGTGACCAGTGGAGCAGCTGTTGACCTGTGCCCTGTGGAAGACCCTACATTGGAGCAGGTGATTGTATCCGAAGCAGTCTGGGACTCTGTGGAAAGCCCCCATTGTAGTTGAGCACTGGCAGGAGAGTAATGTGTGGGTGACCCATGGTGGAGCAGTTCATGAAGAGCTGCAGCACATGGGAAGGACCTATGGTGGCGAAAGCTTGTGGAGGACTGTTTCCTGTGAGAGGGGAACCATGCTGGGGCAGGTGAAGAATGTGAGGAGTTCCCCTCCCATCCCTTGAGAAGCAAAGAGTGGCAGCACTGACTGCACCCACCATTCCCTGCCCCTTTGCACTGCTGAGAGGGAGGACATAGAGAAATCAAGAGCAAAGCTGAGCCCAGGAATAATGAGGGGTGGAAGGAAGGTGTTTTTAAGATGTGGTAATGCTTCTCCCTGTCCTACTCTGTCTGTTAAGTGTTGTTGTTAGTGTTTGAAATAAGGTGATCTTTCTTCTTTCCCTAAAGAGTCTGTCTTTTGCCTGTGACTGTAATGGGTGAGTCATCCCTCACTGTCCTTATCTCAGTTCCTGAGTCTTTTGCTTTATTTTCTCTTTCCCAACACTGGGGGGGTGGACATGGAAGAAATGGGGGAAAGGGGTGGTGAGCAGCTGCATGGTGCTCGAGTTCCCCTCTGAGCTCAAACCACAACACCTAAATTCTATTTAGGGAGTAAGTATGAAAGTAGTACAATCAAGCAGTGTTTTCATACAAGAAAAAGCAATTTAGAAAGATTATATCAAACAAGAGTTCTGAACGTAAACACATTAATGTCTTCTTAAAGACTTGCAGAGGAGTTTTTCTCAAATGATTTAATAAACTGTATTTTTCAAGACAGTTTTTCAGAGATAACTAAATGGAAAAGTAGTTTAACAGAAAAATTACTGACATCCCCCTCAAAAAAAAAAACACAAAAAAAAACAAATAAACAAAAACCTCCAAAACCTCACAACCTTAAACAAAGCAAAAAAAAAAAAATTTTTTTGTTTCTCATCAAGGCACTGGAAATAGAGAAATTATTGCCAAATGCCAGGAATGTGTAAAATTATTAGATCACAAGAAGTAATGTTGATATTGATGGGACTGACTTGTTGCAGACAAGACCTGCCAAACATACTACCTTTGCCACTACAGTTAACATTGAGTTCCGATCTAATTCCCCCTTGAAAGAGAAGACAGAAGGAAAGATAAATGTTCTTATACATCTTAATCTGACCCATGTAGAAAGAATTGGAGAATATGCATACACATAGGTTGCTTCTGACCTTAAAGAAAAGCCAGCTATGAGCATTGCCTCTGTTTAAAATAGCTAGGGAGGGAGGATCCAGGTTGGATTGAAATATACAGTCTCCAGAAGGGAGGCAGCCTGAGCTAATGTAATATCAAGGCCGCTCCTTTACTCTTTTCTCTGGTTTCAGTTGTTCCAACATGCAAATAGGAAAGGGAGAGCACACAAATACAGAACCTTAGGAAAGCCAGAAGAATACTAGTATTTCTCTGTAAACAAGTAAATGTGGGAAAAGTACATATATTAGTTGGGGGCAGTTACATGTCAGAATAAGAAGATGCATCTGTGAGAGTTTGTAGGAACTTATCTAAATTGGTAACTATGCAGTATTTCTATTTAGTGAATTAGAGAATTAAATGAAGCATATGCTTATCATTTTTACTTAGGCATTTGAAGTTCAGAAGGACTGCAAAAGACTTGAAAAACAAAATTCAAATTCTAATAATAAGAAAAAAAGAGAAAAAAAAAAAAAAAGAGAAAGGGAAGGGAATTCAACAAAGCTGGTCTGTTGAAACAGATCAAACCTCCTAATTAATGGATAATCTAAAAACTGAGGCACTGAGTCTAATTGTGGAAGTTGCTTTTCTTTCATTTTATTTTCTGATTAATTTTCTCTTCTATGCTGAGTTCTTCCTTCCATCTTTGCAGGAAAACAATTTAGAAAGTTGGGGAGAGATCTTTTAGTATGTCTTTAGATGTGAAGAAGGCTGCTGCATGGGGGAAACAAAGTATTTTTTATGTCCAGCATGTGTGAAATAAAACAATACTACAGCACCAAGACACCAACAAAATGTCAAAATAAGGAAAAGCTTCTAGTGGTAAAGTTAGCTGAAGAAATTTCTTGCAGTGGTTAAGGAGACTCCAGTTATGACTTTAAGAGTAGTCAATACAAACATTTGTCATCAGTGAAAGAAGTATAGTTCATACTACTTTGCAACACATGAATTTATTCAGTCTTTTTCCACATGTCTTTCTTAGATATTCTTCCATACTGCTCCTTTATTTTTGCTAAAGTTTTGTCTTAAGCTCAAGAATAAGAGAGAAAAAAATTCTTTTACAAAGAGAAATGCAGGTACCTTACTGTCCACTTAATGATATTTGATAGCTGAATGCTTTCTATAAATTATTTCAAATCATTGTTTCAAAGAATGGCCTGACAACTTAATGACAAAGGTGATTCTGCTTTCTGGTGCACAAATGCAATAACTGCCCCCTGTAAGTCATACCTGATTATTCTACAGTTTTACCTAAAATGCTATATTTCTATAATACATGTCACATCCTCATTGTCATTACTGTAAATAAAGAACAAGGTTTAATATTTAATACATAGATGGACATAGATAATTCTATCACATGAAATTTCCATATTTATTTGCAACCTATAGTGCCTTTATTGTTTTTCTGTAACTTCAGACTCTTACAGGTTTTATAATTTCTCTAGGGAATAATAAAATCCTACCTAGTATTTTCTAGGGAATAATAAAATGCTACCTCTGTTTCATTTCTTAAACTCCACATTTCTGTGAAATATCTGAACACAAGAAAACATCTAAAACTACTGAATTATTTTTTCCATGTCCTGGGAAAATATCCTTTCCATCTAAAATATCTTTCTCATTTTAATTAGACAAAAGTTCATCTCTAATACATATTCATATTCAGGAGTTATAGTGTTATCTGAAAATTTCATATGAAAATCCTAATACATGGCTCTAATCTCAAAGTCTAATTACACTGTTTTTGAAAATATGTTGTAAAGGTCATTTTCAAGTAGGTGAAATTGCACAAGAGATTTATATTAGAATAATTTACTTTCACATACCAGTCTTTTGGTGGATTGTAGTTTTTTTGGAGGACTGTTCACATATGGAAGGCAAAGAAAGAAGAAAAAGAAAAAAGGGAAGTTGAAAGTTACATTTTGCTCTTGTCTCATTACCACTTATATATAAAAAAGATTTTTGAAAGAAATTCCTTCATAAAATTATCAGTTATGAGGTGATATTTTATTTTTTCGCCACTATCATTTAAATGGAGCACATTAACTAACTTGCCTAATGCCAAAAGCTGAACCTGAAAACTTTAGATCTGATATATAACATATTTGCAGGAAACATGTACTTTGCTATTTTTTTTTAGAGAGGAGGAGAAGAAACTGTAGGCATTAAAAAAAGGAAATTTCAAACATTTGTGTAATACTACACTTCTCTGATTTCATTGCTTAATATAAAAAAGGTCTGTGGTTCAGTTTCTCAAGTATCAGGGATTCGTATTGGCAGCTCTGCACAAACATGCATCATATGAAGAGAACAAAGATATGTTCTCTCAGTTCATCACTGAGATATGGATAGACAATAAAAAGGTATACCAAATAACACACACATTCAGATTATGCAAAAATTATGATATACTTTTCTCTTTATTTGTGTCAAAAACCAAAATACTACTCAATTTCAAACTGTGTTCAAAATTCAGAATGTAGAATATGTTAAGGTAAAACATTACAAACTAAAAGAAATGGAACAGTTTATCTTGCATCAACATAATTTTCTGATTACTTTGGGAAACAGTCTGATGTCATTTCATGCTGCTCTAATGGCAAGTAGAATTTGACTGTAGAGTGTTATTAGGAGTTCCTGTTTTCTTCACACACCTTGATGAACCATCAGAATATTAACAAGACAAACATGAACTGATGCTTCCCTTTTCATTGCCAGACAATGTCCATTATAAACATCAAAGGCCAAGGAGTAGGTTCTTGTAGGGAGTTGGGGTGAGAAACCTTTTTTTTTTTTTTTTTTTTTTCATATTTAAAGAAACATGGTTGTTCCTAGAGAAAGCAGAAAAATAATTCTAAAGACAAAAAAGTGAACTTTTAAAAAATGTGGTATCTTAAGGTTTTTGTTTATTTATTTGCTTTTTTTTTGTTTTTGTTTTTTTTTTTTTTTTTTTTAAAAAAAGATGGTAAACTAGTATTTTCAGGCAACATTCAAGAATCTGAAAAGATGTTGGAGAGATACACTGCAAGGAATCTGAGAACTGATGCAGATTACTGCAGTTGTGAAAGTGGGGGAACGGTAAAAAAAGAAAAAAAATATTTATTTATTTATTTATAATATTATATTTTTGTGTCTCAGAGACAAATCATCTCTGGCTGGAATAAGTAAGCTGTTACCAGAGAGAGGTTGAACAGAACAAGGCTGTATCAATTTTCCTGAGCCCTACTCAATTCACTGGTGCAATTCTAATAAATGGTTTCACGAACCCTTAAGTAGACCATTTCAACATATGGATTTTACAGTCACATCTTGTCATAGAGCTAACCTGAATCTTTGCTCCAATTTGACATAAACAATATAGACATAAGGATGATCTTATATCAGCAGGTGCCTTTTCCATGATTATAACAGAAATATATTTTGAATCATGTCCTAAATTGAGATGTAACTTAATTTTGTCAGGACTTTTGTATTAATGTGGTATTCAGAGAAAAGTCTTGCACCCCAGGTGTTATCTTTATGCAGAGTATAAACAGAAATGCCTCACTTTGGAAAAGATCTGCTATGGAAAGTGAGAGGGAAAATGATCCCCTACTATCTATCCACTTTATTCACTTTGTTATGCCTACATGAGATAAGTGAAGCCAATGCTCAGTCTATTTCTGCTGCTTTTCTCCAGCCCATTTGTCACTTAATTTCTATCTGGAAATTACTCCTGCATGGACCTTGCTTTTCCCATTAGGTAGGGCTCAATAGTAGGTTTAGTTGCCTCACCCTTTCAGATTAATGAAGTAAACAGAGATTCTCTCTCTGGAAGGATATTTGAAAACACAGAACTGGACCATAAAGTAAATGTTCAAATCCTTGGAGTATGACTTTTAACTGCCCACATCTACTCTTCCATAAGCCTGTGGGACTGCCATAAACTGAAACAGAGATAGCTTTATGTCAGATATACATCATTGTATCATGTGCATGTGGCAAATACTTTCACAAAATCCCTTGAGTGTGAAATCTTAACTCTGTGAGCTCTGAAAAAATGCCACCAAAAGAAGGGGGAAGGCAGAGCCATTTGCCTTATAAAACAAAGCAAACAAAAGGCATTTATCAAGCAAGAGTAGCTCAGCAGCAACCATAGAATTTCTCAAAACCCTACACATGTATCTAACATGCTGCAAGAAGTGAGAAATCCATTTTGGATAAACAAGCATCATTTCATTACCATTCCTGACTGATTGTAGAAGTATCCCAAATTTCAAATTATGGACCTCTTAGCATTTTAGTAATCTGCTTCAATATTGCCCTTCTATATAACACACTTACTACAGGAATATCTAGGCAGTTATCTATGGGAGCTATTTTATCATTATTCACCTCTCTGTGTGTTACTTTCATTAAAAAAGCTGCAGGCACTAACAGCACTGAGAGATACTGAAGATGTTATAGTTCTGAGTATATATAAATACCTTGAAGCAACCATATGCATGTTTCTCTCAAGGAATGATTCTCTTCCTTTGAAAGATCTCAGTACAGTCCTCTTTATTAATTTAAAGTCATGGTTTCAAACACAAGTTTATAATGTGGCTGTTTTGAAGTTGTTTCTCTGTTATTTGTTTGTTTGGGTTTTGGGGTTTTTTGTTTGTTCAGTTGGTTGTTTTTTGGTGTTTTTTTTTTTTTTTTTTTTTTTTTTTTTTTTCCCAGTTTTGAGTTTTGTGGTTTTCTTTTCATGGTGGGGGTGTCAGAAATATTAATAAATGTTTAGGTCCAAATCCAGCTTTCAGTTATGTCTAGGGAATCTCAGACAACAAATCTTGGCAAGACTTGGAAACTGAATACTATTTCGTTGTTCCACTGAACAGATGAAACATATAAAGCAAGCAAAATATAATTCTATGATATTATCAAAGTGCTAAATACCATTGCAAGAAAAGAAAGAAAGAGGGAAAGAAATAAAGAAAGAGGGAAGGGAAGAGGGAAAGAAAGAGAGAAAGAGAGAAAGAGAGAAAGAAAGAGAGAAAGAGAGAAAGAAAGAGAGAAAGAAAGAGAGAAAGAGAGAGAGAAAGAGAGAAAGAGAGAAAGAGAGAAAGAGAGAAAGAGAGAAAGAGAGAAAGAGAGAAAGAAAGAGAGAAAGAAAGAAAGAGAGAAAGAAAGAGAGAAAGAAAGAGAGAGAGAAAGAGAGAAAGAAAGAAAGAGAGAAAGAAAGAAAGAGAGAAAGAAAGAAAGAGAGAAAGGAAGAAAGAAAGAGAGGAAGGAAGGAAGGGAGGAAGGAAGGAAGGGAGGAAGGAAGGAAGGGAGGAAGGAAGGAAGGAAGGGAGGGAGGGAGGGAGGGAGGGAGGGAGGGAGGGAGGGAGGGAGGGAGGGAGGGAGGGAGGGAGGGAGGGAGGGAGGGAGGGAGGGAGGGAGGGAGGGAGGGAGGGAGGGAGGGAGGGAGGGAGGGAGGGAGGGAGGGAGGGAGGGAGGGAGGGAGGGAGGGAGGGAGGGAGGGAGGGAGGGAGGAAGGAAGGAAGGAAGGAAGGAAGGAAGGAAGGAAGGAAGGAAGGAAGGAAGGAAGGAAGGAAGGAAGGAAGGAAGGAAGGAAGGAAGGAAGGAAGGAAGGAAGGAAGGAAGGAAGGAAGGAAGGAAGGAAGGAAGGAAGGAAGGAAGGAAGGAAGGAAGGAAGGAAGGAAGGAAGGAAGGAAGGAAGGAAGGAAGGAAGGAAGGAAGGAAGGAAGGAAGGAAGGAAGGAAGGAAGGAAGGAAGGAAGGAAGGAAGGAAGGAAGGAAGGAAGGAAGGAAGGAAGGAAGGAAGGAAGGAAGGAAGGAAGGAAGGAAGGAAGGAAGGAAGGAAGGAAGGAAGGAAGGAAGGAAGGAAGGAAGGAAGGAAGGAAGGAAGGAAGGAAGGAAGGAAGGAAGGAAGGAAGGAAGGAAGGAAGGAAGGAAGGAAGGAAGGAAGGAAGGAAGGAAGGAAGGAAGGAAGGAAGGAAGGAAGGAAGGAAGGAAGGAAGGAAGGAAGGAAGGAAGGAAGGAAGGAAGGAAGGAAGGAAGGAAGGAAGGAAGGAAGGAAGGAAGGAAGGAAGGAAGGAAGGAAGGAAGGAAGGAAGGAAGGAAGGAAGGAAGGAAGGAAGGAAGGAAGGAAGGAAGGAAGGAAGGAAGGAAGGAAGGAAGGAAGGAAGGAAGGAAGGAAGGAAGGAAGGAAGGAAGGAAGGAAGGAAGGAAGGAAGGAAGGAAGGAAGGAAGGAAGGAAGGAAGGAAGGAAGGAAGGAAGGAAGGAAGGAAGGAAGGAAGGAAGGAAGGAAGGAAGGAAGGAAGGAAGGAAGGAAGGAAGGAAGGAAGGAAGGAAGGAAGGAAGGAAGGAAGGAAGGAAGGAAGGAAGGAAGGAAGGAAGGAAGGAAGGAAGGAAGGAAGGAAGGAAGGAAGGAAGGAAGGAAGGAAGGAAGGAAGGAAGGAAGGAAGGAAGGAAGGAAGGAAGGAAGGAAGGAAGGAAGGAAGGAAGGAAGGAAGGAAGGAAGGAAGGAAGGAAGGAAGGAAGGAAGGAAGGAAGGAAGGAAGGAAGGAAGGAAGGAAGGAAGGAAGGAAGGAAGGAAGGAAGGAAGGAAGGAAGGAAGGAAGGAAGGAAGGAAGGAAGGAAGGAAGGAAGGAAGGAAGGAAGGAAGGAAGGAAGGAAGGAAGGAAGGAAGGAAGGAAGGAAGGAAGGAAGGAAGGAAGGAAGGAAGGAAGGAAGGAAGGAAGGAAGGAAGGAAGGAAGGAAGGAAGGAAGGAAGGAAGGAAGGAAGGAAGGAAGGAAGGAAGGAAGGAAGGAAGGAAGGAAGGAAGGAAGGAAGGAAGGAAGGAAGGAAGGAAGGAAGGAAGGAAGGAAGGAAGGAAGGAAGGAAGGAAGGAAGGAAGGAAGGAAGGAAGGAAGGAAGGAAGGAAGGAAGGAAGGAAGGAAGGAAGGAAGGAAGGGAAAGCCAAAGCCACAACAGATGTTACTTGTTTTGTGAATCAAGTTTCTGCCTCAAAACTTGTATCAGAGTATTGGCATCTTCACAGTAGTAATAGTATCATCATCTCTTTTGGATTTCTCCAAAACACTAGTGCTTTTCATTTTACTAGATCTGCCACATAAACTTGTCTGGCTATTGATTCTGTAAAGTATGGCAGTTCATTATGACAAGGTCACTCATAATTGCATCTAGACTGTTTTCTTTTCTTCTCCCTTCTCCCTCATTTTTTCCCCAATCTATCCTCCTTTTTCTAAGAAAGGTAACTATTCTGAAAAACAGCCATGTTGGTATACTATGAACTTTAATTTTAACAGTAATAGAATGAATTTGTGACCACTGAGGGAGAAAATATGGAAAGAGAAATTAAACCTACTCTGGAGTGGTGGATTTTTTGTGAATTAGACACTATAAAAAGAGGGGCACAGGAAAATAGTATCTTTTAGAAATAAAATATGCCCAAACAGACTAGGTCTGTAGTAAAATAAGAGCTAAGGCAGTCAGTGTTTTACAGCATCAAGAGCCTAAAATTTTGCCCCTTTGGGATTTTGTGATATCAGTGTTTTGTACTTCATTTCCAGCTACTAAAAGGGATGGCATTTTCAGCTTCATGCCCTCTAGTCACATTCACACCTAAATGACAAAGTCTGACTTTATACATTTCTTCATTTCCTCTTCACAGTCCACAGTAATCTTACCGTAGATCTGCAAAGCAGGAGAAGGGACATTTCTTCCTTTTGCCCTCCAGTTATATCTTGAGTTAGCAAGACAGCATACTGCAGTCATACTTAATCCCAGCAGAACGAGCTGGCACTTTTGCTTTTACTTTATTTATATATTAAGTATTGGAGGAGAAATTCCGGTGATGTCCAGAATCTTAATAGAGCATGTAGGGGAAACAATGTCAGGAAAGATTGCATTGCCAATAATCTAATGGCTCCCAGTGCAAAGTGAAAGTGATATCCAGGTGTTTTATGTCAGGGGAGTCAAACCCATGACCAGCAGAAACCTATATGCTGGTGCAGCAAATGACTTCTGGGGTTAGTGTATATTGAGCCAATACTGCTTACCAGCTTCCCTGCACAATCCTGTAACTCAAAGTTTTGCCACAAGTGCAAGGTGAGTAAGCTTCCATCAAAAGGCCCAAGCGGTTCCTGCAGTGAAAGGGAATGATTGTTTTTCTTCAGGTTACAAACCTGATACAGACACATTGGTTGTACACTATGTATTTGTAGGGATTGCTACACATTAACTATCCAGTTTGACATACTGTTTGTTATACTATAAAAATATGGGGTGGGGAAACACCCTCAAAACTCCACTTATGGTACCATAATATAATTAGTCCTTTTCGTCCTTCAGCACACACTCTCATTCATAATCACCTCCTGTGGTAAAACTGTGCTTGGGGAGTAGGTCTCTGCTAGTCATCCAGTTCATAGAAAATACTTCTCTGGCTTCCATAGCAAGTGTTAAAAATGTCTGGAGTGGAATGAAGCAAAGATGCTTACTAATATGTTGCATGTGCTTTGTTAAGAAACACCATTGTAACCATAATGAAACAGGTGATAAAATGTAACAGTCATTTGGAAAAACAGATCCTTGCTTCTAAACACTGAGTTTACTTTTTTGATTACTTTTGCTTAGTGACAGATATACAAGTTCTGACTAGTCAGTTAAGTGCTTGAACCACCTGCTTCATCCTCTGGGGCAGCTAGCCAAACAACAGGTATGGTGTGAAAATAGGAGAGCAAAAAACATTGCCTAAATCCAAGATCTATACCACAGTCCAGAAAGCAGATGCACTTCCTTTTCTCAGGCATATCTGGATATCCAGAACTTTGCACATTGACTACTGTGATCACACCAATTCTGTCATCTGTTGATATAGGAGCAACAGAAGTGAAATGTATTTTTCTGGCTAAGATTTATTTCTTACATAGCAGTAAAATTTATTAACTACTCAACACTGAATTCCATAAACAGACAGACATCAGGTAGCTAATCAAAATCCATATAGAACTAAACCTTGAGATTCATTACAGAGAAAATATGAATCCATATTTCTGGTACACTTTTAGCTTCTTTATTCCCCAAGCCAAGGATTTTCTCTCAGAACTATTAGTCCTTTGCACCCAAAACCATCAACAAGTGGTTCCATCGAGTGTCATTTCCAGAAGAAATCCCCATGAAGTTGAGAAAAGTAAAATGCATGCAATGGACACAAGAACTGTGGCTTCATATTTAATATTGATCTTCTACCAAATCATAGCAAAGACTGAGTCTTCACAGAGTAACAGACCAATAAATATGAAATTAATGACCAGGATGCTCAGCATAGCATAAGGAAAGCTTACTTCAGCCCCACATAAAATCATCCTGGAATAGATGTGGTGACAAGGAAGAAACATTACCTTCCAGCCTAGAATTGGTTTCTACATTTCAAAAAAAACCTTTTTTTCCATTATTGGCTTGACTGAGAAACCAAGATGAAAACAAATTCCTTAACTGCTCACATCTTTCCCTGTATGACAACTTTTATAACCAAGGAGTAAAATCTTGCTCTTACCTTTGAAATACTACATATTCAAAATCTCACCTGGTTATTCTTCCCATAAAAGTATTTAGAATTAGATATTCTCTCAAACTATTCAAATGAAATCTGTAATTTCAGAACCAAATACAGGTGTAGATCGCACACATTTGAATAATTGAAAACACACATGATAGTTTTTTTTCTTCCCACTCCACCTTATATTTGAGGAGGTCATGCAAAACTCAGATTAAAATTTCATATTGAAGAGAGAAGAAAATCAAATTCCATAGCTTAACCTCTCCAACACATATTCATATAATTCAATCTGTTTCAATTCACTATTACCTTACTTTTACACTGTGCAAAAACTGTCCTAAAGATCAGCCTTTGTGAAACAGCTTTGTCTCATTGGTCACCAGACTGAATTAATGTGCAGAGTTGTGTGTATTTATTTATTTATTTACTTACTTACTTATTTATTTCTTTATCTATCTATCTATCTATCTATCTATCTATCTATCTATCTATCTATCTATCTATCTATCTATCTATCTATCTATCTATCTATCTATCTATCTATCTATCTATCTATCTATCTATCTATCTATCTATCTATCTATCTATCTATCTATCTATCTATCTATCTATCTATCTATCTATCTATCTATCTATCTATCTATCTATCTATCTATCTATCTATCTATCTATCTATCTATCTATCTATCTATCTATCTATCTATCTATCTATCTATCTATCTATCTATCTATCTATCTATCTATCTATCTATCTATCTATCTATCTATCTATCTATCTATCTACCTACCTACCTACCTACCTACCTACCTACCTACCTACCTACCTAACTATTTATCTATTAAGTGGTCTGAAAAGTTTACTTGACAGGTTTTAACTCAGTTGAAAGTTCAGGTAATTTTCTGGCTTAACATGTTCATTAAAATCTATTCATCAGTATACTTCCACAGATTTATAAAATTTTATGAAATAGAGCTCCAAAATTTAGAGTAAAATAAGAATATTAGATACACAGCACTTTTAAAAAACATAACATGAGAATCTATATTACTTCAAATTTTTCATTTTGGAGTCACTTCAATCCAGATAACGTCATTGTGAGGTATACCACTTCACCGGGTAAACTGTAAAATACAAGAATCTGAGATGAAAGCAGAAAGATGTCCTGTGTCTGGTTGTTGTATAGTACTCAAAGATCCTACATTAAACTAGTTAGAATAATTTACTTTCTTTCAGACTCTCTTGGCCTCGTGAGATATGAAGAATCCTTGATCTCATGCTCTTATCTATGTTTCATTATTTTTGACATCATGTTCTTCTAAAGTATTTTCTACTGTACTACTGAATAGTGATCAGGATTTTCAAGGGTCCTGAAGCTTAATGCACTGCTGACACCAGCTTGCTGCAATAACAAGGAAGTTGTGAAGGAATTCATACTGAGTTTATGTTGATATGTCTGTGAGAAATGGGAGTATTTTAGTTTCAGTTTGGTAGTTCAGATCCGGTCCACAGTAACAAGCATCTACAGCCCTTAGTATCAGATGAGTTGTTGCATAGTGTAAAATTCCACTTTGTAGTAGTGAGACCTGGGGGAGTGAGACAGGGGTGAATCATTTAATGGTAATATTGTAGATTAGAAAAGTCAAATAATTAGCTAGCATAAAGTGCACTTAAACCCTTCATTTTTACCAGTAATCCCTTATGGTAACCCCAAAAAGTTTACTTTTGAGGAGACGACTTGTGACATTTATGTTGAAATATTAATCTGTATTTTGGTTAGACTAACAAAAGTGTAGCTACAGGCACACTGGTAGGTAGGCATGATTTTGGTTGCTCCCAACCAGTTTCTAATGAGAGAAGAACTTGCAAAATAATTTCTATTCATTGGGAATTGTTATAGGCATTTTTTTTTTGCTGTAAACTTGCAACATTTCAACCAGATATTACTCTTCTAGATCTATAATAAAGTGTGAATCTTTTGGGAAGACACTCATTCTTGATTTAAAATTAACAGCACACACTTCCTAGTGATTGAATGGAACTACTCCAATTTACAAACAGGTAAAGAGATCTGGCTTTTAGATTATAATGTACCTTATCAAGAAAAAAACCGCAAGTAGCACACCCATGAATGACTGCTCTGTTAACACTGAATTCTCCTTTAGACTCTGATTTTGTGAAGGTTTTCATTTTTACTACAAGGGGTCTTTCTAATTGTAACAGATACCAAGTCCCAGTGAAGTGAAGGCAAATAGTATTCTTCCTGTTAAGTATATTTCAACTTTCTGAAGACATGCCTGCTCACATGATTCCTTTTAAATAAATATATATAGAACCAATACATAAACACAAAAAATATGCTAAAGTTGTATCACATATAGTGAGCATTACACTTGCAAATGATTACAAGTTGTCATTTGCCCTGCTAGAGTCTTTATTAGATATTGTCTGTTTAGAAAATCATAACTTTTAACAACTAATATATGGGGGTTTTTTTCACTTCACACAGAGAAGAATTTTGTCAAAATTCTCCTTCAAACTCTAAGAGTAACATAATTTCCCAATTTTTTTTTTTTTTTTTTTTTTTTTTTTTTTTTTAACATATAAAAAGATACCTCTCTTTCCCCCAGCTTATTTTACTCTTATGGCCCTGACAATATTATAAGACATAAGTTTGTATATGATTCAATTAATCTGTGTGAATTGTGGTTTTTTTTAATACAGAATTGGAATTAAGAATTTTATTTTCTGGCAGAAAGGCAAAGTTATATAATCCTCATGTGGAATATTTATATTTTTGAAAATTTTTTAACTTGTTTATTAACTACATGAAGGATTTGAAGAATCATGCCTTACCATGGCAAAGATGGTTTTGATATCAGTGGAAGTATTACCTATTGATGATAACAGAATCTGGAATATTATTTCCAACATACTCAAAAGTCACCATAGGTCTGTCCTTGAAAATGATTCCCATCTCTTCTTTTCCATTAGCTGAATACTGCTATTCATACTTGTGGAATAACAGAGTGTAAGTCCTCTTGAAAGTTAACTAAAGATCATAACCTTATAATAACATTTCACTAACCTTTCTGGTTGTACAATAACTGTATAAAATAGCTGCATATTATCCTGGTTATTAACTTTATAAATTTGCTTGAGTTATATAAAGCCATTTGTATTGAATAATGGTTATATTTTGGACCACTTATAAAGGATTAAATTTACATACTGTGCAAATTAAAAATCATCCAGTTTTTTGGACCAAATAAAAACTCCCATATTT